>NC_140485.1:82688111-83888111 GCF_964271855.1 Acomys minous | reverse complement strand
TCAGACTTAAATGAGAAGCACTGCCCCGGGCAGCTCAAGGCTCCCTTGGGAGCTCAGGTTGCCGAGGAATGAAAAGTAAATCCATAGCCCCCACCCCTTAAGACTTCAATATACTTTGGTTCCAAAGGTTCAAACCAACGAAGCCCTTCCTCCTCCCCCCAAAACAAACAGTGAGATCCATGCTCACCTCAGCAGGAAGGCAACACTAAAACCCAACAGGAGCCAGAGTCACTAACCCTATGAGTACACTGCACCGCAGAAGCAGCTTCCTTCTATTCACCTCGCTGCCGCCTGTGTTGAGGACCTCCGGCGCTCATTTGCTTCTGTCTCAACCACTGCACTTCAGCCACCATTTTGCAGTGGCCTGCCAGTCAGCCTGAGATAGAGAGTGAAGCAACTGGGGCCTGTGGGTGTGGTGTGCTCGCCTAGTAAGCTCGAGGCCCGGGTTTGGTCCCTAGCATCACACAAAACCAGGCATGGCGGTACAGGCCTCTAACCCTAACACCTGGGAGGAAGAGGCAGGAGACATAGATGTCCCAGGTTATCTTCGGATGCCCACTGAGCTCTAAGCTAGCCTAGGCTCTGTGAGATCTCAGCTCAGCTCACTCCCTTCCCTCAAACAATAACTTACCCTAGGCCACGCAGCCTAAACGTAATAATAGCACACGGTAAGAGGATGAGAGTGTGTGGCGCTGGAAACAGCTAGGAGCGTTTACTGAACGCCAGTTATGTGCCGGGCAGTTCTAGGTTCTTTTCATGTAGCGACTGCATCCCATTCCATGACGGGGGTAAGAGCTGTGGCAGGTGCCTGCAATCCCAATGCCTGGAAGGCCGCTGAGATAGGAGGATAATGTGAGCCTATGAGCTTAAGACCAACCTAGACAACATAGCAAAATCCTGTATCAAAAAGAGGGGTGGGGTGGAGAGATGGTTCAGCGGTTAAGAGCACTTACTGCTTTGGTAAAGGACTTGGGGTCAGTTTCCACCACCCATGTCAGAAGGCTCACAACAGTCTCTATCTCCAGTTCCAGAGGTTACGATGCCCTCTGGCTTCCCAGGCATTTGTGCGCATGCACGCGTACACACACATACACACATACACACATACACACACACACACACACACACACACACACACACACACACACACACACACACACACTCCAAAAACTCAACATAGAGGCACACATATCCCCTCTGGCTTCCTGGGCATCTGCACACATACACAGTGTACATAAACTCACACAGATGCACACATATGCACATGAATAAATGCATAGGTCTTTTTTAATAAGAAAAAAGACAATGAGTAAAAATATTCATCACACCATGACAAAGGACTAATCTCTGTGATACACCAAGAATTCTTACAAAATAATAAAGAACAAATAATTTTAAAACAAAGGAGTTGACAGTTTAAAAACAAAACAAGGGAAGCTGGACTGTAGCTCAGGTTAGAGCTTGCTAAACATGTATAAGGCCCTAGCGCTGGAAAAACAAAAAAACAAAAACCCAGTTCAAATAGTCAAACATAAAATGACACTTAGCAGTATTCATAGTTTTAAAAATAAAAGTAAAAACAATGGCTTTTTTTTTTTTTTGAGAAAGGGTCTTACAAGTTTGGCCTCAAAGTCACAGATCTGTCTAGCTCTGCCTCCAGAATGCTGGGACAAAGTGTGCTACCACATCCAGCATCTTATTTTCTACATATAAGCATCACTTAAAACAAAAAACAAAAGCGAAAAACAGAGTACAGCTGGTATGATGGTGCACACCTTTAATCCCAGCACTTGGGAGGCAGAGGCAGGAGGATCTCTGAGTTTGAGACCAGCCTGGTCTACAAAGCAAGTTCCAGGACAGCCAGGGCTACTACTGTCTTGAAATAAAACAAGTCAGAGTATGCTAGCTGGAGAGATACACTTTGGGAGAGCAATTAATAGCATGAGAGGTAAAGCTATTATATAAGTGCTGCCAACACAAATTCCTAGGCATATAAAAAACTATCCTTGTTTATGTATGTCTAGTCTAGTTTGTTTGTTTAAATGTTTGAAAGCACTCACCAGTGGGCTGGGTGGCATATCTTTAACCCCAGCATTCCAGAAGCAGGGGCAGGCAGATCTCTGTGAGTTTGAGGCCAGCCTGGTCCATATAGCAAGTTCCAGGCAACCCTGCCCTTTTGTTTGTTTTGTTTTAATCATATACCAAAACCAAGCGAAGAAATAAAAAAACTACTTTTTTTTTTTTAATAGCATGAGCACGGATGGAAACATCCTTCAGCAAGTGCCCTGCAATTAGCAACACATGAAAACATCTACAACTAGGTACGGTGAGTATGTCTGCAGCCCAGCAATCTGGCCACTGAGGCAGAATGAGGTCATTCTGACCTATATAAAAGGTGGTGATGTTTGATTTATCCCCAAAACACTAGCTGGCCAGTTACTGCAGTGTGCCACAGAAGCAGAAGGACAATCATACCAGCACAACGGACACAAAAGGCAAATGGAAAAATCCAACAGTTGTCAAAACAACTTAAAGTACAAATAAAATGGAACTTCCCCAGCCAGATGAAAACCCACAGGCAATCATCACTCATCACTGAAGAACTAAAAGCTAAGTTCCCTGAAGATCAGTAAGGGAAAAAAATTAATTAAAAATTAAACACATCCAGATGGAAAAAAAAAAGGTGGCAAATGCTTTTATTTGTAGACCATATGATCTTGCATCTACAATACTCTAAGGAATCTATACAATGACTAACTATAATTAAACAAGTTGACTACCATACTGATGTATAAAACTACCAGACTGATGTATAAAAAATAACTATATTTCTATATACTAGCTATAAGCAATTCAAAATAAAAATTGTTTAAATGGTTCTACTTAGTATTGAAAAATATTTATGAATATATATTAAATATACTTATTGTATGTGTACACCTGAGTGTATGTGTGTGTACCATGTGTATGCAGGAGCCTGAGAAAGCCAAGAGGTGCTGGATCCCCTGGAACTGGAGTTACAGAAGGTGGATGCTCTGAACTGCTGAGCCACTCTTCCAGCTTCTAGGACATACGGAAAGACTTGGGGCTCGGTGGGGCAGTGCAGTGAAGCACTTGCCTAGCATGCTCAACACCAGCTATATTCAATACTACAAATATTATAAAGGGAAAAATAAGGAAACAAATACTTGTTTTGTTTTGGTTCAAGACAAGGTTCTGCTATGTAGTCCTGGTTGGCCTGATGGTCTCAATGTAGTCTGAGCTAGCCTCAAATCACAGTAATCCTCCTGCCTCAGCCTCTCAAATGCTGGGATTACAGGTTTGTACCACCATGTCTATCTACAGGAAAATGACTTTTAATGGCTTCTCTATTGAAACTTAGGAAACACTGCCAAGAGAAACAGAAGATTTAAATAACTAGAGATATCACATTCACAGTGCTAGGAAAGAAAACCCTACTTTGGGGGCTGGAGAGAAGGCTCAGCAGCTAAGAGCACTGGCTGCTCCTTCAGAGGACTCAGGTTCAATTCCCAGCACCGATATGGCAGCTCATAGCTGGCTCTACCGCCAGTTCTAGGGGATCCAACACCTCCTCCTTTTTTTTTTTTTTTGAGACACGGTTTCTCCGTGAACCAGGCTGACTTTGAACTCATAGAGATCTGCCTGCCTCTGCCAACCAAGTGCGCCACCACTACCTAGCCTAACACGTTCTTCAGGCCTCTGAGGGCACCAGGCATGGTGGTGCACAGACACATATCTAGGCAAAAACACTCATACACACACAAAAACAAAACAAAACAAAAACACTCTACTTCCATACTGATCTGCAGAGTGAATCCTCATCAAAATCTAAGTATGGTTTTTTGCACAAACTAGCAAATTCACCTTAATATATAATAGTGTGTGTATATATATTAAATATACATATTAGGATAAATTTGGCTTGAGACCATGTGTGTGTGTGTGTGTGTGTGTGTGTGTGTATTGCTTTTTTGAAACAAGGTCTCTTTATATAGTCCTGGCTGTCCTGTAGCTTGGACATATATAAAATATGTATTATAAATATTAAGGTAAATTTGGTTCGAGAGTATATGTACATGTGTATCTATATTCACACACATGTACACATATAGGCGTTTATTTATTTATTTATTAAGGTTTTTCGAGACAGGGTTTCTCTGTGTATCCTTGGCTGTCCTGGACTCGCTTTGTAGACCAGGCTGGCCTTGAACTCATAGCGATCCGCCTGCCTCTGCCTCCCTAGTGCTGGGATTAAAGGCGTGCACCACTACTCCCAGCATATATAGATTTTTAAATACAGGGTCTCTCTATGTAGTCCTGTCTGTCTTGTAGCTTGCTTATTATGTATGTAGACCAGGTTGGCTGGGTTAAAGGTAGGTACTACAAACTCAGGCACAAATTTACCTTAATATTGATAGAGAAATAGAAAGTATCCAGATTATCCAAAGCAGATTAAAAAAAAAGAATTGGATAATTTATACAATTTTCTAAACATACTATAAAGCATAATAATAAAAGTGTTAAGAATGAGCATATATATCAATCCAACCAAATTAAAGCATAGAAACAACTATTTCCACTTACAGTAAACTGATTTTTCTTTTTCTTTTTCTTTTTTTTCAAGACAGGGTTTCTCTGTGTAGTCTTGGTTGTCCTGGACTTGCTTTGTAGACCAGGCTGGCCTCAACTCATAGAGATCCACCTGCCTCTGCCTCCTGAGTGCTGAGATTAAAGGCGTGCACCACCACTGCCTGGCAGTAAACTGATTTTTCAATGAAGGTACCAAGGAAATCCAACAAAAACAGTCTTTTCAACAAAGTGCTTTATCTGTGTGAATATCTATATTCACAAGGAGCATTAGAGCATACGCAAAAATAATAAACTCAAAATAAACCACAGATTAAAACAAAACAAAAGCTGAAACTAAAATCTTTAGAAGAAAAACTGTCTTTTCGAGCTAGATTAATTTTAGATATGTCACCAAAAATATTACTTATTAAAATTAATAAGTATCATAAAAATTTTAAAAATTAACACTTCTAGGCCATGGACAGGTAGAAACTCTTTAAGTGATGTATGTAATACGGGACTGGTTCAGGGTACATAAAGAACTCTCACAACTTAATGAGACAGCAAACACTGCGGTTAACAGGGGGCATGGTCGGGTGTGGCTCAGGTGTAGAGCACGTAGGCTCAACCCCAGCATGGAAGGTGGAGGGGTGGCATAAAAGATTTGTACACTCACCTCACAAGAGACGATGTATACAGATACATCAACGGCACATCAGAAGATGTTTACTACCTGTCGTTAGGGAAATGCAAGGCAAACCTAGCGTGAGGAACCACCACACACTTACTAGAATGACTAAACAACTAAACGAAAGAAAACAAAACCCAGGCAAATGTGAACCAGGATACAGAGAACCTGTAATCCTCAGATTTCAATGATGGAGTGGGAAATGACACAGCCACCTTTGGGGAGTTTGGTAGTAGCTTAAAAAGTTAAAGATAAATTTACTGGCCAGAGCTTCTAGCACTAGTCATCAACTCAACAGAAAGACCACCCTCTAAGACTGTGTGAGCATGGGAATGCTCACAGCAACTTTAGCCACAGTAGCTCTCTCTCCCCATCCTGGGTTTCACGCTCCACAATTGGAGCTACCTACCAGGGTCTGAAAATTCCAGAAATAAATGATATGTAACTCTTTAACTTTTATTACATATTAGCATAAATGTTCTACTTTATTATTAAACATTCTTGCTCACTGCACCCCAGGGACTCGGGTGCACAAGGATAACCCTGAATTTGTGGTCTTCCTGCCTTTGCCTCCTGAGCGCAGCACCACACGTGGCTTCTGTGGTACTGAGAACTAAATCAAGGCTTCTGTGTGCTAGGCAAGCAGTCTACTACCCAATCTAGATCCCCAGCTCTGTCCATCTTACTGTGCCTAATTTACAACTTTACTGTAAGACACACAAGTAAAGAAAAAAGTACGGAGTTGGGCTTGATGGCACAGGCCTATAATTTAGTTACCTGAAAGGCTGAGGCAGGAGATCACCAAGCTCAAGGCCTGCCTGGCTCCAGTGTGAATTCAAAGACAGCCTGCACAACTTAGTGAGACTGTCTCAAAATAGTAAAAAGAGCACTTGCCTAGCACATACCCTAGGTTCAATTCCTAGAATATAAAACAGTGAAAACGCAGGGTTTTGTGTTGGTAGGGTTCCAAGCATCTCCTCGGTGAGCTTAGAAACACATGCCTGTAATCCCAGCACTCGAGAGACAGAGGCAGGCGGACTGCTTTGAGTTCAAGGCCAGCCTGGTCTACAAAGCAAGTCTAGGACAGCCAAGGCTACACAGAGAAACTCCATCTCGAAAAACCAAAAACAAACAAACAAAACAAAACAAAAAACACACCCTCAAATTTGGGGGGGGGAGAGGGAGACTACTATAGCTCAAAACTGAAAACTCAAACCCAATCATTAGTGAGAGCAGAAAAAAGATGTAGTGTTCCATGCAATGGGATACTTTTCAGCAAGAAAAGGGACCCACCAATATGCATCACAAGCAGGACTATCCCAGAAGCCGGACGCTGAAGTCTATATAACACATGACTCCCGTTTCCACGCAATACCCAGCAAAGGAAATCTACAGAGACAGAATGAGATTAGTGCTGGTTTAGCTGTGGGAACAAGGGCCTGGTTTCATCACTCCCTTGACCAATGTGAAGGAACTTGGGGTAACAGAACTCTTTTATAGCACGGTCACTGTGGTGACAAGGGTACAAGTTTATACATAGCTAAAGGTCACTGCACTGTACATTCACTATGTTGATTTATAGTATGAAAGTATATCGTAATATGCCTGAAGAAAGAGGAAGTAACTGGGAAGAGCAGAGGCGAAAGGATGTGACCATGTGAGGTAATCAGGGAAGTGGGGGAGAAGTGACAGTGGCTGTACTCTACCTTCTGTGCTGGGGCATGCTGACATTACTGTGACAGGCTGTGCTCTTATTTCTGTTTTCAGACAAGGTCTTACTATGTAGTATTGGCTTTCCTGGAACTTCTTATGTAGATCAGGCTGGTCTTAAAACCCATAGAGATCCACCTACCTTAGCACACAACCCCAACTCCAGTGGCTGAGATTAAAGGCATATACCACCACACACAACCTATAGCAAGGTTTTAGAAGTAGAAAGGTGATATGCATAAAATATTCCAGATAGTTTTTTTCTTTTTTCTTTTTCAAGACAGAGTCTCTGTGTTAGCCTTGACTGTCCTGGACTCGCTTTGTAGATCAGGCTGTTCTCCAACTCACAGCGATCCACCTGCCTCTGCCTCCCAACTGCTGGAATTAAAGGCATTCGCCACCACCGCCTGGCCAGATAGGTTTTTTTCATCAAAAACAATCTCTTGTGATACGTAGCCTGGGGGCAGCTCAGTGATTTCTTTAGCTTTCCGGGTGCTGGCTGTTTGTTACTGTGAGTCTGTGGACTCTGTTCTCTCCACCTTTACTTGGGCTCCATGGACTGAACTCAGGTTGTCAGGCGCAAGGCAAGTAATTTATGCAGCTTTCTGATCTAGCTTTTTTAAAAGGTAAAAAGTTGTACATGCCAAGTGTGACGGCACACACCTTTAATCCCAGCACTCTAGAGGCAGGGCAGGCAGATCACTGTGAGTTCGAGGCCAGCCTGGTCTACAAAGTGAGTCTAGGACAGCCAAGGCTACACAGAGATACCCTATCTAGAAAAAAAAAAGTTGCAGATATCGATTATGTATTTCTTCGTTTTTATATTTTCATATATTTCCCAATATTATATAATTATATATATATATACACATAGATACATACGAATCATCATTATACATAATGACATATACACATATTTTAAAAAATTTAAGACAGAGTCTCATATAGCCCAGGCTGGCCTTGAACTTGCTATACAGCCAAGAAACCTTCAACTTCCTCCTGCCTTTGCCATCCAAATGCCAGGATTACAGGTGTGCACCACTGTGCCCAGATTATACGGTGCTAAAGGCAAAACCCAGGGCCCCGCGCTTGCTAGGTCAGCGCTTTACCAACTGAGTGACATTCCCAGTAATACATTTCTGTTTCTTTCTTTTTTTATTCTTTACTTTTTAAAGACAGGATTTCTCTGTGTATCCCTGGCTGTCCTGGACTCACTCTGTAGACAGGCTGGCCTCAAACTCACAGCGGTCTGCCTGCCTCTGCCTCCCTGAGTGCTGGGATTTCAGGCATGTGCTATATTTATATTTCAAGGGAAGGAAATGCACTGCCTGTAAGAATACCTAGATGGCAGGCTTATGGAACGTCCAGGACGGAAATGTTTGACCACCAGGTTCGCAGGTAACTAAGCCAGCAATTCTAACTCTGAGAGAGTATCATAAACTCCTGTGAGTCATATGATTCCAGGTGACTTGAGGACAGGTCCCTGAATCTGACAGGTGGCCTCTGGTTCACTTCTGTAAAAAGTAGCAGAATCTTTGTTTGTTGGGAAATTCCTCTGTCTTGTTCCTTGACTTTTTTTTTTCCATAATAATTATTATTATTTCATTTTATTTTATCTTATGTATGAGTGTTTGGCCTACAATGGTGCCTGAGGAGGTCAGAAAAGGGCATCCGTTCTGACACTGGAACTATGGTGGCTGTGAGCAGCACGTGGGCTCTGGGAATGGAACCCAGGTGCCCTGCAGGAACAAGCGCTCCTAATCGCACTGAGCCGGCCACAGCCCCTTGTCCCTCGGCTTTTAACTGATCACCTCAGTAACGCCTGCGTCAAGTACAAAGTCAGCCACATGCAGAGCCCTAAAAGGAGGGTGAGCGTCTAGAGAGAAGCAGCAGCCCACTCCACAGCACCCTGCTTTACTGGGTACCCAAGTCACATGACCGCAGCGGCAGCCTGCAGGAACCAGGTGACGGCAATCGAGAACTCTGTGCAGGGAACCTAACACTCCATCCCTGGCAAAAGCACAGCTGACCTGGAGCGAGAGTTGAAAATCTCAAGGGACCCAAGAGCCAGCCTCTCCCTGACTGGCTTTTTTAATTCTTGGGGACTGGATATTCAGAAACACCCCACACCAACCATCCCCACTAGCAACCTAAGAAAGGCACTAGAAAAAAACCAAAACATTCCTCATCCTGCCAATTTTGCCCTACTCAGTTTGAAAGCTGTGAACAGTTAACCTTTCCAAAGAAAATAGGGAGTTTCTCCCGAGAACTGAATGGTTCATTCACTGGCATTTCTGTAACACACGTTAAGCTCTTTCCAAGTCTTTCCTATAAACAGCATCACCTAGCCACACAGCGGGGCCAAGCTTGACAAGGCTGCCCCTGGCCCTGCAACAAAAGCAGCACCCGACTCACAGCAGACCAGTCTGCTACTGTGCTCTTCCCCCTAAACAGCACCAGCTTAAGGTCAGTTAGGACCGACTCCCCAGGAGTGGGGTGGGAGTGGGGTGGGGTGGGGTGGGGAGGCTCCAGGCACTGTTTACCAACAGTTCAGTGAAAGCAATTATTCAGTCAGCTAAAGCTCCCTAAGAATTCAGCCACATGTGAATGAAGGCTAATGACAACTAAAGACCACTTACCAAGGCGCCCCACGGAGCTAAAGAACTCACCCAGCTATGAGAAAATAAAACAAAATACCCAGAACTAAATTAGTCACTGGTGACTCTGAAAATGCAGCCTTTATTTCAGAACACAGAGACACAACAGTTGCTGTGCTGGGAGAAGAGCAGAGGGTTATGGGAAGGCCTGCAGCAGCCGAAGTCCAGGTAAAACAAACTACGTTCACAAAGCAAGCCAGGTGTGGTGGCACACGCCTGTAATCCCAGTACCTGGGAGACAGAGGCAGGAGGATCTCTGTGTGTTCCAGGCGAGCCTGGTCTACAAAGTGAGCCCAAGGCAGCCAGGGCTACACAGAGAAACCCTGTCTCAAAAAACAAGCAAGCGAAGCTACACTTAACCCTAAAGGAGGGGAGCACAGACATTATTGCTCTTCCCTGCCCTCGGAGTATTTGCAAAAGAGCTCTCGGCCCTGGAGACAGAGGCTCACACAGCACAGGTCCGCAACACTTCACATCTGGGACTAAAGCCACAAAGTGCTAGGCACTCAGACTCATTATTACAATTCTTTTGAGGAGAGTCTCACGCTCAGTTCAAAACTATGAAGATGTATTGAGTATGGGATGGCGGGTAAGCTCTGGAGATGAGCGGAGGTGGTGGCTGCAGAGCACTGTGAATGTACGCAATGCCCTGACCTTGTATAAATGGCGAAAATGGCAAACTTTATGTCTATTTCACCACAATGAGAATATTAAGAAAAAATAACAGGCTTAAAGAGGCAAGAAGTTTGCCCATTGTCACAAAAGTAATTCTACCCCAGGATTGTTTACCCAGCCTTAGATCTGGACCTCAAAGTCTGGCAGGTCTGTCCGTTTAAGGTATCGGATGTAGGTAAGAAATCATATTGGACAGACTGGACAGCACAGAGGAAGCAATGAAGAGGAGTGTGGTGGCACTGAGAAGTCTTGGGTGCACACCCCACCCCAATCTGGGAAACAATAGTGACAGCAAATGGTTCAAGGATCAAAGCAGGTTAGAAGGTAGTGGCCCCTACCATTCATCCGTGGCCAGATGGCCCTGCTCATCCTGGGTCCTTCCCACCTTCCTGCCAGTGCCAGAGATCAAAACTCAACCTTCTCCAACATTCTGCGACCTGTTTAATTCCAAGATCAAAGAGGACCTTTTGTCCAAGTTGTAAAACAGGAGGCAACTGAATGCTGCCTCCTCTGCATTTCCTGTGGGCTGAGAGCCTCCTTTAAAAGGGACTCCTCAGAGAAACACACGAACCAAGCCTGAGACAGGCAGGCGCTCAGTTCCCAGGATATAGTGGTTCCTGCAGAATATGGGCCTCATATATGAGGCAACTTAAGGAGCCAGAAAGAAAATATAGCCAACATGACACGCTAGAGGGAGCACAGGAGTGGTGATAGCTACAAACAAATCCAATGGCACCCAACGCTAGCAAAAGCAGCTTCAACGTAAGGACTTGCTGCAGAACCTTCCACTTGGAACTTAGAAATCATGAAGTCCAAGTCCTTCCCCCACCCCCTTTTTCTTTTTGTGAGACAGAGTTTTCTTGTATTATCCTTGGCTGTCCTGAAATTCACTCTGTAGACCAGGCTGTCCTAGAACTCAGAGACACACCTGCACCTGCCTCTGCCTCCCCTGAGTGCTGGGATGTGCCACCACCGTGCAGCATGTTTTTGTAAAGGCAGACTTCTCTCTCTCTCTCCTTCCCACGCTCCCTCCCTCCAGTTTGGAACTCCCTGTGTAGACCAAGCTGTCTCTGCCTCCCGAGCGCTAGGACTGAAGGCTTGTGCCCAGCTCAAGTTCAAGTCTTCGTGCGACACAGGACATGTACACATAAAACAGATCAAGGAAAGCCAAACCCATTTGCCAGGCCACCCATGACAGCAAGGACCTCTGGAATGAAGCAAGCTATTGCCTTCTCCTCCAGTGCTTCTCCATGAGCTGACAGGAACTAGAGGCAGAGGGCCTCCCTGCCTGCTGCTCAGGCCACTTCCGCCCAGCATCCCTTATGGGCACTGCCTCTACTGGCTCCAAAGAACTTTGGTATCAGTCAGTCCATCATTCTGCCCTACATGGAATAAGATCCCTCCAATCTGGGGAAACTGGCCCAGGAACCCGACTCCTAGGCATATATCCTCGAAAAATGAAAGCATGTTTCTGCAAAAAATGCACACATAGTTCACAGCAGGCTGATTCCAACCAGCTGAGACGTGAGGCACTCACAGTCAGCTGATAAAGGGATGAAGAAAGCACTAGGAATGCTACAACATGAGCGCATCTTGAAGGTATCATGGAAAGTAAAAGCAGCTTGACAGTAAAAAACCACACATTGTACATTTTCTTTATAGTAAGTGAGGAAAGGTAAATCCTCAAAGACACAGAAAATTAGCTGCTAGGAAATAGGGGAGCAAAGCCTGGGAATGAATGGGAATGCTTCCTTTTAAGTTGATGGAAATGTTCTGGAATTTAACAGTAATCCTACAAATACACCAAAACCCACTGAACTGTGAACCTGAAAAAGAGGTCAGTGTAGACGCACTCACTGCTCCTGCAGAGGATCCGGGTCTGCTTCCCTGCACCCACAAGGTGGCACACAACCATCTGTAACTCCAGGTCTGATGATTTCATCTGGTTTCCTCAGGCACCAGCATGTAAATGATGCACATATATGCACACAGGCCGACACTCACACACAACACGGAAAAAGATCTTTTAATAAGAAGAGGCAATCTTGTGGTATAAGAATCACAGCCGTAGAGATAAAACTGCATGAAAGCTGATACAGCGTGAAGGAGGAGATTATATAAGGGAAGTGGAGTATCATACGCCGATGAACGTACTCAACAGGTATTTCCCAAGTTCCATTAAAATATTCCCAAGAGCAGTTTTCTGTAATGAGATAAGAGTCTGCTTCTCAATTCTCACCCAGATGGATTCTATCCTGTAACTTTCTATGGTGGTCTAAATCCAGGGCAAATGCCTATAGCCAGAGCAGTCTTACTCTGCAGATTCAGGACACACTCTGCTGTGCTGAGTTGCCCAACTCTAAGGGAAGAACCATTCATGATGAAGAAAGCCCTGCACTGCATGCCCACAACTCTAACTCCAAAGCAAAACAGCCTCCTCAGATCCCCAGCCTGTTCACACGGCCACCGAGCTCACTAGCTCAGTTCCTCTTTGCCTCACTTGCCTCAGAAGCTGTCCACCCCAATTAGATCTTTATACCCCACCCAAAATGGTTGTGAAATTGCTTATGTATATGAGGGGTGGGAACAGCACAGACTTCTGTGTGGTAACGTGCTTGGCATAAACTAAGTTCACATCTACCTGTGACTTCGAATACTCCTCCTTTTCACTAAACATACAGTTTCTTGTGTGTCCTTTAATCTGGCCTCTGTATACAACACATTCTTCATTTATATTATCTGTCTGTCTGTCTGTTTGTCTGTCTGTCTAGACTCACCTCTCTGTGCAGCCTTGGCTCTCCTGGAACTGGACATGTAGACCAAGCTGGCCTTGAACTCACAGAGACCCACCTGCCTCAGCCACCCAGGTGCTGCCTTCTCCACGTACTGAAATGGGTTAAATGGGTTTCCATGGTCTGCCTGCACACTAAGAACAAGCTGACTCTCCTAATGTGTTGTCCCAGGGGGGTAGGAAGTGAACCAACCTAACAGAACAACCTGTCTCAAAACACAGTCCACAGATTGCAAACTGTGAGCTACAACACAAACCAATCACAAGCACACACTTCTGGAAACCGTATGATCTGTCTGCAGTTTCATGTTTGATCTCTGTTTCCTACCCCACCTTTCCCCACGTTTCTGGTGTTGCAGCCTTAAACATGCCATTTGACCTTCACACTCGCCATTTTCTTTGCTTGCTCCATTCTTTGCAAAGCTGTTTTTTTGTTGTCAATGAAGCCTAAAGTCCTATCCCTTTCTCTGAGAAGACCGCCGCTGATCCTGAACAGTTAGGTGTCCTGGTCACCAACGTCACCCCACCTTGCTGTCCTCACAGCGTGTGGCACGACCACACAATTATTGTACTCGTGCGCTCACTGCAGCTTTCCTCGAATGAAAGAAGGTCCAGTGGGTCGGACCCTGACCTGCTCTACACCTACACAACCACACGCCTAGTCCCCTACACAACTACATGCCTAGTCCCCTACACAACCACACGCCTAGTCACCCACACAACTACACGCCTAGTCCCCTACACAACCACACGCCTAGTCACCCACACAACTACACGCCTAGTCACCCACACAACTACACGCCTAGTCACCCACACAACTACACGCCTAGCCACCCACACAACTACACGCCTAGTCACCCACACAACTACACGCCTAGTCACCTATACACTATACACTTAGCTCCTGGCACTACCTGGGTACTCAAATATTTGCTGATCCAAGAAATGAATGCCAGAAATATATATTGCTAACTTATAAACTCTTAAAACTCTGGACAAGCCTGGAATTTCCCAGCACAGTGCTATAAATGCCACCTTACTGAACTCTATGGCCAAGAAAGGGCGTGACTTCCTGCCCTCACAGCCGCCTTGTTCTCAAAGTGGTAAAAGAGAAAAAGGATTTCAACATCCCACTTTCGGGATTTGCCCCATCTCCTGATTTAGGTTGAAGTCTGAGGCCACAGAATCCAGGTAAAACATTTCCACCCTCTAAACAGAGCCAGGGATCAAACTCAGGCCCTTGTATAGGCTCAGCAAATGCTCTACCAATGCGCTACACTCCACCAAACCATGAAATCTTTTACCCGACTTTTAGGGTTATAAACAAGGAACTTTCCTAATTAAAAAAAAAAAAAAAAGCTAAGTCAGCAGTCAGCAGAGGGGATCCTTCCAAGCACTGCACGGTGGTGCACACCTGTAATCCCAGCACTCCGGAAGCCGAGGCAGGCGGATCTCTGTGAGTTCAAGGCCAGCCTAGTCCTCAAATCGAGCTCTAGGACAGCCAAAGCTACACAGGGAAACCCTGTCTTCAACCACACCCCAAATAAGAGGGTACCCTACCCTTCCAGTTAGTTACCCTGGCCCTGTTTACAGAAACTCAACACTAAATAGCTTAAGCAAGAATTTCCTTTGGTAGAGTCAAATGCCACAAGCTTTTTCTGAGTCTTTCTTGTGCATGCACTTCCAGGATGAAATTAATTTTATTTTCTGAAGAACCAATATACAGGGCCACCCAGGAAAATTCACTTTAGATCTTTGTTCTCAGTCCTTGGCAAACAGAATTGGAGCTGCCCATCTCTTAGAAAAGCCAGCCCTTCAAAAACTTAAGCCTGTGGTTCCACAACAGAAGACAGCACGTTGTGACCCGCCCTGTAGGCACAGGTCTAGTGCCTCCACACTCATCCACAAAGAGACTGAATGCTAGTCAACTTCATGATAGTGAGCCTTCATCCATCCATAAGGAGCTGTCCGGCATGGGAAGGCGATGCAGGCAGGTATGGATGGGCCAGAGGTGTTTTTAAACAGTAACGCAGGGACCGCCTCCATTATAAACATAGGACTGTTTGTAACCGTGTAGATCCCGGAGCATTGCCTAACCCTAAGGTTTTGCAATCTTTGGGAGTGAGGAGCAGGAAACTGTATTTGTAACATGCTTTCCCCACCAACAACCCAAGATTTCCATGCACAGGAAAGTTTAAGAACTAATCGGATAAAAGCACTTCAGGACAGACTAGGAGTTTTGACAGCAAAGGCCGGGGAGAAGGGTCTGGCGATGGATGACAGGCAGGGATGTCCCGGTCCAGCAGCAATCAAGCGGGGTGAGCTCTAGGGGCAGCTGAGGGTGCAGTTAAGGACAAGGCTGGTTCGAAGCGAGGTAGCACCCGCAGCCTCGTCAAGATGATGGCTATGTAGGGACAGCTGGGTCTGAACGTGAGGAGGAGGAGGAGGACGAAGGAGGAGGACGAAGAGGAGGACGGGGAGGAGCGAAGGTAGAAATAGCGGGGGACTCTCCGGAGGATTCCAGGCCGGGAGGGAAGAATTGGGAAATAGGGTGACAAGGGGCGGGAACGAAAGCCGAAATGAGAACCGCGAAGGCACTAGCCGAGGTCTTCCTTCCAAGCGGCACCTCCCCTAAAACTCCAGGCCCTGACAAGCCTAGGTGCCATGCCAAAGCTAAGAGAACGGGATTTTTTTGTAAGAGGCCAAACCAGGCAAGGGTAACCCTAGCAGAGATTCTGGGGGAGGCTGGGGACTAGGCATGGGGGGCTGGAAGGTCTTGGGCTATCCAGGGGAGCCCTGCTCCAGCTCCGGTTCCCGGAGTCTCCTTCACTCACCACCGCTGCCTCCATCTTGGATCCACGTGTCGCCGTGATGACGTCAGCGGAAGTGGTGCTTCCGTGGGTTAGGACTGTAACTCCACAAGGAGGAGGCCTTGCTTCAATTGCTTCTGTAGTTGCAGTAGTGAAGAGGTAAAGGAGACTTAATTTCTCCTTGGCAAACTGGTCTTGGCAGGGAGGTTTCTGACTAGGTGAGGAGAGAGTACGGTGTAACTACTGGAGCCATATTAACTTCTGGCAGACACCGCTCCTCCCCCTGTTCCTTTTGCATTGTGGGTAATGGGGGTGTGTGGAAACATGCGCGCTCGCTGGATGCCATCTTTACTACTGGCAGAAAGACCCGTTGCTAGGGTTACCGAGACCTTAATTGTGAGACAGAAGGTTTGATAAACCCGCTCTGACAACAACTGGTGTCAGAGTAATTTGTAATTATATGTTTAAATATTTGTTTGACTATTATATGCCCTTACTAATCGGCTGTAACACTTAGGAAGGCAAAATTCAGTCTTTTACCTTACCTTGCCTTTTTGTCATCTGTAAAATGGAGCAGAGATTTCTAGGTTATTTTTATACTTGGCTTATATTGAATAGTCACTGGTACAATTTTGCATATCGAAATATTCGATAAATAGCTGTCATTGTATAAATTATGTACATGCCTTGACACATATGGTAGGTGCCCCAAACAATACACTTTGTTTACTGAGTAAATGAAAAACAGCAAACTTACCGAAAAGAGACAATTTGAATGTGGACTTCTCCGTTCTTACCGGCTTACTGTGTGACTTGAAGCAAATCGCTTAACCATCTTAAACTTCCGTTTCTAGTATTAGCTTTAAAAGGGTGTGTGTAAGGGGTTGGGGAGCAGACTCTAAGGATCATAACAGAGAAAGACTTCATTTGGTCCATATATATCACTGTAAACTGTATACAGAGTCAGTGCTGTCTTCTTAGACAGACCCAAAAAGTTGTTAAAAGAATAGTAATGGGGGGCTGGAGAGATGGCTCAGTGGTTAAGAGCACTGTCTGCTCTTCCAGAGGTCCTGAGTTCAATTCCCAGATCTATAATGAGGTCTAGGACCCTCTTCTGGTGTGCAGGCATACATGTATATGTAATAAATAAATAAATAAATCTTTAAAAAAAAAAAAAGAATAGTAATGAAGCTGGGTGTGGTGGTGCACACTTCTAACCTTAGCACTCAGGGAGGCAGAGGCAGGCAAATCTTTGTGAGCTTGAGGCCAGCCTGGTCTACAAAGCGAGTCCAGGATAGCCAAGGCTACACAGAGAAACCTTGTCTCAGAAAACAACAACAAAGTGAACTCCGCCCCCCCACCTCCCCCCCCTTTTTTTTTTATTTTTACTTTTCCCCTCTTGTTGAATACCAGAGTCAATTTACTTGCTTCGACCAATAGAATAAATTACAAATGTCTTTTAGTTCTGTGTCTAGGCCTTAAGGAGATTGGCAGCTTCTGCTTCCTCCCAAGGGGATAAATAAGGCTGGGTGTCCTGCTGGAGAGCCCTGTGAAGAGATGAGTCTACTTCATTCCTTAAAGCAGTCTAGAAGCTCCAACTGACATTACCCAGGAATGAAATTAGTTTGTACAGTCCAAACCTAGTGTAGTGACTAACTAAATGTAGAGCCATGTGAATGACCTTACTGACACTGTGTGGGACAAAAGAACTACTCGGCTGAGCCTAGCTGATTTACTTTCGGGGATGGATGGTTATATATGCCCAAACCCAAAATAAATGACTGGGACCAGCACAGCCACCACGAGAGCAGATCTATTTCTTTTTTTAATAACTTATTTATTTTTATTGTATATGCATTGGTGTTTTGCCTACATGTATGTCTGTATGAGGGTGTCAGATCTTGGAGTTACAGACAGTTGTGAGCTGCCATGTGGGTGCTGGGAATTGAACCCGGGTCCTTTGGAAGAGCAGTCAGTGCCCTTAACTGCTGAGCCATCTCTCTAGGCCCCAAGAGCAGATCTATTTCTAAGGGGCTGAGCTTGAGAGGCAGGAAGGACTTACTAATCTTGCAGAAACACTGAATTGCAGACTTGTGACCAATTCTACTACAACTTAAATCCTTGAAGTTTCTTACCACTATCTCTGCTTTAAAAATTGCTGACAGGCTGGAGAGACGGTTCAGCAATTAAGAGCACCAGTTCATACGGGTTCGAGTTCCAGCACCCACATGGCTGTTCACAACTCTCTGTAACTCCAGTTTCCAGGGGATCTGATGCCCTCCTTGGCCTCTGCAGGAACCAGACATGTAAATGTTGCATAGCCATACATGCAGCAAAACACCCCTACACATAATGTAAAAGAATACATTTATATTGATAAGAAATATATATCTGCAGACCAGGCTAACCTCAAACTCAGAGATCTACCTGCTTAGGTAGATTAAAGTGCTGCGGTTAAGGGCATGTACCATCACTTCCCAGTTCTAATATTGTCATCTTTATTTTATTTTATTTATTTATTTATTTATTTATTTGGTTTTTTGAGACAAAGTCTCTCTGTGTTAGCCTTGGCTGTCCTGGAGTCACTTTGTAGACCAGGCTGGCCTCGAACTCACAGCGATCTGCCTGCCTCTGCCTCCCGAGTGCTGGGATTACAGGCATGCGCCACCACGTCCGGCTATATTGTCATCTTTAAATGTTATTACATATATTTATTTAGTGTGTATATGTGTGTGTTTAATTGTGTACATATGACTATGTGCCTTGTACATATGTAGGACCCACGGGTCAAAAACTTAGAACTTGAGGCTTGGCTGCATGTGTCTTTAATCTCTGTATTTACTCACAGTATTATAGATTAGATTTCACAGCATTAGTGTCTGTGGCTGTTAGGTTATAACCAGCTCAGAAATATGTGATTGTTTGAAACCCTCATCCTATTTGACACAGTTGCCCAAATCACTGATAACTTGGTCAAGCCATGACAGATCTTCATTATTTCAGCTTTTCGTTATTGTTGTTGTTTTCTATGCTAAAATAGTTCCTTAATTTTGCAGTCTCCACCTCGGCTTCCCTACTTCTGGGGTTACAGGCTGGTGCCGCCGTGCTCAGCATTCTCCTTCATATTGCTCATGAATACGTACTAATTCTAAGCCTGTGATTATGCTGGAACTCTCTCTGGGAAGGGTGTGGCATCAAGCAAGTTTATCACCATGAATATCTGAAGCTTCTTCAGTGAGGAAACTGGGAAGATACATCCCTTAGAGCTGCGGTTGTCAACCTTCCACATGCTGTGACCCTTTAACACAGTTCCTCATGTTGGGGTGACCATAAGATTATTTTTGTTGCTACTTCAGAAGTGTAAACTTGCTACTGTTATGAGTCATAATGTAAATATCTGTTTCCCACTTGTCTTAGGCAACCCCTGTGAAAGAACCGCTGCTTTCAGAACCTGCCCATCCAGGAGAGGGAACTGAGTTCAGTAAAGAGGACTGCTCCCAAAGGGTTAATTCTGGGGCACTTTCAGCATTCTGGGACGGATAGCAGCTGAGGCTTTTGCAGTTTAAAATATACACAATAGGGCTGGAGAGATGGCTCAGAGATTAAGAGCACTGTCTGTTCTTCCAAAGGGTCTGAGTTCGATTCCCAGCAACCATATGGTGGCTCACAATCATCTATAATGAGATCTAGCCTCTTCTGGCTTACAAGCACACATGCAGTCAAAATGCTGTATACATAATAAATAAATCTTTAAAAAAAATAAAATATACACAATATATACATCCCAAGCACAGTGATGCATATGAAGATGGAAGAAAGTCCAGCCCATTGTAAGAGAAAGGAGTCCTGGCTTTGGAGGTAAAAGCCAGGGATGGGACAGACCAGGCTGTACTCTAAAATCTACCCAGGGATGTAGGCTCCACTCAGCCTTAGCATCCTTCTGGCTCATTCATCTTCCTTGGGGTCTAGTATGGTTGCTAAAGAAAGCTATTACAGGCAGTAGGAGAGAGATAAAACAAATAAGGGACAAATAGCCTATATCAGTTGACTTGTAAAAAAAGTTACTGAGGGGCCCGGCGCGGTGGCCCCTTTAATCCCAGCACTCGGGAGGCAGAGGTAGGCGGGTCGCTGTGAGTTCGAGGCCAGCCTGGTCTAGGACAGCCAAGGCTACACAGGGAAACCCTGTTTTGAAAAACAAAACAAAAAAAGGTTACTGAGGGTTCTGTAGTTAGGAATCTCCCTGCTGTTCTCACTCACAGCTCACAACCACCTGTAACTCCAGTTCAGGGGACCTATGCCTTCTTCTAGCCTCTGTAGGCACTGCACACACGTCACACAACACACACACACACACACACACACACACACACACACACAGACACACACACAGACACCTGACACACTCAATTTTTTTTTTGTTTTTTTTCAAGACAGGGTTTCTCTGTGTATCCCTAGCTGTCCTGGGCTCACTTTGTAGACCAGGCTGGCCTCAAACTCACAGAGAAACCCTGTCTTGACAATCCTGAATAAGAGCCAGGCGTGGTGGCATGCACCTTTAATCCCAGCACTCGGGAGGCAGAGGCAGGCGGATCTCTGTAAGTTCGAGGCCAGCCTGGTCTACAAAAGTGAGTCCAGGACAGCCAAGGCTAAATAGGGAAACTCTGTCTCAAAAACAAAAAATAAATAATAAATAAATAAATACATGTTTTTCTCTAGAAGAAGCAGACTGTATATGGTATCAACTACTGCTCACTGAGACCCCTCAAAAGGAAGGGAACACAGAGTGAAAATTGGTAGAGCCTTATGTCACACCGTACTATGCTGCAGACAGACACAAGACAGAATTGAGGCCCCAGGGAGGAGAATAAGGAGGTGGATTCATTCCAGATCACAGGGTAAGAGGAACCAAATGCTTTTCCTGCACCTGAACTCAGTGGCACAGCCAGGCTAAGCAGGTCACACATGCCTCCCCTTGGTTCTGCCACCTTCCAGAGGTGAACCGGTAACATGAAGTGCGTCCCCACATTCTGTGCTTTGTTTATTAGACTTTACGTTTTTTTTCTTTTGAGACAGGGTTTCACTATGTAGCCAGGAACTCCATGCACAGGTAAACCAGACTGGCCATAAACTCACAAAGACCCATCTGTTGGGACCACACCCAGCCTAGACTTCATTTTTTTTTTTTTAACATCAGCACTATGATTTGACTGTGTCCTCCAAAGCTCATGTGTTGAAAAACGTAGTCTCTAAATGCAGCAGTGTTTAGAGACCTGACTTTTACAGGATGATAGCAGGGCATATAGCTCAATTGGTAGAGTGCTCGCCTAACAAGCATGAAGCCCTGGGTTCAATTCCCAGCACTGCATAAACCAGACACATGCCTGTAACCCCAGCACTCAGCAGGTAGAGGTCATCTTCAGCTACATGGCAAGTTCCAGGATATCCTGGGTTATAGAAGATCCTGTCTCAACAAACAAACAAATAAACAAATGCCCTATGAGTGGACTAACAGTTCTTGTCAGAGTGAGCTGTTGTGAGCGTTGGTTCCTGAGGAGAGGACAAGCGCCCTTCTATGTGCAGTGCTTTGATGCAACAAGAAGACCCTTGCTATGTGCAGACTCCTTTGCCCCTAGGAATTTTTAGGTTCTGTTTTGGTTTGGTTTGGTTTTGGTTTTTCAAGACAGGGTTTCTCTGTGTAGCCTTGGCTGTTCTGGACTCTCTCTGTAGACCAGGCTGGCCTTGAACTCACAGAGATCCACCTGCCTCTGCCTCCCAAGTGCTGGGATTAAAGGCGTACGCCGCTTCCGCTGCCACCACCACCACCAGGTGGACTTTTAGTTTTTAATATGGAATAATTCACACATTTGTGTGCTATCCTTGCAAAGGGCCATGCTAATCTCTGTATTGTTCCAATCTTAGTATATATGTTGCTGAAGTGTGAATTCTGCCCCTACAAGTCTTTGACTGTCCTAGACTCACTTTGTAGACCAGGCTGGCCTCAACTCACAGCGATCCACCTGCCTCTGCCTCCCAGGTGCTGGGATTAAAGGCGTGAGCCACCACACCCAGCCTAGAAGTCTTAAGAAATAAATTCCTGTTCTTTGCAAATGACCCAGCCTCAGTAGTTCTGTTACAGCAATACCAAAGGCGCTGAATAAGTTTGATAATAGCCTGAGAGTGCAAAGAACAGAAGTTCATATAACTTTCCACCTACACTTGGTTTTCCCTGTCATTAACACCTTGCATGGGTGGGCCATTTGTGAAAGCCACTGAACCAGTAGTGATGTATTACCAACTCAACTCCATACATTAGCGCAGGGTCCACTCTCTTCCTCCTTTTCTTTACCTTTTTCTACCTTCTTCTCCTCCTCTTCCTTCTTTTTTGAGACATGATCTTATTTTGTAGCCCTGGCTGTCCTGGAACTCTGTAGATTCAGGCTGGCCTTGAACTCACAGGGATACGCCTGCCTCTGTCTCTGAAGTGCTGGGGTTACAGACGTGCATCACCACACCTGGGTTTGGGTCCACTCTTTGTGCCACACTGTTGGCTTTGTTTTTTAACAATTAAACTTTATTATATACAACCCAACTAGCTTACACAAAAGGGAAAAGAGTTAAAGGGTAACAAAAGTGAACCTTCCGGTATCCTTTCCACGGGATGGGTCCCTTGGTGTCTCTGGCCTGCGTGCTGGTCCAGCCTGTTTGCTGATCCTCTTCCTGATCCACTTACCTGAGCTCAAGCCCCGTCTGACCCTGCTGCTCCTCTCTGTCCCCTCCGTTTGTCACATGCAAGGGCTGGTCTCCCTCTCCCATTGAGGGTTGATTAGAAACACAATAGTCCAGGTGAAGTCACTCAGTCCCCTTCCTGAATTCCAGGCCCAGGATAGATCCACCCAGTCTATCTCAAGGTTAATCTCAGGGAGTTTCCGTGGTGTGTCCAAGGGCAAAGCCCACCAAGACTGCTTTCACCTGTGACAAAGCTTACACTCCTTCCCACACCATGCTTTCAATAGGTTTTGACAGAGGCTTAATGGAAGTACCCGCCGCTATAATATTTTACAGAATAGTCCGTGGCCGGCCCTGAGGGCTGCCTGTGTTCCAGCTATTTATTCCTGGATCCTTTTTCTGAAATTCTTAGCAACCACTGGTGCTGTTACTGTCTGCATGGTTTCCATTTCTCATGCTATATAGCTGAGATCTCAAGTGCATAGCCTTTACAGACCGGTATCCCAGCCTCCATTGCGCTGAGGTGGACCTCAGGACCTTGTGTATGTATGTCAGGCAAAGGCTGGACCACTGAGATCCATCCCTAGAACCAGCTTGGCTTCTTTCTCCCAGGAACTGCACCTAAGATTCCCTTCTCTCTGCCAGGTGTGGTGGTGCACGCCTATGATCCCAGCACTCAAGAGGCAGAGGCAGAGGCAGGTGCATCTCTGTGAGTTTGAGGCCAGCCTGGTGGTCTACAAAGCAAGTCCAGGTCAGCCAGCAGCCAGGGCTGTTACACAGAGAAACCCTGTCTTGAAAAAAAAAATTCCCCTCTCTCTTTTCATTGATTAATACCTGATTTCTTTCTTTTTTGTTTTTCCAAGACAAGGTTTCTCTATGTAGCCTTGGCTGTCCTGGACTCACTTTGTAGACACCAGGCAGGCTTTGAATTCACAAAGACTTGCCTGCCTCTGCCTTCCAAGTGCTGGGATTAAAGGCATGTGCCACCATGCCTGGCTTTTTTTTTTTTTTTAAGATTTATTTATTTATTATTATGTATTAGTGTTTGCTTGCATGTATACCTGCATACCAGAAGAGGGCACCAGATCTCATTATAGATGGTTGTGAGCCACCACTTGGTTCCTGGGAATTGAACTCAGGACCTTTGAAAGAGCGGACAGTGCTCTTGACCTCTGAACCATCTCTCCAGCCCACCTGACTTCTTTTTAACATTAATAATTTCTATTTAACACTAATATTACAGAAGTTTCTTTATTCCTCTTTTTTTTTTTTGTTTTTTTTTTGTTTTTGTTTTTCGAGACAGGGTTTCTCTGTGTTGCCTTGGCCATCCTGGACTCACTTTGTAGACCAGGCTGGCCTCGAACTCACAGCGATCCACCTGCCTCTGCCTCCCGAGTGCTGGGATTAAAGGCGTGCGCCACCACTCCCGGCTCTTTATTCCTCTTGAAAGGCCATCTTCTTGCTTCTGGTAGTGAATGAAGCTCCTCTGACTGTCTCATGTAAATTTTTGTCTGGACACACATCTTCATATACAAAACACCAGGAGACCCAAATGGTGGGTCATACAGTTAAGAGATTGTTTAGTTTTGTAAAAGAGGGGTTGGGTCATCTTCCCAAGTGATTGTGGGGTCCTGAGTTCCTGAAGCTCTCAGTGTCCTGCAGTCAGGGGTTTGGTGTTATCAGCATTTGGGATCTTAGTCACTCTGGGTGAGTTTGTTTGTTTGTTTGTTTTAAGATTTATTTACTCCCAAGAAGAGACTTGAGGCCGGGGGATCCTAGCACATAGCCTGAAAGTGGGAAAGTACACAGAGAGGGACAAAAATCGTACCACGACCAGTTTCTTAGCAATCACACCTAGGCAATAAAGTCCCCATAAAGCTCTGAAGGACAAGGTTCAGAGAGCCTCCAGAGAGCTAGGTGTGTGGAGATTGCTGCCGAGTGGCAGGTCTGGCGAGGACATGGGAGTGCCACGTGGCCCTTTCCCACTGTGCATTCTGTCATCTTTTCCTTTGTTGTATCCTTTATGATAAAACAGTAAAACCCAAGTCTCTTGCCGAATTCCCCCAGCAGTTGGGGCAAATTAACTGAACCTAAGGAGGGAGCCCTGTGGGGCCCGGCTGATAGGAAGCCGGTCGGAGCCTGTGTAAACCAACTTGCAGAGTGTCTGCTGTCTAATGTGGAGGAGAGGAAGTGGTGGGGGCTGAGCCCCAACATGTGGATCTAACAGTGCCTTCAAGTAGTGAGGGTTAGAACTGAGGGGTGTGTGTGTGTGTGTGTGTGTGTGTGTGTGTGTGTGTGTGTGTGTGTGTGTGTGCGCGCGTGCGTTGGGGAAGGGTGGCCTGGCTGCAGGGTGGCTGTTAGGAGCCATCTTTGCACCTTTAAGGGTCATAGGAGTGTTGATTGTAGTGTGAAAACAGGTATAACAGTTGTTTTGGTTAACCCAGCTAGCCTTAGTCTCCACTGTTCTGAGATCTGATTCTTAAGGTTAGATCTACAAGTTACTGAGGGATGCTGAAGTCCAGGGTTCTCTGTGACGCTAGGGGATTCTGGGGTGTAGATCCTTTGGGAGATGCAGTAATACAGAAGTGTCATCGCACTCTGTCCCATTGCACTCTGTCCCATCCCCTTCTTTCTCTCATGACAAAAGCTAATTGCCAACACCTTTCAGCTGAGGTGACATGCCGAAAGTGTCTGCCACCCTCTCATCCCCTCTAATCAGGTCTCCATCCTGGCCACCAAGGGTGTCCCTTACAGAGTACCAGGTCCTTCTCAGCAGTTCCACCATCAGACCCAAGCTCTCCTGCGGTGATGGTGACCACCTTAGCAATCACGACTGTGCGGCCCCCGGAAACGGCCGCTATCCCCGGGGGAGTTCTCCTGTATCAGTGTGGCTTAACAGGAGAGAAGCCGTACGTGGTGTGCTGCCATCTCCAGTTTCTGGGGCGCAAAACCGTACAGCATCCAGACACCCGTGTGGTAGGCAGAGGCACGGCCCCTCCCTCAGAGGTGTGCGTGTGACTCTCCAGAAGCTGGGGGAAATGCCGCCTCGGCAAAGGGGACTTTGCAGATGTGATTAAGGAGCGCGAAGTTAAGGGTCATCCTGGCTTATTTAGGTGAGTCCACGTAATTATACTTTAAAGAGGAGGCAGCAGGGGAGGCCAGGCCATGGAAGTCTACTTGGCGTGGTGTACAAGAGTCAAGGCTGATGGTGGCTGCTGGGAGCCAGAAAAGGCAAGGATGGAATCCCTCCCTGAGTCTCCGGGAGCACCGCAGCCCGTTTCACACTCAGGCCTGTCCCACTGTGAGAAGCTGCTGTCAAAGCCACCCACGCTTGTGGGGATATTTGTTACCAGAGCAAAAGGAAGGGGACACAGCCAGCGAGTATTTTAGGAAAACCCTCAGCATTCCTTCTAACTTTTCCCTTTCTTATGCATAAGTGTATATGTATGTGCATGTTTGTGTGCATGGAGGTGCACATGGGTGTGTACATGTATGCAGAGGTCAGAGGATAACCTCAGGTGTCATTCTCCAGAAGGCCATCCATCTCCCTTGAGTTGAGCCTCTCACCGACCTGGAACTCACCAATTAGGCTAGACTGGCCGGATAGGGAGCCCAGGCATCCCCCGGTCTCCACTCTCCTCACAGGGAGGGCAAATGCACGCCACCACACCTTGCAGTTTGACGTGGTTCTGGAGATTGAAGTGGGGTTCTTGTGCTCGCAGGACAAGCACGCTGCTGACTGAGCCATCTCCCCACCCGGACTCTCTCCTTTCTTCACACTTTTGGTCCTTCTCCTATCTGATACGTCACACAGCAAGATGGCAAATAGATGTTTGGGGACCGAGAAGCTGACCTCTGGGGAAAGCCTTTGACATTCATATTTTTTTAATTTAAATACTATTTTAACAGTTTCCCACTTAAACCACAGCTATAGGTTGAATTCAGTCATCCCAGGCAAATGAAAAACACCAAGTTAGGGGACCCGAGAATGGCAGACGGCAGATGACAAGAGTCAAAAAGAGGGTGTGAGGTCCACCCCACGCACTCAGCAGCTGGAGCATCTTTGGCTGGAGTGTGTGTGGTGTCCGGGAGTGGGGCCAGCAGGCTCAGCACGTCACGGGCGCTGCTCCTGCCCTGCCCTTCAAGGCTGCTGCTGATACTGGCTCTCCGTGGCCGTGTAGAAGTCATCCAGCACACTCTGGATGTATTCGAAGGTGGGCCGCTCCTCTGGGCGGTTCTTCCAGCAGCGGATCATGATATTATAGAGCTCTTCTGGACAGTTCTCTGGTCGAGGCATACGGTATCCGTGTTCTAGTGCCCGGATCACTTCTGGGTTTGACATGCCTGAGAAAGAGATGTGGCATTAAGTGGGGGTTCGGGGGGATTGGGTGGCAATTGAGCTGGAGTTACCATCTGGCTATGTGGGGAAGATACAGAACTGTCCCGTTGCTGGTTTGTCCAGTCACAAGCCATGCCAGACCTTTTTTTTAATTATTATTATTATTTGTTTGTTTTGTTTTTACTTTTCAAGACAGGATTTTTCTATGTAGCCCTGGCTGACCCAGAACTCACTCTGTAGACCAGGCTGGCCTCAAATCAGAACTCAGGAGATTCTCCTGCCTCTGCCTCTCAAGTGCTGGGATTAAAGGCCTGTGTCACCACTGCCTGGCAACACCAGACCTCTTAAGGAAGCAGGACATTAACCAAACTACTATTTCTGCTACTCTTGGTCTGTTATTTTTATCTGTCTATCTGTCTATCTATCTATCTATCTATCTATCTATCATCTATCAATCATATATATGTATATGTATATATACTATCCTGGAGCTCACTATGTAGATCAGGCTGGCTTCAAACTCACTGCGATCCGCCTGCCTCTGATAGGATTAATGGTGTAGGCCGCCATGCCTGGCTGTCCATTACTTTTCTTAATTGTAGCCTCAGGCATCTAAATGGATGTAAGTTATATAATTCACTGCCTGGAGTTTACCAGTGGCTGGACTCAAGGTCACTCCGAATAGGATCATTTCTTTATTCTACCTAACTTTACATTTGTTATTTATAAAGACAACCACGAAACACCTATGATTACCAACTTTACTTTTATTTTTAGTTTGTTTTTTTTTTTAACTCGGGTTGGGAAAGGCTGAAGAAATGGCTCAGTGATTAAGAACAAAACCAAAAAAACTTTCAACACCTTACATGGATGTCTATAAATCACCTAAAGTGAATCATCCCAAATTCCCATAGCTCCTCCATTGTCAGGACAGCCATCCTTAGCTCTCTTTTTTAAAACTAACTAACTAATTAATTAATTAATGTATACAGTGCTCTGCCTGCATGTACACCTACACACCAGATCTCATTGTAGATGGTTGTGAGCCACTCTGTGGGTGCTGGGAATTGAACTCAGGACCTTTAGAAGAGCAGACAGTGCTCTTAACCTCTGAGCCATCTCTCCAGCCCCCAACTCTCTTTGCTTCTTTTGAAATGTGGTCCAGTGTATCAGTTGCCAGTGCCACCACCCTGTCCCCAGCTGCCTGTGTGCCAGTTTGTTCACATACTCTCATCCATTCCCACTGAAACGAAGCCTGGCCCCTCCAGATTTATGTATTTGTTTGTTTCTTTTTATCTCACGTGTATGAATATTTTGCCTCCGTGTATATATGTGCATATTATACACCATGTGTATGCTGGTGTCCTCGAAGGCCAGAACAGGACATCAGATCCCCTAGAGTTGGAATGACAGATGGCTGTGAGCTGCCATGTGGGTGGTGAGAACTGGACCCCCCATCCTCTGTAAGAGCAGCAAGTGCCCTTAACCTCTGACCCATCTCTCCAGCCTCAAGAATACATTTCTTAAAAATAGAGATAATCCAGATGTGATGGTGCACAACTTTAGTCCCAGAACTTGGAAAGCAAAGGCAGATGGATTTCTGAGACTTCAAGGCCATCCTGGTCTACATTAGGAAGTTCTAGGCCAGCCTGGGCTATAGACTATGACCTTGCTCCCCCCCACACACAACATACAACATACACACACACACACACACACACATACATCAGTTAACTTCCTCCCAGCCTCACACCATCTCATGGCTTCCTAGACACTTCAGTGAACAGCCACATTCATCACTATACCCAGGCCCTGCGGGTCTAGCCTCTCCAGATGTGTTCATCTTCGTCCTGAACTCTGATTCCTTGGATGCAATAAGGTGTGGGAAAGAAGAAACAGCCAGCAAATCCCTTATAGACAGGCTAAGGAATGGTGGATCATGGCATCTCTCCATGATTGAAATGAGAAAGGTGAAGGGAGATTGGGGGAAGGTCAGGAGCTGAGTTTAATAGACATGCTGACAAGATGGGCCACTGTCAGGCTGGGTTCTAGACACATCCCTAATCCCATGTCCCTTTCTGTACCTGGATAAGGGATCCGGCCATAGGTGACAATTTCCATCAGCAGGATACCAAAGGACCAGACATCTGACTTGATGGTGAAGGAGCCAAAGTTGATGGCCTCAGGAGCTGTCCACTTGATGGGGAACTTTGCTCCTGCAGGGTTGGACAAAGCAGTGTCAGGGTGAGCCTGGGGACAGTGAGTACTGGGGCTCCGCAGAACAGTGTCAGGGTGAGCCTGGGGAGCAGTGAGTACTGGGGCTCCGCAGAGCAGTGTCAGGGTGAGCCTGGGGAGCAGTGAGTACTGGGGCTCCGCAGAGCAGTGTCAGGGTGAGCCTGGGGAGCAGTGAGCACTGGGGCTCCGCAGAACAGTGTCAGGGTGAGCTTGGGGAGCAGTGAGTACTGGGGCTCCGCAGAGCAGTGTCAGGGTGAGCCTGGGGAGCAGTGAGTACTGGGGCTCCGCAGAACAGTGTCAGGGTGAGCCTGGGGAGCAGTGAGTACTGGGGCTCCGCAGAACAGTGTCAGGGTGAGCCTGGGGAGCAGTGAGCACTGGGGCTCCGCAGAGCAGTGTCAGGGTGAGCCTGGGGAGCAGTGAGCACTGGGGCTCCACAGAGCAGTGTCAGGGTGAGCCTGGGGAGCAGTGAGCACTGGGGCTCCGCAGAACAGTGTCAGGGTGAGCCTGGGGACAGTGAGCACTGGGGCTCTGCAAGTTGAGGGGAGTCAGGGTATGGGCTCCTGCTGCCCCCTTCCCCCCAGACCCCAGATGTCAAGGGACATCTGTCTTATGGACAGACAGCTGAACCAAGGAGGAGCGGGTGTGTGGATATAATGTGGGAGCTCACTCTGGGGCTACCACCATGATTTGGTTAGTGCCTGGTGAACCATGACTCTGCAAAGTGGAGTCCTAGAGGTCTTTGTGCATGGAGGAGCTTCAGGGGGGCTTGGGTCCAGGTCACAGCTGATACCTCAGCCTGCCCACCCAGCCATGGGGAGCAGGAGAGGACTTCAGCTATTGTCTGGGGTTTGCTCTAGTCACTGGGTGCCTCTTCTCTACTCCTCCTCCTATCCCTCCTCCCTTCCTCCCTCCCTCCTCTCCCTCCCTCCCTCCCTCCCTCCCTCCCTCCCTCCCTCTAGCATGGATTTGATTAGCCATTTGTGGGTATTTGTCTTAATTACAGTATGATTGGTGAACATGGACTTTCTAGGACATATAAGAGCTCCTTGATTCAGGATTATGCTCTGATAAACCCACTGCGAGGCAAAAACCAGAAGTAAAAAACGCCAACACTTAGTTACTGAACATCGTGGTTCAGCATCTCCACACTGCAGCTTCTTTGTTGTTTCTTCTGGTGATCTCTAAGCTAAATCAGAGCTGTAGCTCACCGCTGTGGCTCAGCAGCATGAGGGAGGGCGGCATATCAGCAGACTTGGAAAGACATCAAAATCCGAAAGGAGAGCACACTCATTCATTCATTCAACCCCCCCCCCCGCCCGCGCCCTCCCCCGCCCCCCCGCCCGAGACAGAGTTTCTCTATGTTGTCTTGGCTGTCCTGGCTTTGTAGACCAGGCTGACAGCGATCTCACAGCGATCCGCCTGCCTCTGCCTCCAGAGCACTGGGATTAAAGGCGTGCACCACCACGCCCAGCTTCATTCATTCATTTTTATGAGACAGGCTCTCACATAGCCCAGAGAGGATGCCTTGAACTCCTGACCCTTCTGCCTCCACTTCCATCGTTGCCAGATTGAAGGCATGTGCCACTACGCCCCACCTCTACACTATCAAAATGTTGAAAATCACAATGTTGGAGATACAAGGCCTGGTTCTCAATCACTCTCTGCTGCCACCTGCTGTCTATGCCCCATCATGGCAGGCAGAGCACACATGCTGAGTGCTGAGGAGCGGGACCAGCAGGTGCCAAACTGCAGGGCTGTGGAGGAGCTAGAAGGTTGCAAGCGGTTCCATTAGAAAACCTCAGCAGGGCGTTTGGTTTCATGGCCAGAGTGGTCCTGTAGGCTGAGAAGCTAGACCGCCATCTCTAATGGTTTCATGTCACCCTGGAAGCCTTTCAGGGCTGGGCATAAGCCTGGCTGGTTTCATTGCCAAAGTGGCAGCGTCATGGGAAATCCAGGACCCAAGGGTGAAACCGAGGACACCAAACTGCCAGGTCAACTCTGCTGCCTCCACTTAGGGGTGACTCTTGCCCGTGGAACGATGCCAGTGTCACTGCTGACACCAGTGACTGAGGCCTTTCCCTTGGCCCCTCTCTACATCTCAGGATTCTGTTCACATGATGCTGATTTGAATCCGTGCTCCCTGTCTTTGCAGCTTCCTGGCAGTGGTAATGACACAACATCCAGGTCAAGTGTGTTCTCTTCCCTAATTCACTTTCCATGTGGCTGTGATAGAGGCTGGTTAAAGTCCTACCTGAGGTCCCAGCGCCCAAAGCAAAGCCCTCTGGGTGATGGAAATGCTGTGCTTTTAGGTGTCCTATAAAACCGATTTAAAAAACCGTATACTGAGCCACTGCTAAGTAAGAGACCATCTGTATGTTCTGTGGAATTTGTCCAGGGTTGCATTATGGTTGAGGACATGACTAGTGTCGAAAATTCTCCCTCAGACCTAAATGAGAGACATCCACATCACACTCGCTCCTTCCAAAGCGTGGAGATCCCCCAGGGAGAGGCCCCCAGGGAGGGACTGCTAAAAAGCAGGGCTTTCTGGGTGGAACCCATAGCACACAGGATGTCACAGCAGCTGTGGCTGCCCGCACAGGACCAGCACAAGATCAAGCCTGACAAAATCCCAGCACAGATGAGAAGCTGGCCTTGGGACTTCCACCCCTCGCCCAGCAGCTGTTGGCAGTTGGTGGTTGCTGGGGACGGGAGAGCCAGCTTTTGTCAGGCTGGGTGCGGAGGCCAGAGAACACCCAGCAGGAGTCACGCCTCTCCTTCCACCACGTGGACCCTGGAGTTGAACTCATGTCCTCAAGCTTGGCAGCAGGTGTTTTCACGCGGTCATCTTGGTGCTCCGTTTCTCTTTAAACACTGGTATTTTGAAACAACTTGTGTGTATGGGTGGTCTGTCTGCGTGTATGTATGTGCACCACTCATGCATGTCTGGTTCCCTCAGCATCTAGAAGAGGGTGTCGGCTCCCATGGAACTGGGGTTATAGATGACTGTGAGCCACCATGTGATACTAGGACCCAGGTCCTCTGCAAAAGCAGCCAGTGCTCTTAACCACTGAGCCATCTCTCCAGCCCCTCCTTTCTTTGTGAGAGACAGGGTCTTCACATCCTAGGTCGGCACCAACTCATGGCAGTCCTCAGTCTCCTGAATGTTGGAAATACAGCCCTAACTCTAAGGCAGCCATTTTCTTTATTTCATACTTTAGTGTGGTACTAAGGCTCGAACCCAGAGCCTTGAGCATGCTTGGTTGGTGCTCTGCCACCAGGGCACATCCTCAGCCACTGTCTTTTATATCCAGTGAGTTTTCTCCATATCCAACCTATTCTCTACAGATTTAGATTATATATTTAACTTTTCACTTCATTTTTTTGTAGTTTACTTGTTTATTTATTTATTTATTTATTTATTTATTTTTGTTTTTCAAGACAGGGTTTCTCTGTGTGGCCTTTTCTGTCCTGGACTCATTTTGTAGACCAGGCTGGCCTCGAACTCACAGTGATCCACCTGCCTCTGCCTCCCGAGTGCTGAGATTAAAGGTGTGCACCACCACCGTCCAGCTTGTACTTAGTTTAAACATTATCAAATCATAATAGATACAAATGGTGCGTGTGTGTGTGTGTGTGTGTGTGTGTGTGTGTGTGTGTGTGTTGGTGCTGGAGACTGAGCTTAGCACAATACACACGCTAGGCAAGTGCTCTGTCATAGACCTACATCCCCTTTACTTCTTGTTTTGAGACAGGGTCAGTAACTTGCCCTGGCGGGCCTTGACCTTGTGATCTCAGTCTCCAAAGTGGCCTGGGCTACAAGTTTGCACCTCTAGACCCGGCTAAAATGTACAGATATTTAAGGTCTAACCTGATAGTCTTCGGCTGAGTAGCCCCTGTGATCATCAAGGTAGAAAACATTTGCAGCCTTTCAGCCGGCTCCTCCCAGCTCCTCCCGGCCAGAACCTGCCTGCTCTGGCTAGCCGCTCCGCCCGCCCCCTTCGCAGCTTTGTCAGTATAAGTGAACTTTACAGCTTTAATGAGATATAATTCACAGGCCATAAAATCCACACATTTAAAGTGTGTACTCCAATGATTTTTTTTTTTTGAGACATGGTTCTCTGTGTAGCGCTGGCTGTCCTGGAACCAGCTTTATTGAGCAGACTGTCCTCGAACTCAGAGATCTGCCTGCCTCTGCCTCCCGAGTGCTGGGATTAAAGGTGTGCGCCACCACTGCATGGCTTTCAAGGACTTTTATAATAGCGGAAGAGCTGTGCGTTGTAGACTATTTCATCACATGTCAGTCAGCTCCATCCCTAGCACTCAGAACCCCTTTCTTGAGCTCCCACTCAGCCCTAGGTTACCACTACCCCAGTCTCGCTCTCCATGGCTGCCTTAGGCCCACCTGGGAATTTCATATTAAGGGTAACAGATATCTGCATGTGTGCCTGGCCTCTACTTAGCATGTCCCCGAGGCTCGTGTATGTGGTGGCCTTTCAACACTTCGTCCCATCCTATCACAAACACTCTTCCGTTTTAGGGATACTCCACATTTTCTCCATCCGTTCATCAGCTGATGGGCATCAGTTTGCATGTTTCAATCTGGGGCTATTATGGAGAACCCTATGAACTTCATACATGACTTTTGCCTGTTTTTGGATTTCATATATGTGGAACTTTCCGGCATCCCCTCTGTTTAGATTTGCTTCTCTCATTTGGATGCCATGCTGCCTCTTTAGTTGCATGTGGCATTGGTGTGTGGTGTGATGGTGGTGGAACCCATGGCTTTCCATGTTGGTCAGGCTCTACACTGAGTGCCATCCCCAGCACTTGGTGTGGGTTTGTTTGTTTGTTTTATTTTGTTTGTTTGTTTGTTTGTTTGAAGACAGGGTCTCTCTGTGTAGCCCTGGCTGTCCTGGACTCACTTTATAGACCAGGCTGGCCTCAAACTCACAGAGATCTGCCTGCCTCTGCCTCCCGAGTACTAGGATTAAAGGCGTGCGCCCCCATGCCCGGCTCGGTGTAGGTTTTCAGGCTGCTGTATGATGTTCCATTATGTGTGTGACACAGTTGATATGCACACATATTGTCTGTGGACTTTTAGATTGTTCTGGTTTTGTCTCTTGGGCATAAAGTTACTGTCACCTTTCCTTGCAAAGTCTTTGTATCGATCTGATATGAAATGTTCCTCTTCAACTCTTGTGTCGTATTAACAGTGTCAACCAGACAGGGTCTAGAATTGCTTAGGAGACAAGCCCCGGGGTATTGTCTGGGAAGGACTTTCTGCATAGGGTCTGAATGTGGGCCCCACCATTCCATGAAAAATAAAGAGCAAGCTGAACACCACCACTCTGTCTGCCTCCTCACTGGATACAATGTTGCCACTCGTGACTTCCCCGCCAGAATAGCCTGTCCCCTCTAACTATAAGCCTTAACTAGGTAGCCTTTGCTGGGTATTCTGTGCAGAAGGATCCTGCCGATCTTGATGCACGAGTTAGTCTAGGACAGATCTGTGTCCTTTCCAGGCCCTCCTGCGGGTGTCCACTCTCAGATCTCACAGCCCTTCCGGGAGGGAGCACTCCTACCTTCCCGTGCTGTGTATTCATTGTCCTCAATGATCCGTGCCAGGCCAAAGTCAGCGATCTTACACACTAGCGATGCCGAGACCAAGATGTTGGCAGCCCGGAGGTCTCTGTGGATGTAGTTCCTCTGCTCAATGAAGGCCATGCCCTCCGAAATCTGCACCCAGAGGAGACAGTGTCATCCTGACACGTTACAGCCACACAGAACCCACCCCTCGGAAACTGGGGGATGTCTGCCTAGGCCCCTCTTCTTCTTCTTCTTTTTTTTTTTCCCAGAAGGCTCCTGGGCTCTACCTACCTATCTAGGCTGGGGGTGAGGGGCATTCTCACAGCCTGGCTCAGTTTGTGGGCTCCTTCAGGACATCAACACTTCTGCAGAACCCTTTGAAATGTCCTCAAAGAACAAGCAATGTGAACATTTCTCCAGGATCCTCTGCCTGTGCAGGAACCAGTGTACCAGGACATTTACGACACCCCGTCCTCCCTTCTGGGGACAATCCCACCCCAAAATATTCTCTCCTCACTCTTATGCCCTCCTCATCCTCAAGCCTGGAAGACTCACTTGCTCGTCCGACAAAAGCCCTCCGACTGTATATGAGTACCTGAGTACCCGTCTAGTCTTTTGGACAGGAGCTGAGCCAGGCACAGCCACTGCAGGCATGAGCACCGCAGAGAAAAGGCAAGGCAGCGTACCAGATGGAAGTGCAGGATGCACTGGATGCTCCCGGAGACTGCTTGGGGGGAGGTGACATTTTAGCAGAGAACAGAATGACCATAATAATAGGTGTGTTGAGTAAGAACGGTCCAGCTGGCCAGGGAGAATACCAGGTGCAGAGGTTCTAGAAGAGGAAGAAGCTTCTAGAACAGCATGGGGCCGGGTAGCTGAACAGAAGATGGGAGAGATGAACCTGAGAAGGCTGAGCATCCTCCAAGGTAGGACAGGGATGTTACTCTGAGCAGGAAGAGCAAGAGCGACAGACTTCGGGCAGCCCTTCAGTGGAGTCAGATGCGTATTTAAGCACCACCGTGGCTTCTGAGACAGGGTGAAGAATTCTTATTCTGGAAGCTTCTGGTAGAAAGACAGATGACTGTGACTTAGGAATTTTCTTAGCTACAAAGGTTAGGACCAAAGAGGTGGAAGATGAACCTCAGTTGCCCAGAAAGCAGCATGTACGGTTTACAAAGCTGCCTTGGAGGCTGCTGAAGGCAGAGCTATCAACAATTCTCTTTACAGAAATACTTGTCTTGACTGTCAGCCTCAAACCAGGCTCTAGACAGTCCAGAACTGCAGAACTCTGGAGGCTTGCACCCGGGAATTATCAGATGAGCTTCCCTGGGGAACCCAGAGTGGCAGAGTCTGATCAGACAGACCAAAGCAGGGAGAGCCTGCCAAGTCAGAGCCTGAGGGACCAGGTAGTGCAATTGCAAAGAATGAACAGCAGGGGGCGTTAAAGGCAGTGGAAACAGGTCCAGCTTTCTGAGTGAAATCTCAAGACAGATTTTAATCTGGGGTAGAGGTTGTCAAGGGCAGAGTGAGATGGGGTCTGGAGAGCATGGGAAATTTATAAGGCATCCTTAGAAGGGAAGTTTGCAAAACTATTAGGAAGATATACTGCAGCTTATTATAAGCTGATAAACACAGCAGTTTTGTTTGTTTTTTAAACCATGGTCTTGGGGAGGTAGAACTGCCCTCTCTTTCCACAGGAGGGAAGTTGAAAGCTTTGAGAACTAAGTAACCAGCATGAAGGCTCAGACCCAGGGCTGTGAGCTGTGGCTTGGTCCTACGACCTCTTACTTGACCTCTGAGCCTAGTGCATTCGCACCGGCTGACACTCATGCGTTGCTGGTTCTTAGATGAGCTCAGTGGGGGAAGGTATGCTAACTCCATGTGGGAGGCAATGGAACATCATGGGTAAATGACTCCAGAGTTGGGCCAGCTCATCTTGATCCCCAAGCTCTGTGAGATCAAGCCTGTCTCCCAGGGCTCACAGGGAGGTTGGTTTGTTGTTTTTTTTTTTTTTTTGGTTTGTTTTGTTTTGTTTTGTTTTTCAAGACAGGGTTTCTCTGGGGAGCCCAGGCTGTCCTGGACTCACACTGTAGACCAGGCTGGCCTCAAAGTCACAGGGATCCACCTGCCCCTGCCTCTGCCTCCCAAGTGCTGGGATTACAGGCGTGCGCCACCACTGCCCGGCTCGAGATTTTTTTTTAAGTTATTTATTATTATGTATACAGTGCTCTGCCTGCATGAACACCTGCAGGTCAGAAGAGGGCATCAGATTACACTATAGATGGTTGTAAGCCACCATGTAGTTGCTGGGAATTGAACTCAGGACCTCTGGAAGAGCAGTCAGTGCCCTTAACTGTTGAGCCATCTCTCCAGCACCCCAGCACCCCTCACAGGGAGATTAACCTCTAAGCTTGTACCACGGATGAAGACAGTGCCTGTATTCACATCAGAGGTGGCTAGTGATGGCAACAGAATGCCCAAGAGCCTCACTGGCAGAGCTGGGACTAACACAAACGTCCTACATGTCACTTGTAGAATGTTGCTTCTCAAATGTGTGCCAGCTACCTAAGGAAGATGAACTGCTCTCAGGTGCCCCTGGGACTTGACAATACTGAGCCGATGCGGATTCAAACCCACCAAGCAGGTCCCCAGGTGTTAGAACTTGGCTGTGCTTCCAAGAGCATCAGGGAATCCTAGAACTGGTACTCCAGCCCAGGGTTCATGTGGTGTTGTGGTGTGTGAGTGTGAGTGTGAGTGAGTGTGTGTGTGTGTGTGTGTGTGTGTGTGTGTGTGTGTGTGTGTGTGTCTGTCCTGCTGGGAACTGAACCCAGGCTGACCTGGAACTCATCAAATGACTGAGGATAACTTTGCCCCTCTGGTCTCACAGGTTCAGCTTAATTGCAGATGTGTACCACCACATCTGGTTTATGTGCTGCTGGGGTTTGAACCTGGGACTTCATGTGTGCTAGGCAAGTGTTCTACAGCCTAAGCTATATCCCAAGTCCCAGGAGTAGCTCTGGCTATAGCCTTTGACCTTTCTCATCAGTATGGCTCCTGTTGGTTTGATGGTTCTACTTTAGTAATAGGCCAGACCATTGTATCCCAGAGGACTGGGGCCCACGGGGCTGGAAGTGCTAGGCCTTGATTTGCATATGCCTCTGGCATTCAGGGTTTTGAAAGTAGAGTCTATGGTTAGATGTTGCTCTGGTATTTGCATACTCAAATGAGCTCTGACCTCGGCTTCCCCACCAGCCTCAACCCTAGGCTCAGCAGCAAACTCCCTCAACTCCCACTGGGCTGCGGCCCACATGCCTTTCACCTGTGCCACCCTCTGGGCTCTGGATCACCAGGATCAGCATCTTCCTTCCCTTTTTGGGCTTTTGTACAGGCTGTTTCTTTTGTCTAGACCTCCTTCTCTGCTCCTCTGCAGGTGTAGAATTCCTAATCCCCAGGCCCTTCCTAGAGACACCTTCCTCAGTGAAGCCTTCTCTGACGGCCCCTGGACCAGGCTGTGCGTTCCCACAGCAACACTGTGGTCCCCCATCGCCTGTCCCCCGCACCTCAACAGAGAAGAGCATGGGACAGGGTTGGAAGGAAACAGCTTGTGTGGAATGCGTTGGGAATAGAACCCAGGTGTCCTACACCTAGGAAAGCTCTGTACTGCTGAACTATTTTTGTTTTGCTTATTTATTTGTTTATTTATTTATTTATTTATTTATTTATTTGCTGAATTTTTGCTCTTCAGACTCTGAGCCAGGGCCATGTTGGTATGTGGTCTCATCCACAAGCCACCCGTATGAAGCCAGTATACAGGAGGATGTCCCTAGGCTATTTGCAAATACACTATTTTCTATAAGGGATTTGAGCATACACAAGTCTTTGGTACCCATGGAGTCCTGGAACCAGTCTTTGTGCATGTGGTGGGGATGTGTATGTACACAAGCGATACAGAGCACTCAAAGGATGTCACCTTTCCTGTCACCTTCTCTGACTGTAGCTGGCACAGCTCACCTGGGCTGCGAAGTCAATGAGTTTTGGCAACGGCTGCTTGCTGCCTTCTTCACTCTTCAGAAAGTCCAGCAGGCTCCCTGCAGAGGGGAGCAAGAGGAAGCATCAATTACCAGCCCTTAGTGAGAAATAAGTAACCTTTTTTTTCATAGCGGTAGAGATTTTCCCTCTTTGTAGTACAGGGATTGAACCCAGGGCCTCACACATGCTAGGTGAGTGCTCTACCACTGAGCTACCTCTCCAGCTGTCTTTTCTTCCTCTTCCTCCTCTTCTTTTCGAGACAGGGTCTCTCTGTAACAGAGCCCTGGCTACCCTGAACTCATTTGGTAGACCAGGCTGACCTCGAACTCACAGAGATCCGTCTGCCTCTGCCTCCCTGAGTGCTGGGATTAAAGGCGTGCGCCACCACACCCCGCATGACTTTCTTCTTGCTACGTTGTCCAGGCTGCTCTCCCGTTCCTGGCCTCCAGCTCTGCTAGCAGAATAGGCATGAGCAGCAGCACTCATCCTTGCACAGCCATCGGGCTGGAGTTAAAGAGCTATTTACCTTTTCCTCATGTCTGCTTGGCACTTTCTGAGAGGACTTCTTAGTTGCTAGCTAACTCTCTGACTAGTGCAGCCTCATGAGGCTGGGTGCCCAGGGCCTGGCTTTAGAAAGCTGGCTGACTATAGATTTGTAGAATTGGAAAATAGGAAAGGTTTTGAAATTTCAAGTCACATATGTTGTGTGAGATGTTTATCCAAAAATGAGCAGGAACTGAAAATGACTATAGACCAGCTAGCTGTCTTTAAATTAATAAATCATCAACAACAACAATAATAGAAATTCCACACCTGTATTCCCAGCACTTGAGAGGCTGAGGCAGGAGGGCGGCTGTGAGATTGCGGCTAGCCTGGGCTACATAATGAGTGCCTTTCTCAAACATTTCTGAGATATGCTGAATAATCACAGGGTAGGGTGACCCAAAGCTTAGTCGCCTGAAATGACAACATGAACGTTTCCCATGATTCTGAGGGTTGGTCACAGCAGCCTAGGTGGAGCACACTGTGAAGTGACACGGTAGAACATTCAAGATGGCCTTTCTCCTTGTGGTGTCTTGGTCCCTACGACTCCAAGCAGGGCTCCTTTACAGCCCAGCACCGAGGTTCCAAGGTACAAGTCACAAGGAAGCCATATATGTCTTCTGTCATCTCAGAGGCTCAGCAGCGCCTCCCCCCACCCCACCCCACCCTTCCTCTCCATAAACCACCTTTCCCGTGAGTTCACTGGTGCTCCCTGAGGACTTGCCAGCTATGCCAGAAGAGCCGCGACAAGGTCACCTTCGAGCCTGAAAGAAGCCAGCTTAGACCACAGTCTGTCCTAGCCCACGCACCTTTGGCCATGAACTCCGTGACGATAAAGATGGGCTCCTGAGAGACCACGGCATGTAGCTTCACCAGTTTATCATGCTGCAGGGCCTTCATGAGGTTGGCCTCTGCCAGGAAGGCCTCCACAGACATGCTGCCTGGCTTCATTGTCTTCACCGCCACCTTGGTGTGCTTGTTGTAGGTGGCTGGAGAGAGTGGGGAGCAAGGAAGGTGGTCAGGGCTCGGCAGCCCTGGAGGAGCCCTCCCTGCCCATCTTGGTCTTTAGACACAGAAAGGCTACCACTTTGGCCTCAACTGTGGGCCGGAGACTAACTCCCTGTGCCCTGGCTGAGTGTTATTGAACTTGTCACCTGAGTTCTCTGGGCTGTGTGGAAGTGATAGGCACTCACTCACTCGGGCTGTTTGCCAGAATGAAAGAGCCTTCTCTCTGGGCTTGGGGTGCACACCTGTCATCCCAGAACTCTCAAGGTTGTGACGTACGAGGACTAGAGGCTCCAGGCCAGCCCATGGCTCAGAAAACAAGGGTTGAGACTGGAGCTCAGTGGTACAACACTCACCTAGCACATACACACTGCTGAGTTTGGCCCCCAGCAATGGTAGGGACCCCTAAACCAGCAGTTAGATTGTGACACAGGCCTGTATACGCACTGTTTAAGCTTAGCACTGCCTTGAAATAAATACTAGATTCACTATGTCCCACAGGCCTTGCTTGACCTAGTCATGCCCACTTTTCTGTCCCTGTCATCCACCAAGGTCACCGTCAACATACACTCAAACTAGAGACTGAGCCAGGTCTTCGTACTAGAAAAGTGCTTTCCCACTGAGCTATGTCTCCCCTACCACTCTTTTTTTTCCCTCTGTGTAGCCTTGACTGTCCTGGACTCACTCTGTAGACCAGGCTGGCCTTGAACTCAGAGATCTGCCCGCTTCTCTCTCTTACTGAGTTGTCCAGGTTGGCCTTGAACTTGAGTCATCTTGTCTCAATATGGCAGTTGGGATGATAGACCTATATCGCTAGACCTTGCTTACTAAATTCACTCTTGCTTTCTTAAAAAAAATTTTTTTTTTTACTCTGTGTATGTGAACAATTTTTGCCAGCAGTTCCCTCCTTCCACTGTGGGTTCCGGGGTTTGAACTCAGATCGTCAGGTTTTTGCAGCAAGCCCTTTCACCCACTGAGCCATCTCACTGGCCTCACTCTGGCTTCTATGCACTAACCGCCCTGCACACACCTGTCCCTGCCACACGCTGTTCTCTTCCTCCCATCCCACCCTTCTTCATTTGGTGGCTCTCGTCCTCTGTGTGCCTTTCTTTCCGTGTGTGTGTGTGTGTGTGTGTGTGTGTGTGTGTGTGTGTGTGTGCGCGCGTGCGTGCCTTGGATGCCAGGAAGCTCGAATCAGATCAAGGTCTTGCTCTAGTGAGAGTGTGGGGCATCATGGGACAGTTTGTTTTACTTGTCCCCACTTTGCTCCCCAGATCTGACTTTCCTCCTTGCATTTCCTTATGGCTTCATTCTTGTATTCAGGGCCTGGCATTTAGCAGGCTCTTGGCAAGTGCAGTTGAAACACAGGCTTTTAAAACTTACTTTATCTGGCTGCATATTTGCATCTCTACAAGCTGCCTCCCTTCCACCTGCCACACAGGGGAGTGTTAACACAGGGCCAGGCCTTGTGGCCACACAGGGGAGTGTTAACACAGGGCCAGGCCTTGTGACCACACAGGGGAGTGTTAACACAGGGGCCAGGCCTTGTGACCACACAGGGGAGTGTTAACACAGGGCCAGGCCTTGTGACCACACAGGGGAGTGTTAACACAGGGCCAGGCCTTGTGACCACACAGGGGAGTGTTAACACAGGGCCAGGCCTTGTGACCACACAGGGGAGTGTTAACACAGGGCCAGGCAATGTGACCACACAGGGGAGTGTTAACACAGGGGCCAGGCCTTGTGACCACACAGGGGAGTGTTAACACAGGGGCCAGGCCTTGTGACCACACAGGGGAGTGTTAACACAGGGCCAGGCCTTGTGACCACACAGGGGAGTGTTAACACAGGGGCCAGGCCTTGTGACCATACAGGGGAGTGTTAACACAGGGCCAGGCAATGTGACCACACAGGGGAGTGTTAACACAGGGCCAGGCCTTGTGACCACACAGGGGAGTGTTAACACAGGGCCAGGCCTTGTGACCACACAGGGGAGTGTTAACACAGGGCCAGGCATTGTGACCACACAGGGGAGTGTTAACACAGGGCCAGGCATTGTGACCACACAGGGGAGTGTTAACACAGGGCCAGGCATTGTGACCACACAGTTGAGTGTTAACACAGGGGCCAGGCATTGTGACCACACAGGGGAGTGCTAACACAGGGCCAGGCAATGTGACCACACAGGGGAGTGTTAACACAGGGCCAGGCATTGTGACCACACAGGGGAGTGCTAACACAGGGCCAGGCAATGTGACCACACAGGGGAGTGTTAACACAGGGCCAGGCCTTGTGACCACACAGGGGAGTGTTAACACAGGGCCAGGCAATGTGACCACACAGGGGAGTGTTAACACAGGGCCAGGCATTGTGACCACACAGGGGAGTGTTAACACAGGGCCAGGCATTGTGACCACACAGGGGAGTGTTAACACAGGGCCAGGTATTGTGACCACACAGGGGAGTGTTAACACAGGGCCAGGCAATGTGACCACACAGGGGAGTGTTAACACAGGGCCAGGCAATGTGACCACACAGGGGAGTGTTAACACAGGGGCCAGGCCTTGTGACCATACAGGGGAGTGTTAACACAGGGGCCAGGCATTGTGACCACACAGGGGAGTGTTAACACAGGGCCAGGCCTTGTGACCACACAGGGGAGTGTTAACACAGGGCCAGGCAATGTGACCACACAGGGGAGTGTTAACACAGGGCCAGGCATTGTGACCACACAGGGGAGTGTTAACACAGGGCCAGGCATTGTGACCACACAGGGGAGTGTTAACACAGGGCCAGGTATTGTGACCACACAGGGGAGTGTTAACACAGGGCCAGGCAATGTGACCACACAGGGGAGTGTTAACACAGGGCCAGGCAATGTGACCACACAGGGGAGTGTTAACACAGGGCCAGGCATTGTGACCACACAGGGGAGTGCTAACACAGGGCCAGGCCTTGTGACCACACAGGGGAGTGTTAACACAGGGGCCAGGCCTTGTGACCATACAGGGGAGTGTTAACACAGGGCCAGGCAATGTGACCACACAGGGGAGTGTTAACACAGGGCCAGGCCTTGTGACCACACAGGGGAGTGTTAACACAGGGCCAGGCCTTGTGACCACACAGGGGAGTGTTAACACAGGGCCAGGCATTGTGACCACACAGGGGAGTGTTAACACAGGGCCAGGCAATGTGACCACACAGGGGAGTGTTAACACAGGGCCAGGCATTGTGACCACACAGTTGAGTGTTAACACAGGGGCCAGGCATTGTGACCACACAGGGGAGTGCTAACACAGGGCCAGGCAATGTGACCACACAGGGGAGTGTTAACACAGGGCCAGGCATTGTGACCACACAGGGGAGTGCTAACACAGGGCCAGGCAATGTGACCACACAGGGGAGTGTTAACACAGGGCCAGGCCTTGTGACCACACAGGGGAGTGTTAACACAGGGCCAGGCAATGTGACCACACAGGGGAGTGTTAACACAGGGCCAGGCATTGTGACCACACAGGGGAGTGTTAACACAGGGCCAGGCATTGTGACCACACAGGGGAGTGTTAACACAGGGCCAGGTATTGTGACCACACAGGGGAGTGTTAACACAGGGCCAGGCAATGTGACCACACAGGGGAGTGTTAACACAGGGCCAGGCAATGTGACCACACAGGGGAGTGTTAACACAGGGGCCAGGCCTTGTGACCATACAGGGGAGTGTTAACACAGGGGCCAGGCATTGTGACCACACAGGGGAGTGTTAACACAGGGCCAGGCCTTGTGACCACACAGGGGAGTGTTAACACAGGGCCAGGCCTTGTGACCACACAGGGGAGTGCTAACACAGGGCCCAGGCCTTGTGACCACACAGGGGAGTGTTAACACAGGGCCAGGTATTGTGACCACACAGGGGAGTGCTAACACAGGGCCAGGCCTTGTGGCCACACAGGGGAGTGTTAACACAGGGCCAGGCAATGTGACCACACAGGGGAGTGTTAACACAGGGCCAGGCCTTGTGACCACACAGGGGAGTGCTAACACAGGGCCCAGGCCTTGTGACCACACAGGGGAGTGTTAACACAGGGCCAGGCATTGTGACCACACAGAGGAGTGCTAACACAGGGCCAGGCATTGTGACCACACAGGGGAGTGTTAACACAGGGCCAGGCATTGTGACCACACAGGGGAGTGTTAACACAGGGCCAGGCATTGTGACCACACAGTTGAGTGTTAACTCAGGGGCCAGGCATTGTGATCACACAGGGGAGTGTTAACACAGGGGCCAGGAATTGTGACCACATAGTTGAGTGTTAACACAGGGGCCAGGCATTGTGACCACACAGGGGAGTGTTAACACAGGGCCAGGCAATGTGACCACACAGGGGAGTGTTAACACAGGGCCCAGGCCTTGTGGCCACACAGGGGAGTGTTAACACAGGGCCAGGCACTGTGACCACACAGGGGAGTGCTAACACAGGGCCAGGCATTGTGATCACACAGGGGAGTGTTAACACAGGGCCAGGCACTGTGACCACACAGGGGAGTGCTAACACAGGGCCAGGCATTGTGACCACACAGGGGAGTGCTAACACAGGGCCAGGCATTGTGACCACACAGGGGAGTGTTAACACAGGGCCAGGCAATGTGACCACACAGTTGAGTGTTAACACAGGGGCCAGGCATTGTGACCATCTACCTCCCCATGAAACAGGAATTGCTATTCTCAAGGACCACAGGGGTGTTCTAGGCCTTTCTGCTGTCCCACAATGTCTGGAATGTCACTGGGCATCGTGGCTCATGATCTGAACGGCTCGCTAGCATTGGTCTCACCTGAAAATCCGTGCTCTTTCCCCCATTATCCCAAGAGGCCCTGGTATATGCTAGCCCCACAAGGCAGGCTGTCCCAGTGTCACACAGCAGAGAACCTTCCCCGTCCAGGACTCAAGTCTCCTACAGAGCAGCTTTTTGACCCTCAAGCCTGGCCACAAAGGCAAAATAGTGATTTCCCAGTAGACGATTTGGTTTGCTATCTGAGGAGAGGCTCTCTGTGGTTACTATTTAAATTTCCAGTCTTCTCGGTGACATCCCTGAGCCCTCAGGGCTCTCCCAGCACTGGCCTTGTGGCCCCAGGTCCTTACCCATCCACACTTCTCCAAACTGCCCAGCTCCAAGTTTCTTCTCCATCTGGAGGGACTCTCGAGGAATTTCCCAGGCATCTTTCTCCCACGGCTTCTGGGGTTTGGGAGACACACAGGGCACTGACAGCTTTTGGCAGAGCCCGTCTTTCCCCTCTGAAACAGAGTGCCCAGTCAGCAGCTGGTACATTCCCCAAAGAGCAGAACATGACGTAATGCGTGTATACCTCCACCCTCGTGTCCAACAAGCCTAAGCCTTCACACGTGCTCCAAGTGACTGTTCGCCTGGCAAGGCCAGGAAGATCTGAGTGCGGAATTGCATAGGACTGGGATTCTGAGAGACGGGCCTCTCCCAATGGGTGCTAGTGGGATGATACAGTATTTGCTTAGCATGCCCTAGACTCTGGTTCCTTCCCCGGAACCAAACAACCATTGAAAAACAAAGCCAAGGTGGCTAGTGGTTGCACTGTGCAGTGGTTACCAGCTTAGGCTTGGCAGTCAAATGTTGGTGGCGTGGGCCTGGGCAAGACTCACTCTTGTAGTGGACCACAAGTTCCTGCAGGCTGCCAAAGGTGCTCCTTGGGGAGATATAGAAGCCTCCACTGTCCAGTGTCCGGATCTTATAATGCTTCACTGTGTCTCCATGCTGGGCGTCGTAGTCTCGAACAGACAATGAGTAGCTTCCTGCATTGAACCAAGAGAAGTCCCTCAGAACGGCACCTGAGAGGCCTGGCTACCCGATGTCGGCACCTTGGCATCCTTTTGGTGCCCTGTGGAGGCCTCTGCTCGGCACGTGGCCACATGGGCAGAAGCTCATTAAGAGTGGCCTGAGGCATTGGGCTGCCTGGATTCCCATCCCTGACCTGCCATTCTCAGCTGTGAGCCCTTGGGCAAATGACTTCTTGGCCTTTTTATGCCTCAGTTTCCTCGCCTGTCAAATAAGAGTAGTCAAGCCATCCATTTCATCACATTGCCTGGGGTTAACAGAAGTAATACTTAAAAATGACTGGACAGTCAGTAAGCTGGTTATCACTATAGCGTCATTATTTCTGATCTATTATCTACCCATCCACTTGTCATCTGTCTTCTCTGTATCTATCCATCCATCCATCCATCCATCCATCCATCCATCATCTCTTCTTCTTCTTCTCCTTCTTCTGTCTCTCTCTCTCAATTATCTATCTGTCTGATCTATTTAATGAAGAAAAAGCCAAGATGCTATACTAACTTGATAAAGAAAGAAAGGGAGAGAGACTAACAAAAACATAAAATAAATAAAAAGAGGGCTGGAGAGATGGCTCAGAGGTTAAGAGCACTGTCTGTTCTTCCGAAGATCATGAGTTCAATTCCCAGCAACCACATGGTGGCTCACAACCATCTTTAATGAGATCTGGTACCCTCTTCTGGCCTGCTGGCTCACATGCAATCAGAATACTGTATAAATAATAAATAAATAAATCTTTAAAAAAAATAAAAACTAAAAACAAAGAAAATCTGATTTGATTACTAAAATGTTAAAAAAAAAAAAAAAGCACTGTAGTCAGGCACATAATGGTCCATGATGTTCATATGCAAACCCCTGCCCCATACATGATACGGAGTATCCAGGGGGTTCCCAGGAAATCCAGAGGGGTGGAAACACGCATTGGAGGGGAAAAGCCATAAGCCAGGCAATGCTTCTGGCTTCTCAAAAAGGGCAGAAAATGAAATGGAGCCCACTCCCGATGCTGCAACCTTCTAGAAGGAGCCAGCCCCACAGACACCTTGCCCAGAGCTCCGCAAGCTCAGACTCTCGCCTTCTAGAACCTCGAGGCAATACAGACACATGCTCTAACCTGCCCAGCTTGCAGTACGCTGTGGTGTGAATTGTCATGTGCGCCAGGGACACTCAAGTCTTCCAGTCCGTGACCGCAGTTCACCACTTATGCTTATGCTTTGCTAACTAGCTTCTCTGAGTTTCATTTTTTTCTTCTTTTTATAATAGCACAGTGTCATAGGATTTGAGGAAAGTGCAAATTGCTGAATGACAGCTGACAACAGGCCAAGCTGTTCTAAGCATGCTGGCCAAATGAACAGCAAATGAATGGAAATAGTATGCATTTTAATAAATTAAAACTACACAGTGAGTGAATGAATGAATGAATGAATGAATGGGAATAATATGCATTTTAATAAATTAAAACTACACAGTGAGTGAATGAATGAATGGGAATAGTATGCATTTTAATAAATTAAAATTACATGTATCATGTCATGCAATACAGTGAATAGCCTCATAGGTAGAACTTTTATAGAACTATAAGCCTGATTTTATTTTAATTTTTTGCAGCATTTGCAGTAGTGTATCAGCCTTATTTTATGTAAGTGACGAAACTGAAGTGGACACATGATTCACCTGGAGTCACATAGCTGGTAAGTGACACATTGGGGTTCCAAACCCAGCCAGTTGGCTCTAGGGTCCCTTTTCAGCCACCCAGTCCCAGTCAAGGGGAGCCTGGCATAGCTGGTGCTAGCAGGGCATGTAGGATCTGGGGAGCGGCAGAGTGCTCAGGACCTCGGTCTAAATCAGTCAGATCCCCAGGGCACCCTCACCTCTGAGGGCTGTGGGAGCTAGCCCAGCCCACTCTCCCGCCCACAGGCCTGCTACAGGGCTATGGTTTCTGTGCTTCTCTGTAGAACTGGCCAGCCCAATCTCTAAGCCACCCTAGGCACAGCTGGAGACCAGTGGTGGCGCCTCCCTGCAGCCTAAATGCTTGTTGACCTCAGACACAGACCAAATGACTGGTCCCAGACACACAGATGTCCCCAAAACCAGGTGCCTCACTCACAGTACCAACAAGGTCCCACTTTTTCTTTTTTCTTTCTTTTTTTTTTGAGACAGGGTTTCTCTGTGTAGCCTTGGCTGTCCTAGACTGTCTTTGTAGACCAGGCTGGCCTCGAACTCACAGCGATCTGCCTGCCTCTGCCTCCTGAGTGCTGGGACTAAAGGCGTGTGCCACCGCGCCCGGCTCCAGGTCACACTTTTTACAGGTGGCCTGACCTGTTCAAATCTGAGTGCAAGCAGCAGCCAGAGGCGCTGGAATCTGAGCTTGTGTAGAGCCTGTGGCACTGCTGCCCTGGGGAAACTCACACAGAAGGGGTGCCAGTCAGAACCATTCTATGTGGTTGGAGGTGACTTCTCCCCTCCCTTCAAGACAGAGTTTCTGTCCTGGAACTCACTCACTCTGTAGACAGACTGGCCTCAAACTCAAGAGATACACCTGCCTCTGCCTTCCGAGAGCTCGGATTAAACGGCACTTTAATCTGTGACACCACCGCAGGGTGGTGATTTTTTTTTTTTTTAAACTCTGGTCACTCACTCAAGATGCCTCCCTTCCAGCACAAAAATTTCAGGACAAGACCAATGACGTCTTTCCATCTACCTGCCCCAAAGAGCATCCTGCTTCTTACATCTCTATGGGGTGGCACACATGCATGCCATGTCATGCTTGTAGGAGTTGGTTTTTCCTTTTACCACATAGGCATCTCCAGCAAACCATCTCACACCCCCACCACGAGAGAATTCTAAGTGAGTCCCAAAGGCCATTTTGGGTCCAGCTCTAATTCACCCTGCACTGTTTCCTTGTGGGAGGAGTGTGACCTGTGGACAAGACATAGCAGTGTGGCTATTTAAAAAAACTAAACCAGGATCCAGCGGGGACCAAGTTTCAGCAGGATATTACTTTGCTTTCAGGGCTCAAACTAACTCCTGTTGACCTAAGCCTGCATCTTCCAGAATGGAGGAGAAGCCACCCAGTGCAGACCCTAAATCCTCCCTTCTCTTGGAGCAAGAAAGGACAGGAGAAACCCTGGCAGCATGGCCACTTAACTGAGCTGTTCAGCCCTCCTCAGAGAATTCCCCTAGGGTCGGAGGCGGCACCATGCCTGGGCACAGGAAGGCAGGGAGGGAGGGCTGACATCACCTTTGGTAGTCTCGCTGTCTCGGATCATGAAGGAGCCTAGCACGTTGCCCGGAGCCAGGAGGTGGCGCTCTGCATCCTTCCGGCTGATTCCTTTGAAGAACCACCTGCCAGGAATGAATGAAGACAGTGTGAGCCTCAGGATGACTGGCCTGTCGGGTCACATGATGCTCTCAGGCCATACAGAGCGCAGCCAACTCAGAAGGCAGGATCCAAGCACACCTGCTTTCAAGTAGCATTGTTTTTCTTACATTTTAGGGCGGTGGGGAGGATGGTGAGAAACAACTTTTTTTTTTCAATTTTCTTTGCTATTTTGGTTAGTTAGTTGTGTTGTGAGCCTCCACGCTGGTGGTGGGAACTGAACTCAGAGTGCTCTGAGGGCGGCAGGTGTTCTTAACAGCTGAGCCTCCAGCCCCAGCTCATCAAGAGATTATTACGTACCTAGCTCTGTGCGGTTGCCACCAGTGCTCAAACCGGAGAGCCAAGAGGACAACTAGCTTGTCTGGGGCCACAGGGTTTCAACCTAGGCAGGCTGACTCCTGAGACCATGTGTGAGAGTCAGTACTCGAGAGGGAGGCAGACAGTGCATGTGCAGACAACCAGAAACCAAAACACCCCAAAACGAACAGACAAAACCCCCAAAAAACTCACTCTCCCCCCAAAAACCCACCAAAAATAAAACCAATGTCCCTTTTTGACGGTGGGATATGTTCAGAAGGAAGCAAAGACGGGCTTCTCTGAGAATCACAGAAGGGGCCCATTTTGGACAGGGCGTTAGGACAGACCTCTGTGACCTGAAGCAAGGGACTGAACCGGCTCCAGGAAGAGGGTGCCAGACAGGGTGGGGGTGGGGGATGGGGGTGGGGTGTGTGTGTGTGCGGGAGGGGGGGGTGTGTGCCGAGGTGCTGAGGCTGGAGCAGGCCAGTCTTCCTCAGGCCGTCTTCTGGAAGACAGGGATGGGACACTCACTCCTCCGTTTCCAAAGTGTTAACTCGAGCCACATAGTTGCTTGGGATGTAGCCTTCTTTCCGGGTGGCCAAGGCTCGTGCCCTCCACCACTCCCCAGACCTAAAGGAGAGGAGGGAGAGACGGGTTAGAGGACACCTGGACCCTTCTTCAGTCTCTGTGACCCCCCCCCACACTTAGAAAGCCAGGAAGGTGAGGGGCAGAGCACCCAGCATGTCTTGGGAGTAGGGTAGGGGTGTGAGATTCTCCACAGGAGTGGAGTCTGGATTGAAGCCTGTGCCCGAATCGCAGACCAGAGCCTGGGCCTTTGGATCCATTCTCTTTCCTGGACCCAATCCAGGACCTGTGTCCGGGAAGCGCTTACATGGGTTCAGCTGGGGCCCAGAGGAGAAGGCTGTGGGGCTCAAGGGTTTGGCTGCGCATGGCCAGGCCTCATTCCTGGATCTCAAGTCCAGTCTAAGCCCCTGGTGGTGACGGCTGTGCCTATCACAGCTGGGGAACTCAGAGACCCCGGGATCTCTGTGTACAAAGCCTGCAGGGAGGCATGGAGCCCACGCACTGAGGCTTGCATCCCTTAGGAAGGCTTTGCAGAGAGCCTGCCTAGGGGAGCACAGTCCCTGTCTGTGGGTCCGTTACCAAGGAGACAGCAAACCCTTCTTCCTCTGATGCACAGTTAGGCTCTCTTTGTCCTCTACTCCCAGAGTTAAGATGGGCTCTCTGGTTCTTTAAGGATGCAAAACAGAAGTGTGGCTAAGCCCTGCAGGTGGGCGTGCCTCAGGGGACCAGGCTAGGACTCACTCCTCCAGGACCACCATCTGGTCTCCCTTCTGGAAGCTGAGGTCTTCACGGTGAATGGCCTCGTAGTCATACAGTGCGACCACAACGATGTCCTCAGAGCCTGCCAGGAGATGCAAGGATGGGTCCCCGTGCCATCCCCCCAGCACCCCACTCTGGACCCACTGCTTTGGTTGTCTCACATGGCGATTGAGCAGCCTCCTGCGCTGGGCCTGATGCTGGCTAAAGCCGGCTTTGCCCACATCACTGAACAGTGTTCTAGAAACCCAAGCGCTGGAGCAAGGAACCCAGATAATTCAGAGGATATTCAAAGATGCTGGTTAGTTTTTGTCAACTTGACCCAAACCAGAGTCACCTGATCAAAAGGAACTTCAAAGAAAAAGTTGTCTAAATCAGATTGGCCATTGGGTAAGTCTCTTAGGGCACTTTTTTTTTTCTTGACTGATGGTTGCCGTGAGGGTCCAGCCCACTGTGGTCAGTGTTTCCCCTAGACTTTGGATTGTTTAAGAAAGCAGGTTGTGAGCTGGGCATGGTGGTGCCCACCCACCTTTAATCCCAGAACTATGAGTTAGAAGCCAGCCTGGTTTACAAAGCGAGTCCAGGACAGCCAAGGCTACACAGAGAGACCCTGTCTCGAAAAACTAAAAAAAAAAAAAAAAAAAAAGAAAGAAAGAAACAAACAAACAAAGCAGGTTGTGGGCTGGAGAAATGGCGCAGCGTTAACTGACTGTTTTTCCAGAGGTCATGAGTTCAATTCCCAGCAACCACATGGTGGCTCACAACCATCTATAATGTGATTTGATGCCCTCTTCTGGCCTGCCAGTGTACATGCAGACAGAACACTGTATACATAATAAATAAATAAATCTTTTAAAAAAAGGAAGCAGGTTGAGCAAATCAGTAGGCATGAGTCCTCCATGGTCTCTCCTTCAGTTTCTGTCTCTGGCTTTCTGCCGAGTTCTTTCCCTGTCGTCCCTCAGCGATGGACTGTGACCCAGGAATTATAAGATGATAAATCTTTTCACCCCCTCCCCAAGTTGCTTTTGGTAATAGAGTTTATCAGAGCTCCACACACACAAAAAAATTAATATAGATGCTTTTGACTTTTCCTGCACCAGCTACAGCTCAGAACCTAAGCTAACTAGATGTACGCAATACCCTGACCTCTGCTCTGGATACTCACCCTCCACAGACCCCGGGGGCATGCTGTTGCTGTTGTTTGGCCCCTGTGGGAAGAGACAGGAAAAGGACGTGGGTCTGAGAGCGTAAGGAGCCTGTGTTGAAAAGGACACCTAAAAGCGTCTTGCTCTGGGCCTGGGTCCTGGCAGGAGAGCATTACAGACATAGGTGGTGTCAGATGGCGTAATAAGGGGCCGAGTCCGCACACAAGGGTGGAGCTCTCTTACCTCGTGATCTGGACACTTGCCTTGAAATAGTGGGAAAGGCTGGGCCGATGCTCCCACACAGTGAGGGGACTGGTGTTTAGAGATGCTTGAAGGTGCTTTGGGTTTACCAGGCTTCTCATGAACAGATTCCGGTGTGCATGAGGAGCAAACTGAATGTCCAGCCAAAGGGGCATGGACACCAGGACCACGGGGCTCAGCGTGCATTTCTGGGTGGAACAGCTACTGCTGCCGAACATCATGTTATTGAAGCTGGGCATGGTGGTACACACGTGTAACGCCAGAACTGGGGGTCAAACAGAACTTCTGGGAGGGCCAGGCAGCCTGAACTATACAAGGAGACCCTATCTTCAAAAGCAAGCATGCCAACACCAAAAAAAAAAAAATATCATTATATATTTACATAAAACAAGTATACCATTTCCTGTGGCCATATACTCGCTAATGTGATGGTAAATCTGTGGAAAGATGTTTTTACGTGTCCACAGCAAACCGATAATGACTGTTACTTTTAGGGGAGGTGACACTTGTAGAGCCCTGTGATTCATGGCATGTAAGAGGGGGACTCATGTCACACCTGCCACTAGACATTGGTTTGAGGAAACATTAGGGGATGCTTAATTTTTTGTTTGTTTGTTTTTCTTTTTAAATTTTATTAATTTATTCCTATTACATCTCAATGGTTATCCCCTCCCTTGTATCCTCCCATTCCTCCCTCCCTCCCATTTTCCCCTTACTCCCCTCCCCTATGACTGTGACTGAAGAGGACTTCCTCCCCCTTTATATGCTCATAGGGTATCAAGTCTCTTCTTGGTAGCCTGCTGTCCTTCCTCTGAGTGCCGCCAGGCCTCCCCATCCAGGGGACATGGTCAAATATGGGGCACCAGAGTTCGTGTGAAAGTCAGTCCCCACTCTCCACTCAACTGTGGAGAATGTCCTGTCAATTGGCTAGATCTGGGTAGGGGTTTAAAGTTTACTGCACATATTGTCCTTGGCTGGTGCTATAGTTTGAGCAGGACCCCTGGGCCTAGATCTGCCTGTCATATGTTCTTGTAGGTTTGTTTGTTTTTCGAGACAGGGTTTCTCTGTGTAGCCTTGGCTGTCCTGGACTCGCTTTGTAGACCAGGCTGGCCTCGAACTCACAGAGATCTGCCTGCCTCTGCCTCCCAAGTGCTGGGATTAAAGGCATGCGCCACCACACCTGGCGTTGTTTGTTTGTTTTTGTTTTGAAAGGTTCTCAAAGGCTCTGAGATGTCCTGTAAGGAAGGTGCCTGTGTCATCCAGGGTTTTTCAAGCTGATTTGGCCTGAGGACACCTTCTCTGAGAAACACTTCTAACCTACCTCCACCTCTAGGCCAGCACCAAGCAGGAGGAAACAAGGTGCTCTGACAACTGCACCCCTTCATCTGTGCTCAGGAAGGCAACCCAAAGCTGCCCTCAGAACCAGGGCCGCACAGATTAGGAAATGCCCAGAAAGGCTTAGGGCAACAGTCTGTGGCTGACTCAGCTTATTGGCAGTGTGAGAAGTTTGTGTAACCACAGGCTGTGTTCACAGAGGCCAAGCACAAAGCGAGAAGAGGTGGCCATTGGTTCTTCTCCCTTTCCCAGGCACAGTCCCATTCTGAGCCTCACACTTAGAGGAGGACACATAGGACAGAAGGCTAGGGCTCACAAGGGCCAGACCTGGGGTAAGAATTTGCCTTTTCTCTGTGGGCTGTCACTGGGTGAAGGGCCTGGGTGTGTTTGGGGCAGGCCCGGGCTATAGAAAGAGAGGTTATGTGTAACTGACTCCCTTTCAACATGAGGAGGAAATTTTAAACTATTGTTGCCTGTATTCTGTGAGCGCATGGTGTGTGATGTGGCCGCTGCCGCCTTGGTGCACATGTGAGTGTGAGAAGTTTTCCCTGTGGAGTTGCTTCTCTCCTTCCACATGTATGTAGGTTCTGGGGCTTTAACTAAGGCTGTGAAGCTTGCAGTGTAAGCGCCTTTACTCCCAACTCATTCACTGACCTAGGAAGAACTTACTTTATTTTTCTATTTTATGTGCATTTGCGTTCTGCCTAAACATACATGTCGGTGAAGGTGTTGGACCTTAGAGTTACAGACAGTTGTGAGCTGCCATGTGGTTGCTGGGAATTGAACTCAGGTCCTTTGGAAGAACAGCCAGTGCTCTTAACCACTGAGCCATCTCTCCAGGCCCCTCCCCTTTTTTTTTGCCTTGTATATTGAGACAGGGCGTCTCACCTGAACAGTCTTCCCAGCCAGCATCTGTCTCTGGCTCTGAGTGCTGGGGTTATAGGTGCTGCTGGGGATCCAAACTCTGGGCCTTATACTTGGGCAACAGTATATTATCCACCGAGCCACCCCCAGCCCCCACTGCTGCTGCTGCTCTCCTATAGACCGATGGACAGTCATGCTACTGCTATCATCACGGGTCTGCTTGCATCCTGCTGCCAGCACTGCTATAGACAGGGCCCACACTTGATTCAACTGAGAGGCGGAGGCCTGGGTCATACCCTGGCCACCATATAAGAAGTGGCTTCCGCCGGGCGTGGTGGCGCACGCCCTTAATCCCAGCACTCTGGAGGTAGAGGCAGGAGGATCGCTGTGAGTTTGAGGCCAGCCTGGACTACAAAGCGAGTCTAGGACAGCCAAAGCTACACAAAGAAACCCTGTCTCGAAAAAACAAAACAAACAAACAAACAAAAAAAGTGGCTTCCAGGCCTGGGGAAACATCTTGGAGGTGGCTTGTGGGTACCATCTCACCCTAATTTCACTTCACTGGGCCAGGAGGAGCAAGGGTTTAAAGGCCCAGTGGCTGGTGCTGGATAACTCCGTGGGGTCCCCTTACTTACCAGCTTGCTGAAGGACGTGGGATCCGGCACATACATAGTGCCCTTCTGATTGGCACTTGGCTCTGTTTTAGAGGTCTTGCTTCCATCTCGGAGGAACCTGGACTTCACACATCCCATCCTGCAGCCAGAAGGAGAGATGTCAGGGAGGAGCCGCGGCCTGGAAGAGCCCCACAGGGGTCTTCACGTTCCCACCCTGTCTGCCAGGCCTGAGTGAAACTGCCTGGGTTCTCAGCTTCTCCCTGGCTCATCCGCCATGGCGCTTGACCAGAGCCCATATGGTGTTCTAGTCCTGGGCCAGGGCCAGCAGAATGGGGAGTCTATTAAGGAAAACGGCATGGCAGAACTGTGGAGCAGTGTGGAGGGAGTGTGGGGAGTGGGTACTGTTGGCCCGGGGTCAGGAAACTGAGCTGCTCTCTGGCCCCTGCACCCCACTGCACCCCACTCATCACCCCCCTCTTAACCTCAGCAAGTTCCCTGCTGCAGCGCGCTGGAAGAAGAGGGCTGCCTGTGGCAGTGGAGAGCATTCAGCACAGCCTCTGCATGATGCCCCGGCACCCAGAGGAGCCTGGCATGGGATGCTACCACACTGTCATCATGCGTTAAGCCCCGACAACGAAGAAGAATAACATGGTTCCAATTATCCAGAGTAATGCCCAGGCACCTCACTCCTTGTTGCTTATATTATAATCCCGTTCTTCTTCTTTCCCCGCTCTCCCTCCGGGAGCTCAATTGGAGATGAATAGGAGACACGGGTAGCAAATTAGTGAACAGGTAACTGATAACGACAAGTTCAGGGATACGGAAGAGGGCAGCGAGAGGAGATGCTGTCAGGAATAGCTGGGCAGGGCCCTGGAGATGGGACGGACGGGCAAGGCCTTTCTTGGGTGAAACCAGCCCAGGTTTCTGAGTAACACAATGGACTCTCTGAAGGTAGGGTGTGCTAGGCAGCGGGGCCAGCAAGGGCACAGGCCCGGAGGCTGCAATGTGCTTAGAAGCAGGGGAGGTATGTGATGGAGCCGCCATATCTCCCAGGCCAGGGAGGAGGCTGGGAACTGTGGAGGCTTTGGGGTTCAATTTGTGCTTTTAGCTTGAATTTTATTTCCCAGACTGGCTATTGAGCTGAATCTCCATCTTATCAGTGCTTATCAATGAAGCACTGGTTGCCAGGTGGAAAGTGGAGGACCACGGAAGCAGGACACGGGCCCCTTGGGGGAGATTGCTGTGGTTGTCCAGCAGTGGGTGATGGTAGTTCTGGGGCTTGAGGGGACAGAACTCCATCTTTTGGAGGTATACCTCTCAGACTTTGCTGTCGTATTAAGAGGAAACACATCCACCTGTTTGTTTTGAGATAGTCTTGCTATGTAGCCCAGGCTAGCCTCAAACTCACATTCTTCATGGCTCAGCCTCCCAGGGCCAGGATTGCAGCTGTGTGTCACCACACCCGGATGCTGACCTAGTAACTGGAGTCCAGAGTTAACTGTAGGGAGCTAAGGGCATAGCTCAGTGGTAGAGGCGCCGACGTAGCATGTGTGAGATCCTGGCATTGAACCCCCAGGGACAGATCCCCAGGATTGCAAACACAAAAACTTCAGTGTGAGAAATGGCGAAGTGTTTCTTTTCTCTACACGAGCTCCCTTGTTTGCGGAGAGAGCAGGCTGCAAGCCACTGTAGGAGGAAGTGCCGGCTTCCCGAGCACTGCACAATCGGTTCTGGGTTCCATTGTGACCACAGCACCTGAATCTACTGCGTCTCATCTCATCACAGAAGCTGAGAAGGGTTGGGCCTTGATGGGAAAACTCAGTTATACCTAAGTTTTTAGAGGCAGCCTGGGTTACATGAAATTCTCCTCCCATCCCCTCAAACCAAACAATATAAGTCTCAAAAAACCCCAAAAAACCCAACACCATTTTTTGCATTCACCAGCATTTGTCTGTCCCGGGAAAGAACACACTCAGCTTCCTGGAGTGCTGCATCATTAATTTGAAATCTTATCACAATGAATCGACCGCTTTATAATTTAAATCTGAAATCAGCATCTCTGATTTGTGACAAAAGTTCTGGGAAATTAAGCAGCATCTTGTGTGTGTGTGTTTACACTGCATAAGATCACATGTTTTGATCAGCCAGGGAAGCTTGCTGTGTGAGGCAGGGCAGCTCCGTTCCCCTGCATGGGCAGTGACAGATGCAGCTGTGAGCACGGCTGCAAAGAATCCCTAGGTCCCAATCATAGAGTGCATATTAAGCATCATTTACATAGATTATTTGCATATTCATGAAAACTCAACTCCAGACCCCTCTCAGGAAGGACAGTGGGGTCCTCTTTTTTTTTTCCTTCCTTCTTTCCTTCTCCCTTCCTTTCCTGGTGCTATGGATGGAACCCAGGGAAGCTAGAATCTTACCACTGAGCTATGCCCACAGCCTGGATGGTGGGTTTTGTTTCACAGGCTGGGGGGTTGTCTGAGGGAGCTGACAGAAGTGAAAGTCCTGGGCACAGTGAGCCCCATTAGAAACCTAAGCCCTAATATTTCCATCTGTGAGCAGATGTGCCACCAAATAGGGTGTGTGGCAGGAAGCGTGGCTCAGTGGTATAGCACTTGCTCCACAACAAGAAGCCTTGGGTTCAAGTCCCACGCCCTACCAGGAAGCAAGCAAACAAGCAACAAAGAGGCATGGGGAGTCTGCAGTTCCTTTGCTCGGAGCTGCTGCAGCCGCCACACATAGCAGGAACTTTTGCAACAGGAAACTCCCATTACTTCGGAGCAGGTGCGCATGTGTCACAGCATTTGTGTAAGCAGTTCAGAGGACAGCCTCAGCTGCCACCATGTTTTGAAACAGGGCCTTGTGGAGGAGAATTCCCGGAAGAAAAAAAGCTATTGTCTGCAAAAGCTGATTGGCTGATTAGAGCTCGCTGTAGAAGGGCTGCAGAGTTGCACGGCCAGCACCTACTTACAGGCTAGCCTGAATCTCCTAGGTAGCCATTCCGTTACCACCTAGAACATCCTGTGGCGAACAGATACAAACCTTCTGAAGCATACTGACTTATTTCCCACCAATCAAAGGGCTAAGAAAGCGATCGGACAGCATCCGAGGCTTGTAGCAGATGGTTTCCCACCTGGCTGTAACCACCTAACTCACATCCCCACAGATGTATTTGAGAAGCGTCTTGATTCAAAATTCTCTTTGTCTACAGTGGTGGCGCATGCCTTTAATCCCAGCACTCGGGAGGCAGAGGCAGGTGGATCTCTGTGAGTTCGAGGCCAGCCTGGTCTACAAAGTGCGTACAGGACAGCCAGGGCTACACAGAGAAACCTTGTCTCAGGAAAAAAAAAACAAACAAACAAGCAAACAAAAAAACAAAAAACAAAAAGCAAAATTCTCTTTGTCTTGTTACTGTAAAAAACGTCATCAGATGACTTCTATGTTGGGACATGGAATTTTGGGTGACCTAAATCTGCATTCCTGACTATGGCCCCTCAGCTCCAGAATAAACGTGTCCATAGCCTCTTGTCCACTACTGCACATGTCAGGTTAACTGGCCTGAGAGCTTCTGGTGACTCCTTCTCCTGTCTCCACCTCCCGTTCTCCCATGGTGCGCACCGGGATTAGACACACGTGCTGCTGTGTCCAGCTTCATGCAGTTCTGCGGATCCAAACTCAGGCTGTCAGGCCTGCTGGTGAGCATTTTACTTCTGAGCCATCTTCCAGTGACTGGTCACCTTCTCCGAACACCTTGCTCTTTACAGCAAAGTGTCAGGATGTGGCTCTTGCTCCATTGAGTCATTTGAGAAGTGAAACTTGAACACACAGAATGGCATCTCAAAGCCATACACACACGGAGACGCCATTGTTAGATTGGCCTGGAGAAGGAAGTGGGGAGTTTTGTCCCATGGAGGCATCTTGGGTTAAGAAGATGATGGGGGTTTATGATGACAATGGTGGCACATTATGAGTGGATTTAAATGCCACTGAACTACACATTTAAAATGGTTAAGGTGGGCTGGAGAGATGGCTCAGCGGTTAAGAGCATTGACTGCTCTTCCAGAGGTCATGAGTTCAATTCCCAGCAACCACATGGTGGCTCACAAGCATCTATAATGTGATCTGGTGCCCTCTTCTGGCCTGCAGGTGTACATGCAGACAGAGCACTGTACACATAATAAATAAGCAAATCTTTAAGATGGTTAAGGTGAGGGATTTTGTGTCGTATGTATTTACCATGCCTGCTTCTATGTCACATACACCCTCTCTCTTCCCAACTCCTTCCTCCCTGTAGGCCTCCCCTTCACACACTCACACTCACACTCACACACACACCATACATGTATATGCAAATTTACATATAAGTTCTGCTTTTGGGAGAAAAATAACATTTGTCTTCCCAAGTTTGGCTTTTGTTTTGTTTTGTTTTTTGTTTTTTTTGAGACAGGGTTTCTCTGCGTTAGCCTTGGCTGTCCTAGACTCACTTTGTAGACCAGGCTGGCCTTGTACTCAAAGCGATCCGCCTGCCTCTGCCTCCCGAGTGCTGGGATTAAAGGCGAGCACTACCATGCCCAGTTACATCTGGCTTATTTTACCTATCATAATGATCTTCATTTTCATCTTCTTTTCTGGAAGTTGCATAATTTTGTTCTTCTTTACAAATGAGCAATCCTCCATTTTGTCTATATATTTCACTTTCCTTGTCCATGCAGCGGCGGATAGACCTCTAGGCTGGTTCCATTTCCTGGTTATTGAGACGAGCGCAGCAATAAACAAGGATGTGCGACTATGTCAACTTGCAGCTCTTTGGGGATACACCCAGACGTGGTACAGCTGGGTCATGTGGTAGCTCTATTTTCAGTGGAGCACCCAAGTGCCGGGATTAAAGGCATGAACTGCCACACCCAGCTATTTTTAGTGTTTCCATCAGCTTCCACTAAAGCTCTTTCCTCACATCCTCACCAGCATTGTCATTGTCCCTTTGTTTTATTGTTTGCTGAGATAGGCGCTCTCTACACAGCCCAGTAGCCTAAGACTCATGGCGATCCTCCTGCCTCAGCCTCTTGTTTTCTTGATGATAGCCATTCTGACTGGGTGAGGTAGAATCTCAGTGTGCTTTTAATTTGCGTTGGCTAAGGCTGTTGAACATTTTTTTTTCTCCAAATGCTACTGACCCTTTGTACTTCTCTCTTGAGAACTGTGGGATGTTCCGTTCATATTCCATTTATTGATTAGATGATGTGGGCCCCTGTCAATTAGCTCTTGCAGCTTTTAGTACTGAAATTATTAGTCACTTCTCTCACTTATAGCTAGAAAATATTGTTTTCCATCCCATTGACAGCTGAGCCTTAGAATTTCACACACACCCATTCATTGTCCTTGGAGTCTTTTATGGAAAGTCCTTGCCCGTGCCTCTATCTTGAAGCCCTTTGCCTGTTCTTTTCCTAGTCTGCTTCAAGTCTGGTGTGAAGGTCCTTTTTTAGTTGATTTTCGTACAGAGTGAGATACATTGACTCTAGTTCCATTCTTTTACATGCATGGTTTATCAGCTGTGAGTTTCTGCATTACCCATCATGCCTTGCACAAAGAAACTTCTCCAATAAGACTTGAGAGTGGCACTAATCTGTGGCTTGGTACTACGCTTATTAGCAATATAATCATAGTGTCTTCATCCCTGGGATCTATGAGCTCCCCCAGCTGTGGGTTCTTCATCAGATTTACAGAATCTAGACCTGCATTCCCTTCTGCAGAGCAGGACTTGACTCCAACCGTAAAGTTCCTGGTTCCTCCTGTACCATTTACACCACGATTACACCCGTGTTTTTACATTGTCACCCAGACCCTAAAAAACAGATGTCTAATTTTCTCACTCACATGTAGGTCCAGGCCCTGAATCTGTTCCAGGCCAGACTGGCTTTACAGAGAGACCCTGTTCCAGAAAATGTTTAAAAACAAACAAACTCAAAAGTATAGAATCATGTAATCTGCAGATGGGGATGATTTGAATCCTTCCCTTTCTCATTCCTTTTTCTTGTCTTATTACACTAGCTAAGACTTCAAGCACTGTATTGAATAAGAGTGGACAGAGTAGGCACCCTTATTTTATTCCTGATTTGGGAGAAAATGCTTTCAGATTTTCCTTGCATAATATCATGTTGACTGTCAGTCTGTGATGTAAAGCCTTTATTGTGTTGAGGAATGTTCTTGTTTTTTTTTTTGTTTGTTTTTGTTTTTTTCTTTTTTGAGACAGGGTTTCTCTGTGTGATAGTCCTGGCTGCTGCTGGCTGTCCTGGACTCACTTTGTAGACCAGGTGATTCGCCCGCCTCTGCCTCCTGAGTGCTGGTATTAAAGGCGTGCACCACCACTCTCAGCAGAATGTTCCTTCTATTCCTAGTTTCTTTAGGGCTTTTATTACAAAGAGATGTTAAACTTCATTAAAGGCATTTTCTGACTCTATTGAAATGTTCAGCTGGGCATGGTGGTGCAAATCTTTAATCCCAGCACTCAGGGAGACAAAGGCAGGCAGGCAGATCAACGTGAGTTCGAGGCCAACCAGATCTACAGAATTAGTTCCAGGACAGCCAAAGCTATACACAGAGAAACCCTAAAAACCAAATAAGCCAAACTAAACAAAAAAAAAATCCAAAAAACAAACAAACAACAACAACAGAAACAGAGGGAGAGAGAGAGGGGGGGGGCAGGTGTGGGGGGTGTGGGGAGATTCACGTGATTTCTGTCTCTAATTCTATCTATGTGTTATGTTATATTTACTGATTTGTGAATGTAGTGTGTGGGAAAGTGTGTTCTTGAATTTGGCTTGTAGGTGTTTTATTGAGTTTTCCCCTCCCAACCATGGCTGTGTGTGTCTGGTTTTGCATCTGGGTAAAATTAGCTTTGTAGTGTGAGGTTAATTCTCTTCTCTCTTTATTTTGTGGAACAGTTTGAGGAAACTCTAAAACCTGAAACCTCCAGTGGTGGTGAGCTGAAAGCTTGGGTCCTGAGGTCCTGCTACAGACTGGCTGTGAGACCAGACAAGCTGCCCTTCCTCTCTGAGTTTTATTTTCTTTTCTGTAACTCGGAAGCGCTTGCTTCTCAGGCTTGGCCTGAGGTCTCCCGAGGCAAAGGCTGTCACCAACTTTTCAAGACTTCCTCATGAACATTTCTTGTCTAACGTGGTTCCCAATCTGGCACTGGGAGCGGAAGTAGCCCCCAGTCCCACACTGAGTCCCACTGTTGACTGTGTCTATGACAATCCTCGGCCCCCTCTCTACTCCTAAGACTGTTCAGTTCTGTAGGTGCTACATTGTTGGGGCGGGGAGAGGGGTGGGGAGCAGATAGTCTGGCTGGCCATTGCCTGGGCTGCAGGTCCTCTCAGACCCCAAGCCAAGGAGGAGACTGGGGCTGCTTGGACACCCCTAGCCTAGGCATGGGTCCTGAAAACATTTATACTACTCTATCCCTACCTTTGCCAAAAGTTCACCATGTGGCCTTAGGCAAGCCTTCGTTTCTCCAGAAGTGAATTGAGATGAACTCTCTGAGGCAGACAGCTGTAGTTTCTATCTGTTTGCCACTGTCAGCAGCAGCTCTCCAGGTCTCCCCCACCCCCACCCCCACCCCCCGTAGACCTCTCCCTCAGGCTCAGCTCATGAGCTGAGGTAACTTTGGCTCCAGTGTCTTGCATGGCATATAGGCATAGGTCTGTGACCAAGTTGGATGGATCAGAGCGGTAGCCACAGAAGCCAAGCTGGGTATGACTCAGTTCTGACCAAGGAGCATTGGTCTGCAGCCTCTGTCTGGGAAAGACATTTGTAGTAGCCAGAAAGTGCCAAGAAATAGAGACATCCACATCTCCGGACTCAAGTGCAGCCTGGCCTGAAGCTAGGGGTCTTGTGGATGCTCTGATAACTTTCTCTGCTGCTTGGGTCAATTTGAATTCGATTTTTGCCCCCTTAATACCACACATAAAAGTTCTTTCCAGAACACAGGAGATTTTTAGGAGGGGGTTTCAATTCACACCCAGGGGTAAATAGCTGATTAGCAAAAACATCTCTGATTGCAGGCCTTGGTACAATAGGAGTTAAGCTACTAGGTGGGTCCTCAGAGGGCAAGGATGTGTCGAGCTGTTGACACTGAGCCATGGCTACCTAACAAGTGCCGGGCATATGAGAGGCCCTCCATGCAGGTTTGAGGCACAAGCAATGTTGTGTTCTCTTAACATGCATAGCTGTAAGCCAGCAGACTAGAATTAGGAACCCATTTTTTCAGATGGGAAAATAAAGGTCCAAAGAAAAAATTCCTGTGGGGAAGAGCAGTGGCAGGGAGAATGAGTCCTCCTTCCTGTTGTCCCCCCCTCTCTGGGTCAGCAACAGAGGCTACTGGCCAAGGTCTGGGGGAGAAACCCAAAAAGGAAGCTCAAGTGACAGCCATTTGTAGGGGCTTGTGGCTTACAACTGTTTGCTTAGAGGAACTTTCTGTTCTTGGGACAGCTCAGCTCCGGGCTGAGGCATCACTCTAACCAGAAGTTCCTTTCTAAATCAGTTTTTTTGGGGTACAGAGTCCCCGAAGGCACTGTGGCTGCCTTCTGAGAGAACCATCCTTACTCTATGCAAATTGTCTCTGGTGGACATTTGGGGGGGCATCACTCCTGACCCCTCTCATACCTCTTTTTGGAGACTTAACTTCCTCTGGCCAAGCTGAGGTCTGTGCACACAGGAAGAGTCTTGGAGGTCTGGCCCTTCCTTCTCAGGTAGAGTGGAAGTTCCAGAGTGGACCCACAGTGGACCCTGGGTCACCCGAAAGCAAGGGATCCCACCATCCGGAGGAAGACTTTGGCTTCTGCTCCCAAGTTAGAGTGTTGGTATGGGGGCTGGAGAGATGGCTCAGAGGTTAAGAGCACTGGCTGCTCTTCCAAAGGTCCTGAGTTCAATTCCCAGCAACCACATGGTGGCTCACAACCATCTGTATTGAGATCTGGTGCCCTCTTCTGGTGTGCAGGTGTACATGCAGGCAGAGCACTGTATACATAATAATAAATAAATCTTTAAAAAAAGAAAAAAAGAAAAAAGAATGCTGGTATGAAATGCTTGAGCCCCAGTGGCTAGTTCAAATGCCAATCAAATTCTTAGGACTTTACCCTTAGGCTGCTGGTCAGCCAGCTCCAGAGATCTGCTGCATCTGTGAACTTCCCTGGGATGTTTTTTATCTCATTTTATCTGCCTCGAGGCCAGCAGTTTGAGAAGCACAGGATGAGACCTGAAATCACCTGGGTTGGATTCCTGATTCTTTCACTTAAAAATACAAAAGGTCTTTAAAATGTAGCCCAGAGGGCTGAGGAGATGGCTCAGTAGGCAGAAGCATTTGTTATGAAGCCATAAGGCCCTGGGTTCAAGTCCCTAGCATCCGGGTGTGATGTCAAGTGTCTGTAACCCTGGTGTTTTGGGATGCAAGAGACAGGAAGATCTCTGGGACATGCTGGTCACCAACCTAGCTTCAAGTTCTGTGAGAAGTCCTGCCTCCAGGGAATAAGGAGGAGGATGTGGCCTTAGCCATTCTTGTGACATCAGTGGACACGGGCCTCCTGGGTACCCAGGGTTCTCAGCAGCAGTTACAAAGGTGTCTGGGTGGGGAGAGCTTTCCAGTTTGCTTATTTTTCCTTGACAAACCCAGGTACTCCTTGGCTGGAGCTGATTGTCTTCTTTACACAGGGCCTGGTGGCCAGCTTGGCGACAGGCAGCTTTTCACTTTCACCTGCTGTGTTGTTCCCAAGTCAGACACCCCAGCCCTGTCTCATAGATGCCATCCTCAAAGCCATATGGTAAGAGAACACGATCTGGGGATGTAGCTTAGCTTCAGCTACACACACACAGCTCTCGTGTCACCCGCAGAGCTGTAAAGCCTACAGTTATTGCAAGTACCCATCAGCTCAGCACTCAGGAAGTGGAGGCCGAGGGTCAACAGTTCAAGGCCATCCTGGGGGGGGGGGAGAGAGGGAGAAAGAGGGAGAGAGAGAGAGAGAGAGAGAGAGAGAGAGAGAGAGAGAGAGAGAGAGAGAGAGAGAGAGAGTGTTGAGATGGCTCACTTGTGTGTCAACAAGAGGATTGGACTTTGATCCCCAGAACCCTCGGAAAGGCTGGGTGGCCGCGGCAGCCTGTCTAATTCCAGCCTCAGAAGCCGGAACAGGGAATCTGTGCAGCTAGCTGGCTAGGGAGATTCACCACATTGGCAAACTCTGGCTTTGATTGAGAGACCCTGCCTCAGTGAATAAGACGGAGAGCAATCAAAGAAGATTTCTGATTTAACCTCCTACCTCCTCATGCATACAACACACACACACACACACACACACACACACACACACACACACACACACACACACGACAAGAACACATTTCCACATCTTCCAGTTGACACAGCTCTAGACCCTGGTTTCCTTTACACTTTGGGGGGTGAGCTATTATTTTAAGGGTTAACTTGTATTACTTTTAGTTATGCATAGGCGTGTGTCTACATGTGGGTATGTGCACATGAGTATGTATCCCTGTGCAGAGGGACCAATCCCCTGAAGCTACAGCCTGACACGGGTGTCAGGTACTGAACTCTGGAAGATCAGCAAACGCCTCTAATCATTGAGCCATCTCTCCAGTCCCAAGGAGGGCAGACATTCAGAATATCTTATTTGGATGTATGAATTGCACAAAACAATGGGTTTCATGGTGGCAGTTTCATGCACACACACACACACACACACACACACACACACACACACACTATTTTCATCCTATGGAGTGTGCACATTTGACTTAAAAGCTATCTCTTGGGGCCGGTGAGAAGGCTGAGGACAAAGACCCTTCCTGAAAAGTCTGATGGTCTCAGTTTGATTCCCTAGGACCCACACGTTGGGAGGAGAGAAGTGATTCTCACAAGTCCACCTCTGTTTCCACCCACATATGTGTGTATATATGTGTGTGTGTATATACATGTGTGTGTATGTACATATATATATGTAATGAACTCATCTATTGTCACCTAATCAAACATTAGCATACTTGTTAAAAGTTTAAACATCACAAGTGACTCTGAGGCTCCTTTGGGAGGCTCCTTTCACTTCCTCCAAGGCCCTCCTCTCCTCCCTAACCTGAGGTAACCTATGCTAACATCTGGCCTTGGCCTTATTGACACTTAGGCATGTGTATGTGCAAGCAGGTACCCTGCACGCCTGGTCTGCCTCCCGCAGCACCGAGCCGTCTTGGAACATTCTGGCTAAATTCCCAACCGCTGGCACCAGCACCTCGGTGCCGTAGAGATGTCTCTGTGCCTACAAGTACCTGCTGTGTCTGAAAAATGTCACAAGCTGACCTGTCAGCAAACTGCCACACCCGCAGGAGCAGCCTTCAACCAAGGACTGATAGGCAGGAGGCCAACATCCCAGTTCTGTCACCTCTGAACCAGCCTTGTGCTGCATCCAGGCGGCCTGTGGGATGGAGCTCCGGGGCCACAGTGGGAACTGCTGGGTTGCCCCTCTTTCCTACACTTCTATCATGAGTTCTGGAATCAACTCCCAAGAAAACTATTTGCAGTTGAAACTTTGTCTAGGGTCTGCCTCTGGGAAAACACACAATGAAATCGTGACTGTGTGTATGCAGGCACATGCATGCTTGCGCGAGCGTGCGCGTGCGCGCACGCGCACGCGCATGTGTGTGTGTGTGTGTGTGTGTGTGTGTGTGTATGTGCGTATTGTGAGCTCATTTTCCAGCTGAGTGGACTTCCTCGGAGAGAAGGAGTTAGCATGGTGAGCCACAGTTTGTAGAAGACAGAACAGGCATTCAAACTCAGGTTTGTCTGCCATGTTCTACCTACAGTTCATCTTTCCATGTCTCCTGGGACCAAGCAATTCAGGACAGTGTTGGGAGCTCAGCTAGTGCATCACAGAAGGAATTGGGCAGGCAAGTCCTACGAGAACATCAGCCAGAGGACACAGAGGTACGTTGCTACATACCTGCTCTTCTAGAAGTCCACTCCACTCCTAGGCCTGTAGCAACAGGGTGGGGACCAATGCTAGCTTGGCAACACGGAGGCTGAGGGAGACTGTATACTGACTGCTGTGTAACTCTGCGAGCTCTTCTCTGAAGAGGAAGAGGTGCGGCTCCCACCGCTACAGCTGGAGCCCATGTTGCTGCTCCGCCTGCTGCACCGTGGTAGGCTGTACCCATTAGCAAAGAGCCAAAACAAGCCAGCCGCTGGAAAAGTAGCCCATATCTCGATTTAAAATGTTGAAAAATTATGGGCTGGAGAGATGGCTCAATGGTTAAGAGTATTTACTGCTCTTATGGAGGACCCAAGTTCACTCAGTCGCAAGAGCCCACACAGCAGCTCTTACCATGTGTAACTCCAGTTCTGCGGTGATTTGTTGTCTCTGAGGGCACCAGACACAAACATACATGCAGGCCAACACTTACACACATTATTTTTTTTTAATTGAAAAATTGGAAAACCACGTATTAGTTTAGAAAGGTTAAAGATGATGCACCCCAAAATTGGAGTATTATGTAGCTCTTTGGGAATTCAAGGAGATCTTAGTGACATGGGAAAATGTTAATACTAAGCACTTACATAGGGCACAAATGGCACACAGAGCATCTGATGCACAGGAAATGGTATCTTAAGTAAAAGGTATGCAGAAGAAGTTTGCAGGAACAAAATTCATGTTGCCAGTGGTTTGCAAATCTACTAAGCACCAGGCATAGTGAACAAGGCAACTTAACGCTTGTCACAGCAGCAAGCGTGTGGCCTGGTGACAGGCCATCATCTGGAGATAGCTGATTAGTCTACAAAGCTGACTCTCCCATAAGTGACCTTCCAAGGCCCCATACTCTTCTCATAAAAAGGGACGGGTAACACTGCTTCCTGGAGAGCCATCCAGCCCCTTAGTGTTTCCCTCAAGAAACACCCACACCCATGCCTGAGGACCACCCCCCCATACAAGAGGGTCCCAGCAATATTATTTGTTGTAGTAACATTGGAGGCAACCTGAGTATCTGTCAGTGGGTGAGTGAGGAAGAAATGTGGAGTGGCCACTGGCCAGGACAAATCTGCTTCAGCTAGCAGGAGTGAATTAGAACACTCGCGCTCATCCGTGATGGATCTCAAGTTGATGATAGGTAGGGAGAAACCAAATTGTGGATGAGCCTCAGGGTGAGACCAGTGCTCTCTCGTGTGGAGCAGCTCCCATACCATACAATCCCAGCCAGAGGGTTGGGTTTGCACAGTTTCAGGTCCAGCCTGAACCACAGCCTGAGACTATCACACGGGGAATCCCAGAAATGAGCAACCCTCATTTTAAGTCACATGCCCTTCAGAGTAGAGTGATGAAATCTCCCAGTACACCCCTGTGCTCCCCAAGTGGATCCATGCTATATACACTGCTCACTCGGTACTATTATTGCTTGTGTTCAAGCAATGCTTAAATCATCGCCCCAGGCACAGGAGCAGGGACGCCACCAAGCCAGAGTTACCAAAGGAAAAGCTTTCATGTATACACAAACACACACAGGAAGCTTAGTGTTATCTACAGTTTGGGCATCTGACAGGATCTTGGGGTACAGCCCTTATTGATCAGAGTGAATGGATATAGATCGTTTTGTTACAGACAAGGTCTCATAGCCCAGCCTGGCCCCAAACTCTTGCTATCACCAAAGATGACCTTGAAGTCCTGCTCCTCCCACCTCTACTCCCAAATTCTGGGATTGCAGATGTGCTGTTACAGCCAGCTCTGCTGTAGTTGGTCCAGTACTGAGGCACAGGTGGGAAGGATGGGTTTTTGTCAGTGGGGTCTCCTACAGAGGGGAAACAGAACCTGGAGGGATCCGAGGCCCAGGACTTCAGTTTTACTCATTACACGGAGCCATTTTATCTTTTAAAAGTCGGAAGCAAACGTGCCCACGTGCTGCCATTAGTTAATTCTGGGTGGTGGGTTCTTGGGACATACCTGATAGGCTGTGCCTCAAGGGCTTTCCTTCAGTTTTCTCTCTCCTCGGTTGCTCTCTTCTTTCTCTCTCGCCCAGAGAGAGAGAGAGAGAGAGAGAGAGAGAGAGAGAGAGAGAGAGAGTGTGTGTGTGTGTGTGTGTGTGTGTAGAGAGATAGGGAGGGAGAACATATGTTCAAGGCCCAAAGAAGGCATGGGATTCCCTGGAGCTGGAGTTACAGGCGGCTGTGAGCGGATTGTTGTGCTGTTGTAGTTGACAAGAGTCCACTAGAGTCCTCTGAAAGAGCATGGTGTGCTCTTAACTTCATCTTCAAAAGCGAGGGAGCATCCCCGAACCCTAAATCTGAAATGCTCTACAAATCTGAGACATTTTGGGCACCCACAGGATGATCCCAGTGGGAAAGTCCACCCTGGATCTGAGGCTATGAGTTGCAGTAAAAAAAAAAAAAAAACGGAGGTTGCCATTAAAAATCCGACATTCATTATCTCTGGGCTGAGTATGAAATGTGTAAAAATCATGGGCTGAGGAGATAGTTGGTAAAGTGAGTATCTTGCAAACAGGGGGAACAGAGTTACACGCCCCCTGCCCCCCAGAACCCATGGGAAAAAAGCCAGCTGGGAATTTTGCTAATCCCAGTGACCCCATCTCCAAAATCAAGGTGGCCTTTGCTTGAAGAACAACGGAAGTTGTTCTGGGGTGGGGGGTGGGGGGGCATGTGTGCATGAACACCCGAGCACAAACCAACCTGTACACATATCCAGAGGTATGCACAAAATACACACATTTCCTTTTTAGACTCGGGTTCCACATCCCCAAGACCACTCACTGTGCACTTAATATACATAATTCTGCCACACTCTGAAGTCCTAAACAACTCTGACCCGAAGCGGTTTGGAGGGGGGGCATTCAATCTGTCTTATTACGACCCCTCCCACACCCATCAACTATGGGAACAGAGACCCAGAAAAGCCAAACTCCCTGCTCAATATCCTGCAGACCTGCTCCCCGTCCCTGGGCTACTCAGCTCCGGGGCGGGGGTCGGGTGGGGGGAGGACTTAAAATAGCCCATTTTACAGAGGAAGAAGCTGGAATCCAGAGAGCAGCCAGTGACACGCCAGGGTCTCACAAAAAGGAGGTGCTTGTAGACTGTGGCCTTGGAGTCTGATGTACATCTGCTGGGGTCAGCCAGGAAGGCAAGGAACTCAAACTCACAGCTGCAGCCCCGGGCCTGGGTGTGGCGGGCATGGCTAGGTCTTGGGCCAGCTGCTCCTTTAGCCCTGTTCGCTGCCTATACTGCGTGACCTGCCACCCACCCACCCCCACTGGGAACTGAACGGGCCTTTCCCTCCTCTCCTGCTTCTTCTTCGGGGTGTGTGTGTGTGTGTGTGTGTGTGTGTGTGTGTGTGTGTGTGTGTGTGTGTGTGTGTGTGTGTGTGTGTGTGTGTGTGTGTGTGTGTGTGTGTGTGTGTGTGTGTGTGTGTGTGTGTGTGTGTGTGTGTGTGTGTGTGTGTGTGTGTGTGTGTGTGTGTGTGTGTGTGTGTGTGTTTGAAAGAAGGGGAACCTGGTCGGTCAGAGAAATGTTAGCTCAGCACTGTCATCCCCCTGCCTGAGCTTCCTCTATTTAAGGCTATCCCAGGGTGCGCCCTGAGTGACAGCAATTCGCCTCACCTGGCCACCTTGGCACCCTCCACCCTCTGTGGACGGCGCATCTCACCACTGATCAGTTGCTTCTAGGACACCCTTCTTCTTCGCCGACCCAACAGCTAGCCCAGGACCCCAGCTCCCTGGCACTCGAGGTCAGCACGTCTTAGAGGTCCCCCCCCCCGACATCCCTCCGCCCCCGTCCCCCGACTCCCGCACTCACCTGGGCGCCCGCCCTTCGCCTCCCGGGCTGCCCGGATCCTCGCAGCTCGAACGACCCCCCAGCTCCGCGGCCCCTAGTGGCCCCGGACTCGCGAGCCCGGAGCAAACGACGAAGACTTGTGGGCTGCGGAGGCTGCGCCCGCGCTTGGAGCGGTGGACGCTAGCGACTTTGATTCCCTCCTACCGGTCTGAGAGCAGCCGCCGCGAGCACAAGCTAGGAGCAGAGACCCTGAGGCGCTCGCTCACTGGCCATCTGGGCTCCTTAGCCGCGCCCTGAGTGATTCAAACCCCGCCCCAAAATGTCCCGACTCCGCCCTCTAAGAGATCCTAACTCCACTCCAGCTCTCCTGGGTCCTGCTCTTAATTCGCCTCCAAAGAATCTCAACATTTCCTTGCTAACCCTGTCCTCACGGGCCCTAACCAGTCCCTGAAGGACTGAATCAGACCCTAAGGTTTGATGCAGTCCCCCAAAGATTCCCAGTTCTCCCACTAAGGCATTTAAATCTGGCCTGCCGGTCTAAACCCGCCCAGAGGATTCTAAACACCATCCCCCAATGATTTGGACCCTCTACCCAAGAGACTCAATACCTGAGCTGCCCCTAAAGGATTTTATTGTTTTACATCTAATGATAGATTGATGGCGTTCATGTGTATAAGTACACTTGAGTCTCAGCGTGGGGTGTGGAGGTTAGAGGACAATTTGGGGAACTCGGGTCTCTCCTTCCACCTTGTAAATTCCTGGGATTGAACCCCGGTCGCCAGGGCTTGGCAGCAGGAGTCTTGACTGGCTAAACCATCCTCCTCCTCCTCCTGACGAAGGATTTTTTTTTTCTGACGAAGGATTTTTTTTTACCTTCACTTTCTGTTCTGTCCCAGGTCCTAGTCCTTAGTCTCTAGATTTGTAATCCACTCTTCTGAAAGGAGTGTGTGTGTGTGCGCGTGCGCTCGCGTTGCAGAGGAGGGACTCCAGAGCCTCTCAACAACCATCAGCCGCCTCCAGGATTCTAATCCATAGCGCCTGCACTTGAGCTATCAACCCCTCACTTCAAAGGTTCTACCCTTTGCTTCAAAAGATTCTAAAGCAGCCCCAGAAGGAATGTAGCCTCCTTTAATTCTGGCCACGCCCTCCAGGATTCTGGTGGGTCTCCACAACCCTTCAGTCCCTCCCACACGCCGCTGCGCCGGCCGGGCCGCGGTTTCCCTCTCCACCCCATCCAATGCTTATTCAAACTCCATGCAAAGCTTGGCGCCCGCGAGAGTTTTCTGTCTTGTTCTGGGCAGAACTTGGCACTGCTCGGAGGACCTCCCAAGTTGAAGGAGAAAGAGGTCTGACTGGCAGACCACTGAGGCCCTTGTTGCATGGCATCCCACCCAGCAAAAAGACAGGGAGCAACACTCTAAACGGTGATGCACACTTGCAAAAACCGTCCAGGAGCCCTCCTCCAGCCAGGCCAGACCACCAGCGTCTCTCGTTAGTTTATGCACGAGCGTAGGCATTCAGTAGTGCTATGTATTAGGTATGGACTCTGAGCACAACCCAGTGTTAGCAGCATCTCTGAGTACCACGCACTAGGCCCAGGGGGACCCCTACCCCCAACCCCCCCATTCTGCCACCCCTCAAACATGGCCTGGCCAACTACCCCACCCCCACCTCAGGAACCACCACTGAGGAAGACACCTTACATTCATGTGTTTGTTGTGTATTTTAATATAAACATGCCCTATTTATAAGAAGTAGGCTGAGTTTTGAGCGGGTTTAGTTGACTTGGACACAGAAGTGATGTTAGACTGTGTAGGAGAGGTAAAGAGTACTTGTTATCTATGGGGTGAAGGAGAGAGAGAGGGGAAGGAAGACAAGGAAGAAAGCATCACAGAGCTGGCATCTGCAACTGTCCTGCACACACACACACACACACACACACACACACACACACACCATATACACCCCACACACTTCACACACACACCCTACACACACACCAAACACCACACAGCACACACCAAACACCACACACACACACACCACACACACACACACAACCAAACACCACACACCACACACCACACACACACACACACACACACACACACACACACACACACACGATCCGCCCCCCCCCCCCCCCCCCACACACCACCGCCACCACAGATACCTTGAGACAAAGGACAGGGCATTTCAACACTTCTGTGAGCTGTTAGGTGAGGGTTGCCTGGAGGGCATTAGGTCTCCAGCCTCTGGTCTGCCCCCAACCTTGCTCCAAGGGCTTCCAGGAAGAGACAGGTAGGTCCTGGGGCATGCTCAGGGGAAATTAGAAGGCTCTCACCAGCATCTAGCATTCACTACCTCTCTGTTAACAAGGTGCCATTAGATGTCAGACCTTCTCAAGCACTTCCCAAAAGCTTTCGCTAATCCAGCATCACCCATGAAAATCCTCATTCAGGAGTTCCCAAAGTTCCTGTGACATTTATTGTGGTGCACAACTTTAACCTCAGCACTTGGGACGCAGAGGCTGCCTGGTCTACACAACCATTCCAGGCCAGCCAAGATTATGAAGTGAGACTCTGTTTAAAAAAAAAAAAGTTCTTTTTTTTTTTTTTTTTTTTTTAATTTTCAAGACAGGGTTTCTCTATGTAGCCTTGGCTGTCCTGGACTCACTTTGTAGACCAGGCTGGCCTCGAACTCACAGCAATCCACCTGCCTCTGCCTCCCCAGTGCTGAGATTAAAGGCGTGCGCCACCACAGCCAGGCTCAAAAATATTTTAAAATTTTATTCTTATTGTGCATCTGTGTGCATGATGAGCATGTGAAGAGCCTTGGCATGTGTGTGGACAACTTTGGGAGTCAGTTTTCTCCTTCTACTATGGTATCTGGGGATCAAACTCGATTTGTCAGATTTGCATGGCAAGAGCTTTAACCTACTACGTCATCTCTCTGGCCCAGACAAGTGTGTGTGTGTGTGTGTGTGTGTGTGTGTGTGTGTGTGTATGTGCGCGTGTGTGCTCACATATGCACACCCGCTCTGGTATGTGTGCACCTCAGGGTGTATGTGGAGGCCAGGAGACAAGATTGTGGGGTTATTTCTCTCCTTCTACCTTTATGAGGGTGCCAGAGATTTGAACTGAGGTCACCATTCACGCACAGCACACCTTCACGCACCGTGCCATCCCACCAACCTGCTGTCATAAGCAAAAGGCATAACTATGGTCGGTAAGATGGCTCCGCAGGCTAACTTAAGGCACTTGCTACCAAGCCTGATGGCCTGAGCTGGATCCTGGTAGACAGAGGGAGACAACAGACTCCCACAAGCTGTCTTCCGGACACTACATACATGTCACGTCACACGAACATCCATACACACACACACCCAACAAATAAACCTAATTTAAAAATTTAAGGCACAGTCATAAATATTAAGGCTGCTAAGTCTAGGTTTAGTGGTGGTACCTGCCTGTGGAAGCTTCCCTTTAATCGAATGTAGACTGTTTTGGTGTGGGGCTACAGCTCGTTTGGTAGAGGGCTAGCCTAAGCAGGCACAGGAATCTGAGTCTGGCCCCCCAAATAAATGGGGCGCAGTGACACACTTGGGAAAGCCAAGGCTATCTTCAGCTACGTGGTGAGTCTGAGGCCAGCCTGGATTACACTCTGAGGCCCTGCTTCAAAAGCAAGGGAGCAAACAAAAGACAGAAAAGACTCTTCTGTGGCCCCAAAGGTTTCCTGAAGCTCTTTCCAGTCCACGTCTCCCTGCTCTTGGGTGACTCGAGGTGACTGGCAATAGACTTAATTTTTCTTTTTGAGACAGCATCTCACGCAGCCTAGGCTAGCCTTGAACTCACCACGTGGCTGAGAGTGACCTTGGACTCCTGGTCCCCCTGACTCCACCTCCCACGTGCTGGGCTTACAGGTGAGCATCAATATTTTTGGTCCATTGGATGCTGGAGATCAGAAGCAGACCTGCATCCACGCCAGACCAGTGCTCTACCGCTTTATTTTTTGTCATTATAGATTAGCCTTGTCCTTTCTGTAATGTCACATAAGTGTAACCGCAAGGCATGCTTTTTCTGTTTCACTTGTCTCTGCTCACTTCCTGCTTTACTGAGATTTCCCATGTTGTTGCATGTTCTACTAGTTTGCTCTTTTTCAGAGCTGAGCAGTGTTCTACAGTATTAGACGAGCCGCTGTCCATTCCTTTGCCTGCTGATAGGATTTGGATTGTCTTTAGTTTCTCTGCTGTACGGATAAAGACGCAGGTAGCACGGTTCAAGTCCCGGAGAGAGGCCCGGCTTTCATTTCTCCTGAGTGATGTAAGACTGCTGGGCCTGGAACCAGGTGTTTGTTTAACGGCACCACAATCGGTTGAGTTGGCAAAGTGGCTCCCTGGCTTGTGATTCCATCAGAAAGTATGTGAATTTTAGTCACTCCACATCCCTGCCATTTGATATCGTCACCTTTTAACTTAATAAAGTCCCCCCAGGAGACTAGGGAGAGATAATGCCGAGACTAAGGACACTGGCTGCTCTTCTTAAGGACCAGGGTTCCAGTCTCAACATTTACAAGGTGGCTCACAACTGTTTGTAACTCCAGCCCCAGGGAATCCCATGCCATCTTCTGGCTTCCATGGGCACTAGGTGTGTACACGGTACATAGACACGTATGCTGCTGGCAAAGCATCAATAACAACAACAACAACAACAACTTCAGGATGATCTAATATATTTTTTAAAACCCCATATAGGGCTATTGAGACGGCTCAGTGTGTAAACATGCTTGCTGCAAGCCTGATGGGCCAGGTTTGACCCGTCGGATCTGTGGTGGAAGGGGAGAAATGACTCTTAAAAACTGCCTTCTTATCTCCTTGTGTGCTCTGTGATACATGCGTGCGCGCGCGCGCACACACACACACACAGTATAATAAAAACACATCCCGCCTGACTTTGCTATTTACATTAAAACATTTATGCAATTACAACTTTTGTGCTAAAACAGTATGCAGCCAGTCTTTGAAGTGGCAGATCTTGTCATCCGTTCATCCCACCACTGATGTGGACAGTCTGGCTGGCTGCAGGAAGAATCAGCGAAGCTCAGCCATCACATCGCCATTTGCTCATTGGCTTCTGTAAAAATCAGCCTCCCTGGGCCTCAGCCTCCTCGTGCCAAGTGGGAATGAAAACAGCAGGAACCTAAGAAGGTCACTGCAGGAATCAGCCGTAGGCAAAACCTGGGCACAGAGAGTTGGAAATCATTGATTGGCGCAGTGTTTGGGAGTCAGCGCTGGTCCACCTGCCTTCTTCCAAAGACAAAAGAAGTGACGTGCAATTTAGAAAGAAGCTATCTCCAGCAGAAGGGGCCCTGTGACCATGGGCTATGGGAACCCTGCAAAGACATCTACCCTTGAAGTCTGGTGACTGAAGCAGGCCATGGGGCAGGACGCCATGCTGGCTGGGAGTGTCTAAGCTTAGGTTCTGATGCCCCTTCTGTGTTGAGAAGTAACCCTGACCTGAGTGTGCCACTCAGCGTCTCCAGTTCATTCCATCAGCAAACTCTGGTGGAGTGCTCACTGAGTGACGAGCGCCTAGCTGGGAGCTAAGGAGATCAGAGGATGAGGCCGACCCCAGCCTGGGCCTCAGGGGCTTCATCCTGTGGGGCACTAAGTAGTCCCACAAACAAGAGCAGGTTAGAATTGTGACCCTCTGTGGAATCCATGCAGGGGTCCACAGAGGATCCTCTGGAATTGCCAGAGGAAGCAACATCTAAGCAGAGAGCAGAAGGCTGAACAGGGAGCCAGAGAGGCAAAGATGCAGGGCACAGGAGCAGTGCATATATATGTGGTGTCCACGCTGCAAGAGGCCCCCCGGCATTTGGGCTTTTAGGGGGATCAGTTCCCTGGCTCTCTGAAGACAGCTGAACTGTGTCACCAAGACATCAAGAAAGGTTAGGCTATGACTTGTACAGCTAGGTCATGTCAGTGGCAAAGGATGTGGGCCAGAGACACCCCCCACCTAGCAGAGACCCCCCCCCCCCCAGCTCCGAGCTGTGGCCAGGAGCAGCCCAGCATCCTCCATCCGGTGCATCTGAGGTTCCTGACTTGGCCACAGGATGAGCAAGCAGAAAGCAGAATTAGAGTTTACCATTATTAACACGGATAAGACACGCTCGAGTGTGGATGGGGCTCCCCAAGAGAGTTGCGCTTAAGCACTCAGCATCTCAAACATCTCAAAGGATTTGCTAAGGAAACTCCTGCCCTCCATTCCCCAGGTAGATGGGATTATAAGGTAGCTTGTGGTGCCTCAGAGGAGACATGAGACTACTGTCTGGTGAGGTGAACTGTTGGTCACAAGGCTCACTGGAGGGGGTCAAGACACACCTTCTAGTGTAAATGGAATTTCTCGTCTTCTCTCTCTTAGAGAAGTACAGGGTTACAGCTGCAGAGGATGACCACACTCAAGGTCTTACAGGTGTTCTGAAACACCTGTGTATGCTCTCTGTGTAGGCAGCTTTCACATAAAGTTTTGTGTGTTAGGCTGGAATTCTTCTTCTTCTTTTTTTTTTTTTTTGGTTTTTCGAGACAGGGTCTCTCTGTGTAGCTTTGGCTGTCCTGGACTCACTTTGTAGACCAGGCTGGCCTCGAACTCACAGTGATCCGCCTGCCTCTGCCTCCCAAGTGCTGGGATTAAAGGCGTGCGCCACCACCGCCCGGCTGGAATTCTTGATTGACAGGTGAAGATAGACTTCACACAGACTCCAAAGCAAGAGGCTTCTTTCCCTTTCTGCGTCGTATTGATTTTTCTCATTTATTCCCCTCCCTTCCTCCCTCTCTCCTTCCTTCCTCCCTTCCTCTGACTATGTATGTGTGGCATAGTGTACATGTGTGGTGTGCATACTTACTATGTAGGGTGTGTGCACAAGTTGAATGGGGTGGGGGAAGGAAGGCATTTCTTTTTTTTTCTTTTGTTAATTTATTCATATCACATCTCAATGGTTATCCCGTCCCTTGTATCCTCCCATTCCTCCCTCCCTCCCATATTCCCCTTTACACCTCTACCCTATGACTGTGCCTGAGGGGGATTTCCTCCCCCTTTATATGCTCATACGGTATCAAGTCTCTTCTTGGTAGCCTGCTGTCCTTCCTCTGAGTGCCATGGGAGATCATTTCTTAACTGCCGTCCACTTTTGTATTTTGAGACATGATTTCTTACAGAACTTGGAACTCATTTGACTAGCTCGCTGGCCAATGAGCTTCGGGGATCTATTCATCTCTCCGCTTTCACCTGCTCCCGAGTGCTGGGGTTTCAGGGCACGCCTTTGGTGCTGCTGCTGGGGATCTGAACTCAGGGCCTCACGCCTGCGCAGAAGCGCTTACTTAGCAAGCCACACCCATGGTTCTCTCTCCTCCCATCCTTCCTCTCCTCTGCCACTTTCTCTCTTTTAAAAGGAAGAACAGTTCACTGAGTGTCCCCGGGGTGGTGGTGGGGGAGCAGTAGGTTAGATCCTATCCTTTCCAGCCTCAGTAAGAACCACGTGGCTTTTGTCTGGTTTTCCCTTGGGTTGCCCTCCTCGGGGGTGGGGGTGGGGGGGTGGGGTGGGGGGAGGAAGGGATGGGGGAAGCCAAGCCAAACCATCCTGTGTGTTCAGAACTCTACGTAGCTGTGCAGGAATGGGGCTTCTTCCCACTAACAAGCACGTTGGCTGAGCTGCTTGGCAAATGTATCCTTCCATGAAACCTTGAAGTGATGTGGTTTTGGCAACACCTTGACTAAAGCGTAAAGGGAGACCCAGAAGCCTACGGCAGCCGCAGAAGCTGCGCCAGACACTTATGTTCTTACTATTCGAAATGGTTATGTTTTGGGGGGCAATTTGTTGTACAGTGTGGAGACTAATGTGAGGCTTGGCAGGATCATTCCACAGTTTGAGAAGCCCCGACTGCTGCTGTACTCTATTTTGGATGGTGTGGCTACCGTGATGAGCAAAGGCCTGTTCTGCGCCCTTGTAATTGACATTCTGGAGGGGAAGATGGGTGGGAACTGGAGATTGCACACTTGTCTTGTCTAGGGATGATATGGGTTATAACAAAAGACGAGAGAGGTCAAGGGAAGAGGCCACAGGCTTCGAGATGTGACATCAGAGAGGCCTTCTCTGAGGCCTGTAGCATGAGAGCCATACCTGCTAACATGGGAAAGTGGAGCGATGGGGGGGGGGGGGGGAGTGGACTAGCAAACTAGCAAACGACCTGAGGCATTGCAGCCTTTGGTGTGTTCACTGGGTACAAAGGCTCAGTGTGGCCAGAGCGCAGGGCATGGCGGGGGTGCAGGGGGCAACGAGAGCTGTACTGCAGCTACAGAGGTAGTAGGCTGGGCTGGGCGCGAATGGTGTCAGCATTAACTCTTAGCTGATGGAGAAGGGAGACTTGATAGGGTCTTGAGCAGAGAAGTGAGCAAAATGGGCTACCCTTGAACAGGATCCATGGGGCTGCGGTGTGAGGCATAGTCTGCAAGAGGCCATCAGGCTGAGGCAGAGGGCCATCAGGCTGAGGCAGAGGGCCATCAGGCTGAGGGAGAGGAGGGCGAACAGGCTGAGGCAGAGGAGGGCCATCAGGCTGAGGTAGAGGAGGGCCATCAGGCTGAGGTAGAGGAGGGCCATCAGGCTGAGGTAGAGGAGGGCCATCAGGCTGAGGTAGAGGAGGGCCATCAGGCTGAGGCAGAAGGCCATCAGGCTGAGGGAGAGGAGGGCGAACAGGCTGAGGCAGAGGAGGGCGAACAGGCTGAGGCAGAGGAGGGCCATCAGGCTGAGGTAGAGGAAGGCCATCAGGCTGAGGGAGAGGAAGGCCATCAGGCTGAGGCAGAGGAAGGCCATCAGGCTGAGGGAGAGGGCCATCAGGCTGAGGCAGAGGAAGGCCATCAGGCTGAGGTAGAGGGCCATCAGGCTGAGGTAGAGGAGGGCCATCAGCTGAGGTAGAGGAAGGCCATCAAGCTGAGGCAGAGGAGGGCCATCAGGCTGAGGTAGAGGAAGGCCATCAGGCTGAGGCAGAGGAAGGCCATCAGGCTGAGGTAGAGGGCCATCAGGCTGAGGCAGAGGAAGGCCATCAGGCTGAGGGAGAGAAGGGCCATCAGGCTGAGGTAGAGGAAGGCCATCAGGCTGAGGCAGAGGAAGGCCATCAGGCTGAGGTAGAGGGCCATCAGGCTGAGGCAGAGGAAGGCCATCAGGCTGAGGGAGAGAAGGGCCATCAGGCTGAGGTAGAGGAAGGCCATCAGGCTGAGGTAGAGGAAGGCCATCAGGCTGAGGCAGAGGAAGGCCATCAGGCTGAGGCAGAGGAAGGCCATCAGGCTGAGGGAGAGGGCCATCAGGCTGAGGCAGAGGAGGGCCATCAGGCTGAGGTAGAGGAAGGCCATCAGGCTGAGGGAGAGGGCCATCAGGCTGAGGCAGAGGAGGGCCATCAGGCTGAGGCAGAGGAAGGCCATCAGGCTGAGGGAGAGGGCCATCAGGCTGAGGGAGAGGAGGGCCATCAGGCTGAGGCAGAGGAGGGCCATCAGGCTGAGGGAGAGGGCCATCAGGCTGAGGGAGAGGAGGGCCATCAGGCTGAGGTAGAGGGCCATCAGGCTGAGGCAGAGGAGGGCCATCAGGCTGAGGCAGAGGAGGGCCATCAGGCTGAGGGAGAGGAGGGCCATCAGGCTGAGGGAGAGGAAGGCCATCAGGCTGAGGCAGAGGAGGGCCATCAGGCTGAGGCAGAGGAGGGCCATCAGGCTGAGGGAGAGGAAGGCCATCAGGCTGAGGCAGAGGAGGGCCATCAGGCTGAGGCAGAGGAGGGCCATCAGGCTGAGGGAGAGGAGGGCCATCAGGCTGAGGTAGAGGGCCATCAGGCTGAGGCAGAGGAGGGCCATCAGGCTGAGGCAGAGGGCCATCAGGCTGAGGCAGAGGAGGGCCATCAGGCTGAGGGAGAGGAGGGCCATCAGGCTGAGGCAGAGGAGGGCCATCAGGCTGAGGGAGAGGAGGGCCATCAGGCTGAGGTAGAGGAGGGCCATCAGGCTGAGGGAGAGGAAGGCCATCAGGCCGAGGTAATCAGCCTAGGGCAAGGTGGTGGTGGCGTGTGACTGAGTGCTTGCACCTTAACAATCCTGAGAGCTCAGAGAGAGACGGTCAGGATGCCTTAGAGGCCTCGTGGGCTGCAGAAAGGGAACAATGGAAGTAACCAAAATGCCTATAATTTAGGTCCTGGAAAAATAAAGATCAGAACAATAATGGAATACTACGTAGTTGTCAAAAAGTAAGGATTTGTAAACACCCCAATATTTCTATACACTAACTTGAAGAATCTGCAAGAGAAGTCAAGAAACTCCATTTAGTCTTTCCCAGTCTGTGAGCACCAGGACTATAGAGAGACCCTGTCTTAATAAATAAGGTTGGGGGTGACCATGTCTCCTCTTGCTGCCAAACACCCCCTCACCCCTCACCACACAATGCAGTCATGTGCACACAACACACACACACACACACACACACACACACACACACACAGAGGAGACAGACAGACAGAGAGAGAGAGAGAGAGAGAGAGAGAGAGAGAGAGAGAGAGAGAGAGAGATCCAGCTGCCTTTTTGTGTGTGCAAAGTAATTAGGCTGATCCTAAGATTCACGTGGAAATGCAAAGAATCCAGAGCAGCTTAAACAGTCTTTAAAAAAGAACAAGGTTTGTGGGCTCACGCTTCCAAAGCTACTTCAAAGCAGGACAGACGTTATTGTTTATTGGAACGGAGTTGAGAGTTGAGAAGTAAACACTGTGGCCGGTTCATTTTCAACGAAGCTCCTAGGACAGTTTAGTGAGGGGAAAGGAGAGTTGTTGTGCGGGAGGTGCTGGGACAGCTGTATGGTCACACGCACAGGAATGCGTCCAGCGGCCTCCTCACATCTCACACTGTAAGTCTGGACGCATCACAGAACTGTGTAAAGTAAGACACACAGTCAGGAGAAATTCCCTAGAAGAAAACAGAAGCAAATCTCTGTGGCTATGGGTTAGGCAAAGCTTTTTAGATGTGATATAAAAAACGATAAAAAAAAAAAAGGTAACTTGGACATCAACTAATTAGGCAGGAGGGGCATAAGGTCAAGGACAGGCTGGGCTGCAGAGTGACAAACACAAAAAGTGAATTAAAAAGTTATCTTTTTATTATTGATCCCAGTACCTTGTCAAAAAAAAAAAGTCACTTTTCTCATTCTGTGGGTAATCTTTTCCTTGATTTGTTTCTTATTTCATTTCTTTTTTTTTTTTTTTTGAGACAGAGTTTCACTATATAATCCTGGCTGTCCTAGAACTCACTATGCAAATGCAGCTGGCCTCAAACTCCCAGAGATCCTCTCGCCTCTGCCTCCCAGTGCTGGGACTAAGAGTTTGAGTCACCACGCCTGCCTTTTGTTTTCTTGATAATACCATTCACAGCACAAAGTTTTTAATTTATTTTTATTTTTATTTTTGGAGGTAGTAGGGAGTGGAGACAGTGTCTCACTATGCAGCAAGACTAGCCTAGAATTTTTAATCCTCCTGCACCTGCCTCCTGAGTGCTAGGATTACAGGTATGTGCCACCCTGCAGAGAGCAAAAAACTGGCAGCATTCTAAAATGGGGCAACATTTCCCCCAAGGAGATTATAAGGATGGTCAACAAGCACATGAAAAGACACAGACCAAAACCACAACAGTGCTACAGTCAAAAGATAGGACTGTGAGAGGACTCAGTGGGTGGAGGTGTTTTCTGTCAAGCTTAAGGGCTTGAGTTCAAACCCCAGGACCCACATGGTAGCAGGAGAGAGCTGACTCCTTCAAGTTGTCCCCTGACCTCCACACACACGCCACCATGCCATGGCATGCACACACACACACACACACACACACACACACACACACACACAGAGAGAGAGAGAGAGAGAGAGAGAGAGAGAGAGAGAGAGAGAGAGAGCGAGAGCAAACAAACAAATGTAAAAAAATAAAGACAGGCTAACAAGTGCCAGCAAATGGAGAAGTTAGTGTCTTCATTCACCTCTGGTGGGAATATAAATGGTGCAGCCTCTTTGGTAAAGGGTTTAAAAGCTCCCCAGAAGGTTAAATATGGAAATTCCCCAAGACCCAGCAATCCTATTCATGGGTATGTAGCTAAGGGAACTGAAAATGTATGTTTTCATAAGGACCTGTACGTGAATTCTCACAGCAGCGTTATTCAAAACAACCCCAAGCCAGAAGCAACTTCAATGTCCATTAATGGTTAAACAAATGTGGTATGTCTATTCAATGGAATATTACTAGGCAGTAAAAAGGTATAAGGCAGTGATACTTATTTCAGCACAGATAAACCTTGACAACTTTACGGTAAGTGATAGTCCCCAAAGTCTGTGTATGTGTGACGCCATTTACACGAGCTGTGCAGAATGACAAACCTACAGAGACAGAAGGCAGACTGGTGGTTGTATTGAGCTGGTGACTGCTAAGGGGCAAAGTGTTTTCTTCAGGGAGGAAGGTTTTGGTGGCTCAGAAATGAATTGTTGTGACAGATGCAAGAATGTGTCAAAACCCACTATGCAGCAAAAGCCAAAAGGGCAAATTCTGTAGTGTGTAAATAATGCTTCAATAAAAACACCTTTAAAGAGGTTTCTTTGCTATTTGCGTATGTGTATGTGTGTTGTGTGTGTGTGTGTGTGTGTGTGTGTGCGCGTGCGCGCGCATGGGTGAGTTTGTAAGCACCACATGTATACAGGAGCCTGTGGAGACCAGAGGCTGCTAGCTCTCCTGGAACTGGAGTCCCAGACTGTTGTGAGCCTCCAGGTGGGTGCTGGGAACCAAACCCGGGTCGCTGGGAAGAGCAGAGAGAGGAGTTAAGTGCTCTCAACTGCTGAGTCTCCAGCTCCAACAAGACACTTTTTTAAAGAGAAAGATTGAGAAGCTCCTTGTGTATTAATAGTGTTCAAACACCAAGATACGTGGGTAATTGGGAAGAAAGCAAACAGTGTACAATGGTTGTGTTGTTTATCACACGGAGCAAGAGCTAAGGACCTTCCTGGGTGGGTTCAGGATGAGTGGTTTCCAGTCAGTGGGGGTGGGGGGGCAGCGACTCTTGGGATGCCCTTTTCAGGTGTCACTTGTGAACCATGTGAATACATTAGCTATTCTCAGACAGCATAAAGACCTTTGGTTTCTTTAATTTTTCTAAAGATTTGTTTTCATTTGTGTGCATGTGTGGATGTGTGCCACATGTGTGGGCTCCTGAGGAAGCCAGAAGAAGGGTTGGGTCCCTGGGAGCCGGATGAGTCACAGCTGGGAGCCTCCTGGTGTAGGGGCTGGCGCTGAAGCTTTGGAAGACCAGGGGTGCTCTCTCCAGCCCAAAGACTTTTAAAAAAATATCTATTTATTTATTATTTATACATATTCTGTTCACATGTGCGCCTGCCTGCCACAAGGACACACCAGATCTCATTGTAGATGGTTGTGAGCCACCATGTGGTTGCTGGGAACTGAACTCAGGACCTTTGGAAGAGCAGCCAGCGCTCTTAACCTCTGAGCCGTCTCTCCAGCCCCCAAAAGACTTTTTAAAGAAACAAAGGCAAAGGTGGAAACTTCTTGCCTCGTGTCACGGTACACACTTGGAATCCCAGCTCTTGGGAGACGGAGGCAAAAGGATGAAGAGCTTTAAGGGCCATCCTCGGCAGCGAAGGGAGTTCTAGAACATCCTGGAGACCCTGTGACAAGGCAAACACCCCAGAGATTTTGTGAACAAAATGGGCAGGTTGTTCTGATGCTGTCCTTGACAGCTGGGCCTAGATCAGGGGAGAGACAGGAGCGAGGTGCAGAGGCTCTGCTTGCTGCTGGTCTCCAGTCGGGACCGGCTTGCCTTCAGCTGCATTAGCTCGTTATTTTTAGTGAATTGAGCTAGTGATAAGTGGATGACTCACAGAGCTAAAGGCACTTGTCAATGGCCGCATAGTCAAAAAGGAGTGGGGCGAGAACTCAAGCTCTCGTGGGCAGTGGGTGTGCTTTATTGTGTGTGCCTTTAACAGCCGTGCCTGTAAGCAGGAGAGGGAGGAGTGGGGGACTGGTGAGGGGAGGACTCAGACAAATCTCATCCCAGAAGGTCAGGACCCAGGTAACAACACAGGCTTCACTTAGTAGTGAGCTGGCTGCTGGCTACTTCCAGAATACATTTTCCTATGTCCATGGGCCTTTTATTTGCATTTCATATTTTAGGTTCCTTGGGACCATTGTTGATTATCTACTATTCAAAACAACCTGGGGTGGGGTGGGGGGGATGCAGCAATCTTTCCTTCAGGCCTCCAGTATTTCCCCTTTTGCTTGCAAAGCAGCCACGGTCATTTTTGCACACATCCGTGCTGGCAGAAGGTCACCGCTACCCTCCTTTACAAGAGGGGCAAGTGTTAGCTCTGGAATACAAGTCTTAAGATGTTCTCAGTAACCCCCACCAAAACCCCTGACCCTGCTTTCCCCCCCAAAAAAGCTACTCTCTCTTCCAACTGTCCCCAACTCTCAACCCCAGTTTCACTTGTCACCAGAGAACTTGTCACCTGTCACCAGTGGGCATTGTGTCATAGTCATATGTTTAACTGGTTGGTGACTTGTCCCCTTTCCTGCTTTGCAAGGTCTATGCATGGACCCATTTCACAGGTGAAGAAACTGAGGCACCAGTGAGTGTTAGGATTCCAACTCTTCATTCTCTAGTTCTGATAATATATATTAGGGAGTTGTCAGATGCATTTATTTTTCTTCTCCTCCTCCTCCTCCTCCTTCTTCTTCATGTGTGAATGTACCACAGTGTGCAAATGGAGGTCAGAGGACAATTCTTTCCTTCCTCCACCTTCTTAGGCAGCATCTCCTCCTTTCTGCTATGCTTCATAATCTAGGCTAGCTGCCCCCCCCCTCCCGAGGTTCTAGAAGATTCCCCATCTCACAGGACGACTGCTGTGATTACAGATGCTTGTCACTGCATTAAACTTTTTCTTTTCTGAATGTTTGACATAGGTTCTGGGGTTTGACTCAGAGCATCACACTTATCCGGCACTGAGCCATTCAGTGGCCCCACAGGGTGTTGTTCCTGCTGGGATCCGGGAGTATGAACAGGGACAAGATGGTCTAGATGCTTAAGCAACTTCCCAACTTTCTATCCAACCATTCAAATACAGAGGCAAACACTGAGACCTGTAATTTAGATTGAGGAGAGAAAATTCTCTCTCTCTCTCTCTCTCTCTCTCTCTCTCTCTCTCTCTCTCTCTCTCTCTCAGTATGTGTGTGTGTATGTGTGTGTATATGTATGTGTGTATGTGTGTGTGTGAGAGAGAGAGAGAGAGTGTGTGTGTGTGAGTGAGTGAGAGAGAGAGAGAGAGAGAGAGAGAGAGAGAGAGAATGAATGAATGAATGAGAATGAACGAATGATACTAACAATGGACACGGGATTCAGACTGGGTGGCACCAAGCAGGGGTTATGTGAGCAGGCTGCCCTGGAGAGGGGGTCTTAGGGCTGTTAGATGATGTAAGGCTCAAGGGGACAAGGTGCTTGACAGGAGGGTTAATCTTGTTAACCCGATGGGGTTCGGGGTGCCCACTGAAACAAATGTCTGGGCACGTCTGTGAGGAATTGTCTGGAATATGCTCACTGCCCTAGATGCGGCCATCACGTTTTATGAGATGGGGACGCAGATGGAATACAACAGAAAAAAGGGAGCTGAGCGCCAGCGTCTCCCCTCTGCTTCCTGACTGTGGACGCGGCCTGACCAGCTAGTTAGCTGCCGCCTGCCACCATGCTTTCCCCTGGAATTTCCTTCCTGAAGTTGCCCTTGTTGGGTGTTGGGTCCCAATGATGGTAAAATAACGAAGACAGTCAGGGTACAAGGTGTCACCGGCAGCCTGGGAAGCTTAGCAATGGGAGGGGCGTGGTCTGCGTGCGAACTCCCCACTTCCTACCGAGTGGGCGTGGGGCCGTAGTGAGGAGGCTGCGATGGCGACCGGCTTAGGGGTATCTTCAAAGCTTACTTCTCCAGGCATGGTCCCTGTTCCTGGGACAGTGGCCCGCTCAGGGCTGAGTGGGATAGGAGGTGATGGGTCGGGGGTGGGGGTTGGGGTGCTTGGGAGCCCTTGAAACTGCGTTTTCTGACCTCCAGCTGATAGGTCCTCCCGGGGAAGTTGGGGGAGGGTTGAGTTTCATAACACCCTCTCCCCTTCCCCCAGTGTCCCCAGAGGGCAAGAAAAGAGGAAGCACTTTGTGGACTTCCTCTTGGTCAGGGTATACCAAGCTGGGTTGCTCATCACTGGAGAGGCAGAACCAGTCCTGCCAGTAGGTTCCTCTCTAACAAGGGTCCTGGGCATGCCCATGTCCTCACCCCCACTTGGCTACGACACCCTCGCAGGGCTGTCAGATGGGGGAGATGGGAGAATGATCTCATTTCTTCGTTTTATTTTCAGGGGTGGTGGTGAGGGTAGGCTACCAGGGCCAGGCCTTACTGGGAAGCCCAGTCTGGGCCATGATCTTCAGGTCCCTGTCAGCACGTCTAATGTGCTGTGTGTGCCAGGTAAAGCTGCTCTCTTCTCTGAGCCTGCATCTTACAGAAGGCAAGCCAGGCCCCACTTGGCATCTTGGTGATGTGTGTGACTTAACACAAAGAGAGTCACATGGGACGTTGGCACAGGAGCATGGAAAAGGCCGAGCAGGATGGTGCTTTCGTTTCTGCATCTCTGACGCTTGGGAGACAGAGACAGAAGGACTGACTGGGCTGCAGAATGAAATTTTCTCTCAACGTTTCCTCCCCTCGCCACAAACAAGCATGGCGGGTTCAGTCCTTGACAGTTGCTACCCTCGGGTTGCATGTGACGAGGGAAAGGTCTAGAAGCCATATCCACCCAGCCCACAAGGAACAGGGTGACACTAAAGAGGAAGGAAAGACGAAGGAATGTGGGGTGAGAGAAAGGGGACCTTTTCTGTTTGGCTTTTACTTTCTCTTTTAATTAGAATGCCTTTGTGCAATTAAAATAATAAAAAATAAATGAAGAAATTGGTGCATATTGATATTAAGTGCCCTGTTTCCCAACTACAATATAGTTTTTAAACATGTAACAGAGCTGGGTGTGGTGGCACACGTCTTTAGTCCCAGCATTCTGGAGGCAGAGGCAGGTGGATCTCTGTGAGTTCTAGAGGGTGTCAGGGCTATACAGAGAAACCCTGTCTCAAAAAGCAAAAACAAGGGCTGGAGAGATGGCTCAGAGGTTAAGAGCACTGTCTGCTCTTCCAAAGGTCCTGAGTTCAAAACAAAAAACCTAACCAACCCAACCCAACCAACCAACCCACCAACCAACCAAAAAACCCATGTAACAGAATTTTAAAAAGTTTGCACTATATTTAACCATCTCAGTCCTACCTTCTTTACTACATGTGTGTCCACCAATTCATGGTGCATGTGTGTGTTGCATGCACACGTCATATGTGTACTCATGTTCTGTGTACACAGAGGCCACTGGCTTTTCTTTGGGATCATTCTTCAGTTATTTCCTTTAGGCAGGGCCTGTCACTCATCCTGAAGCTAGATTGCCAGCCACGTTGTGGAGGTCACAGTCACATGCGTAAATACGCTCAGCTTTTTGTGTGAGTGCTTGGAGTTCAGTCTCAGATCCTCATGCTTGGGTACCAAGCACCCTCACTTGCTAGGGCATCTCCCCAAACCCCATTTCATCTTTGTTGAAAAACAAAACCCTCCTAAATGCTAGGCAAGAACTCTGCCCCTGAGCCAAACATCCCTTCCAATATATTGTTTCTTCCTTTCTTTTTTGGGGGGGAAGGGGTCTCACTGTATGTCCCAGTCGGCTGGAACTTGCTATATAAACCAGGCTGGCCTCAAACTCACAGAGGCCCTTCTGCCTCTGCCCTCAAGTGCTGGGGTTAAAGGCATGCACCACTACACCTGGCTTTATTCACTTTTTTCTTTATTTCTTTCCTTTTTGTATGTATGAGTGGTTTTGCCTGTATGTGTGCAAATGTATCGCATGCATGTGGTGCCCTTGGGGTCAGAAGAGGGTGTTTGACCCCCTGGAACTGGAGTTGCAGGTAGTTGTGAGCAGTCACGTGGGTGCCGGCAACTGAACCTGGGTGCTTTGCAAGAGCAGCCAGTGCGCTTAACTCCTGTGTTCTCCCTCCAGTCCCAATTTATATTTCTTAAAAAAAAAAAAGTCTAATTATTATTGTGAGTGTGTATAATGGGGTTGTGTATATAGCACGCCACAGCATGAGTGTGGAGGCCAAGAGACAACTTTGTGGAGTCACTGCTGTCCATCTGCCTTTAAATGAGGCCCAGGGGTCAGCCTCAGGTCACAGGGCTGTTGGGAATGGTTACACAGGTGGTGTGCTCCACTGAGGAGGGGAACATGTCTGTCCCCCCCAAGAATTCCTTATAGAACCAGCCCTAGGTAAACACTCTTGACTGTGTTAGCTATACATTGCTGGGTAACAAATAGCCCCAAATTTAGTGCCCCTTAATACACGTGTGTTTGCTGCCACCCAGTGTTTCTGGGTCACAGATCTGGAAGCAGCTTAGTTTAATGGTTCTGCTAAGGATCTCTGTATCTTGTCAAGCTGATCTGATGTCATTGGAGGTTTTGTCTGTTCCTGGATGCCTCAGCCAGGTGGTTGTCAGCAGGAGGCCCTGCCCCCTTATCAGGCATACCTCTGCCTAGGGCTGTCTGCGTGTATTCTTGGGTGCTGGCAGGCTTCCCCAGAGTGGGAGAGAGAGCTGTGAGAGCCAAGAGGAATATCTCAATGGCTACACAGGGCATCTCTGCTCAGTTGCAGGAGGGGTCCTCACAGAGCAGAAATGCCAGGAGAGATTAACTGGAGCACATAGTTGCTGTAAATACACTTTCTTTTTTTTTTTTTTAATTTTATTATTATTTTATTTCTTTATTTTTGCTTTCTGAGACGGTTTCTCTGTTGCTCTTGCTGTCCTGGAACTCAATCTGTAGGACCAGGCTAAACTCACAGAGATCTGCCTGCCTCTGTCCCCTGAGTGCTGGGATTCAAATCCTATGCCTCCACCTCACAGTTGTAAATACACTTTCAAACGTCCCAAGCGTCTGCTGTGTGTCAAGGGTAATGATGCGCTTCAGGGGGTGAAGGAATAACTCAGAAGCAGCCCTGGCTTACAGGATGTGCGCCTGCCTGTGTGCTGTGGGTGGGGGTGGCAGGTCAGACATGCGGAAGCCAATGGTATCTATTGAGCTCAGTAGATGGCACAACATGAACGGAGGCCCATAAGGTTAGCTTTGCCGTGATGCATATACATCTCATAAAGAGAATGTCTCCTTCCATCCTGTTCTACAGCCACTGCACGTCCCAGCTCAGAGCTGACAGCTGCAACCTTTGCCCTGTATCTGTCCAGAACTGTTCTCCAGCACACAAAGACATCCCTACGGTGCTCCAAAGCAACATGTCTGCTTCTCTCCATTATGTCAGAAATACTTCTATGTCAGCACAGAGAGCTACCAAATCCTTACTATGGTTGCATGGCATTCCGTTTCCGTCAGTCCCTACAATTCATTTAACCCTGTCGCCCACTATTCGCTTTATTTTGACCTCCCGTCCACGTCCATCCACGTGTGTCCATCCACGTATGTCCATCCATGTGTGTCCATCCAATTATGTCCATCCACATCCACTTGTGTGGATCTGAGCAATGGTGGGCTTCCTGGCAAGGAGCTGCGTTTAGATACTGGCATCAGCTCCCAACCCTCACAGTCTCAAAGTCACTCATCAAACACCTGAACTTAGATGACTGCACAGCTGACAAATGGCTTCCCGGGGTAGCATCGATTTTGACCTCTTCATGAGTGACATTGACTATCTCATCACAAGCTTCAGGGTCACCTGTATTTTGCTCTCCGCAAACCTGTTTTTCTATTAGAGTCTTACAAATGTGTGGATCTTTTTAATTCACTAGAGGTTCTATCCCTTTGTCTATATGATGAGCTTGAGAGATTAATTTTCTTCTGAAACAGGTCTTTTATCCAGAAGTTTCTGCCAGCCACACCATTGTCAGCATATCATTGGACAGACAACAAAGTGATGCTAGAATCCACAGTGATGGAAGGCAGAAGGGGTGTCGGGGAGGCAGAAGGGATGTTGGAAAGGCAGAAGGGGTGTTGAGGAGGCAGAGGGGTGTTGAGGAGGCAGAAGGGGTGTTGGGGAGGTAGAAAGGGTGTTGGGGAGGCAGAGGGGTGTTGAGGAGGCAGAAGGGGTGTTGGGGAGGTAGAAAGGGTGTTGAGGAGGCAGAGGGGTGTTGAGGAGGCAGAAGGGGTGTTGGGGAGGTAGAAAGGGTGTTGGGGAGGCAGAAGGGGTGTTGGGGAGGCAGAAGGGGTGTTGGGGAGGTAGAAAGGGTGTTGGGGAGGCAGAAGGGGTGTTGGGGAGGCAGAAGGGGTGTTGGGGAGGCAGAAGGGGTGTTGGGGAGGTAGAAAGGGTGTTGGGGAGGCAGAAGGGGTGTTGAGGAGGCAGAAGGGGTGTTGAGGAGGCAGAAGGGGTGTTGGGGAGGCAGAAAGGGTGTTGGGGAGGTAGAAGGGGTGTTGGGGAGGTAGAAGGGGTGTTGGGGAGGCAGAAGGGGTGTTGGGGAGGCAGAAGGGGTATTGGGGAGGCAGAAGGGGTGTTGGGGAGGCAGAAGGGGTATTGGGGAGGCAGAAGGGGTGTTGGGGAGGCAGAAGGGGTGTTGGGGAGGCAGAAGGGGTATTGGGGAGGCAGAAGGGGTATTGGGGAGGCAGAAGGGGTGTTGGGGAGGCAGAAGGGGTGTTGGGGAGGCAGAAGGGGTGTTGGGGAGGTAGAAGGGGTGTTGGGGAGGCAGAAGGGGTATTGAGGAGGCAGAAGGGGTGTTGGGGAGGCAGAAGCGGTGTTGGGGAGGTAGAAAGGGTGTTGGGGAGGTAGAAAGGGTGTTGGGGAGGCAGAAGGGGTGTTGGGGAGGCAGAAGGGGTGTTGGGGAGGCAGAAGGGGTGTTGGGGAGGCAGAAGGGGTATTGGGGAGGTAGAAAGGGTGTTGGGGAGGTAGAAAGGGTGTTGGGGAGGCAGAAGGGGTGTTGGGGAGGCAGAAGGGGTGTTGGGGAGGCAGAAGGGGTGTTGGGGAGGCAGAAGGGGTGTTGGGGAGGCAGAAGGGGTGTTGGGGAGGCAGAAGGGGTGTTGGGGAGGCAGAAGGGATATTGGGGAGGCAGAAGGGGTGTTGGGGAGGCAGAAGGGGTGTTGGGGAGGCAGAAGGGGTGTTGGGGAGGCAGAAGGGGTGTTGGGGAGGTAGAAGGGGTGTTGGGGAGGCAGAAGGGGTGTTGAGGAGGCAGAAGGGGTGTTGGGGAGGCAGAAGGGGTGTTGGGGAGGCAGAAGGGGTGTTGGGGAGGTAGAAGGGGTGTTGGGGAGGCAGAAGGGGTGTTGAGGAGGCAGAAGGGGTGTTGGGGAGGCAGAAGGGGTGTTGGGGAGGTAGAAAGGGTGTTGGGGAGGTAGAAAGGGTGTTGGGGAGGCAGAAGGGGTGTTGGGGAGGCAGAAGGGGTGTTGGGGAGGCAGAAGGGGTGTTGGGGAGGCAGAAGGGGTATTGGGGAGGCAGAAGGGGTGTTGGAGAGGCAGAAGGGGTATTGGGGAGGCAGAAGGGGTGTTGGGGAGGCAGAAGGGGTGTTGGAGAGGCAGAAGGGGTATTGGGGAGGCAGAAGGGGTGTTGGGGAGGCAGAAGGGGTGTTGGAGAGGCAGAAGGGGTATTGGGGAGGCAGAAGGGGTGTTGGGGAGGCAGAAGGGGTATTGGGGAGGCAGAAGGGGTGTTGGAGAGGCAGAAGGGGTATTGGGGAGGCAGAAGGGGTGTTGGGGAGGCAGAAGGGGTGTTGGAGAGGCAGAAGGGGTATTGGGGAGGTAGAAGGGGTGTTCGAGAGGCAGATGGGGAGTTGGGGAGGCCGAAGGGGTGTTGAGGAGGTAGAAGAGGCATTGGGGAGGCAGAAGGGGTGTTGGGGAGGTAGAAAGGGTGTTGGGGCATTTGTCAGCTTTGCCTGTAGTGGCAGGGCCTGATGCTGAAAAATATGTGCTCATTATAGCAGGGAGCAGGCAAGACAGGCTGGCCTGGCCTTACGGCCTTAGCTTTGTCCAACATCTGAAACACTTCAGGGAGGATGGAAATGTAAGAGTGGGGCCATGCAAATCTGCACACACACACACACACACACACACACACACACACACACACACCTGGATGAGTAGTAGTTAGACCCAGAATTTCCAGGGAAATTTTACAGTAGAATGAAGCCAGGCATGGTGGTTCACACCTGTAAGCCCAGTACTGGAGAGGCAGAGGCAGGAGCATTGCTGGGTGTTGGACACCAACCTGGGGCTATAGCCTCAAAAAACCCAAAGCTGAAATGCACTAATGTCAACTACTACTCTGGAAATTCCCAGAGACCATTGCTAAGCAGTGTCTTTCCTCTTTGACCGTCCCATTTCTTTCTTCCTCTCACCTGTCCTGTATCTACCACCTGGCCTTGCTCCAGCCTCTGCCCCACCCCCACTCTCCTCTGCTCTCTAACTCTTCCTCCTCTCTAACCTGCCGCTGCAGGGCGCAGGGCTCCTCCCTCTTTGTGCTTCTCTGGTTTCCTCTTCTATAAGCTCTACCCACTCTGGTCCCAACACACACACACACACACACACACACACACACACACACACACACACACACACCCCTTGCTCCTCCAGCAACACTAGTGTCTGCATTAACTGAGCATTTACTACTTGTACTCTTCCCATCTGTCTGTCTGCCTATCTGTCTGTCTATTTTTTATCTCAGTCTCATTATGTAGGCCTGGCTGGCCTTGAATTTGAGACCCAGAGAGCCTGGCTACATAGTAAGACCTATCTTGTTCAAGCTTTACAACACTCCATGATTGTGGGGTGTTGCTATCTCCATCTTACAGATAAGGAACTCAGGGCCCAGAAATGAGCAAGGAGTCCCCCAACTTTACCCCAACTAGGAGACAACAGCTTTGGGATTCAAAAAACCGTTCAGTGTGATGATCCTGTGCCATAGGAGCCACGCTCACTGCTCTAGGTCTAACTGATTGCCATGTTACTTGGAGTTTCCTGCCTCTCTCCATGCTAAGGTCCCCATCTGGAGGACTCTTATTTTCCATTGTCCACCTGCCCCAAGCCTTGTTTACCCTAGAAAGCCATGTTCATAAGTCACCTCGGTCTCAAAGTCCCTTCCAGACTCCCTAAAAAGAGGAGGTTTCTTACTCTTCAATTTTATACCTGAGAAAGCTCTGTAATGCCATTTATCATCATCATCACCACCACCATCATCACCATCATCACCATCCCGTCTCCATAGCTCAGGCTGGCTTCAAATATATGACCCTCTTACACCAGCCTCTCAGATGTTGAGCTTATAATCATGTGTCACCACGCCTAGCTTGTGTCGAGACCTCTCCCGTCAGATTGCATGTCTACCCCCTCACCCCACCCCAGTCCCCCCATCTCCATCCAGGATCTGCATTGGCAGGAAATGTGCTCCCTCTCTGGTGTCTAGCACAAAGCTGGGTGTTCTCTGAATGCTTGACGGCTGAACAGCAGGGGCCTCAGCAACTCATCCCCATTGTACAGAGTTGGAAATTTCCAGAAGACGTCTAGGTGTCTCCAGCCGGAAAGAAGCAGGGAACGAGCAGGAAGTTGTGGATTCCTTCATCTGGGGGACAATTTCCGAGAGGCAGTTTTACTAACCGTGCCACATTATCTTTACCCCTTGGATGAAACTCCCCAGAGGAGCCAGCTGCTGATCAACTTCCACCCTTGCATGATCCCCAGCGGGTCTTTGGGAGCCAGCTGTCCTACCCTAGGGGATTTCCCTCTCTTTCAAACGCCAGGAACTGAACCATGGTAGGAAGTGACCCTAGCAGGGTGTCTTCGTGTCACAGGAGGAAGTGTAGCCAGAGATCCTAGGCTCATTGCTTAGACTACCTCAGCCGCAGAACTTCTGACAGCGAGTGGTCACGTGACTTTGGTACTAAAATAGTTCTAAGGCAACTATGGACTTCCCTGCCTGTGAGGAAAATTGCCCCACCCGCAGGCCTGTGGGGTAAGAGCTTTTCTAGTATCTCTCATGGCCAGCCCTGCCATGGTACCCTGGCCAGGACTGAGCAAGAATCTGAGTTCTTTTTTTTTTTAATTTCTTTTTAAAATTAATTTATTCAGATTACACCTCAATTGTTATCCCCTTGCTTGTCTCCTCCCGTTCCTCCCTCCCTCCCTCTTGCACCCTATTCCCCTCCCCTAGGTCTGTGACAGAAGAGGACCTCCTCCCCCACCATATGGTCACAGCCTCTCAAGTCTCATCTTGGTAGCCTTCCTATTCTTTCTCTGAGTGCCACCAGGCCTCCCAACCAAGGGGAAGTGGTCAAATATGGGACACCAGAGTTCACGTTAGAGACAGTCTCCACTCTCCACACAACTGTGGATAATGTCCTGTCCCTTGGCTAGATCTGAGTAGGGGTTCAATATTTACTGCATGGATTGTCCTTGGTTGGTGCAGTAGTTTGAGCAGATGTGCCCCCCCCCACCCCCCAGGTCCAGATCTGCCTGTCATGATGTTCTTCTTGTAGAACCCTCTGGGGTTTTTTGTTTTGTTTTGTTTTTTGGGTTTTTTTTGGGGGGGGTTTCTGGGGGTTAAAAGCCAACTTTATTGTTTTATTTTATTTTATTAATTTATTCTTATTACATCTCAATGATTATCCCATCCCTTGTATCCTCCCATTCCTCCCTCCCGCCCGGCCCCTCTGCGTCCTTCTATTTCCCCATTCTCCCATACTTCTCTCACCTGGAGTCCCAATAGGATGTCCCCGCATTGATCCCAATCTCCTGGTAAGTGAAGAAGTTGAGTTCTTAAAAGCTCAAAGCCTTTAAGAAAGGCTGCCTTGCCGGGCGTGGTGGTGCACGCCTTTAATCCCAGCACTCGGGAGGCAGAGGCAGGTGGATCACTGTGAGTTTGAGGCCAGCCTGGACTACAAAGTGAGTCCAGGACAGCCAAGGCTACACAGAGAAACCCTGTCTTGAAAAACAAACAAAACAAAACAAAAGAAAGAAAGAAAAAAGAAAGACTGCTTCCCTCAGCAACTCCCTAAGACTCCTGGAGCCTCAGGTTACAGTGTGACCTAGCATTGTCACATCCCTCAGGGCAGTAGGCAAGGCAGGACAGAGGTGGGAAACACCTTTGCTGTTATGTCCGCATTGCAGTTCGCTGTGTGATGTGGCTTCCTGACTTGCCCTCCTTGAGTTCCAGGCCACTCACTCACAAGCAGAGGAGAAACACCCAACAACATCATCAATAAAGGATGCATTCAGTAGAACACGTTTGTTCAACAGAAGGCTCCTGAGACTAGCTGCTGACCACAGGAGTTCCCCAGATCACCAGCACCACTAGAGCTCCTGCTGGCAGACGGCCTCCCTCCCCCATTCTCGCCTCCTCAGTCAGGAACTCTGGGTATGTGGCTCAACAGTGTGTTCAAGCAAACCTTCCTGGAAGCTCCGGTGCGCATTGAAGTTAGTCAATCAGTCCTGTGGAGAAGCCTAACAGATGGGCAACATATTGGGAGAAGGTATGTGGAACACCAACATCCAACAAGGGAGCGATATCTAAAATTTGAGTGCTCTGCTTGCAAATGAATGTAAAAAAAACAAAAAACAGAAACAAAAAACCATACACACAGGAAACCCAGTGGAAGTGAGCACATGGTCCAGGGGAAGCACAGGAGGAGGCCCCAGATGTCGGCACTGCACTGGGGATGGACTTAGTTGGGAGAGTGCTCACCTGGCATTCATGATGCTCAGCATGCCAAAAGCCAGGCATGCAGCAGCACACATCTTTTTTTTTTTGGTTTTTCGAGACAGGGTTTTTCTCTGTAGCCTTAACTGTCCTAGACTCACTTTGTAGACCAGGCTGGCCTCGAACTCATGGTGATCTGCCTGCCTCTGCCTCCTGAGTGCTGGGATTAAAGGCGTGCGCCACCACGCCCAGCCTCACATCTTTAATCCTAGAATTTAGGAGGATCGTAACTTTGAAGCCAGCCTGGGTTCCATAAGACATTATCTTAGCAACAACAACAATAATAACAACAACAACACAGATCTCAAGATTAACACGGAAATCAAGAATGCATGGTATGCATGTTTATGTCTGGTGTGTGTGTGTGTGTGTGTGTGTGTGTGTGTGTGTGTGTTACTGGGAATTAAATTAGGGCCACACAAATACTAGGCAAACACTCTTCTATTGAGCTGTATCCCAGTATTTCCTAGGCTTTTGGAGTCCGAGTCTTGCTTAGTTGCCACACTCAAACGGACAGACAACAATTAGAGACAGCCATTATAAAAACTGATGAACGCACGAGGCAACAGCATTGTTCACAAGCTGTGGCTAGGCCATTCGGGAAGGGTTCTGCCAAGTTTAAACACACGTGTCTAGGATCCACTAATTCTGCACCTGGCAGAGGCCAGAGGAAACTTCACATGGGTCCACAGGAGCCAACCACAAAGGTGTCCATTTACAGCCGAGGTTGTGATAAGACAGAGTTGAAAGCAAACTGGGTGTCCATCACCAGGAACGCATAAACACAAGGAACGCTTAGCTTGGAGTAGCTGGCAGCTGTTGAGTGCAGTGAGCTAGGCTTCCCCATAGTAATACAGCTGCGTCTTTACATTATGGAGCGAGCTAGGCATGGTGCAACACACCTGTCCTCAAACACTCGAGTGGCTGAGGTAGGAGGATCTTGAGTTGGGTGCAGCGTTGGCTACATAACAAGATGATCCCGACAGAAGTAAGAACAGAACAAAATACCACGCCTCTGACCACCCAAATGGCAACCAGCGAGCAAAAGCTATGAAAGGAAGCAGAAGAATTAGAACCCATTCCAATACCGCTGATGCTGTGTCTGTGTGCACAGAGCGTTATGTAGTGTGTGTGCATGTGTGTGTGTGTGCATGTGTGTGTGTGTGCGCATGTGTGCGCATGTGTGTGTGTGTATGTGTGTGCATGTGTGTGTGTGTGCACGTGTGTTGCATGCATGTGGAGGTCAGAGGCAAGTGTTTCGTGTCTTCTTCAATCTCTCTCTACCTTACCTGTTAAGACAGTGTATCTCTTTGTAAATTATTATTGTTAGCATATGTGCGTGTGCAGGGTCGTGGTGGCGATGCCACTGCGCTCACGTGTGGAGGTCAGAGGACAGCTCCAGTCTTCCTGATGTCTCATTCTCCTCACCGCTGTTGTATTTAAATTACCACTATTGTGTAATAATTGCCCCATGTCGAGCGCCACTTGTTGTGTTTTACCAGTAAGACCTAATAGTTATTTATTATCTGGCCTATTATTATTATTATTATTACATCAGTATAACCCACTAGCAATCAGTCAAGACATAGACACCTGTTATATTTCAAAATAGCCTTAGTTAATCTGGGGCAGGGCAGATATTAATCCCCTAAACTACTTCCCCTAGCGGGACAGGTAGCCCATGCCATCTGGCTCTAATAATTTCTATCAAGCCACCTCCCATCCATAACCCCAAATACTTGCTAATGTTCATCTGGGCCAAATCCTCCGTCCACGCTGGCCGTGTGCTTCTCTTCCATGTAACCCATGGCAGCCTTCTTCTCCGCTCTGTCCTCCCCGGGCTCTCTTCTTCCCAAGATTATCTCTGTCTCCCCCAGCCCAGGAACCTTAGCCACGCCTATCTCATTTGCCCTGCCCAGGTGTGAAGGCTTTTTAAAATTAGCATAAAAAAATACATCAGACCAATCCACAACACACTGTTCCCAGGAAAGATGGGTAAATTGAGTCAGAAAACATTCCAAGTGGAAGGAGAAAGCATTTATTGGGGATCGACAGCATGCTGGGCCCAGCGCTAAGGTCTTGAGCTCCATTCATCCTTATGGTCACATGGATCTGAAATTACCTAACCCTAACCCTCATATCCATTCTCCTAAAAATGAACAAACAGCCGGGAGGTGGTGGCGCACGCCTTTAATCCCAGCACTCGGGAGGCAGAGGCAGGCGGATCTTTGTGAGTTCGAGGCCAGCCTGGTCTACAAAAAGAGTCCAGGACAGCCAGGGCTCTGTGTAACAGAGAAACCCTGTTTCAAAAACCAAAACGCAAAAGACGAAACAAAACAAAAAAGATTACCATCACACAAAAACGAACAAATAACCAAGAAAGTTTCTCATCCTGTAAAATTGAAGAGAGGTCTCTGGGCTCTGGAAATGGTTCTGGTCTGGGTTTCTGGTGTGCAGAAAATGGGGCGTGAATTGGAAATCTTTTTTTGTAGGCGAGTAGGTTAATAACGAGTCTTCATACTGAAGACTCCTCTAAGGTCTGCCTCTTGCACCCCCTGCAGGACGTTCTCGGTATTGCAGGGACTGAAGCCATTGGCAGACAGAAGCCCAGAAGGCAAGGAAGGAACCCAGGAGTCTAGGCACCCTGGGCATGGTGTTCTATGGGCAAGTGTTCCACAGAGCTACAGGTAGTTGTCTTCACCCTGGTCGCCTCCGCTTGTGGAGACATCCTCATAGACGTCATCATCGTCAGGGGCCAGTGCCTCGATGTCATGCGTGATGTCAGCCAGCTGCTGGTGGAAGGTCTGCGCCTCAGGCCTCTGGGCCGCCCCGTCGTAGCTGCGCACTGCAGAGGCAGACGTGGAGCTCATGCTACGCTTGATGCGGCCGAAGCTGTCAGTAAGGATGCCACCCTCGCGGATACCCATACTCTCCAGGAAGCCCTCGAAGTAGCCGATGTCCTGGTCTGGGATGAAGGGCCGCATCCCTAGAGGATACAGGGCAAGGTGATTCCCGCATCCAGCCAGCCTGCGACAGAGTGGCCTTTTCTGGAAGTCAGAATTCAAATCTAGTCTCTGTCAGTGTGGCTTTCCCCAAGATCTTTCTTTCCTTCCTTCCTTCCTTCCTTTTTCTTTCTTTCTTTCTTTCTTTCTTTCTTTCTTTCTTTCTTTCTTTCTTTCTTTCTTTCTTTCTTAAACCTCTCAAAACAGCAGATGACACAAAATTTTTCACATATTTGTTAGCTTAGTGTATTCTTAGGGTTGTATTTCCATTTATGGACTATACAACATTTATTAAATAACTACTCAAAACTCACTTTCCCCACCTATAAAACAGATCTTTGTACCTGTTTTGGTGCAAATGTAGTAAGTTACTTCCTACGCCGAGCCCCCATAAGCATTAGTTTTGTTTCTGCCCCTTCCTAGCTCTTAGATTTCTTTACTTTACTTTGGTACTCTGAGTCTCGGTTTCGTCACATGCAAATGGGGACGAAATAACACTATTTACTTCTCGGGAGTGGGGATAGTCTCTGAGATCATGTTTAGCTCGTCATAACTGCCAAACGCATGCTCGTACGCTATGGTTATCAATCCTATGGTGCCTATTAACCCTCTTCGCTGGCTGTGCGACTCTAGACAAGGTCTCTTGCCTCTCCAAGGCCAAGATAGGCTGTGTGTGTGTGTGTGTGTGTGTGTGTGTGTGTGTGTGTATGTGGCTGAATCACTACCTGACCCAGCTTTGCTACCCTAGGGCTTTGCTCAAGTCAGCTGGTGTGTGTGTGTGTGTGTGTGTGTGTGTGTGTGTGTGTGTGTGTGTGTCTGAATCACCACCTGACCCAGCTTTGTTACCCTAGGGCTTTGCTCATGTCAGCTGCTGTGTTTGTGTGTGTGTGTGTGTGTGTGTGTGTGTGTGTGAATCACCACCTGACCCAGCTTTGCTACCCTAGGGCTTTGTTCATGTCAGCTGTTTCCAGGCAATTCCTTTCCCCTTTCTGCACTCTTTCTTGCTGTTCTGCTCTCTTTCTGGGTCTCAAAGTCTTGGCCTTAGGGGGTGAAAGAACAAAGCACTCTTAGGTGGTGCCTGGCTGGGGATGCCTGGAGCCAGGGGAAAGCTAGGCTTACCGATGAGAAGGAACTTCCGCCGGTCCCCGTAGAGTTTCTGCAGGCCTGCGCAGTAGTCCTGGATAGGCAGCCCCAGGCGATAGTCTCTCAGCAGCATTGCAAACTGCTGGATCTCAGGGGGACCCAACTTACTCCGTAGCTGTGGGAGTAAGGGACACCCTTAGAGACCAGTCCCCAAGTGCGACAGCACCTGCTAAAAATGCTGGGTTCTCTCTGGCAGCCTGCCTTGCTCAGCCTCCCTCCAAAACCTTCCACTGCCCACTGACGGTGTGTGTGTGTGTGTGTGTGTGTGTGTGTGTGTAGGGGGTTATCTCGTCCTTTGCCTCTAGGAATGGGATGTGGGTCCAGCTTCCTGAGTCCCAACCCTTTGGTGACCACTTCTGTGGTGCCAGGAGGTCACTATTCCTCTGACCCTTGCTTTCCTCCTCTGCACTTGGGGTGATAAGGGAGCACCCCCTCGTCTTGGGGTTGTTGAAAGATCAAAGACTAGATGGTGAATGGAACATTCAGTGTGGCCAGTGCTGCCAGTTAAGGCTTTTCTAAGCTGGCCTCTCCTAATCGATCCATCACATCTCCTTCCCTGACTTCTGATCTCTCTCTCCCTCTCCCTTTCCCCCTCCCCTTCCCTCCCCCCCCCCCAGCATTCCTGCGATGCACCTTGCTTCTGCTGAGCTCACCGTGACCATGTAATCCTGTAGCTGCTCGAAGGCCCAGCTGCTGTGGTCAATACTGCTGCAGTGGGAGCCTTGGAAAGACGGTGTGGATGCGCCACTGTAACACGCTTCAAATGTGTCCTGGGAGCCATTGCTGCAGAGAAAGGAAGAAAGGGCCTTCGCAAACCTGTGCTCCTCCCGCTGGGGTGGGCTAAAGGTGGTTGGGCCTACAGACCAGTGCTCAAGGCCCCTCGAGGCCCAGCAACCTTGCAAGCCCCGCCCCTACTCTCAGCACTCCGGCTGTCATTCCTTACCTAGCCTGAGCCTTTGCACATGCTGTTCCCTCTGCCTGGAATGCCCTGTTCCTTTTATCACCAGCTCAGCTGTCATTGGTTCTGGAAAGCCCTCTTGCTCCCTGAGTAAGGTGGAGTCCCCTTCAGACTCTCCCATAGTCCAGGAAGCTCTCTGTGTGGTATTATCAGGGCTGGCTGCCTCCTGTGTTAAATTGTGTGGTCCCTGCTTTCTCCTTGTTGAATTATTTTTTGTGAACTAGGCTGTCTGGCCCATCATGGAGGGTCTCATGTATCATAGAATGGCCTTAAACTCTTTATGTAGCTGAGATGAACCTTGAACTTTTGACCCTCCTGCTCCACCTCCCCAGTGCAGGGACTGTGGGCATGAACCAGCAAGCCAGGTTTATGCAGTGACGGGGATTGGGACCAAGGCTTCTGATGTCCTGGGCAAACACTATGTCATCCCTGCTTCCCCTCCAACCCGGTGTAGGAAGTTCTCATTTTTAACTGCTTTTAAAATAAGATGTCCACACTGCATCCTGGCTTTGAACTTTTGATTCTCTGGCTTCCGCTTCCCGAGGGCTGGAGCCACAGACCCAGTGAGGGTGTAGACTCCTAAGTTCACAACCCCCCCTGCCTGTGTTCACTGGCTGCCAGGTCTATGACTGTCTGTTTGACCCTTGGGATGCTAAAACTTTGTTTCCCTAGTCCTCAGTTTCTCCATCTGTAAAATGGGATGATAAAGACTGGGTGCCATTTTGAAAATGACAGGAACTAACATTTGTAAAGCACTTCAGGTTTTGGATCCAGCATAATAGAGAACTAGGCATGTAGCTGCTAACAAAACCAACGGTGTGCTTTACAGCACTCAGCACACTCAGCAAATGTGTCATTAGTGTGATTTTGCTCTCCTCAGCTGAATTGGGCTGGCTGTGGACTAGTCTATGTGCACATGGGTTTAGGCAGACAAATTAAATGTCAGTGTTAACAGTAGTGTGGTTGCTCATAGGCCACTGGCCGGGGCCACTAACTTGCCAATATCAGACTCTTTACAGGACCAGGGTGACTTACTACTATAGGGCTGCCCAGAACTTTATTGGATTTAAACTAAAAATCCCGTATTTTGGGAAATTCCTCAATTCTGAGCTAACTCAGATGGGCAATGTTTCTAACAGGATTCTTTGTTTGGTTTTGGTTTTGGTTTTTCGAGACAGGGTTTCTCTGTGTAGCCTTGGTTGTCCTGGACTCACTTTGTAGATCAGGCTGGCCTCGAACTCACAGCAATCTGCCTGCTTCTGCCTCCCAAGTGCTGGGATTAAAGGCATATGCTGCCATGCCCGGCTCTAACAGAATTCTTTAAAAAGAAAAAAATTTTTTTTGATGCATGTTCCATGTATCCCAGGTTGGTCTTGAACTCATTTATGAAGCCAAGGGCGATCTTGAACTTCTGATCCTCTTGTTTCCACCTTCCAAGTGCAGAGACTGCAGGTGTGCCTCAGTGTATGCAGTGCTGGGGATCGGACCAGGGCTTTGCGCATGGCGAGGGAAGTGCTCGACCAGCTGAGCTACATCCCCAGCCTTGAATGCTGTCAGCCCACATAGTCCCAGCCTTGCTTGCAGCTAGTTCTGACTGAGCAGCCAAATTTTTACTACTAAAGTGTAAGCTTGAGTGTGTGTGTGTGTGTGTGTGTGTGTGTGTGTGTGTGTGTTGCTAGGGATGGAACCCAGGGCCTTTCATAAGCTGAGTGTGCATGTGATGCTGTGCTATCCTTCAGCCTCCCTCCTTAAAGTTTTTCAAGAGGCCCTTGATTCGCTGTTGCATGGTTGGAGCTACAGCTTGGACCGTGAGGTCACTCTGAGGATGATGGAGAGAAAGCTGTGATCAGAGGAGAGGCCTGGGGTCCAGAGGACAAGGAGGCCCCAAATTCTTGTTATATTTTGCATAAAAAGACAAGAAACAAATCCTGTCTTTGTAAACCTACTCTCCTCAGGATTTTCTATTCCACCAACATAGTTCCCAGTGTTAGCCATGACTTTGGACTCTGCAGGCCACTAAACCTAGGAGACCTGAAGATCTTTGTGGACGCAGGTCTCTAAGTCTCTCAAGGTCTAGCCTGGAGCTCTGTTTACCTCCCACCCACAACACAGGTCAAGGTTGGGCCCTTCCTCCACCCCCCACCCCCACCCCCCGAGGGGCTTTAGAGGAGTGGCTCTGTTGGGGTGGAGGTGAGGAGGAAACAGTGGCATCCCTGACAAAGGTGATACCCACAAGGAGCTGCAGCAGCTCAAGTCGGCGTCGTAGGCAAAAGTCCCATCCGTGCGGCAGCTCTCACCTGGGACCAGCAGACAGAAAAACTATCAGAGGTGATGCAGGGACCAACATCCCAGGCTCTCTGAAGCTCCAGCCTTGGCAGAACCCTGGGATCTAGTTGGGGTCCAGCCCTGATACACAGCCAACGTCGGGGCAACTGATCTCCCTCCTGCCTTCCCCAGTACCTGGGCCCAGAGCATCTGCTTTTATCAGACGGGACATGGGGAACGGCAAATGAGAGCCGGTGGGAGAGTGTTGGTAAGTGTGTGTTTGGGTGAGTCAGGAGGATGTCGCAAGGAGGAAGAGGGTCGGAAGTTTGAAAGGAAAGCAGCATTATTTGTGGAGAAGATGCCTTCTCCTCCTCAGCCTGCTCCTCCTCTGCCCAGCCATGTCTTCATGTCAGCTCACTTGGGGTCACTCGGTCACCCTGACTTCTCAGTGGCCACTTCCTCATTACAGGCTCTCATAACACTGTCTGTGGTTAGACATTTACTCCACGCAAGTTGCAGGAAGGCAAGGCCGTGGCTCTGTTTGCCCACCATCAGCAGTATATCTTGCAGATTGCAAGTGGGCCAGAGACAGTAAGCCCTCAGTGGATTTTGGTCGATGGGCAAACCTGTTGACTGCCTGATGGGCTCTCTTATTTGGTTGCCTAGCATGCTGGTGGAAGCCGGTGAGTCACCACAGTGGCTTCCCAACAGGCGCAGCTCCTGTGACTAGGAGGTGGTCACCAGCTGCTGGAGCTGTGCCAACAGAGCCCACCCGTAGCAGGCTGAGGAGGAAGGCATTCATGTAATGGCTGAGGAGGTGGCTGCAGGTAGCAGCTTTGAAACTACATACACCGGGTCTGGATTCGCTGACTCTGACTTACCTGACTGTATGACCCGTGACAGTTTACAGACTACTATAAGACTCAGTGTGTTTTATCTGTGGAACTGCATTCACGGTGTCTCAGGTTCCTCCTCACCTCCCTTTGCTCCCCTGTTGAGATAGGGTCTCTCCGTGTAGCCTTGGCTAGCCTGGAACTTGCTATGTAGATCAGGCTGGTCTCGAACTCAGAGAGATTTGTCTGTGCTTCCCAAGTATTTGAGACTAAAGATGTGTATAAAATAACTTTTATTCTCTGGTTTAATGTTGTCTGGGAGGCTAACTGCCTCCTTCTGTTGACCTAGGCCTAGTCCTGGAAGCTTCTAGACTCCGTACAATCTTTTTGTTTGTTTGTTTGTTTTTTGAGACAGGGTCTCTCTGTGTAGCCTTGGCTGCCCTTGACTCACTTTGTAGACCAGGCTGGCCTCGAACTCACAGTGATCCGCCTGCCTCACCTCTATACAATCTAATCTAGGCCTAGAATATTTTCAGCCCCTGAGAATTATTGCTTAATAAACTCACCCTTACTTTTCTTTCTGAGTTCTAGGCTGACTGGTTCAACTCAGCTGTTCTGGTTCAAACTTTTCTCCCAGTTGATTTATTTAATCTGGCTTCTCTCAGGGCAGAATTGCTGTGCTTCACCTCAAATTACTCAGCCATCTGCTCTAATCTTCTGGCTTCTTCTCATTTTTCTGGCTCATTCCATCTATACCTGAGCTCTCTCTCTGCAACCTATCTCTTTATTACTGTCCTGGTAAAACTGCCTCCTTTCTCTGTAAAACTGCCTCTTAAGTAGCTTCCTTTTCCTCTCTTGTCTTGTGAGAGTTGGGTGCATCCTATTCTGTCAAATCTTGGATTTGTCACCTTTTCTGCCACTCAATTAGATATCACTTTCTTTTTCTTTTTCTTTTTTGTTTTTTGGTTTTTCGAGACAGGGTTTCTCTGTGTCGCCTTGACTGTCCTGGACTCACTTATTTAGTCCAGGCTGGCCTCGAACTCACAGTGATCCACCTGCCTCTGCCTCCCGAGTGCTAGGATTAAAAGCATGCGCCACCACGCCCGGCTCTAGATATCACTTTCAATGGTTGCTTCCTCCTACAAACTAACTTTACCTTCATTTTTTGGGATTAAAGGCATGTGTCACCACACCTGGATCTATGCTTTTCTTTACCTGAAACTTGTTCTATACCAGGCTGGCCTTGAACTCAGATCTGTTTGCCTCTGTCTCCTGGATTAAAGGCGTGTTTGTATTCCATCTGGATCACACAGACCTAGAAGATCTTTTGATGTGATCTCTTGCCAGAGCAGCCATGTTCTGTATTAACTTTCTTCTACAGATGTGCATCACCATCATGCCCATATCTTTTTCTTTTTTAAAGACAAGGCTTCTCCACTGTAGCTCAGGCTGACCTTAAACTCTGATGCTCCTGCTCAGCTTCCCCAAACCAGGGAACGGTTGGCATATGCCATCATGTCTGGCTCTGAGAAGTTTTATTTTACTTTTTAATTTCACAAAATTATTTAGTGTGTATGTGCTTGGGTTTGCATTCGCATACCCGTGGTGCCCCGTGTGGAAGTCAGAGGACAATTTTGGGAACTCAGTGTCACACCTTGTGCGTCTGAGGACTGAACTCAGGTTGTTGTCAAGCTTGGCAGCGGGCACTCTTCCCCACTGAGCCATCTCACCAGGCCGGGCTCTGAGCGGTTTTCATTTGCCTACCCCTCTGGCGTCTGTCCTGGGTTAGGCGAACGAGACAGGGAAGATGCCATGAAGACTTGAGAAGACATGGTACCTTGCTATTGTGCTTGACACATGAATGGTACTCAAGAAATGTATGTCCCTGTTAGTCTCACTTTAATTCCAGCCCTTGATTTGCACACATGAACTCACCCAGAAATGTCTGCCAAGGAGCCTCATGGGGTGAGATGGCTCAGTTAGCCGACCCATACACACCCTGAACTTTATGCAAAGCAGGGACACCCAAAATGAGAGAAAAGTTTCAAGTGCCCAAAGTTCAAACTCATCCCAAACTTGACAGCCTGATCACCTCTTAAGGGGCCATCATGAAGACTAGGGTATAGCTCAGAACCCCTATAGCCCTCCCTCCACCATGACTCTCAGGACATCCAGCCTTTCCCAGTGCTTTCTGGGAGTTTGGTACTCACTGCAGCTGGAGAGCCACGGCCTCTTTGGAGTGGATCTGTAGTGGTAGCCGGCCCGGTCTACGCACTCGATGCTCTGATCCCCATAGATGATCTGGAAGACTTGACAGATGACTGCGCAGGACTCCTCAGCAGCATCCTGGTCAGGGGGTGGGTGGTAGCGGGGGCAGTGGGGGGGGGAGAGCTCAGGCTCTTGCCTACCCCCCAGGGCACGCCCGCTCCCTCAGAAACAGTGGTGAGCCACATACCTGCAGACCTCCTTAAACCAATCTCAAAGACATTTCCCCTCAAAATCATATGGTTCCCCTCTTGTTCCTATGACCCTTTTGTAGAATCCGGAGGCAACTCCAGCTCCCCTGTCATGAAAGTACACTCCAGACTTGCACGCGACTCATGGCCTGTCACGATGTTTATCTAACACAGGGCTCGTTTTAGCTGAAAGTGCAGGCCCGGCAGGTGAAGCCCAGTGTGGAGATAGGATGAGCAGGAGGAAGGACCCTTTCCAAGGATCAAAACTTTCGGCTCAATGCCATTCCTATTACTGGACACAGTGCATGGCTGTGGGTTGCCTAGTGCCTAACGCCATAGCGGGAGCACTGCAACAACAGTGTCCCTGGTAAAAGGAAGAGGGGCTCAGGCAGAACTTTGGAGGGGGGGAAATCTGCCTCTTCAAGCGAGAGTCACAGAAGGCAACAACTGATTGAAAAACACCATGCTTGGGCTGGAGAGATGATGGCTCAGGGGTTAAGAGCACCGGCTGTTCTTCCAAAGGTTCTGAGTTCAAGTCCCAGCAACCACATGGTGGCTCACAACCATCTATCCTGAGATCTGGTGCCCTATTCTGGCATGCAGGTGAAATACTGTATACATAATAAATAAATAAATGAATCTTAAAAAGAAAGAAAGAAAGAAAAACACCATGCTTATCAAGATGCTGCCTTTTTGGTACTTCTGAAAAACCCTAAAGTGAAAATGAAAATGCAACTCAGGGTGGGTATCTGTAACCATAGCAGGTATTGATTGATATTTAAACCAGGATCGAACTTTGCCATCACCCTAGAATAGGCAGGGCAGAAAGAGAAGACCCTCTTTTTATAGTGACTGTCCAGGGACATAATGGAGTTATGTGATTTATCTGAGCGCATCACAGGCCCAAAGCTTCAGCTAATGCTGGCACTGGGGGTTTTAACTCTGACCTCTGTGCTTGGGACCACTGTGGCGCAGCCGGGAGACTAGAAGCTCAGACACCTGGAAAGCAACTCGAGCCTGGGCCGAAGCCCTAAAAACCCCACAGTTGAAGGGGATAGCCAAAGCACACCGTTGCCTCTGTCTGGGGTCTGATTTTCAGGCCCTTGCTTCTACTGACTTCTTACTTCAGTTTAAACAATACAAACTAAGTTTTCCTGTTGTAACAGGGTCTCTTTCTTCTTTCCGTATCACACAACCTAACGGAGCCAGCCTTGTCCATCTGATCCTAGCTTTTCCGTCCATGTGTCTGTCCTTTTTCCATTTCCCTAGAGGCTGCTGTGGGGATTAAGTGTGTTAATATTGTCTCGTGTCTATCTTGGGTCGGTGTGATTAGTGCCTTAGTGACTGTCCCAGTGGTGGTGCCAACACTGCTTCTCGCGCTCGCTCACCCTGTTTGCCACAGCCAGGATGACCAGGTTGCAGTAGGCATCGGGGCTGGGGTTCTGGGGATCCAGCGGGTTGGGGCCCGGGTGGCGTCGCTCCCAGCTGCCGCCGACGCCGCCACCCGCCTGCCGCCTCTCCCAGCTGCCACCAGGCTTGCCCGCGCCGCCACCTGCGTGCCGCCGCTCCCAACTACCGCTGAACGTCTGTCGCCGCTCCCAGCTGCCCGACGCCCTGGCTCCTGCGCGCTGTCGCTCCAGACTGCCGCCGCCGCCCGCCGCTCGGGCCTCTGCACCCGCGCTCCCGCCCCACGCCATGCGCCAGTCCAGGCTGCAGATGGTGTGGCGTCGTTCTGCCGTGCCCACCCGTCGTTTCTCCGGCGCGGCCCCCGGAGGGCCCGGATCGCGACCCGAACCTCCGGGGCTGGCATCTACGCCCGCCGGCACTGGGTCCACGCCCAGACCTAGAAGAAGTCGGGGGCTGGGGGGTCAGCAGCAGGTGATTGAGGCCTTTCCGAGGCCGGTCGGAGGACCTCCGCACGGTTCTGAGGTTTCCTGCACTAAGGCTTCGCCCCAGCACCAGCGCCCTTGCAGTCGGGCTGGTACGCGGACCTCGCCGCCCCCCACCCCCGCCCTTCCAGCCGATGAGTACGCCCCAGCCCTCCAGATGGTGGCCCCAAAGTTTCCACCGTCTCCAGCACACCTAGTGCCCTTCTCCTCAGATTTTCCTTCTGAGTTGAGAGAGGTGGCCAAGCTGTCTCCTTTCCGGGTACCTTTCTTTTTGGTCTAAGCATCCCCGCCTTCCAGTACAACTTTTCCCTGCTATCTTCAGTCTCACCCCTAGATTGCTAACCTGAAATCTCCCTGCAAGTTCACAGCAGACTCCTCCCCCAGCCCGAAGGCGCCCCCTACTGTCAGAGCCAAGGGATTATGTCTTCCATCAGCCCCTTTTAAATTGAACTCTTCTAACGCTTTGAACTCAGGCTCTCAACTTCTCTGCCCAATCCAACCTCTTCAGTCTGGTCAGGCTGCCTACCCATCATCTTCAACCCTCTTCTGCCCGCCCTTAGTCTTAGAATATGGGCTCAGGCTCTCGGCCATCTCTATGGTGCCTCCCCTCCCCCGCACCTCACCTGTCTTAAGCACTAGCAGGTGCAGGGCGTCGTCCTGCAGGTAGGAGGCCGCGGCGATCTCATGCGTGGGGATGCGCAGGATAAGCTCCTCGTTGTCACGCCAGGTAAGCAGCAGGCAGCGTGCAGAGAGGCTCAGGATACTGTCCTGCTCTGGTGTGGTCTTCAAAGGCAACTCCTTCAGCTGCTGCGGGGTGGGTCGGATCACCTGAGTCTCCGGGAGTTGGGGAGTAGGAGAAGGGAAAAGGGAGGAGGCCCTGCCCTCCTCCCTTCCCAAGACCTCACCCTGGCTGTGTCCAGCAGCTGCAGGAGCTCGTCTCGGCTGGAGGGGTTCAGTGAGGAAGTCACCCATGTGAGGTGGCCCAGGAACTAGACGGGAAATTGGAGGTCACCTTGAAGCCTTGGGAGAGATTCTAACCTTCTCATTAATGTAGGACAGGCTGAAATACATTGATAATAACCGGTGTGATGGCTTTTGTTGTTGTTGTTGTTTGTTTGTTTCCCAAACAGGGTTTCTCTGTATAGTCTTGGCTGTCCTGGACTCATTTTGTGGACCAGGCTGGCCTCGAACTCACAGAGATCTGCCAGCCTCTGCCTCCCGAGTGCTGGGATTAAAGGCGTGCCTGGCTGTGATGGCTAACTCACCGGTGAAGGACTGAATTGGATCTTTTGAAGTGAGAGACCCATCTTCAGTCCGAGCCACATCTTTTGCTTGCAGCCCACTAAAAGGGGCATGGGCAAAGGGGGCTTTTGGGTTTTGCCTGTTTTCCCCCACTCTTGCTGGCAAATTCATCTACGCTGAAGCCGAGGCATTCCTTCAATGATGTTAGATCCTAATTCGTCAGGATTTCGACAGAGACTAAAGACCAGCTCTGTCATTTAGCCTCACAGACTGAACAACCACCAGATTCTTGGCTTTTCTGTTAGAAGTCAGCCTTTGTTGGACTGGCTGGACCACAGCCTATAAACCACTTTAATCTCTGCCCTCCTCTATCAGTTCTTGACTAAAACAACCTTTCGTAACATTTGTGGAACTCATAATATAAGCCAGGACCCAGCTCTGAGTTTTTATATGTGTATATACACATATGTATATGTTTTCCCATCCACTCACCCTTACTTTAAGGATTAAAAGGCTCAGCAAGGTATAGCTTGTAGTGACCAAACTAATGCCATGTTCTGTTTGTTCTGTAACTAATTCCATGGTCTCTAATTTCTCCCTTACTTCTCCCTGCATCCAGAGAGTGACCACATACTGCTGTAAACTGCACCTGCCAGCAGTATCCAGAAATTCCACTGGATACAATCAGCATCCAACGCTCCTCTGAGATTTAAAAAAAAAAAAAAAAACCAAAACCAAAACAAAAACAAAAAATTTCCCCTTGAGATCCAGCCTCCACCCAACGTGCCTAAAGGTTGACCCCCGACTGCTGCCCCCCAATCCCACTCCACCCCCACTTGGTTTCTTTTTTCCCTGTATAAACCCTTGAAGCTCCAATGTCACTCTCCTATCCTGCTGCGTCAGGAAGATTGTGACCCGAACACAAACCAATGATACAGGAGCCTGTGTATGTTGCATCAGTATCAAGTCCTGGTGGTCTTTTTGGGGTTCTCTTGATCTGGGCAATCTGGGTGCTACAAGCTAACTTGGCCCAGGATTATAGCTAAAAAGGGTGAGGCTGGGCAGGTTGTAGTGGAGCATATTTATTTGTAATCCAGCACTTAGGAGGTGGAGGCAGGAAGTTTAAGAGTCCAAGGTCAGCCATGGAGATCAGCTGAGTGGTGTTGGTTGTGGTGGTGGTGCACTCCTTTAATCCCAGCACTCAGGAGGCAGAGGCAGGCAGTTCTGAGTTTGAGGCCAGCCTGGTCTACAGAGAGAGAGTTCCAGGACAGCCAGGGCTAGACAGAGAAACCCTGTCTTTTAAACAAACAAACAAACAAACAAACAAACAAAAAAGAGTCCAAGATCATCCTTGTCTTCATAGCAAGTTCAAGAGCTCCCTGGGCCACATCAGACACTTATAAGGTAGGGAGCAAGCTTGATTGCATGTGCCAGAGCCTACATTTCCACCCCTAGCTGACACACAGGGTCACATGGCCATCTCACTCCACCAGGTTCTGCAGGAAGCAAAAGCCACCAATACAGTGCTCCTCCCTCCTCTGTCCCACTGCTGTGTTGAAGATCAGATTTAGAGTCTCTTTACATGCTAGGCCAGACTCTAACATTGCGTGTGTGCGTGTGAGCACACTGGTGAGTGTGTGCGTGTGTGTGTACTCTCGTGTGTGCATTTTCTTTCTTATTTTTTAAAGATTTATTTATTTATTATTATGTATACAGTGCTCTGCCTGCATGTACACCTGCAGCCAGAGGAGGGCACCAGATCTCATTATAGATGGTTGTGAGCCACCATGTGGTTGCTGGGAATTGAACTCAGGACCTCTGGAAGAGTAGTCAGTGCTCTTAACCGCTGAGCCATCTCTCCAGCCCCCTCGGGTATGCATTTTCCTGTCAGCGAGTGCAGGCATATGCCGCGGCACCTGTGTGGCAGTCAGTGGATAAGCGCTTGCCTTCCACACTGTCTGAGGCAGGGTCTATTGTCTGTACTTCACACGCCAGACTCGCTGGCTCGCCGGCATTCCCCGGTCTCCACCTCCCATCTAGACACTGTGGGCTTTGTGTGTGCCTGGTTTCCCAGGGGTTTGAAGGAAGGATCTCTGGTCCTCAAATTTGCTAGCAAACATTTTATCCATTGAGCCATTGCCCTCTCCACGCCTGCCCCAGGCCAGGATCTACTATTAAAATTTGAAGGAAAATTTCCTTGCCCAGTGGCTCTCCCCGCCCCACGCATTATTAATCCTTTAACAATCTCATTGTTACCTCATTACAGATTAAATGGAAAGAAGCATTGAATTAATACGTCATTTTCTTTTTTAAAAAATGCTCAGTCAATATACGAGTTCCCCACCCATTCTTAGTTATAACAACATTACTTCTTAAATGCTATTTGGAACGAGGTTTAACTTTTTATTACTTTAATTGCAGTCTTCTGGGTGAATTTCACCACTCACATCTTTTCTTTTTACTCTGTAAGTTTTCAGCCCTTGGTTTTTAAACATATTCATTTTCTGCCTTTTCTCTATTTAAAGGGTTGCCAGATAAAATACAAGATGTCAGTTAAACAGCAATTTTGTTTTTAGGATTGTTTTTGTACTTTCAGTTCTATTTAACATTTGGAGCGTATTTATGCTAAAGAAATAATCACTGCTCATCTGCAATTCAAATTTAACCAAGTAGCCTGTTTGTTCAATGCCCAGTTCCTACCTCACACCAATCTTTGGCTGATGAGGACCTATTTCCCTCTTCAACACTCTTTCACAGTGGTTCTCCTTCTCCCCCACCCCCAGACCTGCCTCCTATGCTGGGCATGCAGCCTGGGGCCTCCAGAATGCCAGGCTAGTGCTCTACCACCAAGCCACATGCCAAGCTGCCCCCCCACCCCCCTCCCCGCCTCTTAACTTGGACACTGACCAGCAGGACGCCTGCAGACAAGAATCTCGTGAGTAGGCTGAACTTTTGGGAACACGGCACAGTTTCCCACTCAGTCTCCTGTGGGGGTAGGTTCTGAGCCCCATGTTGGGACAGGAATGCTGAGGCTCAGTGGGTGGGTGTCACTTGACGAGGGTGTTGCAGCCTGTGGCTGTGAGGTAGGAGGCTGTTCCCTAAAGAGCCACAGCTTCCTTCATGAGACACAGGGTATGGCAGAGGTTGGTGCGCCGCCAAGCCCAACCCCCCTCCCTGACCTTCTCCTCCCATGCTCACCTTGACCTCTTTCTCCAGGTAGTCACACAGCAGGATGTGGGGGTCGATGAGGTAGTCAGGGGGGTAAAGAGGCATAGAGTGTAAGGGCCTGCGACTGACATTGCTCCTGAAGGCAGCCTGGCGTGAAGCCTTTGGGAACACCAGCCTTCGAATGGGGGACACAAAGCCCTGGGGGAGACAGGAAAAGTCCCGATAACTACAGCACTGGCTTTATTTTATTTTTATTTTTTGGTTTTTTTTTTTAGACAGGGTTTCTCTCTGTGTAGCCTTGGCTGCCCTGGACTCACTTTGTAGACCAGGCTGGCCTCGAACTCACAATGATCCACCTGCCTCTGCCTCCCGAGTGCTGGGATTGAAGGCGTACGCCACCACGCTCAGCGCACTGGCTTTATGGAGCGCACACAAGCTCAGCTGTCTTCCACAACCTGTGTTAATCCTAAAAACCTTGGGAGGATCAGTCTCGTGACTCCCCTTTCTCAGATGGAGAAGCAAAGAAGCCCCAGACTGAGAGAACACCAGCTGGTGGGACGTTCCAGTTCCCAAACCTGCAATCTAACTACCCGGGGAGGGTGAGACTCCTGTCAGCCAGCTCCATTCTTTGAAGGCCAAGTGGAGGATGCCTAGGCGTTTGTTAAGCTATTGCTTGCTACTGTTTTTGAATTAGAAATGCACATATCGGGGGCTGGAGAGATGGCTCAGAGGTTAAGAGCACTAACTGCTCTTCCAGAGGTCATGAGTTCAATTCCTAGCAACCACATGGTGGCTCACAACCATCTATAATGTGATCTGGTGCCCTCTTCTGGCCTGCAGGTGTGCATGCCGACAGAGCACTGTAAACATAATAAATAAATAAATGTTTAAAAAAAAAAAAAAGAAATACACATGTATACATGGTTGTAAGTATAATCCAGAGATGACAGTATAAAAACGCCCAGGATGGATCAAGGCTCTAGGTGCAGAATCCAGGGATCAGGCCCAGTGGGCAGCACCTAAAATTCAAAGAACCTGTAAGCTTTGCTTAGGAGCTGCTGTTAGAGAAGATTATTCCTAGGCCAGCAAAAACAGGATGGGCTGGCATGGAGGAGAGCACCTGTCAAGAGAAAGGACCTCACTGGGTGGATTCTAGCACTCAGGAAGCGGAGGCAGGAGAGTTGCTGTGGGTTTGAGACCAGCCTGGACTACATAGGGAGTTCAAGATCAGCCAGAGTTACACGGCGAGGCCCTGTCTCATAAATAAATATGTAGACCCAAGAGAAGATATGTGCATTTGTTGGTCCCAGTGTGTGTGAGTACTGGAGACTTTAACTAGGGCTTCACACAAATATCTCTGAGCTGTGCGCCTCCAGCCCTCCTTGCATTTAAAATTCTTATTACCAATTTGCAGTTTTGGTTATATCACCTGGGTCCTTATGCACACCAGGCAAGCATTCTGCTGAGGAACAATGCACTCAGCCCAAGTTTACAATTTTGGGAAAGGTTCGCATTAAATTACCCACTAACCTTACCTACCTTAAATTTTTAATCCTCCTGCCTCAGTCTCCAGAATAGCTGGGGTTACAGGCCTGTACCACCATACTGGCCTCATGGGAGTGCCTTATAAAGCATCCTGAACATAGTTTCTTGGGTGAAGAGGACTCTGTACAGATGGGGGTGAAGTGGGAGTCGGAATAGTAACAAGTAGGAGACCCTCTCAAATTCAGAAAAGGAGGAAGATGGGGAGGAGACTTGGGGTGCTTTAATCTGAGGCCCCAGGAGTGAGTTCTTGCACAAAGGGAGGGGGAGGGCAGGTGTAAGAGTTTGGGAGAGAGCCAGAGAGCAAGGGGGAGGCCCCAGTCTGGATGGGCAATCTGCCAGCCCACAACCAGCTTGGATGGGCCTTTCTATCTGAGTGAGCAGGGAAGGGGTCGGCTGGATGTCTGTCTGTCTGTCCCTCTCTCTGAGAGGCTGTTGGAAGCTACTACCAGCCTGTGCAGGAAGCAGGTTCCCCAGGAAGACCCGGTCCATCTCCCGGCACAGGCATGCCAGAGGCCACTAAGAATGAAGCTTAGAGCGGACTCCTGATGTCTGGCTGCCTGGGCCAGAGAGGAAGAACCTTCCAAAGGAGAAGGGAGGCTGTCTTCCTTGTGCCATTGTCCACCTCCGTGCCAGCTCACCTCTCTACCCCACCTCCAGGACCATTTCTGTCCCTCTCAAACGCCCACCTACCTTCTTCCCTTTCTTGGCTTCATATTCCATGGTGCAACGGCTCCTCTGCTCCTGCCACCCCCCCAGCCACCCTCTCCAGACCCCCCTTCATTTCCTTTGTTCTTTTTCCTGCCTGGTCGGAAACTCCACCAGCACCAGAGTTCCTGCCCCTCCCATCTGATGGTGGGGGTGGGGGTATATGGCTAACCCTGCCTTGGGACCCTGTAACTGAAGGCTGGGAGCCAAACATGGTGACCAAGGGGCTTGGCAGTTGGAGCAGACTGAGGACCCCCCCAGCCCCCCCTCCCCGCCCCAGCTTGGAGATCACACTTGGCCACTCCCTGTGTCTGCCACCAAACTTCACTGGTGACTTCGCCAAGGTAAGGCAACAAAAGCCTCTCTCAAGTTCTGCTGCCTGCTTCTCTGTGTGCACTAGGAGAAAACTCAGCCTTTCCCTGAGACATGGTGGGGGGAGTGGGTGGGAAATGCTTCAAATTGTGTCCAACCATCATCATCATCATCATCATCATCATCATCATCACCATCACCATCACCATCATCATCTTCACAGAGAGTGGTTTATGGGAGCCTCTGGGACTGGCTGCCTGCTATTTACTTAACCACTTGTGCCTCAGTTTTCACGTTCAGCTTGGCCTCATAGTAGTTCGGCTAAGTAGTTCAGTAGAAGAGCTCCCGGAACATATTAAGTAGTCCATAAATATTAACTACTAAAGCTGAAGGTGTTGAGCACGTACACCTGCAGGCCCTGGGTTCTGTCCTTAGCACTGCAAATGAATAAATAAATAACCAAATTCTATTTCCTTATCTATTGCTGCCAGGATGCTTCACTGTCTTTTTTTTTTTTTTTTTTTTTTTGGTGGGCATATTTCACCTCCCTTACTCCTCACTATATCTGGGACCATGATTTCTATTACATAAAATTTTAAAACCCAGTTTCATGTGCAGATCCTGGCTCAAGGTCACACAGGTGACATGCTCAGCAAGCATTCTGTACTGGGGGGGGGTGTTACCATGTTATACAGTAAGTATGAGACCATGGGGCTTCCAGCTTGACTGGACCTGAAGTCTAGTGCTCAATACTGCTAGGGTGCTCGCCTCCTGTCTGCTTTATTGAGCACACTTGGGGATGTTCTGAGTGTCCTATGTGCACCTGCCATAGCCCCTGGCACCCAGAACTACCTTACTGATGTCTCTGGCTAGAGTGAGTATTTTGAGCCCTGGGCTTCAGCTTCCTTACCTTTTCAATGGGAAGGTGATCCGCAAAGCCCTGCCTCACTAGTCAGGATGTGACAAGGGAGGCACAAGGCCACAGATCGTAAACAGCAGACACCAGGGTTTGGGATTCTTCTCATGGCGTATTTTTAAATGGTGTACCCCATCACGTCTGGATGTCATCACTCCTGGATAGGGGAGCTACAGGAGACTCCCAGCCCTAGCCATTCCTCTCTCTCCACACATCCGAAAGGAAATGGTGAGGCAGTTTGGTGCCAGACCTCCAGCCTCTCCCTCCTAAACCCCTACATCCTGCCAGTCACGCCAGTCAGGTCTGCGCCCTCCCTCCACTCAGCCTGCTGGGCCAATGAAAAGAGACCAGGATATGCAAACCAATCCCTGACTGTGCTATGAGCATCAGAGTTGCCACCTGACCCCTTAAGCCTGGAACTCTCAGCCTTGCTGTGACAGTGGGTTGTGAAGGGTGGTGCCTGGTGCTTCCCTCACCTCAGTCCCACCCCCCACCCCCACTATAAAGGTTGGACCTTATATATTATTCCAAGAATAACTAATATGACCAAATGTCACTGCTTGGAATCTCAGCTAGGACAAGGAGCGATTTGGAGACGATGAGAAAGATTAAAATGGCCTCTGTGTTGCCTGCTGCACCCACTCCAGAGCCATGAGCAGATCAGTGCTCAGTATCAGCAACTCAGCCAGAGACAGATGACCTAGGCTCAACCATGGGTGACCTTGAGCAACGTACATCATGTCTCAGAGCCTCCGAGTCCTCATGTGTTAAAACCAGGATAATAATGGTGATTTCCTCAGAGGGCTGTTCTCAGAACAAACCGGAACAGAGGCATAATGGTAACACACATTACTAAAATCCGCCAGGGAATCAAAAAGGAGGGAAGTGGAGCCAGCCAAGTCCCTGCTGTCAGCGGCATCATCAGCATGACAGTCGGGTTTCCGTCCTCGGCCCCGCCCCGCCCCCCGTGTCTCCCCCCCCCCCCCGCCCCGCCCCTTTACAAATCAGCTGCCTGGATCGCCCAGCAGAAGAAAAGGCTATCGTCAACGGCAGAGGCGGAAGATGTGACAGCTGCCCCTGACCTAGAAGAACCCTGCTATGCAGCAAGCAGCTTGTGTGAGGACTGCATCGCTGCTCAGCCTTGAAGGGTGAATACAGGCTCGCTTACTCTATCTAGGCAGCCAGCGGGAGCAGCTTGAGCAAGCACGTGGTTCTGGCTGCAAGAGACAGCCAATTCCGACCACAGGTGGCTCAGCAGAAGTCTGCTCTTGAGTATTTTCAGGGCCGGTTTAGCTGAGCAGCCGAACAATGGCATCTATGTCCTTACATTGTTCTACTTTGCTGTTTCCTGGGATAAGTTGTATGTGCCACTAGAGTTACATATTGAAACACCAAACCCTTGTGCTTCAATATGTAACTGTATTATTATTATTTTTTAAGATAGGGTTTTATATAGCCCAGGCTGGCCTCAAACTATGAAAATAAAGGTGACCTTGTGATTCTGATCCTCCTGCTTGCTTCTGTCTCCCTAGTGCAGGGATTATACTTTATGCAGGGCTGGGGATGGAACCCAGGGCCTTATAAAGGCTAGACAAGCACACTACCAACTGAGCCACAGCCTTGGACCTCAGATACATATCTAAAAGCAATAGTTAAGCTGGGCTTGAATGCAGTTCAATGTTAGAGCATTTGCTTTGCTTGCAAGAGGCCCTGGGTTCTATGCAAAGTACTGTAAAAACAAACAAGCAAACAAACAAACGTTGGTTTTTGTTTGTTTATTTGTTTTTTGAGACAGGTTTTTTTTTTTGTTGTTGTTGTTGTAGCTCTGGCTGCCCCAGAAGTTGCTCTGTAGACCAGGCTAGCCTTGAACTCAGAGATCCATCTGCCTCTGCTTCCAAGTTCGGGATTAAAGGTGTGTACCACTATGCCCAGCCTATAATTTTTTTTTAATTAGAAGAAACAATTAAGTTGAAATCCCACTGTTATAAAGGCCTGTATAAGAAAAGGAAGAGATTTGGCACTTATAAAAGATACTAGGTCATTTGTACACAGAGAAGAGTCAACCTGAGGATGCTGTGGGGCATTGGATCCGTAAGTCAAAAGGGCCTCAGGAGAAATCAGTGCACGACACCTTCATTTCAGACTTCTGCCTCAGAACTGTGAGGAAATAGTTTTCTGTCATGTTCTTCTATCTGTGGACCATGTCACAAGCACCCTAGCAAACACTGTAGCTGACAAGACAACTGTAGAACAACATCACTGTGCAGCCCATCAGTCAGGTGACACCAAGGGGTCCCCTTCTTGTGTCCTTTATTCTGGAGAGATAGCTCAGCCATCAAGAGCACTGTTTGGACCCAGATTCACTTCCCAGCACCCATGTGTGAGACCCATACCCACCTGAAACTCCAGTTCCAAGAGATCTGAGGATGCCTTCTTCTGGCCTTTAGGCACCAGGCACACATGGGGTGCACAGACATACATGCAGGGAAATACACACATAAAAACAAAAATTAAGAACAAAACGAAAAAAAAAACCCTTCCCTTAGGAGTCCAGTGGTTCAGACGCACCAGCCAGGATCCATTTGGCTATAACCGAGAGCCACGTAGCTGTGACCTCAACATGATAATTTACCTCTTATCATAAGAGTCAAGGCACACAGTCTAGACAGGAGCAGTGCACATCCTGCCTTGCTGCCATTGCTCCGTACTGTGGTTCCTCTCTCCATTGTGAGATGTCTCTCCACCTAACTCAGCCAGTACCCTAAGCCGAGCGCAGACTGCCACCCCCTCCTTTAAAGAGATGCCCTAAAGCCGTGCTAAGTTCTACTGCTCACATCTTAGGGGCCAGAACGTGGTTCTGTTGGAAATGACGCCTGATGGCTCATTCTTAAAGGTGCCTCCAGCCAGCTGAGGTCCAACCACAAACGAACAGAAGCCGCTGCATTCCTAACTACTGTAAGCACACTTCTGGATTTGTCTGTGAACTCCACTCCATCGGCAGAGCAGCTAAGGGGAAAACTGATGGCACCGTCCAGTGGCTGGGCGCTCAGGCGGAGCAGACAGCACCGAAGAGGAGGAAACCGGCTCTTTGTCCCTCTCTGCCTCTTGTCTGCCAAGACCTCCTGCCATGGTGTGTTGCGTCAGCACACATTGGCTCTGACACAAATGGAGTGGGCCAAAATAAACCCTCCCTCCTTTTAGACTGTATCTTCGGGGCATTTCGTTTGTTCATTTGTCGCAGTGCTGGTTACCACTAATGCATGCTCAGATGGCGCCTAGGGGCCAGCTTCCAAAAAGTCAGCATCAGCTAAAAAGGTTGATTTTTATTCTGAAGGCACCTGGGAGCCACGAGAGGTTCCATACCAAGAAGAGGCCGTCAGCAGGCATGCGGGAGAATGTAAACTCGTGGCCCTCAGAGTGGAGCCTTCAGACTCCCTCACACTAGAGCCTTCCAGGCGCCTTTTCATTCGGCAGGCAGATGCTCCTGTAGGCCATGCTGCCTTGAATGTCTGATTCTTCTGTTTCCACTCCCACGCCCCAGGATTCCACGGTGTGCCGCTGTACCTGGCTGGGAACTTTTGAAATACAGAACCCTGTATTTGAAATGAACCCGTCTATCGCTTCTCAACCGTTTGGCTAAGATCAAAGGGGCATGAGCGCCTGCTAAAACTGGTTCTCAGACTCTCTGGGGTTTGGGAAGCGTTCTGCTACAGTCAAGCCCTGGCCTGGGTGCAGATCTGTAAGAGCATGTCCTGCAAGCGCCTTGTACCCAATTCCCAGCACATGGGGAGTGGAAACCCTTACGGGAAGGCATCTCTTAAACCGAGATCCCCAAGGTTAGCTCTCAAGGGTGGGTCACTGGACATAGAATTTTTCCTTAGCACACACATCATGAATACTTGGTGAATATTTTAGTCCATCTGGGAACTTCAGGCTGAGTTTTGCTTTGGTTAAGATTTCATTTCTATGACTTTGGAAAAGTGCATTCCCATCTCTCATCTTTTGTCCTTTTTCTGAACCATGTACTTGGAGATAATCCCTACGAAGGTTCAGGCTGGGATTCTGGATGATTGATTGATGGACGTACTATCCAATCAACAGGGAGGTCTGGATAATGGCCTGCCCTTTCCCACTCAAGTGCCTTTATGGGATCCACTGGGACTATGATGGAAGGCAGCTCTTCTTCTTCGTCATCCCTTTTCCCTGGCCCAGAATAGCCAAACAGGACACAAGCAGAATGTACTGAAATGACTTTTAATATCTCATGTTGCAGCAAAATTAAAAATATACAAAAAGTCTGTGGTGTACAAAAGTCTCAGTACAGAAGCCCCAGTGCAGCCCCTCCCCTGCCCAGGGAAAGCTCGGAAGGGCGAGAGGGGCTGTGAGGGGGCTGGGAATGGCACAGATGTAGTCAATACCAGGAAGTGGGCCTAGGAATAGGCTAAGAAGCGGGAAGAAGTTTGGGCTGACCACAGAGGGGACCAAGAAAAGGGGGCGTAGAATCACCTGGAGTTGTGCTGACAGGGAAATCGGGCCCTTAGGCATGGCTAGTGGTTCCTGTGGACGTGTGGGGGTATCAGAGATGAAGGTATTCTGGTGGGATCCCCCCTCCCAAGGGACCTTGGCTCTGGTCCTAGATAACCACCAGCTTGCTGTGTGAGCTCGGGCGGGTTGCCTCCCATCTCTGGGCCTGCCCCTTCTGTAAACTAGGAAGTAACTGGGTAACTGAATCACCGAGACCCAGCTTGGGGGGTCCCAGGACCACCCCAGGGCCTCCTGGCATCCAGGAGTACGCCTGATGATTCTGCATCAGGACAGCCAACACAGAATGCGGAAGTCCTGGAAGCTGGCATGAGTCCGCGTTAGGATGCATCTGCCACTCACCCTCACCTTGTTAATCTAAGGTAGCGAAATTAATGCTTTATTAAGGTGGCTTTTTTTGGAGGGGGCGTGGGGAGGAAAAACAACACAACTTCTCAAGCCACACACGCCTCGGGGAATCCTGAGGGCTCTGGGGGATGTTCAGATCCCTTCATATGTTTGGAAACCAGACGGGAGTGGGGTGGGGGCGGGAGGCAGGGCAGGGAGAGGACTAGCCTCCTCCCTCCTGTGGCTATCCTCAATCCCTTGCTGTTCCAAGACCCCCCCACCACTATAAGATTATTGCAGGTATCTTGAGCTCCAACCATCCAGCCTGGCCTGGGGACTCTTAGAGAGTTGTGCATAGAATAAAGGCCAGAGACACTGAGCAGAGGGTGGCCTCGGTGTGAGGTTACAGTGGAAGGCTGTTGAACGTGGGAACATGTCTGTGCCCTGGGGGTCCTGCCTTCAGCAATCATAACCTGTTAGAGGGGACCTTCTTTGCCCCGCGTCCTATAGTGTCCTGATTCGGTTATATCTCTCCTTGCATCTACTGGTAGCAACCAAGAACTCAGTGTCCCAACCAGAATGGCACAGGTGTCCTGCCTGCTTCCTTAAGCCCGGGTCTCAGAGGTGTCCCGGCCTAGAAGGGGGACCCAGGCCATGCTTCCTGTGAGAAGTGCCACTCACCCCGTCCTTTCATTGTTGCACCACAAAGCACTTGCCTAGAGGTTTTAGCTCCCCTCCTGCTGCCTCACCCTGGCCCAGTCTGGGGAGGAGGCAGATGCTAGGGTTGTGGGGGAGCGTAGGATGGGATCAGGGCTCTTGGCATTCAGTTAGAAACTTGTGCCCAGACTCTACTTGGAGAGAGTCCCTCTGAATCTCGAGCTCCCAAACTGGAAAAGACTGGATCCCTAAGCAGCTGAACCCTTATCAGATGCTGGGAGCAGCCAGGGACCTGGAATCCTCTAGACAACCAGAGTGACATTTAGGGTTAGACCCAGCCAAGTCCCAGAGGCTCCTAACATTCCTGGAGGGACAGATGCATTAGAAGGCCCCCAAACTGGTGGCCAGTAGCTTTCTTTCTAAAGCCTAAACCTCGCTGCCCAGTTGTCAGAGGACACCTCCTTCTGCCCATCCCCAGTTCCGCTTTCTCAGACCTCCACTCACCCCACTTCCCTTTCTGGCAGTATCTGAGTTTGTGCTCATGCACCCTGCTCCCCAGAGCCCTTCCTCCAACTGTCAGGCCTTTGTAGACCCCCAGATCCAGGCAGGCAGAAGGGAAGGGTCTGCAGAGCCTTAGTCTTCAGGGGAGTGTTTGGGGTGACTATCCCAAGCCCCCCAGGTTCTCATCCGGAAGTCTCCTCATTCTCAGCCTTGCCCTCCTGGGTCTCCGCTTCTCCAGCCCTCGGGGCTGACACACTTCAGGGGGACACAGGTGCAGGAGGGATCTGGCTGAGAGTAAGGCAGAGTTGAGGGAGATGAGAGGAAGGGATTAAGCCCACACCCTTAGACAGTCCCTTCAGGGAAGGGTGGAGGCCCCGTGCTGTCAGCTGGGGTGACCATTACAAGGCACATGGTACATTGGTGAGTGGAGGTACAGTAAGGGGTACATGGTGCCTGGGGAGAGTTGAGGAGCACAGCCAGGAGCTGGAATTGGTTTGGGAGTGGAAGCCCACAGAATGGGAGGGAAGGGAAAGTCTCAGGGCTAGAGGATGTCCTACTATCTGCTGGCTCCTGAAGAAATTAAAACGGAGCTAACTTTTATTGATACCCAGGAAAACCCTATGTTGCTGTGTGATCTTGGGCAAATGTGTAGCCCTCTCTGTTTCTTCTATATAATGTATATGAAGGACAGGTGACTTTGGGGACCTACTGGATCCCTTCCTTTAAGGTTGTGGTTCTAAAGTCATCCTCTCTCACTGAAAGAATCTTACAGGGGTCAAGGGAAGGACTAAGAATCCAGGTTCGGTTCATGGTCTGAGAACAGGAATGGAGGATCCCAGGGGTCCAGTTGTAGCAGGGGAAAGAGACCAGCTGAGGTAGATTGTGTCACAGAAAGGAACCAAAAAACAGCTCCGAGAAGATGGGGCCCTTCCCCCACTCTGATTCTTCTGCCTTAGTGAAGCAAAAACACCGGCCAATAATGAGAGGCCTCAGGCCAGGAAGGATGGGCCCTGAGCTCTGGGGTTGGGGGTAATACTTTAGGGAGAGGGGTGAGGGCACTCTGACCATGACCTTCCCTGGTGCTCAGATCTTGTAGGCAGGGTCCTGGGAAAAGCTCCGTGAGATTAGGATGAAAAAACATAGTCATGGCTTCCTAGCAGCCTCAAGCCATGCCTGCCTCTGCTCATCCTGCTCCCCTGCCTGCCTGGCCTCCTGTGGCAGCCAGCCGAAGGATCTAGAACCTTTCCTTCTAGGCTGCTGGAGAGTGGAGCATCCCCGGGGACAATTTGGAGGTTGGGTGTGTATGTGTAAAATAACTTGTCAAGGGTAGCCCGGATGTCACCTTACTGATGTGTGAGATGGGTGTATAGCTCTTGTAGGGGTCACACAGGGAAAGAGTGTCAGATGAACAATGGAGTGACAATTGCTGGCATCATGAGCCCTGCGGAAACAGGTTGCTTGGGCTTAGGACCCATCCCCAATGCTTTGTCTTACAGATTGTGACATGTGTATAAGCTGGACATGAAATTAGTCTCCAAAGCTAGCCCTGTGTAGAGGGAAAAGAGAATGGATAGCTCCCTCAGAGCAGGGATCCCTAGGTCAGCATGGAACTCCCTGTCACTCTGGAGGCCTCTTGCGGGGAAGGGTCAGGGAGGCAGAAAAAGGAAAAAGCATTCTACACTGGCAGAACAGAGGCAGCCACCCACGGTGCCAGGCACAGTGGCTCATGTCCTGGGTATGATGTGTGCTTGTGTGTGCAACCATGCAGCGTGCCCTCTCAGCCTCCCCCTGAGTGTGGCCCCACTCCCTTCGTCCTCAGCAAGTCAGTCATTGCCACATCAGCACCGATGGGACCTTGTGAGAGTAGCTGCCATTCCGGCCTCAACACGTCTTATCTGCATAGATCTCCACGCTTCTAGCCCCATCTACCCTGGTCCCCAAAGTCCTTGGCTGCCTGTCCCCTTCCAGTGAGCTCCCCTGACTTAGCATAGGGGAGTGACAAGGGACTCTAAGCCCTGCCTAGAGCTCCATCTTCTACTTCACAGAGCTACCTACCTCTCCAGTCCCATAATCCTGTGTGCCAGTCAAGACTGGCTGTCCCAGGCCAGAGGCACATCCCAGGATGAGCGGTCCTTGTGCAACCCAAGATGTCTGGACCACGGGAATGGGTCACAGGCCCCAGGGCCTTGCCATATTTGAGGCAAAACAAGTTAGTTTCCCCCCAGATGCTGCTCCAGAGAACCTCAGCTGCAGGGTGTCAGGAAGCCAAGGTTTATGTCATGTCCCCAGAGGTTTGTTTGTTTGTTTGTTTGTTTTTTCCTTTTCTTTCCTTGGCAGCTGAACTGTCTCAAGGCTCCCGAGGACAGTTTCCTTTTAGGGAAGATATGGCTGGGGACGCAGAAGGAAATCTAGAACAACTCCGTAAGCCCTGGCAGCCTAGGCCCAGAACACCCATTCTAGAATATCCCACGTGGCCCGTGCTTCCATATCCTCTCCCCCACCGCCCATGGGAGAAGCTAAAACCATCCACATCAGAGCATCAGGGCTCCATGTTCTTGATCCTATAGAAAACCACCGACCTCTAGGACATGTTATCGAGAGGTATCCTAGGGCTAAGCTGTCTCCCCAACAGGCCCTCTCTCGGTGTGCTAGGGCCTTAGCTATAGCTGAGCTAGACAGAGTATCTTACCAGACGTTTTATCTGCTGTGCTTAAGACCTTCAGCTACTAGAGCAAAGAGCACCTTGTGACCTTTCACCTGAAGGGTCCAGACCTCATCCACAAAAGAGCTCCTCCCAAGTGCACCTCCCCAGCAGAGGCACCCCACCCCACATACTTGTACCCCTTTATATTGCTGTCAGCCCTCACTCTTCAGGGTTCTCTATCCTGCCAACAGCTGTACTGTCAGACCCCAAGTTCCCTCCCCTACTCTCTGCTCTAATTCTTTTCCTATCCATCCCCTTTTCCTACAGAAACTGTGCCAGCCCTGTCCAGAGATTCCCCCCAACTCACCCCACACCCCCACAGCCTTCTCCAGCCTTCTCTCAGAGCTCCCTTCTCACCACAAGGCAGCCTTTCCCCCACACTCCCTGAGGGGTGCCTTGGGCCCCAGGCAGTGCCTTTTCTCTTGTAGGCCCACCAGGGATGGTGTGGGATGAACCGAGGCAGGGGAAAGGGTGTAGCCCCCTGTGCCAAGCATAATATGGCATCCCCATGAGAGTGGGGCAGTTCATGAAGGGGTAGCACCAATTGATGCCCTGTGCCCTGGTCCAGGGGAACTTAGGGAATGGGCCACAGGGCTAAAAGCGAGGCCTAAGGCCTCCGCAGGGCTGCCCTCTTCCCTAAGGGAACCCAATGGTGGGGCCACTCTTGGATCCAAAGATCTACTCCTACTTAGCCTGGTGGCCCTGAAATCCAGACTCAACACTGTGGTCAATGCGGGGTCAGACAAGCCTGTCCCTTTTGGGAGGCAGACTGTGCCTACACTGTGGTCTCATACTCCAGCAGCTCCTGGGAGCTGCCCACGCTACGGTACTGCAGCCGGGGTGTGGCCGGTGAAGAATACTCCAGCGCCAGAATGGTCTTTCTGAGGCGCCGGTCGATAAAATGAGCATCCCATGCCGGGTACTTTTTCCGCGGCAAGTCAATCCGAATGACAGGCCCTTCTGTCCGCATGGGGCGAGCCACTGGCGTGGGAGGCAAACCAGGTCGCACTTGGAAGACTGGTGGTGTAGGGGTCCCAGCTCGCTCACCTCCCACTGAGGACCCGTCCCGCTCAGTGCCTGTAGTCCTCGGCAGAGACCTTGGTGGACTTGTGATGGCGTCAGCTGGCGGGGCACAGGGCCCTGGGGCTTCAGGGAAGATGCAGCCAGGTGCCTGAGGACCCAGCATGGGGCCATTCGGATGCAGGAGACAGTAATAGACACACATAAAGAATATGCCCAGCGCGAAGCTGGAGGCCACCACACAGACGAGGATGAGCGAGTAGAAGTCAGTCGAGAAGTTGCGGCTGGAGTACCAGAAGCCAGTGAGCGCTGCGTTCTCTAGCAGGACGATGCAGTAGTAGAGGGTCACGCGGCGGCGGCTGCGGCCCTCCTTGACGTTGAACCAGCAGAAGATGTAAATGATACCCACCACCATATTGTAGATGATCTCCTCCCACTTGGACATGCAGAAGTCTGTCTCACCCTGGATGACCCAGAAGGTCATGATGCACCAGTGGGCTACGATGAAGATGCCAAAGTAGAGCTTGTAGACGCTGGCAAAGAGGGCGAAGGCCAGGGTTCGGGCTGCAATGGTGAACAGGTGCCACAGCACTTGGACCACAGCACCCTTGTAGGACAGGGGCCGCTTGTCATCTCTTGAGTCTCTCAGCACCTTCTGGTAGGATGCCAGTGTCCAGGCCAGGGACACAAGGGATGCGGCGATGGAGAGAGCTGTGGAGACAGGGGAGGGGTGGGGCGGGCTGGGTTAGGGGTGGGTCCAGGTTGGGTTCTGGAGAGGAGGAGGTTCTGGGTCAGGATCAGGGTTCTGAGCAGCTGTCAGGGTCTGTGGATCAGGTGTGAGGAGGGTCTGGTTGGGTGTCTTCAAGGGGAAGGCTATGGGGGCGGGGTAGGAGAATGAGGGCGGATGCTTCTGTGGGCATGGGAGCATAGAGGGAAATATATTTGGGGCGTTTTTGATCTCCATGGACATCAAGTCTAGGATTCTAGTATGGGGTAGACAGGGCTCAGGGGTCTTGGTGGAGGGTGGGAAATTAGGGTCCAGGATGCTGGGAGTAGAAGAGGAAAGGGTCATTAGGTCACGGAGGAGTCAGGAGACCATTAGAAGATATGAGCCTGGGTCTGAAGGGACAAGTAAAACTGAGCAGAACTAGGGAGGGAGTGCCACACGAGACCCCGCATGCCAGGCTGGAGAGGAGGCAGAAGGCGCCCCCAGGGGGCCTGGGAGCTAGTGACAGGGGTCTTGAGACATGGAGGGTGGGTTGGGCAGGGTATGGGTGGGAAGAACATGGAGTGTTTCAGAGACAAGTGATGTGGCTTTTCTGGAGACACTGATCCACTGAGACTGGAGTGTTCCAGAAAGGCCAGTGTTAGGGTGAACGGGACCTGATGCGAGGAAGGAGACCAGGACATCTCGTGAACAGAGAGGTAGACAGAGTCTCTGGAAATTGGGGGTAATTTGGGCAGGGTCTGTAAAGCAAGGGGTCCCCAGAGGATGCAGGCTAGAACGTAAACAGTTGGTAGACCATAGAAGGCCAAGGACTCCCTCAGTGGGCCTAAAGTTTGTTGAAGGGAGTGAAGGATGCTCTGCCAATAGGGAAGGGAAAGAGAGAAGCCAAGGGTGTCTTAGGGGTGGTGTCAGAGTGAAAGAGACGAGTCAGGGGTGGGGGGAGAAGTCTGGTGAAGTCTAGAGAGTGATGAGAGCGCGGGATTCCCTAAAACTTAGTCCTGCCTTGGGGGCAAGGTGCAGGGTGTCCCCAGGGGCCAGGGGGTGGCAGGCAGGGCTCACCAGTCAGCAGTTCCGGCTCTTGGCCTAGGTGAATTAGCAGGCTGAGCTGCAGCACCAGCTGAGGTGCGCTGCGCAGGAAGGTCTCCAGCAAACGCAGCATGCTCACATCTGCGCTCTCGAAGAGCATCCGCCAGTAGAAGTGGCGCCGCAGCCGCTCCCCGCGCCATCGGCTCTGCAGCCCCAGGTACAGGGCCCTCAGGTACCTGCGGGGAAGGTGATGCTCAGGTCCAGTCTCTTCCGGGCTGGTGTTTCCTCACCCCAGCTTCCCGCCTGTGCCGTGTGGCGAATCCCCCCACCTCCAGGACCCACTCTGCAGCTGCACAAATGAATGGGCTTGCCTCTCTGGGGTGTGGTTGCAGAGGCCTGAGTGCTCCCATTAACGGCTAGCTTAGTCCTATCGTCATCTCCAGTTTAGAGGAAGGAACTGGGATCCAGAGACCATATAGCATTTGCCCAGGGTCACACACCAGAACCCAATTCCAAGTACTAATCCTCAGACCACACTGCTTCTTACTGGAAACTCTGATGCGATTTAGACATGGGTTTCCTGTATGGATTACAGCTGATGCCAGGCGCCAGTCTTGACCGACTGGCCTCAGGGAAGCTGCTCACCCAACAAACTTAATGGTTGCTTGGCACAGGCCACAAATCCCAGGGCATTTGACGGTCCTCCTCACCACCGGGCCTATATACCCGCTGTTCCTTTGACCTAGAACACCCCTCTCTCTTCATTAACCCCATCCCAGTCCCACGACCCTGGGTAGGTCTTGTTCTTTTTAGGATATTAGGCTTCGGCTGAGCCCCTCCCCTCAGCCTAACTCCCACCCTCACCTGTTCTGCTAACTTCCGGGTATGTAACGCCTCCAGCTGTAAGCTCCACCCCCAGGCTCCACCCACCCTGACTACATCACGTGCTAAATGCAGCACTTACCACACAGTAGGTGCTCAATCCATGTGTTCACAGTTGAATAGATAGCTGCAAGTTTGCTGACTTTAATGGCCCCGTTAACCTTGGTAGGGAAGGCTCTAAGGTCCCAGTTCAATTCCTGACTCTACCTCTAATTTACTCCGTGTTCTTTCCGCCCCAAGTAGCAGAGAGGATGGAAGGTAGAGAGCAGTGCTCCAGTGGTATGGGGAATTGGGTCTAATTTCCCCCTGTGACCACAGAACCCGTGGCGCCCCAGCCCCCGAAAAATCTTTGATGAATTTGGCAGGTTAGTCCTTTGTCCAAACCACAGAGGAATTCTCTAAAAGTGGCCTCCTCAGAAAACAGATGGAGAGTGTCCAACACAGACCTAGTGACCTATTGCCTGAACCTCAAACTGAGGCACTAGGGATGAGAAAGTGCTGGCATTTCTAGGACATTAGAACCAGGGGACCAACTATATACTTGGTGTGCTGACAGCATGTGAAAGGAGCCGTGGTGCCACAGGGCCTCCATATGATGACAGGACTGGACTTGGTAGCTCTCACTGCCTGCCCGCTCCCGCTCCCCGCCTCCCCCACCAGAGACAGTGTTCTAAGTCGTGGACTCTCTCCCCAAAATGTGGCCAAGAAAGGGACTGTTCCCTTGGCTGCCGAGTGGCCCCAGGACAGGACTGTGCTTCTTCCGGTGAGTTATGGTAAGTCGCCTCCCCATGCCAGCCATTTGTCTGAGTCTCCTGCTCCTGACCCCACCCCCAACACACATAGAATTCCTGTGGTCAGCATCGGTTATAGTCTGTGCTAGGTTTTGTGTCCCTGCAGATCTCACTCTTCCTTGCCAGAGAGATGGGAAACTTTGTCAGGGAAGAGGGGCAGTCAGGGTAGGTTTTCTGCAAGGAATAGTTTTTTTTGTTTGTTTGTTTTTTGTCCTTTCCCCAGTCCTCTCTCTCTTTTTCTTTCTTTGCATGTAGCCCAGGCTGGTCTAGAACTAAGTAGCTAAGGATGACTTTGAAGACTCAATCCTCCTGCCTCTGTCTTCTGAGTGCTGGCACTATAGGTATGTGCTACCACGCCAGGTTTTGTTTCTTTGTAATGTGGATTCTTATGTAACCCAGACTGACCTCAGACTCCTTAGGTCAAGCTGGATCCTTCTGCCTCCACCTCCTACCTCCCTTCTTACAGCCTGATTTTGATTTTCCATTTTATTTTATTTTATTTTATTTATAAAGATTTATTTATTTATTATTTATACAGTATTCTGCTCAAATGTGTGCCTGCACACCAGAAATCATTCTAGGTGGTTGTGAGCCACCATGTGGTTGCTGGGAATTGAACTCAGGACCCTTGGAAGAATAGACAGTGCTCTTAACTTCTGAGCCAACTCTCAGGCCCCTGATTTTCCATTTTAAAGTACACGTTATCTATAGTCCCAACACTTGGGAGGTTGAATCAGGAGGACCAGAAGTTCAAAGCCAGCTTGGACTATGAAAAGAGACTTTGTCTCGGAAAAAAAAAAACCCAAGTCAATCAACCACAATAAACTACAATAAACACACTAGCAATGGTGGGGAAGCTGGAGAGATAGTTCATTGGTTATAAGCACTGGCTTCTCTTCCAGAGGACCAGGGTTCTGTCCCCAGCACCCACATGGCAGCACACAACTCCTGGTACCTTCACTTCTAGGGGATCAGACGCTTAGATGCTTTCTTCTGTGGGTACTCTACTCACATGATGCACAAACATACTTACAGATACAAACAAGTAACCCTTACACGCTCGCATATACACATGAGCGAACATGTGCGCGCGCGCACACACACACACACACACACACACACACTCGAGGACGGCAGCAGAGGAGGACATTCAGGAGAATGGGCAGATGCTAAGTGGACAGTGGTAAGAGGCCACCCCATTTCAGGGAAATAGGCAGAGGTTTGCTGGGCCAGGCCTAGACAGGTGGCTTCCAATGACAGAGGCACAGGGAGACCAGAATTTTCATAATTCATCACACTGAGAAAGTTGACCAAGTTTTGCCGCCAGTTCTGGGCTGCAGTGCTGGTGTGTGTGTGTGTGTGTGTGTGTGTGTGTGTGTGTGTGCTCAGCACTGGAGTGCATGCTTAGTATGCACGAGACCCTGGGGTATATCCCTGAAAAAAAAAAAAAGAATATGGATTAGAGAGTGTAGGTTTAATTTTTAATCTGAACCCCAGAATTGGTGGTGATAGGATCAACCCTGAGCCTCAAAAGCATACTCTGAGGGCTGCCTTGGAGGGAAGCCATGGAGGGGCGGGGCTGGTCCTCCAGGCTAGCAGACACGGGCTTGAGCTAAGGAGAGGTGCGCCAGAGGAAAAGAGAATAGACCTGACGGTGGCTAGCAGTGAGGGCCATGGAGTAGGGGGCAGGTGGCCCCAGGGCTTCTGAGGGCCCCCCGAAACACAGATCTTCATCATTTTGGGCCTCCGCCTGCCCTGCCCTCCAGCCCACTTCCTTGCTTATTCCTGTGGCGCTGACTTTGAACAGAAAGGAGAGGCCAGCTGGTCCAACGCGAAGGGGCCTGGGGAGCTGGGGAAGAGCAATACCCTGGAAGTTTCTCCAAGGCTAGAAGACCATCTGTTTCCGCCCAGGTTAGGATGAGGGAGGTGCCAGCCCCGCCAGCATCCGTCACCACCTGGCAGGCCTCCTGCTACCTCCCCGCCCACTCCTACTCTTTCCTCTGCCAGCTTCCAGCTAACGGTAGACAAAAGGCTCATGTCGTCCAGGACCGAGATGGGGAGGAGGGTGGCACAGAAACCGCACTGCAGCCTAGGGACAAGAGGCTTAGCCTTTTTGACCAGAGACTCACTCTTGTCCTTTTGGCAACGGTACCAAATCAGTAGCTGTTCCTTACAGGCAGCATGAACTACTCACGGCCAGGGGCCTGCGAGATGTGATTGAGGCTTGTGGGGACGACTGGCTTCCAAACATGGGGGGGGGGGGAGAAACTGCAGAATCAAAATTAATAAATGTTTAATTAAATGCCTGCAAAACAGAACATGATGTCAGCTAGTCATCTGCAACTTGGCTTTTATCTGGTTATATATAATTTACATTTGATGTTTGATGTGGCTGCGTTTTATTATGCTTGATATGTTGAGCCAATGAGGTCTTAAAACAACACTGACCAGGACAATGCAACCTTATTTCTCCGGCTTCAGTCTCCCCAACTGGGGAACAGGGCTGGCACCTGTCACCCTGTCTGCACCACAGTCCCCAGAATGAAGATGCCAAAGACAAGATGGAGGTGTACTGAGTGTGTGGGTTTGTGTCCCAGCCCTGCCCTGGACTCTGCTTTGTGGCCTTGGGTAGTCTCTGCTTCCTCCTCACTGTAAACATCAAGTGATGAGTTAACAGTAATTTACAAACTGTAGAGGGATGTGCACATGGCAGTGATGGAAAGAGGAGGAGCACATATTGGGTGGAGGTCTCTGGCTCCTTCTGGTCACTAAGCAACTGCTCTCGAATCTCACTGTACTCTACATCCTGCTCTGTTTGAACGGAAGTCGAAAGAAGCAGATGTCACCAAGGATGGGACTGGTAACACCCACAGAGGACACCCCATCTCAAGACAAGGAAACCAGACTTGCTATCCACTGCCACTCCCATCCATTTCTCTGTTAGGTGTCACCACTTGGTACAGGCGTCTGCCATCTCTTGCCAGGACAACCACATCAGCCTTCTTGGTGGGGGTGTCCGTCCATCCACTCCTGCCCCCTACTGTCCACTCTACACATAGCAACCAGCAGGGAATTCTTAAAGCCTGGCAGAGCAGGTCACTCGTTTTTTCCCCAAGTTTCTCCCCTCAGCTCGCAGGCTCCCAACCATCTGGCCTGCCCGTTTCTCTCACAGTATCTCAAACCACTGTCTGCTTATTCTCCACACCCCACCTGCATGAGGGGTTCCCTGCCAGACTTGCTCCAGACTCAGGACTTGCACACTTGCTGCGTGCTCAGCCTGGAACACCCTTCCCCAGATCCTGCTCTAGCTGGCTCCTCATCAGCTGCCTAACGCATCCTTAGAGGAAGCCACCCATCCCATCCAAGGATCAGTCTACTCCTTCTGGCCTTCCAGCCTCCGTCTCCTGAGTGCTGGGATGACAGGCGCGAGACAGCACATCCTGTTTATGAAGCGCTGGGATCAATCCTGGGGTTTTGTGTATGCTATGCAAGCAGCTCCTCCTCCTGCCAACTGAGTTCCATCCTCAGCCCTAGACATTTTCTTTCTATTCTGTCACTGGTGCTCCATGAGGCAGGGACCTTGTTTGTGTTAGTCAGCAGAGTGTCTTCTGCTTTTGTGCAGGTAGAAGGCAGGGACAAATGTTGGGTGAACTGAGTCTTGTGTGTGTATCCTTCTGGTCTTAGCAGGTCCTGGGCTCCTCTGTCTCAGGCTGTACGAAGCCAGAACAGCTCCCAGCCCCTCGTTCCCTGTTCATTCTGTTGTTCTTCTTCCCGGAAGTCTTCCCTGGTGCTCGTCTAGCCTGGCTAGGCCACTGTCTTCTATGAGTCTCAGATGTCAATGGCCAGAAGCCCAGGGTGAGTGGGCAGGCGCTGCGTCTAGCGCTCCTAATCTACAGGCCACTGCAGGTGTGTCCCCCCACTTTACAGGGGTATGGAGATATCTATTCAAATGGAATCTTCTGTTTCCCAGTCTTCCTCCTCCTCTTCTTCCTCCTCCTGAGAGGGTCTTGCTATGTAGTTCTGGCTATCCTGAAATTTGCTCAATGTTCCAGATGGCCTCAAACTCATGAAATTGCTTCTGCTCCATCTTCCCAAGACTTAGGACTGCGAATGTGGACTCTTGTGTCGTTTCTGACTTCCTGTCTCTAAAACAAAGGAAATACTATTGTATTCATTGGTGTGTGTGTGTGTGTGTGTGTGTGTGTGTGTGTGTGTGTGAGAGAGAGAGAGAGAGAGAGAGAGAGAGAGAGAGAGAGAGAGAGAGAACAGAGAGACAGAGAGAGAGAGAGAGAGAGAGAGAGAGAGAGAGAGAGAGAGAGAGAGGTATCAAAATCAAGTGGTCAGGCCTGTTAGTAAGTGCCTTTACCTTTTAAGCCATCTTGTCAGCCTCCACCTTCCTGTCTCATGCTAAGAGAAGCAGCATGCTGTAGGAGAGAGAGCTGGAGAACCAGTAAGCATGAACAGGTGGGCTGGAGAACAGGTGAGCATGAACAGGTGGGGCTGGAGAACAGGTGAGCATGAACAGGCGGGGCTGGAGAACAGATGAGCATGAACAGGTGGGGCTGGAGAACAGGTGAGCATGAACAGGTGGGGCTGGAGAACAGGTGAGCATGAACAGGTGGGGCTGGAGAACAGGTGAGCATGAACAGGCGGGGCTGGAGAACAGATGAGCATGAACAGGTGGGGCTGGAGAACAGGTGAGCATGAACAGGTGGGGCTGGAGAACAGGTGAGCATGAACAGGTGGGGCTGGAGAACAGATGAGCATGAACAGGTGGGGCTGGAGAACAGGTGAGCATGAACAGGTGGGGCTGGAGAACAGGTGAGCATGAACAGGTGGGGCTGGAGAACAGATGAGCATGAACAGGTGGGGCTGGAGAACAGGTGAGCATGAACAGGTGGGGCTGGAGAACTGGTGAGCATGAACAGGTAGGGCTGGAGAACAGGTGAGCATGAACAGGTGGGGCTGGAGAGCAGGTGAGCATGAACAGGTGGGGCTGGAGAGCAGGTGAGCATGAACAGGTGGGGCTGGAGAACAGGTGAGCATGAACAGGTGGGGCTGGAGAACTGGTGAGCATGAACAGGTGGGTCTGGAGAACAGGTGAGCATGAACAGGTGTGGCTAGAGAACTGGTGAGCATGAACAGGTGGGGCTGGAGAACAGGTGAGCATGAGCAGGTGGGGCTGGGAGGAAAAAAGTTTGGCCTGGGAAGCAGAGAAACCAACAGTAAGTTTGAATCCACTTGCTCCAGATCCATGGCTCCCTCGGGACCCTATGACCTCCAGGAGCAGGCAGCAGGGCCAATAAATGGATGGAACTCACTCTTCTTCCCCTAGCAGGTCACCCCTGTGACTCAGCATTTTCCAGAGCTCAAAGGATTTGCTTTAATGGACAGAAGGTGGTGGGAACGGGAGGGAGTCAGTGTTCCTGAGAAACTTCTGGGCTCAGCACCTGGCTTACCCCACCGCTCTCCTGTTCTTGAATCACCCCAAGTCTCTAGCATGAGGTGAAGGTCATTGGTTTTAGTCTCCATTCAGGCAGGAAACTTGGCCTCAGACCCCAGATCTGTTGGTGGCATCTGCCCCTTGAATGTCAATCTTCTCTATCCATTCCTTTATCCTTGTCAATCTGCGCCAGCCCACCCGTCTATGTTGTGAACTACATAGCATCCTGTTCCTTAGATGCTACATTCATCCGACAGTCTGCCCTGTGGACACATGCTTTGTTTTTCTTCTTGTGGGTATATCTGCCTGGGGCTTCCAGTCCTTCACTGGCTGGTCCATCTGCTGGCCTGCTGCTCAGCTCGTGGCTCAGCATGACTGCCCGTTTTCCAGCCGTCCTCCCCTGCTTGATTCTCTTCGTCCTGACTCTGGGCTCTTCTCTGTCTGTCTGTGTCTATCACATCTTCAGCTCCTCCATCTGTCGGTCCCCCGAGTTTTCTGAACGTGTGTGTTCTTGCCCCTCCCCACTCCCCCTCGGGGCTCTGGGCCAAAACCACAGCAGCTTCCAGAGGCTCCCAGGCTCTGCCTGTAGCATCCAGGAAGCAGCCTGCAGGCCTGCTAAAGGCCTCTGTCTCTAAGATGGGCCCCACCCTGTGACACCTGCAGGCTGAGAGTGGGGCTGGGGAGGCAGCAGCTCGGCCACCCTCTGAGCCTGGCACTTCTTTGTGAGGTGGCAAGGGACAGTGCACAAGAGCTCACTGATAAGGATACCAACTCCCATTAAGTGCCAATTTCCCAGAGCAATTGGGAAACCAGCAAGTACATCTTGGAGTTGTGGACTCAAAGGTCTCATCACAAAGGAAACCTGGTACTTTCTAGCCAGGGGTGGTGGTACTTGCTTGTAATCCTGTGCCCAGATAGCTGAAGCAGGATTGCTGGTCTGAGGCCAGCCTAGGTAATAGAGACCCTATCTTAAAATATAAAACAAGGCGCAAAGGCGCTGGGAGTGGTGGTACACACCTTTAATCCCAGCACTCAGGAGGCAGAGGCAGGCGGATTGCTGTGAGTTCAAGGCCAGCCTGGTCTAAAAAATGAGTCTAGGACAGCCAAGGCTGCATAGAGAAACCCTGTCTCAAAAAAAAAATTATAAATATGTTTAAAGGAAGCTGAGGCAGAAGAATTTCTGTGAGTCTAAGGCCAGGCTGTGCTACATAGTAACTTCCAAGTTAGTCTGCACTACATAGTGAGACTCTGTTTCAAAACAAAATATCAGAATTGCTAACTAAAGGAGGCTCGGTGGTTTCTGGCACCGCTGGCTGTCCCACTGAAGCTGTCCCTAAGACAGAGGGCCAGAGATGAGCTGCCTAGGTGAGCTCAATGGACAGTTTTGTGGGGGGTGCGGGGAGGGTTCTCTATCCCTTGCAGACAATAACTGCCCCTCATCCTATACATTCTGCTTTGTATCTTGCTATAAAATCTTCACTGCAGCCACCTGACTGCATAGGGGCCCATATTCTGAGGAATTCTGAGGAAACGGAATCTCATCAAAGGAAAGGCTCATTTGATGTGGTGGGGGGCTGGGATGGGGAAGAACTGGGGATTGAACCCATGGCCCTGTGCACGCTAAGCATGCGCTCAGTCGTCGAACTGTCTTGTGAATCTTCCCTAACATTTATTTCCCAAACCCTCCTGAATACCTACTATGTGCCAAGAACGATGCCAGACACAGGGGTGGGCAAGAGGGATCCAACCCATCTGTACGAGCTATTTTTAATAAGGGAGGCCTGGGCATTGATTAAATCATCTTGCAAACAGGAGAAAAACATGTTCCATAGGCTCCAGGCTCCAGGCTCCAGTCATACCCCAGGCAAAGTCTTGTGCTTCAGCACAGAGGAGGCCAGTGGGCCTGGAGAAGGCGCTGCAATCAGGAAAGATTCCACGGAAGTCCTGATTGCTGGACAAGCTGTGTCAGGCACATAAGCTAAGCAGGTAAGGGGGGTTTGGGGTGGGGAGAGGTAGATTCTGGTAGAGGATACAACTTGAGCAAATGTCCTGAGGTGAGTGAGAGGGAGGGAGGGAGAGATGAGGTGTCAGGAGCCTGATTTAGCTGCTATCACATGACCCAGGAAGGTTTTTAAAGGGACAGCAGTTTTAGAGGTAACCGTTAGCTGTGGGGAACTCACTACATAGGGACAAGAGTGGAAGGTATGTCAGTTGCCAGGTGAGAGTAAAGGATGGGCTCTTATAAAACAAAACCAAAACCAAAACCAAAACAAAAACAAAACAAAAAAACAAGAAAGAGACAAACTGAGACTGTTATCAGACATTTGGAGGAGGGATTCTGCCCAAGTCCAACTCCTGGAAAGCATGATGCTATGTCTGGAGACACAGTGGTGTTGCTCCTTTCGCCAGGGTGTGGCTGAAGCTGAGCCCACCAGTGGACCCTGCAGTACAGCCCTGGAAGGGTAGCCTTAATATCTCCTTCCCATTGGTTTGCACCTCAATTCTGAGCACTCCTGCAAGGATGTGAAAATAGGCCCTTCCTGGGGTTGGCAGCCAAAAGAATCCTAAATGTCAGTAAAGAATGTGATTTTACACGTTTGGCTCCCATTTCATGTGGTGCTGGGAGCCAGGCTGTCTCCCTCCTCCCTCACAGGCCCCTGCAGAGTCACAGCCCCTCTTCTTTGCTGGCACCAGGCCAAACACTTCCGGACACTGATTTTAGGTCCTAGCTAAAAACTTGTGACTTTGTCTCATCCTGCTCTCTCTCTCTCTCTCACCAGCTCCCAGGCTGCATCCATATTCTTGTATGAAACACACACAGAGAGCTGCTCTGGAGCAGGCTGTTTGGGACTAGGTTCTGGCTTCTCACATCCCTTCTTTCTTGGGCCTCAACTTTGCCATCTGTGTTATGGGTTGGTGACATGCAGGAGAGACTAAAGCCCAGAGCCTCATGCTCTGAAGATCCTTTGTTTACTGCCCCCCCCCCCATCCCCTGGGTGGAACCAGCATGTCTGGAGGCAGGAGCCTTGATTTCGATCTTCTGGTGACATTTGAAGATGCCTGGAAACTAACGCAGAGAGAAGGAATCACATCTGGTTGGTTGTGGTCTGACAAAGAGTCCAGGGGCAGAGTTGGAGCTTCCAATGCCAGCGCTCTGAGGACTGAGCTGATTTCATTCCCCAGGCTCTGGAGAGCTGTGGAGGCAGGCCCTCTCTCCAAAGAGCAGCCATGCTTCAGCCCTAAGCACCCTGGGAGAAGGTGGAATCCAATGGCAGGGGCTTCGTTTTGTTTTCCCTTCTAATTGTTTCCTAAGCCAGTAATGAGGATATTAATGCAAGAAAGGAAAGTCCCGAGCTGGAAAAGATGGCAACTAATTAAAGAAATACTACAGGATTTCAAAAGAAACCCTTGTGTGCTTTTGTGAGTTGACTGCTCTTCCAGACGACCTGGCTGGGGTTCCCAGCACCTCCGCGCGTGGCTCCCAACCATCTGTAACTCCGGTTGCAGGGGACCCGATAACCTCTTCTGACCTTTACAGGTACCAGGCACACACATGGTGCATAACACATGCAAGCAAAACACTCCTATACATTAAAAGAAAGAAAGAGAGAGAGAAAGACAGAACCAGGCATGGTAGTACTTGCAAATCCAGTAATTATGGCAAATTGGGAGTCTAGGAGAAGCTGAGCCCTGGAAGTTCACTGGCCAGCTAGTCTAGCCTTCTTGGTGAGATTCCAGGCCAGAGAAAGACTCCTGTCTCAAACAAAAGGTGGGAGACACCTAAGAAATGACTCAGGAGAGTGTTCTCTGACCTATATACACATGCCCACACATACACACCTGCACATGGTATACACACACACACACACACACACCCCTTAGGTAAAATGCTCATACATACCAAATAAAAATAAAATTGAAAAAATTAAATTCACTTAAAAATGGGTTCATCCATTCCACCTCTCCCATTCCAAGGGCTCTATAGCTGTTGGTGGCTGGAGGCTACCACAGTAGATGGTGCAGACACAGACGGATGCTGACCCCACAGAGTCGGCAGGCAGCACTGAACTCTACCAAATCAGATTGGCCAGGAATCGATGACATTAGTGATACAAAGTGCGGTTTGTCAGCCTAGTCACTCTGCTTTTGCATATGTTTAGAATTTTACGTACTAAAACTATGTTTAAAAAAAAAAAGGCAATGCCAGGGGTGTGGCTCAGGGGCAGAGCATGCACCTGGCACTGGTGAGGCACAGGAGATTTGATCCCAGCACTGTAAAAGCCAGGTGAATTAAATTTAAAAAGCAAATACATAAAATGAAAGCAATAGAAAGCAGGTGAGATAAAACTATAGGGAGCAAACACATCCCAGGCTGGGTGTCCCCAGATGTCACCGATTTCCAGCCTGCATTGTGACAGTCCAGCAGCACGGAATTTACAAGACCCGACGTCAAGGCTGTGAGGTTAAACTATAAGGGACATTACAGTCATCCAGTTTGTCCTTTAAACTGAAGAAAAAGAAAGTCCCTGCTTACAACATCTCAGTTAGCCACCTCCTCCACACCCTCTGCTGGTGGGCGTTCCTGCCCTTGCAAGAGCTGTGAGGTCTTCTTGCTTTTATGCAAAAGACCCCACCTCCCTTTAACAGTGGATAGTCTGTGGGTGCACTGCTTTGGAGCCACAGAACAGGAGTCTTCCTCTGTGGGGCTCAGGAGGTGAGAGTTACTGAGAATTAGGACTCCTGGGGCTCCTCTCCATCCCTTTTTTCTTTTGTTATTAAGCAATAGGATGGGCTTAGCCCATAAGGTAGCAACACTCCGTGTTTTCTAAGGATGCACTCTGTGGCAAGTGCCGACATCTCTGGAAGAACCCAGAGGTTGAACCACCATCTCTCTTCCATCTTTTTTTCCCCCATTGGTTTTTTCTGAGACAGAGTTTCTCTAACAGCTCTGGCTGTCCTGGACTCACTCTGTAGACCAGGCTGGCCTCGAACTCACAGCGATCCGACTGCCTCTGCCTCCCAAGTGCTGGGATTAAAAGCGTGCGCCACCACCGCCCGGCTTCTCTTCTATTGTTTAGACAAATCTCTGGCTGGTGAAGCAACTCTGGCCAGGATCACATAGCTACAAGGTGATGAGATCCTGACCTGCCCAGGACACAGAGTGCTCTGATCCTCTGTGTTCTTGCCCAAGCCCTGGGAAAACTCAGCGCCAAATCCTCCAGCCGCCATCTGAATTTCGCAGACCCAGGAAATGGCGTGCCCAGGACTCCGATCTCAAAGGTTCTACTCAGTTCAATCAACATTATTAAGCACCCACTTCACGTAGAACTTTACTTCTGTCCCCTAAGGCCTTGTCCTCTGGGGAACTAGACTCAGGTTTTCATGTCGCATCTTACCCTCAGCCCACTGGCAGCTGAAGGCTGGAGTCCCAGCAAGCCTCACTGCTGTCCCCAAGCTGCAGGTTTGTACACTGCCCTAGCTCTGATACCACAGTCATGAAGCCAAAACCCATTCTGGCAGGCTCCTCGACTAGGAGCTGGTGGGATGCAAGGCCACCGAAGGTAGCAAGGATAAGGCCAGGCTTGTGATCTACAGGGAAGCCCGCCAGACGGGCTGACAGGGATGGACAGCCAAAGAAGATCCTGGAAATGTTAGCAGTCATTTATTTTGTATTAAAATAAAACATTTGAGATGCTTTTCTGAATTTTTTTCTTCTCATTCCCAAAATAATATATGATTGTTCTGTCTAGAAAAAACACTTAGCCGGGCGTGGTGGTGCATGCCTTTAATCCCAGCACTCAGGAGACAGAGGCAGGTGGATTGCTGTGAGTTCAAGGCCAGCCTGGTCTACAAAGCAAGTCCAGGACAGGCAAGGATAACACAGAGAGAATCTGTTTCAACAAAACAAAACAAAACAAAACACAACACTTACCCAGGCGTCGGGGGTGGGGGGGTGGGGGGTCAGTGGGTAAAACACTTGTGCAAGTGTGGAGACTACATTTGAACCCCTGAACCCATCTGAAGTGTGTGTGTGTGTGTGTGTGTGTGTGTGTGTGTGTGTGTTGCAATAAGGTATGTGCCTGTAATCCCAGCACTCCTTTAGTAAAAGGGGAGGCAAAAACAGGAGACTCCCCCAGAAAGCAGTGGGCCAGCTAGCCTGGAGTATACGAACGGGAAACAGCAAGAAACTGTCTCAAGGTATGAGGCTAAGACTGACCACTCAGGGTTGCCTTCTGACCTCTACACACATGCCCATAGCGTACCCAGGCTCGCACTCACACACGAAGGCACAAACACACACTCACACAAAAGATTAAAAAATATTCATATGGTTCAGCAGTTAGGAAGTACTTGTTGCTCTCGCACAGGACCTGAGTCCAGTTCCAAGCGCCCACATCACTCGACACACAGCCGCCTGTAACTTCAGCCAGGATCAGGTGACCTCTACCAGCTTCCAAGGGCAGCTGCAGTCATGTGCACACACCCACACGTGTGCATATATTTAAAAAACACTTTTACAAAAGTATACACTTAGTTAGCAGAAAGTGGGATGGCTTAGACTCACACAGGAGGCCTGACCACGTGGTTTTCAGCCCTGGCTTTGCTAACAACTGGAAGGCTAGTCCTCTCTGTAGCTCAGTTTTACATCTGTAAAATGGGTCAATAATGCTAGATAACACTGAGGATACTGAATAATGCTTACTAATGTATAAGACATGCTCTGTGTACTAGCTCAATATGCCCGCACAATGGCCATGCACACAGGGACTGTTATCTCTTCCTCGAAATGAGAAGAAACCAAGGCTCAGAGAGGTCAAGTGGCTCACTGAGAACCAGGCAGGTGGTGGGACAGGGTTCCGGTTCTGCAGGCCCTTGTTCCTCGTCCTGTCTGCCACAGAGGCAGTGATGTAATCTAAGTCTTAATAAGCAAGAACTCTAGGTTTTAGTAATATTCTATTTCTTTTTCTTTTTCTGAGACAGGGTTTCTCTGTGTAGCCTTGGCTGTCCTGGACTCACTTTATAGACCAGGCTGGCCTCAAACTCACAGAGATTTGCCTGCCTCTGCCTCCCAGAGTGCTGGGATTACAGGTGTGCACCACTGTGTCCGGCTAATATTCAATTTTTAAAGACAGGCTCTCACTATGTAGCTCTAGCTGACTTTCTGTAAACCAGGCTGACCTTGAACCTGCCTCCCCAGTGTCAGAATTACAGAGGCAGATGCTACCACAACCATCAAGATAGTTGTTTTTACAACGTACATGAACGTTATTATTTATGTTCTAGTGAACTAAAAACCAGAGGTAAAATCTTCAGACAAAGCAAGAAATACATAATTATGGGCTACAGCTGTAACTCAGGTCATGGAGTGCTTGCCTGGCATGGCCTAAGTCCCAGGTTCAATCCCCAGCACCATATAAATCAGGGCATGGTGGTGCAAACCTAGCAATACTAGCTTTTGGGGGGATTAGAAGTTCAAGGTCACCCGGGGGCACCTTAATGGCCTTAGAGGCCAGCCTGGAATGCGTGGGACCCTGAGGCAAAACATTAACAAACCCCAAAGCTAATAAGCAAGTGGAAATCTCCCTTAGCCATCCCCTTTCTCAACGATTCAACTCTGGGTGACTCCAGGGTGCAAAACTCTCCCATAAACAGAACTGCCAAGAAATTTCACCTTAGGTTATAAAGATAACTTTTCCCTCATTGAAGAAATGGAAGATGACGTGACGGCTAAGGGTGATGGTGGGTTTGTTCAGGGAAAGCTTTCAGAAAGAGGCAACACAGAGTGTGGCCTTGAAGGGCGTCTTAGTTAGGGTTTCCATTGCTGCAACGAAACACCATGACCAAAAAGCAAACTGGGGAGGAAAGAGTTTCTTTGGCTTACACTTCCACATTGCTGTTCATCACCAAAGCAAATCAGGACAGGAACTCAAACAGGGCAGGAACCTGGAGGCAGGAGCTGATCCAGAAGACCTGGATGGGCACTGCTTACCGGCTTGTTCCTCATGGCTTGCTTAGCCTGCTTTCTTACAGACCCCAGGACCACCAGCCCAGGCATGGCACCACCCACAGTGGGCTACACCCTCCCCCATTGATCATGATTAAGAAAGTGCCTTACAGCTGGATCTTACAGAGGCATTTCCTCAGTTGGGGAGCCCTCCTCTCTGGTGACTCCAGCCTGTGTTAAGTTGACACAAAACCAGCCAGTACAAAGGGTTCCCTCGCGGGGAGTGAGAAAGGAAGCAGACGGAGGAAGTGGTCCCTGGGCATTAGGGGCCTGGATACAGAGAGTGAAGCCAAGAGCTCTGATGCAGGCTGGGAGAGAGAGGAGCCAGAGGCAACCTGGGGCTCCTGAGTTTCAGATCCAGGATCCCTAATTGCCTCTGGGTGGGGTGGGGTGGGGAGGGACATGGTGGAGGAAGCTGGACAGCATTTCCCAGGGCAAGAATTTGGATACTTTCACAAAGGCAGGGTGGTGAACGGAAAGGCCAAAGTAGATATCAAACCGCCTCCTCCTCTCCCCGGAGACCTCTGCCCCAGCTGCTGGGGTTCAAAACCATTTCCTTGCAGCCCTCCCTCCCCTGGCTCCCCAGCATTTCTCGCCTGTGTGGTCTTTATAGATCAAACAGAGGACAGGGCCTAAGTGCCGCCTCTGTGTCTGTTAGGAGCCGCTCTGGTGGACGGTGGCTGCCCCATGGCAGAGGAGAGGAAGGGTGGAGTGCAGACCGCACTGGGGAGGGTCTCCCCGGAGGAGGAGGAGGGGAGGGAGGCCACACTGGAACAATCCTGCCAAGTTAGCACAGGGAAGAACATTTGTGAAGGGGCTGGAGCCAAGTCCAAGCGGCTGTAAACATGTTTCAGATGTGGGTGTGATGATTCAAAATCCTAGACTCAGAACCAACACAAGAGAAGTGAGTACCAGGATTGAAACGATGGGGAGAGGGGACCAGACACTGTTTAAAAAGACTACAGACCCTAACTTGTGACTGACGGTACATATAATTATGAAAACAGCAGGGGCTAATTGCAGTTGAGGGCTTCTGTGTTTCAGGTAAGGTGCTAAACACGATATGTATATTATGTAGCTCGTGACACCCCAAGCCACATGATGGTACTATTGTCACCAAGACCCCGGTAAATTATGATCTTTGCCCAAAGTCACAGGAAGTGGCAGATGCAAGGCTATTGCTGATTCTAGAGAGTTGGCTGTGGACATTACCCTCATGAATGAGGAAACCATGGAAGGGCCAGAGAAAGGCAGAGATCCTGTTGGCCCAGCCTGAGGTAAAGTCCTACCCCTGCTGCCACACTCTGGTCCAGCCATGCTCATCTTTGCTCACAGCCTCCTCCTGTGTCTCAGACTTACCCTCCTGTCCATTCTTCATCCAGGAGCCCGAGTGGACATTGCGAAAGGATGTCCATACCTTCTCCTCTGGTCAGACTCTCTTGGCTTTCTTTTTGTGGCCTAAAGCTGCTGTGTAACTAGCCCAACTTTACCTTCCCCTCTTGATGCTGCCTCTTAGGACTTCTGGCTGCGCTGTTCCCCTTTGCCCACAATTCCCTTCCTAAGCCATCCGAGCCCCTCACTTACTAGCCCAGCCATCCACCCACATGCCACATCTTTACTGAGGCTTCCCCCTCCCCGGATCATCCACCCTGCCACTCACTGGTTCTTTGCCCTGTTTCAGCTGTGTGTGTGTGTGTGTGTGTGTGTGTGTGTGTGTGTGTGTGTGTATGCGTGCAGGCAAAGGTGTGTATTCGGAAGCCACAAAAAGCTACCCGGATCTTGTTGTTTCACTCTCTGCCTTATTCCCTTGAGACATGGTCTTTCACTGAGTGTGGGGTAAGAGCATTAGCCAGCAAGTCCCAGCCATCCTCCTGTCTCCACACCCTCCTCTCAGCACTTGGGCTACAGGAACATGTAGCTTTTTATGTGGGTAGTGGGCAGCAGAACTAAGCTCCTCATGCCTGTACAGCAAGGGCTTTCACCCACTGAACCATCTCTCCACCCGCTGCTCCATCTTTTCACATGACCCACTGTAGTCCACGCTGCCACCTTAATCACTTCTTAGAACCTGGCACTTAGAACAGTTCCAGGTATACAGCAGGCGCTCCATAAATAGCTTCAGATTAAATACACGAGTGCTATGTCACTGTGGCTCACAGTCGCCAGCCCCACCAACGGCTACTGGTGCTAACCTCTGCTACCAGTTTCTTAAAATTACACTTAGGGGGCTGGAGAGATGGCTCAGTGGTTAAGAGCACTGCCTGCTCTTCCAAAGGACCCGGGTTCAATTCCCAGCACCCACATGGCAGCTCACAACTGTCTGTAACTCCAAGATCTGACACTTTGACACCAATGCACATAGATTAAAAACTAAATAAAATATTTTTTAAAAATTACACTTAGATTCATCTATCTTGTGTGCCCATGTGTAGGGGTGGCATGTGCGTGCCACTGCTCACATGTGAAACTCACATGTCCTCTCCTTCTGCCATGTGAGTCCCTTGGCTTGATCTCAGGTTCTTGGGCTTCATGTTCTCCTCCTTCACCTGCCAAGACATCTCACCGGCTCTGCTGCCGCCGGGTTTTGAATACTTACATGACAGGGCCAGCCCTGGCTAAGTCCTGGGCACGTGTTACCTCATTAATCCCCAAACACCGCAACAAGCAGATAGGTGCAGTCCAGCTCTCTATTCTGGGAGGAATGGGGATTGGGTGGCTCGTTAGACCAATGGGTGCAGGATTTGAATGGAGACCCTGAATGCAGAGTTCACACTTTTCACATTACACGAAAAGATCCAGCTCCGCAGAGGGGAACCCAGAGCCGCTTTCACAGCAGCACTGACTCACTAGAGAAGTTTCTGGAGTGTAGGACTCACTGGCACACCCAGGCAGTGACAGTACAGCTGGACTGGGTGAGCTGTGTGAGGGAGGCCCCAGGAGCTCACTGCCACCTCCCCTGCTCCACACCTCAAGGTGCTCAGACTCTGACAGCCAGGGAGGAATCCCATGCCAGCTCTCCTCACACTAATTGGCTTAGGAAGCCATGCTTATCTGAGCAAAGCTGGGGCCCATGAGTTCAAGATTAGGGAGAGCAGGATTCATGGCTTACTGCTTTGCTGCCCACAGGGGTCAGAAGAGGCAGAGTTGGGACTTTAATTGGTTTAACAGCCCTCGATGGCTTAAAAGCTCAGAGAGCCGGTGTGGGGTGGGGTGGGAGGAGGTGGATAAGGATGAGCTGGTGTGTCCAGCCCACAGCCAGATTCATGCCCTCCCTGCCAAAGGATCTATTTGCTCTTCTCCCAGGGACTCAGTCTGTCACTGCTTCAAGGCATTTTCCAAGGATCCCGAAACACAGCAAGTATGTCAGGACAGGGACAGAGATAGGTCTGGGAACTAGAAAAGGCTGGGTAGGTACCTCCCCCCTCCCACACTCCTATAACCTCAATCCAGCTCCTTGACTTCTCTGAGTTTTGCCTCCTTGTCTGATGAGTGACTGTACCAGTCGCCGCCGCCGAGGGAAGGTTTTAATACAAGATGCCTGGAACATCTCACGCAGCCCTTGCTGCAGTGTGGCAGGTGCGCAGTGTGTCTACGAACTCCTTCCTTTTATGTCTTAACTAATAACATCTGGGTGAAAGGACCTTCTGTTTTGTGAGGTGTCTGCCTGAGATGACGCAAAGAACACCCCTCCAACATTTTCTTTGGCCGATGCTATTTTTTAAAGTTATATGAGTGCGTGTGCGTGTGCGTGTGCGTGTGTGTATGTGTGTGTGTGTGTGTGTGTGTGCCACTGCACAAAACACCCCTCCAACATTTTCTTTGGCTGATGCTATTTTTTAAAGTTATATGAATGCATGTGTGTGTGTGTGTGTGTGTGTGTGTGTGTGTGTGTGTGTGTGTGTGTGTGTGCACCACTGCACAGGTGTAAAGGTCGGAGAACAACTTGTCGGAGTCAGTGTCTGGGTCCGTGTGGGTCCCAGAGAGTGGACTCAGGTTGTCAGGCGGGCATGGTGGCAGGCACCTTCACTCACTGAGCCATCTCATGGCCATCTGATACTATTTATTTAAAAAAAATCTTAGTAGTTGATTTTCCAATTTCCCATTTCCCTTAAAAAAAAATCAAGCCCCCCAGCAACGCTAGATCCATGATTTCTCATGGTACCATTAGCAGGACCAGGCAATATCTTTGTCTTGCCTAGGACACTTGTTTCCCACAACACCCCTTGTCTGACACCCCCATGCACCCATGTTTATGTGACCTTTCTGGCTTTTGAAGACAACTATATAGGCCTGAAAGGTTAAAATTATCTTTATAATTGAAATTCAGAGCAGAATGACCAGCAGCCTCTCAGGGTTCACCCTTGAGGGCTCAGCTCCCTCCTGTCACCCCAGCCTCGCCTCCCAGAACATCTGCCGCAGCACCTCACGAAGCAAAGCAACATGCTGTGCCAACACCACTTAATTTCTAGTCATGACAGATTTTGTGGCTTCTCTCTTCCCTCCCTGGTCATTCCTATTTACCTGGGCCCTTGGCATTACCCAGAATCCAAAGCTTGTGGGACAAGCATCCCGAGCATTCAGTAATAACAGACCCAGAGTCAGAACTGTCGCCTGGTTACTGTGGCCTGGTGTGCATGTCTCACTCCCAGTAGCCATTTCTCTGAGCTCTCTCCTAATTGATTGCAGAGCCTGAATTTACTGAACAGTCAAGCTGTCAGTAATTGCTTTCCAGCTCTCTCTAGACCCCAGCCCCACTTCTCTCTTTAAGTGATTTCTGGTCTTATGCAGGGAACAAAGTACCCAGCAGGTTACCAACTCATTTCAGAACCTCTCCAAAGGGCAGGCGTATTAGGAGGCAGAGGAGACAATACTAGAACCAGAACACAGAGCGGGTATTGGGGGAGGGACCCCAGATCGACCCTGATGATCTTAAGCTGTTCTGGGCAGCAGGTAGCCACATGGTACTGTGCCACTTATGTGCCACTTATTATGGATCATGAGAGAGGCATCACACCTTAGGATCACCACACCTAATCACACCATTTCACACACAGGGACACCAAGGCCCTGACATGGAAAGGTCTGGCCCAAGGTCACTTTCAAACCAAGATGAAAATGAAAGTCCTCTGAGAGCACACTCTCCTCAAACCCAGGATTTTCCCACAATACACAGTTTCCTCATCGTTATCCACACGGAGCAACTGCCTCCCGCTCCCTTCACTTTCTTATCTCCAAGCAACGGAAGCCGGGCTTTCTCTCATAGTGCAATCTCACAATTGCAGACTCATAATTCTTCAGGCTTTGGTGGCAGAATTGCAAGGTGGATAAACTGAACTTTGGGGCTTTGAAGATGCGGAATTTTGAGTTCCGAAGCTCCCGTTTGCTCACTGTGTGACCTTGGGCAAGGGTGCCCCCATCTCTCAGGCTCCCTTTCCTCGTTCACCAAGTGAAAATTATAATACTAACCACATGATAGAATTATTAGAAAAGACACAGGGGAGAGTGAAGGTTTAAGAAAAAGGCAACCAATAGGCTTGGCCGAAAGTGAGTGCTTAATAAAATAATGGCAATAGCATTGTAAATTAGGGTTCGAGTGCCTGAGTGAATGTTAAAAGAAATGCAATCAAGAGGAAGAATTAAAAAACTAGGACCACTAAGACTTTTTTTTTCTTACAGGCCTGATACTATTACAGCCAATATATTTTCTTTTTTTTTTCCCCAGAGAGATTCTGAGTTTTAAAAATACTACGCAATGGACACAAACCACCCTCCATAGGTTGGGCTCGCATCTCAGCTCTCTCTTCACCAGTGTTGAACGGTGGGGATGGTGGAGAGACTTCTTTTATATTTGGAACCATGGAGCTCAGTGGATCCTTAGCCATTTCCAGCCACTCCCCCAACCAGGCCACTATGTGGGGTCATTTCCCCCCTATTTGAGGGAAATTCAGTTTCTGTTCAGGAAAGATTAGTATTAGCTTCATGTACATGGGCTCTGAATGGGGAGAAGGGTAGCCTGTGAGTCGTGGGGCAGCTGGCCCACTTTAGGCTGAAGGGAAAAGGGGGGTGAAGCTTTGGCTACCCAGAATAGGAAGTTACCATTTCAGAATCTAAAAATAGCTCACCATCTGTCCACTTGGGCACAGAATGATAAATGCAGATTAGTTCCTGGATGTGGACATGAATATTTTTGTGTGTCAAGCTAATAATAATAAGACCACGGATAGTGTCCCCCCTACACACACTCCAGGGCAAGAAAAGTAGAATATACACATCATCTTGGTGGGTGAAGACAGGGAAACTAAGGCAAGGAGAGAATCAGCATAACACGTCAAGTGAGCAGCTGCGGCAAACACTAGGGGTCCAGTTCCCAACGCTCAGAGCAATGTCTTCTGAGTTAGGCAGAACACACCAAAACGCAACAGAGTAAACAATCATCTTCTATTTCTGCAGAGTGGCTTCTCCCGTGCTGGACACACATCCGTTATAATCACGGTAAATCCCTGACATTCCCAAAATATGTTCCAGTCTGCAGAGCCCTCACACAGACCTCCTCTCGCCTGATCATCCCAACAGGTTTAAAAAAAAACTGTAAAGTCAGTGAGATGGGAAGAGTGAGATGCTCCCCTCACGTCACAGGGGAGGAAACAGACTTGGAGGGAGAAAGAGGTGTGTGCCTAAGATCACAAAGTAAGCAAATTCATTCTGCCACTGTAGGGTACAGCCCAAGGAGCTAGAGTGATTCTGACTTGAAAGGAGCTGTGCTTTAGAATTCCCCCCTCTCTCCAATTAACTCAGCCCAGCAGGCATTCCTACTTGCTGGCATAGGATGGAGCCTGGAAGTGAACAGTTTGAATGAAGCCCCAGTGTTGTTTTCCGGTCTGAGGACTAAGGGGCAGCCACTAGCCATCTAGTGTCAGAGTCAAGATTCCAAGCCAAGAGTCCAAATCTCCTTGGCTCCTAATGGGGGGTGGGGGTCACTGTGGAGCTCCTTAGGAAGAGGAGCCAGAGAGTGATGAACTGGGTTCACCCCACACCCTTTCTCAACTAAAACCAGGAAGTTTAGGCGGGATAGTCACTTAGCTGCCTCACGTTCTGCCTCTCCCAGGATGTTGAGGTGGGCTGCGATTTTGAACGGGGTGATTGTGAGAGCCAGGGAATACTTCTGAGCGTTTTCCTAAGTCTATGCTTGGTACCTAGACATGGAGGAGGGGGTCAGGACTGCGGGGATCCCTGTGGCCCTGCTCCAAGTAAAACTTGTTCGGATGCTCCCTGACCCCTCCTTGCTCACACATCACTAAGGATCTCTGACTCCTTCTTGCCCCGTTAGCCAGATCAAAGCTATGGACCTGAGGTCCAACAGAGTTTGGCAGAGGTGAGGAGCTGACTGAGATGAAATCAGAGCCGCAATGGAGTGGGCCGGGACAGGAGCGGGGTGGATTAGAAAAGCCAGAGCAGATCTGGGGCGGCACCCCACTCCCGGGACTCAAGCTTCCTTCACCTGCTCTTTTCCTACCTCCAGACCTGGCCCAGCTGCAGGAGGTGAACGAGGGTCTGCAGCAGCCAGACGCAGAGGCGGCAGCAGCGGCGACGGTAGGCGCTGGCAGAGGACGGCGCCGGCCGGGGCACCGGCTCAGGGCTACCTTCTTTGGTCCGGAAGGCGATAGCACTGTCCTTGGTGCTGATGGCGGCTCCGACTATGTCGCTGTCCTTAGTGCTGACAGCGGGTCCCGGGGTCCCCGCGGACTCCGAGTAGTCGTAGACGAACCAGCGGAAGCTAAGCAGCTGGACGACCAGCGAGGGCAGCAGCACGAAGAGCAAGGTGAGGCCGAAGTAGATGCTCTGACCCTGCAGGTAGTAGGAAGCCGCCAGCCACAGGTCGGTGGCGCCGTCGGAGAAGAACACGAGCAGCGCGCACAGCACCCAGCAGCAGTCCCGCAGCTCGTAGCGCGGCCCGGGGCCCTCGGCCGCCGCGGGTCCCGGGCCGGCGATCCCCACCGGCGCCTCCCCGCGCCCTCCCGCCCCGCCCCGGGCAACTCCCGCCGGCCCCTCCGGCCCCGGGCCGGCCGCGGCCGCCGCTCCATCCGACTTCGCGGCCATGTTGGCGGAGCAGGAGGCGGGGAGCGACTTCCGGGCGGCGGAGCGGGTGGGGTGCGGAGTGGGGAGGACCCTGCGCGGGCGGCTCCCGCCTCCCGCTCTTCCTCCGCCGCTCCTCTTCCTCCTCCCCTCTACCTCAATTATTCATCCTTGCCGGCGCCGCCCCGCCCGGCCTCCGGCCTGGATGTGAGCCGCCCCTTGGGAAGGGAGGGGGCCGGGGAGGGGAGAGCATCCCAGGTCACCCTTGCATGGCTTCCTCGGAGGCGTGGGGCCCAGCCACATGTTTTCTGCTTCTGGCCTTCCCCTGAACCCTACTTCTCTTTGACTGCCCCCGCCCTAGCCTCTCCTCTTCCATTGATCTGCCGAATCTCCGGTGGTTTGGGTCTTGTAATTCTCCAGAAAGGTGGGAGGCCAGGGTCTGCGAATAAAAAGGCAGGGGTGGGGGCGGCCTCTTGGACACCTGCCGTAACCCTTTAGCAGTCACTCCATTCCAACGCCACTTCCTAGGTTCCCCGGTGTTCACTTATTGTTTCATCCTCTCCTTTGATCTTGAGAGATCTCTTTTTTCATTGTCTTTTTCAAGCTGAGAAACTGCAGTCCTGAGTTGCGGTCTCTTGTTCACTCTTCCTTCTTTCAAGAACCGCGTTCACCTGGCCATTTGCCCGGCTAGGGAAGGCAGGGGGAAGGGTTAGGAGGAAACCCCTAGGGAAGGAAAGAGCAAGTGCAAACAGCTACCCTCATCACCACCACCACTGGAGGCCACATTTTCTAGGATGTCCGTGTGTGAGGGTGGGCATGCAAAATGATAGATCTGGCGATTTCTGACGGATAGGACCCTGAAGGGCCAGAAGGTGGCCATGGGGGCACCCACTGCAGAATGTCAGCTGAGGAGTTATGTGGCTAGGTCAGGACTTAGCAAGGAGGCTTGGCAGCCACAGTGGACCAGGGATCACAAAGCAGCCTCCTGGAATTGAGGAGTCCAGTCCCAGGGACATTATATTATAAACATGGTCTATGAGAGGAGGTGGGGGCCTCTCATGTGTCTGAATAGTCCCACACAACCACCCGCTTTGGCTTGGATCAGATGTCCTAGGCCACTGGAACCGTTTCTTTGTCATTATTCTGAGCAGTATGGAATCACTAATCATCCTAGTCCTACGATTTATATGGTTTATACTATCCCCGCCCATTTTATAGATGAGGAAACAGAGTCAAAGGACTTTATTTAATGGCTTAAAATTACATAGTAGTGCTAGAAACAAATTCAAATGTGGCTGTTGAATAGGCTTTGAAAGCCCAAGGGAATGGGGAAGGGAGGGAGGGGAGGAAGTGAGAGGAAGGACCACCCTGCTCCGGAGTGACGGGAGAGAGAGGAGACAGCTGCCCTAGGCTAGGTCAAGCAGCCATCTGCTGTCCTGAAGCCTGGCTTCCCTTTCCTGTCCAGGGACTGTTTCGGTCTCAGTGATGCTTGGGAGGTTGGGGTACCAGCTGTTGCCTAAAGCTAAAAGCAGAGGGGAAGTGTTAGGGGATAAAGGAGTTTTCAAGGCTGAATTTGAAGCCAGTAGCCTATGTTTAGACTGACAGGAGCCTATATGGTCTGAATCAGGAAGACCTAGCTCTTCTTTTTTTTGTCTCCTACAACCCCAGACCTAAAAACCAGTCTAACACAGAGAGCCTTAAGTGGGGTCGGAGGAGCTGCTCTGGCTCTGGCCACCCTCTGGTCAGGTGCCTGGATGGGCCTGGCAAAGATAGTATCCTCCTTTGGGCCCCACCTAAATGGAAGTCCCCATATATCCCAAGCCCAGTTTAATCAACCCAGCAGCAGAAGTCAGGTTTTATGGGCTGATACTTTGATGCCAAAAGGTCTGGGTCCCAGACCCACAGTCCTTTCGTGATTCCATGGCTTCGGGTAAACCACTCGATTTTTCTTGGCTTCATAGAATAACAAAATGGAGTATATGGCACGCCTTCCTGCGAGGACAGCAGTGAGGATAATCATTAATGGGAAGTTTCAATGAGGATAATGCTTTCCACAGAAACGTCTTCCAGAAACATCTCCCTGATACTCTGGGTATAACTGCCACAGCACCCCGGTCTTTTCCTTCTTCACAGTGACACACCAGCCAGCAGCTTATCTTGTCACGCGTGTCTGGGATCTTCCCGAGGGCTTGGGAAATTCACCCATCTTTCTTCACCCTGAGACTTTATAGTGCCCAGTGCTCTGGTACTCAGCAGGTGTCCTGTGAAAACGTGAAGGTGGCCTTATATAACCTGAAATGATAAAATTTTACAAGAAAGGAAATAAAAGCAGCCCGGTGGTGGCGCGCACCTTAAACCTCAACATTTAGGAGGCAGAGGCAGGCGAATCTCTGAGTTTGAAGGCAGCCTGGGCTACAGAGCAAATTCCAGGACAGGCAAGGCTACATAGGGAAAGGAAAGATGCTAACCAAACCTCATCCAATGAGACGCAGGCATTGGGACAAATGCCTGTGATCTCAGCCCTTGGGGTAAGGAATAGGGACAAAGGAAAGAGAATTGTAATGAATCCAAGGCCAGTCTGGAGCAGTTCATAGTGAGCCCCATCCAAAACGAGCGAGCGAGGGACTCAGTGACACAGGTGATCTTTCTCCAGTTTATAAAGGTGACTTATTCACACGGAGACAGTGGCTGTGAGGCATGGCTTGTAATCCTTTCAGCACAGTGTTAGTAGCTTTAGGAGGTTTACATTGTTACTAGTTGTTATTTACAAACTGGCCACTTTGTGGGTAGAAACTGAACCAGCAGGAAATGCTGCTTCAAGGCTGTTTGGTTGTTTTTTTTTTTTAAGGAAGTAGGAACATTTGCATTCAGGAGCCCTGTGTAGGGTTTGAGTGACTAGACTAGATGAAATGACCCAGAGGAAGGACTTTCTAAGAGATCTGAAGCATCCGTCAGGTGTGGAGTTAATCTACCTATCAAGGACACTGTAGAGGGGATCCTGTCTGACCCGGAGGTCTATACTGCTGTGTCCTGAGGGCACGAGTTCAGATGTGAGTGGAACCAAGGGACGTGTGGACTGACTGTGTTTCAGAGGCAGCTGGGTGGGCCTGGAAACAGCTTGGGGCTGACCTGCCTATGAGCAAAGTCTGAGTCTGGCTGGGATGGAGGCAGGTGGCCTACAGTCGGTCAGAGCTGGACAGGCCCTTTGAGAGCTCATCCACTTCCCTAGGCCTCTCTCACTTCACAGATGGAGACGCTGGGCCCAGAGAGATAACCTAAGTTAGCCAGCGGCAAAGACAAATCTGGAGCCTTTCCCTAGCTCTCGGAGACATGATGGTCTCTAAGCTTTGTGGGGAATAGCTCTTAGGAACCATCCTTGTCATCTTTCCTTACTTGGCCTCCAGATGCTGCTGAGCAAGGACTCCACCCCGTCTACTGCCCCTTCTGCTATTCCTGATGGTTTTCCCACGCTTCCTACTGTGCACAGGATAATTGGTACTACATTGTTTATAAACGCATATGTTGGGCATGGTCCAAATGCCAATCATAAGTCTGGCTAAATAAGCCATGGGGGTTGTGACAATGGAGTGGCCTGGAGAAGTGCTCTGTCCTAATGTGGAGAAGTTCTTACAGAGGAAAAACAAGGGCAGAAAGAGTGGTGAATCTGTGTGAAAATGGCAAATAACAACCTCTGGCTTCATATGTTTATATAAGCATAAAGACATTCTGGGGCTGGTGAGATGGCTGGGGGCGTAAAGGTGCCACCAACAAGCCTGAGGACCGGGGTTCAATTTCCAGGGTCCACATGGTGGAAAAAGGGAACTGACTCCTCCAAGTTGTCCTCTGACCTCCACACAAGCCATAGTACACACACCCTCCTCCCACATGTACACAAAATAAATAAATAAAAATGTAATAATTTTTTCGGGAAAAAAACCCTTTGGAATTACATAATAAAGATTGCTTAAAAAGACACTAGTAGTTGGGGATAAGGATGGGATGAAAAATTCATTATTTGTTGTGTATGCGTTTTTACAGCCGTGCAAATGTATTTGCTTATTAGTAGAGTAAAATTATAAAGAGGACAGCTGCTAAATAAGCCTGGCCAGATGTTGTAACACAGGAACAGGAACCAGTGTGGTCAGATTTTCTAATTATTCAAGAGAAGACACAAAGCTCTATTTTACTGTAAAATGTCCTTAGTTTTAGATACCAGCTCCAGGTTTCTTCAAACACTTCTCTTATTAGTAAATAAGCCACTGGGGCAGATGTGGCCAGCTCTTCAGCCTCAGCCCTGATGACCTGCCCCTGGCCTAAGAGCTCTCAGCGCTCAAGGTTTTTATTCTTATGTGGGCAGCTGCAGGCTGAAAATTGACTCCTTCTGCCTCTCTCTGGACACCCTTCAATCCCTGCCTCTTGGGGCTGTGACACTAACAGCTTTTAACTCAAGATCTAGGAGGCAGAGAGAGGCTGTGAACTCTCAGATAATTCTCTCCCCTGGGATGCTGTAGGCATCAAGGCCCACTTGCCTCCTGCTGTCCACCCATCTGTCCCTTGGAAGTGGGCGCAGGAGTGAGGCTGGCTGCGAGGGCACGGGAAGGGCTTCCTCCCAGAGCTCACACGACAGGGCTCTGTTCAACCCTGGAAGGATCAGATCTAAGATGGGGATCCTAAGAGCCTGTCAACAAAGAAAAGCCAGTGATGCGCATGTGGTGAGTGTTAAGGTAGCTGGCCAAATTCCAAATGCTGAGATTGCCGTTCCAAGAAGGACCTTTCAGGACCACCTCCATTCATCTCTCTTGGACAGACAGGGAGACAAACTGCTCCCAGCCCCACTGCCTACCTCAAGACCTTTTTCCTGGCTGGCAAACCCAGCTTCTTCCCTGGGCTCTCTGTAGATGCCCTGTGTAGGCTCTGTTTCTTAACAATTAAATTTTATTATACAATCCAACTAGCTTACACAAGAGGGAAAAAAGATTAAAGGGGAAAATGAGTGAACCTTCCAGTATCCGTTCCACAGGATGGGTCCTTAGGTGTCTCTGGCTGGCATGCTGGTCCAGCCTGTTCGCTGATCCACGTGCGCTCAAGCCTAGTCTCAACCTGCTGTTGCTCTTTCCTCTCCGCCTGTCTGGGTCACGTGGCCAGTCCTCAGCCGTGCAGACATCTCTGTCCTGCCCATCTCTCCTCTCCAGCATCAATTTCATCTCTTACCATCTTCTCCGCATTCACCCTCTTCCAGCCACACAAGCTGCTTGCTGTCCCTTTGATTTCATTTTAATTGTTTTTGTATTTGGTGCTGAAAATTGAACACAAGGAGGCCTGCTAGGGTTATGTACCTGAGCCACCCCGCAGAGTTCCTGGTCATTAGCAAGCCTGTCTTCTCCTTTTTCCGGGCTTTTGTCCCTGCCCTTCCCAGGTTACCAGCCGTTGCCTTTCTCTCAGATGTGGGCTGTTCAGAGGCCCTTTCCCTACCCTCAGCCCCAGGCCTCCCAGGTCTAGGATTATAGATGCACACCGCAGTACCTGGGTTCGTGAGGCATTTTGTTGCTCACCTTGCTCATACACTGGTCCCCTCTCCCGTGTTTTAAAAAATTTCATTGCTTTTGATACTACCTGACGATGATACACAGGCAGTTGTTTCTGGTACAGAGTGGAAGGCCTGCATGCTTATGTTACCCTCCACTGAGTCCTCAAGACTTAAGGGAGGCAGCAGGCTCAGTTGCCGCAGGAAGGGGCAAAGGCTTGCAGTCATGGTGACAGCGAGTTCCTCAGCTTAGTCATTTAGGGTGCCTTCCTCATTGCAATGTTTTGTTCTTCTTTGTAGGACCTGAGAGCCACTTAAATAAACAAGGGTGTCCTTATTTATTCATTGAGTTCTCAGTGTGTCCATATAGTCAAAAACTGAAAGGTACAAAGGAGGCACTTTGGGAAAGGTTTCTCCAGGCACCAGCTCCCTTCCAGGGGCAACCAGCGATGCAACAGCATTTTGGTTTTGACGGGGATCTCATTTAGCCCAGGCTAGCCTCAGACCCACTATGTAGTGTTAAAATAACTTTTTAGATTCATGATTCAATTATCGTTTCCAAGGCTTACTGCCTCCATCTGCTAACCTAGGCCTAGTCCTGGAAGCTTCTAGCCTCCATACAATCTAATCTAGGCCTAAAATGTTTTCACACTCTGAGACTTACTGCTGAGTAATCTCCTCCTTTCTGGTTCTTTCCGAGCTCTGGCTGGCTGGTTGAACTCATTTGTTCTGGCTCAAACTCCTCTCCAGGCTGACTGACTCAAACTGACTTCTCAGCTTTTGAATGGCTTTGTCTGGCCAAACTAACTCTAGCAATCTGTTCTACTTTGGCTCTTCTCATTCTCTGCCTCGTTCTGTCTTTACCTGAGTTTAGTTTGTTCTTTCTCTGCAACCTGTCTCACTATTACTGTCCCGTAAAACCACCTCCTCCCTCTCTCATTCCGTGTGCTGCTCCTTTAAGTAACTCCCTTTTCTTCTCTCTCATGAGAGTTGGGCGTATCCTATTCTGTCAAATCTTTCTCTGATTTGTCACTTTGTCAGCCACTCAATTAGACATTATATTTAAACATGGGTGCTTCCACCTACAAACTAACTTTACTTTCATTGTTTGGGATTAAAGGTGTGTGCCACCACACCTGGACCTAAGCTTTCCTTTATTTTAAACTTGCTTTCTACCAGGTTGGCCTTGAACTCAGAGATCTGCTTGCCTCTCTCTCTCTCTCTTTCTCCTGGGATTAAGGTTATGTGCCACCGCTGCCCCATGTGTCCGCATTCTAGCAGGATCACACAGACCTAGAAGGTCTTTGAATTTGAACTCTTTCCATAGCAGCCATGTTCTGAATTAAAATTCCTCTACATCTTTCCCCTTTCCATTTAAGCTAAGAATTGTACAGAGTTTGACTTTTACGATAGAAAAAGTTATCACTCCCACAAGCTTAACAGTCCAAATGTCCTTACAAAAATCTGTTGATGCAACGATCCTTCATAATTGCAGTCCTGATCATCTGTCTTCAGCAACAGCCCATTTTAGCATCAAGGTTTTCCAACATGCCAGCCTGATGAATTGTCCATCTTTCAGCTGGTTTGTTGAGCTGTCACCATGCAGTGGGATTTGCTTTGTGTGTCTGTGTTGCTGTCCTCCTGCATCTCTTCCTTGAGTGCCATTACATTGAAGCTGCTCTTATTTGGATTGGAAATTTATCAGTTTTGATGCAAGATATAGTCTTTCATCTCCTGTGGAAATATAGGCAAAACCTCTTCTCCAATGCAACACCTTCCCTGACTTCCATTCTCATGTTAAAACGTCTTTGAAGTATACAGGTTGAACTAATGCATTAGTTTTCTCCGTACAGTCCAGTGTCCTTCAGCTAATCTTATTTCCCTTTTCTATTTATCAAGATACAATAGATCTTTAGGAAACTACACACAAACCAGACTTTTAGGCATTCACATTTCATGCCTGGTGCCATGCTGATAAGCCAGGTTTCTTACCCATTATAGCCAAAGGTAATTGAAGTGGAAGTTTCTGGTTTCTTTAAAAACTTGGTTGTGTTGTGTGATGTTTTTCTGGAAGCTGCCTTGTGAGAGGGCATGCGATGTTTTGCTGAAAACAGACACATAAGCGAGCACGTGATGTTTAGAAAGAATGTAAACAGAACCCCACAGTTAAATGATACTACCATTGCTACACCACACAACACTCCGCTGGGCTTCTCTGGTCTTCGCTTCACAGGGAGAGAACATTCCAGAGAACATCTTGTGGTTCTGCTCCTTCTGCTCACTCGTGTTGATGCAGCAGAGCCTTGCAGTTTCTGCTGGATCGCACCACTGCTATGGACATGTGTTGCTGTTTGGTACTTACTGTTGGACTGGATTACTGGTATCCTGACAAAGCAAAGCAGAATTAGCCAAGAAACTATGTCTAAAACAGGCCCACAACTCCTTTTTCCTATTACCATTCTTTTTCCTCTTCCTCTAGTCAGTAAGGTTGAAGTGTTTAAGAACTCTAAATAAAGTTGGTTTTGAAAAATCCAAGCTTACAGATAATCTTGAATTTCTGATCCTCCTGATTTTACCTCCTAAGTGCAGAGTGTTGAACCCAGGGTTTCATGCATGCTAGGCAAGCACTCTTTCCATTCTACTTTCAGAACAGAATTCCATCCATTCCACCTCCCCCTTTTTTGAGACAGGGTTTTATAGTGGGCATTTTGGTTTCTTTAAAACCCAGTGATCTTATGTTTTTGTTTTAATCCCAAGTGTGGGATATAGGGCTGCTTTTAGTTTGTCCACAGCTGATAATTGCCTCATGGGGCTCAGAGAGGGGTGTGGTCACTGCCAGCTGGTAACGTCCTTGTGCAGTTCAGAGAGTGGCATGGTCTCTGACAGCTGCAGATAATTTAATTCTGAGAACTTGGAGAGGGAATAAATATCAGAGCCCAGAGAGAGAGAGAGAGAGAGAGAGAAGATACAGAGAGAGAGAGAGAGAGAGAGAGAGAGAGGCAGACAGACAGACAGACAGACAGACAGACAGAGAAGTGCTTTGAGGAGACTGTTAGAGGACGAAGAAAGCTACTGGTTCACTGGACTGCTGGATACCCTGATGACTGAGGTTGATATTGCCCCAATGAACTTGACGATCCTTAACAGCCAGAAGTAGCTAAAGAGAACTCTTCCCCCTTTCCTTTCTAACCTTTTTTTCCCTACCCAGTGTTGGGAGGTTGAAAGGGAGGAAGAGGTATTAGAAACCAAAATAAAATAGACTTTAAAAAGGTGCCTACACCGTTTGACTATGCAACTCTGGATGGCCTCAAATGTGCTGTGTAGACCAGATTGCCTTGACATCAAAGAGATCTGTCTTCCTCTGCCTCCCCAGGGTTGAGATTAAAATCTGTGCTTTGTCACTTCAAGTGCTCATCTGCCTTCCTCCATAGGCACTCATGCCATTTAAAAAGAGACCCTGAACTGTATTCAGTGCCATGCCTTACCTTTCCCCCATATGACAGCGTGTTCAGAGCCTGCTGGGTTCCAATGCATAGAGAATACACCGTTCCCTCTCATAGCATCAAGAATTCCACTGGATGTCCTGTAACCTACTTCACCCATCCCTTCAATGATGAGCAATTGAGTGGCCTCCAGACGGTGACAAATTGCTAGAAACTTGGTGGGCACACCGTTTTGGACATCTATTAGAATAAGTTTCTAGTTGTAGGCCTGTTGATTGAGTGATATAAAGAATGCTCATGATTTTGATAGATGCTTTCCTTGAGGACTGCTCCAGTCTTTTCTCTAGACAAAAGCACTAAAGAGGTTGCTGTAAACAGCCTTTTAAAGGGGATAGCGATGAGTCTTCCTGTAACACTGCTGCAGGGAGCTTAAAAGAATGAGCTCTGGGTAGAAAGTCCTCCAGGAGAAGCCCATGCTGAGAACAAATGGGCTGAAACCCTGGTACCAGCGCAGAGAGATTCACACCGCTGACACCCAGCCAAACCTGCATGTACATATTTCCTTGATTTCATTTGATCAGTTTTGCTTTGTTTGAAACATGGTCTCACTTTGTACTTCTGCCTGGCCTCAAATTCCAGGGTTCTCCTATTGCCCCAGGGCTGGGATTATAGGTGTGAGCTACCCTGCCATCCTTGTTTCATCTTTCTTTATTATTATCATCTTATTTTACTTTATTATTCTATTTTACATGTACGAATGTTTTCCCTGCATGTATGTCAGTGTACCATGTGGGTGCCTGATGACTGAAGAGGACACCAGAAACCCTAGGTTTAAGTTGCAGATGACTGTAAGCTGTCATGTAGGTCCTGGGACTCAGACCCAGGTCTTCTGAAAGAGCAGCCAGTGCTGAGCTGACTACTACTAGTCTTTCTCTCTGTGGATCTTGTCAAAATAACTTTAAAACTAAGCAAATACATAAATAAATCCTTCTTTTTTCATCAGTATTTGTTTTCTTGAAACAGGGTCTCACTACATAGCCCTAGCTGACTTAGAGCTCACCATGTAGACCAGGCTAGCCTCGAACTCATGCCAAGTCTCCTACCTCGGCCTCCCAGGCACCAGGATTACAGACATACTCCACTGCACCCACTTCCTTCATCCGTTTTGTTTCCTAGTTCTCCTTAGATATGGTGGCCGGGAATGGGCCAGGGACCTCGGGACTTGGGTAGCACTTCAGAATCCTTGCAGGTGGGCAATTGCTCCACTATGCTATACCTCAGCTTCCACTTCAGTGGCAAGGATTCCCTACTTTCTACGGTTGTGAGAATCCAAGGATGATGGAAAGTGCTCAGCAGGGTTCCCAGCATGCAGCAAGGACTCGCTGACTCACCTGCTTGGTGTACACACCATAGAGACATTCTGTTTCAGCCAGTGATACAGAATAACCCCTACTAAACAGTAAATGTTCAATAAGTACTGGTTCAGTGGGTGTGTCCACTTCATAATTCCTCTCTGTCTACCAGGCCCTTCACTGAGGCCTAGCCCATCTGACTCTTGCTTTTGGTTTTGGTTTTGTTTTTTTCGAGACAGGGTCTCTTTGTGTAGCCTTGGCTGTACTAGACTCACTTTGTAGACCAGGCTGGCCTCGAACTCACAGCGATCAGCTTGCTACGCACACACACCCACACACCCACACACCAGGTGGTCGGATGACAGGTGGTTGGTCAGATAGGCAGCAGGTGGGTGGAACGGGAGCTGTCACCCTCCTAGTCCTTTACTTCATGGAGTCCAGTGAGAGTGCCGCACCCTTCGTTCTTGTGGAACATTCACTAAATCCTCAGGCTTTGGTTTTCTGATGTGGTTTTGATACACCCACGTGCCCATATGTTCTCAGTCTACTTTGTAAGTTTTTAGGTGGCACCTTTTTTGTTTGGAGGAGTACGTTGTCGGTCTGTGCCTCATGGCTAGTGCTTCACAGTGATGGAGTCTGTGACTCATGGCTGGTGCCTCACAGCAGTGGGGTCTGAGCCTCGCACCAGTGCTGCACAGTGGTGGTGTCTGTAACTAAGATACGGAGTCGTCCTTCCTTTGATACTGTCAGGTGCAGCCAAATGCTACTTGTAAAATGGAGTCTCCCAGGTCAAGGCACAACCTGAACCCATTCACACAGCTCTGAGCATCACACAGCCCCCCCCCAATCTCCACACTTTCCCTCTGCTTAGTTTATTTCTAGTTCTCCTAAGATCTTGGCTTAAATGTCACTTTCTCAAGAAGCCTTCCCTCCACCCTAATTTAATTCAGGACCCTCCACACAATCTCACTGGACTGTGAGATTTTGTTCGAGCATTATCACAATTAGGAAAAGGCAAATGAGTAAATGTCAACCACATGACGGTCACGGCTGGAAGTCTGCCAAGCCAAGGATTGCCCTGCCCTGTATACCACTGGGTCCCCAGGTCCTAGCACAGGGCCAGTACTCGCAGGCATTGTCCTGAATGTCCTGAGTGCCAATGCCTGTTTCACAGAGGGTTGATCTGCCCTTTCCCACCCTGACCCCCACACCATCCTCCCTCCAGTGGAAGAAAGGCTGCCTGTAAGAGTAAAAGGGTAAGGGAGGAAAGGGAAGAGAAGAGGGAAAAAAAACTGGATCCTGGGGCTGAGGTTGTAGCTCAGCACTTCGAGTAGAGTGATCCTCTAGCACGCAAAAGCCTTGGGCTCAATCCCCAGCACTCTGCAAGACAAGGCACCACCACTCTGGTGGTGAAGGCAAGAAGTTCAAGGTTATCCTCAGCTACATATGAAGTTCGAGGCCAGCCTGGGCTACATGAGACCCTATCCCAATATAAAACAAAAAATTGGGTCCTTAATTCTCTCCATGGTCATGCTTAGCCGTATTAACAGACCTTTCTGGAGCCCACTCTGAGGTCCTTGACCCCTGAGAGGAAGTCCCTGGATACATGTCTTCTGTCCTGGCGAGAATACCAAATACATGAGGGGGTGAGGTCAGAAGTGAGACCCCAAAACTGTTGAGGGTTGACCTGGGTGATTCAGGATCTTGTGTCCCCAAGGGAAGAGTAAACACCTTTGGAAAATGAAAGCAAAGGGCCGGCCAGGCAGGGGGCATACCCAAAACAAGGACAGTGGGAGGCGCCTTTGAGGACCTGGATCCAAGAAGAGTGGAGGAAGATGTCAAAGACAAGGACAAGGAGGCCACAATGAGGAATATCTCACTGTTCTAGTGCTGTAAAAAGACACCATGACCAAAGTATCTCTTATAATTGGGGCTGGTTTACAGTTTCAGTTTAGTCCATTGTCACCATGGCAAGGAGCATGGTAGCATGCAGGCAGACATGGTGCCAGAGAGGTAGCTGATGAGAGTTCTACATCTTGATCCATAAGCAGCAGCAGCAGCAGAGAGAGAGATCAACACGGCCACACCTCCTAATCCTTCTGATTCTTTCAAAGAGTTCTACTCCCTGGTGTCTGAGCATTCAAAACATGAGCCAACATGAGGGCATTCTTATTCAAAACACCACTAGCCGCCATCGCCATCGTACCTGCACTTGCTATAATCCACAAGTGAAAACAGCTTAGTTGCCTGCCTACAAGACAGCAGTAAATACACCATTTCCAGCCATGCCACGGGCAAGCCACAAAAGATGGGCATATGTGGACTGGTGACGTGGCTCAGAAAGGGAAGGGGTTTGCTGCAGAAACTTGAAGACCCATGTAAATGTGGATCCGAGCTGGACTTCTTGATACAGACCTATGATCTCAACTCAGCAATGTTACCTAAGATGCTAAGACAGGAGGATCCTAAGTTCAAGGCCTGGCTGGGCTGTTGAGTGAGTTCCAGGCTAGCCTGAGCTATTGAGTTAGGTCTAATCTCAAAACAAAGAGCAGAAAGCTATAGTGGTAGAGCACTTGCTCAGCATGCACGTTTCAGCCCTTGGGGCAGTGGGCAGGCTCTAATCATAAATTCTAATGTGAGGACATTGAGGACTGAGTTAGTAGTAAAGATTTGTTCCCAGAGGCCTGGAGTGTTTTGGACTTGGGCTCTCTTTGGAGGTCATTTAAGATGCTTCAAGTCAAGCCACAGAGCCATCTGTTGCCTGGTGAAAATCTAGGCATGGGGAATTAGAGACAAGTCCCCATCTGGCTGCATGACCTTGGGAGGAGCCCATCCCCTTTCCTGGCCTTAATGTCCTCATCTGCCCAATGGGAATTCTATTTCTGCATTAGCCAGGGCTGTGGGAGGATGAAGCAAGGGCACAGAGGAATCCTATGAAAGGGAAGGATTATGCTCTGGGTCATGGAAGGAGAGGAAGGGAGGCCTCCCTTCCACCTGCCAAGCCCACAGAGGAAGTAGAGGAGGGGAGCTGGGGACCACCCAGGCCAGCAACACAACCCACATTCAGGACATGAGCAGGGATGTGGGCACCTGGACTAGCCATGGACCAAAGTTGGTGAGGCAGCCACCCAAGCTGTCTGGAGCACTGGGACACTGACACAGAGCTCTGCTGTGTTCTCCACCCTCCGCCCCAACACAGCTGCAGCTGGTCCCTTCTTCAAGGGTTAAGCATCAACCTCCCACCCCAAACAATACACCCATCACAGCCAGACTACAGCACACTTGCCCTCCACAGCCTATGATCCCACCAGAGGCAAGGGGCTTCTCCCAGGCCGACTCCATCAGATCCACACTTCCTCAAAACCCTCCAGAATGTCTCCCCAACCATTCCCCTTATCAGAGGAGCCTGGTAGGCTGTGCTTCTCCCCGTCCCCAACCTCAGCATCTCAGATCAGGGTTAGGAGCCTTGTGAAGTGCATTCCTGGCCCCACTTCCCCACCATGATCACAACTGGTGGGTCCTGGGAGGGGAGGGAGCAAGGCAGGAAAGGTTGGGGGATGAAGATGTCAGGCCGGCTGAGGCGAGACAATTCATTTCATTGGGGGGGAGCAAAGACTATTTCAGCCTTTGGGGAGTGAGTAGAGGCTTTTGGGGTGAGTGTACATCATCGGCGGGGTGGGGTGGGGTGGGGCCAAGGTGCTTTGAATGCCTTATTTACATGAGAAGGAATTCCTGGTGCTTGCTGGACTTGACCTTATAAGGAGACAGGAAGTTTAACCTGTAACCTGGTCTCCAGGCGACATGGACACCTCAAGAGTGGCAGAGGTGGGGGTTGTAAGCAGGCCCAGAACAGGGAGGGGACGCTCCTATTTCTGCTCCTACTTCTCAAGACAAGGTTTTCAGAATTTGGACATGCTTGAACCTCATTCACTCATCATAGCCATTGCTGAGCAGGACAAAGGAGTAGAGGAAGCTGTCCACAAGTACTGGGAAGAGTGGTTGCCCCGCCCTCCCTCTCCCCTCCCCCCCCCCACCTCCTCTCCCCCACCACCACCCTAGGCCTTCTCTAGATCCTAGATTGGTCTTGAATTTTTTTACAATCCTTCTGCCTTAGCCTCCTGAGTGTTGGGACTATATGAACCATCTTAAAGACAAACAAGCATGCTGGGCGGTGGTGGTGCACGCCTTTAATGCCAGCACTTGGGAGGCAGAAGCAGACAGATCATGGTGAGTTCGAGGCCAGCCTGGTCTACAAGGTGAATCCAGAACAGTTAAGGCTACACAGAGAAACCCTGTCTCAAAAACAAACAAACAAACCTGTAACATCTCTGTTGCAGTGGTGGTAGATGGGTCATCTAGGGTAGGTTAGGGAGTGGGTGAGTGTTGTAAAGTGTTTTAAAGCATGAAGGAGCCAGGGAGGCAGACGTAGAAATCCACCGTGGCTGTGATCTTAGCCAGAGAGGCACAGATGGTACCTTCATCGGCTGCTGCCTAGGGGCTCCATCTGTAAGCTGGACGTGGATGCATCGATCCCTACCCTTCACCTCATCCAAAAAGACAGGCCTCCAAGTCCCAAGCTGACGGCTTTAGTCTGAGAGGCTGCAGTACCCTGAGGGCCATGGTTCCCAAGGAGAGCTGTGGATGTTATCACTGAGCACACAGAGACGGTAGGAAAGGACTCCAGGACTCCGAGCATGGCTGCTATTGGCTGCAGTCCACAGACCAAGAGTTGATGTGGTTCAAGGAACGAAAGAAGGTTTGGTGGCGGCGGCGGCGGTGGCAGTGGTGGTGATGGTGGCGTTGGTGGTGGCGGTGGTGGTGATGGTGGTGGCGGTGGTGGCTGTGGGGGCGGCAGTGGGGGCGGCAGCGGGGGTGGTGGCGGCAGGGGTGGCGGTGGTGGTGGTGATGGTGGTGGTGGTGGTGGTGGTGGCGGTAATGGTGATGGTGGTGGTGGCGGTGGTGGTGGTGATGGTGGGGGTGGGGGTGGCGGCGGTGGTGGTGGTGGGGGCGGGGATGGGGGTGGCGGCGGTGGTGGTGGCGGGGGCGGGGGTGGCGGCGGTAAAGGTGGTGGTGGTGGTGGCGGCGGCCCACGCCTTTAATCCCAGCACTTGGGAGGCAGAGGCAGGCAGAGTGAGTTCTAGGACAGCTAAGGGTTACATAGGGAAACCTTGTCTCAAACAAGAAGGAGGAGAAACATAAAGCCTCCCTCCTAGAGCTTAAACAGCCTCTACAATATACCAGCCATTTGGCCTCCCAGCCTGGGCCTTCCTGCTGGCCTCCTGGGCTAGGAAACTAGTTACCTTGAGCTGGCTCGGTTCATCTTTCATGTGCCAGGGTTTAGGAAGTCTACCCCCACATTCAGCCCATAGTCACTGACTGAACATGACTGGACCAAGCTCATTCTTGGCCGAGACACACAGCAAAGACCTGGACAGCCAAGGTCTCGTCGGGACATACCTAGATGTCATCCCAAAAGGAATAAAAGTGTTTATTCTGAGCCACCAAACATGAGAATCCATGGTCCCAAATCCAGACTCAACTTGCCTCAGATGACTGTTCCACTGTGCACAGAAGTCACGTGAGTTATTTTGTGGCTGTTGACTTGTTTCTGATCCAGTGTCTCACTATGGTGGCCTGGCTGGCCCAGAAAACTGTGCAAACCAGGATAGCCTTGAACTCACAGAGTGCTGAAATTAAAGGCATGAGCCAGCAAACTGAGGCCAGGTTACATGAGTTCTTATTAGTCACAGGACAAAACAAAGGCAAAATTCACTTATTAAATACGTAGGTGGTGACTGAGGTTGGACGAGATGCAGCAAAACGGGGGGAACTGTTACAGGTTTTAGACTCTCTGCTGACATGCTTAGCACTTGGGTGGCGTGCGATCTACTGGTCTACTTAAAATGTGGGCAACAAAGGGACAAAGACAGCACGTGATAATTCAGTTCTGGCTCTGCAGCGTTCTAACTCTCCAATCACAGAGTCTGAATCAGTCAGTTTTTAAAGAAGTTACTTCTTCCTAGTAACTTCCATTCACAGCCCCATCCTAAGAGGCTAAATGCTCAGAAAGGGAGATGTTTAGAGAGAGAGAAAAAAGATGCTATGGTAAGTGCAGAGGTGGGACACACACACTTGACAAGCGGAGACATGGCATGGCATTGCGGGAGCAAAGAGGATAAGAGAAAATTAAACCAGGCTAAGGGCAGGTGTGTGCAAATGACCTGAGAATTCCCTATTGGCTCTAGGTCCAGTAGGACGCAGCAGGCCCACAGTGATGGCTGGGGACACCATTACTCATGCCCTCTCTCCTCTTCCTAAGGCTTCTTTCCTGCAGACCTTACCTGGTACTCTCCACTGACCTTGCATCAGTGAGCAGAGACAAGTCACAGGTCTGGGCAGCAGGAGCTGCAGGTGAAAGGGAAAATTTTTAATTAGCATTAAAGCAACCAGAACAGCAGAGCTCTCTAACTCATAAGTGCAGGTCGACAGGTATGCTAGCCCAAGGTCCCAGATGATAAGTCACAAAGAATGCGGAGATAGGAGACAAAGGCCTACTGAGTGTTCCAGGGACCGGCTGGCCATAAAAGATAGGGAGGGTACACAAGGACAAATTCCTGAGAGAAGCAGGTACCGGACATGATCAAGTGAGTAATGAGCCAAGACCCCTCATCCAATTTTATGGTGTTTGCTTAATCCTCTTTGAGGCCAGCACACAATGTTCTAGGTTTGAGTTTAACCAGATGTGTTGTCAGCTCAGATAAAACATCTACCCTCAGGTTTCAAGAAAAACAGGAACCAAGGACTGTTCCCGTATGATTAAGTCTGAGCTTACCCTAGATCTGCCTACACAATTTGCTGATGTTCAAATGTTTGAAACAACCAATTGTGTGTGGCCGCGCCAAAACTTCCCACTCCCCCCCGACCCTTGCCCATATAAACCCCTAACCCCTGGGCTTCTGGGTCGACCCCTCTGTCTCCTGCGTGAGGTACGTGTCGACCCGGAGCTCCGCCAATAAACTGCCTCATGTGTTTACAGCAAGACGGTCGTTTGTGTATCTTTGGGTGCGCGCCATCCCGAGGCTTGAGTGAGGGTCTTCCTTTGGGGGTCTTTCACAGGTGATGCCCAGTGACGGCCTTATGGGTTGGGTATGGCACTGATACCTCTTTTCTCCAGCTTTTTATATCCAGTGCATCGTTCACCTCTCTGGCCTCATCTCCCGCCTTCCTCCCTCACATCTATTCTATCACACATGCATCAGCCTCCCTGTCCTCAGGCTCACCTCAGGGTCATTGCACTTGTGACCTCTGCCTGCAGTGGTGTCTCACCTCACCCAGCTAGCCACCTGGCTCACTCCCTCACCTCCTCCCAATGACACCTCTTCAGAGACACCCTCCCTAACTCCTGCGTCACTCCCTCCCTCTTCACCTTGCATTGTTGGGGCACCTGGACAACACTTACCTGCACTTGACACAGGGTGCGTTTGCTTATTTCCCTGTTGGTTGCCCACCCCACCCCCCACACCTCCCCGAGCCTGAAGGTGGGCACCACACCTGGCTTTGCTCATAGTAGACTCATGAATTTCTGAGCCTGGGAAACTGCTACATTTCCATGAAACGAATAGTTAGGAAATATCAAAGATGTCCCAAAGTCCAAAATCTGTTCATTTTGACTCTTGGGGATGACTGTGACCTTCTCTGCAATGTCCAGCGACCACATGTGGTCCCTGAGGGCCAATCAGAGCCAAGAAACCATTCACATGGGGCCTTCCTTAACCCCTCTCCATGCAAGCCCACTCAACAAGGGTCAGGGGCGTCAGCCTGCCCAGCCATCTTTGGCCCCAAGGTGGAGAGACCCAAAACTAGGGTCCAGGCCCCAGGGATTCCTGGAAAGACTCATTTCTCCTTTGGCAAATATCCTCACTTCCTTCACAGGGCTTGTGCCTGCATTTCTGAACCAGAAGGTGTTTACACAAAACATCCTGGGTTTGGCGACAAATTCACCCTCTATGAGGAATCCTTAATGAATCTTCCACACCAGGCAGCTGCAGAGTAAACTGTCTCAGTCTCTTGGAAGGGAAGGCAGCCCAAAGCCAGACGAAGAGGTGTTTCTGGGCTTCATGAGAGAGAGAGACCAAAGCCTGTGTCCCCCTCCCCCCCAGATCTGTGCCTAATTTACCCTTCTCCCAGGCAAAGAGGTCATGAAATTCAAGTGAGGCAAAGAGGATGAAAGGGCTAAGTTACCAGAAGTCAAAAAGGAGACTTAAAAAAATTAACATCAGATCAGGGCTTTAAGATTGGGGGGGGGGCAGGGGGGCGGGGAGAGGTGGCTCCGGGAGCAAGAGTGTTCACTTTGCAAGAATGAAGATCTGAGTTTGAATCCCAAGCACCTGCATAAAAATCCAGGCATGACTGTGTGGGCCTTTTACCATTTGTGAACAGAGGCGGGCAGATTTCAGAGAGTTCACTGGCTAGCCAGCCTAGCCCAAAAGTGAGCTTCTGTTCCAATGAGAGGACACAATAAGGTGGAGAGGGACAGAGGGACACCTGACACCCTGCTCTGGCCTCTGCATGCTTCTGCATGGGCACAGGTACCCCCTATCCTTACACATCACACACATATGCACACAACATAAAATGAGATGAGAAATAGTTGAGTAGTAGAAACAGCGTGTGAGAGGCACTGGGTTAATTCCAGCCTCACACACGGGAAAACAAAAGGGCATGGGTGAGGCAGAAACTCCCAGGACCCACCTCAGAGCCTCCAGCTTTGCAACTGTATAGTAAGAGGTCTAGGGGACCCCTCAAGTCCTGCTGGGAAGCATGCCCCGCCCCGCCCCCCCCCGCCCGGAAGTCTTGGATCTTCAGCTCTTACTGACACTTCACTGCTGCTCATCCTGGACAGTTTCCAGCCCCTTCTGCGGGTTTCGTTCATTAGATTCAGCAAACGCCGTGGCCAGATGAAATTTAAGACGATTACTGCCTCCTTTCCAGATGGAGGTGGAAGGGCGAATTGCTATCACCCATTATTTGCAAACTGGAAGCTGAAAGCGTCACCGGTTAAATATGGGTCTCTCTACCACACTCGGTTTCTTGGCGTTGTTAAACGGGACTTTATGATTTCTGTGTCTCCAAGGCCCTTATCGCTACCTTTATGTGATTATTTTCCCATCAGTGGTCTCTGCTTCCCACTAGGATGACGTTCCTAGAATCGGGATGCTTTATTCACAGCCGCGTTCCCAACACCCAATCTGACACAGGGTGGATGCTCAAGAACCCTTTGGAGGAAAGAAGCAGCAGAGCGTTGGCCTGCTCTCCCAGCGCCTGCAGGGGGCGCTCCCACCCCACTCCCAAAGCTAGCCCCGCCTCCCCGCGCCCCGCTGATGCGCATGCGTTCCACTGTGAGGGCAGTGAGGGTTTGTGTGTGTGTGTGTGTGTGTGTTTTTTAACCCCACCCCGCCCCGCCCTCCGTCCCCGCTACGCAGGCGCGCCGGAAGTCCCCGCAAAGTGCGTGCGCGGAAGTAACCGAGGCGAATTTGAAGCGGTACGAGAGGTTCCTAAGAGGTGCGTGGCGCCATGCTGTCCCCCGAGGCAGAGCGGGTGCTGCAGTACCTAGTCGAGGTGGAGGAGTTGGCAGAGGCGGTGCTGTCTGACAAGCGGCAGGTGAGAGACGCTGCGAGCGCCTTACGGAAGCGCGCCGGCTCGGAGGGAGTTGATCTGGCCTGCCGGCGTGACTGCCTTTAGTGGCCTGGCGCAGAGAGAGTGCCTGTTCTGTGTTGGGCACTTGCCTTCCTTTCCCCATGGCCCTGCTGGTTCCTCGGATCCTACCCTCTGCGGGCGGCTTCCCCGACACCGTTCCCAAACGTTATCCGGAGCCCCATGTGTTCTCTCTCGTTCGTGCTGGGGATGTTATCTTTGAATTTTGATTGACTGATTGATCGGTTGGTTTAGACTCTTAAACTTTAGAGGGTCTCATGTACCTTGGGCTGGCCTCGAACTCACTTTGTAGTCTAGGATAGCCATGAAATTCCAGCCTCCTGAGTTCTGGGATTATAGGTACGCACGGGACTTAGATTTTTAAGAGTCTCGCTGGCTGCTCCCTAGAGTGCAAGGAACCATGCAGATGATCCAGGTGATCTGGATTTAGCCAGATGGTAGCGATGGAGAAGTGACGGGCTGAGAAATACACTCTGGAGATGTTCTCCAAAAGCTGTCATAGTGAGTCCTTGTGGTCTATAGTGAGAAGGCGCGGTGGTTCACAAGGTGCAGGATTCCTGTATACTCCAGCCCTGAAGTCACCTCCTGAGCAGCTGTCACCGTGGTGTCCTGCCACAGCTGCGCTGTTCTGTGTGGTTGGGTGTGTGGTGAGACTGGCAAGAGTTATCTGCAAGAAACTGTCAGTGGTCACTGTCTAGAGGAGACACTCAGCTCCCTGGTGACCCTGATACCCCCTCACGTTTGAATGGATGATACAAAATGACTCTTAATCTGTAAACCTTTTCCTAGCCACCTTCTCTGGAGGACGGTAGTGGGCGAAGAGGCAAGACATTGGCAGTTAGCCAGGAAAGATGCCGTGTCTCTTCAGAGTGGGGCAGGGGCAGCTGAGCTCCTTTCTGTTCCTGCTTTCAGATCGTAGACCTGGACACCAAGAGGAATCAGAACCGAGAGGGCCTGAGGGCCCTACAGAAGGACCTGAGCACTTCCGGTGAGTTGTGATGTCCCCCACTGAAGCCCAGGGGAGCCCATTCAAGTTCTCTTCTGAAGGGCATCGTTGTCTCTGGTAAACTCCAGGCCGGAGGCTGGAACTGTGTGACTCAGTCTCACAGGAAACTAAAACAGCTTGTGTAGAAGAGGAGTGAGCGTGCGTCACAGGTCAGGCATATGCTGCCACTCAGGGTTTTAGCTGCTCACTTCAGTGACAGGCCATTAGCTCATCACTCGTTGGCAGATACTGAGAGTGCTCGCGCCACTTAAAAGCAATAGATCTGCCCGTATGTTCCACACGAGGACGAGCAGCGCGGGCGCATAACTGAAAACTGTGAGTTTACGGTGGGCGGGTGTTGACTGCCTAGGAGGGAGGAGCTGGGGCTCGTCAGATGAGGCCAGGTGGCTGTGCTGTGGCCGTATGAACAGGAGGGGGACAGCACAAAGCAGTCTGGAAAGGTAGACAGCATTCAGGCCGTAATGAAGGCTTCTGCGGGCTTCTCAGCTCAACCCAGAGTTGTTCTGCCGGGCCCCACCTGACCCAGCCTCACACACACTCACCATGTGAGCCCCGCCCTCCCACTCACTGGTCTCATGGTTGCTCCTGACACCGAAGCACTGCTGATCCGGCTGTTGCCCTTCCTCTGCCTGGCTCTGTCTTCCTTGATGTATATAGGGGAGATGCCCTCCCTTCCTCAGGTCCCTGCCTGGATGTCACATGTGCACAGAAACCTCATCCCAACTTTCAACGTGTCTGCCCTCTGCTCTGATGTTTCCCAGCACTCTTACACAGCTTTAGTTTTCAAACTACTTTTAGCAGTAGGTGGAAAACAACTTTGTTTATTCCTCGTCTTTTGCTATGACGTTGAATTCCACGGGGGCAGGAACTGTCTTGTTCTGCTATGCTCTTCACATCCAAACGACGCCTGGCAGACAGCAGGCGCTTCAGAAAGAGAGCAAAACGTGTTGAATAAATGTCTGTTTACTCTTTCAGATGACGTGATGGTTTGCTTTGGGAACATGTTCATCAAAATGCCTCACCCTAAGACAAAGGAAATGATCCAGAAAGGTAAGGTGTCCTGGGACGGCTCAGGACATGGCTAACCCCACCACCGCCGCCACCACCACCAGCCTGGGTCATAATCCCGCACTAAGAACCAAAACTGATGTGGTTTTGGTTCCTGCTCAGCCACAGTGGGTCAGTTCCTCATCTGTAAGCAGCGCCTCTACACAGCACAGTTGTGAAGTCAGGATAAGAAGAATGTCCAGTGTAATTCTTACTTACTGGTGAGAAGGGAGCTGCGATACCAAAGCTTGACCTGACATTGAGCTTGACGTACAGTTCTGTTTTCCTCATTAAAAAGTTGTTGAGCCAGGCACAGTGACCCACGCCTGTGATCCCAGCACTCGGGAGGCAGAGGCAGGCGGATTCATGTGAGTTCAAGGCCAGCCTTGTCTACAGAGAGAGTCTAGGATAGGCAAGGCTACACAGAGAAACCCTGTGTGGGGGGAAAGAAAGGAAGAAAGAAAAGAAAAGAAAGTTGTTTAAAGAAAACCAAAACCAAGTCCGTTTTCCTGGAGGCCTGGTGAGACGGCTCAGCGGGTAAGCATGCCTGCTGATGAGCTGAGTTCAGTTCTTAGGACTCACAATAGTAGATGGAGGGAACCAGCTCAGGTTGTCCTCGATGCTCCAGCCATGCACGTACATTCAGACAAAATAAATAAAATCAACAACAACATAGGAAGTCCCCCAGCTGCTCAGCAGTGGCACTGCAGTGTAGTGCTTGCGTCACTGAGCATTCCTATACTGTTACAGGAGACCTTGAATCTGTGACCTGTTCTCTTGGCCAGTCAGAGGTTGTCTATTGTCTCTGTTTACCCTGCACCAATTATGCTGTTCAAGTTAGCTCAGGGGCAGATACCTCAAGAATATTCCTGGAGTGATGGCCTAATCTAGCTGTGTGCTTATCTGTGCTTAATGATATCCAGGGCGTAAGGAAGACTTCCAAATAGGGCCAGATAAAGTTCATTTTAGAATATTCCTAGAAAGACACATACAATTTTCTCAGGAAAAGACAAAACGAATCATAATGCAGAAAGTCCCCAAGAATGCAACACACAGACACCAAAAACCAAAAGTGAGAGAGCGAATAACAGCAATTGCAGTATTTGGCTCAGCTTTGCTAGAACCATTCCAAACAGCTGTGCTGGCTTCATGACATTTGCCGTTACCAGTGGATATGGATATGGCTGTGCCAACTGGACACTTTCTTATTTATAGTAAGAAAAAAGTCCATTGCCAAGGCTGTGAAGCGTGGCTAGTAGTCAGGGCTTTCCTCGTGGGAAGTGAGACCAGGCAGTCGGCTCACAGCATTTGAGTGATCAAACTTCGATGGCTGCCTGTGCTGTTGTGTCACTACTCCTCAGTGCACTCTGTGGTGACAGTAGGCTGTCCCTCCCTACCCACCATGACTGACTAGGTCATGCTAGAGCACCAAGCTCCCCCACTGGCTACTTTAGGCCACATTTTCGCAGGGCCTTGGTGGAACTTGAGGTTGTAAGGTTTCTTAGCCAACCACTTAGCATACTTTGGATAACTGAGTGTCAGGCCTTGCTCTGGGCCAGCTCAGGGACGTGGGTAGTTAGTGTCCCTCTTGTGTTTAGCCCTTCCTCAGATGGTCTCTGAGGTCATCTTTTCTTTCCTGTGTACTACAAGCCTTGGCTCCCAAGGGTGTTAGGTAGAGACTTGAGGCCCTCTCTGTAACATAACCTTGTCCTGTCCACCTGCTATGCTTTTTTTCAGATCAGGAACACCTGGATAAAGAAATAGAAAGGCTCCGCAGTCAACTTAAAGTGAAAGTTAACCGCCTCCTTGAAGCCCAAGGTATTGGCCTAGCCGGGGTGGAGGCTTAGACATGGGGTGGAGGCTTAGACATGGGGTGGAGGTGGGGGAAGCACTGAATGTTAGAGAGTGCGTGTAAAAAGCCGCTCAGGTGGGTAGTGGGAGACAAACAGCCGTTGTCTGGAGCTGCTCAGAGATAGGCCATGGCGATTTGTGGAGCTTCTTCTTGTTACAACTCCTTTCCCAGGCACTGAGAGCTGGCTGGGGTGATCCTGCCTGGTGGGGTATGCCAGGGTGGCTAGCACAGGAGGAACTCACCAGAGTTCAGTCAGAGGTCAGAGCTCATGAGTAAACTTGAACACATTAGATCCCAGGCCTGCTCTGAATGTGGCGGTCTGGGCGGCAGTCATGACTTGGCAGGTCCTTGGCTCAGCAGCAGTGTTGTTGTGTATCAGCCTGTGCACTGCAGCATCTGAGGCCCGGCCCTGCACTCCTCATGCCGAGCTGGCAGCATTAATGCAGTGTTAGCCACTTTCCTGGGCCTGGCTCCAGAGCCAGCAGGAGGTTAGGCAGCAGGGGCCCCAGTTTGATCGTGACTATCTTCTCTTTGCAGGAAAACCAGAGCTGAAGGGTTTTAACCTGAACCCCCTCAACCAGGATGAGCTTAAAGCCCTCAAGGTCATCTTGAAAGGATGAGGCTCACAGCAGGATGGGGGACTTTACCTCTAGGTCCTTCTGGCCTTGAGACCTGCAGGGACAGGATTGTCTGTTTAAGGGGACAGCATCAGGAATGTGGCTTCTGTACAAAGTCTTTTTTTGTAGTGCTTGGCTGCTTTGTGACGAGAGAGAACCCTTAGTCTGTTCTGTGTGCGTGGCCAGGCCACCAGTGCTTGGACACAAGACCTATTGACAGACCCTGGCAGCCATCTGTAGGTGTGTGGGGGTGTGGAATGGCTGTAGCCAACACTTCTCAACAGTAGCCTGCTGTTCAGATGGGCCTGCTCAGGGATGGAGGGAGAGAGTGGACCGGCAGCTTCATTCCAGCTTTCTGCATGGCAAGGCATTTTCAGGCAGTGTGTGTGTGACAGTTGGAATAAAACAAGAGACTGACAGTTCACTTCTGTATGAAGCAGACTTAGGTGTTCCTCACCAGCTGCAGGGTAGACACATTTCCCCACTGCTCTTCTATCCTTTTTCCTGCTGGTTGTCTGTAGTGGGTGCTGCCAGTTACCCTCTCTGGTTGCTCTTGAGATACTGGCCCAGCAAACAGCATCCTCCCTAGTGTGACTCAACATAGAGCATCGGCCTGAGATCATAGTGTGAATGTGGTGTGAGAGCAAAACTGGCCCCTGTTCCCAGGGGCTCAATAAACATCAACCGAACAAACCAAAGCTCAGAGTTGTCACCTCACTCTCCTTCGCCAAGGCCTTGCCTTTTTATTAGAATGCTACTCAAGAAAGGAAGTGGCTCCTGCCTTAAAATGTGTGGCCTCAAGAATAGAGACTGCTGTCTGTCACCCCCATTGCATTTGGCCCATAGTTAGATCAGAAACAAGCTGATGCTACTAGAGTGAAAGTAGAGGCTGGAGAGGTGGCTGTGGGGTTGAGAGCACTTGTCGTTCTGTTGGAGGTCCAAGCTAGATTCCCCGCCCCACAGAGCGGCTTATAACTAACTGTAACTCCAGTTCTAGAGGATTGGATACCTTCTGTCTTCCACAGGCATGCATGGCACATGTACACGCATATGCACATACAGGCAAAACACTCATGCAAATCCTTAGTCAGGCGTGGTGGCGCATCGCTTTAATCCCAGTCCTCGGGAGGCAGAGGCAGGGGATTGCTGAGTTCAATGCCAGCCTGGTCTACATAGTTGTAGGGCAGCCAGAGCTATGTAGAAAAACTCTATTTCAAAAAACAAGTAGGAGAGGAACTAGAAATTAGAATTAAGCCAAATATTTTAAATATTGCTGATGCCTTTAGGGACTATTTAAAAATGGGTTGGTCAAGAAAAATACCTTCTTTATGTAAGGCAAATTTGACCTGTGCCTGTGGGCTTGTTTTTGGGGGTTTATAGACACTCCTGTGGTAGACCCAGACCAAGCTGCATGTCTGCATTGGGGGTCTAGTTAGACGACCACACCTTCAGAGAGCAAGGTGGCAGCATAGCTCAAGCTGAGATGGGCCGAGAGTGTGTGACCTACAGACTATACATAGATGCTGTGTGGTCCCATCCAGACAAACCGCAGGGTGACAGGGAGATGTTCCGTCTACCTGCCCTTTTGCTGAACTTCTAAACCATATGAATAAAATACAAACTCAACAGTTCGCTTTGGCCGGGAGTGGTGGCACACACCTTTAATCCCAGCACTTGGGAGGTAGAGGCAGATGGATCTCTGTGAGTCCGAGGCCAGCCTGGTCTACAGAGTAAGTTCCAGGGCTACAGAGAGAAACCCTGTACAAAAACAGAAAACAAGTCACTTTGATGGCAGCTATCTGGTAGGTCAGCCTGGCATATAATTTCTCCACAGGAATATTGCTTCTGCCAGGGTACTATCAAAGAGCCATCAGCTCTGATTTCTGGAAGCAAGAACCTCGAGTCCACACTTGAGGGGGTGGGCTTAGGGAACCCCTGGGATGCAGATCCCGAGTGGCTCCCAGCCTCCCAAGGCCAGCTGGTTCACTTTTTGATTTGCTGCTGTTCTTTCCCAGATTTTCCTTCCGGCTTACTTTAGGCAGTCAGGTTTGCACTTGTAGGCAGACGGCTCAGAAGGTAGGTCAAGCTGCCTTCTCCACGGGGTAAGTTGCCTCCCAGCCCAGGCTTACTGTCACTTCGCAGACTATAAGGGAAGCCTCTGAGCAGAATATACTAAGGTACCTGACTTCCCATTGTGACCTTGCCTGATCACTGTAGCCTCACTTTTTGATTTTTTAAAATTCAAAAGCCCCAAATGAGAGGTGGGTATTCCCAGAGACCCTAGCTAAGCAGGGTGCCTTCCCACTTCTCATTTTAATCTGAGACACAGATTAAAACACATATGGTGTATTTAATCTGAGACACATGGTTTTCATATAGGACAGGGTAGACTTAGGGCTTGGCACTCCCCTAGACCTCCAGTGGACAATCTAAAATCACTTATTTTGCAAGCTTAAAGACAAACTTCCTAGCCCAGAGGACCATTCACCATGACCAAAGAGACATCAAAATGTCAGCGGCATCCTGAGCTGTGCTGGAGACCTGCTGCGAGAGGCCGGGGTGGCACGTGCCCAGGTCCTCATGCCTCCTGGCTGGGATCAGCTAGAAGCTTTCTTCTGCATTTGTAGGGACCAGAACAACTGCCTCAGCTGCTCCTTCCGATCGTTGACGCAGCCTAGGAAGAACATGGCGCGTTGGTTGGAGTGGCCTGTGTACCCACTAGCTGGTATAAGAAATGGGCAGCAGGAATTTTGTGGCCATGGGTGGCCCCCTCCTGTACTGGACCAATTCTCAGCTCTCCTCAGCTTCCTCAGGATGGCCCCACCTGCCTTGCAGAGTGAGTTCAGTGAAGGCTTAAGTTGCCTGGGGGGGTGGTTCACCTGCAATTTCAGAGGCACTGCCCCCCCCCCCCACCATGAGCTTGGTGAGCCTTCACAGGAGTGATGTGTAGCCAGGAAACTCAGATTGTCATTTACCCCAAGTTGCATGAGTATCAGAACGGAGATAAGCTGAGATTATGTGGCGGCAGAGTCACATTCACCTGCTTCTACAGACTGCATTGTTCTTGGCTGTGCTTAGTGAAAACACAAAAGCCAGCAGCGCCTGCTGCTTAGTTAAATGCTAGCTTACATCCCCTACCCAGTACATCCTGGAAGGGTGGCCCAGGCAGACCACGCCCAACAGCTGCCTCCCCTACACAGTCACGAGGAAACCTGTTCCCTGCTTGGGTCTCGGAGCTGGTTCTTTTTTTGGTTTTGTTTTAGTGGTTTTTGTTTTGTTTGTCTTTGTTTTTTGTTTTTTTGGTTTTTCGAGACAGAGTCTCTCTGTGTTAGCCTTGGCTGTCCTGGGCTGGCTTTGTAGACCAGGCTGGCCTCAAACTCACAGTGATCTGCCTGCCTCTGCCTCCCAAGTGCTGGGATTAAAGGCATGTGCCACCATGCCCAGCCTTCAGAGCTGGCTCTTAAGGAAACTCCAGTTTTTAATCTTAGCCAGGCACATTTATGACACTCATAGGTGCTACTGGCGTGACCTGGCATTCCATGACCACAAGAATTGACTAGTAATCTCAGTTCCACCCTTGCCTCCAAGACTGTCCCAGCTGCCAAGCTTCAGAACCCCACACTGTGCATCCTTGGTACTTCCCAAAGTGACTCCAGGGGGGCCTGCTTTAATGCTTTGGATCCTTCGTTGTGCCAAACTCTTTTGTGGAGTTTTAGATCCATCACTGGATTATTGGCTAACCTTTCCCCGTGTCCTAGAACACATTCCTCTACAGAAGCAGCCTCTGTCTGCTCTGCCTGAGTGCTGGCAAACCAACCATAGCTTCAGTCACACAGGCACCTGCAGTTTTCAGAGTTTGGCCATCTTGCAACCAGGAGACAACCTGAGCATTCGGCCAACCTGCTGAGTGTGGCAAGGAGAGTCATCCAGGCATCGCAACACTATGACGTCAGTCCCTTCGGCCATACCTCACCCTCTGTAGCCTGAGACACCTCCTCCACCACTCCCTTTCCCTCTCCCCACACCCCCTCCCAGGGTCTTGTGAATATTGGACAAGCACTCTGCCACTTTGCTATAACCCCTCTTTGAGACAGACTGGCCGTGAACCCACTCTACAGTGCAGGCAGGCCATGAACTTGTGATCCTCCTACGTCAACCTCCCTAGTGGCTAGGTCAGCCCCTTTCTACTTAACTACTAGTTGGAGTTTGTTGCGTGCAGCCAAGCCCAGTCCTAAATTATACTAAACTCTTTGAAAAGATATGAAATTTCTCATCATAAAAGAAACAGGCCCTCAGCACTCAGGAGGCAGAGGCAGGTGGATCTCTGTGAGTTTGAAGCCAGACTGGTTTGCATACTAAGTTCCAGGCCATCCAGAACTACGTAGTGAAACACTGTATCAAAAAAGAAAAAAATTTAAAGAAGCCACAAAACAAAATGTAAAACAACAAAGGAGAAACTTGAGGAAATGTTTATGTTTGATGCATCAGGGTGGGACAGGGGTGGTATCTTTGACCATTAACATTTTCTATAAATGTAGTAAAAAAAATATGGGCAGCCCAGAGGAAAACAGGTACAGGCTGGGCATAGCAGCACACACCTTTAATCCCAGCACTTTGGAGGCAGAAACAGGTGGACCTCTGTGAGTTTGAGGCCAGCCTGGTCTCCAGGCCAGCTGGAGCTACATAGTGAGGGTTTGTTTCAAAAAGTAGAAAGAAAAACAAGAAAAGAAAAAGTGTGTGTGTGTGTGTGTGTGTGTGTGTGTGTGTGTGTGTGTGTGTGTGTGTGTGTGTACAGGCACAGTGGCACATTCCTATGACTCCAGCACTTCATGGGCTGAGGCAGGAGGATAAGAACAGACTTCAATCTCTGCCATAGCTCCATAGAGAGTTCCAGGCCAGCTTGGGCTACCTGTGGCTCAGTTGATGGAGGGTTTGCCTAACGTGCATGAGGTCCTGGGTTCAAGTCCTGGTAACATGAAAACCTGGCATATCAGCACACACCTGTGGTCCCAGCACTCAGGAGGTGAAAACAGGAACATCAGAAGTTCAGGATAACCCTGGCTACACAGGGAGCTGAATGACAGCTGGGTGACGCGCCACCAAACCAACACAAGAACTTGCTTCATGTCCCTTCATAAAAGTAGTCTACTATTAAACAGAAAACTCAGCAAAAACCCAGGAAAAAGAGGAAATGCAAACGAAAAGTGGAAGTCTCCTCAGCAATTAATGGAATTCACATAAAATAAGAATGAATTCAGCAAGCCTTGGACTCCTTGCGAGTCTGTCCCTTTGGTCCAGGGACTTGGCTTCCAGGGACCAAGCAGGAAATAGCCTGTCTCAGTGGGTCTCACGGGAAAGGATGTTCACCCCAGTGTTATTTAGAAAAGTGAAAAGATGAAATCTGCTGAACACTGGACGCTGGCAACTGCCTCATAAGTCTTCTGAGACTAGGAGAGTCTAGAGTTCAGGATTAGGGTTCAGGCTGGTCCATCGCTATGGCAACAGCTTTCTGCGGTTTGTGCAACCTTTGGACATTTCCTCGTCCGTAGGGTGATCACAGACGCTGCCACATGAAATGTGATAATGTGCGTAGACAGCCCTGGCTACCGTGTGCTTCCCATGGGACGGCCTTTGTACTCCTGAGTGGAGAGATGCCACGTGAAAAGTGGGACTCCCAACGCCAGTCTGGTGCCAGATTTACAAAAATATGAATATATGCATATTCTGGTGTTTCTGGAAGGAAACACCAGATTGTTAATGATAGTTATGTCTGGATGTGTTTTAAATTTTCCTTCTTTAGTTTTCAAATATTCTACAATGAGTGTGAATTTCTATAATTGGGAAAAGTTTCACATTGTATATACTATACTAACTTTATCGAAGACTCTCGCAGCCTAACTTTTCTGATGATTGTTTGTTCCCCACCTGAGTCTTAAAATCCTCCTCCTGACAGCTCAGAAATTTCTCACTACGGTGCACAAGGTCCTACCAGGAGTGTCCAACCATTTGACATTGTCACCTATAAAGTCCACACTTGAGCAATGTGCAAAAAGTTACACACACGTTCAGAGACACACACTCAGAGTTACATGCACACGTGCACACACACACAACTGAATAAAAATCTCATAAATGTCTTAAGTGAGTATATGATTTTGTGTTGGTCCACCTTTACTGCTTGTTACCCTTAGCTGAGCTCAGTTTGTGAGGTTCCCCAGGCGGAAGGTTGGACATGAGGCTTGTAAGACACTACTCATCTGTGTGTTACGGGAGAGAGGTCAGATTGCTTGCCTGAGGCACACAGCTGGTGTGCTGCGGATTGCATTTACGTCATCTCACTGCTATGCCAAGCCCCGCCCCCAGCACACCTGCACTCCTCCCTATGACCTTTTTTCCCCACTCACTTCCTGTCTGGCCCAGCATACCTAGGTGAGTGTTGGTCACAAAGTTTCCCATTCCCAGTAGGTCAGAAGGCACCTCCTCTCTGCTGACGGGGCCATCATTCCACATGAGGTCGAAGCCCCCGACTCTCTTCTCCCTTCCTGTGAGCCTGGGGATGCGGAGGTAAAGAACACGCAGCTGGTGAGGCTTTAAGACAGCACCAGTGCCATCAAAGCCAGGCGCCATGCAAATGTGCAATGGGACCACTACTCAGGGGGCCCTCCCTACTGCCCATCAGTAATGTAGTGCTATTTTGTCATTTCTGCCTTAAAGTAGGTCCTTCCACGCAGGGATTCACCCATCCATCCCTGAATCCCTGTATTCCGTCCCCAAAGACAGCGTCAGGGTGGTAAGCAGCTTCTTAGTGAGTGCCGTGAGCGAGGTGCTTAACAGATTGTCTTGACGAGTTACTCTACAGATGAGGAAACCGAGAGAGGGGAAGTGACTGGTCCAGGGTCCCACACAGTCAGTAAAACTTGAGGAACTACTGAGCTAGCTACACTGAGTTCCTGGGCCCATGGATGTCTCAGTTTCTCCATCTATGAAGTATGTATCTCAAGGTTCTGAGTCCTCTCATCCTTGACCGGAGCCCATCTGCCACTGAGAGGGCACAGACGGGACCCTACCTGCCCTCCATGTCTACCACATGCAGGGTGTCTTCCAGCAGAGAGGTCTTCAGTTCATAGTCTTCCTCGCTGCTGGCCGTCAGTGAGGGAGATGCATTGACTTCTAGGAGCCACCTGGGGAGGGCAGGGGAAATTGTGGGGGGGGGGGGCGCTGTCAGAGGGTCCAGCCTACCTTCTATCAAAAGGTCTCCTGATGTAATGCAAAGCGCTGAGTGTCTCACACCTTAGAAAAGCATCCAAAAGATGTGCGAGCACACCCAAGGGAGGATACAGGGTGCAAAGGCTTCACACAGCTCTACAGTTGGGTGAAAATGATACCTAGCAAGGTGATAGAGAAAAATCCTACAACAGCCAACGTCTGCAAATATTTAAGAATAAACAAACAGGGCTGGAGAGATGGCTCAGCAATTAAGAGCACCATCTGCTCTTCCAGAGGTCCTGAGTTCAATTCCCAGCAACCACATAGTGATCTGATGCCCTCTTCTGGCCTGCAGGCACACATGTAGGCAGAACACTATATGTAATAAATAAATCTTTTTTTAAAAAAATAGAATAAACAAACAAAAACAATGGTTAAAGCTATACCTGTGGGCAGAAAAGAGCTTCCTGGAAGCTCTAAGATCACTGAATAAAAAAATCTAGCGCTGGGGTGGGTTACCCGCCTGAGTTGTTGGCCAGCTGTTACACAGCTATCGCTGCATGCCAGGACTAGATGCTAAGACCCTGTTGCTGGAGACACCGCTCTCTGGTTGCAGGACGTGGAGAAGCCAGACTGGGCCTGGATGCTCCCTCCTTGCTGGTTAGTGCTTGTGGGGTTGCGGGCTTTTGTGCAGGTTGGTAGAAGGTGTGGTTAACAACTTGCTTGAGTGTAGGTACAGAACGCTAGTACCATTAGCATGCCAGGGAAGATGTGCCCACTGGGGTGACAGTGGCCCAATGGGGTGAGATTATTCTCTAATTGCCAAGGCCCTCTCCCCAGGAGGGGTTCTGTGTTTGATACTGTCAGTCATAACAAAACCCCATAGCTGGAAGGGCGTCAGCCCTACTGGGAGCTACTGCTGTTGTTTTGCTAAATGGACACATAGCCCATGAAAACAGCTTCCAAATCTAGATGCTTATACACCCCAATTGTTGCTTCTTTGGACCCAGCCAGGGAAGCCTCTTTCTGCAGATGACTGAGGTTACTGCAGAGACTCGTGGGTGCTAAAGAATAGCAACAATTTCAGTGGCATTGCAGCCTGATGCTTAGCGCTAAGAGAAAAGAGTCAGATCTCTCTTTCACTCCCCTGAGGCTCAGAAAACACTGTGGAGGAGTAGGCAGAAAGAACACTAAGAGCCACAGCAACAAGAGGGGTGCTGTTAAATGCTGTATCCCGCCCCCCCCACCCGCCACCGCAGGATGCAGCAAATGCTGTCTCCAAGTCAGACAGCTCTGACTTCCTGCATGAGACCCTCACAAAACTGGGCCCACTCACAGTCCTTGTGAAAAGGGATGAAGGCTCACAAGGCCTCCTCTGAGATGAGGGTGCTCTTCTTCCTCAGTGGTGTCATTGCCAGCCAGTTTCCATTCTTTGAAACTGCTTAGCCATGCTCCTGAGAGCAAAGCAGGCCCACTTAAACTCATTGGCTCACCCAGCTAGACTTGGTGCTCGCTTTCTCTCCTTCCTCTCTCTCTTTCTTTCTCTCTCTCTCCCTCCCTCCCTCCTTTGTATCTCACCCCATCTCTCTCTCTCTCTCTCTCTCTCTCTCTCTCTCTCTCTCTCTCTTGCTCCATCTCTCTCTCTCTCTTTCTGTTTATTATGGTCTATCTTATCTATCTATGAATAGATAGATCATGCAATATCGAATCAGTTAACAGTTGGTAGAAATCCCTTTAGAACAGGCCTCCACCAATCAGCCATCATTTATCCCTTTAACAGTCCCATAATAGCAGACACTCTGATCAGCCCCAGTTTACACACTGGCAAACTGGGGCACAGAAAAGGAAAGCATGGCAGACTTTGTACAGCTAGGAAGCAGCAGAGCTGGGAATCAAACCACAGTAGTCTGCACTGGTCTGCATAGCCCACCATGACCTACCTCCCTAACCCTGGCTCCCTGGGCCACTGCCCACTTACGGCTTGAGGTCCTGGTCAATGAGGATGTCGTAACCATACAGCTCAAAGCAGTGCTTGTCACTGATGATCACCTTCTGCACGCTCTGCAGGCTCTTGATGAAGATGTTGTCCATGTCACGGAAGAGAGCCTCCACGGCCTCAGGACCGTGCTTGGATGCCAGGTACTGCCGGAAGCGCTGAATCATCCACTTGCAGCCCTTAGACCCAGGCAGTCAGGTTAGGAGGGAGGTCCACATCATTGGCGCCCTCCTGATGATCCTCAAATGACCCCATTCATAGAGCTCCTCAGCCTGGCGGAGGGACTCCAGCTGAGCCCTGGGACTGGGAAGTTTGGGTGGGCACTTCATTCTAGAGCAAAGATCTACCCACATAGCTAAGATGGGCCGTGGCCTACATAGGTGACTCCTCCTGGTAGAGTGCACTGGTCACCTCTCAGGGCTGAAAGGCAGCCAGCGAGCTTCTGCTCCTAGGATTACGTGATATAAGATGAACCAGGGGAAGGAAAAGACGAGAGTAAGTGTGAGCTGGGAGCTCACTCATCAATGTCCCCTGCTTTGGCCCTTAGCTACAAGAAGTCTGAGAATTCTATAGTTGTACTGGCTTTCGGGCTAGCATATGGATTAGTGGTAAATAGGTGGCTGTATATGATAGACAGACAGACAGATAATAGATAGAAAGAAAGAAAGAAAGATAGATAGATGATAGATAGATAGATAAGACAGGGAGATATATAGGTAAATTGATGATTGATAGGCAGAATATCTATATAATATACCAACTGATGGGTTGGTTGATCAGTAAGAGACACCTGAGATATGAGCACAGAACACATTTTGCTTAGGTGTAAGTTAGTTTGACATTCAAATATTGAGCTTCATGCCAAGTCTCTCTCCACGGTAGCCTTGCCCTAGCTCTGCAGATGGGAAGGGTGAGTGACCCTGCCTTCTCTGAAGTAAACTGTGGCCTATCTTGGGCTCCACGTCTCTCTGCTTGTCCCTCCCACTTGGACCAGGAGGAAGGCAGGTCCCTAGCCTCCTCACCTTTTTTGGGTGATAGTCTGGAGATGTCTTCTGCACCGCAACGTTGGTGAGGTGAACATCTGGCAGAGGTTGGTGGTCAAGGGCTAGTGTGGACAGAGGGGAGCATCCATGTTCCCTGCTGCTCCAGGGACTGAACTGAGACTGGCCCTGGCTTGGGAGTTGATAGGGAAAGCTTAAAAACAAAAACAAACAAACAAACAAAAAACAAAAAAAACACAAGAAAACCAAAACAAACAAACAAACAAACAAACAAAAATCCAGCCCACAGTTTACATGCATGGGACAAGTCCTGGGTACATCTCAGGGGCTGGAGATTCTTGAACAATCTGGGCGGGCCCTCTGTTTACCAGCTGTGCTTACCAATCTTATGTCAACTTCACACAAACTAGAGTTTTCTGGAAGATGGAAAACTCCACAAGATCCAGCCGTTTGGCATTTTCTTCGTGCTAGATCAGGGAGGGCCCTTCCCATTGTGGGTGTTTCCATCCTTGGGCTAGTGGTCCTGAGTTCTATAAGAAAGCAGGCTGAGCAAGCCATGGAGAGCAAATCTGCGGGCTCTGCATCAGCTCCTGCATCCAGGTTCCTCTCCTGACTGCATTCAGTGACAGACCACAGTGTGGAGGGGTAAGCCAGACAAGCCCTCTCCTCCCCGACTTGCTTTTGGTCATGGTGTTTCACCACAGCAATAGAAACCTAAGACAGCAGCCTGCTGACTGGGAGTGTACAATAGCACACAGTGGCCCCGCAGGGCTATGCAAGGGATTAGCTGAAGTGCCTCTTGAGTGCTTGCTTGGCAGAGCTGAGAGGACTATATTACCATTTCCAACTCAAGGACAGAGACCAATACAGAGGGGACTGGCCTGGTGGCTCCTTTGCAGGAGTCAGGGTGGTGCTGAGGGCCCAGGCCTGAGAGTTGGCCTTTCATATCACCACCATTGTGACCTCCAGTGGCGCCGTGACCCACAAAACACTTCATTTGCCCCTGCATAATCCTCATGGCATGGGTGAGGCTCAGAGGACGGGGGACAGCCCTTCAAAACCCCTTCCCTCGGCTTCCTTCCCCCAGGACTACCCAGTGTGGATCCTCAAGTCTCTCGATGTGACATAACATCCCAGGACTTAATTAGGACACTTGTGGGATGGGGAGGAGAGGCTCCTGGTCCCTTGCCTGAGTCTAGTTTGCCTGCATCACATTTCTGCTTGTCCCTTGCACATGGGGCAGGGCAGGGCAGCTCCAGCCTCCCAGATCATGAGAGACCCTGTTAGTGTGAATTTCCTAGATGTCATCTTTAGAACTCTTCCAAGGTCTTCTTTTTTCTTTTTCTTTTGCATTTATCTGAGAGGTTTGTTTTTCCTTCTCTATTCCAGAAGAGTGAACACATGACGAGTCACTGAACAGGAAGGGGCCTTTCTGTTTGTGCTAAATGATTTCCAAAGGGATCCCAAGGTAACCCACAGGTGCATCCTTCCCACAAGCAGGGCGGGAACACCTGGGTGGCCAGGTGCAAAACTGACTAACTAATGAGATACATAAGTCATCCTCCTTCCTCACACTACAGGCAAAATCGGCTTTGAATGCACTGCAAAATTTTATATAAAAGACAAACTAAGACGCCCGGCGTGGTGGCACACGTCTTTAATCCCAGCACTTGAGAGGCAGAGGCAGGCGGATTGATGTGTGTTTGAGGCCAGCCTGGTCTACAAAGCAAGTCCAGGATAGCCAAGGCTAACACAGAGAAACACTGTCTTGAAAAACAAAATCAAACAAACAAACAAAAAGACAAACTAAAAGTTCTTAGAATATGCGTGGATAAGTCACTGTCACCTCAGACAGAGCCCCTTAGGCTGCCAAAGCACAAACCACACAAGGAGAAATAGATACACTGGATTTTATCAAAATCAAAATTTTGTGCTGTAGTAATTGTATAAATTATTATTATTATTATTTATTATTTATTATTATGTGTGGCATATGTGTATCCCACACCTTTACCTGTTGAGCCACTCACTGCCTCAGTCCGTTTTGTTATTTTTGTTAAAGTGCATTATTTGTAGAAATGACCATAAGGTGGGAATCACATACAGTTGGAAGTGTTGTCCTCCCCCAATTCTGAGCCTCTGTGTTTTTCAGAGCTAATAAATTAATTACTGATGCGTGGCCTTTCATACTGCTTCCTAAACAAAACACTTTTAAAGCGTGGAAGTTGGTGACAGCACTTAATGAATAAAGAAGCCACCAATTTGAAAAAGAGCTAAGAGGGCATATGGGAGGACTCGGAGGGAGGAAAGGGAAGGGAGAAATGTCATAATTATAATCTCAAAAATAAAAGGATAAATAAATCCTAGGGGGAATAGTATATTTTAATATCTAACAATACATGTAAGATTTATTATCTCCTGGGGACAAAAAGTGGGAATTTATCCAAAAAGTGGGATTGTTAACCCAGCAACCTTCCACATGGCACTTGTCTTATTAGACATGTCCTTGTCAGGGCAACTCAATACTTCAGTACCTGGGCGCGCTCAGCAGGTTGCTGGCGCCATGCAGATCCTTGCCTCATAACCCCAGCACTCAGGCCTCAGTTGTGTTGTATTTGTATCTGTATTTGTATATATGCTTGGATTTTTGCACGTAAACTTTATATTACATATACCAAAGTTAAGATCATCGCATTTCTTATTTTGTGAACTAGAATTTAGTTTAAAGTTTGGTATGTTTAGGGTTGGGGAGACAGCTTGGTCATAAAGTGTTGGCATGCCTCCCTGGGTTTGATCCCCAGAAGCCACAGGGGTAAAAATATGGGAATGGCTAGTCATGGTGGCACATATTTTAATCCCAGCACTCAGGAGGTACAGACAGGTGAGTTCAGGGCCAGTCTAGTATCAGGCAAGCCAGGGATGCAGGGGAGGATGCTGTCTCGTACACTAGCCAGCCAACCAACTCTGGACACGGTGGCATGTGCTGTAGTCCCAGCACTGGGGAATAGGGACAGCACACTAGGGCTGGCCAGACAGCCTAGCAGAACAGGGGAACACTAGGCCAGTGAGAGACCCTGACATTAGGGTTTCTTTGTAGTCTTTTCTGCATATTTTAATTTTAAGAAATTGAAAATCATTTAAGAGAATGGCGGAAAGTGCTGCGCATTCACTCAGTGTGAATATTTAGTGAGTGGGGCCTTGTTAGATGGAAGCGGGCCCCTGGGAAGGGCTGCTCGTCTTCAGCATGTCCTCAGGATACAGAGGGCTATAACACTCCGAAATGGCGTTTACTGAGGGGTGACTCCTGCAGGCACTGCTGTATGTGTTGTGCATGTTACTTGATTTTAATAAAAACAAGGCAGCAATACAAAGAAAGATGGTGGCACACATGTGGCAAATGCTTGGTATAATCATAGGGTAAAATTAACATACTGGAAATGAAGTCACCAAAACAAGGAAAATAACTTGTAGTGCGTGTGCAGGAGGGCCCACACCCAGTCTTAGGGGTGGGCCATGCAAGGGCGTTACTTCAGGCTCACGGTTCAGCTGAAAGCTGAAACCAGTGCAGACAGAGGAGGCTGGCTCAGAGCACAGGCTGGAGTCCTCCAGTGTGCTGCCCCTGTGCGCAGTCATGCCATTTAGCCCCCTGACTCACTCTATAGCTGAAGATGACCTTGAACGCCTGAGCCTTCTGCTTCCACCCTCCCACTGCTGGGATCACAGGCCTGTGTCCTCACCGCCTGTCTATTGAGTGCTGTGCGTGCTGGGAACGCACTCTGGGAGCTGAGCTACAGCTTTGTCCTGTTTTTGTTTTGTTTTAACACAGGGTCTCTTTATGGCCCAGAGTGGCCCCAAACTCATAATCCTCCTGCCTCAACTCCCTCACATACTGAGATTACAGGCATGGGCCCTGTATGTTTTATAGGCAATACATTCGCCTGGCTCAAAAGTAAAAATGATATATATGTGCATGTGTGCACGCACACACACACACACACACACACATCCACACACATACACGTGTGTGTGCGAATGTATGTAAAGAGATAGTCTCCTTTCCACTCATTTTTCCTCCCTAAGACAGTTTCTGTGTCTAGTTTCTCTTCCCTCCCTCCATCCCTTTCTTCTTTCTCTTCTTCTTTTTAAAAATTTATTTTATTTTATTTATTTATTTTTGGCAGTGTTTGGATCAAATCTCTGGCCTTAAATATAAGGCAAGGGCTCTACCACTGAGCCATATTCCCAGCCTGTTTCCAGTTTCCTGTCTGTCATTCAGAAATATCTATGGACAAATAAAGAAAACATAGATATAGTTTGGCCTGAATGGGTGTATACCTGTTGCTGATGTTTTTTTTTTCTTGGAGACTGTTTAACATCAGTATCTAAAGCATGTTCCTTCCTCTGACCAGTTTCATCCTGTCCCGATGTATAAATGCACCTCCTGTCCTGTTTCCTGGGTTTTGCTTTCCATCAATGATATGCCACGTGCAACCTTCCTGCTCATTTCTTCCCACGCGGTGGTGTGCCTGTGGCATACACACTGATGGGGGGGGGGGGCTGGCTTAGGCGTCCGTGCGTCTGGCTTCTGGCCGTTACCTAGCGACTCATTCTGATACCTCTTTACACTCCCACCAGTCTCACACACGCCCTCCTCCCCTAGCTTTGGCACAACAGCGTGGTATCTGAGTTTTGGTCTCTGCCAACAGGACGGTGAAGAAGGAGGAACGAATGAATGAGCGCCCTGAGGGAGCCAAAGGATGCAGCGGCTCTGCAAAGCTCAACCTGTCTGCTCCAACCTGGGGAAACCCCAGTGTGGGCACCCATGCAGACCACCACACAGCAGGGACATTTGAGGGGTGCTGCCCTGAGCAGAGCTCTCTCCTGAGAGTTGCTCTTTTATGTAGGGACCTTGTGCTCAGGCCCCAGGGAATCTGGCATATATTCTGGGGGTGGAGAAGCTGGGGGGGGCTATGGGAAGGGACTGGGGACTGGAAGGGGTCTCATGGGGAGGATACAATGGTCGTCGATGGTATTCAGTGTGAAACGGGTGTTGGAGAAGCGGGCGAAGCCATCGCGGTACAGCCAAGCTCGCAGAGGGATGTACTGTCGGGGATGAGGGAGAGAGAAAAGGGCAGCGATGGTCAGAGTGTTCCCATGCCCGCTGTTTCCTTACCTGCCTTATCTCTAGCCCGCTTTCTCTCCACAGCAGCCTTCAATCGTTCCTCTGCTCCCGCCCTGCGGCTCCACCCCTTTCCCCCCTAGGTGTGCAAAAGGAACAAAATACAACCAGGCATGACACCCCACCGGGACCTCAAGGTCCTGAAGGATGCGCTAAGCCTGAGACACTGTGAGTCCTTGTTCTCAGTGGAGGCTGAAACCCAAGGACCTCACTGAGTTGACTGAGTTGTTATGAGAGGCCCCTGCTGTGTGCTGGGGCCTGGCGCTCAGTACATTTGTTATGGTTACCTGCAGAACTGTGAGAGAGAGAGAAAGAGAGAGAGAGAGAGAGAGAGAGAGAGAGAGAGAGAGAGAGAGAGAAGCAGGAGGAGGAGGAGGAGGAGGAGGAGGAGGAGAGCAGCTCTAGCACGGGCAGCTAGGATGTAACTCTGGGGACACCCCTCCATGCCCCCGGGCTCACAGGAGGCCCAGCCTGAGCCACTCACCGACATCACCAGCACGTAGACGCGCAGGTCAAACTTTCGGCCTGTGGGAAAGAAGTGCTTTGTGTGACAGATACTGATTCAGAGATGGACTGGCAGACAGACATCTGCCTATTTGAGGCTCCAAGCAAAGCTATACAGGGCACAGGAGGAGACTGGGTGGGGCAGGATTGGGGCAAAGTTGGAGACTTAGTGGCTGAGGAAGGCCCTAAAAGAGCTGCAGACTGACTGACTGACAGACACACAGACAAGTGTATGTCCGGCCCAGGCTGAGTAAGGCCTTCTGGCTGGGTGCACAAAGACTCTGGGCCCAGGGCAGGGGAAAGAAAGGAAAGTGAGGCAGGTGGCAGGGGCCAGGCCATGTGCAGAAGACAGGGACAAGTCTCCCAGCAGTCTTTGTTTATAAACCATAAGAAGCCACTGGTAGGAGTCGGTGCTCCTGGCGACTGTATTGGTGTGCAGTCTAAGGGACCAAGGCAGCAGAGCACCAGCGAAGCCAGGGCAGCCATCCAGGAAGGAGGCAACAGCAGCTAGGACTGGGTCAGAGAAAAGAGCGGTGGCCAGCCACGCTGCTTTAGAACTGTGGGGAGTTTGGTGAAGATCAGTAGGAGGGGGCCTGGAGAGATGGATGGCTCAGTGGTTAGGAGTGTGCACTGCTCTCCCATAGGACCTGAGTTTGGTTGGCAGCACACACATCAGGTGGCTCACACCTCCTTTAACCGAAGCTCCAAGAGAGCAGGTGCCTGCTGCCCCTGCAGGTGCCTGCCCATACCTGCCCATACCTGCCCATACCTGCCCATACCTGCCCATACCTGCCCATACCTGCCCATACCTGCCCATACCCACCCACAGCCACAAGCACCTACACATAATTAAAATAATAAACACAAATGAAACAAAGACCTCAGAAAACAGTGTCAGGGAAGGATCAGAGACATCCGATACTTCTCAGACTCTGGCTTGGCAACCTGGGGGAGGAGCAGCCGTGGCTCAGGTGGAGAAGCTGGAGATGAGCAAGGCTGGGGAACGGTTTTGAGTCTGAGGCACATTGGTATAGAGTTGCTGGGAATATCCCAAGAGATTTGGGGTCCAAGGGCAAGGCTTTGGCTGGGGACAGAGAGCTGGAGTCCCTGGAGGAGGGAAAAAGAGAAGAGGCCCAGGGGCTGTGCCCCCTAAAGATCACAGCTAGAGGACAAGGGGGTTGAGGGCAGACAAGTGGAATTAGCCTGGCTGCATTGAGACTCCCTGGATAGCTTGTTGCCTGCTGCCTGCTCATTTGGAGGCCAAGCTCGTAGGGTAGAGCCCAGGACAGTGGCAGCAATGAGGCTCTTTTGTCAATGTTTCTTTCATTGGATGAAAGCATGAATGAATGAACTGGCTTTCCATGGAGAATTTCCCTGACCCCAGTGGGAGTGGGAAGAGCATGCTAGGCTGGGGGAATTGCACAAGCCACAGTTAGGAGAGTTCAGGACAGGTTTCTGCCTGTGGCCCCTTTCAGGCCTGATGACAGGCCAGGTTCTTCACTGTCTGACATGTTGAGTGAGTGCTCAGAGGGCAGGGGACAAACACAGCCATCTCACCTCCTATTAAGTAGGGATTTTCCACGTAACGCTGAGCCACATAGTTCTCCACCGGCATCTCATCTTTCTGGTCCTCAGAACTTCTTGTGTCCTGGTTGTGGCAATACTGATCAGTAACACACACCGAGAGTGCCCCGTGTCCTGGGTGCCACGTCAGGCACTATCCCTGGGTATCTGGTTGGATCCTCTCCGGTAAGAACCAATGCAATCCCCATTTTACAGATGCACGCCTGAAGTCCAGAGAGCTGGGATGACTTGTCTGAAGTCACACAGCTGGCCAGAGGTCCAACAGGGGTGTGGTGCCATATATAGTTTGGCCTGTGCTGCCCCCAGAAGGGAGCCACTGGCCACACGTGGTCATATTGATGAAAAGCAACTGAAACTACATGTTGTGACATCAACAAATCCTGAAGCCAGCGGCTGCATGAAATAAGCCAGCAACAAAAGGATCTGCTTCCTGGAGTCCACCAGTATAATCATGCCTAGCACGCTTAACATGTGCACGACTCTGGGTTCTGTCACCATTACAGGATGAGATGAGGGAGGAGGGGGAGGGGCAAGGACCAACCCTCTTTGGGAGTCCAGCGCTTAGCCTGGGAAGAGAAATCACCCATGCCATGGTTGTACAAGTTCCAGCGCAAGGCTGCCCAGAGGACGTCAGAACAGGGCTGCCCCTTTCTCACCGCAGGCCCAGCCATCCCTGTCGCCCCCTTGACCCCATATCAGTGACTTCATGAAGAGCCAAGACCAAACCCCAAAGTCACAAACTCTCTGGACTCACAAGCCACCCAGTAGTAAGTGCTTGGACTGGGAGCCTCTGGCTGTCAGGGCAGAACCTCCTCCTGCCCAGCTGAGGTACCACATGGGTGGCCAGGCCTCTCCTTCCTGGGGCCCTCTTCCTCACTTCTGCTCACATGGCTGCCTGATGAGTTCACATTAGCATGAGCAGGTAGCGCCTCCATAGTGATGAGTTTCTTCCCAGCACTGCCCTGACAGGTGCACAAGATTCATTGGGATTGTGCGGGAGGGGAAAAGCATCCATTAAGCACTTGCTTTTTGAGTCTAGGAGTTGAGTCCTCCTGCTCCCCTCCCACAGCACCACTGTCACCACCATGGTTCAGAAAGGCCCTGGTCATATTCCTAAGACCACAGCTGCTAACAGGGGCCCTGCTCATCAGCCCACTGGATCCTCAGCAGACCCTAAGAAGGGCGGGGCGAGGTCAGGAATTTGAACCCAGAGCTGAGGCTCTTGTGGGAAGTTTTGCCAGGAACCCTGTGCTTTCTGGGGGAAGAAAGGCGTGGCCTCCTCCTAGAGGGTGGGTCTTGGGAGGAGGAGAACGGAGGCAGGCTCACCTTTCTCCAGTCCATGACGTCTTTCAGTCTCCGGAAGAGAAAGATGCCCTTCCCCTGAGATCGAGCAACCTGGCAGGGGGGTGGGGGTGGAGAAAGGCAGAGTCCGCTCAGGGTTCCTCCCTGGCCTTCATCCCCAGGGCCTTCCTCAGCTCATCTCTGTGTCCATCTCACCATGTGCATCTAAGGCCTCTGCCCAGAGGAATGCCCATTCAATCGCCATGGGGCTGGAGGAGGAGAGTGAGCTGGGCTTTGCTACAAAGACATACATTTACATGAATAATGTAAAAGGACAGACAATTAAAACACCATCTCGGCCAGCCCTGCAACACCCCCATCCAATGCTTTTTTTGGAAATCAATTTGCCTTCCTAATTAGGTTTTGCTTCACTAATATTGGATTCAGACTGCCTTTACTGCACCCTGCCTTGGGTAATTCATGGTCTCCCAGGGCCAAGGGGGCTGCGGGAATCTTTGCGATCTGTAGCGAGAATTTTGGTTTCTTTTAAAACCCAGTTACATTATGTGAATATGTTTTTGTTTTAATTCTAGGTATGGTATATGGGGCTGCTCCAGATTTTCCACAGCAGCTAGCTATATAATGTGTCTCATGCTCTGGGAGGGGTGAGATTCTTGCCACATGAAGATAGTTTAATTCTGGGAAATTTCGGGAGGGTATAAATTGGAGAGCCCCAAGAGGGCCCCGTGAGGCTGCTGCTCCTGGTTCCTGTTGTTACAGTTTGTCAAGTGGTCATGAACAAAAAGACAGTAAGTTAATCCCAGCACTTGGGAGGCAGAGGCTGGTGGATCACTGTGAGTTTGAGGCCAGCCTGGTCTACAAAGTGAATCCAGGTTAGTCAAGGCCACAAAGAGAAACCCTGTCTCAAAAAACAAAAACCAAAAACAACAAAAAAAGAAGTTGAAGATAACCAATTGATGAAGAATGGACTTGCCCCCAGTGCCCTTAATCAGCAGGGTGTAGTCTAAAGAGGTCTACACCCCCTTTTTCCTCTAACCTCCTTTCTCTCTCCTACCTAGTGTTGGGGTGTTGGAAGGGATTAGGGTGGAATAAAGGTTGTAAGGGTGGTAGATATAAGAACACAAATAAAATAGCTAAACAAGCACACCTACAGACATCTGGCCTTCTGGGATGCTCACCTGCCTGGATTTGCATAGGAACACTGTCTGCATGCTCACTGCCCTCTCCTACCCACAGCCTATTGCTACTGCAGAGAATTTTGTTAAGCCATCATTAAAAGGTATGTTGGCACGTGTGCAAGTGTGCATGGTGTGTGTGTGTGTCTGTCCATCTGTGTGTGTGTATCTGATGATCAAACCCAGGATCTTACTTTTGCTAAGCAAGCACTCTATGGCTGAGCTATAGGCCATCCCCAGGGATTACGCTGTATCTGTCACTTAGAAATCTGACTTTCCCAGCAGAACCATGAAGAGCGAGGATCTGCTATCTGAGACCAACTCTGGCTTCCTGTGCCAGCTCAGCCCGTTAGTTCTCTGAGGTCCTGGGCAGGGCCCCACGAGGCATCTTTTCTTTGGCACTCACCCAGGGGGTTCACCAGCCCAGCTGAAGTTCAGGACCAGCCTGTGGGGTGCTGCATGTACATCCACAGTGGGTCTTCTCTATTAAATTAAGCCTCTCTGGGAACCCTCTCAGAGATACCCCTAAGGATGTACCTCATTCGTTTTGTAGGTGTTTATAAATCCAATCAAACTAACAATGTGCTATCACAGCATGTCGAAGCTTTGCCAACCTGACACACAAACACATCAATTTAAGCCATAGCATTCTCTCCCGGGCCTCTTGGGTTGTGGTCTTCCCAGTGTGAGACGCACTCATTCTGACCTCAAAAGCCCCCACCCCTACTCTCTTAACAAGTGCAATGCTGTTCAAAAGTCCTAGATCCAATCCAGACATGGTGGCTCACATTTTTTAAACTCCAGCCCACAGGAAGCAGAGGCAGGCAGATCTCCATGAGTTCAAGGCCAGATTAATATACACAGCAAATTCCAGTACAGCCACAGTTACATAGAGACCCTCCCTGTTTAAAAAAACAAAAAAACAAAAAAAAACAAGACAACAAAACATCCTAAGTTTAGAGCCACTCACAGTGGCACGAACCTTTAATCCCAGCATTCAGGAAGCAGAGGCAGGAAGATCTCTGTGAGCTTAAGTCCAGCCTGGCTTACACAGTGAGACCCTGTCTAAGAAAACAAATAACAAAAAGAATCCTAAGTATAATCTCTCTTCTGAGACGCAATTCAATCTACTATGAACCCCTGTAAAATAAAAACACAACACACTTCTAACACCCAATGACACAGAAAAAATATTTCAAAAGGGAGGAACAGGGTAAAGCAAGTCCAAAGCCAGACTGAAATGCAGCAGGGGAGATTCCAACCCTACCACTCCAGGGCGGCATCTGGGGCTCACGACAGAATCACCTGGGCTCCACCAGCCGCGGGCAGCCCCGCCTCTCCAGCTCTGCCATCTTCAGTCTTTCTCTTGGATCAGTTCCACTTCATGCTTACGGCTCTCACTGGCAGACATGCTATGGCCGTGGCATCTCCAGTGCACTGGGGTCACCATTACAATGTGGGCTTCTTCTTCACAGCTTTGCCTGAGGCCTTTTGCAGATAACCCTACCCTGCCACATACTGACTGGTCTACATGACTTTCTGGAACCTCGATGAAGCTTCCATGACTCTCTCTCACTCTTGTACTTTTCACAGCTGCAAAACCAGAACCGCATGGACGCCACTGCTAAATTCTGCTGCCAGCTTGAGGTGGAGTCTGGTACTGGGTTTGAACCCATGTACTCTTGTGCATGCTAGGCAAGTGCCCTACCCACAGAGCCACATCACCAGCCCTTATAACATTGATTTTATACCAGTTTGGCCACTCTCAGGCCTTATTCCCTTACAGCCCTGCCCTGCCCCTAAGAGACTGCATTCATGATGTAACATTCGTTGGCGCCATTTGTGTTGCATTGTGGGTAGTGGGTGCTCTCCCTCAAAGCCTCTTCCACTTCATCCCACCCAGCAGACAGTGCAGACTGCCCTTGACCGAGGTCTGAGTCCTCACAGTGGCTCATTGCTGGTGCTATGTGATTGGCTCAGGCATTGGCCTTTAGGATGCCAGGGAGTCTGCTGCGGGGACTTCTGGGAAAAAGTCTGTGTCTTCTTCAAGAGTGACACAAGGACAAGGCATTCCTTTATCTGGTGGCAGGTGGAGGCATGATGAGGTGACGCGTTAGAGCTGCAGCAGCCATGTTGTGCTGGGAGGAGCAGCCTGCCTGCTGGGTGGGAATTAATGGTACTGTTGAGCCACCCAGGAAACTGCCCTTGCCTTGACTCTTCTTACTAAAGAAAGTCACCCAGGGTTTAGGGACTTCAAGGGGAAGACACTTTTTCTTATTTAGTGTCATTAATATCTAAGCAGACTGTTGCATTTCCTTCTATGATGCGTGCTGGCAATCCATTTGGGGAACTATCAGTCACGCCTGTGGCATATCATCAGAAGAAATCACAGTCTCTTTATATTATGTGACAATTGTTGCATAGATGTCAAAAGAGTATTTGTGTTGTGTGTCTTATGACTCTCAAATTACTACAGGGATGGAACCTGCTGTTAGGTCCTTTAATATGTAATGAGGAGGAGAGGGGGCGCTTAATGATATGTGAGGTGCACCACAGAGAGCACCACAGAGGGTGCCCCCCCCCCCCCCCGCAGGAGAGTAACCCGCTGGGTGCAACAGCTCCTCTGCTCGCCCACCTCCAGCCACTCTGGGCCCTGGGCCAGCTGCACATTCTACAGCAGGAACTTCTTCCCTCGCACTTTCCCCCTTCCCCCCTTCTCTCCTTCCCTCCCCTCCCCCTTCTCTCCCTCCCTTTCTCCCTCTTCTCTCTCTTTCTGCTCCACCTGCTTGGCCCTGTTGATTTTCCTCAACAGACACAACTCTGGCAAATTTCTTGACATCTGTTTCCTGGAGGGCCCCAGACTAACATGGTTTTAATAACTGTTTTTCAACATAGCTGTTTTCGTTTGTAATTAAATGGTTTTGGTTTGGTTTTGATTTTCCAAGACAGGGTTTCTCTGTGTAACCCTGGCTGTCCTAGAACATGCTCTATAGACCAGGCTGGCCTCGAACTCACAGAGCTTCGCCTGTCTCTACCTCCAGAGTGCTGGGATTAAAGGTGTGCACCACCACTGCCCGGCAATTAAATGTTCTTTATGCTTTGAAAACCCTTATTTTTTATTTTGTTTTGTTTAAGCTTTGTGAGACAGTCTTGAGATGTAGCCTTGGCTAGTCTGGAATTCTCTGATAGACCAGGCTGGCCTCCACCATGCAACAATCCTCCCGCCTCTGCCTCCTGAGTGCTAGCACCCCTAGCTGAGAGCCACGGCCTGTCATAGGTACATGCTTCTCTCTGGCTTCATGACATCTTTCAGATTTCATATGTCAATCATGTCTCAAAACAGCGTCTTTCAGTAAAGCACTATTCTGTGACTCAGTTGGCCGGTACGTGTCCCCACATGTTCAGGAGCTTGCTCAAGCCCCTGGGAGATGGCTTTCTGCTCTGTGCTGGCCACACAGGCCAGCTCTGGGGGGGGGGGAGGTATTCAGTGCAGCCTCAGCACCACCACTCACATACAGCAGAGTGGCAAAAATGTCCTCAAGTGGGGAGCAGCTAAGCTTTATACAAGATATTACAACCGAGAGCAGCTTCATGGACACACAGGTGGGTGGAAAGGCACAGTCCTGCCCCACACACCTGATGCCTTGCACCCCGAGGGACACTGGCAGGGGAGCTGGGGGGGAAGGGCAGGTGGGAGAAAGGCTGGGTGGGTGTGTTTGCTGCCTTGTGGGTTCCTTTATCCCACCCTTTATCCCCCTGGTTTAGGCTCCTAACACTAGATAGGAGAGAAACAGGAGAGAGGGGAGAGAGGAATTAGGGAAATCCCTAAATCTAAAATTTCTTTCCTTTTGTTTCTTTTTCTTTAACACAGCTACTAGCAAACCACAGCCAACCTCCCTAAACAACCACCGACCCCAACTCTGGAGGCCCTCACACTCATGTACCCTCTGAAAAGTTTCCAGAATTCCAGATGTCACACAACCACAGAGATTATCTGCAGCTGCCAAAACCACACTTCTTCTAGAGCAGGAGGCTAAACGTGGGTAGCTGTGACAACAGCCCTGTATCCCCACGCGTGGGCTTAAAATGAAAACACATTATATTTTTGTGGGGTTTTTTGTTTCTTTGTTTGTTTGTTTGTTTGTTTGTTTGTTCGAGATAGGGTTTCTCTGTGTAGCCTTGGCTATCCTGGACTCGCTTTGTAGACCAGGCTGGCCTCGAACTCACAGCGATCTGCCTGCCTCTGCCTCCCAAGTGCTGGGATTAAAGGTGTGTACCACTATGCCTAGCCTGTTTTTAAAGAAACCAAAATTCCAAAATTCTCACTACATGTGTGTGATTTCTTTTACACTAGACTGGACTTAAATTCTGGTAGGTTTGGCTTTAGTTTTTTGCAGGGCTGAGGGGTAAACCTGGGGCCTCAGTAGGCTAGGCAAATGCTTTAACACTAAACTATGTCCTCAGCTTTTAGACTGGACTTTCTGTGGCCAAACCTGAAGGCCTATTTATTTGTTTACTTGATTTTTTTTCTTTCATTTTTATGTGTTTGTGCACATTTACATGTGTTGGGGCACACACAGGTGTGTGGTTCATGTACCTGCTATGTGCACATGTTTGCATATTTACTTGTGTTGGGGTACACACAGGTGTGTGGTTCATGTACCTGTTATGTGCATGTGTGTGTGCATGTGTGTGTGTTTGCACATGTGCAAGTGTGTGCACGCGCCAGAAGACAACCTCAGATGTCATTCCTCAGAAACTGTTCGCCTTATTTATTCATTTTGAGATAGGATCTCTCTGTGTAGCCCTGGCTGGCCTACAACTCTTCAGACCAGGCTGGCTTCAAAGACACAGCAATCCACCTGCCTCTGCCTCTCAAGTGCTGGAATTAAAGGCTCTGGCAGGAGACAGTAGCTTTCATTGGGACCTGGGGCTCAGTGCCTCAGCCAGTAAACCCCAAGGATCCTCAGTGATGTTAGCACAGGCCACCACATCTGGTTTTTACATGGTTGCTAAGGATAAAACTCAAACCCTCACTCTGTAGTCAAGGATGACTCTGAATTCCTGATCCTCCCTCCTCTGCCTCCTAAATGATGGGATGACAAACCACTGGACCACTGTGCCTAGTGGCCAAAGGCGGCTTCTTCTTCTTCTTCTTCTTCTTCTTCTTCTTCTTCTTCTTCTTTCTTCTTTCTTCTTTCTTCTTCTCCTTCTTTTTTAAAAATGTATATGAGTGCTCTGTTTTTCATGCACCCCTGAAGAGGAATTCAGATTCTACTACAGATGCCTGTGAGCCACCATGTGGTTCCTGGGAATTGAACTCAGGACCTCTGGAAGAGCAGCTAGTGTTCTTAACCGCTGAGACATCTCTCTAGCCGTAAAGGCCTATTCTTCCTATCCCTAAGAGTGTAAAGCTGAGAGATGGATGGTCCTAGGACACCAAGAGTCTACAGAGTGGCACCAGGGTGGGGGTGGGGCACCACCAAAGTCCCCTTATACTTTCTGTGCCTAAGAGGATGCCTAGGAAGAGGGTGAGGGTAGAGTGGCCTGACACAGCCTTCCTCAGGGAACCGAAGAACGAGGCTTGGGATTGCCTGATGAAGATGTAGCCACTTATGTAGCACAGGGGCCAGGAGTGGGGTGGGCTTGAGCAAGGCAGTACAGAAGAACACAATAGTCCACAATGCCACCCAAGGAAGGCGGCCCCCAGGCTCCTGGTTCTTTCCCAGAGTCTGAACAGGCTGGTAAGGCGAGCTGGTGGTGACAGGGTGGAGAGGACGAGCAGAGAGCTACAGGCATCGCCCAGCTGCACCCCAGCTGTACTTTCTGCTAATTGGGAACCAGCAACTGCATATTAAGTCGCTTCCTTTCCCAGCCCACGGCTTTTGTTAGCAGCAGTGCCATGACGGTTGTGATTAAGAAGCGGAACCTTAGCTCTGTGGGTAGTGCTGTGTGTGTGCGTGTGCGTGTGCGTGTGCGTGTGTCCCACAGCTGAGACATGCTGTCCGGGGAATGAAAACGGGTGCTTCTTCTGCTCAGCTGGGCCTGAGGCTTTTGTTTTCTTTTTCTTTTCTGAGATAGGGTCTCACTATAGAGAGAACTGTACAACGGAACTCACTGTGTAGCGTAGGCTAGCCTTAAGCCTGTACTACTCCTCCTGCCCGAGCCTCTTAAGTGCCTGAATTCTAATTCTGTATCTGCCACCTGTGAGGTGTGTGACTCTGGCTAAGGGCCCCGGGCCACCCTGTTCATCTGTGAGCAGGGACAGGTCTGTGCCTGAAGTTGCACGTGTTCGATACAAAGCCCACGGGTTAGGGGAGAGGCTTGGAGTTAGGTGCTCAGCAGTAGACCCGTCCTCTGATCACTTCCAAGAGTCCAGGAAACACCTCCCCTTCGCCCTGCCCCAGGAAGCTCTGGTCAGTTTCACAGACCTGTGTGGCTGAGTGTAATGCCGCCCACCTTTAATCCTAGCACTCGGGAGGCAGAAGCACACGAATGGCTGTAAGTTTGAGGCCAGCCTGGTCTACAGAGTGTGTGTTCCAAGGCAGCTATATCTAGAGCTACTAGACAGGACTACATAGGGAGACTGTCTCAAAAAAAACAAAACAAAACAAGCAAACCTGAGTGTGCACCTGCCTTTCCCAGAGTCCCTGGGCAGACTGGGGTGGGCCTGAGCAGTTTGGTCTAATTCATGTGGGGAAACCCTTGCTCTTGCTGCTGGGCCTTGGTGACGCTGAGTGGCAAAACTGGAAGGCAGGGGCTGCAGAGATGGCTCAACACTTAAGAGCTTCTCTTCCAGAGAACCCAGGTTCAACTCTCAGCACCTGAAGGCAGCTCACAACTGCCTCTAACTCCAGTCCCCAGAGGACCCAACGCCTTCTTCCGGCCTCTGTGGGCCAGGCACACAAGTGGTGCACAGACACACATGCAGGCAAAACATGCACACACACAAAGTTTTTAAAAATCTAAAACACTTCTCTAAAGATAAAAGATTCGAAAACAGTGGCTCCCAAACCCAGTGCAGCTTGGAACTCTGCAGGTGCAGCAGGTACAGGGCTCCCCGGGCGTCCAGTGTGAGTGTGGAGGCCGTGGCCCACACCAGGCTCCCCCCACCTGGGAGCTCTAGTAGGACATGTATGACATAGTTCTAACACAGAATCGCTTCTTTTTTCATAACGCCTCAAAGGGACACGAGGCTTCAGTTTCGATGCTGGGCCTTCTTGGGACCCTCAGACGGCAACCCTGACTGGAACCCCGACCCTCGCAGCGGAGGCAGTCACAGGAACCCCGACTCTCGCAGCGGAGGCAGTCACAGGAACCCCGACCCTCGCAGCGGAGGCACTCACAGGAACCCCGACTCTCCCTGCGGAGGCATTTACTCACAGGCTTCATGATCCAGGTGATTCCGGGGTTCTTGCGGAACTCCTCCACGAACAGGTGGTACTCGCAGGGCATCTCAAAGGTTTTGGGGAAGAAGTCACACTTGGCTGCCTCCACCTTCCCCGACTCCCGCTCCAGCTGTTTCCGGAACCGCTTCAGGTTCTTTACCATGTAGTTTTTCCTGGTCAGCTGGGCCGCAGGGAGCAGGGCAGACAGTGACTCTCCTGCACCCTGCCTGCCTTGCCCACCTCTTTTTAGAAAAAAACAAAACTTCATTACATTTATTTATAGGGGGAAGAGGCCAAAACAAAGAGAAAGGGGACATAATGTCCCCACCTGCTTCTGAGTTTTTATCCTTTCTGAGGAGTAGTATGATTCCATTTCCCCCAAATTAGGTCACTTCCTACAAGTTTTACTCCCTTACACCACAGAGGGAAAAGAGTGTTGGGGGCCCACTCTGACCCTAGTCAATCAACAATTATTTCTGTGCCCAGGCACCAAAGCAGGGTCCTGTTAATGGTGGCTTCCCTAGTGACGCATCAAGGGCGGAGGTCCTATTACAACCATTTCAGTACTTGTGGACATAAACAACAACCCAATCCTCACAACAGAAGGGACACGTGGACATCTTAAGATCAGTAGAAGGCCTGAGCATAGTGGCTCACACCTTTAATCCCAGAGGCAGGTGGATCTCTGTGAGTTCGAGGCCAGTGTGGTCTACATATTGAATTCCAGGACAGCCAGGGCTACACTGAGAGACCCTGTCTCAAAAACAAACAAAAGACCAATGGAAGAGTAGGGAGAATTACCAAGATGGGGATACCTGAACCCTAGACAAGCTCCCAGACTCCCTTAGAGACTGCAGTACCCACTTGCTGATGAGCTTTGCGATTGTTTAACCGATAGAGCCCAATAGTATCAAAGGTCATTGGGCAACTTCTGGGTGTCAGTCTCTCCTACTATGTGGGTCTTGGGGATGGAGCTCACCTCGTAGTTGTTCCGGAAGTGGCTGATCCTCACGTGCTCACCCATGTAGGTGTGGTCAAAGTTCTCCCGCAGCCAGCTGAGGTCACACCAGTAGAAATCCCACTCGCCTTCACTGGGTGAGAGAGACAAGGATGGAGCCTGAGGACACACAGTGGCTGGCTTCCCTGAGGGACAGATGAGGCCACCCTGAGCAGACTGGCCACACTGCTCCAGTCCCAACTGTGCCCTAAGGTGCAGGGTGCTCCCCACTAACGCAGCCTGCGTTACAGGGAGGTAGAGCAATGGATCTGCCCTCCCTGCCCCTGCCCTGCTACTTTAATTTGGATCGGTGTGTTGACAGCTTGATCACCAGCCTGTGGCAATACTGGGAGATGGTGGAGCCTTTAAAGATGGGGCCCCAAAGGACGTTAGTTTACTGAGGGGCATGCTCTTGAAGAGGATATTGGGCAGGCCCCTAGCTCCTCCTCCCGGCTTCTGGGTTCTGGTTTTACTTCCTGGCTACCCTGAGGTCCCATCATGGTGTTCAGCCTTACTATAGGCTTAAGAGGAAAGGGCCAAGTGGTGATGGGCTGAGACCTCCGGAACTGGATAAGCCACTTGTTTACCTTAACAAACAAACAAACAAATGATGACAACAACAAAAAACAAACAAACAACAACAACAAAACCAGGGTCCCACTATGTAGCCCTGGCTGGCCTTGAACTTACAGAGCCCCGCTTGTCTCCATCTCCACTGTGCCAATACCTGGCTTCCTTTCCTGTTTTAAAATTGATTATCTTAGAAGATAATTTGCCAAAACAATGGAAAACAGACTAAATATCCTCCACCCCTGCTCTTCTTTCTTTCTTTCCTTTTTTTTTTTCTTTTTATTGGGGGGGGAGGGGAAAATATTGAGCTTTAAAAAACCCCTTGAGGGATCTGAAGGTGAATTAACTTTGGTGACTCTGACCAGGTCAGGAAGAACGCCATCGTCTGCAGCATTTCCCAACTGTCTCTTTTACCCCAGCAGCCATAGGCTACAAGGACAGGGAGAAACCATGAGAACCTTCTTGGGCAGATGGCACAAATGCGTGAGCAAAAATGGCCACACCTAACTGGTGACATTGGCATGGATGCTTCCCGGCAGATGTCCCAACATCACAGCCACAGCCCTGTGGCTACTGCAGATCCTGACCTGCGTGCAGGAGCTGCTGGCTCCATGTCCAGGTGGCTAAGCTGAGAATTCTATAGAGCAAGGGGGAACAAAAGCAGCAAGTTTCAGTGGGTGGTAGAAGTTTCCAGCAACTAAGATGTGGATTGCTTCTCATTTCCTCCCAGCTGCTGCATGGCATGCCTCCTGGACGCTAACCATGCATGGGAGTTTGGCCTTCAGGGCTGCGGAGTCAGGTGGGAGGAATTTGTCCATCCCTTGCAGGGGACATTGTGAGGGCATGTCTCTGAGCAAGTGGGCCCCGAGTTTCCACCAAGCATCAAAAGACTTTTTAAATTTTTTTGGGTGATGTGTTGCCTAGAATGCTGAGGCGCTGCAGTGCTGCGTTCCACCTCCAGCACTGGGGATGGGAGGACAAGGTACTTATACAAATGAATACGTGCTCAATGTGGCTGCACCTTTGAAACAAGTAAAAGACCAGACACTGGGCAAGGCAGCTCACACCCATAAATCCTAGCATTCGGGAGGACTGCCTACAAGTCTGAGGCTAGCCTGGGCTACATAGTGAATACCAGGCTAAGGTGTCACAACAGACTTACACAGCTATTAGCAAGAGCCTGGCTCAGGGAGAAAGGAGGGAGGGAGGGAGGGAGGGAAGGAGGGAGGGAGGGAGGGCGGAAAGGAACGGGGCAAAGTGGAAAGAGACAAAAGACCCATTGTCCAGCTCCATTTCTATGAGGTTGAATAGAACAAACTAAAGTCGAGGGGCTGGACAGAAAGGGAAGTGGGAGGAGGGACTGCTGGAGGATGGGGCCTTCTGTGAGGGAAGAGGAGAAGGTTCTGGAGTGAGACAGTGAGGATTACACAATATTATGAGCATGAAAGACAGGGATTTGAACTAGGCATGGTGATGCCAGCCAGGAGCCCCAGTACTCAGAACGTGGAGGCAGGAGGATTAGTGGTATGAGATCATCCTTGTCTACATAGTGAGGCTGAGAACAGCTTGGGCTATGAGGAAAAAAAAAAAAGACATGAGATTGGTTTTTGTTGTTTTGTGACAAGGTCTCACTCTGTAGACCAGGCTGGCCTTGAACCCACAGAGCCCAGCTGGAATTGTGTGTGTGTGTGTGTGTGTGTGTGTGTGTGTGTGTGTGTGTGTATGGGTTTATCTTCTGATAAGTGAAAAGTAATTTCACTTATCAGAAAAAAAGAGAGAGAGAAAGGAGGGGATAGCAAAAGGTGGCCTGAGACCTTTCAGTGTGGCTGTTACTGCCATGGCTGCCCTGGGCTCTGGGAAGGTCAATTGTTCTAGAATTGTCTCCTGAGCCTGTTCTCACCAGAAGATAGCAGTGGGGATACGAATGGGAGAGTGGTCCATCTTCATTGCTCCCAGCATCCCTCAGGGGCCTGTGCGCTGACTGAATGAGTGTATGACGCACTGTTCATTTGTTCACCTGTGTGCGGAGGCTGTCTCCAGGGGTGCCGGAGAGAGGCAGTTTGGGGGTAGTGACAATGACAAAACACCTGGGCAGATGTTGCCATCACTCCTGTAAGCTAGACTGACAACAAGCAAGATAGAAATCACTGCGCAGTGAGGAACTGTGAACTGTGCTTCGGAGTGAAGAGTCATGAGGTTGGGAGCTGAGGGACCCTTTGAAAGTGACCCTTCAGCTGAGATCTGGAGTGTGAAGAGGGTGGCCAGGCCGAGGGCAGCGGGGGAGCACTGTAGCAGAACAGGGCCCTGGGATTGGAAAGGGCGTGTTCGAGGGTGTGAAGGGGAGCTCTGGAGGAGGCGGAGATGAAGAGCAAGCTAAGGCTTGGAGAGCATCGTGGACTGCAGTGCTTCCTGTGACTCAAGTTCCCTCGTGTGCGTGCCATCTTCACGCCATTAAGTGTGGCCATTCTTTACTTATGGAGGAAGACGTTAAAGGGCTAACCAAGGCCAGGGATCCTTCCCCCTTCCACTCTGTCACGCTTAAAGTGTCCTGACGTCTGTCTGGCTCCTAGAGCGACCGCCCTCAGCTTCATCAACACTGAATGCGAGGATCACCTGGATGCAGCTTGCCGTGGCCAGGCAACCATTTCCAATGGGCTGACTTAGTCCCAGTCCGTCCTCCTGCTGGACTGAAGCCCGGGGCAGAGCACTGGCTCATTCCCTCCCCTGCTCATGCAAAGGCTGCTAGGCCTGGGTGGGAACTGTGATTCTGCAGACAGGCAGCGTTAGGGCGCCAGGCACACACGCTGCCCCATGGCTTTCCCTGCAGTGTGCTTTCCAGGTGGCAATGTCATTACTGTCCTAGTTTCCCGTTGGTGAAATCATAGTAGCACTTGCCCAGACGGTTTGTGGTAGAAGACTCATGGTGTGGCTAAGAGATGGCTTGTGTTAAGTGCTGCAGGGTGACCAGGATGCAATGAACTGCTTGCTGGGTGTCTTGGCGTGGTTGGATACTGGTCCCCTATCCTTCAAATCCATGCTCTTCTCAGGGTCTCACCCTGTAACTCTTCACTGTTGCTATGAGACCAGGCTGGCCTTGAACTCACGGAGATTTGAGTGCCTCTGACCCCCAAGTGCTGTGACTAAAGGGATGCGCCACCATGTCCAGCTGGAATTCTCTGACGTACCTGAGGCCATGTGGCTTCCTTGCAGTGGGATGTGGCACATGGCTAAGTTCTGCTGAGGCCACTGTGAGGGGCAAGGTCGCTTATTTTGCCTCAATCTGCCACCGCTATTTGAAGGCAACCCTGAAGTTCCACCTTAACTCATGGGAGAGCGGGATGGAGAGATGGATGAAGATGGCGGAATGGGGTGGGGGTGGGGGGCTCTGTCATCTCAGAACTTTCAGATCCAGAGACTTTCACCTGTCAAAACTCCTCATGGGTTTCTGTGACACACACCCAAGCCACAGCCCTCAGTAACTGCACCTACTGCCTCAGGCCATGTGTTTAGTGTTGTCTCTGTCACTGTCCCCAGGCCCTAGCACAAAAGAATTGCAGGCCTGCTGTAGGTGGCAGGGGAAGAGCTGGTCGCGCTGGTCCCTGGAAAGCTCAAGCCAGCGGGGCTGTGCGATCACATTCCTTGTTTCCGCTGAGAGCAATGGGACGAGTGGACAGAAATCACCCAGAACTGACTGGAATCCTACAGGACACTTGCATGCTGTGCTACTTTCCCCCATCGCTGCACGAAAAACACTGGACAAGAAGCAGCTTAAGGAAGGAAGGAGGGATGTGTTTGACTGACAGTTGGAGGGGATACAGCCCATCAGAGCGGCAGGAGCACGGGCAGCCGGGCAACTGCCTCCACAGCCAGGAAGCAGGAAGAGATGAATGCTGGCCCCCAACTGTCTTCCTCCTCTTAAAATCCATCCCGGGACCCCCTCCCCCACCCACACCCAGCCACCCCCACCCCCACCCATGGGATGCTGCTGCCTACTGTTATGAGGGACCTTTCCCCCTTGACAAATCTACAAACTCTTCACAAACACACACAGTAGCTTGTCCCTATAGAATCTATAATATAGATGATCCTACGTCCTGTCAACTTGATAGTTGATAATGCCCATCACACATGCCATAGAGTCTCAAGCAAGTGGCTAGCACCTGGGAAAGTATCATATCATACTAGATGTGTGCAGGGCATAAATGCAATGGCGATGATGTCAGCCATGCATGCAACACAATGTGGTGCAAAAACAAAACAAAACAAAAAACCAAAAACAGCAGCAACAACAAAAGCTCACATCTGATTTAGGGAAGGTCCCAGTAGCTGAGAGAAAAAACAAAAGGAGACCAGGGCCTGGGAGACAAAGGGAAGAGAGCTGAGCAGAGGGAGGAGAGGGGTATCTTACTCTTTCACTTCTACCCAACCGGGCCTGCGGCGCAGAACGTCCATGAGCGTGTTCATGGGTGTGGTCTTGAACCGGATTAACGTTCTCTGTTCTCTGCAAGACACGACAGAAAAAAATATGCTCGGGACCAACGGCTTTCTTAGGATGTCCCTGAGGATTGGGACAAAAGGGAAGAAGAAAAGCCAGGCTCCACCTGCTAGTGCCACAGTCAGGAGTGCTGCTTCTCAGAGCTCAGTGCCATCGCCTGCCAACACTTAGAATAGCCAGACTGAGACTCTTAGCTTCTTTGAGCTACTGATAAAATGGCAAACTAAGCATAGAGCGCATGCCTGTAATGCAGAAGGCTGAGGCAGGAGGAACGCCATGAGTTCAAGGCAGCCTGGATTTCAGCCTAGACCACAAAGTCAGACTTTGTCTCAAAACAACAACAACAACGGTGGCTGGGAAAATGGCACAGTAGTGAAGAGCACAGGTTGTTGCACTTTCAGAGGACTCGGGTTTGACTCTCAGCACCCACACGGCAGCTTATAACCATCTGTAATTCCTGCTCCAGGGGATCCCAGTGCCGCCTTCTGGCCTCCGTGGACACCAGGCGCACAGACATGCATGTAGACAGAACACCCCTGCACATAAAGTAAATAATAAAAATAATAAGCCAGGCGTGGCGGTTCTCACCTGTGGTCCTAGTACTCGGGAGGTGGAGGCAGGAGGATCAGTTGAAGGTCGTCTTTGGCTACATAGTTTGAGGCCAGCCTAGGCTTCGCAAGGCCGTATCAAATAAATAATAAATAAGATGACAAAACAAAAAGCAAACATTTCCTCAGTCCCTGCTATGTTCTAGGCGAGGTCCGGCTGCCTCACGTGAGCTGTGACTAATTCTTGTATCACACGGTAAGTGTTTGCAGATGCCCTTCCCTGGCAATCATCTGGGGAGATGGAGCAGATATATTCTCCCCTAGTCCTCCTAGGGGCAACTAAAATCCCAAAGATTATGTATAAAACACGTGTCAGAAGACTGAATGGTACAAGGAGGCTAGTGAGGGATCTTGGAACAAAGCAATGGTGATGGTGACTTTCCCAGCTTTCTCTCTGCCTCTCTATGTCCCAGATGTGGAAAGAAAACGCCCAGCCAGTGGGCATCCAGAAATGTTAGTCAGTATGGACCCTAAACAGCCTTTAAATGCAGCCTGTTCTCTCCAGTCTGCGGAAGCCCTAAATAATGCAACCTTCCACAGCAGAATAGACTAGTAAAACCTCGAGTGAACTCTTGTTAAGTGGGGAGCTGTCACTTCTTGTGAGGGTGCAGCAGTGTACGCCAACATTGCTCTGTCATTGGATGGTGCAGAGAAGAGGCCAGGGCCCCGGGAGCCTGGACAGCCCCAAATGCAGGCATTACCAATCAATTCCACTGAAAACAACGGACTGAATCAATAAAACGAAAGCTCTTGAAAGACCAATAAAGTTGACAAATCAACCAGCCAGACTAACAAAGAGAAGACGTTATTACCCACAGGTGGGATGAAGTGGGGTGCTACCACAGACCCAGCGGACACGGAGACCACAGTAGGAGCACACTAGCACCTCCCCACACCCGAGCTTGACAGCTGAGATGACAGTTCTTGAAAAGCCCAGACTAGCGCAGCCCTCCTCATGTGACACACATTTGAGTAACTGTATTCCTAGAGAAACTGAGGCCATTATGTGAAAAACACCCCCAAAAGATGTACCTGGCCCCACAGGATACCACTGGAGAATTAATTCTCCCAAGATGTATAAAGAAGCTGGCTCAGTTCCACCCACTCTTTTCCAGAAAAAGGAAGTGGGGCGGGCGGGGAGAGAGAGCTTCCAGAGGCATCTGTGACGCTAGAGTAACCTGAAAGTGACATTAGACACTGAACGGTTAACATAAAAACAAAGCTACAGGGTGTGGCTAATGGCAGAACCCTTGCTTAGCATGTGGGAGACCCCGGGCGTTATCTCTATCACCACATTTACAGGTGAGCACACACATGTTCAAAAATATACACCAGCAAGGGAAACTCAACAATACAAAAAAAATTTTTTTTTAATTATACCTCATAACCAAGTGGCGTCTTTCCAGCAGGTAAAGCTGGCTCAGTGCTGGAAATCTAATTGATGTAATTTATCATAGTAACAGACCCAAGAAGGAAAATCACATGGTCATATCAATTAAAGCGGAAAAATCATTTCAGCTCCTCAGCCTCTAAACAACAAAATGTATCATCGACACTAGACTTTGAGGATTAGACTTTCAGTTTGCAGGGAGTGGGGGAGGGACAGATGGACAGATAGACTATAACAGATGCATATTTGATCCCCTGGTGTCACAGGTCACAGGAGTCTTCCTGGAGGTCCCAGCTCTCTTTCAGGGGACACCATAGTCCTGTTTCCAGCTTCATATCTTTCTGAGATAGATTTTCTTCTAATCCTTCAGCACAACAACAGACTGAATTTTTAAAAAATTTTAGACATGCATGCTGGTACATGCTTTTGATTCCAACACTCAGGAGGCAGAGGTAGAGAGATCTCTATGAGTTTGAGGCCAGCCTGGTCTACATAGTGAGTTCTGGGATAGCCATGGGAAACCTTATCTCAAAACAAAACAAAACATTTTTCTTGAATAGGGTTTCAGTAGGTGAAGTTGGCCTTGAGAACCAACGTTCTAAGTAACTTTTTAAAAATAGAGTAAGAAGGTTTAGCTGGAAATTAACGGAGACCAAGCAGAGCCTTACAAAGGAGTACCTAGTCCCAAACAAGAGAGACAGCTTCAAAATCCATCAGACGGGGAAAATGTTAAAGCAGAAAATAGCAAGTGATCACTCGAAGGCAGGAGGGGTGATAATTACCTGTGGTGATGGTGGTGGTGTGGAGCAGTCACCAGAGAAGACTGCCTGGATGTGTGCTTAAGCCAACATAAAGTCTTTACTAGGATCCCAGAGCAGCGCTGAGCCTTTCTACCCCCATACAGGGTTTCTCTGTGTAGCCTTGGCTGTCCTGGACTCGCTTTGTAGACCAGGCCGGCCTCCAACTCACAGTAATCCCCCTGCCTCTGCCTCCCTGAGTGCTGGGATTAAAGGTGCCACGCCCAGCCTCTCAGGATGATCTTTTAAGCACAAAAATCATGTTCTGGGTTGACATACTTCAGTTAGCAAACAAAGCCTGACGCAAAACTACAGAAACTGACAAAGTCAGCACACTTAGAGACTTTCCCAGAACTATGGACCTTGTGGATTAAGTTTTGTCTTTTTTCTTTCTTTCTTTCTTTCTTTCTTTTTTTTTTTTTTTTTTTTTTTTTTGCCAGATTGTGCTGTCTACACACCGAGTTTTGCAGCCTGGATGGCACTTCCATCATAGAGTCAGTTGTGCTAAGGACTAAGGGCTTACTTACTAAGGTCTGGGGCCTCCTTACAATGTGAGGGTAAACGGGCAGCGATTGGGCCTATTCAAACCACCAGCAAGCTGGGTGGTGGTAGCGGCAGAGTTGCAAGCCTTTAATCCTAGCACTCCAGAGGCAGAGGTTGGCAGACTTCTGTTATCAGTTCTAGGCCAGCCTGGTCTACAGAGTGAGTTCCAGGATAGCTAGGGCTACACAGAGAAACCCTGTCTCAAAAAACCAACCAACCAACCAACCAACAACAACAACAACAAAGAAACCACCAGCTATATGTTGTATACAGAAAACTGGCAATCCCCTAAACACTGGGAGGAAGCAGCCACTGGGCCGGCAGAGGCCTCTGGAGAGGCTCCACAGATCAGTTCTAGTAAAACTGAACCTACAAATGCCCCAAACTCAGTGCTTTGGCCAAGCGTGTACCTCGGTGTGTTCTCAGAAACATGCTCAGGCACCTCTGGCAGGGACTGACGGCTGACATTTGCTGTGGAAACAGCACTGTGGCAGCACACCCATATCCCTGGAACATTCTCACTCTGCACAAGCCAATCAGAGGGCCTTCTGCCTCAGCACCTGAACCTCTGGCTCAGAGCAGATCTGAAGCAGGGAGGAGTCCGCCCTCCTCCCCCACCAGCACACGGAGGGGAGGGTGCTGGGGGGGGGGAGACTTGGAGGCTGTCCCTCCCCCACCAGCACACAGCTGGGGTTGGTGGGGAGGCGGGGGACTTGGAGGCTGTCTCTCCAGCTCTGCCTCGGGTCTATGTTCTCCAGGCGGATGGAACCCACTGGCCTCAGCCACACCGGATTCCTCCCCTTAGTTGGCTGTGGTCCTCCCCACTTCCTGCTGCTTCCTGAAACCACCTTCCAAATATCTTGCTCTGGGTCATTATCTTGGCTTTTTGATTCTGAGGGCCACAGCCAAGGCTTTTACAGGGAACCAGAGAAGCCATGTGTCTGGGTTCTTGCTATGGGACAGCCTGGGACATCCTCAGGCAGCCTGGAAGTACCTACCGTATGTTCAGAGCCCCACTAATCAATACTAAAAATACAATTTTTCTGTTTCTATTATTTCTTTTTTTGAAAATGCACTTTTACATGACAAAAGCAGGATGCAGAGGGAAAATGATACCCATAAGCAACTTACATCCCTAGCTCCTGAGCTCTAAGGGGTGGCCTTGTACTGTAGTTATGATTGATAAGATAAAAACACAGGAAGGTGGGCTGGAGAGATGGCTCCGTGGGTAAGTGCACTGTCTGCTCCTCAAAAGGTCCTCAGTTCGATTCCCAGAAACCACATGGTGGCTCACAACCATCTGCAGTGGAATCTAATGCCTTCTTCTGCCATGCAGGTGTACACGCAGACAGAACACTCATACATAAAGTAAATAATAAAATCTTACACACACACACACACACACACACACACACACACACACACACGGAGGGCTAAGTTTCTGGGAAATGTTTGTTCACTTGAATTTTACAAAGAGGGTGAGGGATATGCCCTGCACCCCACCACTCACGTTTTTCTTTTCCTAGCTCAAGCTGACGTTAACTCTGAGTCTTCCTGCCTCGGCCTCAGTAGGCCTGAGGTAACAAGTGTGAGCCACCATGCCTCACTTTCGGGGTCTCCACTGGGATCGGAAGGCTGGTGCTACAAATCAAAACTCAAGGAACCTCTGCAGCAGCACTCTGGCCGTTTTGTCCTCGAGGAAAAGAAATGCAACCTGCTGGTTGGCGGTGTGTTTGTTACCTGTAGCCAAACACCTTTCTAATTTGCAGATACCCTGACACAAGTAGCTGGACCCATCCTATTCACTGCAGTGCCTCTGGTTTTGTTAGAGTAGATACGCAAGCTCAGGGTCAAGAGCTGGGACAGGGTTAAGGAGCTCTGCCTGTAAGAGCTGGAGACTTGACAGTGGTGATAGAAGCAGCCATACAGAGAAAGTGTGGCTGGAACCGCCCTGAAAGAAGCACCTGAAGTCACCACACCTGCTCACTGCGGGCCCAGCCAGAGGAGCCTCAGTAAAGAGTAAAGATAGAAAACACTGGCTACAGTGTGTACAGTGCAAACCCCTCCACCCCCGGAAAATCTCCACTAAAGATCATTGCTCTTCTGTTTGGTGCAGGTGGGTTGTGCTTAGGGCAAACTAGTAGGTGCTGAGTTCTGAGTCCAGGCTCTTAAGAATGCTGAGTGCCAGAGGTGGGGGGGTCCAGTGTGCCCTGCAAGGTCCAACTAGCCATGCCTTACAGATGCAGGACTCCCAGCAAGACCCTTGGCTTCTCTGACTGTCCAGTGTCTCCATCTGCACAGTGGACACAGTAGCAGGATCTACCTGAAGGGTGGTGGTCAGGATTTGGTGAGATAGTACATGGGGAGAGGTGGGGTCACCATTCAACAACTGTTTGCTATGGTCCCTAAGGTTACAATCCTAATGATTGAATTAAATAATGGAGCGGTAGCTAGGTGTTGTGGAGCATACCTCTAATCCCATTGTGAGTTCAAGGTCAGTCTGGGCCACAAAGAGAGATCCCTAACTCAACAAGGCAGGGTAAAGAGAAAGATTAAGGGAGGGGTAGAAAAAGTGGGGAGGGGAAGAGGCGGAAAGGAGCGCCTGTCCTGTGGGGATGGACTGAGTGACACCACTCACCGCTCTTTTCCTTTTGACAATCCATGGCCCTTGTAACTTGGATTCTGCAGGGAGAAAAAAAATCCATGATGTAACTGGGTTTGCACACCCACCTACTGTCCCTGCCCAACCTATTCAGTGAGTGAGGTGCTCAAACCACCACACTCAATAGAGCGTAGGTCCTCAAGCGTGAATGTCCGGCCTGGCTGCGTTCTCCCTCATCATCTCTGCTCAGAAATCAGGGCGGAACTTACCTGCTTAGCAAGCAATGAGTTCTCCGATGCTGAAGAATCACACCACAGGCAAGACCGCTATATGTAGGCCAGCTCGTCAGTGCTTCAGATGTCAACCCAAAGCCTCGCCTGAGAGCTCCTTGGGCTCCCTAAGAACAATCTAGACCTTCCATTCTAACTTTGAGTGTTGGCTGTACACAAGAGCTAGGGAGGGACTGTGTGCATTTCTCAGAGTGATTTCCTCACACCCCTCCCAAAGACCTACCCAGTCCTCTATGGGTAAGGGTATTGTTTGTCCCCAGTCAAGTCCCAAAGACACTGGCCCCAGTCCTGGTAGGATCAGTCTCTACCAAGAGTACATGAATAGGGAACAAACTGTCTCTGTTGAGGGTGACATCTTTCCGGTGTGTGTGTGTTGAGGGGGGGCTCTCCTGTTGCCCTTTAACATGAACCACAGATGTAATGGTTTGGAAGGCTGTGAATTTGTTATTGTGTTGGTGCCTCCCTGAGAGATGTTTCTCTTGTAGAGTCTGGGGGTTTCTCCCACTCTCAGTCACACTGTGGGTACAAGTTAGTTGCTTGGGGTATAGGAGAGGGGTCTCTGGTGACTTGTCAGCCAAGACTTGCTCCCAAGTCTGTCTGTCTGTCTGTCTCTATCTCTGTCTCTGTCTGTCTCTGTCTCTCTGTCTCTCTCTGTGTCTCTCTGTCTCTGTCTCTGTCTCCCTCTCTCTCCCTCCCTCTCTTCCCCTGCCAGGTTTCTCTGTGTAATAGCCCTAGCTGTCCTGGAGTGGATTTGTAGACCAGGCTGGCCTTCACAGAGATCCTCCTGCCTCAATCTCTTGAGTGCTGGAATTAAAGGCGTGCGCCACCATGCCCTGCCTGCTCCCAAGTCTCTAGAGACGTGGACATCTGTTTGCACCCAAGATAGCTCCAGAGGCCTTGTGAGTACTTCTAATTCGTCCCCTCTGTCTCAGCTCTAATGACTGATGTAACTTAAGAGGATTACGGGAGGAGCCTTGTCGCCATGTGTAGGCTTAATTGCCTTAACAATTATACTTTACTATTAACTTATTAAAGAGTGTACCTCCCTTACAGCCCAACTGGCCTAAATAAGAGAGAAAGGAGACTAAGGAAAACAAGAATGAAACCTGGGTATCAGTTCCTAGGAACAATTCTCCTGTTGTAGGCAGCAGGATTTCAGCAAACCAGCAATCCCACCAAAGCTGCTGCTGGAACCTGGAGCAACCGGAAGCTGGAGCCTCAGCCGGAGCCCAAAGCCTTGAACAGTTCTCTTCTCTTGAGCAGCTCTCTCGAGGAGCATCTCGAAGTGCAGGGATGAACAGCCCAAAACCAAGTCCCAACAAAACGCCCATCCTCCAAGAGGACGAGGGCGATGAGAATGGGATGGGCGAGAGGGCGGCCCCCTTTCCAGCCGCAGCCGTGTCACAGGCTCTGCCCACGCTCAGGGACTAGGAGGATACGCGTGGCAGGTACACCAAGGAGTGGGAATCTTGGAAACCATCCTGGTGCTTTAATTACGACTCACACCTGTCAACGGGCCAGAGTGAGGGCACCACTCTGGCAAACTAGTAAACCCCCAAAACATGTAAAATTATCCTCTAGTCCCTCCACCTCACCCACTGCTGTTCGGGCCATTCTAATCTTTTTTAAAACTGTTAATATTTCATTCTTTCTCCTGCGCTCTGTTCTAGACTTTCCCTGGGCAGTCCCTCCAGGACCTTTGGTTGCAAAACATTTCTCCTTTCTTCACTACCTTGCATTAGTACACATGGCAAACTTTAATCAACCATGTGTTTATATATAGACTTACTACTATTTCTTCTTCTTTTTTTTCTCTCTCTCTCTGTCTCTCTCTCTTTGTCTCTCTCTCTCTCTCTCTATCTCTCTCTCTCTCTGTCTCTCTCTCTCTCTCTCTCTCTCTCTCTCTCTCTCTCTCTCTCTCTCTCTCTCGTGTATGCATGTGTGTGCAGGTGTGCTCACCCATGCGTTAGGTGTCTCCCTGGACTCATATCTCAACCATCTTTATAATTTCAGACAGCGTCTCTCAGTGAACCTGACGCTAACCATTTCTGCTAACTTGGCTGGCCGGAGAACACTCGGGATCTGCCTGTCTCCCTGTCCCCAAGTGATGGTGAAGGACCAGACAGACTCCATTTTGAAAAAGAAACTCTAATTTGTGTTAAACCTAGCCAAGGGTTAAACCCAGATTTGAGAAAAAACACAAACTAGTCTAAACAGAAAAATATTCCCTAGCAACACAATCAGCTCACCTTGGAAAAGTCCAAATATACTCTCAGCTGGTCAATCTGACCAGCAGGAGGTCTAGCACATAGCAACAACCAGTTAGGAGAAGCCAGGCCAAAGTTCCTAATACCCCATGACTGCTTCAACCAATCTTTTCTACAGGCCAACTTTCCCCTACCCAACCACGAAACGCCAAGGCTTGTAACTCCCTGCTTGCAGCTTTTCTGCCCAAATGCCATCCAATCATATACTGTAAAACCCATTTCTTTATACCAGGTGTGGTGACACACACCTTTAATCCCAGCACTCGGGAGGCAGAGGCAGGTGGATTGCTGTGAGTTTGAGGCCAGCCTGGTCTACAAAGTAAGTCTAGAACAGCCAAGGCTACATTGGGAAATCCTGTCTCAAAAAAAAAACAAAAAACAAAACAAACAAACAAACAACAACAACAACTCACTTCTTTGTCTAAAACCTATTTTAAAAAAACCCTCTCAATTGAGACTAGAGGCCGCTTCCCTGCATCTGCTGTGCCAGTGCATGGGAGGGGTGGCCTGGGTTCAAACCTGCAATAAAGACTTCCTTGCCATGGCATTTGGACTTGGCTCTTGGGTGGTCTCGAAAATTTGGACATAACAATGGAGTTACAGACTTGGACACTATTCCCAGCTTTTATTTTATTTTCCATTCCCGTGTGTGTGTGTGTGTGTGTGTGTGTGTGTGTGTGTGTGTGTGTGTGTGTGTGTTGGAGTTCATATGTCTGTGTGCACATGGCGGCCTGAGGTTGACTCATCCTCAATCACTCTTCCACGGTGTGTCACTGAGGCAGGGTCTCTCAATCAAACCCAGAGCTTGCTGATGTGGTTAGTACGGCTAGCCAGTTTGCTCTGGGGAATCTCATCTCGACTTCTGAGGGTGGAATCATAGGTGAGTCACCATGCCCACAGGGCACGTACGTAAGTTCTGGGGACCCCAACTTGGGCCCTCATGCTTAAGTGGCAGGCAACTGAGCTGCTGAGCCGTCTTTGCAGGCCATGTTTCTACGTAGGTGCTAGAATCTTGGTGCTAGCACAGCAAGACTTTTATCTACCGAGCCTCTGTTGTTTCATCTGCTTATTTTTCATCCTATGCCACTGCCGCTTTTTTTTTAAGCAGTCAGGAGTTGAATGTGGGGCTTGGTATGTGTGCCTGACAAGACCTCCAGCGCCGACCTACATCCCAAGCTGTTTGAGTCTGTGTTGTTTCGCTTTGTCTTGACAGAGACTCAGAGCCCAGGCTAGCCTTACACTAAAACATGCCGTGGAATGGAAGATGACACTGAACTGCTGCTCCTGCTTCTAGATCTCAGATCCTGGAATGAGAGGGATGCTGTGCCAGGGCTCAAAGCAGAGCCTTGTGCGTGTAAGGCAAGCACTCTACAACTGAGCGACATCCCCAACCCTCCACTCCAGCTTCTGCTACTTTTTATTTTTGAGACAAGGTCTGACTGAGTTGCCCAGGCTGGCCTTCAACTCACACTGTAGCTTAAGGAGGCCTTGAGTTTATGATCCATCTCCCTCATCCTCCTTGGTGGCTAGGATGAAAGGCCTGTGCTACGGGGCCCAGATCACATTGTTTTGAGGACTGTAGTTTTCTAGTACATCTTGAAATCAAATGACTAACCCTCCCATGTTGTCTTTGCAATGAACAGTTTTCTGTACTTCATTATAAACATGACTTTCAGTGCTAGGATTGAACCCAGGGCCACACACATGTTAACTAACTAAGCATATGCTCTACCACTGAGCTCCATGCCCCCACCCCCACCCCCGTCCCACCAACACAAATGTTAGAATCTGCTTCACAATTTGTATTTGAGGCATGTTGGGATTTTTGTTGGGATCACACTGAGTAGATCACTCATGGGAAGACGTGACATCATCAAGTGTTAAGTCTTTCAATCCATGAACATGGTTTGTCTCTCTACTAGTATGTCAATTTTATTTCTTACCAACTATTTTCTTTTTTTTTTTTTTTTGGTATGGAAATCTTGTTTTAATTTTATTTGTAGGTAATTAACATTGTTATGCTATTGTAAACATATGTTTGATGCTATGTGTACACATGAAGTCAGGTGAGCAGGCATGTATGTATGCATGCACGTGAAGGCCAGAGAGGTCAGGGCCGCGTGTCTTTCTCAACCAGTCTCCGCCTTCCTTTTTGAGGCTGCTTCTTTCACTGAACCTAGAGCTCACAGATTCAGCCAGGTTGAGGAGCCAGTGAGCCCCAGGGATCCTCCTGGCTCCACCTCTCCAGTGCTGGGATCCAAAGTGCAGGCTACCATGCCTAGTGCTTGCTTGTTTGTTTGTTTGTTTGTTTTTAGGGTCAAACCCAAGCCCTCATGCTTACACAGCAAGCTCTTTACCCTCTGCACCATCTCTCAAACCCCCTGTACTGGATATTTACTTTTTCTCATTTTTAAATTAGCTGATGATACTAATTTGTGATAAACAGAAAAAAATATCACTCCAAAGATGTCCATGTCTGAATCCCTAGAGCCTACAATACAGGCAAAGGAAATTAATGCTTGGCTAGAATCCAGTGACCTTACGCTAGAGAGAGCGGTCTGTTATCTCGATAGGTCTGATGTAATCACAGTGCCCCGTAACGTGGATGAAGCAGGCGGAAGCGTCAGAGTGGTGAGTGTGAGAAAGATGGGCTGTGACAGCAGAAGGAGCAGAAGCCATTAGACACAGAACAGGCATGAAAACCACCTCTCCTAGGAACGCAGCAGCTCTGCATGCAGCTCAGCATCTCCCTTCACACTCCCGACCATCAGACCTGATGGGTATCAAGCTTTCTAAGCCGCTAGATTTATGATAGCTTGTTCCACTGAAGACAGACACAAGCAGAAGCAAAACTGGTTAACATGTGGTAACCTGCAGTCAGCACCCTCACTGAACCAATGGCGGGAGCTTATAGATTCCCTCATATGATTCTATCTATCTATCTATCTATCTATCTCTATCTATCTATCTATCTACATATGTATATACATGTATGCTTGTATATACATATGTATGTATTTATGTTTATATATGTATGTATATGTGTTTGTTGTCTATGAACAAAGGCAGATCTACTTCCTCCTTTTCAATATCTATGTCTTTTATATTTTTATAGCTTAGCTGCAGTGTCCAAACCCTCATACAGTGCTGACTAAAAGCATCGAGCGCAAACATCCTTAACTTGTGCCTGGCCTTTAGGGACATTTCCTGTTTCAACTTTTTAAAATGATGCTGCCGACGCCAGAGAGACGGTCCAGCGGGTAAAGGTGCTTGCAGTCAAGTCTGCCTGTCTGAGGTCAATCCTGGAGACCCACAGGGTGGACATGGAGAACGAACTCTGGCAGTTTGTCCTCTGCGCTTCACACATGTGCCAAAGAGCCCACTCACGTAAGTAAAAGATGTAATAAGAATGTGTTTTAAAGAATGATGTTACAGGCTTGAGGTTAAATGCACTGGCTGCTCTTCCGGAGGTCCCGAGTTCAATTCCCAGCAACCACATGGTGGCTCACAACCATCTATAATGTGATCTGATGCCCTCTTCTGGTGTGCAGGTGTGCATGCAGGTAGAGCACTGTATACATAATAAATAAACAAATAAACAAACAAATAAATAATGTTTTAATCTTAAAATGAAAAAAGAATATTACTATAGGCTCATAATTGTCCTGTAACAAAGGGGTTAATGTTCTGCTGTTCCCTAGTTTTTTCGGGGATTTATCATGAACAAGTATCTTTTGTTTGTTTGTTTGTTTGTTTTGTTTTTTGACACAGGGTTTCTCTGTGTAGACTTGGTTGTCCTGGACTCACTTTGTAGACCAGGCTGGCCTTGCACTCACAGCAATCCACCTGCCTCTGCCTCCAGAGAGCGCCACCACTACCTGGCCATGAACAAGTATCTTATTTAAACATTTTTTGCGTAAGGGATCATTTCTTACAAAGTTATGGAAATACTATAAAATTCACTGAGAACATCTTTCTCTGATGATTATTATGTTACTCACCCATCGCAGTCATCAGGTTCCGGTTCTTGAGATGTGTTTGGCATTTACTTCTGCCTGACACCACAAAAACTGTGTGTGTGTGAGAATGCATGACCTTGCTTCATATGTGGCGGTCAGAGGTCACTCTGAGCATCTTGGCACAGTTGTTCACTGGCCTGTATGCCAGGCAAGCTAGCATTCACGCTTCCAGAGACTCTCCGGCCCCCACCTCCCATGTCCCACTAGGAACACTGGGACTACAGCAATGTGCTACCACGCCCAGCTTCATCTTGGTTCCGGACATCCTAACTTGGGTCCTCAAGCTTTCACAGAAAGCATGCTACTCATTGAGACGTCTCCCTGCACCATGAACTGAAAATGTGATGTCAGTGTCCTGAGCCTCCCAGGGAGCCTCCCAGAGAGGCTCAAGGACCCATCCAAGGTGAAGAGTTTTCAGAAGAGACTTGTTTTGGTGTAGTTTTGAAATATTAAATGGTTTATCAGAACTACAAAATCATGCATACATGACAAAGTATACAAATGACAAACAAAATACCAAGCAGGAGGGGGAATGCATCAAGGAAGCATTCGAGGCTTGTGGAGGTCCATGCAGCCCAAGGTGCACCACTTTCCCAGCCCTTCCCTGTGTCCAGCAACCCAGAAGCTCAGGGAGTTTTAATCCTATGACTTTCTCTTCTACCATCAACTCCCCCACGTGTGTGTGTGTGTGTGTGTGTGTGTGTGTGTGTGTGTGTACACATTTCTGCAAATATTTCTCCTTAGAAGCAGTGGGTCTCTCTGCCCTCATTGCAACTGAAAGGCAGAGGGGTTTGGGCACCCAACGCTTACCCCAGCCAACCAACAAGCATTTCTGTACTGGGGCACTGTGGCAAGGAACACTATTATAGTTGCTTCTATGCTCACACACCAAGGTAGGGTCTTACTGCAGTTATTTTAGTGATCATGAACAAAGACAGACCCAAGCCCTGTTGAACAAGGGCTCATAGACACTTTTAGACTGATAAAGAAAAGGGGTGTGGAGGACTCACCAGGTGGAATACCCTAAACCGTAAAATAACCCAAACTTCCTCAGGAGTTGACAGTCCCCCCAGCTCTTGGGGGGGGGGGGGACTCCTCTGCCTCAGAGCTCTGCAGTGCTTACCAACAAGCTTTCCTTTTGCCCTGACATCGATTCCTGTGTTGTAATCTTTAATGCCCTGAGAAAATAAGCCTGTCTGCTAACAGATATTGAAATGATCCACCAAAGATAGTTATTAACAACCACTCTGAATAAGCAAACTGTCACTTTTAGGTCCTTTTTATTCACAGGCAGACCAATAGCAGGCTTGTACTTTTTGGTGGCAAACCTCAAGGGCACAGAGTTTTTTGAGATGAACGCCACAAAGACCAAAATTTACATAAAAAACTTAGATGAAGGTCAAAGTAACCTTAAAAGATTCAATCCTGGAAGAGCATAGTAATTATTTTAGACAGAACATGCCAATTATTTCTGACATATCTTTTCTAGTTATTTAAGTTTACTTTACTTTGGTTAATACAACTGGACCATGGTCAAGGCCATGAAAATTTCAAATATGCTGCCAAGTCAGACATGACTGCTGTTGGGGGGCGGGGTAGAGGGCTGAGCACCTTCTAAACAAACGCAAATTGAGTCAGTGGTGGCGCACTCCTTTAATCCCAGTACTTGGGAGGCAGAGGCAGGCAGATCGTTGTGAGTTCAAGGCCAGCCTGGTCTACAAAGCGAGTCCAGGACAGCCAAGGCTACACAGAGAAACTCTGTCTCGAAAAACCAAAAAAAAAAAAAAAAAAAAAAAAAAAGAGTATGAAAAGGAAACAGTCTGTGTGGAGAAGGCTGCTGCAGTCGATGCTTGTCTTGCTTTTGTTAATGCCACTTTAATAGTGAGCCATCTCCCAACCTGTGTGCTGTATTGTTACTTTAACTAAGAAATGGATCGTGATGACTTAGCATAGTGGTGGTGGAAGTGGAGAGAATAAATTCAATATAAATTCACAAAGTTAAAAGAGAAGGCTTTCCTGGATGTAGGAAATAAAGCCATAGGAGTCAGAGTAGCACCTTAGTTTCCTTAACTTGATCAACAACAGTCACTCAGTAGTGACATGCCCGCTTTCTGTTTTATTTTTTACCAAATATTTTCTGGGTGTTTTTTGTTTTTTTGTTTTTTGTTTTTTGTTTTTTGTTTTTTTGTACAGAAATCTTATGTTTTAACTTAATTTTATTTGTAGGTAATTAATACTGTTATGCTATTGTAAACATATGTTTGATGCTATGTGTGCACATGAAGGCAGATGAGCAGGCATGTATGTATGCATGCACGTGAAGGCCAGAGAGGTCAGGGCCGGGTGTCTTTCTCAACCAGTCTCCGCCTTCCTTTTGAGGCTGCTTCTTTCACTGAACCTAGAGCTCACAGATTCAGCCAGGTTGAGGAGCCAGTGAGCCCCAGGGATCCTCCTGGCTCCACTTCTCCAAGGCTGAGATTACAAGTGCAGGCTACCAGCTAATGGAGGGCTTTGTAGACAGGCTGGCCTCGAACTCACAGCAATCTGCCTCCCTCTGCCTTCCTGAGTGCTATGATTAAAGGCGTGCGCCACCACACCCCGCTATTTTTCCTGATCTTAACATCAGAGTTGGCAAGCGCAGGAAGTTGTCTGATTTGAGGTTCAGATAGCACTGGGCTATCCACTACGGGAACTTTTTTGGATGGATGGGCAGACAAGCAAACTGGGAATGAAAGAATCTCTAAAGGTTTACTAAGTCGGGAAAGTATTTAGGGGCCACAGAAATCGCTGCGTGCAGTTTAGATTCTAGACCGAGTACATTTCCCATGTGGCCCACGGCATGTCGGGACTTGTAGTCTTTAGAAAGTCCAGCTTATTCTTTTTTTTTCACCTCTAAAACTGCACCCAGCCTTTCCGTTCTACATTCCTCTGCGGCCCTCTAAGGACATCGAAAGCACTGGATAGGTGTCACTCCTACCTTTTGTCGCGACATGACATGGGCCCGAACCAAACCGCCACGGGGAGCCAGCTAAAGCGTGTGCGTCCCGTTGTCACGGCAACGAAGGGACGTCAGATCCTCCACTCTGATTGGATGATTAGGCCACGCCTCAAGCAGCAGCCCCTCCCCCCCCGCCCCCCCCAAGAACGGATCAACTGCCCCAGCCTTTTGCTCTTGTGCCACTTCTCGGTGGGGTACACTTGCCTAGAGCCTGGCGGTCCGCTGCCGCACTTCCTATTCGGATGCCCAGCTACACGCCCCTGATCTAAAAGTACCGCATTTGAAAAATGGTCACGTTTCAGAAAATGCAGTTCCTCACTAGGTAATCTGATTATTTGGTCGTCTCCACCCCTCCAAAACAGTCATTTTTTAAAAAACTTGCGTTTAGATTTGTTCTTTGAAACGGGGTCTCACGTTACCTAGGCTAGCTTCAAACTCACTCCATCACCAAGGATGACCTTGAACTAACTCCAGTACTCTTGTTTCCACCACACCTCTCCGTATGACTCCATCACTTTCTCTGACTCTTCAGCATCCAGGCACTGTGGCATTTGCTTAGGAGGTAAAGGTAGGAGGATTCAAAGGTGTCCTTGGCTAGAACGTGAGTTTAAAGCCAGCCAGTGTGACATAAAACCCTGCCTCAAAAACAGAAACAAACAAAAATAAGCTAGTTATAATCTTATTATAAAAGTTCTGGTTTTGTGGTGTGGTACTATGGACTGAAATAATATATATATATTTTTAAAGACAGGGTCTCATTGTGTAGCACTGGCTGTCCTTGAATCCACTATGTTGACCACGTAGGCCTCAAACTCAGAGGCCTTTCTGCCTCTGTCTCTGCTTCCACCTCCCAAGGGCTGGGAGCAAAAGTATATGCCACCAGCCAGTTTATAGAAATAATTCTTTTTTTTTTGTTTTTGTTTTGTTTTGTTTTGTTTTTTGAGACAGGGTTTCTCTGTGTAGTCTTGGCTGTCCTAGACTCGCTTTGTAGTCCAGGCTGGCCTCGAACTCACAGCGATCCGCCTGCCTCTGCCTCCTGAGTGCTAGGATTAAAGGTGTGCACCACCACGCCCGGCAGAAATAATGCTTACGTATTCCAGTAATGATTCTGAAGAAATAACTGAACTGTGTGTCAGAGCTGACCCCTATGCCTGCCGCAGCAGCAGCATCCCCACCTCACACTGCCCAGCTCAAGTCACTCTCTGCCTGAGCACTCGGAAAACACAGGCTCCATCTGCTCCCCAGCCACTGGCAGCCTTCCGGAGCTCATCCCGCCCACTCTGTGGCCCTGTTCTTCCCGTTTGGTCTCCAACCTGTGTCAGTTGATGGTTTGACCTTCACTCCCCGCCCCCACACTCTGAAATCCACCTGCAGGATTCGCATCTTCTGCCTTAACCTCTGCTCACACTTTATCTCAGAAGTTCTTTACTGCATTCTGAAAAATTCCTCAGTATCTCCTCCCATAAGCACCTAGGAAGGAAGGAAGGAAGGAAGGAAGAAAGAGAGCTCTTGTGTATCTTCTACTTGCTCCAGGAATTCAGCTTAACGCCTGGCACTTGGCAGCTGGCCAACACCATCAGTGACTACATGAATGAATAAGGGAATGTTAATTAAAACAGATAGTTACCAACTGTGAGACTAGACTACAAAGTCCCAGGCTAAATATAGTCCAAAATAGCTGAAAGCAAATACTCAGATATTTATTTACACATGCTCACAGCAGCAGGATTCGCCGTAGACCCCCAAATAGAAACAACCTGCATGTCCATCAAGAGACAAATCAGTCGCAGTAGGTACATATAATAGAATCTTACTTGGCCATAAGGAGGTATGGAGAACTGAAACACACTGATGTTGATGTGTAAATGAACCTGAAAAGGCCATAAATAAAATGTATGTGGGGTGTGTGTGTATGTGTAAAACAAAGGCACCCAAATAACTCTTACAAAACATTATGGAAAAAAGGGGGCCCCACCCTGGCTTCTACAAAAGAAAAATGAGCAAAAGATAGCTTGTTAATTGTTACTGTTGTTATGACTTAAGAAAGGAGACGTTGCCAGGCATGGTGGAGCAAGCCTGTAATCCCAGCACTGGGGAGGCAGAGGCAGGTGGATCACTGTGAGTTCGAGGCCAGCCTGGTCTACAAATGAGTCCAGGACAGCCAGGGCTACACAGAGAAACCCTGTCTTGAAAAACCAAAAGAAGGAGGAGGAGGAGGAGGAGGAGGAGGAGGAAGAGGAGGAGAAAGGAGACATTGACTTTAATTCACAGTTTGAGGGCACAGTTCCACATGATGGAGAGGGAGTGTTAGCAGGAGTGTGAGGTAACCTGACTAGTTGTAGCCACAGTCATGATTGAGAAAAGATGACTGCGGTACTCAGCTCATTGTCTTCCCCGTATGTACCCCAGGACCGCAGGCCATGGAATGGTGCCATCTTTTTCTCAGATGACTCTTTGAACTTCAATTAACCCAATATAAAAAAAATTCTTCATGGGTAACCCAGAGATGTGTCTCCCTAGTGGCTCCAGGACCTGTCACAGGCAGAAAGAAATTCAAATGAGCCAAAAATGGTGCACACTTGTGATTCTAGAGATGGTGGTACACACCTGTGATCCTAGTGGAGATGGTGGTGCACACCTGTGATCCTAGAGGACATGGTGGTGCACACCTGTGATCCTGGTGGAGATGGTGGTGCACATCTGTGATCCTAGTGGAGATGGTGGTGCACACCTGTGATCCTAGAGGACATGGTCGTGCACACCTGTGATCCTGGTGGAGATGGTGGTGCACACCTGTGATCCTAGTGGAGATGGTGGTGCACACCTGTGATCCTAGAGGACATGGTGGTGCACACCTGTGATCCTGGTGGAGATGGTGGTGCACACCTGTGATCCTAGAGGAGATGGTGGTGCACACCTGTGATCCTAGTGAAGATGGTGGTACACACCTGTGATCCTAGTGGAAATGGTGGTGCACACCCGTGATCCTAGAGGAGATGGTAGTGCACACCTGTGGTCCTGGAGGAGCTGGTGGTGCACACCTGTGATCTTAGAGGAGATGGTGGTGCACACCTGTGATCCTAGTGGGCATGGTGGTGCACATCTGTGATCATAGTGGAGATGGTTGTGCATACCTGTGATCCTAGTGGAGATGGTGGTGCACACCTGTGATCCTAGTGGAGCTGGTGGTGCACACCTGTGATCTTAGAGGACATTGTGGTGCACACCTGTGATCCTAGAGGACATGGTGGTGCATACCTGTGATCCTAGAGGACATGGTGATGCACACCTGTGATCCTAGAGGACATGGTGGTGCACACCTGTGATCCTAGAGGAGATGGTGGTGCACACCTGTGATCTTAGAGGACATGGTGGTGCACACCTGTGATCTTAGAGGACATGGTGGTGCACACCTGTGATCCTAGAGGAGATGGTGGTGCACACCTGTGATCCTAGAGGACATGGTGGTGCACACCTGTGATCCTAGAGGAGATGGTGGTGCACACCTGTGATCCTAGAGGAGTTGGTGGTGCACACCTGTGATCCTAGAGGACATGGTGGTGCACACCTGTGATCCTAGAGGAGATGGTGGTGCACACCTGTGATCCTAGTGGAGATGGTGGTGCAAATCTGTGATCCTCTCACTTGAAGAGTAGAGACTGGAGGATTGTTGCACATCTTAGTACATCCTGGCTATCGATTAAGTTCCAGGCTAGGGCTGCATGGTGAGACTGTGTACTGGCTGGTTTTGTGTTTCAACTTGACACAACTTAGACTCATCAGAGAGGAAGGAGCCTCAGTTGAAAAAAAAAATGCCTTCATGAGATCCAGCTGTAAGGCATTTTCTCAAGTAGTGATCAATGGTGGAAGGCACAGCCCATTGTGCGTGGTACCATGTCTGGGCCAGTGGTCCTGGGCTCTAAAAGAAAGCAGGCTGAGCAAGCCATGAGAAGCAAACCAGTAAGCGGCACCCTCCATGGCCTCTGCATCAGCTCCTGCCCCCAGATGCTGGCTCTGCTTGAGCTGCTGCCTGACTTCCTCCAGTGATCTGTGATCTGGAAGTGTAAGCCAAATAAACCCTTACTTCCTCAACTTGGTTTTTGATCATGGTGTTTTGTCCCAGTAATAGAAACCCTGACAAAGACACTCTGTCTGGGGAAAAAAAAAAAAAAAACAAGTGAGAGAGGGAGGGAAGGTAAAGAGATAGAAGAAGGAAGGAGGAAAAAGCTAGAAACTCTAACTGCAAACCATCTGAGAATTAAGACAATTAAAAATTAGGGTTTTAAATACATCAGTTGCACAAAATAAAAGCAGCTTCGGGTCCTGGCTAACCAGAAACGAGAAGGAACCATTGCGGCCTAAAGGCTCCGTGTGTTGGATCCCGGGCAAAGCCAGGGCCAAGGCCATTAAAGAAATGTGTCCTTTGGAGAGTAATTGAGGCCGCTGCTCTCCGGGACTGTTCCGAAGCCAGTGCCTCCAATGCTTTTGTACTTCCCAAGCACTGTGTGAAGCTGCATTTCACGGCACGCTGTCTGTGAGCTGCTTGTGAATCCACCTTGTGGGGTCCAGAAGGACTGAACTCCCATCCCGTTCAGACCTGCCGATGCTGCCTCACGACCTCCACCAAAGCCCATGGCAAAGAGCTGGATTCTTTTTTTAACATGTTCATTTTTAATTATTCCTATATGTGGTAGGGGTGTGTGCACATGTGAACGCAGGCACACTTAAAGCCCAAAAGAGGACATTGGATCTCCTGGAGCTGGCGTTTCATCTGGGTGGTGAGCTGCCAGGTGGGTGCTGGGAACTAAACTGATCCTCTGCAAGATCAGTGATCGCTCTCAACTCCCGAACCAGCTTACCAGCCCCAGTAGCCGAATTCTCTCTTTTTTGGTTTTTCACGACGGGGTTTCTCTGTGTAACCTTGGCTGTCCTGGACTTGCTTTGTAGACCAGGCTGGATGGACTAGCTAGCTGGATTCTTAAACAGTGATCAGCGTGGGCATGTTGTGAGTGATCCAGGAGCTGGCTTCCAGTGGCGGAGGGGTTAGGATGGTTTAGCTTGGAGAGAAAGCAGCTGAGACAAACTGCCCTTCGGGAGACAGTTTTACTATCATGGTGGAAGTGTGTGTGGGTGGCCTCAGTACCACCAGATAAAGAGGCTGACCCACTCACACGAACACAGGTTACCAGGGTGGGCAGAAGGTCCCAGCAGGTTGATTAATAAGTCGCCCATGGTGCATGCTTGCCAGCCAGTAACCTGGCTGTCCCCCAGGGGCAGGGGGCGGAAGGAGAGATTGCAAGGTCACAGGCTAGTCAGCTCCAATGGCCACACCTTTGCTGGGGAAGCAAGGTAGCAAGGGGGTGTGGCCTATTCCAGACCAGGAAGAGTCCGGAAAATATATGCTCTAACACCTTTGTCCTGTCCGTGGCTCCACCCACCCTGGGTGCTAGGGTCTCCACCAGGTATTTTAAATACGCCGTCCCATTTATTCTCACTACAAACCTAGAGACCTTTTCTCCCTCGCATATATCACTGATGAAAGTGAGACTTACAGACTTGAAGTAACTTTACTCAAAAGCACAGTGGCCACCACCAGATTGCAGATGGTCTCTCCTAATGACAATAGTTTCTGATCACCGCTTGTAACTCCCACAAACTTGGTAACTTAAAAAAATAAAATCTCATGAATGTGCTATCTTAAGGCTCTGGGCAGAAGCCTGGAATGGGTCCCACTGGATGAATTGAGGTGACCACATGGCCGAGTTCTTTCTGGTAGTTATAGAAAAAAAAAAATTAACCTGCTGCCTTAAATTTTCCATCAACACCTCCTGAAGGCTCTTGCTTGTGAGCTGAGCTGCCTCCACCCCGAGGCAGTGTGTGACACACTTGGGTCCCTCCTCACCCTCTTTCCCCTCTTGTTAGAGTAGAGGTTCTCCCTCTCCCATTTGCCACCTTCCAAGCTCAGCCATACATTTCCAAAGACACTGGCTATCTCTTAGATGTGTTTGGAACCGTTCCGAGGAGTCTTGCTTGCCCTGAGATACATGGTCTATTGACATCTTGATGTGAAAAACATCTCAGAAATAGAGTTCCCTCACTAGTGCTCTCCTCTACCCCTTGTGCTCTCTGCTTCTGTCATGATTGCCCTCTGACCCTATGTCTCTGCCTTCCCTGTCACCTGTGCTTTTTGCCGGACACTCCCGTGTCATTCCACCTCATGCCGGTTGATGAATGACTTTAACCCACCTCCAGCCTCAACTTCCTTCCTGTGTAACACAGCACACTCAGAGCTTGACAGCAACCAGCATGTGGACAGCTTTGAGAACAAGCATTTTGCTTACCCCAGTTAAGTCATAGAGTTGTTTCTGGGGAGACATGTGTTTTAGCAGAATTTTTGTAAAATAGCCACCTCATGATTTATTTAAGAAACTTGGGCTTTGCAATAGCAAACAGCTCACAGCTATTAAATGTGTGATGTGTCACAGCTACCTTGTTTTCTCTCCTTGGGGCTTTTACTCTGGCAGAGATCTCTCTTAAGTGTGTCTCCTATTTCCTTTAAGCACCAAGTCTGACACAAAGGGTGACTGGGGTCAGCCCTTCATAGATGACAAAACAACCTAAGATAATCAGCTCTCCCTACTAAGTGCGCTGAGTTGCTACTTCCTACTGCTCTGATATGGGACCCTGTCTCCAGAATCTTTTACCAGCTCCCGCAGCCCCCCAGGATGTGTATGTTTGAGACAAGATTTCATATCATCTAGGCTGGCTCAAGTTCACAAGGTAGCCAAGACTGAACTTCAACTCCTGATCCTCCTGATCCTGTCTTCCGAATGCTATAGTTAAGGTCCACACCTCCGCACCTGCTCACTGTCAGGGGCCAGGCCTTCTGGAAGACTCAAGTCAACATCTTTGGTGTAACTTTCCACCTATAACTTGACATCCAATAACCACATGTTGAATTGTTTTTCTTTCTGTGGCAGAGATAAAGATTTTCAAATCAGGGAACCTAAGACCCCTTTCCCTCCTTCCCCAGCCGCCTCCGTCTGCATACCCTGCTAGCTACACTCCGAGATATTCATGCATGGTGAAAGCCTCCGCTTCCTTCCGTCTCTGTCAGTGCCATCAAAAGTTATCTTCATCTCCACCCACACACCTGCAGCAGCCTCCCTAAGTAGATGACTTCCCTAAGAGGGTCAACAGGACAGACAGACACACACACAGAGAGACAGACAGACAGACACAGACACAGAGACAGACAGACAGACACAGAGACAGAGAGACAGACAGACAGACACACACACAGAGACAGACAGACAGACAGACAGACAGACAGACACAGAGACAGAGAGAGAGAGAGAGAGAGACAGACAGACAGACACAGAGACAGAGAGACAGACAGACAGACACACACACAGAGACAGACAGACAGACAGACAGACAGACAGACACAGAGACAGAGAGAGAGAGAGAGAGACAGACAGACAGACAGACAGACAGACAGACACAGAGAGAGAGAGACAGACAGACAGAGACAGAGAGACAGACACACAGACACACAGACACAGACACAGACACAGACAGATAGGCACAGGCACAGGGCCACAGAGACAGAGGAGTTAAATCCTTAAACCAGATGCCATGGGTCCTTGGTTAAAGTTTCCCTTTGGCTTTCTGTCCCACGGAGGAGAAAACAATGTTAAGCCTAATTATGCCATAGAGGATCCTCCCTATGGGGCCTCTGACTGCACACTTCAGCCCATCTCATGCCCCTGCCTCAGCTCCCTCTGCTCCGGCTGTACCTGCTCTACCCACAGGCCACTGTCTCCTCAGCACAGGCCTCTGCAGTGCTGGCCTCTGGCCTCAGTCCTTCTCCACTCTTGCAGAAACTATGCCAGCTCTCAGCTCAAAGTCAGAGAGGTTTTCTCAACCACCCCTGCTTGGTTTTCTTCCTAGTCACCTGTGACTTTTGGTAAATGCATTGTTTGTCTGGGTGTAGTTTTCCTTTGCCTTCCCGCCTAGATCTGGGTTGTGCGTTACGTTGACACTGGGAGGCAATAATAAGTCATAAAAGAAGTTATTTTAAAATAATTTTCATTTACATATAATTTTATCACATATATAAAGGCCTCTAGCAAATTTGCCTCCTAATGAGGTGATGAACATTAAGAGGAGCGGATCTGGGTCCAGGGGTTCTGCTCAAACTACTGCACCAACCAAGGACAATACCTGCAGTAAACATCGGGCCCCTACCCAGATCTAGCCAATGGACAGGACATTCTCCACAGCTGAGTAGAGAGTGGGGACTGACTTTCACACGTACTCTGGTGCCCCATATTTGACCATGTACCCATGATGGGGAGGCCTGGTGGCACTCAGAGGAAGGATAGCAGGCTACCAAGAAGAGACTTGATACCCTATGAGCATATACAGGGGGAGGAGGTCCCCCTCAGTCACAGGCATAGGGGAGGGGAATAGGGGGAAAGAGGGAGGGAGGGAAGAACAAAAGGATACAAGGGATGGGATAACAATTTAGATGTAATATGAATAAATTAATTTTTAAAAAGAAGAAAAATGAGATGATGTGCTTGTTTAATTTCTGTACAAAGAACTAAATCTTGGCTGCATGTCTGATACTGTGGGACATTTTTCAGGGTTGATATTTCAATCTTATAATCATCAATACTGAGATTGCTACTTTGTAAAATTTGTAGCACAAAAGTCAGAAGATGTTGACTATTCTGTTTTAATTCCAACCCAAAATTCATGTGTTATTTTTTAGGAAATTGAACCCAGGAACTCAAACAGCATTAAAAAAAAAAACAACAACAACATTGCAACTTATCATAATCCGAAGATATTTTAGCTTGACACATGCTGAGGAATGGAGGCAGGAAAATATCGAGTCTCTCCCCCATAATTAGAAGTAATCTGTACAGTAAAACCCTGCAATTCATTACACAGCAGAGTCTCAATCTGGGCTAAGGTGTTTCAGGTAGAGTCATGGTTGGTGTGTGCCTGACTGCAAGCTCAGGCCAGAGTGTGAGCATGGCAGAATCAAAACCAAGGTTGCAGGGAAGCCCTCACGTTGCACAGCACAGGTGACTGCTGCCCAAAACACCCCAGACTCACGGTGTGCTTCATTTTGAATTTTTAGCCATTACATATTTAGAAACCTTTTACTGTTGCCAAATTTTTCACAACTATCACACATTCAGTGCCGGCCATGCCCACAGCTTAGATAAGCTGAGTTCTAGACTGCTAGCCTCCATCTTGGGCCACAACTGTGTCCCTAATATCTACTGCTCACTAAATATTTGTTGAATAGTTTGTGTTTTATGAAAACAGAGAGTGTTGAGCCAGACATCCCATTATATACTGTGAACTCAAGCAAGAGAGAAGCATAAAGAATGGCTTCTTTTTTTCCCTCCTCCACCAACAGTTGAAACAGACTCTCTGTCCTGCTTGTGTGGACGCCCCCCTACAGGTACTTAAAGGGTAGGGATGATGGCGGCAGGAACAGAGTGGGCTCAGCTGTTTCTATTCAGTTCCCATAGGAGGTACCTAACTAATTTACTTTAACATGCTTATGCAGACAGTGTCAGCTAGAGCTACGGGAGCAGGGGCGGGGCGGGGGGTGGGGCGGGGGACGGGGGTCGGGAGGGGACACGACTTTCTCAGATCATTCAACAAATGTGAACATGGGGCTTGAACTGTGGGCATCTTGTTGCAGTTTTTCTGAGCCAGGATAGGGTGCCTGGAGCCTTTTTACACTTACTTCCCCCACCCCCTCCATCCCGCATTTACCCTGGCTTCTTCAAAGCCTCTAATGGCAGTTATGCCTGGTCCTAGAAGAATTACCCACGTGGCTCCGTCCTCCTGGGGGCCAGAGTTCACGGAAAGGATAGGAGGGTGGACGGATGAAAGGTGAGTGGACTGATGGATGATTGATGGGTGGTTGGTGAGAGAATGGATGGGAGGGAGAGAGGGAGGGAGGGAGGGAGAAGATGGGAGACGAGTGACTGGGTGGACTGATGCATAAATGGACGGAAGGGAAAATGGATGGTGGATGGAGGGTGAATGGGTGGGTAAATGGATAGAACGGATAGTGGAGATGAAGAGTGGGATGAGAGAGAAAGGGGGAGGATGGTTGCGGGGGGGGGGCTGCATGGACTGGGGATATAAAAGAAGAAAAAAATTTTTTCTGTTTCTTGTTGCAAACAGAAACCAACAGCAGAGCCTTTAGCAATGAGTCCAGCAGCCTCTACCACTAAAGGAACCCAGGCTGGAGAAGCTAGCTGCTTTGCCCTCCCCCCCCCCCGCAGCCGCAGGCGAGTGCGGGTACAGCCGCAAGCTGGGTGTCCGTGCCCCATTAGGGGCTCCCCACCACAACCTCCTCACAACGCCGCGCCTGACGGTGCCAGGGTGGGGGGAGCGCCCTGCCCCCACCTCCGGAGGTGGCGTCCCACGCGGTCGCAACAAGCTGCCGTTGTCCCGCGGACCGTGGGCCCCGCACACTGGGGCTTTGTCCGGCCCCCCGCCACGACCCACGGGGGGAGGGGGCCCCACATGACCGAGCGGGTAGGAGGAGCCTGCAGCGGTGGCGGCGGCGGCGGCGGCGGCGGCGGCTCCATCGCTTCCCTCTGGGGCTGGGGGTCCTCGGGCGGTGGCGGCGGCGGCGGCGGCTGAACAGGGCTCGGCAGGACCGCGGACGCCGGGCCCCTGGCTCCCCGTCAAGCTGCAAGCTCCCAGCCTGGGCCAGCCGGGCAGCTGTGAACCCAGCGCTTTCCAGGTGCAGAGCCGGGGGTGCGCCCGGCCACCCTGCCAGGGGATCATGGGGAATGGCATGACAAAGGTAGGGGGAACCCCCGCCGCACCGGACCTGGACCGGTCGCTGACCTTCTGCTCCTGGTCCTAGATGTATGCCACATCTCTGTCATGCTGCATCTCTGCCTGTGCCTCTGTGCGGACTTTGACTCTAGCTGTGTCTTTGGCTGGCTTCTCTTGGAGCGCTTTTCTCTCTGTCTCTCTGTCTCTCTGTCTCTCTGTCTCTGTCTCTTTATCTGTCTCCGTCTCTGTGTCTGTCTGTCTGTCTGTCTGTCTGTCTGTCTGTCTCTCTCTCTCTCTCTCTCTCTCTCTCTCTCTCTGTGGAGGGGGGGGGAGAGGAGAGACCCCTGGACTCTGGAGCCTCTATCCTTCCAGCTCTGCTTTGCATGGCCTTCCACCTGTGCCTGCCATGGCCACCTCCATCTAGGACCCATTCAGTAACCCTCCCTGGGACTTTCTACCCATCCTTCCTCTTCTGTTCTACCCGTCCCCAGGCTGACCTCCCTGGTTCCTCCTGTGGTTAACGATCCCCTGTTCTTGCATCCTTGCCAGAGCCCCAGACCCCTCATGCAGACCTATCAGGAAGAAGGCTTCCTGAGGTCCCATCACCAATAGAGAAGAGCTGGGGGTGGGGGGCAGCTACGATGGGTGGGAAGGGGTGCAGCCCTCCCCCTGACCCCTGCTGTCCTTTCTCCAGGTACTTCCTGGACTCTACCTTGGAAACTTCATTGGTGAGCACTGCCCACTCTGTCCCCAAGCCATGGCATTCCGCCTGTCCCAGGCCTGTGTCCACTCTTCACACTCAGGCCCACACAACTCAGATGCTCTCAAGAATGGAATGTCGGGGAGGGAGAACGCCAGGCTGGGAGGAGAAAGGACTCACTTGAGGATTGGGGGGTGCAAGGGCAGGCAGCCCCTAGGCTGGAAAGAGCACTGGCATTGGCTCCCAGTTCAGCCTTCCCTGGAGGTTCCACAACAGGTTAAAGTCCTGCACAAAGGCTTGCTCTGAGCCTGCCCACCTCCTCAGCGAAGCCCACCAGCCCCCAGGGGCTCTTCCCTAAGGCTGTTGCTGAGGTCTTCTCTCAGTGGGAAGCTGTGAATTCTCCAACAGCCTCCTCTGAAGAGGAGCTGAACCAGGCACTGTCAGCAGAGCCCTGAGTGGAACCCCCAGGTGGCCTCAAGCCAGGGGGTTCTCGAGCCTGCAGTTTTCTGCCTTCCTTTTTCTCATCTATCCTTTCCACGATCTTCCATTGGGGGTGGGGGGGGGGAGTACACTCCCATCCCTGCCTTCACAGGCTCCAGGCTGGTGATAGGGAGCCAGATGCGAACAGAGACCTTTGACTTTGTGGTGGAAAATGTGCTGAGACAGGCTGGCTCAAGGCCTGGGGCCCCAAGGTGGATGGAAAAGTCACAGAGTAGACTCAGGTGACCCACCCCCACGGCTCTGGCTCCTTCCTCCCTAGGCGCCTCCTCAGCAGCTCCTGCCACATTGATTTCTGAGAGGAATCGGCTTTGTTGTGTGTTAGTTCCATAAGGACCAGCGCTAGCTATGGCGTTGACCCCAGACTCAGTGCCCAGCCGAAGCCTGCACATAGCGGGCACATGGGGAATATTGCTGAATGAGAAAATAGGTATATGGAAATACGTGTTATTTATCCACGTGCTGGCACATCTCACTGCCAGAAATGACGGCTGGCATCCCTAAAAGCTGTAGTCCTGGGTCATTTGTCATATAGTATAGATGCCGATGACGTAATATTTAAAACAAATGGAACCCCATCTGCATGCTGTTCAGGAAGTGGTGTGTCCCACTTACAATACATATCAGGAGTCATCCTCATATATCGTTCACAGGGGTCATTTTCATAGTTGCACAAGAGTCCAAAGTACAGTTGTACTTATTTTCAGCTGGTCCCTTTTGGATGGGCATTAGGTTAGCTCAAACATGTTTTAGCTGCTTCCGCAATGAACAGCGCTGCAGAGAACGCCAGCCTCCATGTGCAGCTGTCCATGTACAGCCACTCTGTCCACAGATTCCTAGAAGTCGAATTGCTGGGTTGAGGGATGGCCTAGGGATAGGCCTGGGATGGAAAGAGCAGCACCGGCTGAGGCACAGCAGCCTATGTCCGATGGGTGCCCCCCCCACGGGGGGGGGGAGGCGGAAGAACATGCAAGCCAGCAGAAGGTGGGCCTAGCTGGAAGGGGAGGGGTGAGGAAGCAAGCTGGGCACTGGCTCTTACTGGCTCTTGCTGCCCTTGGTGATTGGGAGAATAAATAAGTCACACCTGCCAACTTGGCTCAAGCGCCCTGTTTGTTTCAGATGCCAAAGACCCGGATCAGCTGAGCCGGAATAAGATCACACATATCGTCTCTATCCACGAATCACCCCAGCCTCTGCTGCAGGTACCCCAAGCCCTCCATGCCAGGCCTGGTAGGTGGGATGGAGAGCGGTAGGTCCAGGGCTGCCCTCGACTCCGATCCCTACTTTCTAGTGCTGTGGAGGTGGAGCCTAAGGTGTTGAACAGCTCTGTCCCTGAGCCACACACAGTCCTTGGACTGCCGTCTTTGACCCCCGCTGACTCATCCAGCCTTCCCCTCACTGGACTGTTTCATCATCCCTGTTTGGTGGCTGAGGCCGCGGACGTAAATGAACTCACCTAAGGTCATACAGTGATGAAGCTGGCCAACTAGGATTTGAGCATAGGCCGTCTGACCCTAGAGGTCTCATATCAGTCCTTAATAGTAAAACCTTAATGCAGCTCTCGTATTAATCCTTTTCTGCACCTACCTGGGCGTCCTTCCCGCTTCCAAGTGCCTGGACGATTCCAAACAGAAGATCCCAGGTTCTGTGTCTTACTGTACAACCTCGGGCCACGACTGCAGCTCTTTGGTGCCTTTGATCCTGACTGCCCCAGAGGGCTGCTGTGAGGGTGCAGAGGGCCTGCAGTCGTGGAAGAGACTTCTGTGTGCTGTAAAGCACAGTCCCACTGCATGGTTGGTTCTGCTCTCATAGACTCCTAAGGAAGAGAAGATGGTTTAGGACTAAAAGGAAGAAATAAAGAGACACTCGGGCGGCTGGTACTAGAGTCCAGAGACCATTTATTCTCTTTCTCACCTATCTGCTAAATGGAAATTTTACAATAGTACTTTTGACCTCACTGAGTGTCTCTGAGCCATGCATAGATGCTCAGCAAAGTATAACTGATAAAAGATAAGTTGTTGGGTTTAAAAAAAAAAAAAAACCTCTTATCCCAGGCTAGGGAAATGGCTCTGTGTCTAAGAGCACTTTCTACCAACTCTCAACACCCATGTAAAAGCCAACCATGCTTATATGTGCCTATATGGAACCTGGCACCACAGGTGGAGGCACAAGAGTCTTTGGGACCGGCTGGCTGCCAGCCTGGCTGAGAAACACATCCAGGTTCTGGGAGAGGGCCTGTCTCAGGGGAATAAGGCAGAGAGTGATAAAGCAGGACACCTGACCTCAGCACACATATATACATGTGTGCATGCACAGGTACATATGCACATACATGCAATCATATATATATATATATATATATATATATATTCCCGTATATATATATTCCCATAAAAGAACCCCTTATATTAGATTCTGTGTCTACTACAGCTACTGCCGAGAAGGAATAATAGATTGAAAAGGCTCAAGAGATCTTAGATTAAAAAAAAAAAAAGCCAGGTGGCGGTGGTGGCGCATGCCTGTAATCCCAGCACTTGGGAGGCAGAGGCAGGCAGATCACTGTGAGTCCAAGGCCAGCCTGGTCTACAAAGTGAATCCAGGATAGTCAAGGCTACACAGAGAAACTCTGTCTCGAAAAACCAAAAAAAAAAAAAAAAAAAAGCCAAGAGGTAGTTGCTGCACACACCTTTAATCCTAGCACTCAGGAGGCAGAAGCAGGCTGACTTGTGAGTTGGAGGCCAACCTAGTCTACAGAGTGAGTTCCAGGGCAGCCAAGGTTAAGAGAGAAACCCTGTCTTGAACCCTCCTCCCCAAAAAAGAGCAAGCTCCAGGAGCTGGAGAGATGGTTCAGTGGTTAGAACACTTTGTTCTTGTAAAAGACCCACACTTGGTTCCCAGCACCCACATGGCAGCTCACACTGTAACTCCAGTTTCGGAAAGATCTGATGTGTTCTTTTGGTCTCCAAGGGCACCGGGCTCACACGTACATTTACATGCGTGCAAGCAGAACACTCACACACAAATCTTTTAAATTGAAAAAAACAGACTGGCTGTAATGACCTTGGCAGGGTCTTTTATCCTTTCAAGGTCTCAGTTTTGTTGTTTGATTGTTGTTGTTGTTGTCTGGTTGATTGGTTTTTCACCTATCAAATTTGATGGTCTCTAGGGGCAGCTGACAATAATCTGACTTTCATTGTCAGTGAAGAAATTTCCAGGCCAGTGGAGTCTGATTTCTCATTCTAGGGAAGCCTCATTTTAGAGCACTGGAGTGTGTAGTCTGAACAGATTGCACGGGCAGGCTTTCCAAGTTATTAATGTGTTTATTAAAGAAATGAGTGCTTAGAAAAAGGGCTGTGCCCCATACCTCGCCAGCAGCCGTCCCTCCGTCAGGGAACTCAGCAGGCAGGGTTTGATGCTTCCACGCAATCCCGCAGCCAGACACACTGCAAAGGGAAACTGCAGATCCTCCAAATAGCACGGGATTCCACGACCTTGGAAGTGTTAGACAGAGACGGGACAAACCGCCATGGGCAAAAAAAAAAAAAAAAAAAAAGGGCAGGTCCCTGGCCCTTTAAGGTGCCAGCAGCAGGCCAGGCACCTGAAAAGAGTTGTGTGAGGTAACAACTATTAAGGGGAGTCCTTGAGAACTGGCGGTGAGGGGTCAAATCATGGGCAGAAATATCCTCAGTACTGAAGCAAAGCCTGTCAGACCAACTCATGAAGTTGTCCCTGATGTTGGCGGTGGTGGTGGTTGTGCGTGCGGTGCTTATTTTTCTGTCTGTCTGTCCGTCCGTCTGTCTGTCTGTCTGTCTGTCAGTCTGTCCTTTGAGTCAGAGACTTACTGTGGTAGCCCAGGCTGGCCTCTAACTCATAATCCTCCTGCCTCTGCTTCCTGAGTGCTAGGTTTACATATGTGCAGCCACTATGCCTGTCCGTCCTTTTCACTGTATAACTTTGCAACCCCGACTTGGAGGAGAGCCCCTTGAAGAAACACCTTCCCTACTTCCAAGTCTTCATGTCCCTGTCACCTGTGGGTGAGAAGACACAGATTGTCTGTATCGACACAGATTGGCCGGCCCATACAGATAGTACCTGCTCTTTGGGTTCAGGAAAACAATGGTGGTCCAGAGAGGGGGCAGGAATAGGGTGGGGTCACACTGTCCTTGGCAGCTCAGGCTGGGGGAGGGGTGAGGCAAGGCCCCGCCATCTGAGCGTGTTTCATCCTTGCAGGATATCACCTACCTTCGCATCTCAGTGGCCGACGCTCCTGAGGTACCCATGTAAGTTGCCCTGGATAGGCCACCAGCCGACAGAGAGATGCTCCCTGGGATGGGAGTAAGGTCATAGAGTTTTCATGCTGGAAAGCTGTCACAGGGCACTCGGAGCCAGACTGACTCTGCTTGAACCATGCCCTTACAGAATGTCCCAAATCAGCTCTCTCCAGAACTTCAGCCTCCTCCCCTGTGACATAGAGAAAGTGTCCTGTCTCTTGGGACCAGGTGCACAGGGGATTTGAGAGGCAGCCTTGTCTTGCATCCTCGCTCATCGTTAAGACACCTGGTTTGCAGCCAGGCTTTGCCAGTTAGTGCTGTGTGACCTTGGCAAAGTCACTTGTCCTCGCTGACCTTTAGCTACATAAAGGCAGGATGTGATGAGTCAAGGAGGTTTGCAAAGTCAAGGTGACCCAAGTTGAGGATGTGGGACAGGACCTGGTAATTGCAGGGACTCTGGAAGACCAGGGTTTTCTTTAGTTTACTAGCACTGGCACCTAGAGATTGGGATGGACCCAGGCTGAAACCTTGCCCTTGGGGCTCTTCTCCCAGACCACTGCTAACCACTGTTCCAGATCCTCTCCTGGGGTGCAGACCCCAGAAGAATGGCACCCTCACTCTCTCCACACGCATGTCCCTCTTTCCTGTACCCACTGGAGAGGTGGCTGCCTAGATGGTGGGGCCAGCCTCTCCCCCTGCCTGCCCTGCTGCCTCCTTGCAGAGCAGGGGCCCCCAATCACTATACATGCTGGCTGCACTGAGGGTCCAGGGTTCTCTGTCCCTTGCTGTCTATAAGTAGGAGGGGGGTGGGGGGAGCTCCTGAGAGACCTGCCCCCCGCCCCAGCACGCCCTTCCCTGTTGCTTTCTTCTCTAGCAAAAAACACTTCAAAGAATGCATCAACTTTATCCACTGTTGCCGCCTCAACGGGGGTAACTGCCTTGTGCACTGGTGAGTTCTGAAGGTCACCCTTCCCACATGCATGCCTGTCCTGTGGGGGCAGGTCCCCTCCAGCCTGCCATCACTCATCAGGACAGATCACTCAGAGGCTCATCACCCCCTGGCAGCTGGATGGCCATAGCCTGGCAACTGTTCTCCGGAGACTCAGTTCATTATCTGTAAAGAGGGGGCATGAATGTTGTGCTAACAGGGCTATTGAGGGAGCTGAAACTGCTGCTCTGGCTTAGTGGCTGTTTTCTCCAAACCGTACTGTAAGTGATGCGGCATCAGAGACCATGGGTTTTATTCCTTACGGTAGCCCAGGACCTGAACAAAAAGATGGAGTTTGTTTAATGAACGACTATTTCCACTAGTCCCTTAGTATGGGAGGGAGAGCGTAGGCCAGGGGGAGCTAGAAAGGCAGGCTCCCTGTGGTTGGAGCTCAAGGGACAAAGGAGAAGCTCCAGGGAAGCAAGGGACATGTCGGAGGGGGCATATGGAAGGGAGGGGGGCTTTCCTGAAGCCTGGGGCTGTCTGGGATCCAGCTTTGCAGGAATATCTCGAAGTACCACCGTTGTGATCGCCTACGTGATGACTGTGACCGGACTAGGCTGGCGGGAAGTACTTGAAGCCATCAAGGCCACCCGGCCCATCGCCAACCCAAACCCAGGCTTTAGGCAGCAGCTTGAAGAGTTTGGCTGGGGAAACTCCCAGAAGGTAGGGGCTGTGCAGGGGTGGGACTGTGCAGGGCAGGGGCTGTGCAGGGCAGGGGCTGTGCAGGGGTGGGACTGTGCAGGGCAGGGGCTGTGCAGGGCAGGGGCTGTGCAGGGTAGGGACTGTGTAGGGCAGGGGCTGTGCAGGGCAGGGGCTGTGCAGGGCAGGGGCTGTGCAGGGCTGGGACTGTGTAGGGCAGGGGCTGTGCAGGGTTGGGGCTGTGCAGGGCAGGGGCTGTGCAGGGCAGGGGTTGTGCAGGGCTGGGGCTGTGCAGGGCAGGGGCTGTGCAGGGCTGGGACTGTACAGGGCTGGGGCTGTGCAGGGCAGGGGTTGTGCAGGGCTGGGACTGTGCAGGGGTGGGACTGTCCAGGGCAGGGGCTGTGCAGGGCTGGGGCTGTGCAGGGCTGGGACTGTGCAGGGCTGGGGCTGTGCAGGGCTGGGGCTGTGCAGGGCAGGGGCTGTGCAGGGCAGGGGCTGTGCAGGGCTGGGGCTGTGCAGGGCTGGGACTGTGCAGGGCTGGGGCTGTGCAGGGCTGGGGCTGTGCAGGGCTGGGACTGCAGGGCTGGGGCTGTGCAGGGCTGGGGCTGTGCAGGGCAGGGGCTGTGCAGGGCAGGGGCTGTGCAGGGCTGGGGCTGTGCAGGGCAGGGGCTGTGCAGGGCAGGGGCTGTGCAGGGCTGGGACTGTGCAGGGCAGGGGCTGTGCAGGGCAGGGGCTGTGCAAGGCTGAGGAGTCCTATATTCCTCCTTGGTTTTAGCACCCAGTGGAGGGGACAGAGCCGCCCCGTGAAGCTTGGAAAGTCTTAGAATGAAGGAGTCTTAGAGGAGCCAGGTGTGGGAAGAGGGCGAGGGGTGGAAGTCGCAACAGTGGCAGCTATAGCTTCCCGCCCCCTGCTCCCCCTCCCTGCCCCAGCTTCGCCGGCAGTTGACAGAACGCTTCGGGGAGAGCCCGTTCCGCGACGAAGAGGACTTGCGCACGCTGCTGCCTCTCTGCAGGCGTTGTCGCCAGGGCTCGGCGACCACCGCGGCTACTTTGGTCACAGCGCCTTCGGCTTCCGAGGGGACCCTACAGCGCCTGGTGCCGCGATCGCCGCGGGACGCCCATCGGCCGCTGACGCTGCTGACGCGCGTCAAGCAGACTTTCTCCTGCCTCCCGCGGTGCCTGTCGCCCAAGGGCGGCAAGTGAGCGAGCGCCTTGTCCACCGCTCTGCCAAGTCTTGACGCCGCAGCCTTCGCTGGCCGCTGGGCTTCCCACGTCCGGGGATGCACCCAGAGCGCGTGGGAGCCTCGCCCCTGCCCCGTGCCCACCATACTTGTCTGCGTTCGTCCTCAGTGTCCCCTCTGTGAGTCTGTGTTCGGCCGGCCTGCTGCAAGCCACCTGGTGCCTTAGTCCCTAGGCTCTGGGCAGGGGTCCTGGGCCTCCACTCCGCTAGGCCGGGAGCAGGAGGGAAGGTCGGACCAGCCTGGAGGAGATTAAAGAGACAAAGTTGCCTGGCCCGGTGCCTCTGGTCATTCTGCAGAGCCTGGGCTAGGGAGCCTGCAGGAGGCAGGGCCAGATGGCTTCCTGGGGCCAGGGAAGCCATCAGTCTGCAGAGCTGAATTCTAAGACCATGCACTTCTTTGACACCAGCCCTCCCCACGCACCATCTGTCCCAGAGCCCTGGACTCCTGACACCTCCCTGTGCCCCTTTACTCTGGACCTCTAACCTCTCTGAGGCCCCTTCCTCTTCTTCTCCCTCCCTCCTCTCTACACAAATAGCTGGCCAGTGTGGCCCGGTTGGTGGTGTTGCCTTCACATATTTTATTGTTGAAATGGCTTTATCCTCAGGAAGACCACCTCAGGAAGGTCAGGCAGCTGGGCCCAAGCACACGCAGCTAGGGCAGGCCGTTCCCAGTTGCGATGGTAGGGAGGAGGTAACTCTTGGTGTGGAAGTTTCTGGAGAGAGACCCCGGCATGGTGCAGAGGAGTGGGGTTTTTTTTGTTTTTTGTTTTGTTTTGCTTTGCTTAGGTTACCAATCTAATAAAGCAGTAAGTAACCCTATGGACGAACAGAGGAAGGGGAGACACCAGAGCAAATGCCCTGAGAGAGCAGAAGTGGTTATACTCAGTAGACTCTTGTGGCTGATGGGGAGGCAGAGAGCTCAGCGCTGAGCTGAGAGAACGGCAAAATAACCACAGCATTCTCCAGTTCCTCACTCACTCAAGTGTTCATTGAGCATACAATGCGCCAGGTACTGTGCTGGGCCCTAGGGCTACCGCAGTGAGCAGACCTCTGTACATTGCTGGCATTCTAGTAGAAGATACCAGATAAAAGAAGGAGTGGGGGTGGGGTAGTGGTGTCATGTCTTTAATCCCAGAACTTGGGAGGCAGAGGCAGGCAGATCTCGGTGAGTTCGAGAACAGCCTGGTCTACAAATCAAATCCAGGACAGCCAGGGCCACACGGAGAAACCCTGTCTCCAAAAAAAAAAAGTGGGGGCAGGGGGTAAGAGTAGACCATCTTGCCATGTGACTGGGAGTGGTGATGGAGGTGTGTGGACCAGGTGGGAATTCCAAACTGAGGGAGAAGTAAATGAAAAGGCCCTGAGTTCAGGACAGCATGGAAAGAAGGTGGCTGGGCTCACCAGAGGGCACCGTGCCTGTCTGTGTCCTCCTGAGTGCTTGGTGGCACCACACTCCACCTGTTTTCTAACTTCTGTCTCAGTGTCGTTTCATCTTTAACACAAAAACGTGGCTCCATCACTTACAGACAAAACCAAGCTCTTTGGTATAAAGTTCCGGATCCTTCCGGATGCTCCCCGAGTGGAACATCACCTCTACACTCTATCTCAGCAGCAAGTGCTGTCTACTGAGGGTGCCACCACCGTCCTAAACACTGCAGCTCAGATGATCCTTATCCCACACCCTGCAAAGGCGGCCCATTCATCAGAGGAGGAGAATACAAAGGCTGCTGCCCCCAGGTCGTAAGAGATGGGGTTGGGCTGTGAGCTCAGGCAGCCTGGCTGCAGACCCCATTCTCTTCATGATTTACCCCTTGTGAGCTAGAAATCTGAAGGGTTCCTCTGACACACACAGAAGTCGGATGCTTGGGTGGACAGAGCACCTCAGGGTGGCTTCTAAAACCCCCAGCTCAGTTGGATTATAGATGTATTAACCGTCTACAGATTTTTTTTCCTTCCTTGTCACTATTCCCTAAACAATATTACAGGCACCTGGTACTTGCTTCGGCTTCAACATCGGTATTTTTAGAGATGGTTCAAAGGATGTAGGAGGATTCTTGCAGGCTCTGTGTAAATAGTCCACTGCTTGGATTTGCCTTTTCGGTGGTGGCGTTCACTGGTGTCCTGGAACGAACCCCTCACCAAAGGGATAACTAATTATTACTCTTGTTAATCTCTTGAAATGCATTGTGCCCCCTCTGGAGTGGACTGTGGCTGCATCAGTGTGATGGGACATCTGCTGGCATCTGGGACCAGGAGGAGAAAGAGTAACACTCTCCCACTGGTGCTTGTGAAGGAGAGACCTCGCTCCCCACCCCTCGCCGCCAGACTAGCCACTGCACTAGAGGATTTTTTTCCCCCTTCAGAGCCTCAGTTCCACCACACACACAGCAAGGACTGGGGCAGCCCAAATGAATCGGCGTCTTTTGTATTGCAAATCTTTATAATAAAAAATCACAGACTCTAGAACCAGGTGTGGTGGCACGTGTCTACAGCCCAGTACTCAGGAGGCCAAGGCAGAAGGTTGGCCTGGGCTAAATACTGAGACCCTGTCTCAACCTCCCCCCACCTTCCAAAACATACCCACCCACCCACCCCAAAAAAATGTATCAGTGTGAAAACGTCCTCGTGTGATTTCAGTGGATCGGAGACCCAACTAGGAACCTGTACGTTCTGGAGATAGTTCTCAAGAGTCGGTAATGGGCCACAGACACACAGATCTCAGCTGTCCCTGGTGGTGGCGCCACAGAACTTCGTGGCAGTAATGTAAGTTATTAAAGGCCCTGTGGCCCAGTGGGGAAGGAGTCAGCCAGGCCAGCACTGAGATGAGCAGTCACTCAGGAGGCAATTCCAAAACGTGAGGGGCCAAGCGCAGGCCATGGAGCGGGGGTGGGGGTGGGGGTGGGGGGGTGGGGAGGATGGGGGCGTGGGGAGTTGGGTAGGGGGGGGGGCTAGCATTCTGGTCCCTGGGCTTCTCTAACGTCAAGTGTGTGTGGGGAGGTCACCCGTGTGCCTTTGAAGCCACTCGCCTCCCAATTGCGACAGGATTAAGTCTGAGAAGCGCTTTGCCTTTCCAGCTTCCATCATCTAGGTGCAGAGAAAAGACTGGCAGCTGGGCCCTGCCGCTGTCCTACTATGTAGGGGATGCTGAGGCTGAAGGACACTAGAGTCCAAGAAGAAGAGACCGGTGTATAACACAGTAGGATAGTCTCAGAAAAAAAAAATAGGCCATTCCCAGGTGAGCTAGGAAAAGCGGGATGGGCACCTGACAGAGCAAGATTGTTCCTCTGAGGCTGGAGAGATGGCTCAGAGACTGAGAGCACTGGCTGCTCATCCAAAGGTCCTGAGTTCAATTCCCAGCAACTACATGGTGGCTCACAACCATCTATAATGAGATCTGGTGCCCTCTTCTGGAGTGCAGGCATACATGCAGGCTGGAGACTGCCTCTATCCTGGCCGGAGCCCCCTGCACTCTGGGAACTCATCCTTGTCTGTTGGGCTCCAAGACAGCCAGCCACCTGGAGCAGAGAAAGAAAGAGGCCCTGGGGTACAGGAACCACACAGAAAGTGAAACTTTGCCCAAATGTCCATGCTCCTGTGCTACATTCCAATGACCTGGTGATTGCCTGACACGTGCACAGCCAGCGCACCTGGCATTTTGCCTAAGGTAGATCCTGTCCATGGGAAATCTATGGCAGGGACCAGGGATTCTCTGCGTCTCTGGGACTGGTTGGTGGCACAGATAGAAAGTGGATGCTAGGAAGGGTTGTGCTGGGAGGATTCGGAGACCTTCCACATCCCCTGGAAGCACACAGCTCAGCAGGGTTACCTACAAGACACAGCAGTATGTGGTATTTTTTTTTCTGGTAAGGTGCAGGAGGGTCCTGGACTATTCCAGCCAGTGTGAGTGGTGAACTCACACAGCCTCAGTGCTCTCCTGGAGCTTGGGCGTTGGCCCATAGCTGTGACCTTGGGCAATCCAAATGACCTCCAGATGGGGTGCAGTGTTCCCCACTATGGGGAACCCCACAAGAGACCTTTCCACACACTCTTAGTGTCACCTAACACTATGCCGCCTGTGACTTTTCCATTCTTCTGGGGAGGAGGCTCTCCTTTCAACCCACAGAGAAATTAGAAAGCACCCCCTCTTGTAATTTTCACTCCAAAATAGCCAGTCTCAGCATCTTAGGAGCCTTCTTTTCAGGGACCTCCTGCAGGGATACCCCCTTGCTCAGGCATCACGTTCTGAAATTAGCTGTTTTGGAGGGGCACTTAAAACTCTCCTCCTAGCCACAAGCAACCAACTGCACATCAGGCCACTGTCACCACAAACACCCAAGTCACCTCCAGCTCCCCTCTCCTGAGACTCTTAGGCAGTGTCCCACAGTTAGCCCCTCCCTTCCAGCTTCTTTAGTCTCCAGCCCATCTGGCCTCTGTCTCTCCTGCCAATAATGTCACTAGCTGCCAAGTTCAAAGAGGAAGGCATTCCAGCCTTCGCCAGGGTAGTCCAGCACCTGGTGAATCCATCTTACTCCAAACATTCTCACTGTCCCTCCAAGGTCCTTTCTCATGATGAGATGGCCATAACCTGCCCCTCATCACCTCATTGGCCAGGGGCTGGAGTCCTCTCCTCACCCTGGCCCTCTCACTTCACCCTTAGCGGTCCCCACACAGCATTACATCTGCCTGTATTGCTTCCTCCCTTCACCTCTCTGGCTGTTCGCATCATCTGCTTAGCCACCAGAGGCAGCTTTCCCTGGTGCACCTGTTGACTTAACACACTTACCTCTAACTCACTGCTTTCCCCCATGATCCTTGAATGAGCCTGTCATCTCTTCCCACCACACCATGATCTGCCCGAGGGTGACATTGAGCACAGTGTCTGACATGCAGTTGACATGCAGTGCATGTTGAATGGGTGGCTGCACCGCCCGTTCTTTAAACTTTGCATGCTGCTGTTCACGGCAGAGTGTCCTGGAGGCATCCTAGCTGCTCCCCACCTCTCCACTCACCAGGACACACACGACCTTGGCTTCAACCCTTCTGCTGCCCCAGTGTCCATGGATAAATCTTGGCCTTAGGGACAATCATGATCTACCTCTACTGCCTGCATGGATTCCATGTCTGCACACTTCCTCCTTCCTACAATGTACTTGTAACCCCCCCCCCCAAACCAGCACTTGCATTGCAAGCAGAAGGGGTAGAAGTCAGATTGGACCAAGACTGGGGGAGCTGGGAAGGAGGGGCTAGTGGAGGGGGCCCTGCCTAGGGCCACTTGGGAGAGGGGAGCTGGGTGTTCAGGGTAGTGACAGAGACTTTATGTGCCATTGGTTATTCGAGACTCAGGGGAGAGATGTGGGAGAGTTTTTTTTTAATGCTTCTGCAAAGCAGCCAGTTTCAGATATGTGCAGAATGGGGGAAAAGAGGTTGGTTGGTTTTTATTCTGGTGGTGCTGGGACACTGAACACAGGTCCTTGGGCATGGCAGGCACGGATGTTATCACAGAGCTGCATATACCCAAACCCAGCTCCTCACAAAGAATTTGAATCCTATAAGTTAAAAGTAAATAAGAACATTGCCTTCATTTTATTTATCATGCTAACAAACAAGGCCACAATATAAATAAACATTCTTTTTTTTTTTGCCTGTGTGTGTGTGTGTGTGTGTGTGTGTGTGTGTGTGTGTGATTTCATGGCCCTGAGTATAGTGTGAGTGTTGGGTAGTGTTTTTGATGCAGGAAGGCATGTCATACCTCAACCAGGAGAATTTGGACTAAGTGGCGTTTTGCAGGAGTTAGCACTGGCTAATGAAGTCACAGTTTATACGCAGCAGTACTCTACTGTCGGTCCCGGCCCGCAGGAAAAATCAAATCAGGGCTCACCTGAAAGAGGGAGTGGGGATTGAAAGTAGGATACAGAGACATGAGAAATAACGAATCAAGTCAGGAAATTTCTGATCAAGATTCCCTTTAATGCAGATGAGTAAGACTTTATATAGTAAGGTCAGTAGGATCTATTCTGATCCTCTTTCCCATGCTCCCAAGGCAAGAAGAACACAATAGCCTGAATAGCTCCCTGTAAGAACTTCCTATTCCTGAGTAGCTCTCTGAAAGGATTTCCTTAGCCCTCCAGGTGTTTCTCAGTAGGAACTTCCCTACTTCTTTCAAAGGTAAGTAGTCCAAGGATGGCCTGGAGAACACAAAGACCTCCTCCGGCAGAGCTCAGCATCTGGAAGGTCACAGCGTGCAGCCTAAGCGGGATTTCAGACATGGCAGAATTTAGCACGGTTCCCCACACTCTACACAGAGCAGCACAAAGTAAGAATATGCAGTGATGGTTTGACTGCTGTGACCCTCACAGGAACCTAGCAGAGTGTCCATACAACAAGCGACCTTGAGTAAGAGAGGCAGCTACGCATGCACACCTCAGGCACACACACCCAGCTCTTCCAGGCTCAGGCTGCTCACTGTTCCCTGATTGCACCATGTCCTTCCAGAAGCAGTAGGACGTTGCCAGGGCTGATCCAAGAACATGACTCTACCTTACAACCGTCTGCTCACCCTTAACGTGCAGCTCGGTTCACCTAGCAGATGCTGGCTGAGTACCCTCTGTGTGCCAGGCACCGCCTCGTCTCTGGGGCCACAGCAGGAAACAAAATAAGGGTTTCTCTCATCGTGGCACCCTCTGCCCTCTGCCTCAGAGTTAGAGTATCCTCCAACAGTTAATAGACGTTACAAATAGGCTGTAATGGTGTGCCAGCGTCGGTGCCAAGTGCTTTACGCATATGTGGGGGTTAAGGGAATTTCCAGAGCTGAGAGCACCACCTCTGCCCATCCTGGCAATTGGGAGAGATGTGGCCTCTTGGTCTGCATTTGACAAATCTGCCACTATTTTATATCCTGTTCTCTCTCTCTCTCTCTCTCTCTCTCTCTCAAGTAAAAAAAAGCTTTAGTCTCATCCAGAATGAATACGCAAATCATTGAACGGGACATTCCAGGAATTATCGATTGCCTGTCTTTAATACATCAACACGCATCACTTTATCATTTACAGCAGCCACAGGCCGGAAGCTATTGCATGGGGGCTCCTTGAGAGCAAGCGTTGTTCCATCTTGGACCTCCATGTAATTCCCAGAGCTAGGTAAAATATAGTAGATGCCCAAAGAATATGGGATGAAACTAAAAACAGGGGAGGGGAAGGAGGTAAAGTGTCAAGAGGTCCCTCACCCCTGTCACGGCTCCAGACCCAACTAGGTCATCTCTCTTCAGGTGCCCCACTCACCTTCAGACCTGGGCTGTGCACAGGGCAGGCACCTGGAGGCTTCTGACAAGGAGAAGCCCTCCATCTGGAAGACTTGGCTCCTTTGTGCCCGCAACAAGAGTACGGACTTCTGCAACATTCAAGAGTGGAGCCAACTGGACATCACGCAGGTACCCACCTCCCTGCGCTTGAACTCACAATGGGTAGACACTATTTAAAAAGAAGGAAACTGGGCTTATCCGAGTAAGGCAGTGAGCTGTGGCAACTCTTTCTGGGGTTACTTCTGATGCTTGCCTTCTCTTGGGACCCGTGCTTGCTTGATACAGTTACTGGGTTTCAAGCTCTCTGTGATGAGGGGAGCATTTTAAGGAGCCCCTGAGTGAGCCAACCTGCAGGGCAGACCAGGTCAGCGTGTCCTTTCAAGCCATCAGCCTGGCCAGCTCAGGCACATCTCAGCCAAGCCTGAAAGAAGCCCCACCCTCTCTAGCTCTTACCTCATCTCCCCATCTGCCTCTTGTGTCCTATGTCCCAGCTCTCCCACCATGGTCAGTTTCAGCCTTCCTTGCCCTCCCTCAGCCTGGCTCCCTGTCTGTCCTCATCACCTGCCCTGCCTTCAGTTCCATTATTTTATCTGCCTCAAGCCAATTCTCTCTATGCCCACCCCTCCCCTATCACCCACAGGTCCACGGTGACCCATTGGTCCCTCATTGGTCCCTCCTCCCTGTCTGCCTGCCCTTGTGAATGCCTCTCCTTCATCTTTGCCATCATCTGTGGCTCACCGCTATGTCCTCAGCTCCTATTCTATGTCCCCCGCCCCCGTCCCTCCTCGGCACCCAGTGTACCTGTGACCTCAGCGTTATGGTCCTGTAGACCCTGCCGCCCCAGAGCTCCTTTCCCCAGCATCTGAATCTATGTCCTCCAACACCTTCACCAGCTCTCCCTTTTCCTCCAAGGCAGAAAGGTCTTAAGTTCTGAGATGCACGGGTTTCATTAGCCCTAGCTGGCCTTCAGATTGCCCAGTGCTCTCTCTGCTCGGATGGAGATAGCCTGGCAGCGGCTCCGGACCTTGGTCTCCTCTCCCATCCTCGAGGCTGGTCCTCTCTGATGCCCAGAATAGCTTCAGATCATCCGCAAAAGAAAAGGACAAGGAGTAGCAGCCCTGTAGGATGCCAGAAGCCTTCCGTATCCCAGGCCCTCTGCCTGACCACAGTCGGGGCTGGATCTCGTCGCCCACTCCTGTGTCCTCTCTGGCCTGGATCTAGGGTCTGAGGGACCCTGGTGACGTGGTTTCTGACTGTTTACCCTCCTTCCCAGAGTACCAGGCATAGAACCCCAGATACTCTTACAGCCTCTGAGGAGTTCAGAAGCCCTGGTAAGGACTCCGAAGGCCCTCCCATCTGACCAGCTGCCAAACTGGAGAGGATCAAGGGATGAGAACAGCATCCCTGTACCTCTTAGCCAAAGGCCCCAGTCCCGGAAGCCCAAGGCTAACATTCAAGACCCTGACTGATGCCTGATGCCTACCTAAGCATTCTCACAGCTCCGTGTGACAGATGCAGCACTGTTCCCAACTTGTAGACAGACACCTCGCAGTGATAACCTGTACTCCTAACCTTGCCTGAGCTCACCCAGCTTGTTACTAGCAGGTCACAGCTGCCCAGCAGCAGGAAAGGACAGGCTCTGAGGGCCTGGGGCAGGAGCCCAGACCCTAACCGGGACCTTCAGGACAGACCTGTGCTGCCATTCCTGACAGAAGACAGCCACTGTGGTATTGATGCTATCACTGTGTCTGCCACTGCTGGTGAGGCTGCAGAGATGGCACAGCCCTGAAGAGCACTTTTGGCTCTTCCAGAGGATGAGAGCTTGGCTTCGAGCAGCTGTGTCTGGTAGCTGGCTCTCACCCACCTGTGCAACTTCAGTTCTGGGGCATCTGATGGGCTCGCCCGGCTTCCATGGGCACCTGCACAGATTTGGCACACACACTCACACATACACATAAATTAAAATAAATCTTTAAAAAAGAAAAACGCTCTACTAGAAGAAGCTCCTGGAATCCCAGACCATAGGTCATGCCTCCCAGTGTCCTTGGCACTAAACTAGTTTGTTTTATGTTTTTGTTTGTTTTTGGGGTTTGAGATAGGGTCTGGTACAGCACAGCTTGGCCTAAACTCGCTATGTGGCACAAAACCTTGAATTTCTGATTCTCCTGTGTCCATCCCCCATACACCCTGGGGTTACAAGGGCGTGCCTGGGTTTTGTGTAGGCTTGCTTTGTTATTTTTAATAAATGTTTAGATGATATAATCGCACCATTAGCCCCTTCCCTTTCCTCCTCCAGGCCTTCCCATGTCACCCCTGTTGCTCTTTCAAATCCATGGCCTCTTTTTTGCTTTGTTGTTTTTGTTGATAGTGGTGGTGGTGCTGTGTGTGTGTGTGTGTGTGTGTGTGTGTTCTTACATACAACCTGTTCAATCTGGATAATGAATACTTATATGTGTACATTTCCAGGGCTTACCGTTTGGTACTGGAGAGTTACCTGGTGTGCTCTTCCCTGGGGAAGAAGGTTTCTCCATTCCGTAGTTGCCCTTAGTCCTCTGTGTAGAGCTGAGGCCTCACTGGGTTGTATGCGGTGCCGGGGTTGGAACCCAGAGCCTCCTGCGCATGCAAAGAGCACTGCACAGAGTGAGTCCCCAGGCTACTAGTATTTCAATAATGGAATGTATTATTAATCCTATTTCCAGACTTATTTATCAATGTTGATGATTGAGAGGGAGAAAGTGACAAAAATTTGTCTGGTGGGGAGCCAGAGGAGTCTCCCCGTCTGTGTTACGTTGTGTTGAGAGCAAAAAAGGAGGGTGTTGATGCTGTAGATATCGGGGTCTGGGTCCAGTGAGGAGGCGGGGGGGGGGGGGGGGGGGGAGGGGGCGTCTCCTCCTTTCCCTGTCTCTCTGCTTCCCAAACTGCTGGCTGCTCCTGCAGTTCTTCTACAGCGCGATGCTAGTGCACGAAGCCACCGGGTGCTGGGCAGAAGGCTGCAGCCTGACCCTAGCGGGGAGCAAATTCTGGGGGCCTGTGTGGTGCAGCGCCTGCTGCGACATCTGGAGCCCAGTGTGCCGCTGTGGGTGGCGCCGCCCGAGGGCGTGTTCCCTCAGCACCTGTGCTGGGCAGCATGGTGGCAGCCCAGCTGGAGAGCAAGCGCCCATACCAGCTGCTGGACGCTCACTGCTCCCTCCAGGGTAAGCGCACACAGTGTGCCTAGGGGACACGTGCACAGTGGCCTAGGCAGCAGTAGAGAGTGCACACTTGTGATCGTGGGTCCAGAGGGTGGGCTCAAAGTGAGCTTTGTTTGGAAATAAGACACCGCATAGAGGCACCAAGGATGAGAAAGAATGCGGGTATCAGGGCTGGTAGCAGATTCCTTTTAGACCTATAGGGAGTGCAGGCAGGGGCAGCTTTGGTCCTTGGGGGTGAGACAAGAGTACAGCACTTGGATACATATTTAAAGGGGGCATCAGGGGCAGTGGGCACAAGACAGGCATTGGTGAATAGCAATGGGCAAGGGATGGGCACAAAGGCACAGAGTGATCATAGGAGCAGGAGGCAAAGGACAGACACTGGCATAGCCGGGCCTTGAAAACATAGGCCTGGAGTGGGCAGAGATAGGGTCGTGGATGTGGGCATAGGGCACAGGTACACAAGGATGTGGGCGTGGGATATGAGCACAAAGTGGGCACTGGGTTAGGATGCAAAGTTCTTGGCCCTGCTCTCATAGTCTCTGTGAGGAAGAGCTGCAGGCCATCCTGTAGGACGGCTACCTTGAGCCTGAATACCACTCAGTCTGTGCTTTGGTGAGGAGTAGCCAGGCCCTCCAGACAGGCCCGAGGACAGGCTCATCTGGCTCATGTGAGTCACTCCCTCTTCTCCAAATCTTTACAAATGGCTTCTCATTGATCCTTCCTAGTCCCAGTTCCCCCTTAGTCCCAGCTCCCCCTTAGTCCCAGCTCCCCCTAATCCCAGCTCCCCCCTAGTCCCAGCTCCCCCTTAGTCTCAGCTCCCCCTAGTCCCAGCTCCCCCTAGTCCCAGCTCCCCCTTAGTCCCAGCTCCCCCTAATCCCAGCTCCCCCTTAGTCCCAGCTCCCCCTAATCCCAGCTCCCCCTTAGTCTCAGCTCCCCCTAATCCCAGCTCCCCCTAATCCCAGCTCCCCCTAATCCCAGCTCCCCCTAGTCCCAGCTCCCCCTAGTCCCAGCTCCCCCTAATCCCAGCTCCCCCTTAGTCCCAGCTCCCCCTAATCCCAGCTCCCCCTTAGTCTCAGCTCCCCCTAATCCCAGCTCCCCCTAATCCCAGCTCCCCCTAATCCCAGCTCCCCCTAATCCCAGCTCCCCCTAGTCCCAGCTCCCCCTAATCCCAGCTCCCCCTTAGTCCCAGCCCCCCTAATCCCAGCTCCCCCTTAGTCCCAGCTCCCCCTAATCCCAGCTCCCCCTTAGTCTCAGCTCCCCCTAATCCCAGCTCCCCCTAATCCCAGCTCCCCCTTAGTCCCAGCTCCCCCTAATCCCAGCTCCCCCTTAGTCCCAGCTCCCCCTAATCCCAGCTCCCCCTAATCCCAGCTCCCCCTAGTCCTAGCTCCCCCTAGTCCCAGCTCCCCCTAATCCCAGCTCCCCCTAATCCCAGCTCCCCCTAATCCCAGCTCCCCCTAATCCCAGCTCCCCTAGTCCCAGCTCCCCCTTAGTCTCAGCTCCCCCTTAGTCTCAGCTCCCCCTTAGTCCCAGCTCCCCCTTAGTCTCAGCTCCCCCTTAGTCTCAGCTCCCCCTTAGTCTCAGCTCCCCCTTAGTCCCAGCTCCCCCTTAGTCTCAGCTCCCCCTTAGTCCCAGCTCCCCTTAGTCCCAGCTCCCCTTAGTCCCAGCTCCCCCTAGTCCCAGCTCCCCCTTAGTCCCAGCTCCCCCTAATTCCAGCTCCCCTTAGTCCCAGCTCCCCCTTAGTCTCAGCTCCCCCTTAGTCCCAGCTCCCCCCTAATCCCAGCTCCCCCTAGTCCCAGCTCCCCCTAATCCCAGCTCCCCCTAATCCCAGCTCCCCCTAGTCCCAGCTCCCCCTAGTCCCAGCTCCCCCTAATCCCAGCTCCCCCTAGTCCCAGCTCCCCCTAGTCCCAGCTCCCCCTAATCCCAGCTCCCCCTAATCCCAGCTCCCCCTTAGTCTCAGCTCCCCCTAATCCCAGCTCCCCCTAATCCCAGCTCCCCCTAATCCCAGCTCCCCCTAGTCCCAGCTCCCCCTAATCCCAGCTCCCCCTAATCCCAGCTCCCCCTAGTCCCAGCTCCCCCTAGTCCCAGCTCCCCCTAATCCCAGCTCCCCCTAGTCCCAGCTCCCCCTAATCCCAGCTCCCCCTAATCCCAGCTCCCCCTAGTCCCAGCTCCCCCTAGTCCCAGCTCCCCCTAATTCCAGCTCCCCTTAGTCCCAGCTCCCCCTAATCCCAGCTCCCCCTAATCCCAGCTCCCCCTAATCCCAGCTCCCCCTTAGTCCCAGCTCCCCCTAATCCCAGCTCCCCCTAATCCCAGCTCCCCCTAATCCCAGCTCCCCCTTAGTCCCAGCTCCCCTAGTCCCAGTTCCTTCTAACCCCAGCTCTGTTCCGTCCTGCAGGGTCTTCAATGGGTACCTGTGGAGGGGGCAGACAAGTGGGGGGACAGGAGACACAAAGAAATGAGGGCAAGTCTGGATTCTGATCAAGCCCCCACAATAAACCACAACAGGTGTCTAACTGCCGAACCACGACAGGGTCAGCTGGCCTCTGGTAAATGGCAGACTGCTGGAGAACTAGGAACCTGGGCTCTGACAAGATGCTGAACAGTGGCCATATAGCCCGTCCCCTACATCTCCTCCCTCTCTTTATTAAAAGAGGAGGTAGATGGATCCATCATATATGGTGAGCTTTGGTACCCGGAGGGAGCAGGCATTAAGCAGAGGGGGAAAGCATTGACTTGATCCTCCTAGGCTCAGATTGGCCTACGAAGATGTCTTTTTGAGGAGGAGAGGGAGGTCCTGGTCTGCTGTCTGTGGGCGTTCCCAGCATACAGCAAACAAGGCAGTTTTTGACCTCTATGCAATCAGGTTTACTTCTCAGGGGACTCAGAGTCGGACGATCGGGTCCTCCCCCTGCGGTACCTTGTCCTACACCCCTTGCAGGTGCCCATGCCTTGTGGCAGGCAATATCTGAGTATATGCCATCCTGACCATGCCAAGAAAGGAGGAATGGAAGCACATTAGTGTTCAAGCACATCATGGCCATGGTCCGCCAAGTCAAGTCTATAATAATGCACCTGTATTGTTCAGGCATCTCGAGCATCTAGCTGCTGTTTTATAAAGCCAGTAAGGCATCTAAAAGCCTAAGGTGTGGCCTGCTATTCATCTGAATAGCCTTAGTCCGTAAGCTCCAGCCTGTGAACATGGACCTGTATAGGTTTTGCCCATATGGCATCCACTTGCTGTTTGACAAAGGCTATGAGTTTGTTAAAGAGAAAGGTTCCCCAGGCGTCCAGCTCAAACTAAGGCACCAGCCAAGGACAATACAGGCGGTAAACCTTAAACCCCTACCCAGATCTAACCAATGGACAGAACACTCTCCACAGTAGAGTGGAGAGTGGGATATGACTTTCTCACATACTCTGGTGCCTCACCTTTGACCATGTCCCCTGGAGGGGGAGACCTGGTGGCACTCAGAGGAAGGACAGCAGGTTACCAAGAAGAGACTTGATACCCTATGAGCATATACAGGGGGAGGAAATCCCCCTCAGGAACAGTCATAGGGGAGGGGAATAAGGGGAAAATGGGAGAGAGGGAAGAATGGGAGGATACAAGGGATGGGATAAACATTGAGATGTAACAAGAATAAATTAATAAAGGAAAGAATAAAGAGAAAGGGTCCTAGTGATAGTAATATTAAAAAGCCAAGCAAGGGACCTAAAAGAGGGAGAAGATATGGGAGGAACCCATAGAGCCCATTCCAAAGGGGATTATGTAGGAGCTCTTTTTGCTGCTTTTCCAGGTCTTCTTGTTAGCATAGAAATAGCACTTTTCCTCCGACCTCGAGATCAACAGCAAACTCATCCACGCCAGCATCCACTTGACACACAAGTCTCTCAGGCACCCGGAGTATACATCATGTTCCTGCGAGAAAACACAAACAGAGCCTCCACCTCATATTAATACAGGGTCCGGTCCATTCTCCTGGACCACAGCGAAAGGATCTTTCCACTTCACTCTAGCGTAGGATGACTGAGTGCCAGAATCGACTGGCTGCAGAATTTCCTTTGGCATCAAGCAGTAAAAATTTAAAATAAAGAGAACATGAATCAAAGCATTTTAGGTGATTGGGGGTAAAGTTCCTCCTTCTTTACTTTTTGTAAAGAGGTTTTTATGGTAGGATGAGCTCGTTCCACCATACCTGGTCCTTGAGGGTTATAAGGAACACCTGTAACATGCTTTATGAAAAAAAAAGTCACAAAAGTTTTGAAAACCTTTGCTGACATACCCTAGAGGCTTGTTATAATCTATATAGGTTATGAATTGATTGGAGATAGCCTCTTCCACTAACGCCAAGGCTTTCCTAGCTTCAGCTGTAAGTTCCTGGGGTGAATTTGGAGCTGAATCTCCTTGTAAGATTTTGAATAAGGGCCGTAAATCTCTAGTTGTTAATTTTAAATAAGGTCTAAGCCAATTTATATCACCAAGCAACTATTAAAAATCATTTAAAGTTTTTAAATGATCGACTCCCAATGTGATCTTTTTGGTGTTTTATCTGACAAGGAAAAAGCTGGAATCCCAAATACAAATATGGCTCAACCTTTTGGACTTTTTTAGGAGCTATTTGTAGCCAGACTGAGATAATTGGGTTTTCATAAAAGCATAACACAAAATCACTTGTTGTCAATCTTTTTTAGCAATAAGTATATTATCCATATAATGAATGATATATAAATTGGTATATTTTTCTCTAACCTTCTGTAAAGCTGTAGCTACAAATTTTTGACATAGGGTGGGACTGTTAGCCATTCCCTGAGGCAAAACCTGTCAATGATATCTCTTTATTGTCTCTCTGGAATTCACAGAATGTCTATTAAAAGCAAAGCTATGGCAATCTTTTGGATGCAAGGGAACAGCGAAAAAGCAATCCGTAAGGTCTATGACAATTTTGAAAGTATTTTTGGGAACAGCCACAGGAAAGGGCAATCCTGGCAGTAATGTTCCCATAAGTTGCAAGTCTCAAGTAAGTTTAAAAACTTACATCTCTGTAAGTAACTTGGCTTATAAGTAGATTACGCCCTGTGGAGATCAAGTTGGAACTCAAGAGTTTTGTCTGTGTTAATACTCAAGTGTTGGGATTCAACACGCCCTGTCACACTGTCTCTGTCTCCCGAGTGCTGGATTTAAAGGCATGTGCCACCATGACTTATTTAATTGTTTCATTTCAATTCTAGTTTTAAAAAAAATCTTTAAACATCTCAAACAAAAATTAATCAGGGAAACAAGAAAATTCTAAGTTTTAGGTAGTTAACTACATTCCCTAGCCTAGCCTAGAACTCTATCAGCCTCCTAGTTCCGCCTCTCCAACTGGCCACGTGTCTGTAGCCATCTCTGCTCCGTAGGAGTCAAGCCCACAGATAACTGGGAGCCGTGTCTGTAAAATTATCTGGCCCAAGGAAATTTTAGCCCTGGGCTCATTTAGCTAGTTGGATCCAAGCTGGAAACGCCCAGCTGTAAATGTTTATTTTCAAGGACAAAACTAGTTTATCTCTCTTTTTTGAGAATCTAAAAATTTTAGAAATATTTCAAGTAAACATTAAGCAAAGAAATAAGAAAATTATAAACACCTTGTAACTAAGGAGTTTGGAATTAACTCCATTATCTAGACAAGTTTGGAAAACTGTTAGTCTCTTTTTTTTTTTTAAGATGTTATATATTTATTGTATATGAGTGCTCTATTTGCATTAGATCACATTACAGATGGTTGTGAGCCACCATGTGGTTGCTGGGAATTGAACTCAGGACCTCTGGAAGAGCAGCCAGTGCTCTTAGCCTCTGAGCCATCCCTCCAGCCCCAACTGTTAGTCTCTTACAAGCAAAAAACTAAGCAAGAAATTTCTATGTGTTAGGCAATAAACTATTCTTTAGACTGCACTTTTCCAACTGGCCACATGTTTGCAGCCATGCCTGTTCTGTAAGAGTCAAGCCCCACAGGCAGTCACTGTGCCTGGGTCCAGGCCCTGGGAAGGGCGGGCCTGCTTCTGCCACGGAGGCAATACCCTTACTGCCTCATGGGCTGTGTGTGCCATGTTGGGCTGCACTGCTTTAGAAAATTGGCCAGCGAGTAAAGCTTGGCCCTCTCTCAGGACATTAAAAAAAAAAAAAAAGAAAAGAAACAATATTTTAAAAATTAAGCAAATTTACAGACATAGACATAGACATAAAATTTGACATGATGATTATAAAGCAATACCTGAGTTTCCTGTGTCTTGAGGAACTGTTTGAATCCCTGTAAGAAAAGCTAATGCTTACTTAATGCCTGTCCCATATGTGCGTGTGTGTCGCCGTGTCTTACCTTAGTTGATCTGTCTCACGGATGGGTATTCCGTGGCGATGCATGTCGATCTGACTCACGGGCACAGAGTCCGTGGCGATCCATGTCGATCTGTCCCATGGGCACGAAGTCCGTGGCGACCTGTGGCAATCACTGTGCGGGTCTTCACTCACGGAGTGGGCATTTCTCCATGGTGACCTCTGTTGAGGGGCAGCTGCAGCTGAAGAGCAGTGCTCGCCAAGACTCTCCCCATTCCACAAGACCACGTTGGGTGCCAACTGTTCCGTCCTGCAGGGTCTTCAATGGGTACCTGCGGAGGGGGCAGACAAGTGGGGGGACAGGAGACGCAAAGAAATGAGGGCAAGTCTGGATTCTGATCAAGTCCCCACAATAAACCACAACAGGTGTCTAACTGCCGAACCATGACAGGGTCAGCTGGCCTCTGGTAAATGGCAGACTGCTGGAGAAATAGGAACCTGGGCTCTGACAAGATGGAAGAACATTGGCCACATAGCCCGTCCCCTACACAGCTCCCCCTTAGTCCCAGCTCCCCCTTAGTCCCAGCTCCCTGATCTTCCTGGCTCCCCTCTCCCACTCTGTACAACTAACTGTCTTGTCTTTGTGATTCAAAATGTGCATGACATCCACCCAGAGTGTGAGAGGAGGGTCACCCCACTGCCCAGTGCTGCTGCAGGTAGAGCAAGTCTGCTCCTCCTGCACTGGAAGCTCCTGTACCTCGAGGCCTCACAAGATTCCCCAGCCCAGCACCCTCAGCAGCATCCTCTGGCACAGCACTCACCCCCTCTACCCTGAGGACAGAGCCTTGTAATGCAAGGAGTGGCCGCCTGCAGGGCATGAGGGGGTCAGCGGGAACTTGACTTAGAGCGCCCTTGAATTTGAGGCAGATATAGGGTAAAATCACTTTATCAATAGTCCAACATGGCTACTGCTCCTTCCTTAGAGCCAGCCTTGCCCTGCTGTAAAGCTCTTCCTCTTTGCTTTGAGGCACTGCTTCCCAGTGATTAGGCCCTAAGAGCTGTTTAGCACAGGGCCAACTTACAGCAGAAGAGCCCTGCCACCCAGGTGCTCTGTGGGTTCAGACCCTTTGTCCTACCTATCATTTCTATTTCAGGGGGACTGATGAGGAGGGGAGCATCCCAAAACCCAACACTTGGCCTGAATCCTGGGCTTTGGATGCCAGTAGCTACAGCACTGGTACCCGGAGGTACCAGTATACAGCTCTAAGGCAGAGTCCAAGACCAGAGGCCAGCTTCTTTCCAAGGCCCGCAGACCATTGCAGACCGCTAGAAGGAAAATTCCTGAAGACAGAGAGGAAAACCTTCAACAAGCAGTCCACCATCCTGCCCCCTGCCTTGTGCCTTTCTTTTTCTAGGCTTATTTATAGGATCTTGTTATGGATGTGAACATAATAAACCTTTTAATAGCATGTCAATAAGTCTCTCTCATTTTCTTTCTTTTCTCTTCCTTCTTGTGCTGGGAATCAGACTCTGGGCCTTGTGCCTGCTGCGTGTGCTCCTCCACTGCACTGCACCCCAGTCAATCAGCCACTCTGTGGGAGAAGCTGATATGATTTGACAAAGGACGAAAGCCCATTGGGGTTTCCCCAGTCACTCTGGGGGGGGGTGTATTGAGTTGCTGGATATGGGGGACAAAGCAGAACAGCAAGAGCTTTACACACTTGGGGTTCACAGGCTGTTTCCAGCTGGGGCCCCATGACTGTCCCCACTCCTGACCCTCACAAATGGGATGATGATGTAAAAGCCAGGTTTATTGTTCACTGACTGTGCAACCTCAGGAAGTCCCCTAACCTCCCTGAACCTCAGACCCCTCATCAGCTCAGAAGATGCTGTGAAGATCTCTGCAGCGGGCATGGTCTGAGGTATGGGAGTGGCTCGGGTGTGTGACCTGGCCAGTCCCACGGCAGGTGACCACTGACTTAGGGGGTGGGGGTGGGAGGAGAAAGCACTTGAAAAGGGCTGATTTTGTCTTGGCCTTTGCCGTACCCCAGCCTCAGGCTGAGGCTAGGAGACATGAGCTCACAGAACACCCAGCCCCCTCCCCTCTCCCCAGGCTCTCCCAGAGAACTGGTTTCTAAGAGATCCTGTTGTGTCCTCACCACAGTCTGGACATTGACAGCTTAGCAGTTCCATTGTAGAGATGGGAAGCTGAGGGCTCTGCCCAGGTGGCTGTCCTCCCCTCTCCCGTCACTAGAGGGCGCCAGGGATCAGGAAAACCGGGTTGAGCAGCCTCCTTTACCGTCCCTGTAGCCCTCCAAAATCTACAGGCCAGTAAGTACGCAGAGGCTGGAATGGTGTGGCCTGGAGGACTCCCCAGTGTGGGAAGGAAATAGCAGGGGAGAAGAAAAGCCAGAACTAGGGTACTTGAGAAGCCTCTGTGGCTTTTCTTGCACCATAGGGACTCTGCTTAGATTCTCCCCATCTCCTCCCCTTGAGTCATACCTGTGTCTGCAGTTCCTTCTGTCTGTCTGCAGGTTTCTTCACTGTTTTCCACTGCTGTGACTGGACCTCTCTCTGTATGCTTACTGTCTCCTCTCTCTCTCTCTCTCTCTCTCTCTCTCTCTCTCTCTCTCTCTCTCTCTCTCTCCATGTCTGGCTGGCTCTATCGTGTGCGTGTGTGTGTGTGTGTGTGTGTGTGTGTGTCTGTCTGTCTGTCTGTCTGTCTGTCTGTCTGTCTGTCCGTGTACCTGCCAGCCAACTTGCCTGGCCCTATCTCACTCAATTTCAGGGCCTGTGCCTGCCCTCCCACCTCCCACCTCTTCATCCCTCGGCCGCTCACAGCTTCCGACTGCCTTCCTCCCTTGCCCGCCTCCTTAGACTTGACAAGGGCGGTGAAAGAAGAGGGAAGGGCAGCCTGGTGGGCCCACCTCTTTTTGCCTTTCTAGGCTGGGAGGCTGGGCCAGTGGGTCTTTTAACGGCCAGGGCAGCCTGTGCAGATCAGCCAGCCCTGGATGCCTCGCCTGGCTCTGCGGTCCCAGCAGCACAGGCAGCATGCAGCAGCAGCAGCCGTCCCCAGGATCCTTGGCTCCTTCTGCAGAGCCCACCAAGCCCCCTTACAGCTACATAGCCCTGATTGCCATGGCTATCCAAAGTTCACCAGATCAGCGGGCTACCCTCAGCGGCATCTACCGCTACATCATGGGCCGCTTCGCCTTTTACCGGCACAACCGGCCGGGCTGGCAAAACAGCATCCGCCACAACCTGTCTCTCAACGAGTGCTTCGTCAAGGTGCCCCGAGATGACCGCAAGCCAGGCAAAGGCAGCTACTGGACCCTGGATCCCGACTGCCACGACATGTTTCAGCACGGTAGCTTCCTCCGCCGCCGTAGACGCTTCACCAAGCGCACAGGTGCCCAGGGCACAAAGGGTCCCGTCAAGGCAGACCACAGACCCCTCAGAGCCACCAGCCCGGACCCAGGAGCACCCAACACCGCAACTGGCAGGTTGTGCCCATTCCCACCGGAGGTGCCAAATCCCAAGGGCTTAAGCTTTGGGGGTCTGATGGGGTCACTGCCAGCCAGCATGTGCCCGGCAACCAGTGACACCAGGCCCCAGCTGCCCAGGGGACGCAAAGAGATGTGCTCGCCCAAGTCTGCAGGCCCAAGGGAGCTCTCAGAAGCCACCTCGCCCTCCCCATGCCCAGCATTCAGCTTTTCAGCTGCTTTCTCTGAAGCTGAAAGTCTCAGCAAGGCCCCCACACCCAGTGTGGCTCCTGAGCACCCTGTGGGCATTGAGAGCAGCTACCAGTGCCGGATGCAGACACTGAATTTCTGCATGGGGACTGACCCAGGCCTTGACCACCTTTTGGCCTCTGCAGTCCCCACTTGTACACCCTCGACTCCTTCAGCTTCTCACCGGGCCCCACTGCCCCTGCCAGCTGACTCCAAGGAACCCTGGGTATCTGGGAGTTTCCCTGTCCAGGGAGGTTCTGCCTATCCCCTGGGGTTAACCCCTTGCCTTTACCGGACACCGGGAATGTTCTTCTTTGAGTGACTGACTGCATCAGCCTGTCTGTAGGGGCTCCGTCTACGAGTCTCTGAAGACACCGACTGGCTGTAGGACCTAGGATACTCTGCAAGGACCCAGGCCTGGCAGGCCAAGGACTGTGAGGACCAGAAGGCAGAAGTGAGCAGTCAGCCAGGTCCCGGGGGCCCTCCTGACAAACTTGGGATGAGGGGAAATGGTGTGGTTCTCTGTGGTTCTCAGGGCTAATAAAGCCAGCATGATGATGAGGGTTTGCCTGCTGTATGACTGGGGTTGAGGGCCAGGATGCTGGGTTCGGGGGTGGGGGGCACTGTGGTACTGGAAGGTGCAGTAGCGGTGAGGGAACCCGCCTGGAAAGATCCTGCTTGAGGCTTTCTTTCTCCTGCTGGGGACTTTCTTGGGGAGTTTCCCAGGAAGGGAAAGTAGGGCACGAGGGCATTCGGAGGGGAGCTGCAGCCAAGATCCACAGAGCCTGGGAACGCCGGACTGGCCTGCAAGGCTGCCTTCCATCCTTGCGTGTCGCTGGACACTCTCTCTATGACGCCTCGCCATGTCCACTGCCGTGCCCTCCCAGGCTTCTTCTGTCATCTCTTTGGGTTCTAGGGACCATCCACTCCATTTACAGTGGTGGAAACTGAGGCTCCAGGGGATGTTCAAAGAGACGGCAGAGAGCAAAGAGTACCCAGGTCTGCGCGGCTTTGATGCAAACTGGGGGAAGGTGCAGGGCAGAGAGCTGGCCCAGGGCAGCATGGGAAGGCCCCAGAGAAGCAGGGCCTTCCTGATAAGAGGCCCTGTCCTTCTGCGCAGACAGGGGAGCTGAGGTTTAAACGCAGCACCTGTCTTTATTTGAACTCCCCACAGTCGCGGGACTTCTCCTGTGTCCCTGGGTCCCTGTGACTCCCCCCCCCCCGACAAAATTGTATGACATTTATTTGTGAGTGTGAGTGTGTGTGCACAGGGGTCAGAGACAACTTGTGGACGCTGGTTCTCTCCTTCCGCCATGTGGGTCCTAGGGCTTGAACTCAGAGCCTTTAATGCTACCTCACCACCCCCTCCTGTGACTCTTTAAGGGTGTGGGGGAGGGAGGACCCATGGCTGACCTTGAGCTCCAAGCTTTGTCCTTCTCTAACTAGTCTCCTGGGTAGAATAAGACGCAAGGTAGTTTGCATGGTATCCACCAGAGGGACAGACAGGGACTTGAGACCTCACTGTCGCCCCGGGCACTGTGAGGAGCAAAACCAAGACTCTTCTTCTGAGCCATGGGTATGGGTGAGACAGAAAGGCCAAAGTGCTGGTGTGGCCCCATTTTCATCTTCTGCAGACAGCCCAGAAGGGCTTATGTTCCATGAGGTGGCACCCAGTGCCTACCCTTCCTCAGACAAGAGGCCTAGCTCCACCCCCACCTCCCTACCCCCCACCCCCCCACCCCACCCACCCACCCCACCACCACCTCCCCCTGCCACCATAAGCCCTTCCTTGGACGGCTCTCTGACTTCAGCCTCCATGGCTCCCTCCTCCTTTCACAGGTCCCCTGGGGCTTTGGAGGAAGCAAGCTGGCTGGCCTGACTGAACTGTCTGGTTCCCACAGACTCCAGAACTGAGGTGGAAGGGGGACCTGAGGGGCCAGCTCGCTGTGACCGGAAGGGGGTGGGAAAGTGCCTGGCTAGCTGGGGAAGGTGGGCTCCCCCTCCTCCCCTCCCATTTCCCCTCCCTATCCTTCCTGCTACACCCCCAACCAGCAAAACAGTGGGGGCACAGGCACACCAAGCTAGGGGACTCTCATGTGATGTGGGGTCAGCGTGTGGGGTGAGTGGGAGGGAGGGTGCTGGGGAGACACAGTCAGTCAGAGACAGGAGAGAATCCGTGGTCAGGGTTCTTCCTCAGCCAGGTCAGGGAAAGAGGCCTCTGTTGGCCACTGTTCCTTGTTATGCATTCCTCCGGAGCCCCCCCCCCCCCCGTGACCCCAAGTCTCTTCTCAGCCTGTATCCTAGCCTGTATCTTAGATGGGAAGCTAGCAGGGCTGGGGAAAGCACCCAACCTCCCAAGGATGTTCAGCCTCTGAGCCCCGTGTCAGTCCAGAAGAGGAGCCTGAGGGCTCTGCAGGGAAGGCAGGCACTTGCCTGTGTCCCTTCCTGTACATGGGCTGGGGTGATGAGGCGCAGGTTCCTCCCTGTTTCTTCAGAGGGAACTGCCCATGTCAGCATGCCACGGATCTCCACCCAAGGAAGCAGAGAGCTCATAGAGAGTCTGTGGACAACCAGGCTGAGGCCTTGCTTGCCTGGACCGTGGGAAACATGCAAAAGGCGGGGGGTGGGGGGTGGGGGAGGGGGGCAGGGGAGATCAGCAACACTGGTGATGTCTCCAAGCAGGGCCTTGGTCTGGGCCTACCCCCAAACATTCAATCTTGGACCAGGTCCACCCTCTCTGGGCCTTGGTTTCACTTCCTTTATCCAGTGGATAGGAATTGGGCGGTTTGTATCTGAGTCTCAGGGGAGACTGGCCTGGGGGACAGCCTGGAGGACGTCCCATCTCTGGAGGTTCTTAGCCAGGCGGCCTAGACATCATGATCTCACGCCTTCCGCTCAGTGCCCAGCAGCGACCTTCCCACTGGGCATCCTGCCCTCACATTCTTTCTGTGGCCGACAGATAACTTCTGCCTGCTGCACTACTGACCCTATTAGGGGGTGGGATATAAGGCCAGCAAGAGCCTCTCATCAGGTCAGATGTAGATGTCAAAGCCAAGGTCACACAGCAAAGCCAGCAGAGCCGCCTCCCCAACCCAGCCACATGAAGCCTAGTTCAGGGATATGACTTGAGCCAGCCTCCTTCAGGGGAGGCGCATCTGTGTCCAGCTCCAGTTCTGGAACCATTTTCTCCTCTTCAGAAAATTAGGGCAGAAAGGGTTCTGAGACGAAATCAAATCCTAAAATGGTAGGATCCGTATTTAAGAATATTCCAGAGTTCTTAATCACAGCAGCTCAGATTCTTGGAACGCAGAGCTGACAGAGTGTCTTCTGACCCCTCTTACATTATGTGCGTTCCAGGAAGCAGGATGGGCCTGTTCTGACAAAACACAGCAACCCTGTTAGACTGTCACTACCCGCTGGCCTTTGCTCTGCCAGCCCAAGGTCAAGGTGCCCATCTGCCATCAGAGGGGCATAGATGGGGTCCCCAGCACACCCCAAGGGTCCACCTGGAAGACTCTTCCACTGGCTTACTTCAGGCCTGCCTCCCACCCACTGCTTCCTCCCTGCTGAAGGCATTCCCTGACTAAATTGCAAGTTACTCATGCCTTCCCACACCCCCAGACAGCATTTGGCTGGGGAGAGACCCTCTTCCCCAGAGGGCGGCTTCCTTTGGCTACCACAACGATGAGAAAGCAGGGGGAGGTTGTGTCAGCCTGGCACATCTGCCCTTTGGTAGTGCAGGAATCTAGGAACCCAGGCCTCTGCCCACCATGCCTAGCCTGTCCAAGTTCCCATAGCCAAGCCTGCCCATAACCCAGGCTGCCAGAGGCTGCATTGCCTTCAGTGCTGTCCTAGCTGTGTGGCCTGGGAAAGTCACTTCCTCTTGCTGATCTCTTCAGAAAGATGCAAATTTGCTGTTCACCCCCATGGGGCTGGGGTGAGGGGTCTCTAAGTTATGCGTTTTCCAAGTGCTTAGGGCAGGGCCTGGCACTCGGAATTGTGACATCAATGATAAGTGAATAAATCCATATTTGGGGGCTAGTGTGCCCCCTTGTATGATGCATCCCCTTACCAAGGCAGTGTCGAGCTACTGCAGAAGAAAGGGGCAGAGCGCAGAGAAAGAACAAAACAGTGTGGCCTTAAATCCTGTCCTTCCTCCTTCCTTGCTGTGTGGCTTCACTCATCCCAGCCTCAGCTCCCTCCTCCATGAGGTGGGAATGCTGTTTTTGATGACCAGGACCAGCATGTGCGAACCCCATCTGCATCCTTATGTATAATTTGGCCAACAGAGATAAAATCAGAATAAAAATGTATCCCTGCCTGAGATCCCCACACTCTCAGGCCAGCCTAGTTCTCTCAGCTCCGTCCTCTGAGTGAACATGGGTGCACATATACACAGACAGACAGACAGACAGAGACAGACAGACAGACACACACACACACACAGAGACACACATACACACAGAGACAAAGACAGACAGACACAGAGGGAGAGAGAGAGACAGACACACACACACAGAGACAAAGACAGACAGACAAGCACACATACAAAGACAAAGACAGACAGAGAGACAGACAGACAGACAGACAGACAGACACACACACACACACACACACACACACACACACACACACGGCAAAACCGTAAGCTGGAGGCTCCTCTGAGGTGCCTGGTCCTCTGTCCCCCACCCTGCTGGTAACTGGGAGGGTGACTCAAGGAGACAGTCTGGTGGGCAGAAAGAAATGGCTCTGGAGCTAAAAACAGACCAGAGGGCCTGTTAGTCACTCCATTTGCCGGGAAGGCCGGGGATGCCCCCAGATCACTGTCCTCCAGGTCAGTCCCGAGGTTGCCCCAGTGTCACTTAGGTTCATGGAGAGTGGCTGGTCCTTCCTCCCTGCCGGCAGCCAGCTCAGATGAGCTTCTCACTTCCAGGCCTCTGTGCTTGCTTTCTGCTCTCCAAGGAGTGTCCCCTCTCTGCAGGGTAGCTTTCTACACACAGTCCCTGTCATTGGCCAGCCAATACCCCCAAAGGAGTCCCAAAGCCTGCGCCCAGTTAACTGTTCTGCACGGTTCATGCTACTTTCATGTGGCCCCACTCTGAGGCGCTCGCAGCTGTGGGACTACACCTATGTGTCTTTGCCTTAGGACACAGGTTTTAGGGGCAAGGGCCGTGTTTACCTTGTTTTCTTTTCCTCTTCTCAGTAGGGATGTGGTGAATATTTACCAGGGAATGGCGCCTTGGTTGCCATATATCATTTACAGTGGGTTGTCTCAAAGAGCCCCAGGGACTCACGCAGCGCCATCCAAGGCTTGTGGGTGAGAGCACTCTTTCATGACCTCACTGACTCAGAGCAGCTTTCATGCCCACCCTTTCTTCTGCCTGGATAACCCTCCACCACTAGCCATAGGGCTCTCTCCTTGCTCCCAGCCTCCACCAAGCATCCTCAGATGAGAACTCCCTGACCACCGCCCCCTTGTCCCCCAGCCAGTGAGGGCTAAGGTCAGTGTGATTTTTTTTTAATTTTTAATTTTAATTTTATTAATTTATTCAGATTACAACTCAATTGTTAGCCCAGCACTTGTATCCTCCCATTCCTCCCTCCCTCCCGCTTTCACCCTATTTTCCTCCCCTAGTTCTATGACTGAATGGGACCTCCCCCCCACACACACACACTATATGGTCATAGGCTATCAAGTCTCATCTTGGTAGCCTGCTTATTCTTTCTTTGAGTGCCACCAGGCCTCCCCACCAAGGGCAGGTGGTCAAATGTGGGGCACCAGAGTTCATGTCAAAGTCAGTCCCCGCTCTCCACATACCTGTGGAGAATGTCCTGTCCATTGGGTAGATCAGAGTAGGGGCTCGATGTTTACTATTGTATTGTCCTCGGTTAGTGCAATAGTTTGAGCAGACCCCCCTGGGCCCTGATCCACCCATCCACAATGCTCTTCTTGTAGGTTTCTAGGACCCTCTGGGTCCTTTTATTTCCCCATCTCCTATAAATTTCTTACCTGGGGTCTCAGTAGGATGTCCTCACGTCTATCCCAATCTCCTGGTAAGTGAAGACATTCATGGGACAAGGTCAGTGTGTTTTACCCACTAGAAAAAGCTCCCTGAGACCAGAGTCTCTGTCTGCCCCCCCTGTTGTCCCCTGCAACTGGAACCATATATGGACCACAGGAGAGGATCCTGAAAAAACTAAACACAAGTTTGAGAGCCATCACCTGGCTCTTCCTGGGCATCTCACGTGACTTTGGCACTGCCCTTGGAAAGCAGATACTGAATTCCTTATCCCATTTTACAGACAGGAGCCTGAGGCTCAAAGACAGCAAGAAGCTAAATTTGAACCTGGAACTCCATGTCTATTACTGCCCTGTGTACCTTGAGGGTTCTGACTGCACTGCTCTGGGTACAGCGTCCTCTGCTCTCCCTGCCTCCAGTCTCTCCCATCGATTCACCTGCCTGGCTGCAGAGACCAGTCTAAAGCACGGACATTGTGGTCTCGTTCCTCTATTCAAAAGTCTTCTGCGGCTCCCCGCTACCCTCAGTCAGCCTGATTATTTCCCCAAAATTATGTCCTTCAACATATACAAAGCCATACTAGAATGCACTCAGACAAGCTTGCTTCCGGTGATTTGAGCTCCCTCTGGCCCACCACACTTTCCCTCACTGTGCCACAAAGCACTGCTCCTCATGTGCCCTCGCCTAGAGTGTCACTCCTAGAGAGACGAGACTTCAGATTGGTGAGCGACTCTTTCCTTAGCTGTGAAAAGGCTTCCTGAGTTTTCTTCCAGCTTCTCCCAGCCCCCATCCTACCTCTTGGGTCCCTGAGGCTGTGAACCTCACCGGAGATTGACCCTGGGGGAACTCCACCCACTCTGCCCGACTCCACTCACATCCTAAGCTCACTGGGAAAGCCTGCACCTCGGTCTCCTCAGCTGTGACATACTGGATGGCTAACACATGGATTTTCTCAATAAAGTGCTGGGGTTCAGGAAGCGCTTCCTCTCAGAGCGGGGAGGAGAAGCAGGTGCAGAGCCAGCCAGCCCCCCCAGCCCCCCCCACCCCCCACCTCCCAGAACAACGCTGGCGGCCGTGTTCCCTCTGGGCGGCCAAGCAAGGGCTGCATCTTTTCCCACCACTGCCTGGTTGGGTTCAAGGTGGCCAGAGGAATTCAAGGCCACTAGACTCAGACAGGAAAAGGCAACGTCACCAGGGCTGGTGTAATCCAAACCAGATGTGGCCTCAGTGGCTTCCAGACCCAGGGGGTGGTCACTGTGGACCTGGCCCAGGCCCAGAGGCAGGAAATGGCCTTGGAGGAACACTTTCTGGGCTTGGCCCAGCTAGGAGGAGGGTCTATTGGAGGCTCTTAACCCTTCTTGGACCCAAAGGGTGCCCAAGCCCAGCCCTAGGGAGGCACACATGCGGGCAGCACAGGAGACAGCCATTGCACAGTTGCTGAGGTAGACACTGTGCAGGACCAGCAATGCCCCTTGAACTCTGCAGAAGAGGGTGTGTTCTTCCTGGAGCCCAGGAAACTCATAGTCTGGCATCCTGGGGGTGGCAGGGCCCCAGGCCCAGAGCTCTGGCCGCAGAGCACACTCAGGTCTGGCTCTAGCTTGGCGGTCCTCCGTCAGCCTCCTGCCTCCTTTCTCTGGTGGCAGCCAGGGCTAGAGCTCCATTGAGAGCAATGCAGCCTGGGTCCCAGTCTCCAGAGAGGTGGGCGCAGCTCTGCAACAGGGTAAGGGCTCCAGCGTTGCACGAGTGTGCTCTGCAGGCTCTGAGAGATCAGAAAGTCCCCATGAAGCAGGACACAGTGGTGCACACTTTAGTCTCAGCACTTGGGACACAGAGTCGGGCAGATCTCTGTGAGTTCGAAGCTAACCTGGTCAGCACATGAGTTCCGCATAGCTAGGCTTCACTGTGGGACCCTGTATTGGGGGTGGGGGTGGGGGAAATTCCTATAAAACCCCATTCTCCCATCTTTATTGTTGAGTCTACATTCTGGGCCTCCAGGGACCAGGGAGGCCCAAAGGAGGTGTCCGATTACTCAGGGGGACATGGTTCTGGGAGAAGGGTGACAGGGTGATCATTGCTACCTATGGTTCTGGGAGGGCTTCTTGCCCAGGACATACTAGCTGTGTGGCCTTGGGCAAGTCATCTGTCCTCTGTGAACCTGTTCCCTCACTAGTAAAACACGGTAGATGAGCCCCATCCTATCGCAACTGTCATGATGGTTATCGGAGTCACAGAAGAAGGAAGAGTTAGGGTTATGATCAAGTTATACAGGAGGAAACAAGGTCCAGGTGGAGTGGCTCACACCTTTAATCCCAGCACTCAGGAGGCAGAGGCAGGTAGATCTCTGTGAGTTCAAGGCCAGCCTGGTCTACAGAGATAGGTCCAGGACAGCCAGGGCTACACAGAGAAACCCCGTCTCCAAAAACAAAAACAAAAAAGGAAACAAGCTTGTGCCTGGAGTCAGGTTCTATTCCTAACTGTTGAAGCCTTTGGTGAGGGGGCCCTCCCTGTTCTGGCCTCAGTTTCCCCAGTTGGATCCAAGCCTGGGATATCTGCTCAGACGGAAACTCGCTCCCTTCCCTCGCCTCTCATGAGTGACTCACTCCTCATCATCATGCTGTGTGGCCTGATGCTCACGCAGGGTGGGGACCACTCAGTGGAAACTCTGGCTCAGCTGGCTGGCAGAGGTCAGGTTGGGGGAGGCAGCAGGGTGCCAGTGGGCAGTGGGCAGCAGTGTGTGGTCCTGGGGGCCCTGCTCGTAGTATATCTGCCAGTCACAGGCCAAACCAGGTTTTTGGAACTTTCACTTCCCAGTGCTAAGGTCAGGCTTAGACACCCTTAAGTCCCAGCTCCATGCCCTATGTGGTACCTGCTGCTGCAATGAACAGGGCGGGCAGGGGCTGGGGGGTGAGGGGTAAGGTGCCTGGCTCCACAGCAGTGGACGCAGGAGAAGTATGTACAACATCACAGCTGTCTCAGCTGTGGACACACCCAAGGCCCAAGCCAGGAGCAGCAGGGCAACAGCCACTGATCCTGATCCTGCTTCCCTCCAGCCACTCGAGCCTTCCTAAAATCAGCTTTTCTGTCAGACAAAGGATGCAACGCTTCTGTACTGGTTACTGCAGGCGTGCGGACCTAGTGCTCAACCACTTGTCAGCCTTGCGTCTGTCTCTCTGGCAGGCCACCGCACACCAAGCTGCCTCAGCTGAGGCTAGGTCATCTCTTGCTTAGAAAACCTGCACACTAGGTTGGCTCTGCTCTGCTGTCCCTGCTGCCCCTCCAGCAGGTGGCCCCTGCCTGCGCAGGTAGCCTGGATGAAGCCAGTGGGAAGCAGAAAGCAGGACTTGCTGTATCTGGATAAAGGCATCGCAGGGCCATGGGCTCTGTTAGCCTTGCCTGAGTGGGTGCCCCATCTTCTGCTCCCACCTTGTTCAATGTTGAGCTTACCAGAAGAGTTCTTTTCAAGGTTCAGGCCCAGACTTACGGGGCAGGCTTCAAGTTCCTTTCTTGCTCTAAGCCTTAGTTCCCTCAACTATTGAATGTGGGTAAAGCCCGCCCTGCCACGCCACATCCTCCCCACCCACCCCCCATTTCCTCCCTGGGCCATGTATAATGCAAGTACCTTGTCTCCACCTTAGCAGTGATGCATCGTCATCCTCTCCTCTCCTTGAGGTGGGTCTTACCGCTGTCTTACCACCTGACTTAGTTTCCCTCTGTGAGATACAAATCTTACCTACCTCCTCCTCCTCCTCCTCCTCCAAAGAATGAGCCCATAACTAGAGTCTAGCACAGGTAAGGAAACTGAGGCACAGCAAGGAAGCCACTTGAACACAGCTCACGTTTGGTACTCTGGCTCCTGAGTGAACACCACATTATGCGTAGATGCAAGAGCTCAGTGCCTGGCACGCAGTAGGTGCCCAACCGACGCAGTAACTTGTGATCTCACACGAGTACGCGCACGTGCAGAAGGAAGGAGGCCACCTCCAACCTGTGTGTTTATTTACAAGGCACAAGCTGAGAGCAGGTTGGGGGCTGCCTGACAGCCTCCATACTTCTTGTTGGGCAAGTTTATCCTGTCATTTGGGGTTGTGAATGCCCCTGGGATGGGCCACAGAGTCCTCCAGGCTGGGAAGACTCGGTCCTCGGGTGACCTTGGGGGTAGCCTCATGTTTCCCAGGCCTCTCCCCTCCTCACCACCCACTGTTACTCCAGGCCCAGGCTGGCTTTTTCTCACAGAGTTCCTGCGTGTTGGTGGTCACAAAAAGCAGTGGGTGGGGGCCGGGAGGCCATCTCTGTTGGGAGTGTGAAGCAAGGCGTGGAGATCCTTTCGCACAAAGCCTGCTCTGTCTCCCCTGGCAGCTGGCCTGCATCCTTTGCCCCGCCCACCCCCACCCCCAGCCCCCTCAACCCACCTGCTGGACCCCCAGCTCGCCCACTCCAGGCAAGGGCGCCCCAGGTGGGGCAAAGCAGAGGCTACAGGGCAGCTGTTCAAAGGGGGAAGCTAGGGAGAGAATAGGGAACGGCCTGGACATCCTTGGAGTCTGGGTGGAGCTGATGGGCCACAGCCCCGTCCGAGGAGGCGGTAGCAACATGGATTCCAGGCCGCACTCCGTGTTCACATAGGGGAAGCGGTATCACCTAAGGGCCTGGGGAGTCCTAAGCCTCTGGGCCTGCTGCAGCTTTGTCCTGGCCAGCCTGGTCTAGAGATCTGGCCGGCTCTCTCTCTCTCTGGCCTTCTGAGCTGTGTGGCTTCAGCCTTGACCACTGTGCAGCTGCATCCAGGCTTACTGCTCCTGGGGATCAGACCCCCAGAGCCATCAGTGCCCCCGAGCTACTGATCTTCTTGAAGCGATTGGCTGCGCTGACGGCAATGAAGTTTTTCTGGGGGATAAGAAAGGAATCTTGGGTCAGCACTCTGGCAGAGGAGAACCTTGGGTTGGTTCCTTAAGAGTCCCCACTTCTGAGCCGGGCGTGGTGGCGCACGCCTTTAATCCCAGCACTCGGGAGGCAGAGGCAGGTGGATCGCTGTGAGTTTGAGGCCAGCCTGGTCTACAAAGTGAGTCCAGGACAGCCAAGTCTAACACAGAGAGACCCTGTCTCGAAAAAACCAAAAAAAAAAAAAAGAGTCCCCACTTCTGGCCAGAGAGAGGGCTTAGCAATAAAGGCACCCTGCAGCCAAGCCCAAGTTCAGTCCCTGAGAGCCACAGGGTAGGAGGGCAGACTTGACACCTCAAGTTAGAGGCCATGGCATGAGTGTGTCCCCTGTTCCCTTTCTGTACATATACACAATAAATACATGAATGTAAAATAAAAAAAATTTAGGAGACTTTTAAAAGATCTCCCCGTTGGGCTGGAGAGATGGCTCAGCAGTTAAGAGCACTGACTGCTCTTCCAGAGGTCCTGAGTTTAACTCCCAGCACCCACATGGTGGCTCATAACCATCTATAATGTGATCTGATGCCCTCTTCTGACCTGCAGGTGTGCATGCAGGCAGAGCACCGTATATCCTGTCTCAAAAAACAAGGCTACAAGACCCAGATTCCTACCTCCCATCTCTGCCGCAGCAGCAGAGTATTTAGGAGTTCAATCGACGTGTAGAAAATAAAGGAGGAGAGTCATCATGGGGTCAGAGATGCTCTCTCTAGCCTGAGACCTAGATTAATGACCCTTCCCTGGCAGGCGGGTTGAGCGAACAGCTCCCGTTCAGAATGGGAGCTAGCCCAGGAGAAAAGCCCATGTTCTCGGCCAGGCCCTGTTCAACAGAGACTGCCAAAGCTTAGCTGGTAGGGCTGAACCTGGCAATGGGCTCTCCCCCCTCTCAGCCCTCCTCCTCCTCCTCCTCCTCCTCCTCCTCCTCCTCCTCCTCCTCCTTCAGCTCGGGTACCTTCCAGCGTCTCTTCATGAGGTATTTCTTAAGCAGGATCTGGGACTTGAGACGGCGGTTGCAGCGTTTGGCTTTCTCTGCCAGGTTGTTGAGCCAGGGGTGGGCGAGGCACTGCTCAGCACTCATTCGGGCGCTGTGGAGAGGGCAGTGTGGTGAGGGCAAGCCCATGCCAGGCCCGCTTGGCCCAGGCATGCACTTGAACATACAGTGGCCCCAGCCTGGACAAGCCTCACCTCTGGTCCTTGGTGATGAGATTGGAAACAAAGTCTTTGGCCTCATCCGACACAGCTTCAAAGGTCTCGTCATCAAAGTACCAGTTGGCAGACAGGACGTTGTTTAGAGTCTCCGCGTCATTATCTCCCAGGAAGGGAGAGAGGCCACTCAGTCTAGAGGGAAGGAGAGGAGAGGAAGAGGGTGAGACGGCAGCTGCTGCAGATGGGGCCGAGCCTAGGAGGCAGCATGTGCTGGAAAGACCCCGGGTTTTCAGAGTGGGACAGACCTGGGTTTGAATCTGGCTGGGTGACTTTGGGCAAGTCACTTCCCCTCTCTGAGCCTCACTCTTCTCATCTGTAAAATGGGCATAGTCACCCCAGCTTCCCAGGGTTGCAGTGAAAATCAGGAATGGTGAGTGTGAAACACATAGTGAGCACACGCAGAAAGATGTCCACTTGTCCCTCTGTCCCCACTCTGGGGCATAGGGAATCTGCTGTCCAGAATCTGCCCCACGGTGGGATTCTGTGCTTTTAGGGGACCATTTTTTTCATATATAAAATGGGTACAAAGCCCCCCTCTCTGGTTCTCCCTACAATTCCCCCAAAATAGATCCAGGCTGAAGGATCAGAGATAAGACCACCTCAGCAGAACCCCAAGGCCAGTCTTGTCCTCTCCTACCCACCCCTGCCACCTGCTGACTGAAGCCAGCACCTTCCCCCGGGGCTCACAGCATGTAGGTGATCACCCCCAGGCTCCACATGTCAGTCTTGTCAGAGATCTGGTCATAATTCACCACCTCGGGTGACAGGAACTCCGGGGTCCCAAAATTCACCTTCAGCTTCTCGTTGGGGTTATACCTGGAAGTGAGACGGAGAGTCAGGTCCCCAGCTGCCACCAGAGACATCCAGCCCCCTTCCCCACCCCGCCTCTAGGCCCCGCCCTGCCTCTAGGCCCCGCCCTGCCTCTAGGCCCCGCCCCACCTCTAGGCCCCGCCCCACCTCTAGGCCCCGCCCCGCCTCTAGGCCCCACCCTCCCACACACCCAACCGGTACCTCCGTGCCAGGCCAAAGTCAATAATCTTCACCAAGTGGCCCGTGGTGTTCACACACAGGATGTTCTCTGGCTGGAGAAAACGGGTGGCCCAAGTTGGCCTCTGATCCAACTCACCTTCCTTTGCCCCACCAGCTCCACCCTTTCTGGGGCCCCCACATGTGGGAATAGAGCCAGAGATGGTAACTCAGGGACCCATCAGGCCTGCATGGCCTCAGCCTAAGGAGGCAGAGGCCCTGTGAGGGAACCGTCTCCAAGCACAAGGCTGCCCAGAAACTACTGGATCCCCCATCCACGGCCCCGTTCCACTGGACAAATGTCTGCTTCCCCGTCTCCACCCTCTGCCTGCCCTGGATACTCTCTTGTGCCTTTTATAACCTTTTAAAATGACTTTCACTTATTTGGACATTGCAGAACAGGCAGGGAACATATCCATCCCAGACCCACCTTAGGAGTGAGCTCTCTTCCTGTGGCAACTGAGTGTTAAGTGAGTGAGCGAAAGTAGCCACCCTGTGCTAATGGAGCTTTTTAACATTCATCTCAATACTCATTAGCGTCTGCCACGGGGACAGGAGACACCTGGTGATGTGTGTTTCTCCCTTCCCATTCCACGCCCTAGGCAGGTGTCTAAGCTCCCAGCAGCCACTGGTACGGATGGGAGTGAGTGAGCTGTGTGAAATCTGTTTGCTGTCCCTAGCCAGCTGTGTGCAGGGGACTCTGTGAGCTCTGGATGTGAAAATCCTCCTGTAGTGCCTTCCTCCTGTGCACTGTGACACTGTGCACTGTGGCATGAGGCTTCTCAGTGGGCATCACAGCGGCATCCCAGAACACTGGCTGCTATGAAGTGGGCCCTCAGCACTAGGTTCCCGCCCTGAGTAAGGGATACGCACTGGCAGCACCTGTCTCAAGCCAACATGGAGGTTGGTGCTGTGCAACATCAGCAGACTGTAAGCTTCACAGAAGCTGAGATTAAGGCATGCTCCACCCACACCCACTCACACCCATTCCTCACTCCCACCTACACCCCCCACCCCACCCCACCCCCACTTCCCCCATCCCTAACACTCAGCAAGCACTCGGGGTCCACTCCGAGTACGATGGAAGGAGGGATGGAAAGGAGAAATGGGAGGAGCCAGAGATATGAGCCTTGACAACAGTGATGGCAGGTGGCCAGTGCTGTCCCAGGAGGCCTCCGCCTCCGCCCACTACCTTGAGGTCCAGGTGCAGAACCCTCATCTTGTGCATGAAGAGGATCCCGTCGCAGATCTGCCTGACGAACACCATGGTATCCACCTCCGTCAGATGGTAGTCCTCATCCACGATCCGCTCAAAGAGCTCGCCGCCCTCGATGCTGTGTGCATAGACCCCTCTGCAGACCAGCTCGGAGCTGCTGGCCCTGCCGCCAGCCCCCTGCCCCCCCCCGCACCCCACCCCACCCCCCACTCCCCACCCCCGCTCCTCAGCAGCCACTCACTACTCCATGAACAGGATGATCTCGTGTGAGGTCTCGATGGCCGAGTACAGCTGGATGAGGTTGCGGTGGTTCAGCTGGTTCATGACTTCAATCTCCAGCATCACCATTTCCTGGGGAGCAGGGACATCAAGAGGACCCACTGGGCACCAGCAACGCCCTCGCCAAGCTCCTCCCACCTGGTCTCCTCATAACCTCACGCTGAGCACCTGCATCAGATCCATAACTGTGTTGCAGCCAGGTGGGATCAGTTCCCAAAGCCATGTGTGGTGGTGCGTGCTTGTAATCCCAGAATTCAGGAGGCAGAGGCAGGACAGTCAAGAGCTCAAGACTGGACTAGATTGCACAATAAGACCCTGTTCAAGCTGGGGTGGGGGGGAGGGGGTGGCGTGGCACACTCCTTTAATCCCAGCACTTGGGAGGCAGAGGGAGAGGCAAGTGGGTCTCTGTGAGTTCGAGGCTAGCCTGGTCTACAAAGCGAGTCCAGGACAGCTGAGGCTACACAGAGAAACCCTGTCTCAGGAAGAAGAAAAAAAAGACCCTGTTCAACCCCCACCCCTAAAATGAAATTGATTCTTAAATACACAGCACTCCCTTCATCCCTTAGACTCTAATCTACCCAGCAGCCATCTTTGCCGTTTCCCTTTGGGGAATCTTAGAAAGCCCCAGATTTATCATGTCCTTGATACCACCCTTCTCCATGCTTGACTTGTCTGTAGCTGTCAGAAAAAAAAAAAAAAGACATGAGTCTTCACCCAAGCATAAGGGACAAAGAGCTGGGAGCTATCACATCTGGATGGCCACAGATACCCTATCAATTTGGGCGTTTGGCACAGTTTCACCCTAACCTAGATTAGGAACCCAGCCATCCCTCATCCCCTCTCTCCACTCTAAACAGCTGTCACTTGTTACTTTCAGAATGTGCATGCAGGCCAGCGGTCTCACTGGGGGGACGGCGGGGTTGGGGCTGCTATAAGCTATGGCAGGAATATTCACACCATGAAATTGGCACGTGCTGTTCATCAGGCCTCTCCTCTCCTCGTACCTGCACCCCAGGGCAGCTGTTACTCACACCTGCACCCCAGGGCAGCTGTTAAACACACCTGCACCCCAGGGCAGCTGTTACTCACACCTGCACCCCAGGGCAGCTGTTACTCACACCTGCACCCCAGGGCAGCTGTTACTCACACCTGCACCCCAGGGCAGCTGTTACTCGCACCTGCACCCCAGAGCAGCTGTTACTCACACCTGCACCCCAGGGCAGCTGTTACTCACGCCTGCACTCCAGGGCAGCTGTTAATCACACCTGCACCCCAGGGCAGCTGTTACTCACACCTGCACCCCAGGGCAGCTGTTAAACACACCTGCACCCCAGGGCAGCTGTTACTCACGCCTGCACTCCAGGGCAGCTGTTACTCGCACCTGCACCCCAGAGCAGCTGTTACTCACACCTGCACCCCAGGGCACCTGTTACTCACGCCTGCACCCCAGGGCAGCTGTTACTCGCGCCTGCACCCCAGGGCAGCTGTTAAACACTAGGCACCAGTGCAAGGCTGTCCAGCTGCACCTCTTTCCCCTTTGTCCCCTTCACTCCTTCATCCGGCTCTCACTTTGCCTACCACTTCCCCCAGAGAGGAAGCCTCTGACCAGACTCCCCGTCACTGCCCTGGTTCTCCTTTTTCTTCCTGGCACCTCTCAACACCTGGTGCCATGCTCTTCATTTTGTTCCAGCTTTTAGTCATCTATCTGTCCCTATACTCTGATTTGCTGGTCCCATGAGGTTGGGGACTTTTACAGTCCTGTGACATTTCTGTGGCACCTGGGACAGTGGAAGGCAAAGAAAAAAAATATGCTCGGTGATCAATTAACCAGCAGCTGGCTCCAATTAACTCACACGGCGAATGCTTGTGTGAATTATAACAGGACACTGAGCATTCGTGCTGAACCAGATCCTGTGACGGAGGCCAGTGGAGAGCAGTCAGAAGAGCCGAGCTGAGGCTGTGGGTATAGCTCAGCTGGTAGAGTGCTTGCCTGGCATTCAGGAGGTCCTGGGTTCAATTCCCAGAAGCACATAAACTGGGTATAATGGCAAACACCTGCAACCCCAACACTCAGGAAGCAGAGGATAAGGAATTGGGGTCATCCTCTGCTCCAAAGTGAGTCCAAGGTCACTCTGGGATACCTGAGTCCCTAGCTCAATCAATCAATCGTCAGTAAGTAAAAGAGCCACACACAGGAGCAGGATGGAGCCAAACAAAAAAACTCGTCCCTCCTAGCTGTGCTTGGAGCAAAGGGGATAGGAATTCTGTGGCACTGTGGCACTGTCCCCTAGGTCTTGGTGGGCCCCAGCCTTTCACGTGTATGGCTACCTTTGCCCACAATGTTGGTAACCTCAGCCCCGTTGGTAATCTTTGGCCCTTGGGCGCCTCCTCCTTTCTTTTTCCTCCTTTCTTCCATCTCTGTGATACCAGAATGAACCCAGAATGCCAGGGAATTGCTCCACTTGAGGATCCCTTCCACAGTTCCCTTTCTGAAAGTCTCTCCCTAACCCACCTGAAACACTCCCATCTGCAAAACCTTCATCCTGTAGACGCTGCTCTAGGAAGCATCACTGAGCCAGGGCTGAGGCAGGCCCCTCCCTTGATGCTCCTCTCACCCTCCCTCAGCTTCCCTCCTGAGACACAGCTGTTGGCACCTGCTGCTGGGCCGCTTGCCCTCAATCCATGTGAACCTGCCAGAGCAGCTCACTCCTGGAGCCAGGACTGCTCAGAGCTATAAGCCCAGACCACACTGGCAGTGGGAAGCAAAGCCCTCCACTGGCCTTCGTTTCCTTGGCACAGGCTTCCTGGGGACAGGGTCCACCTCACTGCCCTTGGGGATCCCCAGTGCCCATCATAGGACCTAGCCAGCACCCGTACTCCCCAGCGCTGCTGAGCTGCGCCTGAAAACGAGATGTGTGGTTCATGGCTAGGGACACCAGGCTCCCGTTACAGACTGTTCGTCCATCCTTCTCTCTGTGTGGCGTCTTTAATGCCACAAGCTTTTCACGTCAGGGTCCCAGCCTAGCCTAGCTGAGAACATCTCCCCGATACCTTGTCCTTGGGAGTCTGTTTCTTGATGACCTTGGCTGCCAGCTTGAGGCCTGTGGCTTTCTCCGTGCAGGTGCACACAGCTCCAAACTTACCACTGTAATGAGAAGAGGTTGGGAGTGAGGGTCCAGCCAAGCAAGACCCAGGGATCAGCAAAGGTTTCTGTTCCCTTCTCCCCTTGACACAGGCCTGATGTTGACTCTGGCTGCTCCTCTGAGAGATGGAAGCACCCACCCCACCAGCCCTGACTCCCTCCTGAAGTGGAGGAGGGTTCTACTAAGACGCTGGCTGGAGAGCATGGGACAAGAAGGAACAGATTGCATTTCTTCCGGGAATGGCTCATCCAGAGAGTGACCACAGTCACTGCACTTTGCTTGCGACACGATGGATAACATGTGTGACCACACAGAAGCAAGTACATGCATGTGGGCTGTGTTCTACTGGGTGTGTCTGGGTCTCGGGGTGGGGGTGGGGGTGGGGGTCTGGATGTTTCCCCCATGCATGCTTCCAAGGCTGGGTCGCTGTCTCACCCGCCCAGAGCTTCCTTTGAGTTCATGCTGAATTCACTGTTGACATTTCCGGTCCTCAGCTCCACAATCCTGTGTGGGAAGGGAGCTGGGGGTGGCGGACAATCATCTGAGGAGACAGAGTTGAGCTGTTAGAGTCAGGGCTGGGGACTTCTGGGAAATGTCTTTGACACCACCCCCTCCTGCAAGATCGAGGTGTTCCGCCCCCCACCCCCACCCCCTCCAGGAAAGTTGAGTTTACCATGTGATGTCTGGGGACACCTGGTCAGAACAAGGAATATAAGACCCAGTTTCCAAGTCTAGTTTTGCTGTGTATATCTGTCTCCATCATGGGGGACTCATGTTCTCTGCAGAACGAGGAGACAACTAAGCTAACTGGACTTAGGTGCACGCTATAGAGGAGGGAGTGTGCTGTTTCCTTTAAAAACAACCAAACACCTGAACAAGCCCACACAGCAGCTGTGAAGTGGAATCCCAGACAGTGAGTGGGACTGCTGTGTCTGGATGATGGTGTGGGCGGAGACTCTTGCCCGCCACCTAATTACACCACCGTGGGGCGCCCAGGGACGCGGCTTTCGGTGGTGAGATACCGCCACCTAGTGGGCATCGTGTGTACAGCGGGCCCCGAAGGTCAGTTAGACTGACTCATCGGAATGGAAACCTTTAAAAATAGTCAGAGGCGGCAGGGAAACCACTCTGGTGATAAATCAGACGGCCCTTGGAGGGAGTTCAGGTCCTGTCATGCCAAGGATGTGATCTCTGGGCGGGGCGGAGGTCTCTGTCGCCGCGGGGGCAGGAGGCAGGGCCCCTGGCCACCACCCAGCCGCCAGGTCCTCCTACCCTGTCTGGGTGGCATTCTGCCGCGAGCCAGGCAGACTGGCTGGTCTCCCAGGGCACCTCAGCCTGGAGGAGGGGGTGTCAGGACACTCTGGGCTCTCCTGACCCTATGTCACCCCATCCACCCCCAAGCCCAACTACACCCCTGCTTGGGACCCCTTCACTCTGACACAGCTCAGACTGACTTCCCTGCCACCCAGGGCTCTCTCTGGGTGCTGCCCAGCTTCCCTGGCCACTGGTCCCACACACAAACACCTGTGTGGCTCATGAAACCTCTATGGCTCCATGACACCCTGCCCTCCACTTTTTCTTTTCGAAGCACCTGACATTGGAACCCTTCCTCAGACAGAGCCCCAAATCCATTTCTCAGCAACTTTGTGTTACTCCTCTGTATGATTTTCCTTTTTTTTTTTTTTTAAATCCCACATTAACCAAAGTAGAAGAAAATAAAAAATGGGTTTTTGAGTCAGACGGTCTTCATCATCTTTGGGCATTTTGTTTCCTTTTCCTGTCTCTATCAAAAAGAAACACTACCTGCCCCCCCACCCCCACCCCTCCAGGGCACCTGGAGAAGGCCTGGGCCAGGACAGTTCAGCTCCCTACATAAGGATACTTGAAACCACTCCATCCCTCCCCTCCCCCACCGCCCAGGACACTCCCGCCCCTACCTACCCAGAATTTGGAAGCAGTCTTCTTCTCTGGCAGTGAGACAGAGGGCCTGCCCCACCTCTGCTCTCTCTGAGGAAACAGCCTGGGACTCGATCCTCTGGGAGGTGTCCCCTTGCACCTTAGCCTGCCCAGCCTGGCCTGGGCCTTTCTCTGCTTCTTCCTTCTGGCCCTCTGCCAGGGCGTTCGTCCCTCCTTCTGCCTTGGCTGGCCCAGGATCTCGGGGGTCGGGGGTCACAGACACCCCTGAAAAGGTGAGTTCTGTTGTCTCACTTAGGGGCTTCACAGCCGGCGTCTTCTCGGAGCTAGACATAAGACGTGAGACACCTCAGGCAGGTTAGAGGCTTTCCAACCTCACTTTGCCGTCTAGAGCTAAGACAAGCTTGTCCCCCGCCCTAAATGCACCCACCACCACCTCATCCACACCAAGGGCCAACCAAGACAACCTGACTGCCATTGTGTGGCTAATCATACAGGCCGACAGGAGAGCTATAAGGCTCCTGATTCATAAAGACTGTTGCCGTGTAACTGCCACTAATGTGTTACTATCAGGGTGGTGTGAGAAGTGTTGCTGTTGTGTCCAATTGTGCATAACCAATTGCACCGGCTTATGAATGAACGGTTAGTCACCTTTTCATATTAAATTAAGCTGGAGGCTACACTCTCCGGCTTGCCACTTGCCACTTGAAACAAGTGCCCAGAAGCCTAGAGGGGCAAAAAAAAAGCGTGTAGCCCAACCGGTCTTCCGAGACATCTCCTGTCTGACACTCCATTCTCTGAATGAAGATAATATTCTTCCTTCAGGAACAGGGTGGTAGATGGGTGCCTGAGGCAGAACTACCCTCCCCAGCACTAGATGTGATAATATTTAGTAGTCCTCAAGCCCGGGAGGTTAAGCCTGAGAAAAGGTGCCACTGGAGCCCTTGCTCCCCAAGCAGGGACAATCACCATGAGATGATGGCAGGACAGCTAGGGCTGTGAAGAAAGGCAGGTGACCCCCTTCTTCCTGCTTCGCGGCATTCTGCTGCCTTCTTGCTCGCCTTGGGTTCTCCGGGTCCCTGGTTGCCGGAGGGTGCTTGCTTGGCATCCAGCTTCTGACCGCTGGCCGCAGCTGTGGCAGTGGGCTGGGGCAGGGCTGCGGGGGGCCCCACACTGCCTTCAGCAGGCCCCCCGCCCCCATCCCCCTCTCCTGAAGGGCCCTGGCTGCTGGCTGAAGCCGGGGCCGGGTCACCCTTCTTTTCTGGGGCAGGGGCTTCGCCGTCTTTCTTCAGGGAGGGTGGATCTGGATCTTTCTTTGGGTCCGGGGCGCCAGGGTCTTTCTTTGCATTAGGGGGGCTCGGGTCTTTCTTTGTGACTGGGGGGCTGGGGTCTTCCTCTGAAGCTGGAGGTCCATCACCTGCAGCACCTTTAGTTGTCTGTTCTGCAAAGCAGGGGGGACATCCATCAGCATCTGCCTCTGGGTTCCCTACCCAGGAACAGCCTGTCGGTGCCTGTCCTATCACGTCTCTGGAGCCGCTTTTGGTAGTAAACTTGTCAGGAACTTAGGGGCTCTGGAAGGGCTTTGCTGGCCGCCCGCCACTCCTTGTGTACTAGTGCTAATCCCAACAGCCACTGATGGAGACTCCCCGGCCCCCTCCCCCCCCCCCCCAAGCAAGGGCTTCATGCAGGCATCCACCTTCTGGCCTCCGCTGTGGCAGTGGCCAGGGGCAAGGCTGCGGGAGGCCCCGTTCTGCGTCCTGCGTCCTGCAGCCTAACCCCACCCACAAATTATCCCCACTCCTGAATCCCTCATGCACCATGCAGAGAAACCCTGCGCACAGAACTTCCCTGTGAGGAACCTGCCCAACCCTGCCTTCAAAAACATCCCCTCTGCTGCTGCTCCTCCCTCCCATCTCCTGCCCCAGCTTGGCACCTGTTGACAAGCTCTGGCTTCCCAGCTCAACTGCTTTGTTTTCTGCAGCCATGAGGTAGGTAGGCGTGTGCTCCTGCGTGTCTAACCCAAGTCTTTCTAGCTGCAGAAAGAGGAGTGAAGGGTATCACGTTGTCAGATGCCCCTCCTCTTTTCCAGCTGTGGAGAGAGAAGTCCAGCGGCCAGCCAACTGAAAGGAGAGGTGTACCTGGATAGAGAGGGGCAACCTGGTGACCCGGCTGCCTTCCGCCGGCTTCTCAGGAGCAATCCTGGGGTGGTTGTAAGGGATTGGGCCCGGTGGGTAGAGGCGGAGGCAGGGGCGTGGGCAGTGGAGGCGGAGACTGAGAGGAGGCTCTTTGACACCAGGGGCCATGCAGTGCGGGTTGCCACCACCTGTCGCTCTTGGCCCCCGTTCAGAGGACACAGCATTCTTCCCACGGCCTGACATGGGGGTAGAATGGCGTTGGAACCATTAAGAAGAAAAAAGGGAGGGGGCATCTGGGCCCTGGGGAGCAGGCTGTGGCCAGGGCGAGGGAAGAGGCTACAAGAAGAGGGGCCCTTGGGCAGGGCTGAAGGGCAAGACTGTGATCAGGCCCAGGCATTGCCCTGGCCACCTCTATGCCACACCTCTCAGAGTTCCGTGGAGCTTGGGGAGAGCTGCCGTGACCCCAGTGCACAGCCTTGTGCTCCCTGGTATCCGGATCTACTCAGACCATCTCTGGGTAAGAAATCGTACCAGGATCACTTGCTTCATTGTCCACAGGTTGCCTCCACCCTCCCTCCACCCCCACCACTGCCCCCGGGGGAAAACATCTTTTTCTTGGATTCTTTTGGACCACGGAGGCTTGGCTTGAATAGGCAAGGGAGGCCAGTGGAAATATATGATGACCCTCATCAAGAAGAGAGGCCTCTTCAGGGATGGGGAACTGAGCTCCACGTGCCCAGGCTGAGATGGGCAGGGAGAATCATGCTGTAGAGTCCTCCCCACTGTGCAGAGCCGGGGAGCCCCCACTTTTCTGGGAGGAGCCCTGAGCACTGGCCAAGGCTGAGTGTTGGAAGTGGTCGTGGCATAACTGGGTTCAGATCCCACCTGAGGCAAACATTTCCAGTGCTTGGCCACCGCTGGCCCTTCCCCTGCAGAGGAGAGAGATGGAGGCTGGCGGCTGGCAGGAACACAGCACCTCTGAAGTGGAGGCAATGTGGGGTTGTGAAATGCATCAGGAAGCTGCTACAGGGTTGGTTATGAAGGGGGAAGCTCAGGAGCACAGTAGCAGAGAGTGTCTGTGACCCGTGCAAACTCTTTTTGGCAGGAGAACAAAGCAATCCATCACTTGGCCGGAAGGGCGGCATCAAGGCTTCTTACCCTTATTTTAATTTTTATTGTTGGTTTTAGACTGGTTCTTGCTATGCGGCCCGGGGTAGCCTAGGCTCTTGATCCTCATGCTTTAGGCCCCAGAGTACTGAGGTGACAGACATGTGTCACTTATGCCTTCAGCCCCTTTCCTGTTTTCCTTGAGCTGCGAGAATGTGGCGATTTCAAAACGCATGGCTTCTTTGAAAGGAGGCAAACATCGAAGGCACTGGACACGAGCTCGTGGAAACTGGCGCTGGCGCTCCCCTCCCCCATCCTCTCTGGGCTGGTCCTGTCCACTGTTTCTCTTCCTCAGAGTTCAGCACACAACATTGCTCTTCCAGGAAGCAAAAAATAAGCAATGTCTGTGCAGCACTTCCCCATGAGGGGCCGGGCTGGGTAAGGAAGAGCATCCTTGCCACCAATCACCTCCTATAGGCGTTTCCTAACTTCTCACTGCATGTTGTTACTGGTGGTAACTGTGGGCCACGCTCACCCCACTTTCTGAGTGATGGTGAGGAGGGCTAATGGTCTGAGTGACTTTGCCTAAAGCCCTCAGCAGTGTTGGTTACCAGAAAGCTTCATAAATTGCGCTCCCTTCTGCCGTGTAGACCCGCGAAGGCACTCAGAAGGTTGAAATGCCTCTTGCACTCACCTGTGACAGAGACATCCTTAGCCCTCTACTTGGCTGCCTTGCCAGCATGGTTTGGCTTACCTTGAAATGCTGGATCTCTCCACTCCCAATGTGGTTTGGTGACCCAGGCTGCTCCCACGGTAAGCTCACAGCCTAGACAGAGCTACGCGGTATTTTGTGTACCCCCAGAACTGTGTGCCTACCATACTAGCCAAGTGAACGACCAGGAAGGCTGGCTGGGGGGTCTGAATTACTTTGCTGTGGTGGCCCTTGGTGACATCCCCTAGTTGATGGCCCCTAGACATCCTCTGTGGTTATCAATATATCACCTGTCAGGTCGCCCAAGTGCTAGCTAAGGGCTAGCTCCCAGGACCCATACAGGACACCCTAGATGTCAAGTGTCTCTTTCACATGTTAAAGATGCAGATTGATGCTGGGGTAGTGTGGGGGGAGGGGCAGGGCGCGATGGCATAAACAGCTTTCCCCAGAGCTCCTCAGCCTGGCAAGCAGCTTCAGAATGGTCATACTCAAATTCAGCGCCACCTCCTGTTACAACAGGCTTTTAGTCTAACCTACTGCTCTTGTGCGGGTTCCCGCATTAAAACAGCTAAGAGCAGTTTTCACCATAGCTGGCTGGTTGTTTGAGGAGCGTGGGGGCCTGGGTAGGGGGGACAGGGGGTGGGGGGTGGGGCAGAGGTTGATGTCAGGGAGTCTTCTTCAGTTGCTCTACCTGATCTGTATGAGTTTTTTGTTTGTTTGTTTTTGTCAACCAGATGCAATCTAGGTTCATCTTAGAAGAGGGAACCTCTGTTGAGAAAATGCCTCCATAAGATTAGCCTATAGGCAAGTCTATAAGGCATTTTCTTGAGTAGTGATTGGTGTGGACGCCCACTATGGGTGGTGCCATACCTAGGCAATTAGTCCTGGCTTGTATGAAAAAGCAAGCTGAGCAAGTCAGGAGGAGCAGAGCACGCCTCCTCCATGGCTTTGGTTCCTGCCTCCAGGTTCCTGCTTGAGTTTCTCCCCTGCTTTCCCTTCATGGTAGACCGTAAACTGTAAACTGAAATAAACCCTTTCCTCCCCAAGTTGTTTTTGGTCATGATGTTTAATCACAGCAGTAGACAGTGAGCTAGACAGAGTCTGTCTCTGAGCCTAGGACACACCGATTCAGCTAGGCTGATGAGCTAGGAAACCCCCAAGGCCTGCCTCCATTTTTGCCTTTCTAGTGCTGGGATGACAAATGAGTGTCGTGCCCAGTTTTTACATGAGCACCCAGGATGGAACTCTGATCCTTATGCTTGTGGGACCAGCACTGTAGAGTGCCGTGCGGCTGACCCTCTCCCGGGCAATGCTTTCTGATGAGTGGGCCTCCCCAGCCCCGGGAACATCCTGCCTTTCATCTTGAAGCAGGCTTATGGGGTAACGGTGAGGAGCACCAGCTGTGAGGATGACATGTGCCTCAATGGTCTCCTCCTTTGCCGGAGGACACCTGCTCCCAGCAGGAAGCTCACTAGGGTGCCCAGAGTGGCTGAGCCAGTGTATGTAGGGCCGTTGGTACAGAGCAAAAGGACCTGGCACTTGGCAATGTGGTGACCACTGCAGACAGAGCTTAGCTAGTTAGCTCCACTGAATGCGCCTTCTGCTGGGATGGGAGGCTGACGTGGATCTGTGCAGCATGACCCAGTCTTGTCAGCTGCTCACAGAGAGACCTCAAGCTTCTCGGTCCTCTTGGAGGCATGGGGGAGGGGCACAGGGAAACCTCCTCAACCCTGCAAGAGACTGCCAGAACCCCTGCCCACCTAACTCATAAAGGGGTTTTCCCCTGCCCCATGCCAGCTGCGCAGACACCCTTTGCCTCTGTGGGGCCAAGGCAGAAAGTGGGACAGTGCCAGGCCCAATTAAACCTGCCAGGGGAATTAAGGTCAGCAGGATGCAATTATGCCTGTTGGATTTAACAAGGCCAGAGGGAAGACTTCTCTAGCCAGAGTTCACGGCTCCTTAGGCCACTTGCCCTGGGCAGCTTTGCCTTCCAGGAGCACGGGCTAGGGTCCTGCCCACCTCTGGGCAATCTCATCGGGAATGCAGGGGTTAACGCCACCCAGCACTGCTCCTTGGCTCCCAAAAGGAAACTGGTCCAGCCAAGAGGCTTTACAAGGCTTTACAAGGACCTGCTGGAGGAGACTTTCCCCCACCTCCCCACCTGACCCTTCCCCCGCTCCCTCGCTCCCTCTGCTGTGATGGAAAATCCAGGCGGTTGAGCAATGGCCTTTCCCTCTCGCTGCTTCCACTCCAAGCCTTCTTTGAAAGTCACTGGGGCTGTCACCAGCACATTGTTTTCCTTGCTCTCTCCCACTTTGAGCCTTGTCAGTCCTTCCCAGGCCTACAGGAAAGCTCTGGCCCTGCCACAGACTTCCATCCTTGCTGCTGAGGGTAGCTGGTAAGAAGACAACAGAGGACACACTTCAACTGCCTCTACTTGTTTGGATCTCCCTGTTCTTTATATGTTATAGCTATAGTTGGATAAATATGTGAAAACGAGTCAGCACAGACACCCGCAGCGCATGCTCAGAGTCTTGAGGACTGGTGGTCAGGGCAGTTCTCAGCAGAAAGTGCAGCCCCCACTGCCACTGCTCCCAGCTCTCCGTACCTGAGCGCCAGTCATTTCCCGTGAGGGCTGCTCGGGATGGGGTGCCAGCAATTTGTCATTTTGAGCAGCACTTGCATCTTTGTATGTAAACCCAAGTTGGAAGAGTGCCAAGCCAGAGACCCGCTCACTGGAAAGCATTGCCAGAGACCCCACAAGAGGGCCAGCTGTGAGGCAGTTTGTCTCCTGGTAAGTCACATTGGTACAGCCAGGGCGAGGGTCTCAGGACCTACATCCTCGTTGTGTGAGGCCATGCCTTTTAGCCCAGATGCATACAGAAGCACCTTGGGGTTTTCATAACCTGTGATGGCCCCGCCCCTCTTGAACTCAGGCGAGCTAGATCGGAGCCTGAGGAAGGGGCATCTCTCTGGAAGAAGCTGAGATGCACTGGGGGCTTTCCTGGGGGACAGAAATCACTTCTCCCGTGCCTTGAAAGTGATGCCGGTGTTTCTTTTGCCCTGTGGGGGCTGCCCGCCCATCCCCATGTCTGAGGCCTCCCGCAAGTCCAAGTGTTAGGGACCGCATCTCCAACACTTCCTGTGTCTCAGGCAGGACGTGGTTGTGGCAACAGACAATGATATTCGTGGCGTGTTGGCTCCCTGCCAGAGCCAGGAGTTGCTGCCGCTCTTCTCACCATATGAAGCCGATGCCAAAATCACTCCCTTTTCTAGGAGGAAACAGAGGCAGAGGAGAAACTGACCCAAGGCTTCAGAGGCAGAGGCAGAATTTTAACTCAAACAGGCTTCATTTCTACTGTGTGCCAGAAGCAATGGCCACTGAAAGTAAACGCCTTTGTGAACAAAGTGAGAACCAGGGATGGTGGTGCAAGCCTCCCGGCACTCAGGAGATGGAGGAGGCAGCGGTGGGCTACGAGATGAGGCCTTATCTAAATAAATAAATAAGAATATTGAGACACTGTCATCAATTTGGTGGCCCCAGGAGTTCTATTAATACGAAAGAGTAAGCACTCCTTTGGCATGGCTTTGGGACAAGGGAAACCAGCCCAGTCCCTTCCCTGCTCCTTCCCCCACCTCAACCCAACTTCTGCAGCATAAACAGCAAAGCTAAAAATAGCTACCTAATGACGTCAGAGGAACAAGGTCATCTGAAAATTGCCCACAGCCACTGGACACCTCCCTATAGGATCAAGTGGCAGGAGGGTACCCCAGTCCGGTGCAGCTGTTCCAAGAACAGGAAATGTCCCTGGAGCAGGCTTAAGCACACAGTGCATGGGACGGCAAAGGCAGCTGAATGAGGCACAGATGGGCCACAGAGGAGAAACGGGCTGTGCAGAGCGCACACCCAGGAGGCAGTAACTTGACTTTGTCTGTTCTGGGAGTTATTCTCAACACATGATCCCAGGAAATGGCTCAAGAAGTGGGGAATGTGTGTTCTGTCCTGTTGTGTGGATAGGCAGCTCCTGGCCTGGTTTGCCTCTGCGCTATTTTTAAAGCTCCAGGTCTCTTGGCTAACTAAGCTGGGTGACCATGAGAATGAGGGGGTGCCTGGCCATCTGCAAGTGGCTGCCGGGTGGAGGCGGGGGCCCTGCCTGGGAAGATGAAGGGCGTCTAAGCCAGCAGCAAGGCAGGGCCTGAGGAGCCTCCCAGATGTAGCCCACCTGAGACCTGGGCCACTCTGGCAATCAGTCAGGCCCGCTAAAGCTTGTTGCTTTGATGACGGGCAGCTGCCACATCCTGAACAGGAGCCTGCACATCCAGCAGGGCACAGCCCACACCGATGGGATGCCTGCTCTGCTGGCAACAGGTTTACAAAGGAGAGGACCTGCCTCATGGCCTCTGAGAGGCTTAGCTGGAGTTCCCCCTCACCCCCCAACATGCACACAAGGCTGAGGTCAGTGGGAGCCCCATCTCACAAGCAGCAGAGAGCTAGGATCCACCCTCTGGGAGCCCCTGAAGATACCCACACCCACGCACATGCTCTTCTCAAGATACTTTAGGGTTACACACTTTGTCAGTTCCAGTGACATTAAAAGAAAAACATTACCAAGAAGAGACTTGATACCCTATGAGCATATACAGGGGGAGGAAGTCCCCCTCAGTCACAGTCATAGGGGAGGGGAGTAAGGGGAAAATGGGAGGGAGGGAGGAATGGGAGGATACAAGAGAGGGGATAACCATGGAGATGTAATATGAATAAATAAAATAAAATTTAAAAAATTAAAATAAAAAAAAAAGAAAGAAAAACACCCCACTGGTCTGTCACGTGACTTGTTGGGAGGACCTGTGGAAAGGCATCTGTGCCCCATCATCCTTTCAGTCACAGTCTTACTGAAGAGACAAACACCCACTCAAGGAACTCAGCAACAGGAACCGCTGGACAGGGAAACTCCCTAGGGCACAGGGGAGGCAGGAAAGCGTGCTCAACTTGAGGGTTTCTGATTAGCTTGAGCACTTCGGGTCACATGAGAGAGTAGCTGGCAGCTCTCCGGGAACCTGAGTCAGGATCAGCAGGTCTTTTCCCTGGCACAGTAGTCCCCACAGTTAGGTATGCAACCCCCTCCAATGGAGGCCTTATGAAAACACAGGAGCCTGGGCCCATACCAAGGGTGTCTGATTCACTGGGCTCACAATGAGGATGGTGAGTTTGCACTTCTAGCTCTGGGTGATGGGCATTCTGTGGCTTCATGGAGAAAGTCCTCAGGCCAAGAAGATACTGAGCCTCCCCCTCCCTTTTCCGGGAAGCCTGTGGCAGCAGACAACAGTGTCAGTTCCTGGAAGGAACCACAGCCACTCACCTCACCGTCCAGCCATGCTAACTGCTTCCTGCATTGGTCTCCCATCACCTCCCTACAAACTTTAAAAAAGAGGGAAAGGCCAATGTGCAAATACAAGGAAGCCGAGAGCAGTCCCAACGAAGCTCAGTCCCAACCAAGACAGTGGGACAGCTTGCCACCCACTCAGCTCATGCCTGTCCCCAGCTCCTCTCACTTGTGTGAATTCTCATGAGCCTTCTCCTGGTTTCCTTAGTTGGCTGCTAACTAGAGGCCACTGAGCCTGCCCGGCAGGCTGTTCACCAAAGGGTTAGCATCAGGGGCTTCTGGCCTCTGCTGGTGGCACATGTCGATTGACTCAGGTATGGTCACAGCCACAGAAGCTAACAGCCGCCATCCGTGCCCACAGTGCTTGGGGTCACTTCAGAGCTGAGAAACGTCCCTCCTTGAAGGGGGACAGAAAGGCCCAGTTGGGACACATCATTCCAACATTTTCCTCCTCATTGTCATCTTTTCTTTTTGAGACAGAGTCTTTAGCCAAGCTTGCTTCAAGCTTGCTACAGCCCAAAGATGACCTTGAACTTCTGCTTCTCCTGGTCCCCGCGTCCCCAGTGCTGGGATTACAGGCATTTGTCACCATGCCTGGTTTAATACAGAGGCTGGGAATTGAACCTAGGGCTTTGTGCATGCTAGGCAAGCACCCTACCAACTGAACTACACCCTGAACTTCTACTGCTCCAACTAAGATGACATTGAAGTCTGGAAAACTCAAATGTAACTATTCCGTGTTCTTCCTGGACTTTGTACAAGGATACTAAGCAACTGGGCCCCTCGGCCACCTATGCCATAAAAAGCAAAGTGCAGTGGGAAGAAATAAAAAGGAGAAAGATGAGGTGTCAGTTTTACTGTGATATCCTAAATCACCACCAACAGAAGGACCACTTCAAAAAAAAAAAAAAAAAAAAAGAAAATCACATTTTGGATGGGGCAGGGATAGCTTTATGGAGTCTGTTAATAATTGAACATTCCGTGCAGTCTTTAACCAGTTCCAAGGTCAAGAGAAACATCAGAAAATATGTGTGTGTGTCAGAGGACAACATTATTCAGGGATTAGTCCCCTGGAGCGATCTGGGCTAGATTTCCGCTTCCAGAACAACCCTTGGAAAGTCCTCCACAAGATCGCACCCTGGCCTCCAACACGTGGGAAAGCAGGGCTGGGGCTGGAGGGGTTCCTGAGATCAGCAGCGGGCAAGAGAAGGACACAAGCATGAACGTGGCCAGTGGCGGCTAAGGAGATCACCATGGGAAACTGGGAAGTTGGTTAAGATGAAAGGAGCCTCAGGCATTGTCCTGGCTCAGCTTTACTTGACAGAGGTAGAGACTCTGAAAGGAGGAATGATGCATTCAAGGTTGTCACTTGTCAAGAACAGAAGGGACATTATAATCTCCCTCCCACACTTTCACATCACAGCCCCCGGGTAAGGAAGACTAAGAACTTTCTCCTTTCAAATCTGACCTGAAGGCTTCGGGCCAACAGGACCAGTGTGAACATCAACTTGAAAATAGGAGTCACAAGGGTTTAAAACACAGCTAAAATTATTTCCAGGAAGGCTCATCTAAGTGCCAATACATTTTTTTGTTTTGTTTTTGCTGGGCATGAATGTCAGTTATACTGACACATTAGCTCAAAGCAGCTTTCTACACACACACACACACACACACACACACACACACACACACACACACAATATATATAATATATATATATATATATATATATATATATATATATATATAAATAACTTGCAAATAAGTACGCATGCCAGAATAACATTACTGCCTGTGCTTTGTCAGTTATGTGTACAGGTACATGTGGGTGCATGTACATGTGTGTGAAGGCCAGGTGCCAATGTCAGGTGTCCTCAGTCACTCTCCGCCTTATTGAGCTCCAGGATCTGCCTGTCTCCCTCGGTATCTGGCTTTTTCCACAAGTGCTGGGGCAGATTCAGGTCTCAGGATTGGAGAACGAGCTCATTACCATTTTCCCTTATCCCTATCTGCAGCTTTTATGGGAAACTGTTTTTGTGTATGCACACAGGTACACATATTTGTGTGTGTCTGGGAGCATGTGTGTGTGTATGTGAAGGCCAGAGGACAATGGTGGGTATTGTTCCTTGGGGCACTCTTTACCTTATTATTTTTTAAAGGATCTCTTTTTTCTATCATTTTAAAAGTACTATTATATTTATTTACTTATTGTGAATGTATGTGTACCGTCGCATATGTCGAGCAAGACCTAAGAATACGTTGGGGAAGTCTGTTCCATCTTTCTACGATGGGGGTCCCTGGAATTGAACTCAGGTCATAAGGCTTGGCAGCAGGCACCTTTACCCACTAAGCCTTCTGCTAAGTCCAGCCCCACCACTTTACTTACTTATTTATTTGAGACACAGTCTTACTGACCTAGAACTCACCAGTTAGGCTAGGCTGGCTGGCCTGCAAGCCCCAGAAATCTGCTTGCCTACACCTCCTCAACACCCCAATTATAAGGGTTCACAACTGCACTTGGCTTATTTCCCATGGCTTCTGGGGATTGAACTCAAGAGCCCATGCTTGCAAGGCAAGTAGCTTACCAAGTATGCTATCGGCAGCCCATTCCCTTTGGAGGGCGTCCCTCCCTCCCCCCGCTGACTCCCTACCCCCCTCATCTTATATTTTACTTACAAGGTAAACTGGCAGGTGGTTAGAAAAGATTAAAGTTGATATAAACATGACATATTAAGGGGAGGCAAATGGGGCAATACTGTCTATAAATAGAGCCCAGAACAACCCTTCCCAAAGCAAACATTTTCACCAGGGAGAAACAAACTCAGAAGGATGGAGTCGTGTGCTGCTGTTAGAATTGGTATTTATAAAGTGTGCGTGTGTAGTATAAAGGAGCCGGGGGAGGGAGGCATGGGGAGACTTTATACTACACAGAAACAGACTCAAGATGCCGTGGGAGTACAGCAGCTCTGTGCAGTGGCTGACAGGAAGTCAGCAGGAGCCTGGGGAATTCTCTCCCCTGACCAAGCATGTTAAACAGTGTGGCCCCACACTGCTCCTCACGTTTACTGTTTAGTAGCCTGGCATGCTGAGAGCCTCTCTGACCTTTGCTCCTGAAAGAAGACCCGAGAATGCTGCTGAAACCCAAACAAGCTGGCCAATGGCCCTTGGCCACAGTTCTTGGCATGTTCACACACCTGCCCACAGTGCTGGGAATGGCAGCTCCTTAGTAAATCCAGGGTCTGCCCATCAGGAAGGGCTTGTATTCCCTGTCCAGTCTTTTCCCCCCCGCTAAGAAGAAAAAGGCAATTGGTGCCTCCAAGCTGGCATCTTTCCTGAGAAGCCTAAATCTCCTCCAGCCTGCCTGACCCTGCAACCACAAGTTCTCAAAGTGAACGGCAGTATCTGTACACTGCTTTCAGGGAGCCTAGGACCACAACCTACAAGTTATGGCTTGACCCGAGCTCAGCTTCTGTCATGCAAGGCAGTAAAGAGCAAATCCCACCAGCCCGTTTGCAATGTCAGCAATGACCACCACCACCCCCAGAGAGAGAGAGAGAGAGAGAGAGAGAGAGAGCGCTCCTAGACAGTGGGTATGTAAGAAGGCAGAGAAAATAAGGGGCCCATGCCTTTACACATCTTTTCTGTAGCAACTGCATTGGCTTTAACTTAGTAACAAATTGTCCTGGAATTCTTGGCCTTGGAGCAAACATGTCAGCTCCTTGGTTACACCTTCGTCACTGCTCAAAGTACTACACACTTTAACCTTCCTGCTCTTTCCATAGGCCTGGGTTTGTCCTGTCTCCAGGAAACTTTATATGTTGCCTAAAATGAGCATCCCAGCAGGCTGTGAGGCCGCAGCCAGCTCGGGCTTCAGAGTGTTGACCAGCTCCTAGGGAGCCACCACACCACCAGACTGAAACTCAGCCCCGGCAGAAACAGGAGCCTAGCCACGTGGCTCACAGCTTTTTTAACTGCTACTGTCAGCATTGAGAAACTTCCCCCAGAGGCTTCTACGAAATTGAAAAGAGTAATGCTGGAGGTGGCCCGGAGGTACGCACCAGTAATCCTAGACCTTGGGAGGTTAAGGCAGGATCATGAGTTCAAGGCCAGCCTGAGCTACACAGTGAGGTCAAAAAGCAGGTTAAATTTCTCTAACAGGAAACGAAGGTGCAAGCAGGCTGTCCAGCTAATAATGAGCAAGTCCCTGAGGCTCAACAAAGCCAAGCCAAGAACAGCCGCTGACCTGCCCCTGGGCTTCCCGACAGCTACCTTGCTAGATTCCCATGAGCCTTCATGCTCCGGAAGCCAGGACAAGCTCAGGGTAGGGCAGGCGTTCCGCCACTCAAAGCCACAGGCAGTGAAAAGAGTAAGGAGCAGAGGATGCGATGTGTATATAAGGCCGGGGAGGAGTACAAGAAACCAGGCACCCCTGAGCAGATGGGTTACCTTGCTACCTTCACAGCTTTGAACCATATGCACAGCATGTAGAGGCTTTCTAAACTAAAAAATTTTTAATTAATGCAGTAAACCTGGAGGTACACACTTTTAATCCCAGCACTTGGGAGGCAGAAGCAGGCATATGTCTGAGTTGAAGGCCAGCCTGGTCTGCAGAGCAAGTTCAAGGACGGCCAGGGCTATAAATAAAGGCCCTGTCTTAAAAAATAAAAACAAAAATTAATGCAGTATAACTTAATTTACACACACACACACACACACACACACGGGACTGAATGCAATGCTTGATCGGTGAATGCTCACACAAAAACACTTCAATCACACAGCTTATTTCTAAAGAACAGGAGGTGAAGAAAGACAGCTACGTGGCTATGCAGCATGTATTAGTATTTTGTGGACAAAGAGCAGTCCTACTGTTGCACTTATTTTAAAACAAGATAACCCGCCTTGAAAAGCAGTAGCTTCAGTTCCAAGTGCTGTGCTCCTCGGTACTGAGCTGTGGGTTGAGTCACAGCCCATCTCACTGTACAATTGTGTGTATTCAGTCTCCTCTCTGAAATGCTATAGCAAGCAACACCGACCCCAAGCTGCCCGCCCCTCAGCTCTATTTCCCAGGGACAGAAAACTCCGTGGAAAAGAACCTGAAAGGAATCAAACAGCAACCAAAATGGTAGCCAACCTACAGAGCAAAGCCAGGCAGTGGGCAGAAGGAAGGCTGACGGTACAAGTATAGGACGGGAAGCCACAGCGCAGGTGTGACTGTCAGGAGATGCACTCCCCAAACTGTGCAATTTCAGCAACCCAGAGTCAAATGGTGGAAATTTTACAAAATTGTCCAGCAAAATGTTAGTTAGCCAGGTTTCCTAGTAAAGTCCAGTAAATTATTTTTTCAAGTTTATATTACAAAATATATGTTTAGATATAAACTAGAGAGATAAAAGGCATGAGGACGGCAACGAACAGGACACTCGGGCTGCGGCTCTGGCTCATTTGCTGCGGTGTTGACTGCTTTGCAGAGGACAGGAGTTGTTCCTGTAAGTCCATCCCCACAGCGATCCGACACCTCCAGCCCACGCAGGCACCTTCACTCACACACACAACTAAAATTACAATGTCTTTTTTTTTTTTAACAAAAGTTAAAATTCAGTGGAAAGGAGCGGGGTGTGGTGGCATACACCTTTAATCCCAGCACTGGGGAGGCAGAGGCAGGTGGATCTCTGTGAGTTCGAGGCCAGCCTGGTCTACAAAGTGAGTCCAGGACAGCCAAGACTACACAGGAAAACCTTGTCTCGAAAAACAAAACAAAACAAAATTCAGTGGAAAGTATGCACATGTATAAAATGCCCAAATGTAGAAAATTTTATTTACTTTTCTTGAAACAGGGTCTCACCTTGGCCTTGAACTCAGAGATGGAGCTGAGTCTGCCTGGGTGCTGGGGTTAAAGGCACGCACCACCAAGCCCAGCTGAAAACGTATGAAGTTTCATCTCTGGGTATGTTCTTTGTTCAGAAAAACTTCCAAGTTACCTTGGAAAGACAAAACTGTCTAGGATACAGCCTGAAGGGATGAGGAAACAAGATGGGCGGGGCCTCTCCACCTCCCTCAGAATGCCCAGGTGGCGGCACTGGTGCTCACTTGCAAAAGTTATTTATATCCCTGTGAGCAGCCAGGTCACCCCAATAAACCAACCAGTCCTTTTAGGATCATGGGGACGTGCCTGATGTGCTACCCCCGGTAGCTGACACAGCAGTTGGAACTGCAGAAGGCAGGCCTGGAGAATGGATCAAGACGTTTGGAGTGAAAATACCAAGCGGCCAGAAACAAACGAAAGATCCAAGTATTGACAACAAAATCCCCAGGACTGGGGTAAAACTGGATCTTCTGCACCCCAAGGATGAGCCCTGTTCTGTTCAGCTTCCTCTCCACATCCAATCTGCTAGCAGCAGAGTGCACTCAGAGGGCTGGAGGATGGCTCTGGCAAGGAAGCTCACGTGTGCGCAGCTCCAGCTCCAAGGGATCTTTGGTCTCTCAGGGCACCCGCACTACACATTCAAACAAAAGCACTCGAAAAGCCAGGCACTGCTTTGGGAGGTTGTACAATTTAGACCAGTGAGGCTCAGCTTGGGTACATAAGCCAACAGGGACAGGCCCTCGAAGGTTATAGACCAGGCTTAACTGCCAGTCCGAATTGTGCTATTTGTCACAGACTGAACTGTGTCACCTCGCCATCGGGAGGATGCACTGCATTCCCAGAAAATAGCGAGCCCAAATAAAATCTTGTGACCTTTTAAAAAAAGGTTATTTCAAGTCAGGTTGGAAAATGTAGGCTGAGCCTTTCTATCGTCAGCAGCAAGAGTACAGACCGGGCTTCAGCAGCGCCTCTGTACGCTGTCTGGGTCCATGCAGTTGTCTTCCTTAGTGCCATAAGGAGGGTCCCTGCCTCACAGAACAAAGAACGAATCCCACAGCCTGGGGCTGCTTCTCATTTGTACTGTGACTAAAACCATAGACTTTATTTTATGGTTAAAATACATATATAGAAGGGGTGGTGGTGGGAGACCAGGTGGAAAGTGAAAGCTGTGCCAGAACAAAACCCGAAATTCTAGTGTCTGAAAGAAGTGCGATTAAAGCCTAAGTGAGTTGTGTGTCATACAAAGTCTCTGTGTAAAGTGATTTTTAAAAAACCCGGCATTCCCCAGCTCTCAGGCACGTTGCCACATACGCGTCTGAGAAAGGTTCTCTCTCATGTGACACAGAGAGCAGCTTCTACTGGAATCGAGTGGAGAATTTGGGAGACACAGGGACGGTCAAGGGAAGTTCACTCGATTTCACCTCCACTGCTGGGTACTTGCGGATTGGGTTTGCCTTGTGCACCTGCAGTGAAAGAAAAGCAAAGTCACCACTTCGGTGGATGCCACAGACTGATGTGCTCAGTCTTTCCTTTTGTCTTTTAGAGGAAAATGGTTGGAAAGGTTTATAGATCCCAATTACAAATTTAAGGGGAAGAAGGGCACAGTAAAATGGAGAAGTGTGATGCCCAAACAGGTTTCTACTGTTGCTCACTGGGCCCCTCACTAAGAATGTCAAACTTATCCCCAGCATAACTTACTAGGGAGAAACAGGGCCTTGCTCAACTGTAGCAGACAAAAGCTACAAGTTAAAATTTTGTGCCAGAGGCTAGAGAGATGGCTCAGCGGATAAGAGCCCTGACTGCTCCTCCAGAGGACCCAGGTTCAATTCTCACCACCTACATGGTGGCTCACAACTCTGTAACTCCAGCCCCAGGGCATGTGGCCCCTCCTCTGATGTGAGGGCATTAGGTACACTCAAGCAAAGCACTCATATGCATAAAATAATACATCTTTAAAAAGTTAAAAATAAATGTTTTTTTTTTTGAGACAGGGTTTCTCTGTGTAGCCTTGGCTATCCTAGATTCACTTTGCACACAAGGCTGGCCTCGAACCCACAGTTATCGCCTACCTCTGCCTCCCTGAGTGCTGGGATTAAAGGAATGTGCCACTATGCCTAGCTTAAATAATAATTTCTTTTTAAAATGGGATCTGACACCATTTTCTGGTTCCCATGGGCACTGCATGCACGTGGTACACAGACATGTATGCACTCAAAATGCTCATATCTAAAAAAACAAAAATTTTAAAATATTTTTTAAAATAGCCAGAGTGAAATTTTAAGCTTGTTTGATTGACGTTTAGTACTCAACAAAATCACAGACCAAAACAAAAGGCAAAAGCAATTATCAAGAAGGGCTGCTGGGAAGCAGGTGCCGCCCATCCTTCTGAAGAGTGTAAGATTAGCCCTAGAGCGAGCCGACCTAACACAGTGATAATCAGCACTGATTAACTGTGCTGTAGGGTACTGCCACTGGCCTACACTGAGGACAGCTGTAAGACACAGATTTAAACTGGGAACAAACTCAATAGGCAGGTACCTGGGCAGAAAATAACCACGGACAAACGGCGGCTGATTTTTGAAGTGAACCTATGAGACATTGCACTGTTTGCTCACTCACACCCCCTGTCAGTGCAGATGCAGAATAGATCGTCCCAGCCCCACCAGAAACCAGAATAGAGACAACAGGGCTGTGCGCGCGCATGCAGCCCGGTCAGTTACCAGCTCTCTGCGAAGCCTGGCTAGCTCCTCCTTCTGCTGCTCCTCCTGTTGTTGCCTCGCTTCCTCCAACTGCTGCATTTTCCAGGCCTCCATTTCAGCCATTTTCTTTTTCCACTCCTGCCGTTCCTTGGCTCTCTTCTCAGTGGCCAGCTGAAAAGATTCCTGATCTAGAGAACCAGAAAGGTTCTCTGAGTACAGAAACAAAGACAATATTGACGCATGTGCTGTACTCATAAGGCCCTAGGAGTAGGCCAACCCGAAAGACATGGCTAGCAACCAGAAGCTGCCGAGGAGGAAGATGGAGCGAGGCCGCGCCACAGACTCAGAATGCTGAGAAGTCGGAAAGGCCTCTGGAAATCATTTAGTCTAAGAGCCCCGGGTGGTGGGGCAGCTACACTCTCCTACACAGGGACTTGGAGTCAGAAGGAAGAGTCCCAATCTCCTGCCACACTGCCCAACGGCACCATCCCTCATCCACTTGCTCCCCGTTGGGTGTGGTCAGCTGCATCGGCCTCGGTTCCTGTTCTATCAGTCTGCCCCACAGACTTAACACAAAGGGAGCTAGGGGTCCAGCAAAGGCAACAAAAGACTGGGCCTGAGGGAGGAAAGCTACCATGCCCTCAGATAAAGCATCTCTTGTTGACACAGCGCCGTTCTCCCCTAGCTGAGTCCTAAGTACGTCCCCGCAAAGCGTGGCACTCTGTCCCACCCGCACGAGCACACAGAACACTACCAGCAGCTGACTTCTTCTCTTTCTTGGGAACAAAGGGCTCTTGGAAGATGACGGTGTTTGGGTGAGCCTTGAAGCAAGCTGCTTTCTTCTGCTGCTTCAGCTCTTCCTCCAGCTGTTAGAAGAAAGTCTGTCAGCCAGCCACACACAGTGTGTCATGGCTACTGCAGCCACGACACACATCCTGGACTGCCTGCCTGAGAAGACGGCACTCTGCATCCGCTACTTCTTACAAACGAGTAGTTAGCCTCCGAGGCTCCATTACATCCTGCTTACTTTTGTTTTGAGGTTAAACAGAACAGTGATGGTGGCAAAGTTAGATGCCAATTATACCAACCTATAACCAATCATTTGTCTCTGATCACCTATTATGGGCGACTATAATACATCCCATGTTGAAAAACCAGCCTATTTTATTGAGAACCAATTCTCCCATCCTGTTTCCTACCAAAGCACTAACTTAACCAGGTGAGACCCTACAGAAACTCCTGACTGAGAAGGAGTCTCACAGTCCCCAGCTGACTGCTAAAGCAGGCATGAACAAACTTCAGCCTGCTGCCCAAATGCATCTTGAATTACGAATAGGCTTTACATGCCCAAAGGGTCAACTATGCATACAGGGGCAAAGGAGGGGAATGCCCGACAGACGTCCTATGTAACCTATAAAACCTAAAATAACTATTAGCTGACCTTTTACATAAAACTGATGTGACTCCTGGTTTACATAGAATATATTAAAATAATCAAATCTGTCATCCCAGATGATTTCAGTATAGAATCTACCTAAAGGCCCGCCCACTCACCTACCCACGCCCTCAACCAACCAGCCAACCAGCTGCTCCCCATTCCTACCTGGCATTTCCACATCTTGGCCTTGTAGGCTCCTCTTTTGTCTGTCTCCAAGGAGAAAGGCACAGCCTGAGTCACATTCTTTACCTTTCTCTCTGGCAGGTTAACAGTGTCAAAATAGGGCAGAGGAAGTGCCTTGAACTTGGGCACCTAATGGAGCACATAAGAGTAAGAACAACATAAGGGCCTTTTATCAATGGACAGGAAACCTATCCCGCAGAGGATGTCAGATCCTGTTGACAGCTTCAGGGCCTCCCCACCTTCAAGTCTCTGAGTAACAGGAAACTATAAAGAACTCTTGCCAGACACAGCAACGCACACCTCTAGCCCAGATCCCAGGAGTTCAGCACACCTGCCTAGACTACGTGGTGAGACAATGTCCCCAAACCAAATGAGACGAAAACAGTCTCTGAGCAAGTACGCTGGTAGGCATTTTGTCAATTTGACACAAGCCAGGGTTATCTTGGAAGAATAAACTTCAACTGAAAAAACATGGCCAAACAAGCCTTTTTCCCCCCCCCCAAGATGCTTTCCGGTTTTATCACAGCAACAGAAAGCAAACGGAGACACAGACAAAGCAATATTTACTCCTGAATATGTGTATGAACCCGAAAGACAGGACGAGTAAGTCAACGTTCAAAGCAGCACAGCCTAGCAGAGAAGCAACGGACCTTTTTTTTAGACCCAAAAGAAAACCTAAGCTTTCCTCCTAATATTCCAAACTGGCAGTCACTAGCCTCCTTGTGCCAGACAGATTACTTAATTTCTTGCACAATAAATATTTTAGGGGGGGGTCATGCAAGAGTCAGTGAAAAGCGTTGATTTTAATAGTAATTTTATATAAAAAGTATGTATACATATACTTTTTAAATTCAAAAGTGTTTTTATATATTTAAATATATGGTATCTTTATATAAAAAGTTCCCTGGGTGAGGTGTGGTGATATATGCCTGTAATCCCAGTACCTGCAAGGGGAAGGCAGAGGCAGGATGACGACCGCAGATACTGCTCAAAACAAACAAATAAACAAGCAAACAAACGGGGGTGGGGGGGGTGGGGGGAGAGGTTCCCTTTGAGGAATCAGAGAATTGTATTCTGCAAATTACACAGGTGAGACACCTACCTCCCCCTTCTGCATTTCTTTTATTTTCTTTTCCTTCTGCAGCTGGCGTTCTTTGTCTCGGGTGTCAAAGGAGAAGGGGCATACCTCCACATTTCTTGCCCCTGGGATGTGGGGCTTATAAGGCACTCCATAATGTGGTACAGGTTGAGCTCTTATCACTACTGGTTTATCCTCTTCCTAAGAGAGAAACTATGGGTTAGAAGCAAGACTCCTCCTTTGGCCCCAGCTCACCCTCTTCAGAATGTGGGAAAATCCACTAATTAATACAAGTCCACAGCCCTGGGTGGCCTAGCTTCCTTTTCTTTCGAGGACAGACAATGCCAATTCAGCAGCCGCATCATGGATCAAAGCAATGTAACAGCATTTGGTAAATGACTATCACAATTACTCTGTAAAAATCTCAAATTTTTCCCAGGAATGCTGGGATAGCTAAGTGAGGTCAGAGAGATAAAATGAAGATCAGAAGAAAGGTGCTAAGTAAGCATGCTTACACCTTAGACTCTGACTCAGACTCCAGACTCCACTCCAACATGTGACTGGAATTAATGGTTGCCAAACCCAGAATAGGACCAAGTAAGTTGTTTGGGTTCAAGCTAGTAACATAAGATTACCATGTATTTTAGTTCCAACTGAACCTATAAAAAGGTTTATGCTGAGATCTGCTATAAAATTACCCTAACTCTGGATATTTATAGATAAAATGGGAGATGTAATAAGAAGCTAGCATGATCAATGACAGTTCACATTTTACCGTTCTATGAATCATCACCTTTAGTCACCTTTGTGACCCTTGGGTGTTAAGGACAATACAGTGTAACTGCTTGGTATGAATTTTAAAGGTCCTTTACTAACAGTGACAATAATTCAGGGAACTCTTGACCATGTTACAAGGACAGCATGATCTCAATGCTCTAATGCTTAACTTTCCTGCTCTTCTCATAGCTTGTAACCCACTATCACCGAAAGCCGAGCCCCACCCACTACAGTGCGCTAGAGGGACAAGGCAGATGATCAGACACCCGTGTCAGGCTTACAGACAAGAGCTGACTGCCTCTGGGCCCCATTAAGTGTAAAGACTCAGAGTGGTCATGCAGAAGGAAAAAAGGGGCCCCCTCTCCCTGGGGGAGTCACCTCATCTTCTCTGGTGGGCACTCGGATCCTGTTCTTCAATGCAAAAACTGGTGACTTGGGGACAGTAGCTGGAATTACTTTCTTTTTAGGAACACCCTAGAAAGAACACAACTCAATTAGACATCCCATGTCTAACTGAAATACTAAAAACTGGGAAGCTAAAAAATACTAAAAAGTTGGGAAGATAAAAGCTGGATGAGGGGCCACTTGCCAAACAAGCCTGACTCAAAGTTGTCCTGTGATCTCCACATGAGCACGCAAGGACTAACACTCATATAAACGTCACACACACACACACACACACACACACACACACAATCTGTGCCAAGACAACAGAAGCCTCCACTGCCAGCACTGCTAGGACTCTAGAAGAAGCCCCACTCAAGGAAACCAACTGAGAAATGTGTACATCCCTTAAACAAAATAGTGTAGTGTTTACATGTAACCTATGCACACCTTTCCATATATTTCATGTCATTAGCATATTGTTCATAATTCTTAACACGACGAAAATGTGTTGAGTGCACTTATCATATTATGTAGGGAATATTAGCCAAGGAAAGAAGCCTGCATATGATCAGTACAAATGTTATCTCTTCCATCCATAGTTAGCTGAATTCACAGAAAGAGAACTCAAAATTGTAGTTGATGGTACCTGCTAAACCTCACTGTGCTTAAGTCAGAAGCTCCCCTCCTGTGCCTTGTCTGTATGTGCTGTAAAGCTGGTGTTATTTCAGTCCATGAATCTCCAGTACCCAGGGAGATCTTATTCATTTAAGGCCATCAGTAAATGTTAGCTAACTGAATACAGGACGGCTTGCACCTTGGATTCAGAGGCTCCTGTGGGAGCCTGTCGACTCAATAATACCGCAACCACTCAGCACAGGCTTCAGTCTTACAGAGGCCCCGCCCACAGAGTCTCTAGCCAAGGATGGCCTTAAGCTCCCTAAATAGCTGGAGATGACCTTAAATTCCTCCTGAATATTGGGATTACAGATGTCCATAAATCCTGGTTTATGTGATAACCAGGACTGAACCCAGAGCACCCACATGCTAGACAAGTGCTCTATACTCCTACCTCTGGGTTTTTCAAAGCCACTTATGGGGCATATAAGATACTCGTTTGATATTTACTCTAGTTTTATTTTTTAAAGACAGAATCTCATTATAAAGACCAAGCTGAAGTAAAAAAAATAAAAATAAAAGGGGGGGCCACTGGAAAGATGGATGAGATTAAGAGCACTGACTGTTCTTCCTGAGGTCCTGAGTTCAATTCCCAGCAACCACATGGTGGCTCACAACCATCTATAATGTGATCTGATGTTCTCTTCTGGCATGCAGGTGTACCTGCAGGCAGGGCACTGTATGTGTAATACATCAATTCGAGGGGGGGAAAAGATCAAGCTGGCCTTCAACTCAGACTGCCTCATGAGTGCTGGGATTAAAAACCTGTGCCACCATGCCTGACTGATATTTACTTGTAATTTTTCAAAATTACTTTTGCCTCTCTATCTTGAACAACTTAGGAAACATGGTTTTAAAAAAAGTGTTAGTTATAACACATTTGGGACTAGCTTGTAAAAGCAAATTGAAGCCAGGCCTGGAGGCACACACCTACAATTACAGCACCTGACAGGGCGAACAAAAAGTCAGCCACACAGCAAGTTGTAGGCCAGCTTGAGCTAATGTGAATCGGTATCAAAACACAGTAAGATACAAACAAATTAACCTTTAAACATGAAGATGTGCTATCATGAAGACAGACAGACAGTCTCTCCCCTTAGGGTAACAGGTCCCTCTAGAGGATTCCCAAAGCAGGGAGGCTCATCCTGCTGCACATTTTTTTGGTTTTTTGAGACACAATTTCTCTGTGTAGCCTTGGCTGTCCTAGACTCGCTTTGTAGACCAGGCTGGCCTCAAACTCACAGTGATCCACCTGCCTCTGCCTCCCGAGTGCTGGGATTAAAGGTGTGCGCCACCACGCCCAGCTCTGCTGCATTTTTAAGGATTCTTTTTTTAAGTGTATGCATGTTTGCCTGCATGTATATATGTATGTATGTGCACCATGGCATGCCTGGCAGCAGAGCGGGTCAGAAGAGTTATGGATGGCAGTGAACCATCATGTGAAGCCCTTTAAACTGCATCTCTTTTCAGCATACATGTTCCGATCAGTCTGCATTTTAGCCACACATTGCCTCTCTCTCTAGACCTACATACAGTCTAAGAGCAAATCCACTCCTGCTGCATCTCTTTGTCATCCGCAACCCAATGCGCTGGTGTCCTGGTCACAGCATCAACTTGAACACTTCTGGGTCACTTCAGGACACCTCAAGTATTCTTACCACAACATCTTCCAAGATCTTAGTGGGGCAAGGTCTGGAATGAAACTCGAAGTTTTCATCCTCCGGTTTGTTCTTTGCCTCTCGCTCCTGAATTCGTTTCTCAATTCCCAAATCAAAACCAACAGGCTGAGTAGGAGGCTTAACGGGCAGCGTCTTGGGCAAGATGGGGCCACCTTCAAAAATCCTGGGATCAAATGCCTGTGCTTTGAATTTGTATCTGTAACAAAGAAATTTAAGTAATAAATACAAAATGCTTTTAAATCAGATAAAATCTGCACAAAGTAGAACAGAACCTATAAATAAGCAGTAAGATGGTCCACCATGTACACAAAATCCATCCTCTCCACAGCCATGTTCTTCACCTCCTGAAAAAAGAGTAAATGACATCGTCGAAACCCTGCTGGGGCTGGGGCTGGGGCTGGGCTCCATGGAGGCAGGTGCCTGTAATCCTAGCACTCAGCAGGCAGAGAGAGGAGGACCAGAAATTCAAATTTGGGGCTGGAGAGATGTCTTAGGTTAAGAGTACTGGCTGCTACTCCAGACAAGGCTCAATTCCCAGGATCCACGTGGTGACTAACAACCATCTGTAACTCCAGCTCCACAGGACAGAAAGCCTCCCCTGGCTTCCATGGGCCCCAGGCATGTCAGTGATAAGAAAACATTACATGCAAGCAAAACTCCCATAAACATAAAATGAAAAAGTCACCTTTGGCTAATAGCAATTTTGAGGCTCGCTAGGAATACATGAACCCCTGCAGGCTGACGACCTAGGTCTGTAATCCCAGAGATCCAGGCCAAGGCAAGAGACTAACATAATCAAGACACACTGAGCTACACAGCCAGCCCAAGCCACTCAGTGAGGCTCTACTTGAAAACAACAGCACAGTGTTTGTCCTACGTGCACATGGGCCCTGGGTTTCACCCCAGTACCATAACGATCATGGCCGGTGCAGGGAGATGAGCTTCAGTGCTGACTACATTAAGTTCCAGCTTCTCCCGAGAGTCAAGCTGCAGGTGCTTTGATAATCAGGCAAAGGTGTGGTCTACCTAGACTAACCTTATCCTCAATTAGAATCCAAAGTGAGGCTCTGCTACCCCCATTACATTGCACTGAATTGGGTGTTTATCAGATGATGCTCCAGGGCACCTCCATGGTCCCACTCTCAGTCAGAGAGGCAGGAACACAACCTACGGAGTCACTGCATGCCACACATTTCATGGGAAGGAAAACAGCCACCACTGTCCCCGTGGGACTGAAAGTGAGCAGGGACCTACTGTTGCAGTTTCTCAAGCTCCTCAGCCTCCTGCTCTGCTGCACTTTTGCACGTCACAGGCCTTGCACGGTATTTGGTTTGCAGTACGGGAGTCTGGGGATCTCGGTTCATCTTGGGCGAGGATCTGGAGGGTAACAAGTCTGTAAAACAAAATTGCAGACATCTGCTTAGTTCCCCAAGATACAGGTCACGTGGAAGTGCTGAGTCAACGAGATAGAAATGGATGAACCAGAGAACCTGGCTTTGTAGGATCAACTCAGCTTATGCCAATCAACCTGACAAATGTTCCCTCCCTTCCTCCTTTTTTTTTTTTTTTTTTTTTTTTTTTTTTTTGGTTTTTCGAGACAGGGTTTCTGTGTAGCCTTTGCTGTATTGGACTCACTCAGTAGACTAGACTGGCCTCGAACTCACAGTGATCCACCTGCCTCTGCCTCCCAAGTGCTGGGATTAAAGGCGTGCGCCACCACCGCCCAGCTCCCTATCACTCTTACTGAAGGATAGTTTTTAGACAAATTCTTCTGCCATCTCTGCACTCTGTCTGAAGGGCCCTTGCCACTCCACAGCCCTTTCCATTGACAACAGCAACTATTTTACTATGTTCACTATGTTTTTTTTTACCAGACCTTTACTGAGTAACTCCCAACTTTGAGTTTCACAAAAAACATCTGTATCAAATCATCCAGGCCACCACACACAGCAAGTGAGATGGAAATGTCAGCATGGTGGATCACATCTGCAGTCTGAGCATTTCGGAAGCTGAGGCAGAAGGATCAGTTTATGGACAGTTTATACTACATTTCAACTTCCAAAGCGACCTCACTATAGAACTACACCAAAGAGAGGAAGAAAAAAAAAAAGGAAAGTCAGATAGTCGACTGGGGAAAGTTAGAGAAAGTCAAGAGGCAGACAGAGAGAAAACAACCATGCCAACACATCATTAGAGCAGTAGTTCTCAGCCTTCCTAATGCTGTGACCCTTTAATACAGTCCTCACGTCATGGTGACCCCAACCATAAATTTATTTTTGTTGCTACTTCATAACTGTAATTTTGCTACTCTTACGAATTGTAATGTGTTTTCCAATGGTCTTAGGTGAACCCAGTGAAAGGGCCGTTTGACCCCAAAAGGGGTCCCAAGGGTTAGAACCACTGATTTAGAGCATTACAAACACTCACAGGAGGTATTGGTTTCCCTGGTCAATAACAACCTTATCAATTTTCATAATTACTTAGAACAAATCTAATTCATTCACTGGCTTCTCTTTTTAAACAGAGTCTGATTATGAAGCCTTGGCTAGGTGGGAACTTAATTCCATGAGGATTAAAAAATTCACTATGTTCATATTATAAAGTATTAGAATATAATAGCAATATTAAAAATACCGTATTTAAGTTCGGCACGGTAGTGCACACCTTTATTCCCAGAACTCAGGAGGCAGAGGCAGGCAGATCTTTGTAAGTTCCAGGCCAGCCTGGGCTACAAAGTGAGCCCAGGACAGCCAAGGCTACACAGGGAAACCCTGTCTCAAAAAACAAAACCAAAAACCAAGAAATGGTATTTAAGGAGAACACAGCACCACAGCGGTGGAGTGCTTGCCTAGCTGAATCACCAGCACTACAGTAAGAAGAGAAAAACTGCATTTAAAGCAACTCATGTGGCCACCTTAAAAAAGTGCGAAACAATGCGTAATAGAAAATTTGTAGATACGAACCCTTACTTCCCAAATGCTGAGGTTACAAGCATGCACAACCAACCCAGCTTTATTACAGGATGTTTTATCTCAATGTGATTGATCCCTCAGATTGTATTTGATCCCTGTATGGTCCCTCAGATTGTGAACTGTAAAAACCTATCTTTTGTTTGGCGTGGCTGAGTCCTAGCACACACCTTCAATCCAAGATCTTCCTGGACACAGGGTTTAATAAAGTTAAAGCCAGCTGACAGGAATCAGAGAGCAGAAGGGGTCTTTGGCATTTTCCACTCTCGGGATTTTAGCTTTAGTTCTCAGGCTCTTAGCTCTCTAGCGCCCCAGTTCCTTGACATTTGGCTTTTTGGACTTTGAGCTAGCAAGGCTTTGGCCTTGGGGTTTTTGACCTTTTCTTCCTGGGTTGTCAACTGAGCTGGTGAGACTTTTGGGCCTTCTCCATCGGGACGTGAGCTGGGTGCTTTCTCTGCCTTTCTGAGCTAGCAGGTTTTTCACCCAGCATCTGGTTCCTGTGTCTTTATTGGTAAAATAGAACGATCTGGGATTCTCATTTAAAACAATACTGCTTAGCCATATTCTCCTAATAGCTTGGTTTTACATTGTTTTGAGTCTTTAGACTTTACCTTCTTGCAGAACTTGTTTTTGTAAAAACAAAAACAATTGAAATCCTTTCATCTGTTCACCTTCAAATCTATACAAACTTGTCAGCATTGACTCTTTCAACCAGGTGTGATGGTGCATGAATGTAATCCCAACACTTAAGCGCTGAGCCATCTCTCCAGCCCCTTTTTTGTTTGTTTTTTCCAAGAAGCCCTCATAGTTAAGACTCAAGTGACCTGGCCCTGCGAGAGAAAGCTTCTTGAATTCTTCATTCTTTTTCTGCATCTCCACCACCTCCTGCTGCATTTTCAGTCTTTTCTCAGTGCTGAAGGGGAAGCAGTGTGAACCCTGCCAGCTGCAGTAACAATGGCCCTGGCAAGACACGCCCACCACTGCAACAGTGACAGAAATGTTAGGAGAATAACCAGCCACTTTCTGATTGCACTTAAAGCCCATCCAGAAAATGGAATTCATACCTGGCACCATTAGCAGGTCCAAAAACCTGTGGCTAGGGAGGCTTGGGGAGAGCCTACCACTACTACTATTCTGCTAAGTGGACATAGTATTTAACTGGCCCCTAGGTACTTGTCTTTACACCCATAGGTTAATGCCTCACCCAAAACTCAGAGAGGCTTCTTTTTTGCAATGGATGGTAATTAGCACAGAGACTCAGAACTGGTCAATGTGTAAAGAACAAGAGATCGTAGACTGTTCAGATCTAAACGGGGCCTCACACCACTGCCTCTAAGGCTCAGGGATCAACATAGAATAAGGGGTAAGAGCCAGAGGCAGTGGAAGACTACAGTGAGACCACATCTGTGCAGATAGGACAGAGCAGCTGCACACATGAACTCCTAGTAGCTAGGATTTTATGCACCAGACCAAGACCAAGATCAAGCCAGACGAAGCCTCAGCATGGAGGAAGAAGTGGGTCATGAAGTCCACCCCTGGCAGCCAACAGCTGCCGGGAGAGGGAACGTCACTTTTCTTCAGGGCTGCTCCAGTAGGTGACCCTACACTGACGCACACAATGGCAGCACGAATAGATTCAGTAGTTTAAAAAGAAAACATAAAGCCAGGTGTGGTGGCCCACGCCTCTAATCCCAGCCCTTGGGAGGCAGAGGCAGGTGGATCTCTGTGAATTCGAGGCCAGCCTGGTCTACAAAGAGAGTCCAGGACAGCCGGGGATACACAAAGGAACCCTGTCTTGAACCCGCCACCCCCAAAAAAGGAAGAAAATTTGTTTTTAAAACTCATAAACTAAGGACTAGAATGCAGCCCAGTAGTAAAGCATTTGCCCACCATTCTCAAAGCCCTACATTAAATCACCAGCATAGCAAAAAGTACAAAGAAAAAAAAAACAACAACAGCTTAAAAAAAAACAGCAAATAAATAAAGGCACATAAAAAAGTACAGTCAGATATGGTGGTGCCTACAGTCTTAGCATGTGAGAGTATAGGAAACAGGGCAAGTCTGCGGACAGTCGGAGCCTCACACAGAACCTTGTCTCAGGAAAGCCATGGTTTGTTACTACATTCACCATGAATTGAAGTCATCCATTTCACTAACAAACCAAAATGACAGTGTCTGGGACTTGCAGCTCTAATCGCCACCGGCTTTCCTCAAGGCTCCCCTGTAAGCTGTTTCTCCTTACCTGCCTTCAAAGGTGTACCAGAGCCTTGCTGAAGCGTGGCTGTCCTCAGGGAAGCTTTGCCCTGAAAAGGCTCTCCTATTCCATTCCTCCCGAGAAACCTGTTCTCCAGGTTGGCCTTCTCGTCTGTGAAACAACCAGTCAGGAAGCAAAGCAAAGGAGAATCACATATTAAAATGGGGAGTAGAGTCCCTTTCCAGCACGGTTAGCAAAACCACAGTCTAGCACTGTGCATTATAGGTCAGGAACAGACTGCAAAATCTATCCCGAAGACTTGCAACACCTAGTGTCTTACAGAGAAGGAAAGTTGCAGATTCTGTACCATTGTTAAGACACAGGGAGGGCCACACCGACATTAGCTGGCCTTATCTACCATGTAAACACATCGTGCTGCCCTTGAAGAATTTTGGTCACCAGGAACTGCAAGAGCACAAGGGACAGTTTATATTCATAGAGTGTGGGGTGTTTGAGAGTGGAGAAGAGCAAAGTTTTCTCAACAAGTTTTATCTTGGGCTCTGCTGTGACTAAAGCTGGTACAAAAACAATCTGTCCCCACAGCAGCACACTGTCAGGCTGGGGGAGCACAGCACCCCTGAACAACTACACTACTCACAGTCGATTCTGATTATAACCTTGTGAAAAGCTGAAAGAAAACAAGAAAAAGTACACTACACCTAAGATGGTTTTCTAAGTTCAGAATTATTATTTTTTTCCTTCCAGACTCTGTATGGAATCACACTGATATGCTAACGGCTCCTTTCTGTGGATATTAGGGCATAAAGAAAACTTGTTAAAAGAAACCTTCAGACAGCCGGCGGTACCTTTGGGCTGCAGTGCTGTGCGGCATGGACAGACCTCTCTGGGACAGCAGGCCCTCTGATCTACCCTTCCTTCAACAGAGCCCTCTCTCGAGAGTAACACTCAACTCCTTTCCCAAGAAACTACCAGACACCATCTCATTTGGACTCTGTATTTTAAGTGTAGCCACAATGGTCATTTTGTTCTTACCACATATTAATGTTAATGTCTCTTAATGAAGGTGGAGACAAGAGAAAGGATAAGATGAAGAAGCCTCATCAGACACTGGATTCACTTATCCCAAGGTTATGTCAGAGTAACACCTACAAGGTGGGCGCTGGCGAGATGGCTCCTGCAGAAGAACCATTCACCAAAGACAACACAAAAATCCGTATTTTTTGGAATTATCTTTTTTCCCTTCTGTTTCTGTGGAACTGAATTGTAATCTTAAATTATGAGTAAAGATGATGTTTCCATCTTGTTATAAAAAAAAGAAAGAACGAACGAAAGAAAGAAAAACTAGGGGCTGGAGAGGTGGCTCAGATATTAAGAGCACTGTTCTTCCAAAGGTCCTGTGTTCAATTCCCAGCAACTACATGGTGGCTCACAACCATCTATAATGAGATCTGGTGCCCTCTTCTGGTGTTCAGGCTCAATGCAGGCAGAATACTGTATGAAGAATAAATAAATCTTAGAAAAAGAAAGAAAGAAAGAAAGAAAGAAAGAAAGAAAGAAAGAAAGAAAGAAAGAAAGAAAGGAAAAAGTAGCTAGGCAGTGGTGGTATGCACCTTTAATCCCAGCCTTTAGGAGGCAGACACAGGCAAATCCCTGTGAGTTCTAGGACCAGCCTGATCTACAAAGAGAGTCTAGGACAGCCAAGGTTACATCCTTGTTCACTGCTGCTGACTCAAAATACAAACAAACAAACAAAACCAAGAAAGAAAGGACGGCTAGGAGTCGTGGTGCATGCCTTTAATCCTAGAACTCTGGAGACAGAGGCAGGTGGATCTCTGTGAGTTCAAGGCCCTAGTGTAGAAAACGTGTCCAGGAAAACCAAGACTACAAGAGAAACTCTGTCTTGGGGAAGAAGAGAAGAGAAGAGAAGAGAAGAGAAGAGAAGAGAAGAGAAGAGAAGAGAAGAGAAGAGAAAAGAGAAGAGAAAGAAAAAGGAAGGAAGGAAAAAAATCAAGAAGGAAAAGTTTGGCCTGGTTGCTCACAGCTGTTAACACAGCGCTTCTGAGCCTGAGGCGGAGAGACGGCCCAGAGCTCTAGGCCAGTCTGGGCTACGGTCTGAAACCTTGTCTCAAAAAACCTAATTTCAAATATAAGCAGATTTCTGTGGTTCGAAAGTTAGCTGTTTTCTATTAAATCATGGGTGAGAAGGTGTGGAAAAGAATGTGTAGTCCAGGTACATTTTTGCAGTATCTTGTTTTTTAATTTGTTTGGTTTTACTAATTTATTTTTATGTGTGGGTATTTCGCCCACATATGTGTCTGTGCACCATGTGCATGCTTGCGGCCTGCGGAGTTCTGAGGAGGAGACTGGATTCTCTGAGACTGGAGCCATAGACAGCTGTGAGCTGCCAGAGCTGGTTTGGGAAACAGAGTCAGTGCTGCTACCTGCTGAGCCGTCCTTCCAGCCCTTCTGCTCGTGACATGGCCTCCGCGACAGGACCAACCCTTCACATGACAGAGAAACAGCAGCGGCGCGTGCCTTTAACCACAGTGCTTTGGAAAGGCACAGGCAGCTGATCTTTGAATTCAAAAGAGCAAGTTCCAGGGTTGCCAGGGCTACACACAGGGAAACCCAATCCTGAAACACTGGGGGCGGGGGAAAGCAGAGAAAGTAGCCACTTACCAAACCACGAGTCTACATTTTCAGTCTCTTCTTCAGCATCCAAAGATAAAAAATTGATAAAGTCAGTGGGAGCATCAAAAGAGTAAGTGTTTGTGACTTGTGACATTGTTCCACTAGTGCAGGAGAACGGGCTCTTCCCAGGATTCTAACACTCTACTCAATAGATCGCCTTCTGGGGAAAGAAATGGTTACACAAATTAGGTTTCCACATAAATATTAAGTATTGATTCCTACCAAGTACTTCAGTTTTATAATTCCAATTTAGAAAATCATCTAGGTCAGGGCATGGCAGGTGCATGTCTGTAATCCCAGCACTCAGGAGGCAGAAGCAAGCAGATCTCTGTGAGTTCAACACGACCCTGGCCTAGAGTGAGCTCCAGGTTAGCCAGAACTACACAGAGAAACCCTATCTCAAGAAACAAAACAGAGGGGCTAGAGAGATGGCTCAGAGGTTAAGAGCACTGCCTGTTCTTCCAAAGGTCCTGAGTTCAATTCCCAGCAACCACATGGTGGCTTACAACCATCTATAGTGAAATCTGGTACCCTCTTCTGGTATGCAGGCATATATGAAGGTGAAACACTGTATACTTAAATAAATAAATCTTTAAAAAAAAAAAAAAACAGAGGTGCGGGGGAGGTCATCTGGTAAATCCATGGCTTTTTTTCAAATCAACCTATTAAAGTTAGTTGTCTGGGAGGTTGCTTTAGTTTTTGGAATGAGAAAAAAAGAGCTAGTGAGATGGCTCAGTGGGTAAAAGTACCTGCCACCAAGTCTTATAACCTAGTTTGATCTCTAAAAGCCACATGGTGGCAAGAGAGAAAACTGACTCCTCTAAGCTGTCCTCTGACCCCCATACATACGCTGAGGCTTGCATGCACACCCACACAGATAAATAAGGGTACAAACTTTTTCCTCTTCTTTTTTTTTTTCCCCTGAGACTGGGCTTCTCTGTGTCACTCTGGCTGTCCTGAACTCACTTTGTAGACCAGGCTGGGCTCAAACTCACGGTGATGTGCCTGCCTCTGCCTTGGAGTGCTGAGATGAAAGGCAGCTGCTCGGCTTCTCCTCCTCTTTTTAAAGAAAAGGCTAAGTTAGATGAGTGCCTACAATATGCCCTCCAGTACTGGGTGCCACATTCATTATTAATTTTCCCTCAATCTGTCATTTTCTTATTTCTAAGCCTTCCTCCACCTTTGTATGCACGCTCTGCCTAATAACCTAATTTCTAGAACACATCATTAACTTTTACACCTATCAATATTTACCCAAGTTCAACTAAATCTGTAAATACTTACTATGCAAGTGTCCACCTGTTACATATAAATAATTCCACACCACAGTGTTGGCCGTGTTCCCTCTAGAACAGTGAGCGCCCACCTTTGTATCAGCTAACTCCATAATCACTTCTCTTGGCAGACTGCAGGTTCTCAAGACAAAAGCCAGTCTCAAAGTTGTGCATATCAGTGTGCTTAGCAGAGTATCTTACGCATACAGGGTGAGACACAGTTTTGCCAAGTATAGGTTTTGATTCCTTAGAAATATTTTAGGAAAATTCTCTTCCTAGGCTACAGGTGTAGCTCAGTGGTGAAAAGCAAATTTAGTACACATGAGAATGTGAGTTTGATCTCTAACATCGAGGGGGAGAAGAAAAGAAAACAAAACAAAAAACTTCTTAGGCACCTTTGAACAAAAGCACTTCATACACATCGAAGCCACAACATGCAGAATAAGCAAAAGGCAGGAACAAGTCAGAAATACAAGCCAAGCCCCTCTGCCAACAAAACCGCATTCCACTGTGTGCAGCAAACCTAGTGACTTTAACACACATGGCTCCACCCTGCTCTAGCTCCATCTAGGTAACAAAATAGCTGAAGCAGTCTGAGTAGCCTCAAGGCCATGCTCACTGACAAATAATTGCCTAGCCTGTTTGTCCTAGAAAGCACCCTGTGACAGGCGTCCGGCACAATGCCTGCAATCCTCAGCACTCAAAGATAGAGACAGGAAAACTCTACAAAAGCTAGAGGCCAGCTTGGTCTACACAGCAAGGTCCAGGCTAGCTATGGCTAACATAGCAAGACCCTGTCTCAAGAAAAGAAAAAGGGAGTCTCTCTTGAAAGATAACAATAATGTTTGTATAAAAGTTATCTCTTCTCGCCGGGCGTGGTGGCGCATGCCTTTAATCCCAGCACTCGGGAGGTAGAGGTAGGCGGATCGCTGTGAGTTCAAGGCCAGCCTGGTCTATAAAGTGAGTCCAGAGCAGCCAAGGCTACACAGAGAGACCCTGTCTCAAAAAACCAAAAAAAAAAAAAAAAAAAAAAAAAGTTATCTCTTCTCGGGCTGGAGAGGTGGCTCAGAGGTTAAGAGCACTGCCTACTCTTCCAAAGGTCCCGAGATCAATTCCCAGCAACCACATGGTGGCTCACAATCACCTATAATGAGATCTGGTGCCCTCTTCTGGTGTGCAGGGGACATGCAAGCAAAAAACTGTATACTTAATAAATAAATCTTTTGTTGTTGTTGTTGTTTTTGTTTTCTGAGACAGTATTTCTCTGTGCAGCCTTGACTGTCCTGGACTCACTTTGTAGACCAGGCTGGCCTTGAACTCACAGCAATACGCCTGCCTCTGCCTCCTGAGTGCTGGAATTAAAGGCGTGTGCCATCACGCCCAGCCTAATAAATCTTTTTTTTTTTTAAACGCTATCCCTTCTCTTAGGATAGATGGGTGGCTCAGTGTAAAGGCTTTTGCTACAACTCCTGAGAACCTGTATGCACTCCGTTCCTGGTACCTATGAAAGGAGAGACCTGACCCCTGGGGGCTATTTTACCTTCATGTGGGTTGTGCCGCATACACTCACACAAACACAAGTAAATTTTTTTTAAACTTTAAGCTGAGTGCTGAAGTGCTGAAGCATTCCTTTAATCACACCACAGAAGATAGAAGCAGGTCGTCTCTGTGAGTTTGAGTCCAACCTGGTCTACTTAATGAGTGCCAGAGCTATATAGTAAATCCTTGTCTGTCTGTCTGTCTGTCTGTCTGTCTGTCTGTCTGTCTCTCTCTCTGTCTCTCTCTCTCTCACACACACACACACACCCCTACCTTTCTCTAAATGCCTATAAAAAGTAAATTTTATGGCCGGGTGGTGGTGGTGCACGCCTTTAATCACAGCACTCGGGAGGGAGAGGCAGGTACACTTCTGTAAGTTTGAAGCCAGCCCGGTCTACACAGTGAGTTCCAGAACAGCCAGAACTATATAGAAAAACCCTGGGGATGGGGGGGGGGGTAAACAAAACCAACCTTCTAGAAGAAATTCTTATTATAGCTAATATTCAATATTCTGTATTTGTTTGTTTGTTTGTTTGTTTTTCGAGACAGGGTTTCTCTGTGTAGCCTTGGCTGTCTTGAACTTGCTTTATAGACCAGGCTGGCCTCAAACTCAGAGATCCGCCTGCCTCTGCCTCCTGAGTGCTGGAATTAAAGGCATGCGCCACAGCACCCAGCTGAGTCAGGGGATCTTAATGTATACTGTGAAAGTGTTCCTAATATGGGGAGCATGACAGTGCCCCAGCCCCAACTCTATACACTGGCAACTTGCACAGTATATATCTCTGAACTATACCACTGTCACCATATTTTGAGCTCAGTCACCCAACCTCCATTACTGCCCAGTGGTTTGGCCAGCATGTCTTTAACTTCTCAGTGAACTAAGTGATGTGGAAAGTATTTCTGAGTTTTAACGGTGTCTCAGAAATAGTTGTTTTAACAAATAACAGATTTCACCGGGCGGTGGTGGCCCATGCTTTTAATCCCAGCACTTGGGAAGCAGAGGCAGGCGGATCTCTGTGAGTTAGAGGCCAGCCTGGTCTACAGAATTAGTTCCAGGACAGCTAAGGCTACACAGAGAAATCCTGACCCAAAAGACCAAAGAGACAAAAACAAATAACTGATTTCTACAGTGACATCATTGGGCATATTATACACACCATACAACTGCTCCCTGTGAGCTCATTACAGCCTCAGCTCTTTATAGCAACATTCTAATTGAGGACTTAGTGTAGAAACATGAGACTTTCACATTGGAAGTAACTGTAAGTATCATCAGATTTTTGTTATTTTTCAAGACAGGGTTTCTCTGTGTAGCCCTGACTATCCTGGAACTCAATCAAACTCAGAGATCCGCCTGTCTCTGCCTCCTGAGTGCTGGGCTTAAGGGTGTGTACCACCATGGCCAGCTGGTAACACCTAATTTTTGCAGCTTATAGATATAATTCATTAAAACAAACAGGTTTACCAAAAACCACGTAACAGCACTAAAATTGCAGCTTAAACAAACATAGGGATGCCAGGTTGTTTTAGGTGCTAAATCTGTCAACCTTGTAGAGCATCACTTACTGTCCTCATGCTAGAAGATGACACTAAGGACCAGAGATGAAAGAGCTGCTCAGTACCCCGTGTGTAAGGAGCTGTCTCCCAGCTGCAGCACACCCTCTGACACTCCTCATCCCACTGTAGGAATGAGCATGTTAGGAGTGGCAGGTCTCCGTTTCTATACAAGGTAACGCTGCTGTTTGTCTTCCGTGGGTTTTCCGTGATCTTCTGGCCTGAAGACGGCCCTCTGTTATACCAGTCTAAACTTTTCACTCACCTTCATTTCCTCTTTCATTATTCAAGGATTTGTTTGTTTTATCTTGGGGTTTGGGCTTTTGCTGTGTCTTTGTTTTGTTTTTGCTGCTGGATTTTTATTTATTAATTTGTTTTTGTTCTTGTGTTTTGATTTTGTTTTTATTTTAGACAGAGTCTCACTGTGTAGCCCTGGGTTGCCTGGAACTTGATCTGTACAACAGCCTGGCCTCAGAAGCTCATTGGCTAGCCTCTGCCTCCAGAGCGCTGGGATTAAAGCCGTGCAGCATGACCCCCAGGTTAGTTAGCCTCTGCCTCCAGAGCGCTGGGATTAAAGCCGTGCAGCATGACCCCCAGGTGTTTGTTGTTGCTGCTGGGGGGGTGGGGTAAGGACAGGAAATTATACAGCACAGACTGGCCTAAAACTTGCTGTATAACCATACACGCACAATCCATACCATGTATGTATAGTATATAAAAGCTTAAAAAATAAAACAAAACAAAATCACTAGTGAATAACTTCTCTGGCAATATTACAATTCTCTGCATGAAAAAGGTCACTTTCTGTTCTTTTGAACAACTATGCTGAAAGACATGGGAAAATCTTGGATTCAAATGCTCTCCATAGCTAACTGAGGTCACTGGGAACAGTTCCCAGCCAGGGCTCTAATGAAGACAAGCAGAGCTGGGGAAGGAAGAGGCCGGAATGTGACGCACCACAACCACACTGAGCCCTCTACACACTGTGAGTCCAGCAACTCTCTAGAGATGCTGGCGTCACTCTAGGATAAGATACTTTTTGACCTTTACTTAAACCTCTTTTCTTTTTCTTTTTTCTTTTATTTATTTTGGAATTCTTAACAATTTCTAATTTATGTGTATGGATATTTTGTACGCTTGTATGTCTGGGTATGTAGTGTCTGCAGAGACCAGAAAATGTGGTAAGATTCACCTGGAACTTAGCTGCCATGTGACTTTCAGGAACTCAAACCCAGCTCCTCTGGAAAAGCAGCCACGTTCTTAACTGCTGAGCCACCTCTCAAGCCCCCTTTTACTCTTTTTTTGTTTTTGGTTTTGGTTTTGGTTTTTTAGTTTTTTGAGACAGGGTCTCTCTGTGTAGCCTTGGCTGTCCTGGACTCACTTTGTAGACCAGGCTGGCCTCGAACTCACAGCGATCCACCTGCCTCTGCCTCCTGAGTGCTGGGATTAAAGCCGTGCGCCACCACCACCCGGCTTCCCCTTTTACTCTTAATACCAACCTTCTAGAAGAAATTCTTATAGCTAATGTTCAACATTCTTTACGTATTTATTACTTTTTTCTCTAAAATAATTCTTATGATGCTGAGTCAGGGGATGTTCCCCGCCCCCCCTAGGGTTTCTCTGTGTAGCCTTGGCCATCCTGGACTCTGCCTCCTGAGTGCTGGGATTATAGGCGTGTGCCACCACCACCCAGCGAGTCAAGGGACTTTTTTGTTTGTTTGTTTTACACTTTCTTTCTCTTTTTTAATATATTTTATTGATTTATTCATATTACATCTCAATTGTTATCCCATCCCTTGTATCCTCCCATTCCTCCCTCCCTCCCATTTTCCCCTTACTCCCCTCCCCTATGACAGTGACTGAGGAGGACCTCCTCCCCCTGTATATGCTCATAGGGTATCAAGTCTCTTCTTCGTAGCCTGCTATCCTTCCTCTGAGTGCCACCAGGCCTCCCCATTCCTGTTTTTTTTTTTAATATTTATTTATTATTATGTATACAGTGCTCTCCTGCATGTACACCTGCAGGCCAGAAGATGGCATCAGATCACATTATAGATGGTTGTGAGCCACCATGTGGTTGCTGGGAATTGAGCTCAGGACCTCTGGAGGAGCAGCCAGTGCCCTTAACCTCTAAGCCATCTCTCCAGCCCTTAATACCATGTTTAAACCTATATTAAACCTCCCTCTTGATAAACCCTAACTCAAGCTAGGTGTGGCACTCAAAAAAATGCCAAGGCAGGCATCATCTCAAGCCAGCCTGTTCTACATAGTGAGTTCAAGACAGCCAGAGCTGCACAATGAGACCTTGTCTCAAAACAACAACAACAAAGAAACAAAAAAGCCAGGAGAGCCGGGTGTGGTGGAGCATGCCTTTAATCCTAACACTTGGGAGGCAGAGGCTGGTGGATCGCTATGAGTTCGAGGCCAGCCTGGTCTACAAAGTGAGTCCAGGACAGTCCGGGCTACACAGAGAAACCCTGTCTTGAAAAAACAAAAAACAAAAAAACAAACAAAAAAGCCAGGAGATAGTAATTCAGGCCTTCAATCTCAGCAGTAGGCAGAGGCAGGCCAGTCTCTGAGTGTGAGGGCAGCCTGGTCTACAGAGCAAGTTCCAGGAGAACTGGAGCTGCCCAAAGAAACCCTATCTCAAGAAAACAAACAAAGTAGGAAACAACATCAACAAATAAACAGGAGTGGGGATGGGAGTGTCACCTTGATTCCACCAAAGCATTCTGCTAAACAAAACAAAACCAAACCCACATGCCTGAAAAGTGTTCAAATCTAGCCCATCACTTTTTTCTTTGAGCAGAGAAAGAGAGAGAGAGAGGGTGTGTGTGTGTGTGTGTGTGTGTGTGTGTGTGTGTGTGTGTGTGTGTGTGTGTGTGTGTGTGTATGTGTGTGTTTTGGTGGGGGTTGGTCTCTGACTGGACTCTGTCCTTCTGTCTGGGCCTCAGTGATTTCAAAAAACAAAAAAGGAAAAAGGCAACATATTCCTGAGAGTCGTGCAGTAGGAGAGACTGCGCTATAAAGCTTTTGTGTTCTCTGGAAACATGCTTTATTTATTTATTTTTATTTATTTATTTTTAATGTGTATCCCAGGCTGGCCTCGAACTCCAGATCCTCCTGCCTCTGCCTCCTTCAGCAAATCCTACCGGCCTGCGCCACCAGAACCGGCCATGCTTTTATTATTATATAACGTTTACCTTTACACTGAAGAGGCTAGCAGACTGAACAACATTTATTTTCCTCTGAATTTGCACTTCAAAAAACACTGGAATTCCTAGAATTTTTGCTAAATATTCTTGATAATCTGATAATAATTTTTGCATTGTTGTTATTGTTTGTTTTGGTTTGTTTTTGGAGACAGGGTTTCTCTATGATAGCCTTGGCTGTCCTGGACTTGCTGTGTAAGCCAGGCTCCTGGAACGAGCAGAGACCCGCCTGCCTCTGCCTCCCGGGTGCTGGGATTAAAGGCTGCGCCACCACTAGCCATCCTGAAAGTAATTTCTAATCAGTTAGTTTTTAGAAATAATGCTTCCCCTTTTTATGGTCCATAAATTGACCTTTAACTTGACTTAACCAAAACATTACATATTCTTCCTAGTACAGATATATTTTTAAAAATATTCATTTATGTGTTTTACATATATGAGTGTTCTGGCTTCATGTATGTCAGAAGAGAGCATCAGATCCCATTATAGATAGCTGTGACCCACCATGTGGATGCTGGAAACTGAACTCAAGACCTCTGAAAGAACAGTCAATGCTCTTAATTGCTAAGCCATCTTTCCAGTCCCATCTTTTTTTTTTAACCTGCATGAGTGTTTTACCTGCATGTATGTATGTGCACCACATGTGTGCCTGGTAGCTACAGAAGTCAGAAGAGGGCATCACATGCCCTGGGACTGGAGTTACAGATGGTTATGAAGTACCATGTAGGGGTTGAGATTCACACCTGGGTCCTCAGCTAGGCATGGTGGCGCATGCCTTTAATGCCAGCACTCGGGAGTCAGAGGCTGTCTCCCTGTCTCACCCAGGCTTGGTAGGTCACACCTGTAATCCCAGCTCTCAGGGAGACAGAGACAGGTGGATCCACAAAGCAAGTCCAGACAGCCAAGGCTACACAGAGAAACCCTGTTGGGGTGGGGGTGGGGGGGGAATCACCCAGTCTCTGCTCAAAGTGGGAGCAAATTAACAAATATGTATCAGTTATCCCTTGAGAACTCCCATCCTCTTTGCTAAAGGCTGACAAAACATATGAAGAAAACCAAAGTAGGGTTGGGGATGTAGCTCAGTGAGAAAATAAACAGGAGAGGAGGAGGGCCAGGACACAGAGCAAAGTAACTGCTAAAGCAAGATGGTTTCACAGCACTGCCTCACCGCAAACAACAAATACTAGGATGTCAAAACAGCAAACATGAACGTCTCTTGAAGCTGGTGGGATACCGCACAGGTCAAAGCTAAGGGCAGCTGGTTAAGGGAGACCCCATGAACGGTGGGAACAAGATCCTTCCTGCACCCCTTAACCATGATTGAGTTTCTGTCAACAGGTTTCACTGAAGGGGGGAAAAGGCAGATGCAGACGCATCAAGCACACCCCCTTAGCGAAATCAAGCTGCCAAGCAAGAGAATTAGCTTCATATTTCAAAAGTATCTGAAACTACCACATTACAGACTACTGAAAAAACTACAAATATTCTCAGGAATATAGTATTATTTAGCAGTCGGGCTTGGTGATGCACACCCTTAATCCCATCACTCAGGAGGCAGAGACAGGCAGATCTCACATCTCTGAGTTCGACGCCAGCCCGGTCTACAAAGTGAATCCAGGGCAGCCAAGGCTACACAGAGAAACCCTGTCTCAAAAAAAGAAGAAAAAAAAAAAGCAAACAGAAAGAAACCAAACCTGTGTCCTCTGTAAAAGCAGCAGGCACCGCACTTGAGAACCTGAGGCAAGAGAACTAACTCACATTTGAAGTCATCCTGGGCTACAAAATGAGACTCTGTCTCCAACAATTAAAAATACCCTGTCTCAGCCAGGCTTGGTAGGTCACACCTGTAATCCCAGCTCTCAGGGAGACAGAGACAGGTGGATCCACAAAGCAAGTCCAGACAGCCAAGGATACACAGAGAAACCCTGTTGGGGTGGGGGTGGGGGTGGGGGGGAATCACCCAGTCTCTGCTCAAAGTGGGAGCAAATTAACAAATATGTATCAGTTATCCCTTGAGAACTCCCATCCTCTTTGCTAAAGGCTGACAAAACATATGAAGAAAACCAAAAGTAGGGTTGGGGATGTAGCTCAGTGAGAAAATAAACAGGAGAGGAGGAGGGCCAGGACACAGAGCAAAGTAACTGCTAAAGCAAGATGGTTTCACAGCACTGCCTCACCGCAAACAACAAATACTAGGATGTCAAAACAGCAAACATGAACGTCTCTTGAAGCTGGTGGGATACCGCAGAGGTCAAAGCTAAGGGCAGCTGGTTAAGGGAGACCCCATGAACGGTGGGAACAAGATCCTTCCTGCACCCCTTAACCACGATTGAGTTTCTGTCAACAGGTTTCACTGAAGGGGGGGAAAGGCAGACGCAGACGCATCAAGCACACCCCCTTAGCGAAATCAAGCTGCCAAGCAAGAGAATTAGCTTCATATTTCAAAAGTATCTGAAACTACCACATTACAGACTACTGAAAAAACTACAAATATTCTCAGGAATATAGTATTATTTAGCAGTCGGGCTTGGTGATGCACACCCTTAATCCCATCACTCAGGAGGCAGAGACAGGCAGATCTCACATCTCTGAGTTCGACGCCCGCCTGGTCTACAAAGTGAATCCAGGACAGCCAAGGCTACACAGAGAAACCCTGTCTCAAAAAAAGAAGAAAAAAAAAGCAAACAGAAAGAAACCAAACCTGTGTCCTCTGTAAAAGCAGCAGGCACCGCACTTGAGAACCTGAGGCAAGAGAACTAACTCACATTTGAAGTCATCCTGGGCTACAAAATGAGACTCTGTCTCCAACAATTAAAAACACCCTGTCTCAGCCAGGCTTGGTAGGTCACACCTGTAATCCCAGCTCTCAGGGAGACAGAGACAGGTGGATCCACAAAGCAAGTCCAGACAGCCAAGGCTACACAGAGAAACCCTGTTGGGGTTGGGGGGGGGTGGGGGAATCACCCAGTCTCTGCTCAAAGTGGGAGCAAATTAACAAATATGTATCAGTTATCCCTTGAGAACTCCCATCCTCTTTGCTAAAGTCTGACAAAACATATGAAGAAAACCAAAAGTAGGGTTGGGGATGTAGCTCAGTGAGAAAATAAACAGGAGAGGAGGAGGGCCAGGACACAGAACAAAGTAACTGCTAAAGCAAGATGGTTTCACAGCACTGCCTCACCGCAAACAACAAATACTAGGATGTCAAAACGGCAAACATGAAGGTCTCTTGAAGCTGGTGGGATACCGCACAGGTCAAAGCTAAGGGCAGCTGGTTAAGGGAGACCCCATGAACGGTGGGAACAAGATCCTTCCTGCACCCCTTAACCACGATTGAGTTTCTGTCAACAGGTTTCACTGAAGGGGGGAAAAGGCAGACGCAGACGCATCAAGCACACCCCCTTAGCGAAATCAAGCTGCCAAGCAAGAGAATTAGCTTCATATTTCAAAAGTATCTGAAACTACCACATTACAGACTACTGAAAAAACTACAAATATTCTCAGGAATATAGTATTATTTAGCAATTGGGCTTGGTGATGCACACCCTTAATCCCATCACTCAGGAGGCAGAGACAGGCAGATCTCACATCTCTGAGTTCGACGCCAGTCCGGTCTACAAAGTGAATCCAGGACAGCCAAGGCTACACAGAGAAACCCTGTCTCAAAAAAAGAAGAAAAAAAAAAGCAAACAGAAAGAAACCAAACCTGTGTCCTCTGTAAAAGCAGCAGGCACCGCACTTGAGAACCTGAGGCAAGAGAACTAACTCACATTTGAAGTCATCCTGGGCTACAAAATGAGACTCTGTCTCCAACAATTAAAAACACCCTGTCTCAGCCAGGCTTGGTAGGTCACACCTGTAATCCCAGCTCTCAGGGAGACAGAGACAGGTGGATCCACAAAGCAAGTCCAGACAGCCAAGGCTACACAGAGAAACCCTGTTGGGGTGGGGGTGGGGGTGGGAGAATCAACCAGTCTCTGCTCAAAGTGGGAGCAAATTAACAAATATGTATCAGTTATCCCTTGAGAACTCCCATCCTCTTTGCTAAAGGCTGACAAAACATATGAAGAAAACCAAAAGTAGGGTTGGGGATGTAGCTCAGTGAGAAAATAAACAGGAGAGGAGGAGGGCCAGGACACAGAGCAAAGTAACTGCTAAAGCAAGATGGTTTCACAGCACTGCCTCACCGCAAACAACAAATACTAGGATGTCAAAACATGAACGTCTCTTGAAGCTGGTGGGATACCGCACAGGTCAAAGCTAAGGGCAGCTGGTTAAGGGAGACCCCATGAACGGTGGGAACAAGATCCTTCCTGCACCCCTTAACCACGATTGAGTTTCTGTCAACAGGTTTCACTGAAGGGGGGAAAAGGCAGACGCAGACGCATCAAGCACACCCCCTTAGCGAAATCAAGCTGCCAAGCAAGAGAATTAGCTTCATATTTCAAAAGTATCTGAAACTACCACATTACAGACTACTGAAAAAACTACAAATATTCTCAGGAATATAGTATTATTTAGCAGTCGGGCTTGGTGATGCACACCCTTAATCCCATCACTCAGGAGGCAGAGACAGGCAGATCTCACATCTCTGAGTTCGACGCCAGTCCGGTCTACAAAGTGAATCCAGGACAGACAAGGCTACACAGAGAAACCCTGTCTGGAAAAAGAAAAATAAATAAATAAATAAATAAAATAAAAAGCTGGGCTTGGTGGCACTTTAATCCCAGCACTGGGAGGCAAAGGCAGGTGGATGGATCTCTGAGTTCGAGGCCAGCCTGATCTACACAGCAAAATCCAGGCCAGCAAGGGCTATAAAATAAGTCCCTGTCTCAACAAAATATGTAAATGAAAATTAAATAAATAAAAAGAAAGAAATGAAAAATAATATAACCTTACAGGAAATCTGAGGGGGGAAAAGTCTGGGTCTGTCTGTTCTTCCAGAGAACAGGGATCTATGAGTCCAGGAAAGCCAAGGCTACACAGAGAAACTCTGTCTTTGGGAAAAAACAAATAACAAAAACCAGTATCATATCATAGAGCCCATTTGCTGCTTCCCAAAATAAACACTGAAAAGATACATATATGTGTAATCCTTTTCCTTAAGAAACAGACAAAAAGGCGGGCATGGTAGTGCACCCCTTTAATCTCAGCACTCAGGAGCTCTGTGACTTCCAGGTCAGCCTGGTCTACAAATTCCCAGTCAGCCAAGGCTACACAGAGAAACCTTGCCTTGAAACAAACAAGCAAACAAACAAACCAAGAACAGACACAGGGGGCTCCTTTTCCTAAAAACACATAAAAGTGAGTACTCAGGAAGAGCAGCGACCTGGGTGAAGGAGGGTCAGTGAAGGCTGCTGAGAGCAGTGAGATCTAAAGAAACCTACAGATTAAAAAGTCATCTAAACCAGGCATGGTGGTGGGACACGCCTTTAATCCCAGGTGTTTGGAGGCACAGGTCAGCCTGGTCTACAGAGTGAGTTTTTGGGCAGCTAGAGCTATACAGAGAATCAATGACTGGAAAGAAACAAAACAAAACAAAACAAAACAATTTCTGGGGAAGAAATGGGTGAAAAGGGGAAATAAATGGAGAAAAATGCACATGAGGAAGGTCGCAGAAGAAGCAATGTAACCTGTTTCTACATTCATCTGAAATTAGCCTCTTGTGGCCTCTCGTCTCTCTTCACTCATCCTCAAACCAAAAATAAGCAGCCTTGACAAGCACTATAAATCAAAAGGGGCAGGTTAGAAGAGGTGGGGAGCGGCAGAGCGCATTCTAAGCGGGCCTGAAATTGCAGGCTAGCAGCTCCTAGCAAAACACATGGATGTGCTAGAAGCTGGAGCCCCTCACCACTGAGACAGAGAGGAAAGCACAAGCTAACCCGCTGGGAATTCAAGAGAGTACACAGAAGCCAATGCTTCATTAGAACAATCAGTTAAAATAACCCCATCCATGCAATGCCACTTCCTCACGAACGCTTTCCTAGGGGTAAGTGATCTCATACATTGACACATATTTTCATTTTACCATCTTCATTTTCCCTTTGTACATAAGGAACTAGAGTTAGCAAATGGCAACATATCCAACATCTAGTTCTGACTAGTAATCAAATGTACAAACTAAATCTGAAGAAAGTCTAATGGACTTTGTTTCCACAGTTGCTAACTTCTATGTTGAAATCGGATCTGTTTACAGAAACAGATCTATGTAGCTTCCAAGGTTGGGCCAATTTAAAGTCCAAAACAACCCCCTCACCATCTAAACATTCAAAAGTCAACACAGGACACACTGGACATTTGCTCTAATTCACCACTGCCCAGAAACGCCAAGCAAACGTGTTCTGTTCTTTCTGCAACTCACCAATTCCAGACAGGCATGGGGTCCTCATGAATGGAATCACAGCACTTGAGTGCTGAAGCAGCAGGATGGAGGCCAGCCTCGGCTACACAGTGGATTTGAGGGCAGCCTTGGCTACACAGTGGATTTGAGGGCAGCCTACAAGACTTTATTTCAAAAGCCAAGCAAGGACAATGGAGACAGCTTGATGGGTAAGGGAGATGCGTGCGAGCCTGAGTTCAATCCCTGCCTACGGTGAAAGAAAATTCAGCTCCTAAATTATTCTCTGGCCTCCACACACACCATGGTACTCATGTTCCTGTAAATAACACACACACACACACACACACACACACACACACACATCTTGTAAGTTTCGTACATTACTGAGTTTGTTTTTAGATAGTGTCTCTCTCTATTTAGCCCTGGATGTCCAGGAAATCTCTAGGTAGACCAAGTTAGCCTTGAATTTACAGAGATCAGCCTGGTTAGCTGGGCGGGGTGGCACACACCTTTAATCCCAGCACTTGGGAGGCAGAGGCAGGAGGATCGCTTGGAATTCAAGGCCAGCATGATCTACAGAGTCCAGGAGAGCCAAGGCTACACACAGAAACCCTGTCTCAAAACAAAAAACAAAAACAAAATAACAAAAAACAGAGATCTGCCTGGCTCTACTTCTCAAGTGCAGGGATTAAAGATGCCCACTACCATACCTGGCCCACGTTTGTTTTGTTTATCTGTGTGTGTTCATATTAACTACACACAATCATTCAGGGCTTCCCCCGCTCCCCATACCTCCCATGACATATTTCTGAGACAGGATCACACGTTGCCCGGCCTAGCCTTAAAATGACTATATTGCTGAGAATGACCTTCAACTCCTAACACTTCTGCCACCACCTCCCAAGTGCTGGGATTATAAGATGTGCCACCAAGCACAGCTTGTTTTTTGTTTTGTTTTGAGGCAGAATCTCCAAAAAAATATAGGCTAGGCTGGCCTTGAACTGAATTTTTTTTTCCAAGACAGGGTTTCTCTATGTAGCCCTGGCTGTGCTGGACGCACTTTGTAGACCAGGCTTGTCTTGAACTCACAGCAATCCACCTGCCTCTGCCTACTGAGTGCTGGGATTAAAGGCATGTGCTGACCCCTTGAACTGAATTTATGGGCAAAGCTAGCCCAGAATTTCTGATTCTCCTGCCTCAATCTCCTAAATTTGACATTGTATGTGTACTCCCCATCCCCATACCTCATATCTTTCTTTTTACTTGAAATATACTCAAAAATCTATAATGCCGTTCATGCTAGGCATGGTGGCACAGACCTGCGATACTAACTACTCAGGAGGTAAAAGCGGGAGAATCACAGGCTCACGGCCAGTCTCAGCACAGCCTGAGACCCTGACTCCAAATAGAAGGTAACAAAAGGGCCAGTTATGGAGGCGCTCACCTTTCATCGCTGCGCTCCGGAGGCAGGCAGATCGCTGTGAGCTCCAGGCCAGGCAGGGCTACATAGTGAGACACTGTCTCAGAACACCAAAACAAAGTCCAAAAAAAAAAAGAACTGGAGGCTTGGGTCAGTAATTAAGAGTTTGGGCCTCTCAGGCCAGGTGTGGTGGCTCACGCCTTTAATCCCAGGCAGAGGCAGGCGGATCTCTGCGAGTTCAAGGCCAACCTGGTGTATAGAGTGAGTTCAGACAGCAAAGGCTACACAGAACCTTTGCTGGAGAAGAAAAAACGAACGAAGGAAAGAAAGAAAATAAGTAAGTATGGGCCTCTCTTCCAAAAGACCTGAGTAGGGCTCCCAGCACCCACATGATAGTTCACAACTGTCTGAACCAACATCCTCCTCTGGCCTCCATGGGCACCAGACAGGCAAGAGATGCGCAGACACACGTGCAGGCAAAATACTACATGTATAAAAGAAGATTTAAAATATGCACAAAATAAAATAAAAATTAAAAGTACAAAAAGGTTTGAGGCTAGTTCAGTGGTAAGGTGTGTGAAGCTCCGCCTTTAATCTCCAACACAACAGCACATGTCACTCAAAATTTCTCTAAAAAGCAGGATAGTGGGTGATTTTACTTTTTCCTTTCCAAATTTAAAGAATTTCTAAGACATGTATTAGCTTTAAAAGACACTCAAGTTACTTAAGGGCTTATGAGGCTGATAGGCTAATGTTTCTCTTACCCCTTTGGGTGTAACTCACCGTGGATGCTCACCTGGCCTGTAGTTAATGTTTCTCCTACAGCCAGGCCTCAGAAACCTCGGCCTCACTCTCAAGCCTCTCGTGGATGCTTGCAGTTTACAGACACTTCACATGAAGAACCTGGAAGCAGTAGAAAGGTATTTGAAAGGTTAAACTTTAAATTTTTTCTGTGCAAGCTGGGCGGTGGTGGCGCACGCCTTTAATGCCAGCACTGGGGGAGGCAGGGGTGGGCAGATTTCTGTGAAGCTGATATGCGCGAGTAGATTAGCACATTTCCTGGTACGTGGTGTGCTGCTACTGATCTAGCAAACGCCTTTCTCTCAGTACCTGTCCATAAGAACAAACAGAAGCAATTTGCTTAGTCGACATGCCAGAAGTATACCTTTACAGTTTTACTTCAAGCCTTGTGTCATAACAAAGAGACCGCTGTCTCTTCCACACAGTATTACATTGATTGGTCCACTACAGCGACAACATTATGCTGACTGGACCATGTGAGGAGGTAGCAACCACTTCTAACTTGGTGACATGCACATCAGAGGATGGGAAATAAATCCAACTAAATTTAAAGGGCCTTCTACCTCAATGAAACTCTTAGGAATCCACTCGTGTGGGGCATGCAGAAATATTCCTTCTAAGGTTAAGGATAAATTATTGTACCTAGCCCTTCCCACCATGAAAAAAGAAGTAGAGTATTTTAGTGGGCCCATTTGAATTCTGGAGCTAGATAATTCCTCACTTAGGTGTAGTATTTTGACCCTTATTCCAAGTTTTACTAGCTTTGAATAGGACCTGGTTGCTGCGCAGGTTGCTCTACCACTTGGGCCATAGGATTCAGCAGACCCCATGGTACTTGAGGTATCAGTGGCAGATAAGGATGCTGTTGGGAGCTTTTGGAAGGCCCCTATAGATGAATCACAGAAGAGACCTTTGGGATTTTGGAGCACGGTTCTACTACCATCTACAGACAACTATGCTCCCTTTGAGTGACAGCTCTTGACCTACTATTGGGCCTTAGTGGAAATCTGAAAGTTTGACGATGGGCCATGATGTGACCTAGGCTAGTCATCATGAGCTGGGTGTTATAAAGTAGGACATGCACAGCAGCAATCTATTATCAACTAAATATAAGTAAAATGTATGTGATCAGGCCCAAGCAGGTCCTGAAGGCATAAGCAAGTTACATAATCCCAGCCTGTAATCCCAGCACTCGGGAGGCCAAGGCAGGCAGATTTCTGTCAGTTTGAGGCCAGCCTGGTTTACAAAATGAGTCCAGAAAAGCCAAGGCCACACAAAGAAACTGTCCTAAAAACTGGAAAAAAGAAAAAAAAAAAAAAAAGAAGGTGCCCGAATGCCTCCTATGTTTCTACTCCCACTGCAGTACCATGTGTTGCCAAGCATGCCTCATGGGTGTGCCCCAAGACAAAGAAGAGGAGACGAGGGGCTGGTTTAGTGATGGTTCGGCCTGTTATGCAGGTGCCACCCAGAGGTGGGTAACTACAGCATCACAGCCCCTTTCTAAAGCAACCCTGAAAGATACCAGCAAAGGGAAACCTGCACAGTGGGCAAAACTTCAGGCATATCTGGGGCTCAGGGTTGGTCTCTGCTGTGGGCAGATCTGGCATTGAGCAGCAGCTGTAGCCATGTCAGCCTTGGTGAGTGGAAGGCCATGCTGCCGAGCTCATCCTAACCTCCATTTCAGCCATCATGGACACTGTTCATGGGCCCATTAAGAGTAACGTGGATTTGCGTGTCATCCTTGCGCAGGGGCCATGCTAATCTTCTCTGTATCGCTCGCAAATTTGTGAAGGGTTCCAAATTAAAAAAAAAAAAAAAAGAGTAACAGGGATAGTTAGAGAAGACGCTGACTCTGCTCCCTTCACAGCCAGAGACTTGCAGCAGTGGGCCCACAATCACGGCCACTGGTCTTACCATAGTCCCCACCACCCTGAAGCATCTGGCCTGAAAAGGATGGAATGACCTTTTGAGAACAGTTACAGCAGCAGTTAGGTGACAGCGGGCTGCAGGGCTAGGACAGAGCTCTCCAGAAGGCAGTACATGATTTGAATCTGCATCTAATATAGGGTACAGCTTCTGCCATCGCCAGGATCCATGGGTCCAGGAATCAAGGGGTCAAAAAGGGAATTGTGCCATGCACGATCATCCCTAGTAACCCACTAGGAAAATGTTTGCTTCCTGTTCCCTCTGCCCTAAGTTCTGCTGGCCTAGAAGTTTTGGTTCCAGACTGGGAACCGGCATCTCCTGCCAGGAGCCACAACAAACATCCATTTGAACTAGAAGTTGAGACTTCTCCTGGCTCCTTTGGGTTTCCGATGCCCTTAAGCCAGCAGGCAAAGAAAGGAATAACAACTGGTCCAGATTAGCAGAGGGGAATAGGATTGCTTCTCCACAGTAGAGTTAAGAAAGATTAGCTCTTCTAAACTTAGTGGCGCATGCCTATAATCCTAGCGCTTGTGGAGGTAGAAGCAGATGGAGTTCTGTGAGTTCAAGGCCAGCCTGGTCTACAAAGTGAGTCTAGGACAGCCAAGGCTACACAGAGAAACTCTGTCTTGAAAAACAAAACAAACAAACAAACAAAAAGAATGTCCCTCTAGGAGCATTGCCATCTAGTCTAACATCCATAATGCATTTGCAGCTCTATGAAGGATAGTTACATCATGTCACGTGTAATTATGACCTGGCTATTGTTTTCGTTTGGAAATTAAGAATGGCCTAAGAGGCCAGGAGGTGGTGGTGCACGCCTTTAATCCCAGCCCTGGGGAAGCAGAGGCAGGTGGATCTCTGTGAGTTCGAGGCCAGCCTGGTCTACAAAGCAAGCCCAGGAGCGGTAAGGCTACAACAGAGAAGTCCTGTCTGGAAAAACAAAAGAAGACAAAAACAAAAACAAAAAACAAACAAAACTGCATACGTAGCCTGGCATGGTGGCGCAAGCCTGCAATCCCAGTGCTGGGGTGGCAGAGGCAAGCAGACTTTAAGGCCAGCAGGGTCTACATAGGGAGTCTCAAAAAATAAAAATAAAAATGGCATAAGTAGATATAAGCAGATACATCAAGTTGACAAGGGGTCAACATGTGATGGCTATTCTTAGTTGTCAACTACAATTAACTAAAACCCAAGCAGGTAGGTACATCTGTGACTTTTTTTTTCCTTAATTAATCATGTAAAGTGGGAAAACCCCCTTCTAATCAGAATCTTGTCGCTTTCTTTTTGTTTTGTTTTTTTCAAGGCAGGGTTTCTCTGTGTAGGCCTGGCTGTCCTGGATTTTGTGGACCAGGCTGGCCTCAAACTCACAGCACTCTGCCTGCCTCTGCCTCCTTTGTTGCTGGGATCAAAGGCGTGAGCCACCATGCCCAGCTGGAAAATATTCTTTTAATCCAGATCTCTCAAGGTAGAAGACCTGCATATTAATCTGGGCCACACCTTCTGCTGGCAGCCTATAGAAAGGACGTGGAAGAAGGCAGCTCGCTCTCTCTGCCTGCTTGCTCTTGCTGGCAAGTCCGTTCTCTCACTGACGTTAGAGCCCAGCTCATCCGTCCGGCCTGCAGACTGAACAACTCCTGGATTCCTGGACCTTCCATTGGTGGACAGCATTGCTGAACTAGCCGGACCACAGCCTGCAAGGCTTCCAAATACACACATATCTCCTGTTCCTCCATAGAACCCTGACTGATAGAACACCTTTCTATTAATGCTTAATTCCATCTTTTTCTAAGAAAGGATCTTGGGCTACTGATTTACATGCCTCTGTCTCAAAATACAAATCTAAATAATAACTCAAAGACTAGTCAATGCCACCATTATCAATTCTGTTTCCTAACTGCTACCATGGCAAGAATAGTGTTTGTGAAAGGATACATAAATTATCCTCTCTGCTCTTCTCCCAAAAATGTTTGTGTGTGTGTGTGTGTGTGTGTGTGTGTGTGTATTTTTTAATAAAAATTTTAAAAGTGAAGAGGCTGGATGTACAGGCTCCCATTGTAAAGAACAGATCCAAGAAAAGCTAAAGGGAAAAAAAATATAAAGGGAATGTAAAACTCAGTCTCTCCTGATACCAGAATCAGAAACAAAGAACTTTTCCACATAGCTTTTTCTTGACCAAGCTTAATGGCACCTGCAACATAAACTGATGAGAATGAGCTCTTCAACATAAACCTGGCCAAAATAATGTTTCAAATTTGCCAACCTACTTGGTATAATCCAGTTTTTCCACGCTTGCTATTTAGCTGTCAACTTAGACAGGGCCTTCCTATCCATCCAGTTCAACATATATGCAGCCTGGCTGTCTCATCCCTGTCTAGCTAAACCCTGCTTCCCAAGAGTCCATGTGTGTCCCACACACTTCAGAAACCCAGCCTTCCCTGTGTTAAGTCTCAGGCATCTCCACTCATAAATTGCCAGAAGACTTGTAAAACAAAAACAATGCTTTTAGTTACATAATAGTAACTTACACAGCTTCTGTCTTAAAAATAGAAATTGGTAGAGTTCTAGCTTAGCATATACAAAGCCCTGGGCTCAATCCCCAGCACACACAACATAGAGCATGCTGGTGCACACCCATAAACCCAGCACTCCAGCCGTGAAGGAAGAGGAGTAAGAGCTCAAGAGTAGCCTACACCAGCTGGAGAGACAGTTCAGTGGTTAGGAGCACAGGCTGCTCTCACAGAGGACCCAGGTTCAACTCCCAGCACCCACAGGGCAGTCTGTAACTCCAGTTCCAGGGGATCCAATGCCCTCATATAGACACATGTAGGCAAAACACCAATGTACATAAGATAATAAATGAACTATAAGAAAAAACACCTATTTAAAACAACAGCCTAAGCCAGGTGTGGTGGCGCACGCCTTTAATCCCAGCACTTGGGAGGCAGAGGCAGGAGGATCACTGTGAGTTCGAGGACAGCCTCGTCTACAAAGTGAGTCTAGGACAGCAAGGCAAGGCTACCCAGTGAAACCCTGTCTCAAAAAACCAAAAACAAAACAAAACAACAATCAGCCTATGCTACATAGCTTCTTTCAGGCCGACATGGGCTACACAGGGCCCGATGTAGGCTCAATTTTCTTAACCAATATATTTTATTACAAACTTATTAACAGAGCGTATGTCACTTATAACCCAACTAACCTAAACAATAGGAAAAGAGGATTAAAGAATACAATAACAAAACTGTAACGATATCAGTTCCGAGGAATGATTCTCCTGGCGTAATCAGCAGGATTTCTTCTGCTGGAACCTGGAGTAACCAGAACCCGGAACCTCAGCAGGAGCCGGAGTCCCAAAGCCTTCCCCCAAGTGGTTCTCTCTAGGAGTATCTCGAAGTGGAGCCATGAACAGCCAAAACAATCCCAAGTCTCCAAAGGCCCCGCCTCCTGTAAAGCCCGTGTGCTCTGACCCCAGCCTCCTGTCCTGTAGCGCCCGTGTGCTCTGACCCCAGCCTCCTGTCCTGTAGCGCCCGTGTGCTCTGACCCCAGCCTCCTGTCCTGTAGCGCCCGTGTGCTCTGACCCCAGCCTCCTGTCCTGTAGCGCCCGTGTGCTCTGACCCCAGCCTCCTGTCCTGTAGCGCCCGTGTGCTCTGACCCCAGCCTCCTCTCCCTTCAAGCTCTCTTTGCCTTTATTTCCCACCATGCTGTTCCCTGCTGCTGCTTCAGCCAAACTGTCCTTTTGCCACCCTGAAAATGCCAAGCATCTTTCCACTCTTCTGCTTGAAAAGCTCTCTATGTGGACCCACAGTGAACTGTCTCCCCTCCTTCAGCTCTTGGCTCAAATACCACCACCTTCAGGTATTACCCTTTGTGTGTACGGCATACCTGAAGCTGGGAATTCTGAGAAATCCACACTCAGAGAGTACACATAGGAGTAATCTGAAAGCTGTTTTCTTTTCTCTCTCTTTCTTTTTTTTGTTGTTGTTGGTTTTTGACACAGGATTTCTTTGTGTAGCCTTGGCTGTGCTGGAGAAAAGCTGTTTTCTATAGAAACATCTATAAAAATATGTCTGTTACAAAACTATTTGTATCAGCTACTGGGCTGTTCTACAGCTTTTATTACCTAAGATATATTATGTGAATGGCAGGACAGTATTTACTCACTGTAATTCACAGCTAAGCTTTCTATAACTTGAATGGCCACTGTATAAAGCCCTATCTATTCCTTCCTTCCATTTATTTACTTACTTAATTATTGGTTGGCCTCCAACTCAGAGATCTGGCTGCCTCTGGCTCCTGGGTGCTGGCATGACAGCAGTGTGCCGCTACACTCAGCCTCCTATTCCTCTCTGTAGCTCAGGAAGCTACATGAGCTCAATCATGAATCCAGTCCTTCTTTTTGTTTGGCTCTTGTACACACATGATTTATCAAAATGTTTGGGTTTTCTCCTGTTAATTTGTCTTATGTCAAGTTAATTCACATTCTAGCCAAAGAACCTCAATAGGTGAGGGGTGAGCTATTTTTCATTCCGGTACATCTTGGTTGTCCACTTTTTTTGATCACTCTTGAAGTTTCATTCCCTTATCTGTGTATTTACTTACAGGGGATGGGGCATGCCATGGCACACATGGAAGTCAGAGGTCACCTTGCAGAGTTAGCTCTTCCCTCCCACTATGTGGGAACCAGAGACCTAACTCGGGATGACAGCATGCACCTTTCCTAGCTGAACCATCTTGCCAGGCCCTTTGATTACCATTTTTATTTATTTTTTTATTTTTTTTAATATTTTATTTAATTTTAATTTATATATGTTGGTGTCAGATCTTGGCGTTACAGACAGTTGTGAGCTGCCATGTGGGTGCTGGGAATTGAACCCGGGTCCTTTGGAAGAGCAGGCAGTGCTCTTAACCGCTGAGCCATCTCTCCAGCCCTGATTACCATTTTTAAAGTACTGCCCCACCCTGCCTTGCCGGGCATTCTCTAGGAACCAATCTGCCTTATTTTCCTTATTTTCTTCAGAGTACCTACTATCAGCTGATGTATCACAGACAGAGAGAGACACACATAGACACACACTGGAAACCAAACTTTGATCTTCTGGAACAGCAGCAAGAGCTCTAAAACACTGTGCCATCTCTCCAGCTCCCGAGGCACATAGTATCTATGGACTGCTGTGCCATATGCACTCACTCCATCATTGACTAAAATGTCATACAACTCTGTGTGTGTGTGTGTGTGTTTGCACTCAGCTTAGCTTGTATATATATGAACACGAGCATGAACATGCATTTGGAGGCCACAGGTAAACCCTGGGGATTGCTCCCCAGAAGCTATCTCCCTTACTGGTCTGGAAGAAAACTACTAGGCTAGAGTGGCTGGCTCAGAAACCCCCTTGTCTCTGCTTTCCAGCTTTGGGATTACAAGTGCACACCACTATGTCTTGCTTTTTTTTTTTTTTTTGTTTTTTGTTTTTTGTTTTTTGAAACATCTTTTCTGTGTATCATTGGGTTTCCTGGAACTCACTCTGTAGAACAGGCTGGCCTTGAACTCAGAGATCACCTGCCTCTGCCTCCCAAGTGTCAGGATTAAAGGCGTGTGTCATCACTGCCTGGGTCAAACTTGGATTCTTTTTTTGTTTGTTTGTTTTTCGAGACAGGGTTTCTCTGTGTAGCCTTGGCTGTCCTGGACTCACTTTGTAGACCAGGCTGGCCTCGAACTCACAGCGACCCACCTGCCTCTGCCTCCCAAGTGTTGGGATTAAAGGCGTGCGCCACCACGCCCGGCCAAACTTAGATTCTTATGCTAGCATAGCAAGCATTTTACAGACTGAGCCTTAGCCTCCATTACAGTTTTTGTTTGTTTGCTTTTTGTCTTTCCACTAGAATGAACTACATGAGGCAATAACTTAGTTTTGCTTGGTATTTGTTTCCCAGTGCCTAGAAGAGTCGGGGCTCAATAATTTGGTTAGAGGAAGCTCCCACCATTAATAGTCTGGTTTGCTAAGGTCTTTTCCTCAGATCCTCAGTCCCAGTGCTCTGGGTTGAGATAACCAATGTGAGCAAGATGTGGACTATACCTCAGCTCCTGAGAGAGTACAGCTGTTAGAAACGCCTTCTCTGCAGCAACTTAAAACTACCAGTTAGCTTAACTTCCTTTAAGCAAAATGCTGGGGACCTCATATATAAGATGAATAACAAACTGGTGGCAATTTGTCTGGATCTCTCCTTCCCTAGGTGAAACAAAACCCCAGGGGGACTATCTGTATCCCTCCATGCCCAATGGAGGCGGGGAAGACACACTGTGAGTTGCACAGACAACAGAGGATCCAGAGTGAGTCCTGCAAGAAAAGAGGAGGAGTCCTAGGGAGGAGCCTCCAGGCTGGGGATGGAGACAGCAACCTTGGTAGACCAAGGTTGTTGAGGGTGCTGTTTCTATTGCAGAGCAGATCACTGGTGATTACCCTTAAATCTAACCACACTAAACCAGACAAATCAGCGACTGCAGAAAAGCAAGACTCGATGTAAGCTGAGGGCTGGGGAAAAACCAAGAGGAGAATGGCACCCGAATCCACCAGCCTTGAGACAGGCGTCTGCTAGGAGAAGGGGTCGGCTAACAATACTGCTTCACTCAGCCCAAACAAAACTGGTGGTTGCCCACAAGAAAGTCAGGAATTTCTCCAGGTTCCACTGGGCCCTAAAAAGTACCTGGGTAATTTTCAAGCAGAAGGTGAAGAGCCCCATGTGGCTGCTGGGGACATTGTTTTAGGGAGTCTGGAAAACCCTGTGATGGCAAAAAGACTTTTAAGAGCCACTTAAAAAAGGATACTGAGAAGAAGTGGGTGTTCCAAGGGGGAGCCCTTCAGACACTTCTACTCCATTTGAGACCTGAATGAGATTACTAAAAATTTCTGTGCTGGGGTTTCTGATGGGGCTTCCCCCAAGAAAACCACAGAACTGCAGAATTTGCAAATGGAGCTGAGGTGCATCAACGAAGCACAAATTCCTATCTGTGTCTCACTGAAGAAGCCAGAACAGGTAAGAAGAGATCTGCAGCTTGGGAAAGGCCAAACTAGGGGTTCCCCCTACAATGCTTGCTCTATGCTCCTAACAATGGTGACTCCATTGGGCAAAAGGGTATCTCCAGGGCTGGCTGTACCAGTGACTGGCCCACTTGGGGCCTCACCCACATTCAAAACACCCCACCCAAAGTTTCACCCACTGGGGGCTAGGTCTCAGTGAACTGGCTAGTTTCTTGAGGAGTAACTCCAGGGGGTAAAGTTCAGAGCCTTGAGGGAAGAAGCTCATTCTGGAGAAGAAGTGCGTCTACCCTACAATTAAGGGTAGGGAAGGGCTTGTATTCCGGCAGCTGCGTATCATTATTCCATTTTACAGGTGGGAGAATCAGTAGACAAGAGACCCAAACAGGTTCAACATTTTTCAGGTGACTCAGGCAGGCTGGTAGTAAGATGGCCAGAGGGGAGTTCCAATCCTTAGAGCATCACCCCACAATTAGCAGAGATTCTGGGGCAGGCCGTCTCCCCGCAGACACGCCACTCTCAGTGATTGACAAGGCTGAGATTTTAACAATGAAGCCCATCAAGGCTGGGCAAACTCCTGATGCCACTCAACACTTGCCACGCCTGAGCTTTACGAGGGCCGCCATCTGAGGTCTCCACATATTTGGGAACCTGCTGCTGCTGATAAAGGCACTGTTCTCAGACACCTGAACAATGCCACAAGTGCAGCAAGAAATGAGCACCTTCTACAGGCATGCTTTCCTCAGCCCAACAGCAGCTGGCATTCTGTGGTTGTCTGTCTGGATTACTAGTTCCTGAACAAGGTATGGATAGAAAGGATTTGGACTCTGAAATTAGGCCTACCTCAATTTAAATTTCACACGCAGACACTTAGTTGGCTGAGAAACATTTCAGCTCATTTAGCTACTGGGAGCTTTATGTGGAACCTGGGAATAAACTGACCTACCTTGGAAAGTTACTGTGTGGAGCATAATGAATGACCACATATTTCCGTGATGGAGAGAGAGCACTGAAAACACCACTTGCCTTATAGTAGCTGCTCAGTAAATCGGCTACATTGAAATATAAACCACAATGTGAATGCATGAGGCGCTCAAGTTACTCAGGAAAGGCAAAGTTCTTTTCCCTTGGCTAAAGGACGCTAAGTTCAGCGCATACCCTGAGCGAACCACCGGGACTCTGAGCGTGGTGGCTGCGGCCTCCAGGAAGTTTGGGAATGCTACTGTAGCAGCACCTCACAGCTCAGAGAAGGGCTGTGCCTAAAAGGAAATGGGCAGGCACCTTCTTCCACCGAGGCTCAGCTAACACTCAGTGGAATGTTCTTTACCCCCTGGTTTCGGGGAAGAGTGCATGCCCAGAATTGGTTCTGCCGTAACTGGCTCTTCTGCACACATTCCCTCGGCTTACCAAGCAGAAGTAGCAAGTTACCAGGTATGTTGCCCAACAGGCTCCAGAAAGTCTTGAGTGGAGAGACACCAGGAGGTGGAATTTTAGTCAGTGGAGATCTATTGAACTTGCCCTAAGCTGCAGCCTGAGATAGATTTAGCATTTTTCCAGGTTAGTGAAACAAGACACGCAATAGGGAGCAGCTGGCAACTCTGCAGAGGCTGGCAGTCCAGCAGGTACCTCTTCCTTCTGCCTACGGTTTGTAGCTGGCACGGGCCTACCTGGTATTCGGACCACTAGCTAAAGACAGCGGGCAAGCAATAGAGGCAGAGGGCCCCAGTCTCCTTGCCGATGCCTCAAAGGGTGTGTCTGAAGGGCAGGAATCCTGTCCCTCCTGTCATCAGCTGAACAAATATTTGCCCCAAAAGAGAATCAAAGCAAGAATGAACAGAAGAGGTCACAGCACAAACCAACAGGAACTATTTAATCATTCATCTCCCCAGGGAGCTCATTTACAGATTGGCTTTCAAGGCTGGCAATCCTTAGCTCAAGGGAGCCCACCTTTACCTCAGCCAACTCTACTCTGGTCATCTGACCTCTACTGACAAGTGACCTCCTTGCCTTTACACGAGCTACTGACCGAGCAGAGCAGGTAAAGTTTCAAGAAATGGGAAACTAGAGACAGGATGGGGTCCCTGGGCAAACCCAGGAGGTCTCTTTCTCAGCAGTAAAGCAAAGTGCCTGCCCCGCCCTAGGCCCAGCCTATGGACAACTGAATTCTTGACATTCCGGAGTCCATGGTGCATGGCCCTTCCACCTCACTTCCTCCAATGGATGACTTATTTTCACAGCCTGTCCATTTTCTACATACTCTGAGGGGACAGAACATGTCTCAGAAGCCCCAAGCTCCCTTCTTCCAGAATGGAGTTACTCTGAAGGGTGAAAACTGCCTACTCCAGTGGCCACTGGTGAGGAAGCTCTCACCTCTACCTCACCCTGACTAGGTGACAAGCAGAAGGATTCTCTGAAGAAAAGGGACTCACTGGCGTCAGCCTCTGTGAGTCACAGTGGTCTGCTAAGCAAGGCAAGCTGGCCACATTTTTCTAGTGCGAGAACTAAGGCCCCAGAACGTAAACCAGCCTGTCCAAGATCACATGGCCAGTTAAGTGACAGGGCCAGGACTCACACCCACATCCAGTCTGTCACCAAACCTTAATTTCCTATGGAGCCTTACAGACCAGGTTCTTGCTCTGCCGGCAAACAGCTGCCTCAGTAAAGAGGCCCCAGGGCCCTGACCAGAAAAGCACTAGGCAGAACAGCTGGAGATCCCCACCCGACCCTGGGGCAGTGAGGTGCAAAGTCCTGGGGCTCAGTATATGACACAGCAAGAGCTCCACAAACAAACCAACCATGCAGAAAGTTGCATACCTTGGGGAAAATGAACTTAGGGCCACAGCACAAACACAACCAGCCCAGACCACTTTCCTCTAAAGCCAGACAGCACTCAGCCACTCAAGACAGTGGGGCTCCTGCCTGGCCAAATGGTCTGAGTACTGTGCATGCAATTACCCTGGGCTTGAGATCACCGGCCCTTCTGTTTCTCTATGTACCGTGTTCTTCACCCCCAGCCAAGGTGACCCACGACACGAGGGCGGGCAGGACGCAGGGAGAACTTGCCACTCATAGGTTTTAAGCCAAGGAAACAGCCTATGTTTTTCTTTGCTGAGAGAGAAACTGGAACAAAACTGTGAAACTGTGGGGCTAGAATGAAAGACGAAGGTCCTTCAAGAACTGGGTCGTCTGTATTTTCAAGGCTAACCTCTTGTTTCGATAGCAAGCCAGGAATGTCTCCGCAACAATCAACAGCCTCAACAATCATGCCATGCAACAGAAAAGAGACCGCCAAGGGCAGTTGGGATTCACCACAGAGAGGAGACACACAAGGGGCGTGGCTCTTACCCAGCCGCCGTTCTCCTGGATCCAAGGCTCTAGGTGGTCATTCAGGTAGGTGGCCATCCAACCTGCGATCCGACTCACCAATACCTGCATCTCCTTGTCCACGCTTTCCACGCACAGTGCCCCAAAGGAGAAAAAGGCCGCGATGCGACCCCAGTTTACCCCATCCCGGAAGAGTTCATTGACTACCTGTTCAAAGCTCTGATACGCTGTCCCTGGGGTTATATGGAGCTGGGATGTTAGATCACTGAACGCCCGCCGGTACCGCAGTTCAAACTCATCGCCGGCCTCTCTCAGCGCTTGCTTCACTGCTGCCATGGGAATCACCTCCCGTGCTTCCAAGCTGCTGCTGTGGCCAGTGGCTCCATTCACCGCCCGGCTGTCCGCCAGGTGCCAGGATGGGTTGCCATTGACGGCACTGGGGGTCTCCCTCTCTGACTCAGTTACTTCTGGGGCCTCAGTCCTGTTCTCTTCGACATCACTAAACTGGCTCCAGCTGTATCCTTTCTGGGAAAGCTTGTAGGAGAGAAAGTCAACCACCAGCTCCCGGTTGCTCTGAGACATTTTTATAATAGAGATGGGCTCAACCAGTCCATTGTCCAAAACACCTGCTCACTCACTGGGTCTGCTCGGTGTTTAGCGATTCTCTTCCAGGATCCAAAGCCAAGAGACGGTTCTGAAGAGAGAGAAAGAGCTTCAGGAGAAAAATTTTAATATGCATGTCATTTACCTTACAATATCCCCATTCCTCCTCCAGGTACCAGAATTGGTTTCTTTGTGGCTCTTAGGAAGGTCTGGGTCCAGGTTCTAAAGGACTTCAATTAAGTCAGATTGAAAGGACCAGCAAGCTTTGAATTGTTTCATCAGCCTCTTTTTACTACAACCACCCACCCCTTTTTCTCCGAAATGCCTTTCTCAAAAAGTCACCCCCATTGGCATACAACCCCCCCCCTCGCTCCCCACCTACATTCAAATCTATCTCCGGCGACAGCTAGCAGGTGCAGCCCCCCGGAAGATCTTTTGTATCATAGGTCAGGAGGAGGTGGTTCTGGGTCGCCGGTAACTCAGCCAAAGCCCCGGCCAGAGGGATCGTGCGACCTGGTAGGCAAGCCCAGAAGGAGACCAATTGCGAAGCTTAGGAACCCTCGCTTGCTTTTTCCATCGTCCAGATCGAGAGCGGCCTCTCTCTGCTCCGCAGCCTCCAGCCACCCGGGAGCCCAACCCCCTCGCTCTAGCACGCCCCTCGGCTCTCCGCCTCCTACTGGGAGCCAGGAGAACTCTCCCGGAGGTATGGGCTTAGTGTAATTCCGCCCCCCCCCCCCCGCGTCGCCCAGCTTTCTTTCTTTCTATTTAAGTACCAGCCCTGGATGAGGCTTCCGAAACCCTAAAGGGACTTCTCAGGGAACCTCAAGGTTTCGCGCAGGGTCGCGGGGAGGGGGAAACGGCCTTGGCTCTGCGATCTGATTTCGGAAAGACCACCCCCGGGCCTTTCCGAGAGGCTGTATGCTGGAGACCCCCCACAAACACCGCTGGTTGTTTCTGAATTTCCCAAAAGGCCCTGGACAGGGCGTTGGGGGACTGCCAGATCCTCCATTCCGCGCCCGGACACAATGGCCGCCGGCACCCCGCACAAAGACGGGGGTGAGAGGGAGGCGCTGCGCCCCGCCACCGGCCAGGAAGAAGGGTCGAGGCTCCCACGGCGGAGACCTCGTTTTCCTGAGGCCGGGCCCAAGGCGGCCTCCTGGAGCCCCCTGCAGGGCTCCGGGGCCGCCGGCTGCTACGCGCAGAAGCCCCGGGTGGGTGGGCTGAGGCCTCGCTTACAGCTCGCGCTCCCCCGGGCCGGGTACCCGCCGAGCCACCGCCCCGTTGCTAGGCAACCGCCTTCCCTCAGGGGCGCCCCCTAGACCTCTCCTGGAAGGAGGGGTCTCGCCCCCGCGGCCTGCCCCAGCATAGCCAATCCGCGGGCCAAAGCGGCACGGAAGCGGGACGGCAAAGGCTCCCATTGGGCGCACGGCCTGTCAGGCACAAGGGAGGCGGCGCTCTCACCTGCGAGCCCAGTGAGCCGCGGGGGGCCACATCCCCCCTTCATCGGCCTGGTGGCTTCCAGACGCGACGGCGCTTCGCGGCAGAGTTGTACACCGCGGACTTGGGTCGGCCTACCTGGCTTGACTGCTCGCGCCGCGTCTCCCGGAGAAGCCGGCCTCAGTTTCCCCTGAAGAGACCGGGGGAACTTGCAAGCGCAGTCACTTCCGGTGCCGAGGCAGCGCGCGCGAGCCCGAGACGCAAGAGGAGTGCGCGCCAGGAGGGACTGGCTTCGAGACGTGGGGATGGGCGCCCCCTGGCGACGGATTTGAGGAGTCGCAGGCGCATTCTGTGGTTCTTCCATCCTTCCGTTTTTTATACTCAAAAGAGCACTTTTTCTTGGGTGTCCAACATCGGACAGGTTTCTCAACTTGTGTATATTGTCCTTAATTGTAAAACTGATAGCAGTATTGACCTCTCATCGAGTGTGCATCAGCTATCACTTAGAAACCCCGAAGAATAGAAAACCCTTAATTTGATTGGATCATTGAAGACAGTTGTGAACAAGGCAAGGCTTGGTCTCTGTTTTCGTGAAGACTTATGCCTTAGGAATGGAGACAGTGTCCAAATAGGAAAATACACAAAAAAAATATATTGAAAAAAAAACACCCCAATCCTGACATTTTGATAGCAATGACTAAATGAGAGTTGCTTTAGCGTGAGTGATCTTTTTCAAAATGCAAAGTTTGACTCTGACTGACCACTGCAGTAGAATGACATTTATTTAACAGGTTTTCTGCCCAAGCTGTCAAGTTTTATGTCCTCAAGATGACCTTAATTTCTGATCCTCCTGTCTCACGATTATACCCAGTTTCTGTGTCGCTGGGGATCAAACGGAGAGCCTTGTGCATACCAGGCAGGCGGCAGGCATCCTACCGAATGAGTTATAGCCCCAGTTTTTTTAAACTATTATTTTATTTGGGAGTGTGAGTGTGTGTGTAGGTGTAGGTGTATGTGTGCCATCAGGTGTGTGTGGAGATCAAAGGACAACGTTTGGGAGTTGATTCTTTCCAAGAGTGGAACTCAGACCTTCAGGCTTGCAAGGCAAGTTCCCTCTTTTCATACAGAGTCTACTTAGGTAGCTCTGTAACTCAGGCTGCCCTTGACCTCGAACTCACTGGATAGCCTAGGTTGGTCTTGAACTCATAGCAGTCTCCCAGCTTTGGTGGACTGAGAGCTACTGGGATCTCATTCCCTCACGTGCATATGGCCACTGTTGGATGCCCAGTCTGTAACATAATACATGCACTCTCTTCCTCTCCTGCTTCCTGGCTGATGAAGGACATGGCATCTGGAAGAAGCTGTTCCTTTGTCCATCACTGGACAGTCTGGAGACCGAATCCCACGGTCTTTTGCATAAGAAGGGGCAGCATATGCTGTAGGCAACAGAGTTCATTTGTAATCACATATAATTTTCTCAGTAGTAGCAGTGACTCCCACCAAACTATTTCAGCTTGCTTGCTTTATTATTTATTTCTGCACTTCCTTTCTCATCCTTGTATCTTCACATCCTTTGCCTTTATTTGACTTTCTTTCCTTTTTTTTTTTTTTTTTTTTTGAGACAGGGTTTCTCTGTGTAGCCTTGACTGTCCTGGACTCGCTTTGTAGCCACCGCCGCCTGGCTGAGTTTCTTTCATAGTAAAAAACAAACAAACAAACAAACAAACAAAAAACCCCAAACCCACAAACTATTAAAGAACCATTTGCAGGTTAGAGAGATGGCTCAGTGGTTAAGAGCACTGACTGTGCTTCCAGAGGTCCTGAGTTCAATTCCCAGCAACCAGATGATGGCTCACAACCATCTATAATGTATACATAATAATAAATAAATCTTTAAAAAAAAAGAACCATTTGCTACTACAGTAAAAATATTCTTTTTGCTGTTATTCTCTTTATGTATTCCTGGCTGTCCTGGACAGACTGGCATCAATACAGAGATCTTCCTGCCAGGGTCTGGGATTAAAGGCCTGTGTCACTATGCCTGGCTAGTAAGAACATTCTTGTGTGTGGCCTCAGTGTATTACAATACCTGTCAAGTCACCCTAAGTCATCCTGTGTTTTCTCGGGTGGTTTGTGTCTGTTCAGTATTATCAAGTTGTCATTTTTGGTTCAAAATTATTGTGGCCTTCAACTAACTGGACCAACTGAGTGACCTTTGATAGTATATTATGTGCGTAGGTTAGTTGATGTTATATACTGTATGTACACAGATACATGCCTTAGTGAAGGGTTTTCTGGTATGCTTGGGGTCAAAATGGTTGATTCTTGGTGTGTGGTATTGTGGTTCAAACCCAGTATCTTGGCTCATGGTAGAGGGGGTTTGTGTGTATGTGTGTGGTGACAATGATAGGGCTGAAGGAGAAAGAAACCTGTTTTTGTTATGATCCCAAGTGTGGGATGGGGAACTGTCTTGTGTGAGAACAGGTGAGGTTAATCCACTAGAAGACAAACCACCTCATGCAGGAACTTGATGTTAGCTGAAAAGATCCGTGAACAGACTCTGGGAGGAGGTATATAAATGAGCCCAAAAACCGGAGGCGGGGCCTTTGGAGACTTGGGATTGTTTTGGCTGTTCATGGCTCCACTTCGAGAAGCTCCTAGAGAGAACCACTTGGGGGAAGGCTTTGAGGCTCCGGCTCCTGTTGAGGTTCCGGGTTCTGGTTACTCCAGGTTCCAGCAGAAGAAATCCTGCTGATTACGCCAGGAGAATCATTCCTCGGAACTGATATGGTTACAGTTTTGTTATTGTATTCTTTAATCCTCTTTTCCTATTGTTTAGGTTAGTTGGGTTATAAGTGACATACGCTCTGTTAATAAGTTTGTAATAAAATATATTGGTTAAGAAAATTGAGCCTACATCGGGCCCTGTGTAGCCCATGTCGGCCTGAAAGAAGCTATGTAGCATAGGCTGGTTGTTGTTTTGTTTTGGTTTTGGCTTTTTGAGGCAGAGTTTCTCTGTGTAGCCTTGCCTTGCTGTCCTAGACTCACTTTGTAGACAAGGCTGTCCTCGAACTCACAGTGATCCTCCTGCCTCTGCCTCTGCTGGGATTAAAGGCGTGCGCCACCACGCCTGGCTTAGGCTGTTGTTTTAAATAGGTGTTTTTTCTTATAGTTCATTTATTATCTTATGTACATTGGTGTTTTGCCTACACGTGTCTATATGAGGGCATTGGATCCCCTGGAACTGGAGTTACAGACTGCCCTGTGGGTGCTGGGAGTTGAACCTGGGTCCTCTGTGAGAGCAGCCTGTGCTCCTAACCACTGAACTGTCTCTCCAGCTGGTGTAGGCTACTCTTGAGCTCTTACTCCTCTTCCTTCACGGCTGGAGTGCTGGGTTTATGGGTGTGCACCAGCATGCTCTATGTTGTGTGTGCTGGGGATTGAGCCCAGGGCTTTGTATATGCTAAGCAAGAACTCTACCAATTTCTATTTTTAAGACAGAAGCTGTGTAAGTTACTATCATGTAACTAAAGGCATTGTTTTTGTTTTACAAGTCTTCTGGCAATTTATGAGTGGAGATAGCTGAGACTTAATACAGGGAAGGCTGGGTTTCTGAAGTGTGTGGGACACACATGGACTCTTGGGAAGCAGGGTTTAGCTAGACAGGGATGAGACAGCCAGGCTGCATATATGTTGAACTGGATGGATAGGAAGGCCCTGTCTAAGTTGACAGCTAAATAGCAAGTGTGGAAAAACTGGATCATACCAAGTAGGTTGGCAGATTTGAAGCATTATTTTGGCCAGGTTTATGTTGAAGAGCTCATTCTCATCAGTTTATGTTGCAGGTGCCATTAAGCTTGGTCAAGAAAAAGCTATGTGTAAAAGTTCTTTGTTTCTGATTCTGGTATCAGGAGAGACTGAGTTTTACATTCCCTTTATATTTTTTTCCCTTTAGCTTTTCTTGGATCTGTTCTTTACAATGGGAGCCTGTACATCCAGCCTCTTCACTTTTCAAATTTTTATTAAAAAATACACACACACACACACACACACACACACACACACACACACACACACAAACATTTTTGGGAGAAGAGCAGAGAGGATAATTTATGTATCCTTTCACAAACTTACTATTTTTGCCATGGTAGCAGTTAGGAAACAGACTTGATAATGGTGGGATTGACTAGTCTTTGAGTTATTATTTAGATTTGCATTTTGAGACAGAGGCATGTAAATCAGTAGCCCAAGATCCTTTCTTAGAAAAAGATGGAATTAAGCATTAATAGAAAGGTGTTCTATCAGTCAGGGTTCTACGGAGGAACAGGAGATATGTGTGTATTTGGAAGCCTTGCAGGCTGTGGTCCGGCTAGTTCAGCAATGCTGTCCACCAATGGAAGGTCCAGGAATCCAGGAGTTGTTCAGTCTGCAGGCCGGACGGATGAGCTGGGCTCTAACGTCAGTGAGAGAACGGACTTGCCAGCAAGAGCAAGCAGGCAGAGAGAGCGAGCTGCCTTCTTCCACGTCCTTTCTATAGGCTGCCAGCAGAAGGTGTGGCCCAGATTAATATGCAGGTCTTCTACCTTGAGAGATCTGGATTAAAAGAATATTTTCCAGCTGGGCATGGTGGCTCACGCCTTTGATCCCAGCAACAAAGGAGGCAGAGGCAGGCAGAGTGCTGTGAGTTTGAGGCCAGCCTGGTCCACAAAATCCAGGACAGCCAGGCCTACACAGAGAAACCCTGCCTTGAAAAAAACAAAACAAAAAGAAAGCGACAAGATTCTGATTAGAAGGGGGTTTTCCCACTTTACATGATTAATTAAGGAAAAAAAAAGTCACAGATGTACCTACCTGCTTGGGTTTTAGTTAATTGTAGTTGACAACTAAGAATAGCCATCACATGTTGACCCCTTGTCAACTTGATGTATCTGCTTATATCTACTTATGCCATTTTTATTTTTATTTTTTGAGACTCCCTATGTAGACCCTGCTGGCCTTAAAGTCTGCTTGCCTCTGCCACCCCAGCACTGGGATTGCAGGCTTGCGCCACCATGCCAGGCTACGTATGCAGTTTTGTTTGTTTTTTGTTTTTGTTTTTGTCTTCTTTTGTTTTTCCAGACAGGACTTCTCTGTTGTAGCCTTACCGCTCCTGGGCTTGCTTTGTAGACCAGGCTGGCCTCGAACTCACAGAGATCCACCTGCCTCTGCTTCCCCAGGGCTGGGATTAAAGGCGTGCACCACCACCTCCTGGCCTCTTAGGCCATTCTTAATTTCCAAACGAAAACAATAGCCAGGTCATAATTACACGTGACATGATGTAACTATCCTTCATAGAGCTGCAAATGCATTATGGATGTTAGACTAGATGGCAATGCTCCTAGAGGGACATTCTTTTTGTTTGTTTGTTTGTTTTGTTTTTCAAGACAGAGTTTCTCTGTGTAGCCTTGGCTGTCCTAGACTCACTTTGTAGACCAGGCTGGCCTTGAACTCACAGAACTCCATCTGCTTCTACCTCCACAAGCGCTAGGATTATAGGCATGCGCCACTAAGTTTAGAAGAGCTAATCTTTCTTAACTCTACTGTGGAGAAGCAATCCTATTCCCCTCTGCTAATCTGGACCAGTTGTTATTCCTTTCTTTGCCTGCTGGCTTAAGGGCATCGGAAACCCAAAGGAGCCAGGAGAAGTCTCAACTTCTAGTTCAAATGGATGTTTGTTGTGGCTCCTGGCAGGAGTTGCCGGTTCCCAGTCTGGAACCAAAACTTCTAGGCCAGCAGAACTTAGGGCAGAGGGAACAGGAAGCAAACATTTTCCTAGTGGGTTACTAGGGATGATCGTGCATGGCACAATTCCCTTTTTGACCCCTTGATTCCTGGACCCATGGATCCTGGCGATGGCAGAAGCTGTACCCTATATTAGATGCAGATTCAAATCATGTACTGCCTTCTGGAGAGCTCTGTCCTAGCCCTGCAGCCCGCTGTCACCTAACTGCTGCTGTAACTGTTCTCAAAAGGTCATTCCATCCTTTTCAGGCCAGATGCTTCAGGGTGGTGGGGACTATGGTAAGACCAGTGGCCGTGATTGTGGGCCCACTGCTGCAAGTCTCTGGCTGTGAAGGGAGCAGAGTCAGCGTCTTCTCTAACTATCCCTGTTACTCTTTTTTTTTTTTTTTTAATTTGGAACCCTTCACAAATTTGCGAGCGATACAGAGAAGATTAGCATGGCCCCTGTGCAAGGATGACATGCAAATCCACATTACTCTTAATGGGCCCATGAACAGTGTCCATGATGGCTGAAATGGAGGTTAGGATGAGCTCGGCAGCATGGCCTTCCACTCACCAAGGCTGACATGGCTACAGCTGCTGCTCAATGCCAGATCTGCCCACAGCAGAGACCAACCCTGAGCCCCAGATATGCCTGAAGTTTTGCCCACTGTGCAGGTTTCCCTTTGCTGGTATCTTTCAGGGTTGCTTTAGAAAGGGGCTGTGATGCTGTAGTTACCCACCTCTGGGTGGCACCTGCATAACAGGCCGAACCATCACTAAACCAGCCCCTCGTCTCCTCTTCTTTGTCGTGGGGCACACCCATGAGGCATGCTTGGCAACACATGGTACTGCAGTGGGAGTAGAAACATAGGAGGCAGTCGGGCACCTTCTTTTCTTTTTCTTTTTTCCAGTTTTTAGGACAGTTTCTTTGTGTGGCCTTGGCTTTTCTGGACTCATTTTGTAAACCAGGCTGGCCTCAAACTGACAGAAATCTGCCTGCCTTGGCCTCCCGAGTGCTGGGATTACAGGCTCGGATTATGTAACTTGTTTATGCCTTCAGGACCTGCTTGGGACTGATCACATACATTTTACTTATATTTAGTTGATAATAGATTGCTGCTGTGCATGTCCTACTTTATAACACCCAGCTCATGATGACTAGCCTAGGTCACATCATGGCCCATCGTCAAACTTTCAGATTTCCACTAAGGCACAATAGTAGGTCAAGAGCTGTCACTCAAAGGGAGCATAGTTGTCTGTAGATGATAGTAGAACCGTGCTCCAAAATCCCAAAGGTCTCTTCTGTGATTCATCTATAGGGGCCTTCCAAAAGCTCCCAACAGCATCCTTATCTGCCACTGATACCTCAAGTACCATGGGGTCTGCTGAATCCTATGGCCCAAGTGGTAGAGCAACCTGCGCAGCAACCAGGTCCTATTCAAAGCTAGTAAAACTTGGAATAAGGGTCAAAATAATACACCTAAGTGAGGAATTATCTAGCTCCAGAATTCAAATGGGCCCACTAAAATACTCTACTTCTTTTTTGATGGTGGGAAGGGCTAGGTACAATAATTTATCCTTAACCTTAGAAGGAATATTTCTGCATGCCCCACATGAGTGGATTCCTAAGAGTTTCATTGAGGTAGAAGGCCCTTTAAATTTAGTTGGATTTATTTCCCATCCTCTGATGTGCATGTCACCAAGTTAGAAGTGGTTGCTACCTCCTCACATGGTCCAGTCAGCATAATGTTGTCGCTGTAGTGGACCAATGTAATACTGTGTGGAAGAGACAACGGTCTCTTTGTTAAGACACAAGGCTTGAAGTAAAACTGTAAAGGTATACTTCTGGCATGTCGACTAAGCAAATTGCTTCTGTTTGTTCTTATGGACAGGTACTGAGAGAAAGGCGTTTGCTAGATCAGTAGCAGCACACCACATACCAGGAAATGTGTTAATCTGCTCGCGCATATCAGCTTCACAGAAATCTGCCCACCCCTGCCTCCCCCAGTGCTGGCATTAAAGGCGTGCGCCACCACCGCCCAGCTTGCACAGAAAAAATTTAAAGTTTAACTTTTCAAATACCTTTCTACTGCTTCCAGGTTCTTCATGTGAAGTGTCTGTAAACTGCAAGCATCCACGAGAGGCTTGAGAGTGAGGCCGAGGTTTCTGAGGCCTGGCTGTAGGAGAAACATTAACTACAGGCCAGGTGAGCATTCACGGTGAGTTATACCCAAAGGGGTAAGAGAAACATTAGCATATCAGCCTCATAAGCCTTTAAGTAACTTGAGTGTCTTTTAAAGCTAATACATGTCTTAGAAATTCTTTAAATTTGGAAAGGAAAAAGTAAAATCACCCACTATCCTGCTTTTTAGAGAAATTATGACTGACATGTGCTGTTGTGTTGGAGATTAAAGCCAGAGCTTCACACACCTTATCACTGAGCTAGCCTCAAACCTTTTTGTACTTTTAATTTTTATTTTATTTTGTGCATATTTTAAATCTTATTTTATACATGTAGTATTTTGCCTGCATGTGTGTCTGCGCATCTCTTGCCTGTCTGGTGCCCATGGAGGCCAGAGGAGGATGTTGGTTCAGACAGTTGTGAACTATCATGTGGGTGCTGGGAGCCCTACTCAGGTCTTTTGGAAGAGAAGCCCATACTTACTTATTTTCTTTCTTTCCTTCATTTGTTTTTTCTTTTCCAGCAAAGGTTCTGTGTAGCCTTTGCTGTCTGTACTCACTCTATACACCAGGTTGGCCTTGAACTCACAGAGATCCGCCTGCCTCTGCCTGGGATTAAAGACGTGAGCCACCACACCTGGCCTGAGAGGCCGAATCTCTTAATTACTGACCCAAGCCTCCAGTTCTTTTTTTTTTGGACTTTGTTTTGGTGTTCTGAGACAGTGTCTCACTATGTAGCCCTGCCTGGCCTGGAGCTCACAGCGATCTGCCTGCCTCCGGAGCGCAGCGATGAAAGGTGAGCGCCTCCATAACTGGCCCTTTTGGTACTTTCTATTTGGAGTCAGGGTCTCAGGCTCTGCTGAGACTGGCCGTGAGCCTGTGATTCTCCCGCTTTTACCTCCTGAGTAGTTAGTATCGCAGGTCTGTGCCTCCATGCCTAGCATGAACGGCATTATAGATTTTTGAGTATATTTCAAGTAAAAAGAAAGATATGAGGTATGGGGATGGAGAGTACACATACAATGTCAAATTTAGGAGATTGAGGCAGGAGAATCAGAAATTCTGGGCTAGCTTTGCCCATAAATTCAGTTCAAGGGGTCAGCACATGCCTTTAATCCCAGCACTCAGGAGGCAGAGGCAGGTGGATTGCTGTGAGTTCAAGACAAGCCTGGTCTACAAAGTGCGTCCAGCACAGCCAGGGCTACATAGAGAAACCATGTCTTGGAAAAAAAAAAATTCAGTTCAAGGCCAGCCTAGCCTATATTTTTTGGTGATTCTGCCTCAAAACAAAACAAAAAACAAGCTGTGCTTGGTGGCACATCTTATAATCCCAGCACTTGGGAGGTGGTGGCAGAAGTGTTAGGAGTTGAAGGTCATTCTCAGCAATATAGTCATTTTAAGGCTAGGCCGGGCAACGTGTGATCCTGTCTCAGAAATATGTCATGGGAGGTATGGGGAGCGGGGGAAGCCCTGAATGATTGTGTGTAGTTAATATGAACACACACAGATAAACAAAACAAACGTGGGCCAGGTATGGTAGTGGGCATCTTTAATCCCTGCACTTGAGAAGTAGAGCCAGGCAGATCTCTGTTTTTTGTTATTTTGTTTTTGTTTTTTGTTTTGAGACAGGGTTTCTGTGTGTAGCCTTGGCTCTCCTGGACTCTGTAGATCATGCTGGCCTTGAATTCCAAGCGATCCTCCTGCCTCTGCCTCCCAAGTGCTGGGATTAAAGGTGTGTGCCACCCCGCCCAGCTAACCAGGCTGATCTCTGTAAATTCAAGGCTAACTTGGTCTACCTAGAGATTTCCTGGACATCCAGGGCTAAATAGAGAGAGACACTATCTAAAAACAAACTCAGTAATGTACGAAACTTACAAGATGTGTGTGTGTGTGTGTGTGTGTGTGTGTGTGTGTGTGTTATTTACAGGAACATGAGTACCATGGTGTGTGTGGAGGCCAGAGAATAATTTAGGAGCTGAATTTTCTTTCACCGTAGGCAGGGATTGAACTCAGGCTCGCACGCATCTCCCTTACCCATCAAGCTGTCTCCATTGTCCTTGCTTGGCTTTTGAAATAAAGTCTTGTAGGCTGCCCTCAAATCCACTGTGTAGCCAAGGCTGCCCTCAAATCCACTGTGTAGCCGAGGCTGGCCTCCATCCTGCTGCTTCAGCACTCAAGTGCTGTGATTCCATTCATGAGGACCCCATGCCTGTCTGGAATTGGTGAGTTGCAGAAAGAACAGAACACGTTTGCTTGGCGTTTCTGGGCAGTGGTGAATTAGAGCAAATGTCCAGTGTGTCCTGTGTTGACTTTTGAATGTTTAGATGGTGAGGGGGTTGTTTTGGACTTTAAATTGGCCCAACCTTGGAAGCTACATAGATCTGTTTCTGTAAACAGATCCGATTTCAACATAGAAGTTAGCAACTGTGGAAACAAAGTCCATTAGACTTTCTTCAGATTTAGTTTGTACATTTGATTACTAGTCAGAACTAGATGTTGGATATGTTGCCATTTGCTAACTCTAGTTCCTTATGTACAAAGGGAAAATGAAGATGGTAAAATGAAAATATGTGTCAATGTATGAGATCACTTACCCCTAGGAAAGCGTTCGTGAGGAAGTGGCATTGCATGGATGGGGTTATTTTAACTGATTGTTCTAATGAAGCATTGGCTTCTGTGTACTCTCTTGAATTCCCAGCGGGTTAGCTTGTGCTTTCCTCTCTGTCTCAGTGGTGAGGGGCTCCAGCTTCTAGCACATCCATGTGTTTTGCTAGGAGCTGCTAGCCTGCAATTTCAGGCCCGCTTAGAATGCGCTCTGCCGCTCCCCACCTCTTCTAACCTGCCCCTTTTGATTTATAGTGCTTGTCAAGGCTGCTTATTTTTGGTTTGAGGATGAGTGAAGAGAGACGAGAGGCCACAAGAGGCTAATTTCAGATGAATGTAGAAACAGGTTACATTGCTTCTTCTGCGACCTTCCTCATGTGCATTTTTCTCCATTTATTTCCCCTTTTCACCCATTTCTTCCCCAGAAATTGTTTTGTTTTGTTTTGTTTTGTTTCTTTCCAGTCATTGATTCTCTGTATAGCTCTAGCTGCCCAAAAACTCACTCTGTAGACCAGGCTGACCTGTGCCTCCAAACACCTGGGATTAAAGGCGTGTCCCACCACCATGCCTGGTTTAGATGACTTTTTAATCTGTAGGTTTCTTTAGATCTCACTGCTCTCAGCAGCCTTCACTGACCCTCCTTCACCCAGGTCGCTGCTCTTCCTGAGTACTCACTTTTATGTGTTTTTAGGAAAAGGAGCCCCCTGTGTCTGTTCTTGGTTTGTTTGTTTGCTTGTTTGTTTCAAGGCAAGGTTTCTCTGTGTAGCCTTGGCTGACTGGGAATTTGTAGACCAGGCTGACCTGGAAGTCACAGAGCTCCTGAGTGCTGAGATTAAAGGGGTGCACTACCATGCCCGCCTTTTTGTCTGTTTCTTAAGGAAAAGGATTACACATATATGTATCTTTTCAGTGTTTATTTTGGGAAGCAGCAAATGGGCTCTATGATATGATACTGGTTTTTGTTATTTGTTTTTTCCCAAAGACAGAGTTTCTCTGTGTAGCCTTGGCTTTCCTGGACTCATAGATCCCTGTTCTCTGGAAGAACAGACAGACCCAGACTTTTCCCCCCTCAGATTTCCTGTAAGGTTATATTATTTTTCATTTCTTTCTTTTTATTTATTTAATTTTCATTTACATATTTTGTTGAGACAGGGACTTATTTTATAACCCTTGCTGGCCTGGATTTTGCTGTGTAGATCAGGCTGGCCTCGAACTCAGAGATCCATCCACCTGCCTTTGCCTCCCAGTGCTGGGATTAAAGTGCCACCAAGCCCAGCTTTTTATTTTATTTATTTATTTATTTATTTTTCTTTTTCCAGACAGGGTTTCTCTGTGTAGCCTTGTCTGTCCTGGATTCACTTTGTAGACCGGACTGGCGTCGAACTCAGAGATGTGAGATCTGCCTGTCTCTGCCTCCTGAGTGATGGGATTAAGGGTGTGCATCACCAAGCCCGACTGCTAAATAATACTATATTCCTGAGAATATTTGTAGTTTTTTCAGTAGTCTGTAATGTGGTAGTTTCAGATACTTTTGAAATATGAAGCTAATTCTCTTGCTTGGCAGCTTGATTTCGCTAAGGGGGTGTGCTTGATGCGTCTGCGTCTGCCTTTTCCCCCCTTCAGTGAAACCTGTTGACAGAAACTCAATCGTGGTTAAGGGGTGCAGGAAGGATCTTGTTCCCACCGTTCATGGGGTCTCCCTTAACCAGCTGCCCTTAGCTTTGACCTGTGCGGTATCCCACCAGCTTCAAGAGACGTTCATGTTTTGACATCCTAGTATTTGTTGTTTGCGGTGAGGCAGTGCTGTGAAACCATCTTGCTTTAGCAGTTACTTTGCTCTGTGTCCTGGCCCTCCTCCTCTCCTGTTTATTTTCTCACTGAGCTACATCCCCAACCCTACTTTGGTTTTCTTCATATGTTTTGTCAGCCTTTAGCAAAGAGGATGGGAGTTCTCAAGGGATAACTGATACATATTTGTTAATTTGCTCCCACTTTGAGCAGAGACTGGGTGATTCTCCCACCCCCACCCCCACCCCAACAGGGTTTCTCTGTGTAGCCTTGGCTGTCTGGACTTGCTTTGTGGATCCACCTGTCTCTGTCTCCCTGAGAGCTGGGATTACAGGTGTGACCTACCAAGCCTGGCTGAGACAGGGTGTTTTTAATTGTTGGAGACAGAGTCTCATTTTGTAGCCCAGGATGACTTCAAATGTGAGTTAGTTCTCTTGCCTCAGGTTCTCAAGTGCGGTGCCTGCTGCTTTTACAGAGGACACAGGTTTGGTTTCTTTCTGTTTGCTTTTTTTTTTCTTCTTTTTTTGAGACAGGGTTTCTCTGTGTAGCCTTGGCTGTCCTGGATTCACTTTGTAGACCGGACTGGCGTCGAACTCAGAGATGTGAGATCTGCCTGTCTCTGCCTCCTGAGTGATGGGATTAAGGGTGTGCATCACCAAGCCCGACTGCTAAATAATACTATATTCCTGAGAATATTTGTAGTTTTTTCAGTAGTCTGTAATGTGGTAGTTTCAGATACTTTTGAAATATGAAGCTAATTCTCTTGCTTGGCAGCTTGATTTCGCTAAGGGGGTGTACTTGATGCGTCTGCGTCTGCCTTTTCCCCCCTTCAGTGAAACCTGTTGACAGAAACTCAATCGTGGTTAAGGGGTACAGGAAGGATCTTGTTCCCACCGTTCATGGGGTCTCCCTTAACCAGCTGCCCTTAGCTTTGACCTGTGCGGTATCCCACCATCTTCAAGAGACGGTCATGTTTTGACATCCTAGTATTTGTTGTTTGCGGTGAGGCAGTGCTGTGAAACCATCTTGCTTTAGCAGTTACTTTGCTCTGTGTCCTGGCCCTCCTCCTCTCCTGTTTATTTTCTCACTGAGCTACATCCCCAACCCTACTTTGGTTTTCTTCATATGTTTTGTCAGCCTTTAGCAAAGAGGATGGGAGTTCTCAAGGGATAACTGATACATATTTGTTAATTTGCTCCCACTTTGAGCAGAGACTGGGTGATTCCCCCCCCACCCCCACCCCCACCCCAACAGGGTTTCTCTGTGTAGCCTTGGCTGTCTGGACTTGCTTTGTGGATCCACCTGTCTCTGTCTCCCTGAGAGCTGGGATTACAGGTGTGACCTACCAAGCCTGGCTGAGACAGGGTGTTTTTAATTGTTGGAGACAGAGTCTCATTTTGTAGCCCAGGATGACTTCAAATGTGAGTTAGTTCTCTTGCCTCAGGTTCTCAAGTGCGGTGCCTGCTGCTTTTACAGAGGACACAGGTTTGGTTTCTTTCTGTTTGCTTTTTTTTTTCTTCTTTTTTTGAGACAGGGTTTCTCTGTGTAGCCTTGGCTGTCCTGGATTCACTTTGTAGACCGGACTGGCGTCGAACTCAGAGATGTGAGATCTGCCTGTCTCTGCCTCCTGAGTGATGGGATTAAGGGTGTGCATCACCAAGCCCGACTGCTAAATAATACTATATTCCTGAGAATATTTGTAGTTTTTTCAGTAGTCTGTAATGTGGTAGTTTCAGATACTTTTGAAATATGAAGCTAATTCTCTTGCTTGGCAGCTTGATTTCGCTAAGGGGGTGTACTTGATGCGTCTGCGTCTGCCTTTTCCCCCCTTCAGTGAAACCTGTTGACAGAAACTCAATCGTGGTTAAGGGGTACAGGAAGGATCTTGTTCCCACCGTTCATGGGGTCTCCCTTAACCAGCTGCCCTTAGCTTTGACCTGTGCGGTATCCCACCAGCTTCAAGAGACGGTCATGTTTTGACATCCTAGTATTTGTTGTTTGCGGTGAGGCAGTGCTGTGAAACCATCTTGCTTTAGCAGTTACTTTGCTCTGTGTCCTGGCCCTCCTCCTCTCCTGTTTATTTTCTCACTGAGCTACATCCCCAACCCTACTTTGGTTTTCTTCATATGTTTTGTCAGCCTTTAGCAAAGAGGATGGGAGTTCTCAAGGGATAACTGATACATATTTGTTAATTTGCTCCCACTTTGAGCAGAGACTGGGTGATTCCCCCCCACCCCCACCCCCACCCCAACAGGGTTTCTCTGTGTAGCCTTGGCTGTCTGGACTTGCTTTGTGGATCCACCTGTCTCTGTCTCCCTGAGAGCTGGGATTACAGGTGTGACCTACCAAGCCTGGCTGAGACAGGGTGTTTTTAATTGTTGGAGACAGAGTCTCATTTTGTAGCCCAGGATGACTTCAAATGTGAGTTAGTTCTCTTGCCTCAGGTTCTCAAGTGCGGTGCCTGCTGCTTTTACAGAGGACACAGGTTTGGTTTCTTTCTGTTTGCTTTTTTTTTCTTCTTTTTTTGAGACAGGGTTTCTCTGTGTAGCCTTGGCTGTCCTGGATTCACTTTGTAGACCGGACTGGCGTCGAACTCAGAGATGTGAGATCTGCCTGTCTCTGCCTCCTGAGTGATGGGATTAAGGGTGTGCATCACCAAGCCCGACTGCTAAATAATACTATATTCCTGAGAATATTTGTAGTTTTTTCAGTAGCCTGTAATGTGGTAGTTTCAGATACTTTTGAAATATGAAGCTAATTCTCTTGCTTGGCAGCTTGATTTCGCTAAGGGGGTGTGCTTGATGCGTCTGCGTCTGCCTTTTCCCCCCTTCAGTGAAACCTGTTGACAGAAACTCAATCGTGGTTAAGGGGTGCAGGAAGGATCTTGTTCCCACCGTTCATGGGGTCTCCCTTAACCAGCTGCCCTTAGCTTTGACCTCTGCGGTATCCCACCAGCTTCAAGAGACGTTCATGTTTTGACATCCTAGTATTTGTTGTTTGCGGTGAGGCAGTGCTGTGAAACCATCTTGCTTTAGCAGTTACTTTGCTCTGTGTCCTGGCCCTCCTCCTCTCCTGTTTATTTTCTCACTGAGCTACATCCCCAACCCTACTTTGGTTTTCTTCATATGTTTTGTCAGCCTTTAGCAAAGAGGATGGGAGTTCTCAAGGGATAACTGATACATATTTGTTAATTTGCTCCCACTTTGAGCAGAGACTGGGTGATTCCCCCACCCCCACCCCCAACCCCAACAGGGTTTCTCTGTGTAGCCTTGGCTGTCTGGACTTGCTTTGTGGATCCACCTGTCTCTGTCTCCCTGAGAGCTGGGATTTCAGGTGTGACCTACCAAGCCTGGCTGAGACAGGGTGTTTTTAATTGTTGGAGACAGAGTCTCATTTTGTAGCCCAGGATGACTTCAAATGTGAGTTAGTTCTCTTGCCTCAGGTTCTCAAGTGCGGTGCCTGCTGCTTTTACAGAGGACACTGGTTTGGTTTCTTTCTGTTTCCTTTTTTCTTTTTCTTCTTTTTTTGAGACAGGGTTTCTCTGTGTAGCCTTGGCTGTCCTGGATTCACTTTGTAGACCAGGCTGGCCTGGAACTTACAAAGATCTGCCTGCCTCTGCCTCCTGAGTTCTGGGATTAAAGGTGTGTGCTACCGCGCCCTACTTAAATACGGTTTTTTAATATTGCTATTATATTCTAATATTTTATATTATGAACATAGTGAATTTTTTAATCCTCATGGAATTAAGTTCTCACCTAGCCAAGACTTCATGATCACACTCTGTTTAAAAAGAGAAGCCAGTGAATGAATTAGATTTGTTCTAAGTAATTATGAAAATTGATAAGGTTGTTATTGACCAGGGAAACCAATACCTCCTGTGAGTGTTTGTAATGCTCTAAATCAGTGGTTCTAACCCTTGGGACCCCTTTTGGGGTCAAACGGCCCTTTCACTGGGTTCACCTAAGACCATTGGAAAACACATTACAATTCGTAAGAGTAGCAAAATTACAGTTATGAAGTAGCAACAAAAATAAATTTATGGTTGGGGTCACCATGACGTGAGGACTGTATTAAAAGGTCACAGCGTTAGGAAGGCTGAGAACTACTGCTCTAATGATGTGTTGGCATGGTTGTTTTCTCTCTGTCTGCCTCTTGACTTTCTCTAACTTTCCCCAGTCGACTATCTGTCTTTCCTTTTTTTTTTTTTTCTTCCTCTCTTTGGTGTAGTTCTATAGTGAGGTCGCTTTGGAAGTTGAAATGTAGTATAAACTGGCCATAAACTGATCCTTCTGCCTCAGCTTCCTAAATGCTCGGACTGCAGATGTGATCCACCATGCTGACATTTCCATCTCACTTGCTGTGTGTGGTGGCCTGGATGCTTTGATACAGATGTTTTTTGTGAAACTCATAAAGTTGGGAGATACTCAGTAAAGGTCTGGTAATAAAAACATAGTGAACAAGAAGTAAAACAGTTGCTGTTGTCAATGGAAAGGGCTGTGGAGTGGCAAGGGCCCTTCAGACAGAGTGCAGAGATGGCAGAAGAATTTGTCTAAAAACTATCCTTCAGTGAGAGTGATAGAGAGCTGGGTGGTGGTGGCGCACGCCTTTAATTCCAGCACTTGGGAGGCAGAGGCAGGTGGATCACTGTGAGTTCGAGGCCAGTCTAGTCTACTGAGTGAGTCCAATGCAGCAAAGGCTACACAGAAACCCTGTCTGGAAAAAAAAAAAGGAGGAAGGGAGGGAACATTTGTCACGTTGATTGGCATAAGCTGAGTTGATCCTACAAAGCCAGGTTCTCTGGTTCATCCATTTCTATCTAGTTGACTCAGCACTTCCACGTGACCTGGATCTTGGGGAACTAAGCAGATGTCTGCAATTTTGTTTTACAGACTTGTTACCCTCCAGATCTGCGACCAAGATGAACCGAGATCCCCAGACTCCCGTACTGCAAACCAAATACCGTGCAAGGCCTGTGACGTGCAAAAGTGCAGCAGAGCAGGAGGCTGAGGAGCTTGAGAAACTGCAACAGTAGGTCCCTGCTCACTTTCAGTCCCACGGGGACAGTGGTGGCTGTTTTCCTTCCCATGAAATGTGTGGCATGCAGTGACTCCGTAGGTTGTGTTCCTGCCTCTCTGACTGAGAGTGGGACCATGGAGGTGCCCTGGAGCATCATCTGATAAACACCCAATTCAGTGCAATGTAATGGGGGTAGCAGAGCCTCACTTTGGATTCTAATTGAGGATAAGGTTAGTCTAGGTAGACCACACCTTTGCCTGATTATCAAAGCACCTGCAGCTTGACTCTCGGGAGAAGCTGGAACTTAATGTAGTCAGCACTGAAGCTCATCTCCCTGCACCGGCCATGATCGTTATGGTACTGGGGTGAAACCCAGGGCCCATGTGCACGTAGGACAAACACTGTGCTGTTGTTTTCAAGTAGAGCCTCACTGAGTGGCTTGGGCTGGCTGTGTAGCTCAGTGTGTCTTGATTATGTTAGTCTCTTGCCTTGGCCTGGATCTCTGGGATTACAGACCTAGGTCGTCAGCCTGCAGGGGTTCATGTATTCCTAGCGAGCCTCAAAATTGCTATTAGCCAAAGGTGACTTTTTCATTTTATGTTTATGGGAGTTTTGCTTGCATGTAATGTTTCCTTATCACTGACATGCCTGGGACCCATGGAAGCCAGGGGAGGCTTTCTGTCCTGTGGAGCTGGAGTTACAGATGGTTGTTAGTCACCACGTGGATGCTGGGAATTGAGCCTTGTCTGGAGTAGCAGCCAGTACTCTTAACCTAAGACATCTCTCCAGCCCCAAATTTGAATTTCTGGTCCTCCTCTCTCTGCCTGCTGAGTGCTAGGATTACAGGCACCTGCCTCCATGGAGCCCAGCCCCAGCCCCAGCCCCAGCAGGGTTTCGATGATGTCATTTACTCTTTTTTCAGGAGGTGAAGAACATGGCTGTGGAGAGGATGGATTTTGTGTACATGGTGGACCATCTTACTGCTTATTTATAGGTTCTGTTCTACTTTGTGCAGATTTTATCTGATTTAAAAGCATTTTGTATTTATTACTTAAATTTCTTTGTTACAGATACAAATTCAAAGCACAGGAATTTGATCCCAGGATCTTGTGACCCTTTAAAAAAGGTTATTTCAAGTCAAGTTGGAAAATGTAGGCTGAGCCTTTCTATCGTCAGCAGCAAGAGTACAGACCGGGCTTCAGCAGCGCCTCTGTACGCTGTCCGGGTCCATGCAGTTGTCTTCCTTAGTGCCATAAGAAGGGTCCCTGCCTCACAGAACAAAGATCGAATCCCACAGCCTGGGGCTGCTTCTCATTTGTACTGTGACTAAAACCACAGACTTTATTTTATGGTTAAAATACATATATAGAAAGGGTGGTGGTGGGAGACCAGGTGGAAAGTTAAAGCTGTGCCAGAACAAAACCTGAAATTCTAGTGTCTGAAAGAAGTGCGATTAAAGCCAAAAGTCTGTGTAAAATGATTTTTAAAAACCTGGCATTCCCCAGCTCTCAGGCACGTTGCCACATACGCGTCTGAGAAAGGTTCTCTCTCATGTGACGCAGAGAGCAGCTTCTACTGGAATCGCGTGGAGAATTTGGGAGACACAGGCACTGTCAGGGGAAGTTCACTCGATTTCACCTCCACTGCTGGGTACTTGCGGATTGGGTTTGCCTTGTGCACCTGCAGTGAAAGAAAAGCAAAGTCACCACAGGAAACCTATCCCGCAGAGGATGTCAGATCCTGTTGACAGCTTCAGGGCCTCCCCACCTTCAAGTCTCTGAGTAACAGGAAACTATAAAGAACTCTTGCCAGACACAGCAACGCACACCTCTAGCCCAGATCCCAGGAGTTCAGCACACCTGCCTAGACTACGTGGTGAGACAATGTCCCCAAACCAAATGAAACCAAAACAGTCTCTGAGCAAGTATACTGGAAGGCATTTTGTCAATTTGACACAAGCCAGGCTTATCTTGGAAGAATAAACTTCAACTGAAAAAACATGGCCAAACAAGCCTTTTTTTTCCCCCAAGATGCTTTCCGGTTTTATCACAGCAACAGAAAGCAAACGGAGACACAGACAAAGCAATATTTACTCCTGAATATGTGTATGAACCCGAAAGACAGGACGAGTAAGTCAACGTTCAAAGCAGCACAGCCTAGCAGAGAAGCAACGGACCTTTTTTTAGACCCAAAAGAAAACCTAAGCTTTCCTCTAATATTCCAAACTGGCAGTCACTAGCCTCCTTGTGCCAGACAGATTACTTAATTTCGTGCACAATAAATATTTTATGGGGGGGGGGGTCTTGCAAGAATCAGTGAAAAGCATTGATTTTAATAGTAATTTTATATAAAAAGTATGTATACATATACTTTTTAAATTCAAGTGTTTTTATATATTTAAATATATGGTATCTTTATATAAAAAGTTCCCTGGCTGAGGTGTGGTGATACATGTCTGTAATCCCAGTACCTGCAAGGGGAAGGCAGAGGCAGGATGACGACCGCAGATACTGCTCAAAACAAACAAATAAACAAGCAAACAAACGGGGGTGGGGTGGGGGGAGAGGTTCCCTTTGAGGAATCAGAGAATTGTATTCTGCAGATTACACAGGTGAGACACCTACCTTCCCCTTCTGCATTTCTTTTATTTTCTTTTCCTTCTGCAGCTGGCGTTCTTTGTCTCGGGTGTCAAAGGAGAAGGGGCATACCTCCACATTTCTTGCCCCTGGGATGTGGGGCTTATAAGGCACTCCATAATGAGGTACAGGTTGAGCTCTTATCACTACTGGTTTATCCTCTTCCTAAGAGAGAAACTATGGGTTAGAAGCAAGACTCCTCCTTTGGCCCCAGCTCACCCTCTTCAGAATGTGGGAAAATCCACTAATTAATACAAGTCCACAGCCCTGGGTGGCCTAGCTTCCTTTTCTTTCGAGGACAGACAATGCCAATTCAGCAGCCGCATCATGGATCAAAGCAATGTAACAGCATTTGGTAAATGACTATCACAATTACTCGGTAAAAATCTCAAATTTCTCACAGGAATGCTGGGATAGCTAAGTGAGGTCAGAGAGATAAAATGAAGATCAGAAGAAAGGTGCTAAGTAAGCATGCTTACACCTTAGACTCTGACTCAGACTCCAGACTCCACTCCAACATGTGACTGGAATTAATGGTTGCCAAACCCAGAATAGGACCAAGTAAGTTGTTTGGGTTCAAGCTAGTAACATAAGATTACCATGTATTTTAGTTCCAATTGAACCTATAAAAAGGTTTATGCTGAGATCTGCTATAAAATTACCCTAACTCTGGATATTTATAGATAAAATGGGAGATGTAACAAGAAGCTAGCATGATCAATGACAGTTCACATTTTACCGTTCTATGAATCATCACCTTTAGTCACCTTTGTGACCCTTGGGTGTTAAGGACAATACAGTGTAACTGCTTGGTATGAATTTTAAAGGTCCTTTACTAACAGTGACAATAATTCAGGGAACTCTTGACCATGTTACAAGGACAGCATGATCTCAACGCTCTAATGCTCAACTTTCCTGCTCTTCTCATAGCTTGTAACCCACTATCACCGAAAGCCGAGCCCCACCCACTACAGTGCGCTAGAGGGACAAGGCAGATGATCAGACACCCGTGTCAGGCTTACAGACAAGAGCTGACTGCCTCTGGGCCCCATTAAGTGTAAAGACTCAGAGTGGTCATGCAGAAGGAAAAAAGGGGCCCCCTCTCCCTGGGGGAGTCACCTCATCTTCTCTGGTGGGCACTCGGATCCTGTTCTTCAATGCAAAAACTGGTGACTTGGGGACAGTAGCTGGAATTATTTTCTTTTCAGGAACACCCTAGAACACAACTCAATTAGACATCCCATGTCTAACTGAAATACTAAAAACTGGGAAGCTAAAAAATACTAAAAAGTCGGGAAGATAAAAGCTGGATGAGGGGCCACTTGCCAAACAAGCCTGGCTCAAAGTTGTCCTGTGATCTCCACATGAGCATGCAAGGACTAACACTCATATAAACGTCACACGCGCACACACACACACACACACACACACACACACACACACACACGATCTGTGCCAAGACAACATAAGCCTCCACTGCCAGCACTGCTAGGACTCTAGAAGAAGCCCCACTCAAGGAAACCAACTGAGAAATGTGTACATCCCTTAAACAAAATAGTGTAGTGTTTACATGTAACCTATGCACACCTTTCCATATATTTCATGTCATTAGCATATTGTTCATAATTCTTAACACGACGAAAATGTGTTGAGTGCACTTATCATATTATGTAGGGAATATTAGCCAAGGAAAGTAGCCTGCATATGATCAGTACAAATGTTATCTCTTCCATCCATAGTTAGCTGAATTCACAGAAAGAGAACTCAAAATTGTAGTTGATCGTACCTGCTAAACCTCACTGTGCTTAAGTCAGAAGCTCCCCTCCTGTGCCTTGTCTGTACGTACTGTAAAGCTGGTGTTATTTCAGTCCATGAATCTCCAGTACCCAGGGAGATCTTATTCATTTAAGGCCATCAGTAAATGTTAGCTAACTGAATACAGGACGGCTTGCACCTTGGATTCAGAGGCTCCTGTGGGAGCCTGTCGACTCAATAATACCGCAACCACTCAGCACAGGCTTCAGTCTTACAGTGGCCCCGCCCACAGAGTCTCTAGCCCAGGATGGCCTTAAGCTCCCTAAATAGCTGGAGATGACCTTAAATTCCTCCTGAATATTGGGATTACAGATGTCCATAAATCCTGGTTTATGTGATAACCAGGACTGAAACCAGAGCACCCACATGCTAGACAAGTGCTCTATACGCCTACCTCTGGGTTTTTCAAAGCCACTTTATGGGGCATATAAGATACTCGTGTGATATTTACTCTAGTTTTATTTTTTAAAGACAGAATCTCATTATAAAGACCAAGGTGAAGTAAAAAATTAAAATTAAAGGGGGGGCACTGGAAAGATGGCTGAGATTAAGAGCACTGACTGTTCTTCCTGAGGTCCTGAGTTCAACTCCCCGCAACCACATGGTAGCTCACAACCATCTATAATGTGATCTGATGCAGAAGAAAGCAGCTTCCTTCAAGGCTCACCCAAACACAGTCATCTTCCAAGAGCCCTTTGTTCCCAAGAAAGAGAAGAAGTCAGCTGCTGGTAGTGTTCTGTGTGCTCGTGCGGGTGGGACAGAGTGCCACGCTTTGCGGGGACGTACTTAGGACTCAACTAGGGGAGAACGGCGGCGCTGTGTCAACAAGAGATGCTTTATCTGAGGGCATGGTAGCTTTCCTCCCTCAGGCCCAGGCTTTTGTCGCCTTTGCTGGACCCCTAGCTCCCTTTGTGTTAAGTCTGTGGGGCAGACTGATAGAACAGGAACCGAGGCCGATGCAGCTGACCACACCCAACGGGGAGCAAGTGGATGAGGGATGGTGCCGTTGGGCAGTGTGGCAGGAGGTTGGGACTCTTCCTTCTGACCCCAAGTCCCTGTGTAGGAGAGTGTAGCTGCCCCACCACCCGCGGCTCTTAGACTAAATGATTTCCAGAGGCCTTTCCGACTTCTCAGCATTCTGAGTCTGTGGCGCGGCCTAGCTCCATCTTCCTCCTCGGCAGCTTCTGGTTGCTAGCCATGTCTTTCGGGTTGGCCTACTTCTAGGGCCTTATGAGTACTGCACATGCATAGATATCACCTGAGGAACAAGAAGGAGGAGAGTAAGTTTCCTACCAGCACCTCACTGACTGGAGCCGCTTCCAGAGTCACTGGCACAGCAAGAGGGATTGTTGTTTGTTTCTTTGTTCTTGTTTTTTCTCTATTTAAAAAAAAAGATTTATTTATTATGTCCTGCATGCACACCTATAGGGCAGAAAATGGCATCAGATTACATTACAGATGGCTGTGAGCCACCATGTGGTTGCTAGGAATTGAACTCAGGACCTCTGGAAGAGCAGTTAGTGCTCTTAACCTCTCAGCCATCTCTCTAGCTCCCTTAAACCCCCCCCCTTTTTTTTTTACTTTCAAGTCAGGGTTTCTCTGTGTAGCCTTGACTGTCCTAGACTCATTTTGAAGACCAGGCTGGCCTCAAGCTCACAGAGATCCACCTGTTTCTGCCTCCCCAAGTGTTGGGATTACATTCATGCACCATCACACCTGGTTGAAAGAGTCAATGCTGACAAGTTTGTATAGATTTGAAGGTGAACAGATGAAAGGATTTCAATTGTTTTTGTTTTTACAAAAACAAGTTCTGCAAGAAGGTAAAGTCGAAAGACTCAAAACAATGTAAAACCAAGCTATCAGGAGAATATGGCTAAGCAGTATTGTTTTAAATGAGAATCCCAGATCGTTCTATTTTACCAATAAAGACACAGGAACCAGATGCTGGGTGAAAAACCTGCTAGCTCAGAAAGGCAGAGAAAGCACCCAGCTCACGTCCCGATGGAGAAGGCCCAAAAGTCTCACCAGCTCAGTTGACAACCCAGGAAGAAAAGGTCAAAAACCCCAAGGCCAAAGCCTTGCTAGCTCAAAGTCCAAAAAGCCAAATGTCAAGGAGCTGGGGTGCTAGAGAGCTAAGAGCCTGAGAACTAAAGCTAAAATCCCGAGAGTGGAAAATGCCAAAGACCCCTTCTGCTCTCTAATTCCTGTCAGCTGGCTTTAACTTTATTAAACCCTGTGTCCAGGAAGATCTTGGATTGAAGGTGTGTGCTAGGACTCAGCCACGCCAAACAAAAGATAGGTTTTTACAGTTCACAATCTGAGGGACCATACAGGGATCAAATACAATCTGAGGGATCAATCACATTGAGATAAAATATCCTGTAACATCTGGGTTGGTTGTGCATGCTTGTAACCTCAGCATTTGGGGGTAAGGGTTCATACTTACAAACTTTCTATTACGCATTGTTTCTCACTTTTTTAAGGTGGCCACATGAGTTGCTTTAAATGCAGTTTTTCTCTTCTTACTGCAGTGCTGGTGAATCAGCTAGGCAAGCACTCCACCGCTGTAGTGCTGTGTTCTCCTTAAATACCATTTCTTGGTTTTTGGTTTTGTTTTTTGAGACAGGGTTTCCCTGTGTAGCCTTGGCTGTCCTGGGCTCACTTTGTAGCCCAGGCTGGCCTGGAACTTACAAAGATCTGCCTGCCTCTGCCTCCTGAGTTCTGGGATTAAAGGTGTGTGCTACCGCGCCCTACTTAAATACGGTATTTTTAATATTGCTATTATATTCTAATATTTTATATTATGAACATAGTGAATTTTTTAATCCTCATGGAATTAAGTTCCCACCTAGCCAAGGCTTCATGATCAGACTCTGTTTAAAAAGAGAAGCCAGTGAATGAATTAGATTTGTTCTAAGTAATTATGAAAATTGATAAGGTTGTTATTGACCAGGGAAACCAATACCTCCTGTGAGTGTTTGTAATGCTCTAAATCAGTGGTTCTAACCCTTGGGACCCCTTTTGGAGTCAAACGGCCCTTTCACTGGGTTCACCTAAGACCATTGGAAAACACATTACAGTTCGTAAGAGTAGCAAAATTACAGTTATGAAGTAGCAACAAAAATAAATTTATGGTTGGGGTCACCATGACGTGACGACTGTATTAAAAGGTCACAGCGTTAGGAAGGCTGAGAACTACTGCTCTAATGATGTGTTGGCATGGTTGTTTTCTCTCTGTCTGCCTCTTGACTTTCTCTAACTTTCCCCAGTCGACTATCTGACTTTCCTTTTTTTTTTTCCTTCCTCTCTTTGGTGTAGTTCTATAGTGAGGTCGCTTTGGAAGTTGAAATGTAGTATAAACTGGCCATAAACTGATCCTTCTGCCTCAGCTTCCTAAATGCTCGGACTGCAGATGTGATCCACCATGCTGACTTTTCCATCTCACTTGCTGTGTGTGGTGGCCTGGATGCTTTGATACAGATGTTTTTTGTGAAACTCATAAAGTTGGGAGATACTCAGTAAAGGTCTGGTAATAAAAACATAGTGAACAAGAAGTAAAACAGTTGCTGTTGTCAATGGAAAGGGCTGTGAAGTGGCAAGGGCCCTTCAGACAGAGTGCAGAGATGGCAGAAGAATTTGACTAAAAACTATCCTTCAGTAAGAGTGATAGGGAGCTGGGTGGTGGTGGCGCACGCCTTTAATCCCAGCACTTGGGAGGCAGAGGCAGGTGGATCACTGTGAGTTCGAGGCCAGTCTAGTCTACTGAGTGAGTCCAATACAGCAAAGGCTACACAGAAACCCTGTCTGGAAAAAAAAAAAAAAAGAAGGAAAGGAGGGAACATTTGTCATGTTGATTGGCATAAGCTGAGTTGATCCTACAAAGCCAGGTTCTCTGGTTCATCCATTTCTATCTAGTTGACTCAGCACTTCCACGTGACCTGGATCTTGGGGAACTAAGCAGATGTCTGCAATTTTGTTTTACAGACTTGTTACCCTCCAGATCTGCGACCAAGATGAACCGAGATCCCCAGACTCCCGTACTGCAAACCAAATACCGTGCAAGGCCTGTGACGTGCAAAAGTGCAGCAGAGCAGGAGGCTGAGGAGCTTGAGAAACTGCAACAGTAGGTCCCTGCTCACTTTCAGTCCCACGGGGACAGTGGTGGCTGTTTTCCTTCCCATGAAATGTGTGGCATGCAGTGACTCCGTAGGCTGTGTTCCTGCCTCTCTGAGAGTGGGACCATGGAGGTGCCCTGGAGCATCATCTGATAAACACCCAATTCAGTGCAATGTAATGGGGGTAGCAGAGCCTCACTTTGGATTCTAATTGAGGATAAGGTTAGTCTAGGTAGACCACACCTTTGCCTGATTATCAAAGCACCTGCAGCTTGACTCTCGGGAGAAGCTGGAACTTAATGTAGTCAGCACTGAAGCTCATCTCCCTGCACCGGCCATGATCGTTATGGTACTGGGGTGAAACCCAGGGCCCATGTGCACGTAGGACAAACACTGTGCTGTTGTTTTCAAGTAGAGCCTCACTGAGTGGCTTGGGCTGGCTGTGTAGCTCAGTGTGTCTTGATTATGTTAGTCTCTTGCCTTGGCCTGGATCTCTGGGATTACAGACCTAGGTCGTCAGCCTGCAGGGGTTCATGTATTCCTAGCGAGCCTCAAAATTGCTATTAGCCAAAGGTGACTTTTTCATTTTATGTTTATGGGAGTTTTGCTTGCATGTAATGTTTCCTTATCACTGACATGCCTGGGGCCCATGGAAGCCAGGGGAGGCTTTCTGTCCTGTGGAGGTGGAGTTACAGATGGTTGTTAGTCACCACGTGGATGCTGGGAATTGAGCCTTGTCTGGAGTAGCAGCCAGTACTCTTAACCTAAGACATCTCTCCAGCCCCAAATTTGAATTTCTGGTCCTCCTCTCTCTGCCTGCTGAGTGCTAGGATTACAGGCACCTGCCTCCATGGAGCCCAGCCCCAGCCCCAGCCCCAGCAGGGTTTCGACGATGTCATTTACTCTTTTTTCAGGAGGTGAAGAACATGGCTGTGGAGAGGATGGATTTTGTGTACATGGTGGACCATCTTACTGCTTATTTATAGGTTCTGTTCTACTTTGTGCAGATTTTATCTGATTTAAAAGCATTTTGTATTTATTACTTAAATTTCTTTGTTACAGATACAAATTCAAAGCACAGGCATTTGATCCCAGGATTTTTGAAGGTGGCCCCATCTTGCCCAAGACGCTGCCCGTTAAGCCGCCTACTCAGCCTGTTGGTTTTGATTTGGAAATTGAGAAACGAATTCGGGAGCGAGAGGCAAAGAAAAAACCAGAGGATGAACACTTCGAATTTCATTCCAGACCTTGCCCCACTAAGATCTTGGAAGATGTTGTGGTAAGAATACTTGAGGTGTCCTGAGGTGATCCAGAAGTGTTCAGGTTGATGCTGTGACCAGGACACCAGCGCATTGGGCTGTGGATGACAAAGAGATGCAGCAGGAGTGGATTTGCTCTTAGACTGTATGTAGGTCTAGTGAGAGAGGCAATGTGTGGCTAAAATGCAGACTGATCGGAACATGTGTGCTGAAAAGAGATGCAGTTTAAAGGGCTTCACATGATGGTTCACTGCCATCCATAACTCTTCTGACCCGCTCTGCTGCCAGGCATGCCATGGTGCACATACATACATATATACATGCAGGCAAACATGCATACACTTAAAAAAATAATCCTTAAAAATGCAGCAGAGCCGGGCGTAGTGGCGCACACCTTTAATCCCAGCACTCGGAAGGCAGAAGCAGGTGGATCACTGTGAGTTTGAGGCCAGCCTGGTCTACAAAGCGAGTCTAGGACAGCCAAGGCTACACAGAGAAACTGTGTCTCAAAAAACCAAAAAAATGTGCAGCAGAATGAGCCTCCCTGCTGTGGGAATCCTCTAGAGGGACCTGTTACCCTCAGGGGAGAGACTGTCTGTCTGTCTTCATGATAGCACATCTTCATGTTTAAAGGTTAATTTGTTTGTATCTTACTGTGTTTTGATACCGATTCACATTAGCTCATGCTGGCCTACAACTGCTGACACAGCAGGAGGAACTGCAGAAGGCAGGCCTGGAGAATGGATCAAGGCGTTTGGAGTGAAAATACCAAGCGGCCAGAAACAAACGAAAGATCCAAGAATTGACAACAAAATCCCCAGGACTGGGGTAAAACTGGATCTTCTGCACCCCAAGGATGAGCCCTGTTCTGTTCAGCTTCCTCTCCACATCCAATCTGCTAGCAGCAGAGTGCACTCAGAGGGCTGGAGGATGGCTCTGGCAAGGAAGCTCACGTGTGCGCAGCTCCAGCTCCAAGGGATCTTTGGTCTCTCAGGGCACCCGCACTACACATTCAAACAAAAGCACTCGAAAAGCCAGGCACTGCTTTGGGAGGTTGTACAATTTAGACCAGTGAGGCTCAGCTTGGGTACATAAGCCAACAGGGACAGGCCCTCGAAGGTTATAGACCAGGCTTAACTGCCAGTCCGAATTGTGCTATTTGTCACAGACTGAACTGTGTCACCTCGCCATCGGGAGGATGCACTGCATTCCCAGAAAATAGTGAGCCCAAATAAAGTCTTGTGACCTTTTAAAAAAAGGTTATTTCAAGTCAGGTTGGAAAATGTAGGCTGAGCCTTTCTATCGTCAGCAGCAAGAGTACAGACCGGGCTTCAGCAGCGCCTCTGTACGCTGTCCGGGTCCATGCAGTTGTCTTCCTTAGTGCCATAAGGAGGGTCCCTGCCTCACAGAACAAAGATCGAATCCCACAGCCTGGGGCTGCTTCTCATTTGTACTGTGACTAAAACCACAGACTTTATTTTATGGTTAAAATACATATATAGAAAGGGTGGTGGTGGGAGACCAGGTGGAAAGTTAAATGCTGTGCCAGAACAAAACCTGAAATTCTAGTGTCTGAAAGAAGTGCGATTAAAGTCTAAGTGAGTTGTGTGTCATACAAAGTCTCTGTGTAAAGTGATTTTTAAAAAACCCGGCATTCCCCAGCTCTCAGGCACGTTGCCACATACGCGTCTGAGAAAGGTTCTCTCTCATGTGACACAGAGAGCAGCTTCTACTGGAATCGAGTGGAGAATTTGGGAGACACAGGGACGGTCAAGGGAAGTTCACTCGATTTCACCTCCACTGCTGGGTACTTGCGGATTGGGTTTGCCTTGTGCACCTGCAGTGAAAGAAAAGCAAAGTCACCACTTCGGTGGATGCCACAGACCGATGTGCTCAGTCTTTCCTTTTGTCTTTTAGAGGAAAATGGTTGGAAAGGTTTATAGATCCCAATTACAAATTTAAGGGGAAGAAGGGCACAGTAAAATGCAGAAGTGTGATGCCCAAACAGGTTTCTACTGTTGCTCACTGGGCCCCTCACTAAGAATGTCAAACTTATCCCCAGCATAACTTACTAGGGAGAAACAGGGCCTTGCTCAACTGTAGCAGACAAAAGCTACAAGTTAAAATTTTGTGCCAGAGGCTAGAGAGATGGCTCAGCGGATAAGAGCCCTGACTGCTCCTCCAGAGGACCCAGGTTCAATTCTCACCACCCACATGGTGGATCACAACTCTGTAACTCCAGCCCCAGGGCATGTGGCCCCTCCTCTGATGTAAGGGCATTAGGTACACTCAAGCAAAGCACTCATATGCATAAAATAATACATCTTTAAAAAGTTAAAAATCAATGTTTTTGTTTTTTTGAGACAGGGTTTCTCTGTGTAGCCTTGGCTATCCTAGATTCACTTTGCACACAAGGCTGGCCTCGAACTCACAGTTATCGCCTACCTCTGCCTCCCTGAGTGCTGGGATTAAAGGAATGTGCCACTATGCCTAGCTTAAATAATAATTTCTTTTTAAAATGGGATCTGACACCATTTTCTGGTTCCCATGGGCACTGCATGCACGTGGTACACAGACATGTATGCACTCAAAATGCTCATATCTAAAAAAACAAAAATTTAAAAATACTTTTTAAAATAGCCAGAGTGAAATTTTAAGCTTGTTTGATTGACGTTTAGTACTCAACAAAATCACAGACCAAAACAAAAGGCAAAAGCAATTATCAAGAAGGGCTGCTGGGAAGCAGGTGCCGCCCATCCTTCTGAAGAGTGTAAGATTAGCCCTAGAGTGAGCCGACCTAACACAGTGATAATCAGCATTGATTAACTGTGCTGTAGGGTACTGCCACTGGCCTACACTGAGGACAGCTGTAAGACACAGATTTAAACTGGGAACAAACTCAATAGGCAGGTACCTGGGCAGAAAATAACCACGGACAAACGGCGGCTGATTTTTGAAGTGAACCTATGAGACATTGCACTGTTTGCTCACTCACACCCCCTGTCAGTGCAGATGCAGAATAGATCGTCCCAGCCCCACCAGAAACCAGAATAGAGACAACAGGGCTGTGCGCGCGCATGCAGCCCGGTCAGTTACCAGCTCTCTGCGAAGCCTGGCTAGCTCCTCCTTCTGCTGCTCCTCTTCTTGTTGCCTCACTTCCTCCAACTGCTGCATTTTCCAGGCCTCCATTTCAGCCGTTTTCTTTTCCAACTCCTGCCGTTCCTTGGCTCTCTTCTCAGTGGCCAGCTGAAAAGGTTCCTGATCTAGAGAACCAGAAAGGTTCTCTGAGTACAGAAACAAAGACAATATTGACGCATGTGCTGTACTCATAAGGCCCTAGGAATAGGCCAACCCGAAAGACATGGCTAGCAACCAGAAGCTGCCGAGGAGGAAGATGGAGCTAGGCCGCGCCACAGACTCAGAATGCTGAGAAGTCGGAAAGGCCTCTGGAAATCATTTAGTCTAAGAGCCGCGGGTGGTGGGGCAGCTACACTCTCCTACACAGGGACTTGGGGTCAGAAGGAAGAGTCCCAACCTCCTGCCACACTGCCCAACGGCACCATCCCTCATCCACTTGCTCCCCGTTGGGTGTGGCCAGCTGCATCGGCCTCGGGTCTGTTCTATCAGTCTGCCCCACAGACTTAACACAAAGGGAGCTAAGGGTCCAGCAAAGGCGACAAAAGCCTGGGCCTGAGGGAGGAAAGCTACCATGCCCTCAGATAAAGCATCTCTTGTTGACACAGCGCCGCCGTTCTCCCCTAGTTGAGTCCTAAGTACGTCCCCGCAAAGCGTGGCACTCTGTCCCACCCGCACGAGCACACAGAACACTACCAGCAGCTGACTTCTTCTCTTTCTTGGGAACAAAGGGCTCTTGGAAGATGACTGTGTTTGGGTGAGCCTTGAAGGAAGCTGCTTTCTTCTGCATCAGATCACATTATAGATGGTTGTGAGCCACCATGTGGTTGCTGGGAGTTGAACTCAGGACCTCAGGAAGAACAGTCAGTGCTCTTAATCTCAGCCATCTTTCCAGTGCCCCCCCTTTAATTTTAATTTTTTACTTCACCTTGGTCTTTATAATGAGATTCTGTCTTTAAAAAATAAAACCAGAGTAAATATCACACGAGTATCTTATATGCCCCATAAAGTGGCTTTGAAAAACCCAGAGGTAGGAGTATAGAGCACTTGTCTAGCATGTGGGTGCTCTGGTTTCAGTCCTGGTTATCACATAAACCAGGATTTATGGACATCTGTAATCCCAATATTCAGGAGGAATTTAAGGTCATCTCCAGCTATTTAGGGAGCTTAAGGCCATCCTGGGCTAGAGACTCTGTGGGCGGGGCCACTGTAAGACTGAAGCCTGTGCTGAGTGGTTGCGGTATTATTGAGTCGACAGGCTCCCACAGGAGCCTCTGAATCCAAGGTGCAAGCCGTCCTGTATTCAGTTAGCTAACATTTACTGATGGCCTTAAATGAATAAGATCTCCCTGGGTACTGGAGATTCATGGACTGAAATAACACCAGCTTTACAGTACGTACAGACAAGGCACAGGAGGGGAGCTTCTGACTTAAGCACAGTGAGGTTTAGCAGGTACGATCAACTACAATTTTGAGTTCTCTTTCTGTGAATTCAGCTAACTATGGATGGAAGAGATAACATTTGTACTGATCATATGCAGGCTACTTTCCTTGGCTAATATTCCCTACATAATATGATAAGTGCACTCAACACATTTTCGTCGTGTTAAGAATTATGAACAATATGCTAATGACATGAAATATATGGAAAGGTGTGCATAGGTTACATGTAAACACTACACTATTTTGTTTAAGGGATGTACACATTTCTCAGTTGGTTTCCTTGAGTGGGGCTTCTTCTAGAGTCCTAGCAGTGCTGGCAGTGGAGGCTTATGTTGTCTTGGCACAGATCGTGTGTGTGTGTGTGTGTGTGTGTGTGTGTGTGTGTGTGTGCGCGTGTGACGTTTATATGAGTGTTAGTCCTTGCATGCTCATGTGGAGATCACAGGACAACTTTGAGCCAGGCTTGTTTGGCAAGTGGCCCCTCATCCAGCTTTTATCTTCCCGACTTTTTAGTATTTTTTAGCTTCCCAGTTTTTAGTATTTCAGTTAGACATGGGATGTCTAATTGAGTTGTGTTCTAGGGTGTTCCTGAAAAGAAAATAATTCCAGCTACTGTCCCCAAGTCACCAGTTTTTGCATTGAAGAACAGGATCCGAGTGCCCACCAGAGAAGATGAGGTGACTCCCCCAGGGAGAGGGGGCCCCTTTTTTCCTTCTGCATGACCACTCTGAGTCTTTACACTTAATGGGGCCCAGAGGCAGTCAGCTCTTGTCTGTAAGCCTGACACGGGTGTCTGATCATCTGCCTTGTCCCTCTAGCGCACTGTAGTGGGTGGGGCTCGGCTTTCGGTGATAGTGGGTTACAAGCTATGAGAAGAGCAGGAAAGTTGAGCATTAGAGCGTTGAGATCATGCTGTCCTTGTAACATGGTCAAGAGTTCCCTGAATTATTGTCACTGTTAGTAAAGGACCTTTAAAATTCATACCAAGCAGTTACACTGTATTGTCCTTAACACCCAAGGGTCACAAAGGTGACTAAAGGTGATGATTCATAGAACGGTAAAATGTGAACTGTCATTGATCATGCTAGCTTCTTGTTACATCTCCCATTTTATCTATAAATATCCAGAGTTAGGGTAATTTTATAGCAGATCTCAGCATAAACCTTTTTATAGGTTCAATTGGAACTAAAATACATGGTAATCTTATGTTACTAGCTTGAACCCAAACAACTTACTTGGTCCTATTCTGGGTTTGGCAACCATTAATTCCAGTCACATGTTGGAGTGGAGTCTGGAGTCTGAGTCAGAGTCTAAGGTGTAAGCATGCTTACTTAGCACCTTTCTTCTGATCTTCATTTTATCTCTCTGACCTCACTTAGCTATCCCAGCATTCCTGTGAGAAATTTGAGATTTTTACTGAGTAATTGTGATAGTCATTTACCAAATGCTGTTACATTGCTTTGATCCATGATGCGGCTGCTGAATTGGCATTGTCTGTCCTCGAAAGAAAAGGAAGCTAGGCCACCCAGGGCTGTGGACTTGTATTAATTAGTGGATTTTCCCACATTCTGAAGAGGGTGAGCTGGGGCCAAAGGAGGAGTCTTGCTTCTAACCCATAGTTTCTCTCTTAGGAAGAGGATAAACCAGTAGTGATAAGAGCTCAACCTGTACCTCATTATGGAGTGCCTTATAAGCCCCACATCCCAGGGGCAAGAAATGTGGAGGTATGCCCCTTCTCCTTTGACACCCGAGACAAAGAACGCCAGCTGCAGAAGGAAAAGAAAATAAAAGAAATGCAGAAGGGGAAGGTAGGTGTCTCACCTGTGTAATCTGCAGAATACAATTCTCTGATTCCTCAAAGGGAACCTCTCCCCCCACCCCACCCCCGTTTGTTTGCTTGTTTATTTGTTTGTTTTGAGCAGTATCTGCGGTCGTCATCCTGCCTCTGCCTTCCCCTTGCAGGTACTGGGATTACAGACATGTATCACCACACCTCAGCCAGGGAACTTTTTATATAAAGATACCATATATTTAAATATATAAAAACACTTGAATTTAAAAAGTATATGTATACATACTTTTTATATAAAATTACTATTAAAATCAATGCTTTTCACTGATTCTTGCAAGACCCCCCCCCCCATAAAATATTTATTGTGCACGAAATTAAGTAATCTGTCTGGCACAAGGAGGCTAGTGACTGCCAGTTTGGAATATTAGAGGAAAGCTTAGGTTTTCTTTTGGGTCTAAAAAAAGGTCCGTTGCTTCTCTGCTAGGCTGTGCTGCTTTGAACGTTGACTTACTCGTCCTGTCTTTCGGGTTCATACACATATTCAGGAGTAAATATTGCTTTGTCTGTGTCTCCGTTTGCTTTCTGTTGCTGTGATAAAACCGGAAAGCATCTTGGGGGAAAAAAAAGGCTTGTTTGGCCATGTTTTTTCAGTTGAAGTTTATTCTTCCAAGATAAGCCTGGCTTGTGTCAAATTGACAAAATGCCTTCCAGTATACTTGCTCAGAGACTGTTTTGGTTTCATTTGGTTTGGGGACATTGTCTCACCACGTAGTCTAGGCAGGTGTGCTGAACTCCTGGGATCTGGGCTAGAGGTGTGCGTTGCTGTGTCTGGCAAGAGTTCTTTATAGTTTCCTGTTACTCAGAGACTTGAAGGTGGGGAGGCCCTGAAGCTGTCAACAGGATCTGACATCCTCTGCGGGATAGGTTTCCTGTGGTGACTTTGCTTTTCTTTCACTGCAGGTGCACAAGGCAAACCCAATCCGCAAGTACCCAGCAGTGGAGGTGAAATCGAGTGAACTTCCCCTGACAGTGCCTGTGTCTCCCAAATTCTCCACGCGATTCCAGTAGAAGCTGCTCTCTGCGTCACATGAGAGAGAACCTTTCTCAGACGCGTATGTGGCAACGTGCCTGAGAGCTGGGGAATGCCAGGTTTTTAAAAATCATTTTACACAGACTTTTGGCTTTAATCGCACTTCTTTCAGACACTAGAATTTCAGGTTTTGTTCTGGCACAGCTTTAACTTTCCACCTGGTCTCCCACCACCACCCTTTCTATATATGTATTTTAACCATAAAATAAAGTCTGTGGTTTTAGTCACAGTACAAATGAGAAGCAGCCCCAGGCTGTGGGATTCGATCTTTGTTCTGTGAGGCAGGGACCCTTCTTATGGCACTAAGGAAGACAACTGCATGGACCCGGACAGCGTACAGAGGCGCTGCTGAAGCCCGGTCTGTACTCTTGCTGCTGACGATAGAAAGGCTCAGCCTACATTTTCCAACTTGACTTGAAATAACCTTTTTTAAAGGGTCACAAGATCCTGGGATCAAATTCCTGTGCTTTGAATTTGTATCTGTAACAAAGAAATTTAAGTAATAAATACAAAATGCTTTTAAATCAGATAAAATCTGCACAAAGTAGAACAGAACCTATAAATAAGCAGTAAGATGGTCCACCATGTACACAAAATCCATCCTCTCCACAGCCATGTTCTTCACCTCCTGAAAAAAGAGTAAATGACATCATCGAAACCCTGCTGGGGCTGGGGCTGGGGCTGGGCTCCATGGAGGCAGGTGCCTGTAATCCTAGCACTCAGCAGGCAGAGAGAGGAGGACCAGAAATTCAAATTTGGGGCTGGAGAGATGTCTTAGGTTAAGAGTACTGGCTGCTACTCCAGACAAGGCTCAATTCCCAGCATCCACGTGGTGACTAACAACCATCTGTAACTCCAGCTCCACAGGACAGAAAGCCTCCCCTGGCTTCCATGGGTCCCAGGCATGTCAGTGATAAGGAAACATTACATGCAAGCAAAACTCCCATAAACATAAAATGAAAAAGTCACCTTTGGCTAATAGCAATTTTGAGGCTCGCTAGGAATACATGAACCCCTGCAGGCTGACGACCTAGGTCTGTAATCCCAGAGATCCAGGCCAAGGCAAGAGACTAACATAATCAAGACACACTGAGCTACACAGCCAGCCCAAGCCACTCAGTGAGGCTCTACTTGAAAACAACAGCACAGTGTTTGTCCTACGTGCACATGGGCCCTGGGTTTCACCCCAGTACCATAACGATCATGGCCGGTGCAGGGAGATGAGCTTCAGTGCTGACTACATTAAGTTCCAGCTTCTCCCGAGAGTCAAGCTGCAGGTGCTTTGATAATCAGGCAAAGGTGTGGTCTACCTAGACTAACCTTATCCTCAATTAGAATCCAAAGTGAGGCTCTGCTACCCCCATTACATTGCACTGAATTGGGTGTTTATCAGATGATGCTCCAGGGCACCTCCATGGTCCCACTCTCAGTCAGAGAGGCAGGAACACAACCTACGGAGTCACTGCATGCCACACATTTCATGGGAAGGAAAACAGCCACCACTGTCCCCGTGGGACTGAAAGTGAGCAGGGACCTACTGTTGCAGTTTCTCAAGCTCCTCAGCCTCCTGCTCTGCTGCACTTTTGCACGTCACAGGCCTTGCACGGTATTTGGTTTGCAGTACGGGAGTCTGGGGATCTCGGTTCATCTTGGTCGCAGATCTGGAGGGTAACAAGTCTGTAAAACAAAATTGCAGACATCTGCTTAGTTCCCCAAGATCCAGGTCACGTGGAAGTGCTGAGTCAACTAGATAGAAATGGATGAACCAGAGAACCTGGCTTTGTAGGATCAACTCAGCTTATGCCAATCAACGTGACAAATGTTCCCTCCCTTCCTCCTTTTTTTTTTTCCAGACAGGGTTTCTGTGTAGCCTTTGCTGCATTGGACTCACTCAGTAGACTAGACTGGCCTCGAACTCACAGTGATCCACCTGCCTCTGCCTCCCAAGTGCTGGAATTAAAGGCGTGCGCCACCACCACCCAGCTCTCTATCACTCTCACTGAAGGATAGTTTTTAGACAAATTCTTCTGCCATCTCTGCACTCTGTCTGAAGGGCCCTTGCCACTCCACAGCCCTTTCCATTGACAACAGCAACTGTTTTACTTCTTGTTCACTATGTTTTTATTACCAGACCTTTACTGAGTATCTCCCAACTTTATGAGTTTCACAAAAAACATCTGTATCAAAGCATCCAGGCCACCACACACAGCAAGTGAGATGGAAATGTCAGCATGGTGGATCACATCTGCAGTCCGAGCATTTAGGAAGCTGAGGCAGAAGGATCAGTTTATGGCCAGTTTATACTACATTTCAACTTCCAAAGCGACCTCACTATAGAACTACACCAAAGAGAGGAAGAAAAAAAAAAAAAAGGAAAGACAGATAGTCGACTGGGGAAAGTTAGAGAAAGTCAAGAGGCAGACAGAGAGAAAACAACCATGCCAACACATCATTAGAGCAGTAGTTCTCAGCCTTCCTAACGCTGTGACCCTTTAATACAGTCCTCACGTCATGGTGACCCCAACCATAAATTTATTTTTGTTGCTACTTCATAACTGTAATTTTGCTACTCTTACGAATTGTAATGTGTTTTCCAATGGTCTTAGGTGAACCCAGTGAAAGGGCCGTTTGACCCCAAAAGGGGTCCCAAGGGTTAGAACCACTGATTTAGAGCATTACAAACACTCACAGGAGGTATTGGTTTCCCTGGTCAATAACAACCTTATCAATTTTCATAATTACTTAGAACAAATCTAATTCATTCACTGGCTTCTCTTTTTAAACAGAGTCTGATCATGAAGTCTTGGCTAGGTGAGAACTTAATTCCATGAGGATTAAAAAATTCACTATGTTCATAATATAAAATATTAGAATATAATAGCAATATTAAAAAACCGTATTTAAGTAGGGCGCGGTAGCACACACCTTTAATCCCAGAACTCAGGAGGCAGAGGCAGGCAGATCTTTGTAAGTTCCAGGCCAGCCTGGTCTACAAAGTGAATCCAGGACAGCCAAGGCTACACAGAGAAACCCTGTCTCAAAAAAAGAAGAAAAAGAAAAAAGGAAACAGAAAGAAACCAAACCTGTGTCCTCTGTAAAAGCAGCAGGCACCGCACTTGAGAACCTGAGGCAAGAGAACTAACTCACATTTGAAGTCATCCTGGGCTACAAAATGAGACTCTGTCTCCAACAATTAAAAACACCCTGTCTCAGCCAGGCTTGGTAGGTCACACCTGAAATCCCAGCTCTCAGGGAGACAGAGACAGGTGGATCCACAAAGCAAGTCCAGACAGCCAAGGCTACACAGAGAAACCCTGTTGGGGTTGGGGGGTGGGGTGGGGTGGGGGAATCACCCAGTCTCTGCTCAAAGTGGGAGCAAATTAACAAATATGTATCAGTTATCCCTTGAGAACTCCCATCCTCTTTGCTAAAGGCTGACAAAACATATGAAGAAAACCAAAGTAGGGTTGGGGATGTAGCTCAGTGAGAAAATAAACAGGAGAGGAGGAGGGCCAGGACACAGAGCAAAGTAACTGCTAAAGCAAGATGGTTTCACAGCACTGCCTCACCGCAGCAACAAATACTAGGATGTCAAAACATGAACGTCTCTTGAAGCTGGTGGGATATCGCACAGGTCAAAGCTAAGGGCAGCTGGTTAAGGGAGACCCCATGAACGGTGGGAACAAGATCCTTCCTGCACCCTTTAACCACGATTGAGTTTCTGTCAACAGGTTTCACTGAAGGGGGGAAAAGGCAGACGCAGACGCATCAAGCACACCCCCTTAGCGAAATCAAGCTGCCAAGCAAGAGAATTAGCTTCATATTTCAAAAGTATCTGAAACTACCACATTACAGACTACTGAAAAAACTACAAATATTCTCAGGAATATAGTATTATTTAGCAGTCGGGCTTGGTGATGCACACCCTTAATCCCATCACTCAGGAGGCAGAGACAGGCAGATCTCACATCTCTGAGTTCGACGCCAGTCCGGTCTACAAAGTGAATCCAGGACAGCCAAGGCTACACAGAGAAACCCTGTCTCAAAAAAAGAAGAAAAAAAAAAAAGCAAACAGAAAGAAACCAAACCTGTGTCCTCTGTAAAAGCAGCAGGCACCGCACTTGAGAACCTGAGGCAAGAGAACTAACTCACATTTGAAGTCATCCTGGGCTACAAAATGAGACTCTGTCTCCAACAATTAAAAACACCCTGTCTCAGCCAGGCTTGGTAGGTCACACCTGTAATCCCAGCTCTCAGGGAGACAGAGACAGGTGGATCCACAAAGCAAGTCCAGACAGCCAAGGCTACACAGAGAAACCCTGTTGGGGTTGGGGGGTGGGGTGGGGTGGGGGAATCACCCAGTCTCTGCTCAAAGTGGGAGCAAATTAACAAATATGTATCAGTTATCCCTTGAGAACTCCCATCCTCTTTGCTAAAGGCTGACAAAACATATGAAGAAAACCAAAAGTAGGGTTGGGGATGTAGCTCAGTGAGAAAATAAACAGGAGAGGAGGAGGGCCAGGACACAGAGCAAAGTAACTGCTAAAGCAAGATGGTTTCACAGCACTGCCTCACCGCAAACAACAAATACTAGGATGTCAAAACAGCAAACATGAACGTCTCTTGAAGCTGGTGGGATACCGCACAGGTCAAAGCTAAGGGCAGCTGGTTAAGGGAGACCCCATGAACGGTGGGAACAAGATCCTTCCTGCACCCCTTAACCACGATTGAGTTTCTGTCAACAGGTTTCACTGAAGGGGGGAAAAGGCAGACGCAGACGCATCAAGCACACCCCCTTAGCGAAATCAAGCTGCCAAGCAAGAGAATTAGCTTCATATTTCAAAAGTATCTGAAACTACCACATTACAGACTACTGAAAAAACTACAAATATTCTCAGGAATATAGTATTATTTAGCAGTCGGGCTTGGTGATGCACACCCTTAATCCCATCACTCAGGAGGCAGAGACAGGCAGATCTCACATCTCTGAGTTCGACGCCAGTCCGGTCTACAAAGTGAATCCAGGACAGCCAAGGCTACACAGAGAAACCCTGTCTCAAAAAAAGAAGAAAAAAAAAAGCAAACAGAAAGAAACCAAACCTGTGTCCTCTGTAAAAGCAGCAGGCACCGCACTTGAGAACCTGAGGCAAGAGAACTAACTCACATTTGAAGTCATCCTGGGCTACAAAATGAGACTCTGTCTCCAACAATTAAAAACACCCTGTCTCAGCCAGGCTTGGTAGGTCACACCTGTAATCCCAGCTCTCAGGGAGACAGAGACAGGTGGATCCACAAAGCAAGTCCAGACAGCCAAGGCTACACAGAGAAACCCTGTTGGGGTGGGGGTGGGGGTGGGGGGGGAATCACCCAGTCTCTGCTCAAAGTGGGAGCAAATTAACAAATATGTATCAGTTATCCCTTGAGAACTCCCATCCTCTTTGCTAAAGGCTGACAAAACATATGAAGAAAACCAAAGTAGGGTTGGGGATGTAGCTCAGTGAGAAAATAAACAGGAGAGGAGGAGGGCCAGGACACAGAGCAAAGTAACTGCTAAAGCAAGATGGTTTCACAGCACTGCCTCTGAGGCTGGACAGGAGTATTTCCTGATACAGTTCCCTTAGCATTCAGAGAAGAGCAGTCATTTGATGGAATGGATTGGTTCTGAAGATTTTCCTTTTCTGTCTCTTTATAGTAAGTGTTCTCAACTATGAGAGACCAAAAACCTAGTCAGACTTCTATAGAAGTGTACTAAAATATTCACTAATTAAAAGCTTAGCTAGGTGGTGGTGATGCAAGTCATTAATCCTAGCACTCAGGAGGCAGAGGAGTTCAAGGCCAGCCTGTTATACAGAGTAAGTTCCAGGACAGCCAGGGTTTTGCAGAGAAACCCTGTCTCAAAAAGAAAAAAAAGGTTAAATGGTAGGGCTAGAGCGATACTCAACAGTTAAAACCACTAGCTGCTCTTCCAGACACCTGGCTTACATTTCCAGCACCCACATGACGACTCATAACTGTCTGTAACTTAGGTTCCAAGCAAGCTGACATCTTCTTCTGGCTTTTGCAGGCAGGATGTACAATACCCAGAGACATAAAATAAAATTTAAAAAATTGAAAAGTTTAAATGGAGTTCCCCTGTAGCAGGGGACAGTGTCTCTCCAGACACCATAAGATATCAGATTGAACGTACAGAGCCACATCTACATTATCTCTTCTCATGCTTTTGTCAGTGGGTTTCCTGTAGGTCCCATGCAAAACCATACTCCAGGCTATTGCCACTGCTCTTAGCTCTGAGCCCTGCGCCACCCCCCCCCCCAGCCCCCTGAACTTGACACTAAGACCCTGAAGACACCACACACTTGAGTCATAGAACATGGAGAAAATCGAGCTGGTATCAACCTGGGAGCCCCAACCCTACTGGCTGGCTTTCCCAGTGCTGAAGGGGAAGCAGTGTGAACCCTGCCAGCTGCAGTAACAATGGCCCTGGCAAGACACGCCCACCACTGCAACAGTGACAGAAATGTTAGGAGAATAACCAGCCACTTTCTGATTGCACTTAAAGCCCATCCAGAAAATGGAATTCATACCTGGCACCATTAGCAGGTCCAAAAACCTGTGGCTAGGGAGGCTTGGGGAGAGCCTACCACTACTACTATTCTGCTAAGTGGACATAGTATTTAACTGCCCCCTAGGTACTTGTCTTTACACCCATAGGTTAATGCCTCATCCAAAACTCAGAGAAGCTTCTTTTTTGCAATAGATGGCAATTAGCAGAGACTCAGAACTGGTCTTGTGTAGAGAACAAGAGATTGTAGACTGTTCAGATCTAAACGGGGCCTCACACCACTGCCTCTAAGGCTCAGGGATCAACACAGAATAAGGAGTAAGAGCCAGAGGCAGTGGAAGACTACAGTGAGACCACATCTGTGCAGATAGGACAGAGCAGCTGCACACATGAACTCTTAGTAGCTAGGATTTTATGCACCAGACCAAGACCAAGATCAAGCCAGACGAAGCCTCAGCATGGAGGAAGAAGTGGGTCATGAAGTCCACCCCTGGCAGCCGACAGCTGCCAGGAGGGGGATCGTCACTTTTCTTCAGGGCTGCTCCAGTAGATGACCCTACACTGACACACACAATGGCAGCACGAATAGATTCAGTAGTTTAAAAAGAAAACATAAAGCCCACGCCTCTAATCCCAGCCCTTGGGAGGCAGAGGCAGGCGGATCTCTGTGAGTTCGAGGCCAGCCTGGTCTACAAAGAGAGTCCAGGACAGCCGGGGATACACAAAGGAACCCTGTCTTGAACCCCCCCCCTAAAAAGGAAGAAATTTTGTTTTTAAAACTCATAAACTAAGGACTAGAATGCAGCCCAGTAGTAAAGCATTTGCCCACCATTCTCAAAGCCCTACATTAAATCACCAGCATAGCAAAAAGTAAAAAGAAAAAAAAACAACAACAGCTTAAAAAAAAACAGCAAATAAATAAAGGCACATAAAAAAGTACAGTCAGATATGGTGGTGCCTACAGTCTTAGCATGTGAGAGTATAGGAAACAGGGCAAGTCTGCGGACAGTCGGAGCCTCACACAGAACCTTGTCTCAGGAAAGCCATGGTTTGTTACTACATTCACCATGAACTGAAGTCATCCATTTCACTAACAAACCAAAATGACAGTCTCTGGGACTTGCAGCTCTAGTCGCCACCAGCTTCCCTCAAAGCTCCCCTGTAAGCTTTTCTCCTTACCTGCCTTCAAAGGTGTGCCAGAGCCTTGCTGAAGCGTGGCTGTCCTCAGGGAAGCTTTGCCCTGAAAAGGCTCTCCAATTCCATTCCTCCCGAGAAACCTGTTCTCCAGGTTGGCCTTCTCGTCTGTGAAACAACCAGTCAGGAAGCAAAGCAAAGGAGAATCACATATTAAAATGGGGAGTAGAGTCCCTTTCCAGCACGGTTAGCAAAACCACAGTCTAGCACTGTGCATTATAGGTCAGGAACAGACTGCAAAATCTATCCCGAAGACTTGCAACACCTAGTGTCTTACAGAGAAGGAAAGTTGCAGATTCTGTACCATTGTTAAGACACAGGGAGGGCCACACAGACATTAGCTGGCCTTATCTACCATGTAAACACATCGTGCTGCCCTTGAAGAATTTTGGCCACCAGGAACTGCAAGAGCACAAGGGACAGTTTATATTCATAGAGTGTGGGGTGTTTGAGAGTGGAGAAGAGCAACGTTTTCTCAGCAAGTTTTATCCTGGGCTCTGCTGTGACTAAAGCTGGTACAAAAACAATCTGTCCCCACAGCAGCACACTGTCAGGCTGGGGGAGCACAGCACCCCTGAACAACTACACTACTCACAGTCGATTCTGATAATAACCTTGTGAAAAGCTGAAAGAAAACAAGAAAAAGTACACTACACCTAAGATGGTTTTCTAAGTTCAGAATTATTATTTTTTTCCTTCCAGACTCTGTATGGAATCACACTGATATGCTAACGGCTCCTTTCTGTGGATATTAGGGCATAAAGAAAACTTGTTAAAAGAAACCTTCAGACAGCCGGCGGTACCTTTGGGCTGCAGTGCTGTGCGGCATGGACAGACCTCTCTGGGACAGCAGGCCCTCTGATCTACCCTTCCTTCAACAGAGCCCTCTCTCGAGAGTAACACTCAACTCCTTTCCCAAGAAACTACCAGACACTGTCTCATTTGGACACTGTATTTTAAGTGCAGCTACAATGGTCATTTTGTTCTTACCACATATTAATGTTAATGTCTCTTAATGAAGGTGGAGACAAGAAAAAGGATAAGATGAAGAAGCCTCATCAGACACTGGATTCACTTATCCCAAGGTTATGTCAGAGTAACACCTACAAGGTGGGCGCTGGCGAGATGGCTCCTGCAAAAGAACCATTCACCAAAGACAACACAAAAATCCGTATTTTTTGGAATTATCTTTTTTCCCTTCTGTTTCTGTGGAACTGTATTGTAATCTTAAATTATGAGTAAAGATGATGTTTCCATCTTGTTATAAAAAAAAAAGAAAGAAAGAACGAAAGAAAGAAAAACTAGGGGCTGGAGAGGTGGCTCAGAGATTAAGAGCACTGGCTGCTCTTCCAAAGGTCCTGTGTTCAATTCCCAGCAACCACATGGTGGCTCACAACCATCTATAATGAGATCTGGTGCCCTCTTCTGGTGTTCAGGCTCAATGCAAGCAGAATACTGTATGAATAATAAATAAATCTTAGAGAAAGAAAGAAAGAAAGAAAGAAAGAAAGAAAGAAAGAAAGAAAGAAAAAGTAGCTGAGCAGTGGTGGTATGCACCGTTAATCCCAGCCCTTAGGAGGCAGACACAGGCAAATCTCTGTGAGTTCTAGGACCAGCCTGATCTACAAAGAGAGTCTAGGACAGCCAAGGTTACATCCTTGTTCATTGCTGCTGTCTCAAAAAACAAACAAACAAACAAACAAAACCAAGAAAGAAAGGATGGCTAGGAGTGGTGGCGCATGCCTTTAATCCTAGCACTCTGGAGACAGAGGCAGGTGGATCTCTGTGAGTTCAAGGCCAGCCCTGGTGTAGAAAACGTGTCCAGGAAAACCAAGACTACAAGAGAAACTCTGTCTTGGGGAAGAAAGAAGGAAAAAAAGAAAGAAAGAAAGAAAGAAAGAAAGAAAGAAAGAAAGAAAGAGGAAGGAAGGGAAGGAAGGAAGGAAGAAAAAAAAATCAAGAAAGAAAAGTTTAGCCTGGTTGCTCACAGCTGTTAACACAGCGCTTCTGAGCCTGAGGCGGAGAGACGGCCCAGAGCTCTAGGCCAGTCTGGGCTACGGTCTGAAACCTTGTCTCAAAAAACCTAATTTCAAATATGAACAGACTTCTGTGGTTCGAAAGTTAGCTGTTTTCTATTAAATCATGGGTGAGAAGGTGTGGAAAAGAATGTGTAGTCCAGGTACATTTTTGCAGTATCTTGTTTTTTAATTTGTTTGGTTTTACTAATTTATTTTTATGTGTGTGGGTATTTCGCCCACATATGTGTCTGTGCACCATGTGCATGCTTGCGGCCTGCGGGGTTCTGAGGAGGAGACTGGATTCTCTGAGACTGGAGCCATAGACAGCTGTGAGCTGCCAGAGCTGGTTTGGGAAACAGAGTCAGTGCTGCTACCTGCTGAGCCGTCCTTCCAGCCCTTCTTCTGCTCGTGACATGGCCTCCGCGACAGGACCAACCCTTCACATGACAGAGAAACAGCAGCACAGCAGCACGTGCCTTTAACCACAGTGCTTTGGGCAGGCACAGTCAGCTGATCTTTGAATTCAAAAGAGCAAGTTCCAGGGTTGCCAGGGCTACACACAGGGAAACCCAATCCTGAAACACTGGGGGCGGGGGAAAGCAGAGAAAGTAGCCACTTACCAAACCATGAGTCTACATTTTCAGTCTCTTGTTCAGCATCCAAAGATAAAAAATTGATAAAGTCAGTGGGAGCATCGAAAGAGTAAGTAGTTGTGACTTGTGACATTGCTCCACTAGTGCAGGAGAACAGGCTCTTCCCAGGATTCGAACACTCTACTCAATAGATCGCCCTCTGAGGAAAGAAATAGTTACACAAATTAGGTTTCCACATAAATATTAAGTATTGATCCCTACCAAGTACTTCAGTTTTATATTTCCAATTTAGAAAATCATCTAGGGCAGGGCATGGCAGGTGCATGTCTGTAATCCCAGCACTCAGGAGGCAGAAGCAAGCAGATCTCTGTGAGTTCAACATGACCCTGGCCTAGAGTGAGCTCCAGGTTAGCCAGAACTACACAGAGAAACCCTATCTCAAGAAACAAAACAGAGGGCTGGAGAGATGGCTCAGAGGTTAAGAGCACTGCCTGCTCTTCCAAAGGTCCTGAGTTCAATTCCCAGCAACCACATGGTGGCTTACAACCATCTATAGTGAAATCTGGTATAGTGAAATCTGTTCTTCCGAAGGTCCCGAGTTCAATTCCCAGCAACCACATGGTGGCTCACAACCACCTGTAATGAGATCTGGGGCCTTCCTGTGGTCGGCAGGCACATGTGTGGGCAGAATACTGTGTAAATAATAAATAAATCTTTAAAAAAAAAACAAAAAAACAGAGGGCTGGAGAGATCGCTCAGAGGTTAAGAGCACTGCCTGCTCTTCCAAAGGTCCTGAGTTCAATTCCCAGCAACCACATGGTGGCTTACAACCATCTATAGTGAAATCTGGTACCCTCTTCTAGTATGCAGGCATATATGAAGGTGAAACACTGTATACTTAAATAAATAAATCTTTTAAAAAAAACAAAACAGAGGTGCGGGGGAGGTCATCTGGTAAATCCATGGCTTTTTTTCAAATCAACCTATTAAAGTTAGTTGTCTGGGAGGTTGCTTTAGATTTTGGAATGAGAAAAAAAGAGCTAGTGAGATGGCTCAGTGGGTAAAAGTACCTGCCACCAAGTCTTATAACCTAGTTTGATCTCTAAAAGCCACATGGTGGCAAGAGAGAAAACTGACTCCTCTAAGCTGTCCTCTGACCCCCATACATACGCTGAGGCATGCATGCACACCCACACAGATAAATAAAGGCACAAACTTTTTCCTCTTCTTTTTTTTTTCCCCCTGAGACTGGGTTTCTCTGTGTCACTCTGGCTGTCCTGGACTCACTTTGTAGACCAGGCTGGGCTCAAACTCACGGTGATGCGCCTGCCTCTGCCTTGGAGTGCTGAGATTAAAGGCAGCTGCTCGGCTTAAAGAAAAGGCTAAGTTAGATGAGTACCTACAATATGCCCTCCAGTACTGGGTGCCGCATTCATTATTAATTTTCCCTCAATCTGTCATTTTCTTATTTCTAAGCTTTCCTCCACCTTTGTATGCACGCTCTGCCTAATAACCTAATTTCTAGAACACATCATTAACTTTTACACCTATCAATATTTACCCAAGTTCAACTAAATCTGTAAATACTTACTATGCAAGTGTCCACCCGTTACATATAAATAATTCCTCGCCACAGTGTTGGCCGTGTTCCCTCTAGAACAGTGAGCGCCCACCTTTGTATCAGCTAACTCCATAATCACTTCTCTTGGCAGACTGCAGGTTCTCAAGACAAAAGCCAGTCTCAAAGTTGTGCATATCAGTGTGCTTAGCAGAGTATCTTACGCATACAGGGTGAGACACAGTTTTGCCAAGTATAGGTTTTGATTCCTTAGAAATATTTTAGGAAAATTCTCTTCCTAGGCTACAGGTGTAGCTCAGTGGTGAAAAGCAAATTTAGTACACATGAGAATGTGAGTTTGATCTCTAACATCGAGGGGGAGAAGAAAAGAAAACAAAACAAAAAACTTCTTAGGCACCTTTGAACAAAAGCACTTCATACACATCGAAGCCACAACATGCAGAATAAGCAAAAGGCAGGAACAAGTCAGAAATACAAGCCAAGCCCCTCTGCCAACAAACCCGCATTCCACTGTGTGCAGCAAACCTAGTGAGTTTAACACACATGGCTCCACCCTGCTCTAGCTCTATCTAGGTAACAAAATAGCTGAAGCAGTCTAAGTAGCCTCAAGGCCATGCTCACTGACAAGTAATTGCCTAGCCTGTTTGTCCTAGAAAGCACCCTGTGACAGGCGTCCGGCACAATGCCTGCAATCCTCAGCACTCAAAGATAGAGACAGGAAAACTCTACACAAGCTAGAGGCCAGCTTGGTCTACACAGCAAGGTCCAGGCCAGCTATGGCTAACATAGCAAGACCCTGTCTCAAGAAAAGAAAAAGGGAGTCTCTCTTGAAAGATAACAATAATGTTTGTATAAAAGTTATCTCTTCTCGGGCTGGAGAGGTGGCTCAGAGGTTAAGAGCACTGCCTGTGTCGCGAGCAGAGAGTTTACACTCAGAATCCGGAACAAAAGAGTCAGGCCAAGAGCAAGTGGTACGATTTAGCAAGAGAGGTTTATTAGCAATACAAAGGCAACTACAACAAAAGGCAGCGGCTAAGGCTCCAAGGCCAAGCCACCAATACCATTTCATTACACCTTAAAACTATCTTAATTCTAATAGGAGTAGCATTTAGCATCTTATAATATCAATGTTCTGGGAGCTTATGCCATTAGGGTATACGACCTGATATCGCGAAGTTCTGCCGAACAGGTTCGCTGCTGCGACTTGAATCAGTTCTCGGGTTGTTATCTGACAGCATGTCTGTCCGCTCCGTCCGGGGGGAAGCGCCCCGTTGGCTGGCAGCATTTCAAGTGATCATGGTGGCAGCGAGAGAGAGAGAGAGAGAGAGAGAGAGAGAGAGAGAGAGAGAGAGAGAGAGAGAGAGAGAGAGAGAGAGAGAGCTAGCGAGCGAAGAGCGCTGGCTGCTTCTTCTCAGGGTTTTTATACTTACTTTAACCTTACCCTCTCTAATTCACACATCTACCTTTCTGCGGCACTCTTATCACCAACTTGCAGTCCTGGCTGCTCCTAGGTCAGAACTTACTACTAAGGTTTTATCTATCACTCACACATCTGGTCAGACGTCAGCTTTTTGGGCTGTCAGCTATTTTCTACGCTGGGCTTTGAAACAAGCCGTGACATGTAGCTGCTTCCTACACTGGGCTTTGAAACAAGCCCTGACATGTTTATTACAGCCTGCTCTTCCAAAGGTCCCAAGATCAATTCCCAGCAACCACATGGTGGCTCACAACCACCTATAATGAGATCTGGTGCCCTCTTCTGGTGTGCAGGGGACATGCAAGCAAAAAACTGTATACTTAATAAATAAATCTTTTGTTGTTGTTGTTGTTTTTGTTTTCTGAGACAGTATTTCTCTGTGCAGCCTTGACTGTCCTGGACTCACTTTGTAGACCAGGCTGGCCTTGAACTCACAGCAATACGCCTGCCTCTGCCTCCTGAGTGCTGGAATTAAAGGCGTGTGCCATCACGCCCAGCCTAATAAATCTTTTTTTTTTTTAAAACGCTATCCCTTCTCTTAGAATAGATGAGGTGGCTCAGTGTAAAGGCTTTTGCTACAACTCCTGAGAACCTGTGTGCACTCCGTTCCTGGTACCTATGAAAGGAGAGACCTGACCCCTGGGGGCTATTCTACCTTCATGTGGGTTGTGCCGCATACACTCACACAAACACAAGTAAATTTTTTTCAAACTTTAAGCTGAGTGTGCTGATGCATTCCTTTAATCACACCACAGAAGATAGAAGCAGGTCGTCTCTATGAGTTTGAGTCCAACCTGGTCTACTTAATGAGTGCCAGAGCTATATAGTAAATCCTTGTCTGTCTGTCTGTCTGTCTGTCTGTCTCTCTCTTTCTCTCTCTCTCTCTCTCACACACACACACCCCTACCTTTCTCTAAATGCCTATAAAGGTAAATTTTATGGCCGGGTGGTGGTGGTGCACGCCTTTAATCACAGCACTCGGGAGGGAGAGGCAGGTACACTTCTGTAAGTTTGAAGCCAGCCCGGTCTACACAGTGAGTTCCAGAACAGCCAGAACTATATAGAAAAACCCTGGGGATGGGGCGGGGGTAAACAAAACCAACCTTCTAGAAGAAATTCTTATTATAGCTAATATTCAATATTCTGTATTTGTTTGTTTGTTTGTTTTTTGAGACAGGGTTTCTCTGTGTAGCCTTGGCTGTCTTGAACTGCCCCTCACCCCCCAACACGCACACAAGGCTGAAGTCAGTGGGAGCCCCATCTCACAAGCAGCAGAGAGCTAGGATCCACCCTCTGGGAGCCCCCGAAGATACCCACACCCACGCACATGCTCTTCTCAAGATACTTTAGGGTTACACACTTTGTCAGTTCCAGTGACATTAAAAGAAAAACATTACCAAGAAGAGACTTGATACCCTATGAGCATATACAGGGGGAGGAAGTCCCCCTCAGTCACAGCCATAGGGGAGGAGAGGGAGGGAGGAATGGGAGGATACAAGAGAGGGGATAACCATTGAGATGTAATATGAATAAATTAATAAAATAAAAATTTAAAAAATTAAAATAAAAAAAAAAGAAAGAAAAACACCCCACTGGTCTGTCACGTGACTTGTTGGGAGGACCTGTGGAAAGGCATCTGTGCCCCATCATCCTTCCAGTCAGTCTTACTGAAGAGACAAACACCCACTCAAGGAACTCAGCAACAGGAACCACTGGACAGGGAAACTCCCTAGGGCACGGGGGAGGCAGGAAAGCGTGCTCAACCTGAGGGTTTCTGATTAGCTTGGGCACTTAGGGTCACATGAGAGAGTAGCTGGCAGCTCTCCGGGAACCTGAGTCAGGATCAGCAGGTCTTTTCCCTGGCACAGTAGTCCCCACAGTTAGGTATGCAACCCCCTCCAATGGAGGCCTTATGAAAACACAGGAGCCTGGGCCCATACCAAGGGTGTCTGATTCACTGGGCTCACAATGAGGATGGTGAGTTTGCACTTCTAGCTCTGGGTGATGGGCATTCTGTGGCTTCATGGAGAAAGTCCTCAGGCCAAGAAGATACTGAGCCTCCCCCTCCCTTTTCCGGGAAGCCTGTGGCAGCGGACAACAGTGTCGGTTCCTGGAAGGAACCACAGCCACTCACCTCACCGTCCAGCCATGCTAACTGCTTCCTGCATTGGTCTCCCATCACCTCCCTACAAACTTTAAAAAAGAGGGAAAGGCCAATGTGCAAATACAAGGAAGCCGAGAGCAGTCCCAACGAAGCTCAGGGAGCCACCAAGACAGTGGGACAGCTTGCCACCCACTCAGCTCATGCCTGTCCCCAGCTCCTCTCACTTGTGTGAATTCTCGTGAGCCTTCTCCTGGTTTCCTTAGTTGGCTGCTAACTAGAGGCCACTGAGCCTGCCCCGGCAGGCTGTTCACCAAAGGGTTAGCATCAGGGGCTTCTGGCCTCTGCTGGTGGCACATGTCGATTGACTCAGGTATGGTCACGGCCACAGAAGCTAACAGCTGCCATCCGTGCCCACAGTGCTCGGGGTCACTTCAGAGCTGAGAAACGTTCCTCCTTGAAGGGGGACGGAAAGGCCCAGTTGGGACACATCGTTCCAACATTTTCCTCCTCATTGTCATCTTTTCTTTTTGAGACAGAGACTTTAGCCAAGCTTGTTTCAAGCTTGCTACAGCCCAAAGATGACCTTGAACTTCTGCTTCTCCTGGTCCCCGCGTCCCCAGTGCTGGGATTACAGGCATTTGTCACCATGCCTGGCTTAATACAGAGGCTGGGAATTGAACCTAGGGCTTTGTGCATGCTAGGCAAGTACCCTACCAACTGAACTACACCCTGAACTTCTACTGCTTCAACTGAGATGACATTGAAGTCTGGAGAACTCAAATGTAACGCTCAAGGCCATGAGGCCAAAGGAGCAACCCCCAATTCCCTAGCGTTAGGTTGATTTAACTATTCCGTGTTCTTCCTGGACTTTGTACAAGGATACTAAGCAACTGGGCCCCTCGGCCACCTATGCCATAAAAAGCAAAGTGCAGTGGGAAGAAATAAAAAGGAGAAAGATGAGGTGTCAGTTTTACTGTGATATCCTAAATCACCACCGACAGAAGGACCACTTCAAAAAAAAAAATCACATTTTGGATGGAGCAGGGATAGCTTTATGGAGTCTGTTAATAATTGAACATTCCGTGCAGTCTTTAACCAGTTCCAAGGTCAAGAGAAACATCAGAAAATATGTGTGTGTGTCAGAGGACAACATTATTCAGGGATTAGTCCCCTGGAGCGATCTGGGCTAGATTTCCGCTTCCAGAACAACCCTTGGAAAGTCCTCCACAAGATCGCACCCTGGCCTCCAACACGTGGGAAAGCAGGGCTGGGGCTGGAGGGGTTCCTGAGATCAGCAGCGGGCAAGAGAAGGACACAAGCATGAACGTGGCCAGTGGCGGCTAAGGAGATCACCATGGGAAACTGGGAAGTTGGTTAAGATGAAAGGAGCCTCAGGCATTGTCCTGGCTCAGCTTTACTTGACAGAGGTAGAGACTCTGAAAGGAGGAATGATGCATTCAAGGTTGTCACTTGTCAAGAACAGAAGGGACATTATAATCTCCCTCCCACACTTTCACATCACAGCCCCCGGGTAAGGAAGACTAAGAACTTTCTCCTTTCAAATCTGACCTGAAGGCTTCGGGCCAACAGGACCAGTGTGAACATCAACTTGAAAATAGGAGTCACAAGGGTTTAAAACACAGCTAAAATTATTTCCAGGAAGGCTCATCTAAGTGCCAATACATTTTTTTGTTTTGTTTTTGCTGGGCATGAATGTCAGTTAGACTGACACATTAGCTCAAAGCAGCTTTCTACACACACACACACACACAATATATATATATAAATTGCAAATAAGTACGCATGCCAGAATAACATTACTGCCTGTGCTTTGTCAGTTATGTGTACAGGTACATGTGGGTGCATGTACATGTGTGTGAAGGCCAGGTGCCAATGTCAGGTGTCCTCAGTCACTCTCCGCCTTATTGAGCTCCAGGATCTGCCTGTCTCCCTCGGTATCTGGCTTTTTCCACAAGTGCTGGGGCAGATTCAGGTCTCAGGATTGGAGAACGAGCTCATTACCATTTTCCCTTATCCCTATCTGCAGCTTTTATGGGAAACTGTGTTTTTGTGTATGCACACGGGCACACATATTTGTGTGTGTCTGGGAGCATGTGTGTGTATGTGAAGGCCAGAGGACAATGGTGGGTATTGTTCCTTGGGGCACTCTTTACCTTATTATTTTTTAAAGGATCTCTTTTTTCTATCCTTTTAAAAGTACTATTATATTTATTTACTTATTGTGTATGTATGTGTACCGTCGCATATGTCGAGCAAGACCTAAGAATACATTGGGGAAGTGTGTTCCCTCTTTCTACCATGGGGGTCCCTGGAATTGAACTCAGGTCATAAGGCTTGGCAGCAGGCACCTTTACCCACTAAGCCTTCTGCTAAGTCCAGCCCCACCACTTTACTTACTTATTTATTTATTTGAGACACAGTCTTACTGACCTAGAACTCACCAGTTAGGCTAGGCTGGCTGGCCTGCAAGCCCCAGAAATCTGCTTGCCTACACCTCCTCAACACCCCAATTATAAGGGTTCACAACTGCACTTGGCTTATTTCCCATGGCTTCTGGGGATTGAACTCAAGAGCCCATGCTTGCAAGGCAAGTAGCTTACCAAGTATGCTATCGGCAGCCCATTCCCTTTGGAGGGCTTCCCTCCCTCCCCTCTTCCCTCCCTCCCCCCGCTGACTCCCTACCCCCCTCATCTTATATTTTACTTACAAGGTAAACTGGCAGGTGGTTAGAAAAGATTAAAGTTGATATAGACATGACATATTAAGGGGAGGCAAATGGGGCAATACTGTCTATAAATAGAGCCCAGAACAACCCTTCCCAAAGCAAACATTTTCACCAGGGAGAAACAAACTCAGAAGGATGGAGTCGTGTGCTGCTGTTAGAATTGGTATTTATAAAGTGTGCGTGTGTAGTATAAAGGAGCCGGGGGAGGGAGGCATGGGGAGACTTTATACTACACAGAAACAGACTCAAGATGCCGTGGGAGTACAGCAGCTCTGTGCAGTGGCTGACAGGAAGTCAGCAGGAGCCTGGAGAATCCTCTCCCCTGACCAAGCATGTTAAGCAGTGTGGCCCCACACTGCTCCTCACGTTTACTGTTTAGTAGCCTGGCATGCTGAGAGCCTCTCTGACCTTTGCTCCTGAAAGAAGACCCGAGAATGCTGCTGAAACCCAAACAAGCTGGCCAATGGCCCTTGGCCACAGTTCTTGGCATGTTCACACACCTGCCCACAGTGCTGGGAATGGCAGCTCCTTAGTAAATCCAGGGTCTGCCCATCAGGAAGGGCTTGTATTCCCTGTCCAGTCTTTTCCCCCCCTAAGAAGAAAAAGGCAATTGGTGCCTCCAAGCTGGCATCTTTCCTGAGAAGCCTAAATCTCCTCCAGCCTGCCTGACCCTGCAACCACAAGTTCTCAAAGTGAACGGCAGTATCTGTACACTGCTTTCAGGGAGCCTAGGACCACAACCTACAAGTTATGGCTTGACCCGAGCTCAGCTTCTGTCATGCAAGGCAGTAAAGAGCAAATCCCACCAGCCCGTTTGCAATGTCAGCAATGACCACCACCCCCCCCCCCCGAGAGAGAGAGAGAGAGAGAGAGAGAGAGAGAGAGAGCGAGAGAGAGAGAGAGAGAGAGTTCCTAGACAGTGGGTATGTAAGAAGGCAGAGAAAATAAGGGGCCCATGCCTTTACACATCTTTTCTGTAGCAACTGCATTGGCTTTAACTTAGTAACAAATTGTCCTGGAATTCTTGGCCTTGGAGCAAACATGTCAGCTCCTTGGTTACACCTTCGTCACTGCTCAAAGTACTACACACTTTAACCTTCCTGCTCTTTCCATAGGCCTGGGTTTGTCCTGTCTCCAGGAAACTTTATATGTTGCCTAAAATGAGCATCCCAGCAGGCTGTGAGGCCGCAGCCAGCTCGGGCTTCAGAGTGTTGCCCAGCTCCTAGGGAGCCACCACACCACCAGACTGAAACTCAGCCCCGGCAGAAACAGGAGCCTAGCCACGTGGCTCACAGCTTTTTTAACTGCTACTGTCAGCATTGAGAAACTTCCCCCAGAGGCTTCTACGAAATTGAAAAGAGTAATGCTGGAGGTGGCCCGGAGGTACGCACCAGTAATCCTAGACCTTGGGAGGTTAAGGCAGGATCATGAGTTCAAGGCCAGCCTGAGCTACACAGTGAGGTCAAAAAGCAGGTTAAATTTTGTCGCGAGCAGCCTTCGCCGATAAAGGAGACGCGGCAACTCAGGATTCTTCCGACAGCGATTTTATTGTACAGCTCTTTGCAGACAGATGGAGAAGGACCTCTTCCCCAAAAAACCCGAGGCTTATATAGGGAATTCAGGGGCGTATAGGGACGTGTCCTCTTATCATTGGTGCTCTAGAGAATACCCAATTAGCATATCGTCCGAGTAAGCAGGTTATGTAAGGATGACGTAATTGCGCATGCGCACTGGCCGCAAGGGCTTCCGTGAAGAACCAGGAAACAGGAAACCAGCGTCATCTTGTAATGGCGGAGCGGCTCCCGACAAAATTTCTCTAACAGGAAACGAAGGTGCAAGCAGGCTGTCCAGCTAATAATGAGCAAGTCCCTGAGGCTCAACAAAGCCAAGCCAAGAACAGCCGCTGACCTGCCCCTGGGCTTCCTGACAGCCACCTTGCTAGATTCCCATGAGCCTTCATGCTCCGGAAGCCAGGACAAGCTCAGGGTAGGGCAGGCGTTCCGCCACTCAAAGCCACAGGCAGTGAAAAGAGTAAGGAGCAGAGGATGCGATGTGTATATAAGGCCGGGGAGGAGTACAAGAAACCAGGCACCCCTGAGCAGATGGGTTACCTTGCTACCTTCACAGCTTTGAACCATATGCACAGCATGTAGAGGCTTTCTAAACTAAAAAATTTTAAATTAATGCAGTAAACCTGGAGGTACACACATTTAATCCCAGCACTTGGGAGGCAGAAGCAGGCATATGTCTGAGTTGAAGGCCAGCCTGGTCTGCAGAGCAAGTTCAAGGACGGCCAGGGCTATAAATAAAGGCCCTGTCTTAAAAAATAAAAACAAAAATTAATGCAGTATAACTTAATTTACACACACACACACACACACACACACACACACACACACACACGGGACTGAATGCAATGCTTGATCGCTGAATGCTCACACAAAAACACTTCAATCACACAGCTTATTTCTAAAGAACAGGAGGTGAAGAAAGACAGCTACGTGGCTATGCAGCATGTATTAGTATTTTGTGGACAAAGAGCAGTCCTACTGTTGCACTTATTTTAAAACAAGATAACCCGCCTTGAAAAGCAGTAGCTTCAGTTCCAAGCGCTGTGCTCCTCGGTACTGAGCTGTGGGTTGAGTCACAGCCCATCTCACTGTACAATTGTGTGTATTCAGTCTCCTCTCTGAAATGCTATAGCAAGCAACACCGACCCCAAGCTGCCCGCCCCTCAGCTCTATTTCCCAGGGACAGAAAACTCCATGGAAAAGAACCTGAAAGGAATCAAACAGCAACCAAAATGGTAGCCAACCTACAGAGCAAAGCCAGGCAGTGGGCAGAAGGAAGGCTGAAGGTACAAGTATAGGACGGGAAGCCACAGCGCAGGTGTGACTGTCAGGAGATGCACTCCCCAAACTGTGCAATTTCAGCAACCCAGAGTCAAATGGTGGGGATTTTACAAAATTGTCCAGCAAAATGTTAGTTAGCCAGGTTTCCTAGTAAAGTCCAGTAAATTATTTTTTTCAAGTTTATATTACAAAATATGTGTTTAGATATAAACTAGAGAGATAAAAGGCATGAAGACAGCAACGAACAGGAAACTCGGGCTGCGGCTCTGGCTCCTTTGCTGCGGCGTTGACTGCTTTGCAGAGGACAGGAGTTGTTCCTGTAAATCCATCCCCACAGCGATCCGACACCTCCAGCCCACGCAGGCACCTTCACTCACACACACAACTAAAATTACAATGTCTTTTTTTTTTTTTAACAAAAGTTAAAATTCAGTGGAAAGGAGCAGGGTGTGGCGGCGCACACCTTTAATCCCAGCACTGGGGAGGCAGAGGCAGGTGGATCACTGTGAGTTCGAGGCCAGCCTGGTTTACAAAGTGAGTCCAGGACAGCCAAGACTACACAGGAAAACCTTGTCTCGAAAAACAAAACAAAACAAAATTCAGTGGAAAGTATGCACGTGTATAAAATGCCCAAATGTAGAAAATTTTATTTACTTTTCTTGAAACAGGGTCTCACCTTGGCCTTGAACTCAGAGATGGAGCTGAGTCTGCCTGGGTGCTGGGGTTAAAGGCACGCACCACCAAGCCCAGCTGAAAACGTATGAAGTTTCATCTCTGGGTATGTTCTTTGTTCAGAAAAACTTCCAAGTTACCTTGGAAAGACAAAACTGTCTAGGATACAGCCTGAAGGGATGAGGAAACAAGATGGGCGGGGCCTCTCCACCTCCCTCAGAATGCCCAGGTGGCGGCACTGGTGCTCACTTGCAAAAGTTATTTATATCCCTGTGAGCAGCCAGGTCACCCCAATAAACCAACCAGTCCTTTTAGGATCATGGGGACGTGCCTGATGTGCTACCCCCGGTAGCTGACACAGCAGTTGGAACTGCAGAAGGCAGGCCTGGAGAATGGATCAAGACGTTTGGAGTGAAAATACCAAGCGGCCAGAAACAAACGAAAGATCCAAGTATTGACAACAAAATCCCCAGGACTGGGGTAAAACTGGATCTTCTGCACCCCAAGGATGAGCCCTGTTCTGTTCAGCTTCCTCTCCACATCCAATCTGCTAGCAGCAGAGTGCACTCAGAGGGCTGGAGGATGGCTCTGGCAAGGAAGCTCACGTGTGCGCAGCTCCAGCTCCAAGGGATCTTTGGTCTCTCAGGGCACCCGCACTACACATTCAAACAAAAGCACTCGAAAAGCCAGGCACTGCTTTGGGAGGTTGTACAATTTAGACCAGTGAGGCTCAGCTTGGGTACATAAGCCAACAGGGACAGGCCCTCGAAGGTTATAGACCAGGCTTAACTGCCAGTCCGAATTGTGCTATTTGTCACAGACTGAACTGTGTCACCTCACCATCGGGAGGATGCACTGCATTCCCAGAAAATAGCGAGCCCAAATAAAATCTTGTGACCTTTTAAAAAAAGGTTATTTCAAGTCAGGTTGGAAAATGTAGGCTGAGCCTTTCTATCGTCAGCAGCAAGAGTACAGACCGGGCTTCAGCAGCGCCTCTGTACGCTGTCTGGGTCCATGCAGTTGTCTTCCTTAGTGCCATAAGGAGGGTCCCTGCCTCACAGAACAAAGAACGAATCCCACAGCCTGGGGCTGCTTCTCATTTGTACTGTGACTAAAACCATAGACTTTATTTTATGGTTAAAATACATATATAGAAGGGGTGGTGGTGGGAGACCAGGTGGAAAGTGAAAGCTGTGCCAGAACAAAACCCGAAATTCTAGTGTCTGAAAGAAGTGCGATTAAAGCCTAAGTGAGTTGTGTGTCATACAAAGTCTCTGTGTAAAGTGATTTTTAAAAAACCCGGCATTCCCCAGCTCTCAGGCACGTTGCCACATACGCGTCTGAGAAAGGTTCTCTCTCATGTGACACAGAGAGCAGCTTCTACTGGAATCGAGTGGAGAATTTGGGAGACACAGGGACGGTCAGGGGAAGTTCACTCGATTTCACCTCCACTGCTGGGTACTTGCGGATTGGGTTTGCCTTGTGCACCTGCAGTGAAAGAAAAGCAAAGTCACCACTTCGGTGGATGCCACAGACCGATGTGCTCAGTCTTTCCTTTTGTCTTTTAGAGGAAAATGGTTGGAAAGGTTTATAGATCCCAATTACAAATTTAAGGGGAAGAAGGGCACAGTAAAATGGAGAAGTGTGATGCCCAAACAGGTTTCTACTGTTGCTCACTGGGCCCCTCACTAAGAATGTCAAACTTATCCCCAGCATAACTTACTAGGGAGAAACAGGGCCTTGCTCAACTGTAGCAGACAAAAGCTACAAGTTAAAATTTTGTGCCAGAGGCTAGAGAGATGGCTCAGCGGATAAGAGCCCTGACTGCTCCTCCAGAGGACCCAGGTTCAATTCTCACCACCTACATGGTGGCTCACAACTCTGTAACTCCAGCCCCAGGGCATGTGGCCCCTCCTCTGATGTGAGGGCATTAGGTACACTCAAGCAAAGCACTCATATGCATAAAATAATACATCTTTAAAAAGTTAAAAATAAATGTTTTTTTTTTTGAGACAGGGTTTCTCTGTGTAGCCTTGGCTATCCTAGATTCACTTTGCACACAAGGCTGGCCTCGAACCCACAGTTATCGCCTACCTCTGCCTCCCTGAGTGCTGGGATTAAAGGAATGTGCCACTATGCCTAGCTTAAATAATAATTTCTTTTTAAAATGGGATCTGACACCATTTTCTGGTTCCCATGGGCACTGCATGCACGTGGTACACAGACATGTATGCACTCAAAATGCTCATATCTAAAAAAACAAAAATTTTAAAATATTTTTTAAAATAGCCAGAGTGAAATTTTAAGCTTGTTTGATTGACGTTTAGTACTCAACAAAATCACAGACCAAAACAAAAGGCAAAAGCAATTATCAAGAAGGGCTGCTGGGAAGCAGGTGCCGCCCATCCTTCTGAAGAGTGTAAGATTAGCCCTAGAGCGAGCCGACCTAACACAGTGATAATCAGCACTGATTAACTGTGCTGTAGGGTACTGCCACTGGCCTACACTGAGGACAGCTGTAAGACACAGATTTAAACTGGGAACAAACTCAATAGGCAGGTACCTGGGCAGAAAATAACCACGGACAAACGGCGGCTGATTTTTGAAGTGAACCTATGAGACATTGCACTGTTTGCTCACTCACACCCCCTGTCAGTGCAGATGCAGAATAGATCGTCCCAGCCCCACCAGAAACCAGAATAGAGACAACAGGGCTGTGCGCGCGCATGCAGCCCGGTCAGTTACCAGCTCTCTGCGAAGCCTGGCTAGCTCCTCCTTCTGCTGCTCCTCCTGTTGTTGCCTCGCTTCCTCCAACTGCTGCATTTTCCAGGCCTCCATTTCAGCCATTTTCTTTTTCCACTCCTGCCGTTCCTTGGCTCTCTTCTCAGTGGCCAGCTGAAAAGATTCCTGATCTAGAGAACCAGAAAGGTTCTCTGAGTACAGAAACAAAGACAATATTGACGCATGTGCTGTACTCATAAGGCCCTAGGAGTAGGCCAACCCGAAAGACATGGCTAGCAACCAGAAGCTGCCGAGGAGGAAGATGGAGCGAGGCCGCGCCACAGACTCAGAATGCTGAGAAGTCGGAAAGGCCTCTGGAAATCATTTAGTCTAAGAGCCCCGGGTGGTGGGGCAGCTACACTCTCCTACACAGGGACTTGGAGTCAGAAGGAAGAGTCCCAATCTCCTGCCACACTGCCCAACGGCACCATCCCTCATCCACTTGCTCCCCGTTGGGTGTGGTCAGCTGCATCGGCCTCGGTTCCTGTTCTATCAGTCTGCCCCACAGACTTAACACAAAGGGAGCTAGGGGTCCAGCAAAGGCAACAAAAGACTGGGCCTGAGGGAGGAAAGCTACCATGCCCTCAGATAAAGCATCTCTTGTTGACACAGCGCCGTTCTCCCCTAGCTGAGTCCTAAGTACGTCCCCGCAAAGCGTGGCACTCTGTCCCACCCGCACGAGCACACAGAACACTACCAGCAGCTGACTTCTTCTCTTTCTTGGGAACAAAGGGCTCTTGGAAGATGACGGTGTTTGGGTGAGCCTTGAAGCAAGCTGCTTTCTTCTGCTGCTTCAGCTCTTCCTCCAGCTGTTAGAAGAAAGTCTGTCAGCCAGCCACACACAGTGTGTCATGGCTACTGCAGCCACGACACACATCCTGGACTGCCTGCCTGAGAAGACGGCACTCTGCATCCGCTACTTCTTACAAACGAGTAGTTAGCCTCCGAGGCTCCATTACATCCTGCTTACTTTTGTTTTGAGGTTAAACAGAACAGTGATGGTGGCAAAGTTAGATGCCAATTATACCAACCTATAACCAATCATTTGTCTCTGATCACCTATTATGGGCGACTATAATACATCCCATGTTGAAAAACCAGCCTATTTTATTGAGAACCAATTCTCCCATCCTGTTTCCTACCAAAGCACTAACTTAACCAGGTGAGACCCTACAGAAACTCCTGACTGAGAAGGAGTCTCACAGTCCCCAGCTGACTGCTAAAGCAGGCATGAACAAACTTCAGCCTGCTGCCCAAATGCATCTTGAATTACGAATAGGCTTTACATGCCCAAAGGGTCAACTATGCATACAGGGGCAAAGGAGGGGAATGCCCGACAGACGTCCTATGTAACCTATAAAACCTAAAATAACTATTAGCTGACCTTTTACATAAAACTGATGTGACTCCTGGTTTACATAGAATATATTAAAATAATCAAATCTGTCATCCCAGATGATTTCAGTATAGAATCTACCTAAAGGCCCGCCCACTCACCTACCCACGCCCTCAACCAACCAGCCAACCAGCTGCTCCCCATTCCTACCTGGCATTTCCACATCTTGGCCTTGTAGGCTCCTCTTTTGTCTGTCTCCAAGGAGAAAGGCACAGCCTGAGTCACATTCTTTACCTTTCTCTCTGGCAGGTTAACAGTGTCAAAATAGGGCAGAGGAAGTGCCTTGAACTTGGGCACCTAATGGAGCACATAAGAGTAAGAACAACATAAGGGCCTTTTATCAATGGACAGGAAACCTATCCCGCAGAGGATGTCAGATCCTGTTGACAGCTTCAGGGCCTCCCCACCTTCAAGTCTCTGAGTAACAGGAAACTATAAAGAACTCTTGCCAGACACAGCAACGCACACCTCTAGCCCAGATCCCAGGAGTTCAGCACACCTGCCTAGACTACGTGGTGAGACAATGTCCCCAAACCAAATGAGACGAAAACAGTCTCTGAGCAAGTACGCTGGTAGGCATTTTGTCAATTTGACACAAGCCAGGGTTATCTTGGAAGAATAAACTTCAACTGAAAAAACATGGCCAAACAAGCCTTTTTCCCCCCCCCCAAGATGCTTTCCGGTTTTATCACAGCAACAGAAAGCAAACGGAGACACAGACAAAGCAATATTTACTCCTGAATATGTGTATGAACCCGAAAGACAGGACGAGTAAGTCAACGTTCAAAGCAGCACAGCCTAGCAGAGAAGCAACGGACCTTTTTTTTAGACCCAAAAGAAAACCTAAGCTTTCCTCCTAATATTCCAAACTGGCAGTCACTAGCCTCCTTGTGCCAGACAGATTACTTAATTTCTTGCACAATAAATATTTTAGGGGGGGGTCATGCAAGAGTCAGTGAAAAGCGTTGATTTTAATAGTAATTTTATATAAAAAGTATGTATACATATACTTTTTAAATTCAAAAGTGTTTTTATATATTTAAATATATGGTATCTTTATATAAAAAGTTCCCTGGGTGAGGTGTGGTGATATATGCCTGTAATCCCAGTACCTGCAAGGGGAAGGCAGAGGCAGGATGACGACCGCAGATACTGCTCAAAACAAACAAATAAACAAGCAAACAAACGGGGGTGGGGGGGGTGGGGGGAGAGGTTCCCTTTGAGGAATCAGAGAATTGTATTCTGCAAATTACACAGGTGAGACACCTACCTCCCCCTTCTGCATTTCTTTTATTTTCTTTTCCTTCTGCAGCTGGCGTTCTTTGTCTCGGGTGTCAAAGGAGAAGGGGCATACCTCCACATTTCTTGCCCCTGGGATGTGGGGCTTATAAGGCACTCCATAATGTGGTACAGGTTGAGCTCTTATCACTACTGGTTTATCCTCTTCCTAAGAGAGAAACTATGGGTTAGAAGCAAGACTCCTCCTTTGGCCCCAGCTCACCCTCTTCAGAATGTGGGAAAATCCACTAATTAATACAAGTCCACAGCCCTGGGTGGCCTAGCTTCCTTTTCTTTCGAGGACAGACAATGCCAATTCAGCAGCCGCATCATGGATCAAAGCAATGTAACAGCATTTGGTAAATGACTATCACAATTACTCTGTAAAAATCTCAAATTTTTCCCAGGAATGCTGGGATAGCTAAGTGAGGTCAGAGAGATAAAATGAAGATCAGAAGAAAGGTGCTAAGTAAGCATGCTTACACCTTAGACTCTGACTCAGACTCCAGACTCCACTCCAACATGTGACTGGAATTAATGGTTGCCAAACCCAGAATAGGACCAAGTAAGTTGTTTGGGTTCAAGCTAGTAACATAAGATTACCATGTATTTTAGTTCCAACTGAACCTATAAAAAGGTTTATGCTGAGATCTGCTATAAAATTACCCTAACTCTGGATATTTATAGATAAAATGGGAGATGTAATAAGAAGCTAGCATGATCAATGACAGTTCACATTTTACCGTTCTATGAATCATCACCTTTAGTCACCTTTGTGACCCTTGGGTGTTAAGGACAATACAGTGTAACTGCTTGGTATGAATTTTAAAGGTCCTTTACTAACAGTGACAATAATTCAGGGAACTCTTGACCATGTTACAAGGACAGCATGATCTCAACGCTCTAATGCTTAACTTTCCTGCTCTTCTCATAGCTTGTAACCCACTATCACCGAAAGCCGAGCCCCACCCACTACAGTGCGCTAGAGGGACAAGGCAGATGATCAGACACCCGTGTCAGGCTTACAGACAAGAGCTGACTGCCTCTGGGCCCCATTAAGTGTAAAGACTCAGAGTGGTCATGCAGAAGGAAAAAAGGGGCCCCCTCTCCCTGGGGGAGTCACCTCATCTTCTCTGGTGGGCACTCGGATCCTGTTCTTCAATGCAAAAACTGGTGACTTGGGGACAGTAGCTGGAATTACTTTCTTTTTAGGAACACCCTAGAAAGAACACAACTCAATTAGACATCCCATGTCTAACTGAAATACTAAAAACTGGGAAGCTAAAAAATACTAAAAAGTTGGGAAGATAAAAGCTGGATGAGGGGCCACTTGCCAAACAAGCCTGACTCAAAGTTGTCCTGTGATCTCCACATGAGCACGCAAGGACTAACACTCATATAAACGTCACACACACACACACACACACACACACACACACACACACACACACACACACAATCTGTGCCAAGACAACAGAAGCCTCCACTGCCAGCACTGCTAGGACTCTAGAAGAAGCCCCACTCAAGGAAACCAACTGAGAAATGTGTACATCCCTTAAACAAAATAGTGTAGTGTTTACATGTAACCTATGCACACCTTTCCATATATTTCATGTCATTAGCATATTGTTCATAATTCTTAACACGACGAAAATGTGTTGAGTGCACTTATCATATTATGTAGGGAATATTAGCCAAGGAAAGAAGCCTGCATATGATCAGTACAAATGTTATCTCTTCCATCCATAGTTAGCTGAATTCACAGAAAGAGAACTCAAAATTGTAGTTGATGGTACCTGCTAAACCTCACTGTGCTTAAGTCAGAAGCTCCCCTCCTGTGCCTTGTCTGTATGTGCTGTAAAGCTGGTGTTATTTCAGTCCATGAATCTCCAGTACCCAGGGAGATCTTATTCATTTAAGGCCATCAGTAAATGTTAGCTAACTGAATACAGGACGGCTTGCACCTTGGATTCAGAGGCTCCTGTGGGAGCCTGTCGACTCAATAATACCGCAACCACTCAGCACAGGCTTCAGTCTTACAGAGGCCCCGCCCACAGAGTCTCTAGCCAAGGATGGCCTTAAGCTCCCTAAATAGCTGGAGATGACCTTAAATTCCTCCTGAATATTGGGATTACAGATGTCCATAAATCCTGGTTTATGTGATAACCAGGACTGAACCCAGAGCACCCACATGCTAGACAAGTGCTCTATACTCCTACCTCTGGGTTTTTCAAAGCCACTTATGGGGCATATAAGATACTCGTTTGATATTTACTCTAGTTTTATTTTTTAAAGACAGAATCTCATTATAAAGACCAAGCTGAAGTAAAAAAAATAAAAATAAAAGGGGGGGCCACTGGAAAGATGGATGAGATTAAGAGCACTGACTGTTCTTCCTGAGGTCCTGAGTTCAATTCCCAGCAACCACATGGTGGCTCACAACCATCTATAATGTGATCTGATGTTCTCTTCTGGCATGCAGGTGTACCTGCAGGCAGGGCACTGTATGTGTAATACATCAATTCGAGGGGGGGAAAAGATCAAGCTGGCCTTCAACTCAGACTGCCTCATGAGTGCTGGGATTAAAAACCTGTGCCACCATGCCTGACTGATATTTACTTGTAATTTTTCAAAATTACTTTTGCCTCTCTATCTTGAACAACTTAGGAAACATGGTTTTAAAAAAAGTGTTAGTTATAACACATTTGGGACTAGCTTGTAAAAGCAAATTGAAGCCAGGCCTGGAGGCACACACCTACAATTACAGCACCTGACAGGGCGAACAAAAAGTCAGCCACACAGCAAGTTGTAGGCCAGCTTGAGCTAATGTGAATCGGTATCAAAACACAGTAAGATACAAACAAATTAACCTTTAAACATGAAGATGTGCTATCATGAAGACAGACAGACAGTCTCTCCCCTTAGGGTAACAGGTCCCTCTAGAGGATTCCCAAAGCAGGGAGGCTCATCCTGCTGCACATTTTTTTGGTTTTTTGAGACACAGTTTCTCTGTGTAGCCTTGGCTGTCCTAGACTCGCTTTGTAGACCAGGCTGGCCTCAAACTCACAGTGATCCACCTGCCTCTGCCTCCCGAGTGCTGGGATTAAAGGTGTGCGCCACCACGCCCAGCTCTGCTGCATTTTTAAGGATTCTTTTTTTAAGTGTATGCATGTTTGCCTGCATGTATATATGTATGTATGTGCACCATGGCATGCCTGGCAGCAGAGCGGGTCAGAAGAGTTATGGATGGCAGTGAACCATCATGTGAAGCCCTTTAAACTGCATCTCTTTTCAGCATACATGTTCCGATCAGTCTGCATTTTAGCCACACATTGCCTCTCTCTCTAGACCTACATACAGTCTAAGAGCAAATCCACTCCTGCTGCATCTCTTTGTCATCCGCAACCCAATGCGCTGGTGTCCTGGTCACAGCATCAACTTGAACACTTCTGGGTCACTTCAGGACACCTCAAGTATTCTTACCACAACATCTTCCAAGATCTTAGTGGGGCAAGGTCTGGAATGAAACTCGAAGTTTTCATCCTCCGGTTTGTTCTTTGCCTCTCGCTCCTGAATTCGTTTCTCAATTCCCAAATCAAAACCAACAGGCTGAGTAGGAGGCTTAACGGGCAGCGTCTTGGGCAAGATGGGGCCACCTTCAAAAATCCTGGGATCAAATGCCTGTGCTTTGAATTTGTATCTGTAACAAAGAAATTTAAGTAATAAATACAAAATGCTTTTAAATCAGATAAAATCTGCACAAAGTAGAACAGAACCTATAAATAAGCAGTAAGATGGTCCACCATGTACACAAAATCCATCCTCTCCACAGCCATGTTCTTCACCTCCTGAAAAAAGAGTAAATGACATCGTCGAAACCCTGCTGGGGCTGGGGCTGGGGCTGGGCTCCATGGAGGCAGGTGCCTGTAATCCTAGCACTCAGCAGGCAGAGAGAGGAGGACCAGAAATTCAAATTTGGGGCTGGAGAGATGTCTTAGGTTAAGAGTACTGGCTGCTACTCCAGACAAGGCTCAATTCCCAGCATCCACGTGGTGACTAACAACCATCTGTAACTCCAGCTCCACAGGACAGAAAGCCTCCCCTGGCTTCCATGGGCCCCAGGCATGTCAGTGATAAGAAAACATTACATGCAAGCAAAACTCCCATAAACATAAAATGAAAAAGTCACCTTTGGCTAATAGCAATTTTGAGGCTCGCTAGGAATACATGAACCCCTGCAGGCTGACGACCTAGGTCTGTAATCCCAGAGATCCAGGCCAAGGCAAGAGACTAACATAATCAAGACACACTGAGCTACACAGCCAGCCCAAGCCACTCAGTGAGGCTCTACTTGAAAACAACAGCACAGTGTTTGTCCTACGTGCACATGGGCCCTGGGTTTCACCCCAGTACCATAACGATCATGGCCGGTGCAGGGAGATGAGCTTCAGTGCTGACTACATTAAGTTCCAGCTTCTCCCGAGAGTCAAGCTGCAGGTGCTTTGATAATCAGGCAAAGGTGTGGTCTACCTAGACTAACCTTATCCTCAATTAGAATCCAAAGTGAGGCTCTGCTACCCCCATTACATTGCACTGAATTGGGTGTTTATCAGATGATGCTCCAGGGCACCTCCATGGTCCCACTCTCAGTCAGAGAGGCAGGAACACAACCTACGGAGTCACTGCATGCCACACATTTCATGGGAAGGAAAACAGCCACCACTGTCCCCGTGGGACTGAAAGTGAGCAGGGACCTACTGTTGCAGTTTCTCAAGCTCCTCAGCCTCCTGCTCTGCTGCACTTTTGCACGTCACAGGCCTTGCACGGTATTTGGTTTGCAGTACGGGAGTCTGGGGATCTCGGTTCATCTTGGGCGAGGATCTGGAGGGTAACAAGTCTGTAAAACAAAATTGCAGACATCTGCTTAGTTCCCCAAGATACAGGTCACGTGGAAGTGCTGAGTCAACGAGATAGAAATGGATGAACCAGAGAACCTGGCTTTGTAGGATCAACTCAGCTTATGCCAATCAACCTGACAAATGTTCCCTCCCTTCCTCCTTTTTTTTTTTTTTTTTTTTTTTTTTTTTGGTTTTTCGAGACAGGGTTTCTGTGTAGCCTTTGCTGTATTGGACTCACTCAGTAGACTAGACTGGCCTCGAACTCACAGTGATCCACCTGCCTCTGCCTCCCAAGTGCTGGGATTAAAGGCGTGCGCCACCACCGCCCAGCTCCCTATCACTCTTACTGAAGGATAGTTTTTAGACAAATTCTTCTGCCATCTCTGCACTCTGTCTGAAGGGCCCTTGCCACTCCACAGCCCTTTCCATTGACAACAGCAACTATTTTACTATGTTCACTATGTTTTTTTTTACCAGACCTTTACTGAGTAACTCCCAACTTTGAGTTTCACAAAAAACATCTGTATCAAATCTTCCAGGCCACCACACACAGCAAGTGAGATGGAAATGTCAGCATGGTGGATCACATCTGCAGTCTGAGCATTTCGGAAGCTGAGGCAGAAGGATCAGTTTATGGACAGTTTATACTACATTTCAACTTCCAAAGCGACCTCACTATAGAACTACACCAAAGAGAGGAAGAAAAAAAAAAAGGAAAGTCAGATAGTCGACTGGGGAAAGTTAGAGAAAGTCAAGAGGCAGACAGAGAGAAAACAACCATGCCAACACATCATTAGAGCAGTAGTTCTCAGCCTTCCTAATGCTGTGACCCTTTAATACAGTCCTCACGTCATGGTGACCCCAACCATAAATTTATTTTTGTTGCTACTTCATAACTGTAATTTTGCTACTCTTACGAATTGTAATGTGTTTTCCAATGGTCTTAGGTGAACCCAGTGAAAGGGCCGTTTGACCCCAAAAGGGGTCCCAAGGGTTAGAACCACTGATTTAGAGCATTACAAACACTCACAGGAGGTATTGGTTTCCCTGGTCAATAACAACCTTATCAATTTTCATAATTACTTAGAACAAATCTAATTCATTCACTGGCTTCTCTTTTTAAACAGAGTCTGATTATGAAGCCTTGGCTAGGTGGGAACTTAATTCCATGAGGATTAAAAAATTCACTATGTTCATATTATAAAGTATTAGAATATAATAGCAATATTAAAAATACCGTATTTAAGTTCGGCACGGTAGTGCACACCTTTATTCCCAGAACTCAGGAGGCAGAGGCAGGCAGATCTTTGTAAGTTCCAGGCCAGCCTGGGCTACAAAGTGAGCCCAGGACAGCCAAGGCTACACAGGGAAACCCTGTCTCAAAAAACAAAACCAAAAACCAAGAAATGGTATTTAAGGAGAACACAGCACCACAGCGGTGGAGTGCTTGCCTAGCTGAATCACCAGCACTACAGTAAGAAGAGAAAAACTGCATTTAAAGCAACTCATGTGGCCACCTTAAAAAAGTGCGAAACAATGCGTAATAGAAAATTTGTAGATACGAACCCTTACTTCCCAAATGCTGAGGTTACAAGCATGCACAACCAACCCAGCTTTATTACAGGATGTTTTATCTCAATGTGATTGATCCCTCAGATTGTATTTGATCCCTGTATGGTCCCTCAGATTGTGAACTGTAAAAACCTATCTTTTGTTTGGCGTGGCTGAGTCCTAGCACACACCTTCAATCCAAGATCTTCCTGGACACAGGGTTTAATAAAGTTAAAGCCAGCTGACAGGAATCAGAGAGCAGAAGGGGTCTTTGGCATTTTCCACTCTCGGGATTTTAGCTTTAGTTCTCAGGCTCTTAGCTCTCTAGCGCCCCAGTTCCTTGACATTTGGCTTTTTGGACTTTGAGCTAGCAAGGCTTTGGCCTTGGGGTTTTTGACCTTTTCTTCCTGGGTTGTCAACTGAGCTGGTGAGACTTTTGGGCCTTCTCCATCGGGACGTGAGCTGGGTGCTTTCTCTGCCTTTCTGAGCTAGCAGGTTTTTCACCCAGCATCTGGTTCCTGTGTCTTTATTGGTAAAATAGAACGATCTGGGATTCTCATTTAAAACAATACTGCTTAGCCATATTCTCCTGATAGCTTGGTTTTACATTGTTTTGAGTCTTTAGACTTTACCTTCTTGCAGAACTTGTTTTTGTAAAAACAAAAACAATTGAAATCCTTTCATCTGTTCACCTTCAAATCTATACAAACTTGTCAGCATTGACTCTTTCAACCAGGTGTGATGGTGCATGAATGTAATCCCAACACTTAAGCGCTGAGCCATCTCTCCAGCCCCTTTTTTGTTTGTTTTTTCCAAGAAGCCCTCATAGTTAAGACTCAAGTGACCTGGCCCTGCGAGAGAAAGCTTCTTGAATTCTTCATTCTTTTTCTGCATCTCCACCACCTCCTGCTGCATTTTCAGTCTTTTCTCAGTGCTGAAGGGGAAGCAGTGTGAACCCTGCCAGCTGCAGTAACAATGGCCCTGGCAAGACACGCCCACCACTGCAACAGTGACAGAAATGTTAGGAGAATAACCAGCCACTTTCTGATTGCACTTAAAGCCCATCCAGAAAATGGAATTCATACCTGGCACCATTAGCAGGTCCAAAAACCTGTGGCTAGGGAGGCTTGGGGAGAGCCTACCACTACTACTATTCTGCTAAGTGGACATAGTATTTAACTGGCCCCTAGGTACTTGTCTTTACACCCATAGGTTAATGCCTCACCCAAAACTCAGAGAGGCTTCTTTTTTGCAATGGATGGTAATTAGCACAGAGACTCAGAACTGGTCAATGTGTAAAGAACAAGAGATCGTAGACTGTTCAGATCTAAACGGGGCCTCACACCACTGCCTCTAAGGCTCAGGGATCAACATAGAATAAGGGGTAAGAGCCAGAGGCAGTGGAAGACTACAGTGAGACCACATCTGTGCAGATAGGACAGAGCAGCTGCACACATGAACTCCTAGTAGCTAGGATTTTATGCACCAGACCAAGACCAAGATCAAGCCAGACGAAGCCTCAGCATGGAGGAAGAAGTGGGTCATGAAGTCCACCCCTGGCAGCCAACAGCTGCCGGGAGAGGGAACGTCACTTTTCTTCAGGGCTGCTCCAGTAGGTGACCCTACACTGACGCACACAATGGCAGCACGAATAGATTCAGTAGTTTAAAAAGAAAACATAAAGCCAGGTGTGGTGGCCCACGCCTCTAATCCCAGCCCTTGGGAGGCAGAGGCAGGTGGATCTCTGTGAATTCGAGGCCAGCCTGGTCTACAAAGAGAGTCCAGGACAGCCGGGGATACACAAAGGAACCCTGTCTTGAACCCGCCACCCCCAAAAAAGGAAGAAAATTTGTTTTTAAAACTCATAAACTAAGGACTAGAATGCAGCCCAGTAGTAAAGCATTTGCCCACCATTCTCAAAGCCCTACATTAAATCACCAGCATAGCAAAAAGTACAAAGAAAAAAAAAACAACAACAGCTTAAAAAAAAACAGCAAATAAATAAAGGCACATAAAAAAGTACAGTCAGATATGGTGGTGCCTACAGTCTTAGCATGTGAGAGTATAGGAAACAGGGCAAGTCTGCGGACAGTCGGAGCCTCACACAGAACCTTGTCTCAGGAAAGCCATGGTTTGTTACTACATTCACCATGAATTGAAGTCATCCATTTCACTAACAAACCAAAATGACAGTGTCTGGGACTTGCAGCTCTAATCGCCACCGGCTTTCCTCAAGGCTCCCCTGTAAGCTGTTTCTCCTTACCTGCCTTCAAAGGTGTACCAGAGCCTTGCTGAAGCGTGGCTGTCCTCAGGGAAGCTTTGCCCTGAAAAGGCTCTCCTATTCCATTCCTCCCGAGAAACCTGTTCTCCAGGTTGGCCTTCTCGTCTGTGAAACAACCAGTCAGGAAGCAAAGCAAAGGAGAATCACATATTAAAATGGGGAGTAGAGTCCCTTTCCAGCACGGTTAGCAAAACCACAGTCTAGCACTGTGCATTATAGGTCAGGAACAGACTGCAAAATCTATCCCGAAGACTTGCAACACCTAGTGTCTTACAGAGAAGGAAAGTTGCAGATTCTGTACCATTGTTAAGACACAGGGAGGGCCACACCGACATTAGCTGGCCTTATCTACCATGTAAACACATCGTGCTGCCCTTGAAGAATTTTGGTCACCAGGAACTGCAAGAGCACAAGGGACAGTTTATATTCATAGAGTGTGGGGTGTTTGAGAGTGGAGAAGAGCAAAGTTTTCTCAACAAGTTTTATCTTGGGCTCTGCTGTGACTAAAGCTGGTACAAAAACAATCTGTCCCCACAGCAGCACACTGTCAGGCTGGGGGAGCACAGCACCCCTGAACAACTACACTACTCACAGTCGATTCTGATTATAACCTTGTGAAAAGCTGAAAGAAAACAAGAAAAAGTACACTACACCTAAGATGGTTTTCTAAGTTCAGAATTATTATTTTTTTCCTTCCAGACTCTGTATGGAATCACACTGATATGCTAACGGCTCCTTTCTGTGGATATTAGGGCATAAAGAAAACTTGTTAAAAGAAACCTTCAGACAGCCGGCGGTACCTTTGGGCTGCAGTGCTGTGCGGCATGGACAGACCTCTCTGGGACAGCAGGCCCTCTGATCTACCCTTCCTTCAACAGAGCCCTCTCTCGAGAGTAACACTCAACTCCTTTCCCAAGAAACTACCAGACACCATCTCATTTGGACTCTGTATTTTAAGTGTAGCCACAATGGTCATTTTGTTCTTACCACATATTAATGTTAATGTCTCTTAATGAAGGTGGAGACAAGAGAAAGGATAAGATGAAGAAGCCTCATCAGACACTGGATTCACTTATCCCAAGGTTATGTCAGAGTAACACCTACAAGGTGGGCGCTGGCGAGATGGCTCCTGCAGAAGAACCATTCACCAAAGACAACACAAAAATCCGTATTTTTTGGAATTATCTTTTTTCCCTTCTGTTTCTGTGGAACTGAATTGTAATCTTAAATTATGAGTAAAGATGATGTTTCCATCTTGTTATAAAAAAAAGAAAGAACGAACGAAAGAAAGAAAAACTAGGGGCTGGAGAGGTGGCTCAGATATTAAGAGCACTGTTCTTCCAAAGGTCCTGTGTTCAATTCCCAGCAACTACATGGTGGCTCACAACCATCTATAATGAGATCTGGTGCCCTCTTCTGGTGTTCAGGCTCAATGCAGGCAGAATACTGTATGAAGAATAAATAAATCTTAGAAAAAGAAAGAAAGAAAGAAAGAAAGAAAGAAAGAAAGAAAGAAAGAAAGAAAGGAAAAAGTAGCTAGGCAGTGGTGGTATGCACCTTTAATCCCAGCCTTTAGGAGGCAGACACAGGCAAATCCCTGTGAGTTCTAGGACCAGCCTGATCTACAAAGAGAGTCTAGGACAGCCAAGGTTACATCCTTGTTCACTGCTGCTGACTCAAAATACAAACAAACAAACAAAACCAAGAAAGAAAGGACGGCTAGGAGTCGTGGTGCATGCCTTTAATCCTAGAACTCTGGAGACAGAGGCAGGTGGATCTCTGTGAGTTCAAGGCCCTAGTGTAGAAAACGTGTCCAGGAAAACCAAGACTACAAGAGAAACTCTGTCTTGGGGAAGAAGAGAAGAGAAGAGAAGAGAAGAGAAGAGAAGAGAAGAGAAGAGAAGAGAAAAGAGAAGAGAAAGAAAAAGGAAGGAAGGAAAAAAATCAAGAAGGAAAAGTTTGGCCTGGTTGCTCACAGCTGTTAACACAGCGCTTCTGAGCCTGAGGCGGAGAGACGGCCCAGAGCTCTAGGCCAGTCTGGGCTACGGTCTGAAACCTTGTCTCAAAAAACCTAATTTCAAATATAAGCAGATTTCTGTGGTTCGAAAGTTAGCTGTTTTCTATTAAATCATGGGTGAGAAGGTGTGGAAAAGAATGTGTAGTCCAGGTACATTTTTGCAGTATCTTGTTTTTTAATTTGTTTGGTTTTACTAATTTATTTTTATGTGTGGGTATTTCGCCCACATATGTGTCTGTGCACCATGTGCATGCTTGCGGCCTGCGGAGTTCTGAGGAGGAGACTGGATTCTCTGAGACTGGAGCCATAGACAGCTGTGAGCTGCCAGAGCTGGTTTGGGAAACAGAGTCAGTGCTGCTACCTGCTGAGCCGTCCTTCCAGCCCTTCTGCTCGTGACATGGCCTCCGCGACAGGACCAACCCTTCACATGACAGAGAAACAGCAGCGGCGCGTGCCTTTAACCACAGTGCTTTGGAAAGGCACAGGCAGCTGATCTTTGAATTCAAAAGAGCAAGTTCCAGGGTTGCCAGGGCTACACACAGGGAAACCCAATCCTGAAACACTGGGGGCGGGGGAAAGCAGAGAAAGTAGCCACTTACCAAACCACGAGTCTACATTTTCAGTCTCTTCTTCAGCATCCAAAGATAAAAAATTGATAAAGTCAGTGGGAGCATCAAAAGAGTAAGTGTTTGTGACTTGTGACATTGTTCCACTAGTGCAGGAGAACGGGCTCTTCCCAGGATTCTAACACTCTACTCAATAGATCGCCTTCTGGGGAAAGAAATGGTTACACAAATTAGGTTTCCACATAAATATTAAGTATTGATTCCTACCAAGTACTTCAGTTTTATAATTCCAATTTAGAAAATCATCTAGGTCAGGGCATGGCAGGTGCATGTCTGTAATCCCAGCACTCAGGAGGCAGAAGCAAGCAGATCTCTGTGAGTTCAACACGACCCTGGCCTAGAGTGAGCTCCAGGTTAGCCAGAACTACACAGAGAAACCCTATCTCAAGAAACAAAACAGAGGGGCTAGAGAGATGGCTCAGAGGTTAAGAGCACTGCCTGTTCTTCCAAAGGTCCTGAGTTCAATTCCCAGCAACCACATGGTGGCTTACAACCATCTATAGTGAAATCTGGTACCCTCTTCTGGTATGCAGGCATATATGAAGGTGAAACACTGTATACTTAAATAAATAAATCTTTAAAAAAAAAAAAAAACAGAGGTGCGGGGGAGGTCATCTGGTAAATCCATGGCTTTTTTTCAAATCAACCTATTAAAGTTAGTTGTCTGGGAGGTTGCTTTAGTTTTTGGAATGAGAAAAAAAGAGCTAGTGAGATGGCTCAGTGGGTAAAAGTACCTGCCACCAAGTCTTATAACCTAGTTTGATCTCTAAAAGCCACATGGTGGCAAGAGAGAAAACTGACTCCTCTAAGCTGTCCTCTGACCCCCATACATACGCTGAGGCTTGCATGCACACCCACACAGATAAATAAGGGTACAAACTTTTTCCTCTTCTTTTTTTTTTTCCCCTGAGACTGGGCTTCTCTGTGTCACTCTGGCTGTCCTGAACTCACTTTGTAGACCAGGCTGGGCTCAAACTCACGGTGATGTGCCTGCCTCTGCCTTGGAGTGCTGAGATGAAAGGCAGCTGCTCGGCTTCTCCTCCTCTTTTTAAAGAAAAGGCTAAGTTAGATGAGTGCCTACAATATGCCCTCCAGTACTGGGTGCCGCATTCATTATTAATTTTCCCTCAATCTGTCATTTTCTTATTTCTAAGCCTTCCTCCACCTTTGTATGCACGCTCTGCCTAATAACCTAATTTCTAGAACACATCATTAACTTTTACACCTATCAATATTTACCCAAGTTCAACTAAATCTGTAAATACTTACTATGCAAGTGTCCACCTGTTACATATAAATAATTCCACACCACAGTGTTGGCCGTGTTCCCTCTAGAACAGTGAGCGCCCACCTTTGTATCAGCTAACTCCATAATCACTTCTCTTGGCAGACTGCAGGTTCTCAAGACAAAAGCCAGTCTCAAAGTTGTGCATATCAGTGTGCTTAGCAGAGTATCTTACGCATACAGGGTGAGACACAGTTTTGCCAAGTATAGGTTTTGATTCCTTAGAAATATTTTAGGAAAATTCTCTTCCTAGGCTACAGGTGTAGCTCAGTGGTGAAAAGCAAATTTAGTACACATGAGAATGTGAGTTTGATCTCTAACATCGAGGGGGAGAAGAAAAGAAAACAAAACAAAAAACTTCTTAGGCACCTTTGAACAAAAGCACTTCATACACATCGAAGCCACAACATGCAGAATAAGCAAAAGGCAGGAACAAGTCAGAAATACAAGCCAAGCCCCTCTGCCAACAAAACCGCATTCCACTGTGTGCAGCAAACCTAGTGAGTTTAACACACATGGCTCCACCCTGCTCTAGCTCCATCTAGGTAACAAAATAGCTGAAGCAGTCTGAGTAGCCTCAAGGCCATGCTCACTGACAAATAATTGCCTAGCCTGTTTGTCCTAGAAAGCACCCTGTGACAGGCGTCCGGCACAATGCCTGCAATCCTCAGCACTCAAAGATAGAGACAGGAAAACTCTACAAAAGCTAGAGGCCAGCTTGGTCTACACAGCAAGGTCCAGGCTAGCTATGGCTAACATAGCAAGACCCTGTCTCAAGAAAAGAAAAAGGGAGTCTCTCTTGAAAGATAACAATAATGTTTGTATAAAAGTTATCTCTTCTCGCCGGGCGTGGTGGCGCATGCCTTTAATCCCAGCACTCGGGAGGTAGAGGTAGGCGGATCGCTGTGAGTTCAAGGCCAGCCTGGTCTATAAAGTGAGTCCAGAGCAGCCAAGGCTACACAGAGAGACCCTGTCTCAAAAAACCAAAAAAAAAAAAAAAAAAAAAAAAGTTATCTCTTCTCGGGCTGGAGAGGTGGCTCAGAGGTTAAGAGCACTGCCTACTCTTCCAAAGGTCCCGAGATCAATTCCCAGCAACCACATGGTGGCTCACAATCACCTATAATGAGATCTGGTGCCCTCTTCTGGTGTGCAGGGGACATGCAAGCAAAAAACTGTATACTTAATAAATAAATCTTTTGTTGTTGTTGTTGTTTTTGTTTTCTGAGACAGTATTTCTCTGTGCAGCCTTGACTGTCCTGGACTCACTTTGTAGACCAGGCTGGCCTTGAACTCACAGCAATACGCCTGCCTCTGCCTCCTGAGTGCTGGAATTAAAGGCGTGTGCCATCACGCCCAGCCTAATAAATCTTTTTTTTTTTTAAACGCTATCCCTTCTCTTAGGATAGATGGGTGGCTCAGTGTAAAGGCTTTTGCTACAACTCCTGAGAACCTGTATGCACTCCGTTCCTGGTACCTATGAAAGGAGAGACCTGACCCCTGGGGGCTATTTTACCTTCATGTGGGTTGTGCCGCATACACTCACACAAACACAAGTAAATTTTTTTTAAACTTTAAGCTGAGTGCTGAAGTGCTGAAGCATTCCTTTAATCACACCACAGAAGATAGAAGCAGGTCGTCTCTGTGAGTTTGAGTCCAACCTGGTCTACTTAATGAGTGCCAGAGCTATATAGTAAATCCTTGTCTGTCTGTCTGTCTGTCTGTCTGTCTGTCTGTCTGTCTGTCTGTCTCTCTCTCTGTCTCTCTCTCTCTCACACACACACACACACCCCTACCTTTCTCTAAATGCCTATAAAAAGTAAATTTTATGGCCGGGTGGTGGTGGTGCACGCCTTTAATCACAGCACTCGGGAGGGAGAGGCAGGTACACTTCTGTAAGTTTGAAGCCAGCCCGGTCTACACAGTGAGTTCCAGAACAGCCAGAACTATATAGAAAAACCCTGGGGATGGGGGGGGGGGGTAAACAAAACCAACCTTCTAGAAGAAATTCTTATTATAGCTAATATTCAATATTCTGTATTTGTTTGTTTGTTTGTTTGTTTTTCGAGACAGGGTTTCTCTGTGTAGCCTTGGCTGTCTTGAACTTGCTTTATAGACCAGGCTGGCCTCAAACTCAGAGATCCGCCTGCCTCTGCCTCCTGAGTGCTGGAATTAAAGGCATGCGCCACAGCACCCAGCTGAGTCAGGGGATCTTAATGTATACTGTGAAAGTGTTCCTAATATGGGGAGCATGACAGTGCCCCAGCCCCAACTCTATACACTGGCAACTTGCACAGTATATATCTCTGAACTATACCACTGTCACCATATTTTGAGCTCAGTCACCCAACCTCCATTACTGCCCAGTGGTTTGGCCAGCATGTCTTTAACTTCTCAGTGAACTAAGTGATGTGGAAAGTATTTCTGAGTTTTAACGGTGTCTCAGAAATAGTTGTTTTAACAAATAACAGATTTCACCGGGCGGTGGTGGCCCATGCTTTTAATCCCAGCACTTGGGAAGCAGAGGCAGGCGGATCTCTGTGAGTTAGAGGCCAGCCTGGTCTACAGAATTAGTTCCAGGACAGCTAAGGCTACACAGAGAAATCCTGACCCAAAAGACCAAAGAGACAAAAACAAATAACTGATTTCTACAGTGACATCATTGGGCATATTATACACACCATACAACTGCTCCCTGTGAGCTCATTACAGCCTCAGCTCTTTATAGCAACATTCTAATTGAGGACTTAGTGTAGAAACATGAGACTTTCACATTGGAAGTAACTGTAAGTATCATCAGATTTTTGTTATTTTTCAAGACAGGGTTTCTCTGTGTAGCCCTGACTATCCTGGAACTCAATCAAACTCAGAGATCCGCCTGTCTCTGCCTCCTGAGTGCTGGGCTTAAGGGTGTGTACCACCATGGCCAGCTGGTAACACCTAATTTTTGCAGCTTATAGATATAATTCATTAAAACAAACAGGTTTACCAAAAACCACGTAACAGCACTAAAATTGCAGCTTAAACAAACATAGGGATGCCAGGTTGTTTTAGGTGCTAAATCTGTCAACCTTGTAGAGCATCACTTACTGTCCTCATGCTAGAAGATGACACTAAGGACCAGAGATGAAAGAGCTGCTCAGTACCCCGTGTGTAAGGAGCTGTCTCCCAGCTGCAGCACACCCTCTGACACTCCTCATCCCACTGTAGGAATGAGCATGTTAGGAGTGGCAGGTCTCCGTTTCTATACAAGGTAACGCTGCTGTTTGTCTTCCGTGGGTTTTCCGTGATCTTCTGGCCTGAAGACGGCCCTCTGTTATACCAGTCTAAACTTTTCACTCACCTTCATTTCCTCTTTCATTATTCAAGGATTTGTTTGTTTTATCTTGGGGTTTGGGCTTTTGCTGTGTCTTTGTTTTGTTTTTGCTGCTGGATTTTTATTTATTAATTTGTTTTTGTTCTTGTGTTTTGATTTTGTTTTTATTTTAGACAGAGTCTCACTGTGTAGCCCTGGGTTGCCTGGAACTTGATCTGTACAACAGCCTGGCCTCAGAAGCTCATTGGCTAGCCTCTGCCTCCAGAGCGCTGGGATTAAAGCCGTGCAGCATGACCCCCAGGTTAGTTAGCCTCTGCCTCCAGAGCGCTGGGATTAAAGCCGTGCAGCATGACCCCCAGGTGTTTGTTGTTGCTGCTGGGGGGGTGGGGTAAGGACAGGAAATTATACAGCACAGACTGGCCTAAAACTTGCTGTATAACCATACACGCACAATCCATACCATGTATGTATAGTATATAAAAGCTTAAAAAATAAAACAAAACAAAATCACTAGTGAATAACTTCTCTGGCAATATTACAATTCTCTGCATGAAAAAGGTCACTTTCTGTTCTTTTGAACAACTATGCTGAAAGACATGGGAAAATCTTGGATTCAAATGCTCTCCATAGCTAACTGAGGTCACTGGGAACAGTTCCCAGCCAGGGCTCTAATGAAGACAAGCAGAGCTGGGGAAGGAAGAGGCCGGAATGTGACGCACCACAACCACACTGAGCCCTCTACACACTGTGAGTCCAGCAACTCTCTAGAGATGCTGGCGTCACTCTAGGATAAGATACTTTTTGACCTTTACTTAAACCTCTTTTCTTTTTCTTTTTTCTTTTATTTATTTTGGAATTCTTAACAATTTCTAATTTATGTGTATGGATATTTTGTACGCTTGTATGTCTGGGTATGTAGTGTCTGCAGAGACCAGAAAATGTGGTAAGATTCACCTGGAACTTAGCTGCCATGTGACTTTCAGGAACTCAAACCCAGCTCCTCTGGAAAAGCAGCCACGTTCTTAACTGCTGAGCCACCTCTCAAGCCCCCTTTTACTCTTTTTTTGTTTTTGTTTTTGGTTTTGGTTTTTTAGTTTTTTGAGACAGGGTCTCTCTGTGTAGCCTTGGCTGTCCTGGACTCACTTTGTAGACCAGGCTGGCCTCGAACTCACAGCGATCCACCTGCCTCTGCCTCCTGAGTGCTGGGATTAAAGCCGTGCGCCACCACCACCCGGCTTCCCCTTTTACTCTTAATACCAACCTTCTAGAAGAAATTCTTATAGCTAATGTTCAACATTCTTTACGTATTTATTACTTTTTTCTCTAAAATAATTCTTATGATGCTGAGTCAGGGGATGTTCCCCGCCCCCCCTAGGGTTTCTCTGTGTAGCCTTGGCCATCCTGGACTCTGCCTCCTGAGTGCTGGGATTATAGGCGTGTGCCACCACCACCCAGCGAGTCAAGGGACTTTTTTGTTTGTTTGTTTTACACTTTCTTTCTCTTTTTTAATATATTTTATTGATTTATTCATATTACATCTCAATTGTTATCCCATCCCTTGTATCCTCCCATTCCTCCCTCCCTCCCATTTTCCCCTTACTCCCCTCCCCTATGACAGTGACTGAGGAGGACCTCCTCCCCCTGTATATGCTCATAGGGTATCAAGTCTCTTCTTCGTAGCCTGCTATCCTTCCTCTGAGTGCCACCAGGCCTCCCCATTCCTGTTTTTTTTTTTAATATTTATTTATTATTATGTATACAGTGCTCTCCTGCATGTACACCTGCAGGCCAGAAGATGGCATCAGATCACATTATAGATGGTTGTGAGCCACCATGTGGTTGCTGGGAATTGAGCTCAGGACCTCTGGAGGAGCAGCCAGTGCCCTTAACCTCTAAGCCATCTCTCCAGCCCTTAATACCATGTTTAAACCTATATTAAACCTCCCTCTTGATAAACCCTAACTCAAGCTAGGTGTGGCACTCAAAAAAATGCCAAGGCAGGCATCATCTCAAGCCAGCCTGTTCTACATAGTGAGTTCAAGACAGCCAGAGCTGCACAATGAGACCTTGTCTCAAAACAACAACAACAAAGAAACAAAAAAGCCAGGAGAGCCGGGTGTGGTGGAGCATGCCTTTAATCCTAACACTTGGGAGGCAGAGGCTGGTGGATCGCTATGAGTTCGAGGCCAGCCTGGTCTACAAAGTGAGTCCAGGACAGTCCGGGCTACACAGAGAAACCCTGTCTTGAAAAAACAAAAAACAAAAAAACAAACAAAAAAGCCAGGAGATAGTAATTCAGGCCTTCAATCTCAGCAGTAGGCAGAGGCAGGCCAGTCTCTGAGTGTGAGGGCAGCCTGGTCTACAGAGCAAGTTCCAGGAGAACTGGAGCTGCCCAAAGAAACCCTATCTCAAGAAAACAAACAAAGTAGGAAACAACATCAACAAATAAACAGGAGTGGGGATGGGAGTGTCACCTTGATTCCACCAAAGCATTCTGCTAAACAAAACAAAACCAAACCCACATGCCTGAAAAGTGTTCAAATCTAGCCCATCACTTTTTTCTTTGAGCAGAGAAAGAGAGAGAGAGAGGGTGTGTGTGTGTGTGTGTGTGTGTGTGTGTGTGTGTGTGTGTGTGTGTGTGTGTGTGTGTGTATGTGTGTGTTTTGGTGGGGGTTGGTCTCTGACTGGACTCTGTCCTTCTGTCTGGGCCTCAGTGATTTCAAAAAACAAAAAAGGAAAAAGGCAACATATTCCTGAGAGTCGTGCAGTAGGAGAGACTGCACTATAAAGCTTTTGTGTTCTCTGGAAACATGCTTTATTTATTTATTTTTATTTATTTATTTTTAATGTGTATCCCAGGCTGGCCTCGAACTCCAGATCCTCCTGCCTCTGCCTCCTTCAGCAAATCCTACCGGCCTGCGCCACCAGAACCGGCCATGCTTTTATTATTATATAACGTTTACCTTTACATTGAAGAGGCTAGCAGACTGAACAACATTTATTTTCCTCTGAATTTGCACTTCAAAAAACACTGGAATTCCTAGAATTTTTGCTAAATATTCTTGATAATCTGATAATAATTTTTGCATTGTTGTTATTGTTTGTTTTGGTTTGTTTTTGGAGACAGGGTTTCTCTATGATAGCCTTGGCTGTCCTGGACTTGCTGTGTAAGCCAGGCTCCTGGAACGAGCAGAGACCCGCCTGCCTCTGCCTCCCGGGTGCTGGGATTAAAGGCTGCGCCACCACTAGCCATCCTGAAAGTAATTTCTAATCAGTTAGTTTTTAGAAATAATGCTTCCCCTTTTTATGGTCCATAAATTGACCTTTAACTTGACTTATCCAAAACATTACATATTCTTCCTAGTACAGATATATTTTTAAAAATATTCATTTATGTGTTTTACATATATGAGTGTTCTGGCTTCATGTATGTCAGAAGAGAGCATCAGATCCCATTATAGATAGCTGTGACCCACCATGTGGATGCTGGAAACTGAACTCAAGACCTCTGAAAGAACAGTCAATGCTCTTAATTGCTAAGCCATCTTTCCAGTCCCATCTTTTTTTTTTAACCTGCATGAGTGTTTTACCTGCATGTATGTATGTGCACCACATGTGTGCCTGGTAGCTACAGAAGTCAGAAGAGGGCATCACATGCCCTGGGACTGGAGTTACAGATGGTTATGAAGTACCATGTAGGGGTTGAGATTCACACCTGGGTCCTCAGCTAGGCATGGTGGCGCATGCCTTTAATGCCAGCACTCGGGAGTCAGAGGCTGTCTCCCTGTCTCACCCAGGCTTGGTAGGTCACACCTGTAATCCCAGCTCTCAGGGAGACAGAGACAGGTGGATCCACAAAGCAAGTCCAGACAGCCAAGGCTACACAGAGAAACCCTGTTGGGGTGGGGGTGGGGGGGGAATCACCCAGTCTCTGCTCAAAGTGGGAGCAAATTAACAAATATGTATCAGTTATCCCTTGAGAACTCCCATCCTCTTTGCTAAAGGCTGACAAAACATATGAAGAAAACCAAAAGTAGGGTTGGGGATGTAGCTCAGTGAGAAAATAAACAGGAGAGGAGGAGGGCCAGGACACAGAGCAAAGTAACTGCTAAAGCAAGATGGTTTCACAGCACTGCCTCACCGCAAACAACAAATACTAGGATGTCAAAACAGCAAACATGAACGTCTCTTGAAGCTGGTGGGATACCGCAGAGGTCAAAGCTAAGGGCAGCTGGTTAAGGGAGACCCCATGAACGGTGGGAACAAGATCCTTCCTGCACCCCTTAACCACGATTGAGTTTCTGTCAACAGGTTTCACTGAAGGGGGGGAAAGGCAGACGCAGACGCATCAAGCACACCCCCTTAGCGAAATCAAGCTGCCAAGCAAGAGAATTAGCTTCATATTTCAAAAGTATCTGAAACTACCACATTACAGACTACTGAAAAAACTACAAATATTCTCAGGAATATAGTATTATTTAGCAGTCGGGCTTGGTGATGCACACCCTTAATCCCATCACTCAGGAGGCAGAGACAGGCAGATCTCACATCTCTGAGTTCGACGCCAGTCCGGTCTACAAAGTGAATCCAGGACAGCCAAGGCTACACAGAGAAACCCTGTCTCAAAAAAAGAAGAAAAAAAAAGCAAACAGAAAGAAACCAAACCTGTGTCCTCTGTAAAAGCAGCAGGCACCGCACTTGAGAACCTGAGGCAAGAGAACTAACTCACATTTGAAGTCATCCTGGGCTACAAAATGAGACTCTGTCTCCAACAATTAAAAACACCCTGTCTCAGCCAGGCTTGGTAGGTCACACCTGTAATCCCAGCTCTCAGGGAGACAGAGACAGGTGGATCCACAAAGCAAGTCCAGACAGCCAAGGCTACACAGAGAAACCCTGTTGGGGTTGGGGGGGGGTGGGGGAATCACCCAGTCTCTGCTCAAAGTGGGAGCAAATTAACAAATATGTATCAGTTATCCCTTGAGAACTCCCATCCTCTTTGCTAAAGTCTGACAAAACATATGAAGAAAACCAAAAGTAGGGTTGGGGATGTAGCTCAGTGAGAAAATAAACAGGAGAGGAGGAGGGCCAGGACACAGAACAAAGTAACTGCTAAAGCAAGATGGTTTCACAGCACTGCCTCACCGCAAACAACAAATACTAGGATGTCAAAACGGCAAACATGAACGTCTCTTGAAGCTGGTGGGATACCGCACAGGTCAAAGCTAAGGGCAGCTGGTTAAGGGAGACCCCATGAACGGTGGGAACAAGATCCTTCCTGCACCCCTTAACCACGATTGAGTTTCTGTCAACAGGTTTCACTGAAGGGGGGAAAAGGCAGACGCAGACGCATCAAGCACACCCCCTTAGCGAAATCAAGCTGCCAAGCAAGAGAATTAGCTTCATATTTCAAAAGTATCTGAAACTACCACATTACAGACTACTGAAAAAACTACAAATATTCTCAGGAATATAGTATTATTTAGCAATTGGGCTTGGTGATGCACACCCTTAATCCCATCACTCAGGAGGCAGAGACAGGCAGATCTCACATCTCTGAGTTCGACGCCAGTCCGGTCTACAAAGTGAATCCAGGACAGCCAAGGCTACACAGAGAAACCCTGTCTCAAAAAAAGAAGAAAAAAAAAAGCAAACAGAAAGAAACCAAACCTGTGTCCTCTGTAAAAGCAGCAGGCACCGCACTTGAGAACCTGAGGCAAGAGAACTAACTCACATTTGAAGTCATCCTGGGCTACAAAATGAGACTCTGTCTCCAACAATTAAAAACACCCTGTCTCAGCCAGGCTTGGTAGGTCACACCTGTAATCCCAGCTCTCAGGGAGACAGAGACAGGTGGATCCACAAAGCAAGTCCAGACAGCCAAGGCTACACAGAGAAACCCTGTTGGGGTGGGGGTGGGGGTGGGAGAATCAACCAGTCTCTGCTCAAAGTGGGAGCAAATTAACAAATATGTATCAGTTATCCCTTGAGAACTCCCATCCTCTTTGCTAAAGGCTGACAAAACATATGAAGAAAACCAAAAGTAGGGTTGGGGATGTAGCTCAGTGAGAAAATAAACAGGAGAGGAGGAGGGCCAGGACACAGAGCAAAGTAACTGCTAAAGCAAGATGGTTTCACAGCACTGCCTCACCGCAAACAACAAATACTAGGATGTCAAAACATGAACGTCTCTTGAAGCTGGTGGGATACCGCACAGGTCAAAGCTAAGGGCAGCTGGTTAAGGGAGACCCCATGAACGGTGGGAACAAGATCCTTCCTGCACCCCTTAACCACGATTGAGTTTCTGTCAACAGGTTTCACTGAAGGGGGGAAAAGGCAGACGCAGACGCATCAAGCACACCCCCTTAGCGAAATCAAGCTGCCAAGCAAGAGAATTAGCTTCATATTTCAAAAGTATCTGAAACTACCACATTACAGACTACTGAAAAAACTACAAATATTCTCAGGAATATAGTATTATTTAGCAGTCGGGCTTGGTGATGCACACCCTTAATCCCATCACTCAGGAGGCAGAGACAGGCAGATCTCACATCTCTGAGTTCGACGCCAGTCCGGTCTACAAAGTGAATCCAGGACAGACAAGGCTACACAGAGAAACCCTGTCTGGAAAAAGAAAAATAAATAAATAAATAAATAAAATAAAAAGCTGGGCTTGGTGGCACTTTAATCCCAGCACTGGGAGGCAAAGGCAGGTGGATGGATCTCTGAGTTCGAGGCCAGCCTGATCTACACAGCAAAATCCAGGCCAGCAAGGGCTATAAAATAAGTCCCTGTCTCAACAAAATATGTAAATGAAAATTAAATAAATAAAAAGAAAGAAATGAAAAATAATATAACCTTACAGGAAATCTGAGGGGGGAAAAGTCTGGGTCTGTCTGTTCTTCCAGAGAACAGGGATCTATGAGTCCAGGAAAGCCAAGGCTACACAGAGAAACTCTGTCTTTGGGAAAAAACAAATAACAAAAACCAGTATCATATCATAGAGCCCATTTGCTGCTTCCCAAAATAAACACTGAAAAGATACATATATGTGTAATCCTTTTCCTTAAGAAACAGACAAAAAGGCGGGCATGGTAGTGCACCCCTTTAATCTCAGCACTCAGGAGCTCTGTGACTTCCAGGTCAGCCTGGTCTACAAATTCCCAGTCAGCCAAGGCTACACAGAGAAACCTTGCCTTGAAACAAACAAGCAAACAAACAAACCAAGAACAGACACAGGGGGCTCCTTTTCCTAAAAACACATAAAAGTGAGTACTCAGGAAGAGCAGCGACCTGGGTGAAGGAGGGTCAGTGAAGGCTGCTGAGAGCAGTGAGATCTAAAGAAACCTACAGATTAAAAAGTCATCTAAACCAGGCATGGTGGTGGGACACGCCTTTAATCCCAGGTGTTTGGAGGCACAGGTCAGCCTGGTCTACAGAGTGAGTTTTTGGGCAGCTAGAGCTATACAGAGAATCAATGACTGGAAAGAAACAAAACAAAACAAAACAAAACAATTTCTGGGGAAGAAATGGGTGAAAAGGGGAAATAAATGGAGAAAAATGCACATGAGGAAGGTCGCAGAAGAAGCAATGTAACCTGTTTCTACATTCATCTGAAATTAGCCTCTTGTGGCCTCTCGTCTCTCTTCACTCATCCTCAAACCAAAAATAAGCAGCCTTGACAAGCACTATAAATCAAAAGGGGCAGGTTAGAAGAGGTGGGGAGCGGCAGAGCGCATTCTAAGCGGGCCTGAAATTGCAGGCTAGCAGCTCCTAGCAAAACACATGGATGTGCTAGAAGCTGGAGCCCCTCACCACTGAGACAGAGAGGAAAGCACAAGCTAACCCGCTGGGAATTCAAGAGAGTACACAGAAGCCAATGCTTCATTAGAACAATCAGTTAAAATAACCCCATCCATGCAATGCCACTTCCTCACAAACGCTTTCCTAGGGGTAAGTGATCTCATACATTGACACATATTTTCATTTTACCATCTTCATTTTCCCTTTGTACATAAGGAACTAGAGTTAGCAAATGGCAACATATCCAACATCTAGTTCTGACTAGTAATCAAATGTACAAACTAAATCTGAAGAAAGTCTAATGGACTTTGTTTCCACATTTGCTAACTTCTATGTTGAAATCGGATCTGTTTACAGAAACAGATCTATGTAGCTTCCAAGGTTGGGCCAATTTAAAGTCCAAAACAACCCCCTCACCATCTAAACATTCAAAAGTCAACACAGGACACACTGGACATTTGCTCTAATTCACCACTGCCCAGAAACGCCAAGCAAACGTGTTCTGTTCTTTCTGCAACTCACCAATTCCAGACAGGCATGGGGTCCTCATGAATGGAATCACAGCACTTGAGTGCTGAAGCAGCAGGATGGAGGCCAGCCTCGGCTACACAGTGGATTTGAGGGCAGCCTTGGCTACACAGTGGATTTGAGGGCAGCCTACAAGACTTTATTTCAAAAGCCAAGCAAGGACAATGGAGACAGCTTGATGGGTAAGGGAGATGCGTGCGAGCCTGAGTTCAATCCCTGCCTACGGTGAAAGAAAATTCAGCTCCTAAATTATTCTCTGGCCTCCACACACACCATGGTACTCATGTTCCTGTAAATAACACACACACACACACACACACACACACACACACATCTTGTAAGTTTCGTACATTACTGAGTTTGTTTTTAGATAGTGTCTCTCTCTATTTAGCCCTGGATGTCCAGGAAATCTCTAGGTAGACCAAGTTAGCCTTGAATTTACAGAGATCAGCCTGGTTAGCTGGGCGGGGTGGCACACACCTTTAATCCCAGCACTTGGGAGGCAGAGGCAGGAGGATCGCTTTGAATTCAAGGCCAGCATGATCTACAGAGTCCAGGAGAGCCAAGGCTACACACAGAAACCCTGTCTCAAAACAAAAAACAAAAACAAAATAACAAAAAACAGAGATCTGCCTGGCTCTACTTCTCAAGTGCAGGGATTAAAGATGCCCACTACCATACCTGGCCCACGTTTGTTTTGTTTATCTGTGTGTGTTCATATTAACTACACACAATCATTCAGGGCTTCCCCCGCTCCCCATACCTCCCATGACATATTTCTGAGACAGGATCACACGTTGCCCGGCCTAGCCTTAAAATGACTATATTGCTGAGAATGACCTTCAACTCCTAACACTTCTGCCACCACCTCCCAAGTGCTGGGATTATAAGATGTGCCACCAAGCACAGCTTGTTTTTTGTTTTGTTTTGAGGCAGAATCTCCAAAAAAATATAGGCTAGGCTGGCCTTGAACTGAATTTTTTTTTCCAAGACAGGGTTTCTCTATGTAGCCCTGGCTGTGCTGGACGCACTTTGTAGACCAGGCTTGTCTTGAACTCACAGCAATCCACCTGCCTCTGCCTACTGAGTGCTGGGATTAAAGGCATGTGCTGACCCCTTGAACTGAATTTATGGGCAAAGCTAGCCCAGAATTTCTGATTCTCCTGCCTCAATCTCCTAAATTTGACATTGTATGTGTACTCCCCATCCCCATACCTCATATCTTTCTTTTTACTTGAAATATACTCAAAAATCTATAATGCCGTTCATGCTAGGCATGGTGGCACAGACCTGCGATACTAACTACTCAGGAGGTAAAAGCGGGAGAATCACAGGCTCACGGCCAGTCTCAGCACAGCCTGAGACCCTGACTCCAAATAGAAGGTAACAAAAGGGCCAGTTATGGAGGCGCTCACCTTTCATCGCTGCGCTCCGGAGGCAGGCAGATCGCTGTGAGCTCCAGGCCAGGCAGGGCTACATAGTGAGACACTGTCTCAGAACACCAAAACAAAGTCCAAAAAAAAAAAGAACTGGAGGCTTGGGTCAGTAATTAAGAGTTTGGGCCTCTCAGGCCAGGTGTGGTGGCTCACGCCTTTAATCCCAGGCAGAGGCAGGCGGATCTCTGCGAGTTCAAGGCCAACCTGGTGTATAGAGTGAGTTCAGACAGCAAAGGCTACACAGAACCTTTGCTGGAGAAGAAAAAACGAACGAAGGAAAGAAAGAAAATAAGTAAGTATGGGCCTCTCTTCCAAAAGACCTGAGTAGGGCTCCCAGCACCCACATGATAGTTCACAACTGTCTGAACCAACATCCTCCTCTGGCCTCCATGGGCACCAGACAGGCAAGAGATGCGCAGACACACGTGCAGGCAAAATACTACATGTATAAAAGAAGATTTAAAATATGCACAAAATAAAATAAAAATTAAAAGTACAAAAAGGTTTGAGGCTAGTTCAGTGGTAAGGTGTGTGAAGCTCCGCCTTTAATCTCCAACACAACAGCACATGTCACTCAAAATTTCTCTAAAAAGCAGGATAGTGGGTGATTTTACTTTTTCCTTTCCAAATTTAAAGAATTTCTAAGACATGTATTAGCTTTAAAAGACACTCAAGTTACTTAAGGGCTTATGAGGCTGATAGGCTAATGTTTCTCTTACCCCTTTGGGTGTAACTCACCGTGGATGCTCACCTGGCCTGTAGTTAATGTTTCTCCTACAGCCAGGCCTCAGAAACCTCGGCCTCACTCTCAAGCCTCTCGTGGATGCTTGCAGTTTACAGACACTTCACATGAAGAACCTGGAAGCAGTAGAAAGGTATTTGAAAGGTTAAACTTTAAATTTTTTCTGTGCAAGCTGGGCGGTGGTGGCGCACGCCTTTAATGCCAGCACTGGGGGAGGCAGGGGTGGGCAGATTTCTGTGAAGCTGATATGCGCGAGTAGATTAGCACATTTCCTGGTACGTGGTGTGCTGCTACTGATCTAGCAAACGCCTTTCTCTCAGTACCTGTCCATAAGAACAAACAGAAGCAATTTGCTTAGTCGACATGCCAGAAGTATACCTTTACAGTTTTACTTCAAGCCTTGTGTCATAACAAAGAGACCGCTGTCTCTTCCACACAGTATTACATTGATTGGTCTACTACAGCGACAACATTATGCTGACTGGACCATGTGAGGAGGTAGCAACCACTTCTAACTTGGTGACATGCACATCAGAGGATGGGAAATAAATCCAACTAAATTTAAAGGGCCTTCTACCTCAATGAAACTCTTAGGAATCCACTCGTGTGGGGCATGCAGAAATATTCCTTCTAAGGTTAAGGATAAATTATTGTACCTAGCCCTTCCCACCATGAAAAAAGAAGTAGAGTATTTTAGTGGGCCCATTTGAATTCTGGAGCTAGATAATTCCTCACTTAGGTGTAGTATTTTGACCCTTATTCCAAGTTTTACTAGCTTTGAATAGGACCTGGTTGCTGCGCAGGTTGCTCTACCACTTGGGCCATAGGATTCAGCAGACCCCATGGTACTTGAGGTATCAGTGGCAGATAAGGATGCTGTTGGGAGTTTTTGGAAGGCCCCTATAGATGAATCACAGAAGAGACCTTTGGGATTTTGGAGCACGGTTCTACTACCATCTACAGACAACTATGCTCCCTTTGAGTGACAGCTCTTGACCTACTATTGGGCCTTAGTGGAAATCTGAAAGTTTGACGATGGGCCATGATGTGACCTAGGCTAGTCATCATGAGCTGGGTGTTATAAAGTAGGACATGCACAGCAGCAATCTATTATCAACTAAATATAAGTAAAATGTATGTGATCAGGCCCAAGCAGGTCCTGAAGGCATAAGCAAGTTACATAATCCCAGCCTGTAATCCCAGCACTCGGGAGGCCAAGGCAGGCAGATTTCTGTCAGTTTGAGGCCAGCCTGGTTTACAAAATGAGTCCAGAAAAGCCAAGGCCACACAAAGAAACTGTCCTAAAAACTGGAAAAAAGAAAAAAAAAAAAAAAGAAGGTGCCCGAATGCCTCCTATGTTTCTACTCCCACTGCAGTACCATGTGTTGCCAAGCATGCCTCATGGGTGTGCCCCAAGACAAAGAAGAGGAGACGAGGGGCTGGTTTAGTGATGGTTCGGCCTGTTATGCAGGTGCCACCCAGAGGTGGGTAACTACAGCATCACAGCCCCTTTCTAAAGCAACCCTGAAAGATACCAGCAAAGGGAAACCTGCACAGTGGGCAAAACTTCAGGCATATCTGGGGCTCAGGGTTGGTCTCTGCTGTGGGCAGATCTGGCATTGAGCAGCAGCTGTAGCCATGTCAGCCTTGGTGAGTGGAAGGCCATGCTGCCGAGCTCATCCTAACCTCCATTTCAGCCATCATGGACACTGTTCATGGGCCCATTAAGAGTAACGTGGATTTGCGTGTCATCCTTTCGCAGGGGCCATGCTAATCTTCTCTGTATCGCTCGCAAATTTGTGAAGGGTTCCAAATTAAAAAAAAAAAAAAAAGAGTAACAGGGATAGTTAGAGAAGACGCTGACTCTGCTCCCTTCACAGCCAGAGACTTGCAGCAGTGGGCCCACAATCACGGCCACTGGTCTTACCATAGTCCCCACCACCCTGAAGCATCTGGCCTGAAAAGGATGGAATGACCTTTTGAGAACAGTTACAGCAGCAGTTAGGTGACAGCGGGCTGCAGGGCTAGGACAGAGCTCTCCAGAAGGCAGTACATGATTTGAATCTGCATCTAATATAGGGTACAGCTTCTGCCATCGCCAGGATCCATGGGTCCAGGAATCAAGGGGTCAAAAAGGGAATTGTGCCATGCACGATCATCCCTAGTAACCCACTAGGAAAATGTTTGCTTCCTGTTCCCTCTGCCCTAAGTTCTGCTGGCCTAGAAGTTTTGGTTCCAGACTGGGAACCGGCATCTCCTGCCAGGAGCCACAACAAACATCCATTTGAACTAGAAGTTGAGACTTCTCCTGGCTCCTTTGGGTTTCCGATGCCCTTAAGCCAGCAGGCAAAGAAAGGAATAACAACTGGTCCAGATTAGCAGAGGGGAATAGGATTGCTTCTCCACAGTAGAGTTAAGAAAGATTAGCTCTTCTAAACTTAGTGGCGCATGCCTATAATCCTAGCGCTTGTGGAGGTAGAAGCAGATGGAGTTCTGTGAGTTCAAGGCCAGCCTGGTCTACAAAGTGAGTCTAGGACAGCCAAGGCTACACAGAGAAACTCTGTCTTGAAAAACAAAACAAACAAACAAACAAAAAGAATGTCCCTCTAGGAGCATTGCCATCTAGTCTAACATCCATAATGCATTTGCAGCTCTATGAAGGATAGTTACATCATGTCACGTGTAATTATGACCTGGCTATTGTTTTCGTTTGGAAATTAAGAATGGCCTAAGAGGCCAGGAGGTGGTGGTGCACGCCTTTAATCCCAGCCCTGGGGAAGCAGAGGCAGGTGGATCTCTGTGAGTTCGAGGCCAGCCTGGTCTACAAAGCAAGCCCAGGAGCGGTAAGGCTACAACAGAGAAGTCCTGTCTGGAAAAACAAAAGAAGACAAAAACAAAAACAAAAAACAAACAAAACTGCATACGTAGCCTGGCATGGTGGCGCAAGCCTGCAATCCCAGTGCTGGGGTGGCAGAGGCAAGCAGACTTTAAGGCCAGCAGGGTCTACATAGGGAGTCTCAAAAAATAAAAATAAAAATGGCATAAGTAGATATAAGCAGATACATCAAGTTGACAAGGGGTCAACATGTGATGGCTATTCTTAGTTGTCAACTACAATTAACTAAAACCCAAGCAGGTAGGTACATCTGTGACTTTTTTTTTCCTTAATTAATCATGTAAAGTGGGAAAACCCCCTTCTAATCAGAATCTTGTCGCTTTCTTTTTGTTTTGTTTTTTTCAAGGCAGGGTTTCTCTGTGTAGGCCTGGCTGTCCTGGATTTTGTGGACCAGGCTGGCCTCAAACTCACAGCACTCTGCCTGCCTCTGCCTCCTTTGTTGCTGGGATCAAAGGCGTGAGCCACCATGCCCAGCTGGAAAATATTCTTTTAATCCAGATCTCTCAAGGTAGAAGACCTGCATATTAATCTGGGCCACACCTTCTGCTGGCAGCCTATAGAAAGGACGTGGAAGAAGGCAGCTCGCTCTCTCTGCCTGCTTGCTCTTGCTGGCAAGTCCGTTCTCTCACTGACGTTAGAGCCCAGCTCATCCGTCCGGCCTGCAGACTGAACAACTCCTGGATTCCTGGACCTTCCATTGGTGGACAGCATTGCTGAACTAGCCGGACCACAGCCTGCAAGGCTTCCAAATACACACATATCTCCTGTTCCTCCATAGAACCCTGACTGATAGAACACCTTTCTATTAATGCTTAATTCCATCTTTTTCTAAGAAAGGATCTTGGGCTACTGATTTACATGCCTCTGTCTCAAAATACAAATCTAAATAATAACTCAAAGACTAGTCAATGCCACCATTATCAATTCTGTTTCCTAACTGCTACCATGGCAAGAATAGTGTTTGTGAAAGGATACATAAATTATCCTCTCTGCTCTTCTCCCAAAAATGTTTGTGTGTGTGTGTGTGTGTGTGTGTGTGTGTATTTTTTAATAAAAATTTTAAAAGTGAAGAGGCTGGATGTACAGGCTCCCATTGTAAAGAACAGATCCAAGAAAAGCTAAAGGGAAAAAAAATATAAAGGGAATGTAAAACTCAGTCTCTCCTGATACCAGAATCAGAAACAAAGAACTTTTCCACATAGCTTTTTCTTGACCAAGCTTAATGGCACCTGCAACATAAACTGATGAGAATGAGCTCTTCAACATAAACCTGGCCAAAATAATGTTTCAAATTTGCCAACCTACTTGGTATAATCCAGTTTTTCCACGCTTGCTATTTAGCTGTCAACTTAGACAGGGCCTTCCTATCCATCCAGTTCAACATATATGCAGCCTGGCTGTCTCATCCCTGTCTAGCTAAACCCTGCTTCCCAAGAGTCCATGTGTGTCCCACACACTTCAGAAACCCAGCCTTCCCTGTGTTAAGTCTCAGGCATCTCCACTCATAAATTGCCAGAAGACTTGTAAAACAAAAACAATGCTTTTAGTTACATAATAGTAACTTACACAGCTTCTGTCTTAAAAATAGAAATTGGTAGAGTTCTAGCTTAGCATATACAAAGCCCTGGGCTCAATCCCCAGCACACACAACATAGAGCATGCTGGTGCACACCCATAAACCCAGCACTCCAGCCGTGAAGGAAGAGGAGTAAGAGCTCAAGAGTAGCCTACACCAGCTGGAGAGACAGTTCAGTGGTTAGGAGCACAGGCTGCTCTCACAGAGGACCCAGGTTCAACTCCCAGCACCCACAGGGCAGTCTGTAACTCCAGTTCCAGGGGATCCAATGCCCTCATATAGACACATGTAGGCAAAACACCAATGTACATAAGATAATAAATGAACTATAAGAAAAAACACCTATTTAAAACAACAGCCTAAGCCAGGTGTGGTGGCGCACGCCTTTAATCCCAGCACTTGGGAGGCAGAGGCAGGAGGATCACTGTGAGTTCGAGGACAGCCTCGTCTACAAAGTGAGTCTAGGACAGCAAGGCAAGGCTACCCAGTGAAACCCTGTCTCAAAAAACCAAAAACAAAACAAAACAACAATCAGCCTATGCTACATAGCTTCTTTCAGGCCGACATGGGCTACACAGGGCCCGATGTAGGCTCAATTTTCTTAACCAATATATTTTATTACAAACTTATTAACAGAGCGTATGTCACTTATAACCCAACTAACCTAAACAATAGGAAAAGAGGATTAAAGAATACAATAACAAAACTGTAACGATATCAGTTCCGAGGAATGATTCTCCTGGCGTAATCAGCAGGATTTCTTCTGCTGGAACCTGGAGTAACCAGAACCCGGAACCTCAGCAGGAGCCGGAGTCCCAAAGCCTTCCCCCAAGTGGTTCTCTCTAGGAGTATCTCGAAGTGGAGCCATGAACAGCCAAAACAATCCCAAGTCTCCAAAGGCTCCGCCTCCTGTAAAGCCCGTGTGCTCTGACCCCAGCCTCCTGTCCTGTAGCGCCCGTGTGCTCTGACCCCAGCCTCCTGTCCTGTAGCGCCCGTGTGCTCTGACCCCAGCCTCCTGTCCTGTAGCGCCCGTGTGCTCTGACCCCAGCCTCCTGTCCTGTAGCGCCCGTGTGCTCTGACCCCAGCCTCCTGTCCTGTAGCGCCCGTGTGCTCTGACCCCAGCCTCCTCTCCCTTCAAGCTCTCTTTGCCTTTATTTCCCACCATGCTGTTCCCTGCTGCTGCTTCAGCCAAACTGTCCTTTTGCCACCCTGAAAATGCCAAGCATCTTTCCACTCTTCTGCTTGAAAAGCTCTCTATGTGGACCCACAGTGAACTGTCTCCCCTCCTTCAGCTCTTGGCTCAAATACCACCACCTTCAGGTATTACCCTTTGTGTGTACGGCATACCTGAAGCTGGGAATTCTGAGAAATCCACACTCAGAGAGTACACATAGGAGTAATCTGAAAGCTGTTTTCTTTTCTCTCTCTTTCTTTTTTTTGTTGTTGTTGGTTTTTGACACAGGATTTCTTTGTGTAGCCTTGGCTGTGCTGGAGAAAAGCTGTTTTCTATAGAAACATCTATAAAAATATGTCTGTTACAAAACTATTTGTATCAGCTACTGGGCTGTTCTACAGCTTTTATTACCTAAGATATATTATGTGAATGGCAGGACAGTATTTACTCACTGTAATTCACAGCTAAGCTTTCTATAACTTGAATGGCCACTGTATAAAGCCCTATCTATTCCTTCCTTCCATTTATTTACTTACTTAATTATTGGTTGGCCTCCAACTCAGAGATCTGGCTGCCTCTGGCTCCTGGGTGCTGGCATGACAGCAGTGTGCCGCTACACTCAGCCTCCTATTCCTCTCTGTAGCTCAGGAAGCTACATGAGCTCAATCATGAATCCAGTCCTTCTTTTTGTTTGGCTCTTGTACACACATGATTTATCAAAATGTTTGGGTTTTCTCCTGTTAATTTGTCTTATGTCAAGTTAATTCACATTCTAGCCAAAGAACCTCAATAGGTGAGGGGTGAGCTATTTTTCATTCCGGTACATCTTGGTTGTCCACTTTTTTTGATCACTCTTGAAGTTTCATTCCCTTATCTGTGTATTTACTTACAGGGGATGGGGCATGCCATGGCACACATGGAAGTCAGAGGTCACCTTGCAGAGTTAGCTCTTCCCTCCCACTATGTGGGAACCAGAGACCTAACTCGGGATGACAGCATGCACCTTTCCTAGCTGAACCATCTTGCCAGGCCCTTTGATTACCATTTTTATTTATTTTTTTATTTTTTTTAATATTTTATTTAATTTTAATTTATATATGTTGGTGTCAGATCTTGGCGTTACAGACAGTTGTGAGCTGCCATGTGGGTGCTGGGAATTGAACCCGGGTCCTTTGGAAGAGCAGGCAGTGCTCTTAACCGCTGAGCCATCTCTCCAGCCCTGATTACCATTTTTAAAGTACTGCCCCACCCTGCCTTGCCGGGCATTCTCTAGGAACCAATCTGCCTTATTTTCCTTATTTTCTTCAGAGTACCTACTATCAGCTGATGTATCACAGACAGAGAGAGACACACATAGACACACACTGGAAACCAAACTTTGATCTTCTGGAACAGCAGCAAGAGCTCTAAAACACTGTGCCATCTCTCCAGCTCCCGAGGCACATAGTATCTATGGACTGCTGTGCCATATGCACTCACTCCATCATTGACTAAAATGTCATACAACTCTGTGTGTGTGTGTGTGTGTTTGCACTCAGCTTAGCTTGTATATATATGAACACGAGCATGAACATGCATTTGGAGGCCACAGGTAAACCCTGGGGATTGCTCCCCAGAAGCTATCTCCCTTACTGGTCTGGAAGAAAACTACTAGGCTAGAGTGGCTGGCTCAGAAACCCCCTTGTCTCTGCTTTCCAGCTTTGGGATTACAAGTGCACACCACTATGTCTTGCTTTTTTTTTTTTTTTTTGTTTTTTGTTTTTTGTTTTTTGAAACATCTTTTCTGTGTATCATTGGGTTTCCTGGAACTCACTCTGTAGAACAGGCTGGCCTTGAACTCAGAGATCACCTGCCTCTGCCTCCCAAGTGTCAGGATTAAAGGCGTGTGTCATCACTGCCTGGGTCAAACTTGGATTCTTTTTTTGTTTGTTTGTTTTTCGAGACAGGGTTTCTCTGTGTAGCCTTGGCTGTCCTGGACTCACTTTGTAGACCAGGCTGGCCTCGAACTCACAGCGACCCACCTGCCTCTGCCTCCCAAGTGTTGGGATTAAAGGCGTGCGCCACCACGCCCGGCCAAACTTAGATTCTTATGCTAGCATAGCAAGCATTTTACAGACTGAGCCTTAGCCTCCATTACAGTTTTTGTTTGTTTGCTTTTTGTCTTTCCACTAGAATGAACTACATGAGGCAATAACTTAGTTTTGCTTGGTATTTGTTTCCCAGTGCCTAGAAGAGTCGGGGCTCAATAATTTGGTTAGAGGAAGCTCCCACCATTAATAGTCTGGTTTGCTAAGGTCTTTTCCTCAGATCCTCAGTCCCAGTGCTCTGGGTTGAGATAACCAATGTGAGCAAGATGTGGACTATACCTCAGCTCCTGAGAGAGTACAGCTGTTAGAAACGCCTTCTCTGCAGCAACTTAAAACTACCAGTTAGCTTAACTTCCTTTAAGCAAAATGCTGGGGACCTCATATATAAGATGAATAACAAACTGGTGGCAATTTGTCTGGATCTCTCCTTCCCTAGGTGAAACAAAACCCCAGGGGGACTATCTGTATCCCTCCATGCCCAATGGAGGCGGGGAAGACACACTGTGAGTTGCACAGACAACAGAGGATCCAGAGTGAGTCCTGCAAGAAAAGAGGAGGAGTCCTAGGGAGGAGCCTCCAGGCTGGGGATGGAGACAGCAACCTTGGTAGACCAAGGTTGTTGAGGGTGCTGTTTCTATTGCAGAGCAGATCACTGGTGATTACCCTTAAATCTAACCACACTAAACCAGACAAATCAGCGACTGCAGAAAAGCAAGACTCGATGTAAGCTGAGGGCTGGGGAAAAACCAAGAGGAGAATGGCACCCGAATCCACCAGCCTTGAGACAGGCGTCTGCTAGGAGAAGGGGTCGGCTAACAATACTGCTTCACTCAGCCCAAACAAAACTGGTGGTTGCCCACAAGAAAGTCAGGAATTTCTCCAGGTTCCACTGGGCCCTAAAAAGTACCTGGGTAATTTTCAAGCAGAAGGTGAAGAGCCCCATGTGGCTGCTGGGGACATTGTTTTAGGGAGTCTGGAAAACCCTGTGATGGCAAAAAGACTTTTAAGAGCCACTTAAAAAAGGATACTGAGAAGAAGTGGGTGTTCCAAGGGGGAGCCCTTCAGACACTTCTACTCCATTTGAGACCTGAATGAGATTACTAAAAATTTCTGTGCTGGGGTTTCTGATGGGGCTTCCCCCAAGAAAACCACAGAACTGCAGAATTTGCAAATGGAGCTGAGGTGCATCAACGAAGCACAAATTCCTATCTGTGTCTCACTGAAGAAGCCAGAACAGGTAAGAAGAGATCTGCAGCTTGGGAAAGGCCAAACTAGGGGTTCCCCCTACAATGCTTGCTCTATGCTCCTAACAATGGTGACTCCATTGGGCAAAAGGGTATCTCCAGGGCTGGCTGTACCAGTGACTGGCCCACTTGGGGCCTCACCCACATTCAAAACACCCCACCCAAAGTTTCACCCACTGGGGGCTAGGTCTCAGTGAACTGGCTAGTTTCTTGAGGAGTAACTCCAGGGGGTAAAGTTCAGAGCCTTGAGGGAAGAAGCTCATTCTGGAGAAGAAGTGCGTCTACCCTACAATTAAGGGTAGGGAAGGGCTTGTATTCCGGCAGCTGCGTATCATTATTCCATTTTACAGGTGGGAGAATCAGTAGACAAGAGACCCAAACAGGTTCAACATTTTTCAGGTGACTCAGGCAGGCTGGTAGTAAGATGGCCAGAGGGGAGTTCCAATCCTTAGAGCATCACCCCACAATTAGCAGAGATTCTGGGGCAGGCCGTCTCCCCGCAGACACGCCACTCTCAGTGATTGACAAGGCTGAGATTTTAACAATGAAGCCCATCAAGGCTGGGCAAACTCCTGATGCCACTCAACACTTGCCACGCCTGAGCTTTACGAGGGCCGCCATCTGAGGTCTCCACATATTTGGGAACCTGCTGCTGCTGATAAAGGCACTGTTCTCAGACACCTGAACAATGCCACAAGTGCAGCAAGAAATGAGCACCTTCTACAGGCATGCTTTCCTCAGCCCAACAGCAGCTGGCATTCTGTGGTTGTCTGTCTGGATTACTAGTTCCTGAACAAGGTATGGATAGAAAGGATTTGGACTCTGAAATTAGGCCTACCTCAATTTAAATTTCACACGCAGACACTTAGTTGGCTGAGAAACATTTCAGCTCATTTAGCTACTGGGAGCTTTATGTGGAACCTGGGAATAAACTGACCTACCTTGGAAAGTTACTGTGTGGAGCATAATGAATGACCACATATTTCCGTGATGGAGAGAGAGCACTGAAAACACCACTTGCCTTATAGTAGCTGCTCAGTAAATCGGCTACATTGAAATATAAACCACAATGTGAATGCATGAGGCGCTCAAGTTACTCAGGAAAGGCAAAGTTCTTTTCCCTTGGCTAAAGGACGCTAAGTTCAGCGCATACCCTGAGCGAACCACCGGGACTCTGAGCGTGGTGGCTGCGGCCTCCAGGAAGTTTGGGAATGCTACTGTAGCAGCACCTCACAGCTCAGAGAAGGGCTGTGCCTAAAAGGAAATGGGCAGGCACCTTCTTCCACCGAGGCTCAGCTAACACTCAGTGGAATGTTCTTTACCCCCTGGTTTCGGGGAAGAGTGCATGCCCAGAATTGGTTCTGCCGTAACTGGCTCTTCTGCACACATTCCCTCGGCTTACCAAGCAGAAGTAGCAAGTTACCAGGTATGTTGCCCAACAGGCTCCAGAAAGTCTTGAGTGGAGAGACACCAGGAGGTGGAATTTTAGTCAGTGGAGATCTATCGAACTTGCCCTAAGCTGCAGCCTGAGATAGATTTAGCATTTTTCCAGGTTAGTGAAACAAGACACGCAATAGGGAGCAGCTGGCAACTCTGCAGAGGCTGGCAGTCCAGCAGGTACCTCTTCCTTCTGCCTACGGTTTGTAGCTGGCACGGGCCTACCTGGTATTCGGACCACTAGCTAAAGACAGCGGGCAAGCAATAGAGGCAGAGGGCCCCAGTCTCCTTGCCGATGCCTCAAAGGGTGTGTCTGAAGGGCAGGAATCCTGTCCCTCCTGTCATCAGCTGAACAAATATTTGCCCCAAAAGAGAATCAAAGCAAGAATGAACAGAAGAGGTCACAGCACAAACCAACAGGAACTATTTAATCATTCATCTCCCCAGGGAGCTCATTTACAGATTGGCTTTCAAGGCTGGCAATCCTTAGCTCAAGGGAGCCCACCTTTACCTCAGCCAACTCTACTCTGGTCATCTGACCTCTACTGACAAGTGACCTCCTTGCCTTTACACGAGCTACTGACCGAGCAGAGCAGGTAAAGTTTCAAGAAATGGGAAACTAGAGACAGGATGGGGTCCCTGGGCAAACCCAGGAGGTCTCTTTCTCAGCAGTAAAGCAAAGTGCCTGCCCCGCCCTAGGCCCAGCCTAGGACAACTGAATTCTTGACATTCCGGAGTCCATGGTGCATGGCTCTTCCACCTCACTTCCTCCAATGGATGACTTATTTTCACAGCCTGTCCATTTTCTACATACTCTGAGGGGACAGAACATGTCTCAGAAGCCCCAAGCTCCCTTCTTCCAGAATGGAGTTTACTCTGAAGGGTGAAAACTGCCTACTCCAGTGGCCACTGGTGAGGAAGCTCTCACCTCTACCTCACCCTGACTAGGTGACAAGCAGAAGGATTCTCTGAAGAAAAGGGACTCACTGGCGTCAGCCTCTGTGAGTCACAGTGGTCTGCTAAGCAAGGCAAGCTGGCCACATTTTTCTAGTGCGAGAACTAAGGCCCCAGAACGTAAACCAGCCTGTCCAAGATCACATGGCCAGTTAAGTGACAGGGCCAGGACTCACACCCACATCCAGTCTGTCACCAAACCTTAATTTCCTATGGAGCCTTACAGACCAGGTTCTTGCTCTGCCGGCAAACAGCTGCCTCAGTAAAGAGGCCCCAGGGCCCTGACCAGAAAAGCACTAGGCAGAACAGCTGGAGATCCCCACCCGACCCTGGGGCAGTGAGGTGCAAAGTCCTGGGGCTCAGTATATGACACAGCAAGAGCTCCACAAACAAACCAACCATGCAGAAAGTTGCATACCTTGGGGAAAATGAACTTAGGGCCACAGCACAAACACAACCAGCCCAGACCACTTTCCTCTAAAGCCAGACAGCACTCAGCCACTCAAGACAGTGGGGCTCCTGCCTGGCCAAATGGTCTGAGTACTGTGCATGCAATTACCCTGGGCTTGAGATCACCGGCCCTTCTGTTTCTCTATGTACTGTGTTCTTCACCCCCAGCCAAGGTGACCCACGACACGAGGGTGGGCAGGACGCAGGGAGAACTTGCCACTCATAGGTTTTTAAACCAAGGAAACAGCCTATGTTTTTCTTTGCTGAGAGAGAAACTGGAACAAAACTATGAAACTGTGGGGCTAGAATGAAAGACAAAGGTCCTTCAAGAACTGGGTCGTCTGTATTTTCAAGGCTAACCTCTTGTTTCGATAGCAAGCCAGGAATGTCTCCCCAACAATCAACAGCCTCAACAATCATGCCATGCAACAGAAAAGAGACCGACAAGGGCAGTTGGGATCCACCACAGAGAGGAGACACACAAGGGGCGTGGCTCTTACCCAGCCGCCGTTCTCCTGGATCCAAGGCTCTAGGTGGTCATTCAGGTAGGTGGCCATCCAACCTGCGATCCGACTCACCAATACCTGCATCTCCTTGTCCACGCTTTCCACGCACAGTGCCCCGCCGAAGGAGAAAAAGGCCACGATGCGACCCCAGTTTACCCCATCCCGGAAGAGTTCATTGACTACCTGTTCAAAGCTCTGATACGCTGTCCCTGGGGTTATATGGAGCTGGGATGTTAGATCACTGAACGCCCGCCGGTACCGCAGTTCAAACTCATCGCCGGCCTCTCTCAGCGCTTGCTTCACTGCTGCCATGGGAATCACCTCCCGTGCTTCCAAGCTGCTGCTGTGGCCAGTGGCTCCATTCACCGCCCGGCTGTCCGCCAGGTGCCAGGATGGGTTGCCATTGACGGCACTGGGGGTCTCCCTCTCTGACTCAGTTACTTCTGGGGCCTCAGTCCTGTTCTCTTCGACATCACTAAACTGGCTCCAGCTGTATCCTTTCTGGGAAAGCTTGTAGGAGAGAAAGTCAACCACCAGCTCCCGGTTGCTCTGAGACATTTTTATAATAGAGATGGGCTCAACCAGTCCATTGTCCAAAACACCTGCTCACTCACTGGGTCTGCTCGGTGTTTAGCGATTCTCTTCCAGGATCCAAAGCCAAGAGACGGTTCTGAAGAGAGAGAAAGAGCTTCAGGAGAAAAATTTTAATATGCATGTCATTTACCTTACAATATCCCCATTCCTCCTCCAGGTACCAGAATTGGTTTCTTTGTGGCTCTTAGGAAGGTCTGGGTCCAGGTTCTAAAGGACTTCAATTAAGTCAGATTGAAAGGACCAGCAAGCTTTGAATTGTTTCATCAGCCTCTTTTTACTACAACCACCCACCCCTTTTTCTCCGAAATGCCTTTCTCAAAAAGTCACCCCCATTGGCATACAACCCCTCCTCCCTCCCCACCTACATTCAAATCTATCTCCGGCGACAGCTAGCAGGTGCAGCCCCCCGGAAGATCTTTTGTATCATAGGTCGGGAGGAGGTGGTTCTGGGTCGCCGGTAACTCAGCCAAAGCCCCGGCCAGAGGGATCGTGCGACCTGGTAGGCAAGCCCAGAAGGAAACCAATTGCGAAGCTTAGGAACCCTCGCTTGCTTTTTCCATCGTCCAGATCGAGAGCGGCCTCTCTCTGCTCCGCAGCCTCCAGCCACCCGGGAGCCCAACCCCCTCGCTCTAGCACGCCCCTTGGCTCTCCGCCTCCTACTGGGAGCCAGGAGAACTCTCCCGGAGGTATGGGCTTAGTGTTATTCCGCCTCCCCCCCCCCCCCCCCGCGTCGCCCAGCTTTCTTTCTTTCTATTTAAGTACCAGCCCTGGATGAGGCTTCCGAAACCCTAAAGGGACTTCTCAGGGAACCTCAAGGTTTCGCGCAGGGTCGCGGGGAGGGGGAAACGGCCTCGGCTCTGCGATCTGATTTCGGAAAGACCACCCCCGGGCCTTTCCGAGAGGCTGTATGCTGGAGACCCCCCACAAACACCGCTGGTTGTTTCTGAATTTCCCAAAAGGCCCGGGACAGGGCGTTGGGGAACTGCCAGATCCTCCATTCCGCGCCCGGACACAATGGCCGCCGGCACCCCGCACAAAGACGGGGGTGAGAGGGAGGCGCTGCGCCCCGCCACCGGCCAGGAAGAAGGGTCGAGGCTCCCACGGCGGAGACCTCGTTTTCCTGAGGCCGGGCCCAAGGCGGCCTCCTGGAGCCCCCTGCATGGCTCCGGGGCCGCCGGCTGCTACGCGCAGAAGCCCCGGGTGGGTGGGCTGAGGCCTCGCTTACAGCTCGCGCTCCCCCGGGCCGGGTACCCGCCGAGCCACCGCCCCGTTGCTAGGCAACCGCCTTCCCTCAGGGGCGCCCCCTAGACCTCTCCTGGAAGGAGGGGTCTCGCCCCCGCGGCCCGCCCCAGCATAGCCAATCCGCGGGCCGAAGCGGCACGGAAGCGGGACGGCAAAGGCTCCCATTGGGCGCACGGCCTGTCAGGCACAAGGGAGGCGGCGCTCTCACCTGCGAGCCCAGTGAGCCGTGGGGGGCCACATCCCCCCTTCATCGGCCTGGTGGCTTCCAGACGCGACGGCGCTTCGCGGCTGAGTTGTACACCGCGGACTTGGGTCGGCCTACCTGGCTTGACTGCTCGCGCCGCGTCTCCCGGAGAAGCCGGCCTCAGTTTCCCCTGAAGAGACCGGGGGAACTTGCAAGCGCAGTCACTTCCGGTGCCGAGGCAGCGCGCGCGAGCCCGAGACGCAAGAGGAGCGCGCGCCAGGAGGGACTGGCTTCGAGACGTGGGAATCGGCGCCCCCTGGCGACGGGTTTGAGGAGTCGCAGGCGCATTCTGTGGTTTTTCCATCCTTCCGTTTTTTATACTCAAAAGAGCACTTTTTCTTGGGTGTCCAACATCGGACAGGTTTCTCAATTTGTGTATATTGTCCTTAATTGTAAAACTGATAGCAGTATTGACCTCTCATCGAGTGTGCATCAGCTATCACTTAGAAACCCCGAAGAATAGAAAACCCTTAATTTGATTGGATCATTGAAGACAGTTGTGAACAAGGCAAGGCTTGGTCTCTGTTTTCGTGAAGACTTATGCCTTAGGAATGGAGACAGTGTCCAAATAGGAAAATACACAAAAAAAATATATTGAAAAAAAACACCCCAATCCTGACATTTTGATAGCAATGACTAAATGAGAGTTGCTTTAGCGTGAGTGATCTTTTTCAAAATGCAAAGTTTGACTCTGACTGACCACTGCAGTAGAATGACATTTATTTAACAGGTTTTCTGCCCAAGCTGTCAAGTTTTATGTCCTCAAGATGACCTTAATTTCTGATCCTCCTGTCTCACGATTATACCCAGTTTCTGTGTCGCTGGGGATCAAACGGAGAGCCTTGTGCATACCAGGCAGGCGGCAGGCATCCTACCGAATGAGTTATAGCCCCAGTTTTTTTAAACTATTATTTTATTTGGGAGTGTGAGTGTGTGTGTAGGTGTAGGTGTATATGTGCCATCAGGTGTGTGTGGAGATCAAAGGACAACGTTTGGGAGTTGATTCTTTCCAAGAGTGGAACTCAGACCTTCAGGCTTGCAAGGCAAGTTCCCTCTTTTCATACAGAGTCTACTTAGGTAGCTCTGTAACTCAGGCTGCCCTTGACCTCGAACTCACTGGATAGCCTAGGTTGGTCTTGAACTCATAGCAGTCTCCCAGCTTTGGTGGACTGAGAGCTACTGGGATCTCATTCCCTCACGTGCATATGGCCACTGTTGGATGCCCAGTCTGTAACATAATACATGCACTCTCTTCCTCTCCTGCTTCCTGGCTGATGAAGGACATGGCATCTGGAAGAAGCTGTTCCTTTGTCCATCACTGGACAGTCTGGAGACCAAATCCCACGGTCTTTTGCATAAGAAGGGGCAGCATATGCTGTAGGCAACAGAGTTCATTTGTAATCACATATAATTTTCTCAGTAGTAGCAGTGACTCCCACCAAACTATTTCAGCTTGCTTGCTTTATTATTTATTTCTGCACTTCCTTTCTCATCCTTGTATCTTCACATCCTTTGCCTTTATTTGACTTTCTTTCCTTTTTTTTTTTTTTTTTTTTTTTTTTTTTGAGACAGGGTTTCTCTGTGTAGCCTTGACTGTCCTGGACTCGCTTTGTAGCCACCGCCGCCTGGCTGAGTTTCTTTCATAGTAAAAAACAAACAAACAAACAAACAAACAAAAAACCCCAAACCCACAAACTATTAAAGAACCATTTGCAGGTTAGAGAGATGGCTCAGTGGTTAAGAGCACTGACTGCGCTTCCAGAGGTCCTGAGTTCAATTCCCAGCAACCAGATGATGGCTCACAACCATCTATAATGTATACATAATAATAAATAAATCTTTAAAAAAAAAGAACCATTTGCTACTACAGTAAAAATATTCTTTTTGCTGTTATTCTCTTTATATATTCCTGGCTGTCCTGGACAGACTGGCATCAATACAGAGATCTTCCTGCCAGGGTCTGGGATTAAAGATTACTATGCCTGGCTAGTAAGAACATTCTTGTGTGTGGCCTCAGTGTATTACAATACCTGTCAAGTCACCCTAAGTCATCCTGTGTTTTCTCGGGTGGTTTGTGTCTGTTCAGTATTATCAAGTTGTCATTTTTGGTTCAAAATTATTGTGGCCTTCAACTAACTGGACCAACTGAGTGACCTTTGATAGTATATTATGTGCGTAGGTTAGTTGATGTTATATACTGTATGTACACAGATACATGCCTTAGTGAAGGGTTTTCTGGTATGCTTGGGGTCAAAATGGTTGATTCTTGGTGTGTGTGGTATTGTGGTTCAAACCCAGTATCTTGGCTCATGGTAGAGGGGGTTTGTGTGTATGTGTGTGGTGACAATGATAGGGCTGAAGGAGAAAGAAACCTGTTTTTGTTATGATCCCAAGTGTGGGATGGGGAACTGTCTTGTGTGAGAACAGGTGAGGTTAATCCACTAGAAGACAAACCACCTCATGCAGGAACTTGATGTTAGCTGAAAAGATCCGTGAACAGACTCTGGGAGGAGGTATATAAATGAGCCCAAAAACCGGAGGCGGGGCCTTTGGAGACTTGGGATTGTTTTGGCTGTTCATGGCTCCACTTCTAGAAGCTCCTAGAGAGAACCACTTGGGGGAAGGCTTTGAGGCTCCGGCTCCTGTTGAGGTTCCGGGTTCTGGTTACTCCAGGTTCCAGCAGAAGAAATCCTGCTGATTATGCCAGGAGAATCATTCCTCGGAACTGATATCGTTACAGTTTTGTTATTGTATTCTTTAATCCTCTTTTCCTATTGTTTAGGTTAGTTGGGTTATAAGTGACATACGCTCTGTTAATAAGTTTGTAATAAAATATATTGGTTAAGAAAATTGAGCCTACATCGGGCCCTGTGTAGCCCATGTCGGCCTGAAAGAAGCTATGTAGCATAGGCTGGTTGTTGTTTTGTTTTGGTTTTGGCTTTTTGAGGCAGAGTTTCTCTGTGTAGCCTTGCCTTGCTGTCCTAGACTCACTTTGTAGACAAGGCTGTCCTCGAACTCACAGTGATCCTCCTGCCTCTGCCTCTGCTGGGATTAAAGGCGTGCGCCACCACGCCTGGCTGTTGTTTTAAATAGGTGTTTTTTCTTATAGTTCATTTATTATCTTATGTACATTGGTGTTTTGCCTACACGTGTCTATATGAGGGCATTGGATCCCCTGGAACTGGAGTTACAGACTGCCCTATGGGTGCTGGGAGTTGAACCTGGGTCCTCTGTGAGAGCAGCCTGTGCTCCTAACCACTGAACTGTCTCTCCAGCTGGTGTAGGCTACTCTTGAGCTCTTACTCCTCTTCCTTCACGGCTGGAGTGCTGGGTTTATGGGTGTGCACCAGCATGCTCTATGTTGTGTGTGCTGGGGATTAAGCCCAGGGCTTTGTATATGCTAGGCAAGAACTCTACCAATTTCTATTTTTAAGACAGAAGCTGTGTAAGTTACTATTATGTAACTAAAAGCATTGTTTTTGTTTTACAAGTCTTCTGGCAATTTATGAGTGGAGATAGCTGAGACTTAACACAGGGAAGGCTGGGTTTCTGAAGTGTGTGGGACACACATGGACTCTTGGGAAGCAGGGTTTAGCTAGACAGGGATGAGACAGCCAGGCTGCATATATGTTGAACTGGATGGATAGGAAGGCCCTGTCTAAGTTGACAGCTAAATAGCAAGCGTGGAAAAACTGGATCATACCAAGTAGGTTGGCAGATTTGAAGCATTATTTTGGCCAGGTTTATGTTGAAGAGCTCATTCTCATCAGTTTATGTTGCAGGTGCCATTAAGCTTGGTCAAGAAAAAGCTATGTGGAAAAGTTCTTTGTTTCTGATTCTGGTATCAGGAGAGACTGAGTTTTACATTCCCTTTATATATTTTTCCCTTTAGCTTTTCTTGGATCTGTTCTTTACAATGGGAACCTGTACATCCAGCCTCTTCACTTTTCAAATTTTTATTAAAAAATACACACACACACACACACACACACACACACACACACACACACACACACAAACATTTTTGGGAGAAGAGCAGAGAGGATAATTCATGTATCCTTTCACAAACTTACTATTTTTGCCATGGTAGCAGTTAGGAAACAGACTTGATAATGGTGGGATTGACTAGTCTTTGAGTTATTATTTAGATTTGCATTTTGAGACAGAGGCATGTAAATCAGTAGCCCAAGATCCTTTCTTAGAAAAAGATGGAATTAAGCATTAATAGAAAGGTGTTCTATCAGTCAGGGTTCTACGGAGGAACAGGAGATATGTGTGTATTTGGAAGCCTTGCAGGCTGTGGTCCAGCTAGTTCAGCAATGCTGTCCACCAATGGAAGGTCCAGGAATCCAGGAGTTGTTCAGTCTGCAGGCCGGACGGATGAGCTGGGCTCTAACGTCAGTGAGAGAACGGACTTGCCAGCAAGAGCAAGCAGGCAGAGAGAGCGAGCTGCCTTCTTCCACGTCCTTTCTATAGGCTGCCAGCAGAAGGTGTGGCCCAGATTAATATGCAGGTCTTCTACCTTGAGAGATCTGGATTAAAAGAATATTTTCCAGCTGGGCATGGTGGCTCACGCCTTTGATCCCAGCAACAAAGGAGGCAGAGGCAGGCAGAGTGCTGTGAGTTTGAGGCCAGCCTGGTCCACAAAATCCAGGACAGCCAGGCCTACACAGAGAAACCCTGCCTTGAAAAAAACAAAACAAAAAGAAAGCGACAAGATTCTGATTAGAAGGGGGTTTTCCCACTTTACATGATTAATTAAGGAAAAAAAAAGTCACAGATGTACCTACCTGCTTGGGTTTTAGTTAATTGTAGTTGACAACTAAGAATAGCCATCACATGTTGACCCCTTGTCAACTTGATGTATCTGCTTATATCTACTTATGCCATTTTTATTTTTATTTTTTGAGACTCCCTATGTAGACCCTGCTGGCCTTAAAGTCTGCTTGCCTCTGCCACCCCAGCACTGGGATTGCAGGCTTGCGCCACCATGCCAGGCTACGTATGCAGTTTTGTTTGTTTTTTGTTTTTGTTTTTGTCTTCTTTTGTTTTTCCAGACAGGACTTCTCTGTTGTAGCCTTACCGCTCCTGGGCTTGCTTTGTAGACCAGGCTGGCCTCGAACTCACAGAGATCCACCTGCCTCTGCTTCCCCAGGGCTGGGATTAAAGGCGTGCACCACCACCTCCTGGCCTCTTAGGCCATTCTTAATTTCCAAACGAAAACAATAGCCAGGTCATAATTACACGTGACATGATGTAACTATCCTTCATAGAGCTGCAAATGCATTATGGATGTTAGACTAGATGGCAATGCTCCTAGAGGGACATTCTTTTTGTTTGTTTGTTTGTTTTGTTTTTCAAGACAGGGTTTCTCTGTGTAGCCTTGGCTGTCCTAGACTCACTTTGTAGACCAGGCTGGCCTTGAACTCACAGAACTCCATCCGCTTCTACCTCCACAAGCGCTAGGATTATAGGCATGCGCCACTAAGTTTAGAAGAGCTAATCTTTCTTAACTCTACTGTGGAGAAGCAATCCTATTCCCCTCTGCTAATCTGGACCAGTTGTTATTCCTTTCTTTGCCTGCTGGCTTAAGGGCATCGGAAACCCAAAGGAGCCAGGAGAAGTCTCAACTTCTAGTTCAAATGGATGTTTGTTGTGGCTCCTGGCAGGAGTTGCCGGTTCCCAGTCTGGAACCAAAACTTCTAGGCCAGCAGAACTTAGGGCAGAGGGAACAGGAAGCAAACATTTTCCTAGTGGGTTACTAGGGATGATCGTACATGGCACAATTCCCTTTTTGACCCCTTGATTCCTGGACCCATGGATCCTGGCGATGGCAGAAGCTGTACCCTATATTAGATGCAGATTCAAATCATGTACTGCCTTCTGGAGAGCTCTGTCCTAGCCCTGCAGCCCGCTGTCACCTAACTGCTGCTGTAACTGTTCTCAAAAGGTCATTCCATCCTTTTCAGGCCAGATGCTTCAGGGTGGTGGGGACTATGGTAAGACCAGTGGTCGTGATTGTGGGCCCACTGCTGCAAGTCTCTGGCTGTGAAGGGAGCAGAGTCAGCGTCTTCTCTAACTATCCCTGTTACTCTTTTTTTTTTTTTTTTAATTTGGAACCCTTCACAAATTAGCGAGCGATACAGAGAAGATTAGCATGGCCCCTGCGAAAGGATGACACGCAAATCCACGTTACTCTTAATGGGCCCATGAACAGTGTCCATGATGGCTGAAATGGAGGTTAGGATGAGCTCGGCAGCATGGCCTTCCACTCACCAAGGCTGACATGGCTACAGCTGCTGCTCAATGCCAGATCTGCCCACAGCAGAGACCAACCCTGAGCCCCAGATATGCCTGAAGTTTTGCCCACTGTGCAGGTTTCCCTTTGCTGGTATCTTTCAGGGATGCTTTAGAAAGGGGCTGTGATGCTGTAGTTACCCACCTCTGGGTGGCACCTGCATAACAGGCCGAACCATCACTAAACCAGCCCCTCGTCTCCTCTTCTTTGTCGTGGGGCACACCCATGAGGCATGCTTGGCAACACATGGTACTGCAGTGGGAGTAGAAACATAGGAGGCAGTCGGGCACCTTCTTTTCTTTTTCTTTTTTCCAGTTTTTAGGACAGTTTCTTTGTGTGGCCTTGGCTTTTCTGGACTCATTTTGTAGACCAGGCTGGCCTCAAACTGACAGAAATCTGCCTGCCTTGGCCTCCCGAGTGCTGGGATTACAGGCTCGGACTATGTAACTTGTTTATGCCTTCAGGACCTGCTTGGGCCTGATCACATACATTTTACTTATATTTAGTTGATAATAGATTGCTGCTGTGCATGTCCTACTTTATAACACCCAGCTCATGATGACTAGCCTAGGTCACATCATGGCCCATCGTCAAACTTTCAGATTTCCACTAAGGCCCAATAGTAGGTCAAGAGCTGTCACTCAAAGGGAGAATAGTTGTCTGTAGATGATAGTAGAACCGTGCTCCAAAATCCCAAAGGTCTCTTCTGTGATTCATCTATAGGGGCCTTCCAAAAGCTCCCAACAGCATCCTTATCTGCCACTGATACCTCAAGTACCATGGGGTCTGCTGAATCCTATGGCCCAAGTGGTAGAGCAACCTGCGCAGCAACCAGGTCCTATTCAAAGCTAGTAAAACTTGGAATAAGGGTCAAAATACTACACCTAAGTGAGGAATTATCTAGCTCCAGAATTCAAATGGGCCCACTAAAATACTCTACTTCTTTTTTCATGGTGGGAAGGGCTAGGTACAATAATTTATCCTTAACCTTAGAAGGAATATTTCTGTATGCCCCACATGAGTGGATTCCTAAGAGTTTCATTGAGGTAGAAGGCCCTTTAAATTTAGTTGGATTTATTTCCCATCCTCTGATGTGCATGTCACCAAGTTAGAAGTGGTTGCTACCTCCTCACATGGTCCAGTCAGCATAATGTTGTCACTGTAGTGGACCAATGTAATACTGTGTGGAAGAGACAGCGGTCTCTTTGTTAAGACACAAGGCTTGAAGTAAAACTGTAAAGGTATACTTCTGGCATGTCGACTAAGCAAATTGCTTCTGTTTGTTCTTATGGACAGGTACTGAGAGAAAGGCGTTTGCTAGATCAGTAGCAGCACACCACATACCAGGAAATGTGTTAATCTGCTCGCGCATATCAGCTTCACAGAAATCTGCCCACCCCTGCCTCCCCCAGTGCTGGCATTAAAGGCGTGCGCCCCACCGCCCAGCTTGCACAGAAAAAATTTAAAGTTTAACCTTTCAAATACCTTTCTACTGCTTCCAGGTTCTTCATGTGAAGTGTCTGTAAACTGCAAGCATCCACGAGAGGCTTGAGAGTGAGGCAGAGGTTTCTGAGGCCTGGCTGTAGGAGAAACATTAACTACAGGCCAGGTGAGCATTCACGGTGAGTTATACCCAAAGGGGTAAGAGAAACATTAGCATATCAGCCTCATAAGCCTTTAAGTAACTTGAGTGTCTTTTAAAGCTAATACATGTCTTAGAAATTCTTTAAATTTGGAAAGGAAAAAGTAAAATCACCCACTATCCTGCTTTTTAGAGAAATTATGACTGACATGTGCTGTTGTGTTGGAGATTAAAGCCAGAGCTTCACACACCTTATCACTGAGCTAGCCTCAAACCGTTTTGTACTTTTAATTTTTATTTTATTTTGTGCATATTTTAAATCTTCTTTTATACATGTAGTATTTTGCCTGCATGTGTGTCTGCGCATCTCTTGCCTGTCTGGTGCCCATGGAGGCCAGAGGAGGATGTTGGTTCAGACAGTTGTGAACTATCATGTGGGTGCTGGGAGCCCTACTCAGGTCTTTTGGAAGAGAAGCCCATACTTACTTATTTTCTTTCTTTCCTTCATTCGTTTTTTCTTTTCCAGCAAAGGTTCTGTGTAGCCTTTGCTGTCTGTACTCACTCTATACACCAGGTTGGCCTTGAACTCGCAGAGATCCGCCTGCCTCTGCCTGGGATTAAAGGCGTGAGCCACCACACCTGGCCTGAGAGGCCCAAACTCTTAATTACTGACCCAAGCCTCCAGTTCTTTTTTTTTGGACTTTGTTTTGGTGTTCTGAGACAGTGTCTCACTATGTAGCCCTGCCTGGCCTGGAGCTCACAGCAATCTGCCTGCCTCCGGAGCGCAGCGATGAAAGGTGAGCGCCTCCATAACTGGCCCTTTTGGTACCTTCTATTTGGAGTCAGGGTCTCAGGCTGTGCTGAGACTGGCCGTGAGCCTGTGATTCTCCCGCTTTTACCTCCTGAGTAGTTAGTATCGCAGGTCTGTGCCACCATGCCTAGCATGAACGGCATTATAGATTTTTGAGTATATTTCAAGTAAAAAGAAAGATATGAGGTATGGGGATGGGGAGTACACATACAATGTCAAATTTAGGAGACTGAGGCAGGAGAATCAGAAATTCTGGGCTAGCTTTGCCCATAAATTCAGTTCAAGGGGTCAGCACATGCCTTTAATCCCAGCACTCAGGAGGCAGAGGCAGGTGGATTGCTGTGAGTTCAAGACAAGCCTGGTCTACAAAGTGCGTCCAGCACAGCCAGGGCTACATAGAGAAACCCTGTCTTGGAAAAAAAAATTCAGTTCAAGGCCAGCCTAGCCTATATTTTTTGGAGATTCTGCCTCAAAACAAAACAAAAAACAAGCTGTGCTTGGTGGCACATCTTATAATCCCAGCACTTGGGAGGTGGTGGCAGAAGTGTTAGGAGTTGAAGGTCATTCTCAGCAATATAGTCATTTTAAGGCTAGGCCGGGCAACGTGTGATCCTGTCTCAGAAATATGTCATGGGAGGTATGGGGAGCGGGGGAAGCCCTGAGTGATTGTGTGTAGTTAATATGAACACACACAGATAAACAAAACAAACGTGGGCCAGGTATGGTAGTGGGCATCCCTGCACTTGAGAAGTAGAGCCAGGCAGATCTCTGTTTTTTGTTATTTTGTTTTTGTTTTTTGTTTTGAGACAGGGTTTCTGTGTGTAGCCTTGGCTCTCCTGGACTCTGTAGATCATGCTGGCCTTGAATTCAAAGCGATCCTCCTGCCTCTGCCTCCCAAGTGCTGGGATTAAAGGTGTGTGCCACCACGCCCAGCTAACCAGGCTGATCTCTGTAAATTCAAGGCTAACTTGGTCTACCTAGAGATTTTCTGGACATCCAGGGCTAAATAGAGAGAGACACTGTCTAAAAACAAACTCAGTAATGTACGAAACTTACAAGATGTGTGTGAGTGTGTGTGTGTGTGTGTGTGTGTGTGTGTGTGTGTGTGTGTGTGTTATTTACAGGAACATGAGTACCATGGCGTGTGTGGAGGCCAGAGAATAATTTAGGAGCTGAATTTTCTTTCACCGTAGGCAGGGATTGAACTCAGGCTCGCACGCATCTCCCTTACCCATCAAGCTGTCTCCATTGTCCTTGCTTGGTTTTTGAAATAAAGTCTTGTAGGCTGCCCTCAAATCCACTGTGTAGCCAAGGCTGCCCTCAAATCCACTGTGTAGCCGAGGCTGGCCTCCATCCTGCTGCTTCAGCACTCAAGTGCTGTGATTCCATTCATGAGGACCCCATGCCTGTCTGGAATTGGTGAGTTGCAGAAAGAACAGAACACGTTTGCTTGGCGTTTCTGGGCAGTGGTGAATTAGAGCAAATGTCCAGTGTGTCCTGTGTTGACTTTTGAATGTTTAGATGGTGAGGGGGTTGTTTTGGACTTTAAATTGGCCCAACCTTGGAAGCTACATAGATCTGTTTCTGTAAACAGATCCGATTTCAACATAGAAGTTAGCAACTGTGGAAACAAAGTCCATTAGACTTTCTTCAGATTTAGTTTGTACATTTGATTACTAGTCAGAACTAGATGTTGGATATGTTGCCATTTGCTAACTCTAGTTCCTTATGTACAAAGGGAAAATGAAGATGGTAAAATGAAAATATGTGTTAATGTATGAGATCACTTACCCCTAGGAAAGCGTTCGTGAGGAAGTGGCATTGCATGGATGGGGTTATTTTAACTGATTGTTCTAATGAAGCATTGGCTTCTGTGTACTCTCTTGAATTCCCAGCGGGTTAGCTTGTGCTTTCCTCTCTGTCTCAGTGGTGAGGGGCTCCAGCTTCTAGCACATCCATGTGTTTTGCTAGGAGCTGCTAGCCTGCAATTTCAGGCCCGCTTAGAATGCGCTCTGCCGCTCCCCACCTCTTCTAACCTGCCCCTTTTGATTTATAGTGCTTGTCAAGGCTGCTTATTTTTGGTGTGAGGATGAGTGAAGAGAGACGAGAGGCCACAAGAGGCTAATTTCAGATGAATGTAGAAACAGGTTACATTGCTTCTTCTGCGACCTTCCTCATGTGCATTTTTCTCCATTTATTTCCCCTTTTCACCCATTTCTTCCCCAGAAAGAGTTTGTTTTTTTTCCCAGTCATTGATTCTCTGTATAGCTCTAGCTGCCCAAAAACTCACTCTGTAGACCAGGCTGACCTGTGCCTCCAAACACCTGGGATTAAAGGCGTGTCCCACCACCATGCCTGGTTTAGATGACTTTTTAATCTGTAGGTTTCTTTAGATCTCACTGCTCTCAGCAGCCTTCACTGACCCTCCTTCACCCAGGTCGCTGTTCTCCCTGAGTACTCACTTTTATGTGTTTTTAGGAAAAGGAGCCCCCTGTGTCTGTTCTTGGTTTGTTTGTTTGCTTGTTTGTTTCAAGGCAAGGTTTCTCTGTGGAGCCTTGGCTGACTGGGAATTTGTAGACCAGGCTGACCTGGAAGTCACAGAGCTCCTGAGTGCTGAGATTAAAGGGGTGCACTACCATGCCCGCCTTTTTGTCTGTTTCTTAAGGAAAAGGATTACACATATATGTATCTTTTCAGTGTTTATTTTGGGAAGCAGCAAATGGGCTCTATGATATGATACTGGTTTTTGTTATTTGTTTTTTCCCAAAGACAGAGTTTCTCTGTGTAGCCTTGGCTTTCCTGGACTCATAGATCCCTGTTCTCTGGAAGAACAGACAGCCCCAGACTTTTCCCCCCTCAGATTTCCTGTAAGGTTATATTATTTTTCATTTCTTTCTTTTTATTTATTTAATTTTCATTTACATATTTTGTTGAGACAGGGACTTATTTTATAGCCTTTGCTGTCCTGGATTTTGCTGTGTAGATCAGGCTGGCCTCGAACTCAGAGATCCATCCACCTGCCTTTGCCTCCCAGTGCTGGGATTAAAGTGCCACCAAGCCCAGCTTTTTATTTTATTTATTTATTTATTTATTTTTCTTTTTCCAGACAGGGTTTCTCTGTGTAGCCTTGTCTGTCCTGGATTCACTTTGTAGACCAGGCTGGCGTCGAACTCAGAGATGTGAGATCTGCCTGTCTCTGCCTCCTGAGTGATGGGATTAAGGGTGTGCATCACCAAGCCCGACTGCTAAATAATACTATATTCCTGAGAATATTTGTAGTTTTTTCAGTAGTCTGTAATGTGGTAGTTTCAGATACTTTTGAAATATGAAGCTAATTCTCTTGCTTGGCAGCTTGATTTCGCTAAGGGGGTGTGCTTGATGCGTCTGCGTCTGCCTTTCCCCCCCTTCAGTGAAACCTGTTGACAGAAACTCAATCATGGTTAAGGGGTGCAGGAAGGATCTTGTTCCCACCGTTCATGGGGTCTCCCTTAACCAGCCGCCCTTAGCTTTGACCTGTGCGGTATCCCACCAGCTTCAAGAGACGGTCATGTTTTGACATCCTAGTATTTGTTGTTTGCGGTGAGGCAGTGCTGTGAAACCATCTTGCTTTAGCAGTTACTTTGCTCTGTGTCCTGGCCCTCCTCCTCTCCTGTTTATTTTCTCACTGAGCTACATCCCCAACCCTACTTTTGGTTTTCTTCATATGTTTTGTCAGCCTTTAGCAAAGAGGATGGGAGTTCTCAAGGGATAACTGATACATATTTGTTAATTTGCTCCCACTTTGAGCAGAGACTGGGTGATTCCCCCCCCACCTCCACCCCAACAGGGTTTCTCTGTGTAGCCTTGGCTGTCTGGACTTGCTTTGTGGATCCACCTGTCTCTGTCTCCCTGAGAGCTGGGATTACAGGTGTGACCTACCAAGCCTGGCTGAGACAGGGTGTTTTTAATTGTTGGAGACAGAGTCTCATTTTGTAGCCCAGGATGACTTCAAATGTGAGTTAGTTCTCTTGCCTCAGGTTCTCAAGTGCGGTGCCTGCTGCTTTTACAGAGGACACAGGTTTGGTTTCTTTCTGTTTGCTTTTTTTTTTCTTCTTTTTTTGAGACAGGGTTTCTCTGTGTAGCCTTGGCTGTCCTGGATTCACTTTGTAGACCGGACTGGCGTCGAACTCAGAGATGTGAGATCTGCCTGTCTCTGCCTCCTGAGTGATGGGATTAAGGGTGTGCATCACCAAGCCCGACTGCTAAATAATACTATATTCCTGAGAATATTTGTAGTTTTTTCAGTAGTCTGTAATGTGGTAGTTTCAGATACTTTTGAAATATGAAGCTAAGTCTCTTGCTTGGCAGCTTGATTTCGCTAAGGGGGTGTGCTTGATGCGTCTGCGTCTGCCTTTTCCCCCCTTCAGTGAAACCTGTTGACAGAAACTCAATCGTGGTTAAGGGGTGCAGGAAGGATCTTGTTCCCACCGTTCATGGGGTCTCCCTTAACCAGCTGCCCTTAGCTTTGACCTGTGCGGTATCCCACCAGCTTCAAGAGAAGTTCATGTTTGCTGTTTTGACATCCTAGTATTTGTTGTTTCGGTGAGGCAGTGCTGTGAAACCATCTTGCTTTAGCAGTTACTTTGCTCTGTGTCCTGGCCCTCCTCCTCTCCTGTTTATTTTCTCACTGAGCTACATCCCCAACCCTACTTTTGGTTTTCTTCATATGTTTTGTCAGCCTTTAGCAAAGAGGATGGGAGTTCTCAAGGGATAACTGATACATATTTGTTAATTTGCTCCCACTTTGAGCAGAGACTGGGTGATTCCCCCACCCCACCCCCCCAACCCCAACAGGGTTTCTCTGTGTAGCCTTGGCTGTCTGGACTTGCTTTGTGGATCCACCTGTCTCTGTCTCCCTGAGAGCTGGGATTTCAGGTGTGACCTACCAAGCCTGGCTGAGACAGGGTGTTTTTAATTGTTGGAGACAGAGTCTCATTTTGTAGCCCAGGATGACTTCAAATGTGAGTTAGTTCTCTTGCCTCAGGTTCTCAAGTGCGGTGCCTGCTGCTTTTACAGAGGACACAGGTTTGGTTTCTTTCTGTTTGCTTTTTTTCTTCTTTTTTTGAGACAGGGTTTCTCTGTGTAGCCTTGGCTGTCCTGGATTCACTTTGTAGACCGGACTGGTGTCGAACTCAGAGATGTGAAATCTGCCTGTCTCTGCCTCCTGAGTGATGGGATTAAGGGTGTGCATCACCAAGCCCGACTGCTAAATAATACTATATTCCTGAGAATATTTGTAGTTTTTTCAGTAGTCTGTAATGTGGTAGTTTCAGATACTTTTGAAATATGAAGCTAATTCTCTTGCTTGGCAGCTTGATTTCGCTAAGGGGGTGTACTTGATGCGTCTGCGTCTGCCTTTTCCCCCCTTCAGTGAAACCTGTTGACAGAAACTCATTCGTGGTTAAGGGGTACAGGAAGGATCTTGTTCCCACCGTTCATGGGGTCTCCCTTAACCAGCTGCCCTTAGCTTTGACCTGTGCGGTATCCCACCAGCTTCAAGAGACGTTCATGTTTGCTGTTTTGACATCCTAGTATTTGTTGTTTGCGGTGAGGCAGTGCTGTGAAACCATCTTGCTTTAGCAGTTACTTTGCTCTGTGTCCTGGCCCTCCTCCTCTCCTGTTTATTTTCTCACTGAGCTACATCCCCAACCCTACTTTGGTTTTCTTCATATGTTTTGTCAGCCTTTAGCAAAGAGCATGGGAGTTCTCAAGGGATAACTGATACATATTTGTTAATTTGCTCCCACTTTGAGCAGAGACTGGGTGATTCCCCCACCCCACCCCCCCAACCCCAACAGGGTTTCTCTGTGTAGCCTTGGCTGTCTGGACTTGCTTTGTGGATCCACCTGTCTCTGTCTCCCTGAGAGCTGGGATTACAGGTGTGACCTACCAAGCCTGGCTGAGACAGGGTGTTTTTAATTGTTGGAGACAGAGTCTCATTTTGTAGCCCAGGATGACTTCAAATGTGAGTTAGTTCTCTTGCCTCAGGTTCTCAAGTGCTGTGCCTGCTGCTTTTACAGAGGACACAGGTTTGGTTTCTTTCTGTTTGCTTTTTTTTTCTTCTTTTTTTGAGACAGGTTTTCTCTGTGTAGCCTTGGCTGTCCTGGATTCACTTTGTAGACCAGGCGGGCGTCGAACTCAGAGATGTGAGATCTGCCTGTCTCTGCCTCCTGAGTGATGGGATTAAGGGTGTGCATCACCAAGCCCGACTGCTAAATAATACTATATTCCTGAGAATATTTGTAGTTTTTTCAGTAGTCTGTAATGTGGTAGTTTCAGATACTTTTGAAATATGAAGCTAATTCTCTTGCTTGGCAGCTTGATTTCGCTAAGGGGGTGTACTTGATGCGTCTGCGTCTGCCTTTTCCCCCCTTCAGTGAAACCTGTTGACAGAAACTCATTCGTGGTTAAGGGGTACAGGAAGGATCTTGTTCCCACCGTTCATGGGGTCTCCCTTAACCAGCTGCCCTTAGCTTTGACCTGTGCGGTATCCCACCAGCTTCAAGAGACGTTCATGTTTGCTGTTTTGACATCCTAGTATTTGTTGTTTGCGGTGAGGCAGTGCTGTGAAACCATCTTGCTTTAGCAGTTACTTTGCTCTGTGTCCTGGCCCTCCTCCTCTCCTGTTTATTTTCTCACTGAGCTACATCCCCAACCCTACTTTGGTTTTCTTCATATGTTTTGTCAGCCTTTAGCAAAGAGCATGGGAGTTCTCAAGGGATAACTGATACATATTTGTTAATTTGCTCCCACTTTGAGCAGAGACTGGGTGATTCCCCCACCCCACCCCCCCAACCCCAACAGGGTTTCTCTGTGTAGCCTTGGCTGTCTGGACTTGCTTTGTGGATCCACCTGTCTCTGTCTCCCTGAGAGCTGGGATTACAGGTGTGACCTACCAAGCCTGGCTGAGACAGGGTGTTTTTAATTGTTGGAGACAGAGTCTCATTTTGTAGCCCAGGATGACTTCAAATGTGAGTTAGTTCTCTTGCCTCAGGTTCTCAAGTGCTGTGCCTGCTGCTTTTACAGAGGACACAGGTTTGGTTTCTTTCTGTTTGCTTTTTTTTTCTTCTTTTTTTGAGACAGGTTTTCTCTGTGTAGCCTTGGCTGTCCTGGATTCACTTTGTAGACCAGGCGGGCGTCGAACTCAGAGATGTGAGATCTGCCTGTCTCTGCCTCCTGAGTGATGGGATTAAGGGTGTGCATCACCAAGCCCGACTGCTAAATAATACTATATTCCTGAGAATATTTGTAGTTTTTTCAGTAGTCTGTAATGTGGTAGTTTCAGATACTTTTGAAATATGAAGCTAAGTCTCTTGCTTGGCAGCTTGATTTCGCTAAGGGGGTGTGCTTGATGCGTCTGCGTCTGCCTTTTCCCCCCTTCAGTGAAACCTGTTGACAGAAACTCAATCGTGGTTAAGGGGTGCAGGAAGGATCTTGTTCCCACCGTTCATGGGGTCTCCCTTAACCAGCTGCCCTTAGCTTTGACCTGTGCGGTACCCCACCAGCTTCAAGAGAAGTTCATGTTTGCTGTTTTGACATCCTAGTATTTGTTGTTTGCGGTGAGGCAGTGCTGTGAAACCATCTTGCTTTAGCAGTTACTTTGTTCAGTGTCCTGGCCCTCCTCCTCTCCTGTTTATTTTCTCACTGAGCTACATCCCCAACCCTACTTTTGGTTTTCTTCATATGTTTTGTCAGCCTTTAGCAAAGAGGATGGGAGTTCTCAAGGGATAACTGATACATATTTGTTAATTTGCTCCCACTTTGAGCAGAGACTGGGTGATTCCCCCACCCCACCCCCCCAACCCCAACAGGGTTTCTCTGTGTAGCCTTGGCTGTCTGGACTTGCTTTGTGGATCCACCTGTCTCTGTCTCCCTGAGAGCTGGGATTACAGGTGTGACCTACCAAGCCTGGCTGAGACAGGGTGTTTTTAATTGTTGGAGACAGAGTCTCATTTTGTAGCCCAGGATGACTTCAAATGTGAGTTAGTTCTCTTGCCTCAGGTTCTCAAGTGCGGTGCCTGCTGCTTTTACAGAGGACACAGGTTTGGTTTCTTTCTGTTTGCTTTTTTTTTTCTTCTTTTTTTGAGACAGGGTTTCTCTGTGTAGCCTTGGCTGTCCTGGATTCACTTTGTAGACCGGACTGGTGTCGAACTCAGAGATGTGAGATCTGCCTGTCTCTGCCTCCTGAGTGATGGGATTAAGGGTGTGCATCACCAAGCCCGACTGCTAAATAATACTATATTCCTGAGAATATTTGTAGTTTTTTCAGTAGTCTTTAATGTGGTAGTTTCAGATACTTTTGAAATATGAAGCTAATTCTCTTGCTTGGCAGCTTGATTTCGCTAAGGGGGTGTGCTTGATGCGTCTGCGTCTGCCTTTTCCCCCCTTCAGTGAAACCTGTTGACAGAAACTCAATCGTGGTTAAGGGGTGCAGGAAGGATCTTGTTCCCACCGTTCATGGGGTCTCCCTTAACCAGCTGCCCTTAGCTTTGACCTGTGCGGTATCCCACCAGCTTCAAGAGACGGTCATGTTTTGACATCCTAGTATTTGTTGTTTGCGGTGAGGCAGTGCTGTGAAACCATCTTGCTTTAGCAGTTACTTTGCTCTGTGTCCTGGCCCTCCTCCTCTCCTGTTTATTTTCTCACTGAGCTACATCCCCAACCCTACTTTGGTTTTCTTCATATGTTTTGTCAGCCTTTAGCAAAGAGGATGGGAGTTCTCAAGGGATAACTGATACATATTTGTTAATTTGCTCCCACTTTGAGCAGAGACTGGGTGATTCCCCCCCCCACCACCCCAACAGGGTTTCTCTGTGTAGCCTTGGCTGTCTGGACTTGCTTTGTGGATCCACCTGTCTCTGTCTCCCTGAGAGCTGGGATTTCAGGTGTGACCTACCAAGCCTGGCTGAGACAGGGTGTTTTTAATTGTTGGAGACAGAGTCTCATTTTGTAGCCCAGGATGACTTCAAATGTGAGTTAGTTCTCTTGCCTCAGGTTCTCAAGTGCGGTGCCTGCTGCTTTTACAGAGGACACAGGTTTGGTTTCTTTCTGTTTGCTTTTTTTTTTTCTTCTTTTTTTGAGACAGGTTTTCTCTGTGTAGCCTTGGCTGTCCTGGATTCACTTTGTAGACCAGGCTGGCCTGGAACTTACAAAGATCTGCCTGCCTCTGCCTCCTGAGTTCTGGGATTAAAGGTGTGTGCTACCGCGCCCTACTTAAATACGGTTTTTTAATATTGCTATTATATTCTAATATTTTATATTATGAACATAGTGAATTTTTTAATCCTCATGGAATTAAGTTCTCACCTAGCCAAGACTTCATGATCAGACTCTGTTTAAAAAGAGAAGCCAGTGAATGAATTAGATTTGTTCTAAGTAATTATGAAAATTGATAAGGTTGTTATTGACCAGGGAAACCAATACCTCCTGTGAGTGTTTGTAATGCTCTAAATCAGTGGTTCTAACCCTTGGGACCCCTTTTGGGGTCAAACGGCCCTTTCACTGGGTTCACCTAAGACCTTGGAAAACACATTACAATTCGTAAGAGTAGCAAAATTACAGTTATGAAGTAGCAACAAAAATAAATTTATGGTTGGGGTCACCATGACGTGAGGACTCTATTAAAGGGTCACAGCGTTAGGAAGGCTGAGAACTACTGCTCTAATGATGTGTTGGCATGGTTGTTTTCTCTCTGTCTGCCTCTTGACTTTCTCTAACTTTCCCCAGTCGACTATCTGTCTTTCCTTTTTTTTTTTTCTTCCTCTCTTTGGTGTAGTTCTATAGTGAGGTCGCTTTGGAAGTTGAAATGTAGTATAAACTGGCCATAAACTGATCCTTCTGCCTCAGCTTCCTAAATGCTCGGACTGCAGATGTGATCCACCATGCTGACATTTCCATCTCACTTGCTGTGTGTGGTGGCCTGGATGCTTTGATACAGATGTTTTTTGTGAAACTCATAAAGTTGGGAGATACTCAGTAAAGGTCTGGTAATAAAAACATAGTGAACAAGAAGTAAAACAGTTGCTGTTGTCAATGGAAAGGGCTGTGGAGTGGCAAGGGCCCTTCAGACAGAGTGCAGAGATGGCAGAAGAATTTGTCTAAAAACTATCCTTCAGTAAGAGTGATAGGGAGCTGGGTGGTGGTGGCGCACGCCTTTAATCCCAGCACTTGGGAGGCAGAGGCAGGTGGATCACTGTAAGTTTGAGGCCAGTCTAGTCTACTGAGTGAGTCCAATACAGCAAAGGCTACACAGAAACCCTGTCTGGAAAAAAAAAAGGAGGAAGGGAGGGAACATTTGTCAGGTTGATTGGCATAAGCTGAGTTGATCCTACAAAGCCAGGTTCTCTGGTTCATCCATTTCTATCTAGTTGACTCAGCACTTCCACGTGACCTGTATCTTGGGGAACTAAGCAGATGTCTGCAATTTTGTTTTACAGACTTGTTACCCTCCAGATCTGCGACCAAGATGAACCGAGATCCCCAGACTCCCGTACTGCAAACCAAATACCGTGCAAGGCCTGTGACGTGCAAAAGTGCAGCAGAGCAGGAGGCTGAGGAGCTTGAGAAACTGCAACAGTAGGTCCCTGCTCACTTTCAGTCCCACGGGGACAGTGGTGGCTGTTTTCCTTCCCATGAAATGTGTGGCATGCAGTGACTCCGTAGCCTGTGTTCCTGCCTCTCTGACTGAGAGTGGGACCATGGAGGTGCCCTGGAGCATCATCTGATAAACACCCAATTCAGTGCAATGTAATGGGGGTAGCAGAGCCTCACTTTGGATTCTAATTGAGAATAAGGTTAGTCTAGGTAGACCACACCTTTGCCTGATTATCAAAGCACCTGCAGCTTGACTCTCGGGAGAAGCTGGAACTTAATGTAGTCAGCACTGAAGCTCATCTCCCTGCACCGGCCATGATCGTTATGGTACTGGGGTGAAACCCAGGGCCCATGTGCACGTAGGACAAACACTGTGCTGTTGTTTTCAAGTAGAGCCTCACTGAGTGGCTTGGGCTGGCTGTGTAGCTCAGGTGTGTCTTGATTATGTTAGTCTCTTGCCTTGGCCTGGATCTCTGGGATTACAGACCTAGGTCGTCAGCCTGCAGGGGTTCATGTATTCCTAGCGAGCCTCAAAATTGCTATTAGCCAAAGGTGACTTTTTCATTTTATGTGTATGGGAGTTTTGCTTGCATGTAATGTTTCCTTATCACTGACATGCCTGGGGCCCATGGAAGCCAGGGGAGGCTTTCTGTCCTGTGGAGCTGGAGTTACAGATGGTTGTTAGTCACCACGTGGATCCTGGGAATTGAGCCTTGTCTGGAGTAGCAGCCAGTACTCTTAACCTAAGACATCTCTCCAGCCCCAAATTTGAATTTCTGGTCCTCCTCTCTCTGCCTGCTGAGTGCTAGGATTACAGGCACCTGCCTCCATGGAGCCCAGCCCCAGCCCCAGCCCCAGCAGGGTTTTGATGATGTCATTTACTCTTTTTTCAGGAGGTGAAGAACATGGCTGTGGAGAGGATGGATTTTGTGTACATGGTGGACCATCTTACTGCTTATTTATAGGTTCTGTTCTACTTTGTGCAGATTTTATCTGATTTAAAAGCATTTTGTATTTATTACTTAAATTTCTTTGTTACAGATACAAATTCAAAGCACAGGAATTTGATCCCAGGATCTTGTGACCCTTTAAAAAAAGGTTATTTCAAGTCAAGTTGGAAAATGTAGGCTGAGCCTTTCTATCGTCAGCAGCAAGAGTACAGACCGGGCTTCAGCAGCGCCTCTGTACGCTGTCCGGGTCCATGCAGTTGTCTTCCTTAGTGCCATAAGGAGGGTCCCTGCCTCACAGAACAAAGATCGAATCCCACAGCCTGGGGCTGCTTCTCATTTGTACTGTGACTAAAACAATAGACTTTATTTTATGGTTAAAATACATATATAGAAGGGGTGGTGGTGGGAGACCAGGTGGAAAGTGAAAGCTGTGCCAGAACAAAACCCGAAATTCTAGTGTCTGAAAGAAGTGCGATTAAAGCCAAAAGTTTGTGTAAAATGATTTTTAAAAACCTGGCATTCCCCAGCTCTCAGGCACGTTGCCACATACGCGTCTGAGAAAGGTTCTCTCTTATATGACGCAGAGAGCAGCTTCTACTGGAATCGCGTGGAGAATTTGGGAGACACAGGCACTGTCAGGGGAAGTTCACTCGATTTCACCTCCATTGCTGGGTACTTGCGGATTGGGTTTGCCTTGTGCACCTGCAGTGAAAGAAAAGCAAAGTCACCACAGGAAACCTATCCCGCAGAGGATGTCAGATCTTGTTGACAGCTTCAGAGCCTCCCCACCTTCAAGTCTCTGAGTAACAGGAAACTATAAAGAACTCTTGCCAGACACAGCAACGCACACCTCTAGCCCAGATCCCAGGAGTTCAGCACCCCTGCCTAGACTACGTGGTGAGACAATGTCCCCAAACCAAATGAAACCAAAACAGTCTCTGAGCAAGTACGCTGGAAGGCATTTTGTCCATTTGACACAAGCCAGGCTTATCTTGGAAGAATAAACTTCAACTGAAAAAACATGGCCAAACAAGCCTTTTTTTCCCCCCAAGATGCTTTCCGGTTTTATCACAGCAACAGAAAGCAAACGGAGACACAGACAAAGCAATATTTACTCCTGAATATGTGTATGAACCCGAAAGACAGGACGAGTAAGTCAACGTTCAAAGCAGCACAGCCTAGCAGAGAAGCAACGGACCTTTTTTTAGACCCTAAAGAAAACCTAAGCTTTCCTCTAATATTCCAAACTGGCAGTCACTAGCCTCCTTGTGCCAGACAGATTACTTAATTTCTTGCACAATAAATATTTTATGGGGGGGGGGGTCTTGCAAGAATCAGTGAAAAGCATTGATTTTAATAGTAATTTTATATAAAAAGTATGTATACATATACTTTTTAAATTCAAGTGTTTTTATATATTTAAATATATGGTATCTTTATATAAAAAGTTCCCTGGCTGAGGTGTGGTGATACATGTCTGTAATCCCAGTACCTGCAAGGGGAAGGCAGAGGCAGGATGACGACCGCAGATACTGCTCAAAACAAACAAATAAACAAGCAAACAAACAGGGTGGGGGTGGAGGGGTGAGGGTTGTGGGGAGAGGTTCCCTTTGAGGAATCAGAGAATTGTATTCTGCAGATTACACAGGTGAGACACCTACCTTCCCCTTCTGCATTTCTTTCATTTTCTTTTCCTTCTGCAGCTGGCGTTCTTTGTCTCGGGTGTCAAAGGAGAAGGGGCATACCTCCACATTTCTTGCCCCTGGGATGTGGGGCTTATAAGGCACTCCATAATGAGGTACAGGTTGAGCTCTTATCACTACTGGTTTATCCTCTTCCTAAGAGAGAAACTATGGGTTAGAAGCAAGACTCCTCCTTTGGCCCCAGCTCACCCTCTTCAGAATGTGGGAAAATCCACTAATTAATACAAGTCCACAGCCCTGGGTGGCCTAGCTTCCTTTTCTTTCGAGGACAGACAATGCCAATTCAGCAGCCACATCATGGATCAAAGCAATGTAACAGCATTTGGTAAATGACTATCACAATTACTTGGTTCAAATCTCAAATTTCTCACAGGAATGCTGGGATAGCTAAGTGAGGTCAGAGAGATAAAATGAAGATCAGAAGAAAGGTGCTAAGTAAGCATGCTTACACCTTAGACTCTGACTCAGACTCCAGACTCCACTCCAACATGTGACTGGAATTAATGGTTGCCAAACCCAGAATAGGACCAAGTAAGTTGTTTGGGTTCAAGCTAGTAACATAAGATTACCATGTATTTTAGTTCTAATTGAACCTATAAAAAGGTTTATGCTGAGATCTGCTATAAAATTACCCTAACTCTGGATATTTATAGATAAAATGGGAGATGTAATAAGAAGCTAGCATGATCAATGACAGTTCACATTTTACCGTTCTATGAATCATCACCTTTAGTCACCTTTGTGACCCTTGGGTGTTAAGGACAATACAATGTAACTGCTTGGTATGAATTTTAAAGGTCCTTTAATAACAGTGACAATAATTCAGGGAACTCTTGACCATGTTACAAGGACAGCATGATCTCAACGCTCTAATGCTTAACTTTCCTGCTCTTCTCATAGCTTGTAACCCACTATCACCGAAAGCCGAGCCCCACCCACTACAGTGCACTAGAGGGACAAGGCAGATGATCAGACACCCGTGTCAGGCTTACAGACAAGAGCTGACTGCCTCTGGACCCCATTAAGTGTAAAGACTCAGAGTGGTCATATAGAAGGAAAAAAGGGGCCCCCTCTCCCTGGGGGAGTCACCTCATCTTCTCTGGTGGGCACTCGGATCCTGTTCTTCAATGCAAAAACTGGTGACTTGGGGACAGTAGCTGGAATTATTTTCTTTTCAGGAACACCCTAGAACACAACTCAATTAGACATCCCATGTCTAACTGAAATACTAAAAACTGGGAAGCTAAAAAATACTAAAAAGTCAGGAAGATAAAAGCTGGATGAGGGGCCACTTGCCAAACAAGCCTGACTCAAAGTTGTCCTGTGATCTCCACATGAGCACGCAAGGACTAACACTCATATAAACGTCACTCGCGCACACGCACGCGCGCACACACACACACACACAATCTGTGCCAAGACAACAGAAGCCTCCACTGCCAGCACTGCTAGGACTCTAGAAGAAGCCCCACTCAAGGAAACCAACTGAGAAATGTGTAAATCCCTTAAACAAAATAGTGTAGTGTTTACAGGTAACCTATGCACACCTTTCCATATATTTCATGTCATTAGCATATTGTTCATAATTCTTAACACGACGAAAATGTGTTGAGTGCACTTATCATATTATGTAGGGAATATTAGCCAAGGAAAGAAGCCTGCATATGATCAGTACAAATGTTATCTCTTCCATCCATAGTTAGCTGAATTCACAGAAAGAGAACTCAAAATTGTAGTTGATGGTACCTGTTAAACCTCACTGTGCTTAAGTCAGAAGCTCCCCTCCTGTGCCTTGTCTGTACGTGCTGTAAAGCTGGTGTTATTTCAGTCCATGAATCTCCAGTACCCAGGGAGATCTTATTCATTTAAGGCCATCAGTAAATGTTAGCTAACTGAATACAGGACGGCTTGCACCTTGGATTCAGAGGCTCCTGTGGGAGCCTGTCGACTCAATAATACCGCAACCACTCAGCACAGGCTTCAGTCTTACAGTGGCCCCGCCCACAGAGTCTCTAGCCCAGGATGGCCTTAAGCTCCCTAAATAGCTGGAGATGACCTTAAATTCCTCCTGAATATTGGGATTACAGATGTCCATAAATCCTGGTTTATGTGATAACCAGGACTGAACCCAGAGCACCCACATGCTAGACAAGTGCTCTATACTCCTACCTCTGGGTTTTTCAAAGCCACTTTATGGGGCATATAAGATACTCGTGTGATATTTACTCTAGTTTTATTTTTTAAAGACAGAATCTCATTATAAAGACCAAGCTGAAGTAAAAAATTAAAATTAAAGGGGGGGCACTGGAAAGATGGCTGAGATTAAGAGCACTGACTGTTCTTCCTGAGGTCCTGAGTTCAACTCCCAGCAACCACATGGTGGCTCACAACCATCTATAATGTGATCTGATGCAGAAGAAAGCAGCTTCCTTCAAGGCTCACCCAAACACCGTCATCTTCCAAGAGCCCTTTGTTCCCAAGAAAGAGAAGAAGTCAGCTGCTGGTAGTGTTCTGTGTGCTCGTGCGGGTGGGACAGAGTGCCACGCTTTCCGGGGACGTACTTAGGACTCAGCTAGGGGAGAACGGCGGCGCTGTGTCAACAAGAGATGCTTTATCTGAGGGCATGGTAGCTTTCCTCCCTCAGGCCCAGGCTTTTGTCGCCTTTGCTGGACCCCTAGTTCCCTTTGTGTTAAGTCTGTGGGGCAGACTGATAGAACAGGAACCGAGGCCGATGCAGCTGACCACACCCAACGGGGAGCAAGTGGATGAGGGATGGTGCCGTTGGGCAGTGTGGCAGGAGGTTGGGACTCTTCCTTCTGACCCCAAGTCCCTGTGTAGGAGAGTGTAGCTGCCCCACCACCCGCGGCTCTTAGACTAAATGATTTCCAGAGGCCTTTCCGACTTCTCAGCATTCTGAGTCTGTGGCGCGGCCTAGCTCCATCTTCCTCCTCGGCAGCTTCTGGTTGCTAGCCATGTCTTTCGGGTTGGCCTACTCCTAGGGCCTTATGAGTACTGCACATGCATAGATATCACCTGAGGAACAAAAAGGAGGAGAGTAAGTTTCCTACCAGCACCTCACTGACTGGAGCCGCTTCCAGAGTCACTGGCACAGCAAGAGGTATTGTTGTTTGTTTCTTTGTTCTTGTTTTTTCTCTATTTAAAAAAAAAGATTTATTTATTATGTCCTGCATGTACACCTATAGGGCAGAAAATGGCATCAGATTACATTACAGATGGCTGTGAGCCACCATGTGGTTGCTAGGAATTGAACTCAGGACCTCTGGAAGAGCAGTTAGTGCTCTTAACCTCTCAGCCATCTCTCTATCTCCCTTCAAACCCCCCCCCTTTTTTTTTTACTTTCAAGTCAGGGTTTCTCTGTGTAGCCTTGACTGTCCTAGACTCATTTTGAAGACCAGGCTGGCCTCAAGCTCACAGAGATCCACCTGTTTCTGCCTCCCCAAGTGTTGGGATTACATTCACGCACTATCACACCTGGTTGAAATAGTCAATGCTGACAAGTTTGTATAGATTTGAAGGTGAACAGATGAAAGGATTTCAATTGTTTTTGTTTTTACAAAAACAAGTTCTGCAAGAAGGTAATGTCTAAAGACTCAAAACAATGTAAAACCAAGCTATCAGGAGAATATGGCTAAGCAGTATTGTTTTAAATGAGAATCCCAGATCGTTCTATTTTACCAATAAAGACACAGGAACCAGATGCTGGGTGAAAAACCTGCTAGCTCAGAAAGGCAGAGAAAGCACCCAGCTCACGTCCCGATGGAGAAGGCCCAAAAGTCTCACCAGCTCAGTTGACAACCCAGGAAGAAAAGGTCAAAAACCCCAAGGCTTGCTAGCTCAGAGTCCAAAAAGCCAAAGGCCAAGGCGCTAGGGCGCTAGAGACTAAGAGCCTGAGAACTAAAGCTAAAATCCCGAGAGTGGAAAATGCCAAAGACCCCTTCTGCTCTCTAATTCCAGTCAGCTGGCTTTAACTTTATTAAATCCTGTGTCCAGGAAGATCTTGGATTGAAGGTGTGTGCTAGGACTCAGCCACACCAAACAAAAGATAGGTTTTTACAGTTCACAATCTGAGGGACCATACAGGAATCAAATACAATCTGAGGGATCAATCACATTGAGATAAAATATTCTGTAACAAAGCTGGGTTGGTGGTGCATGCTTGTAACCTTAGCATTTGGGAGGTAAGGGTTCGTATCTACAAATTTTCTATTACGCATTGTTTCTCACTTTTTTAAGGTGGCCACATGAGTTGCTTTAAATGCAGTTTTTCTCTTCTTACTGCAGTGCTGGTGATTCAGCTAGGCAAGCACTCCACTGCTGTGCTGCTGTGTTCTCCTTAAATACCATTTCTTGGTTTTGGGTTTTGTTTTTTGAGACAGGGTTTCCCTGTGTAGCCTTGGCTGTCCTGGGCTCACTTTGTAGCCCAGGCTGGCCTGGAACTTACAAAGATCCGCCTGCCTCTGCCTCCTGAGTTCTGGGATTAAAGGTGTGTGCTACCGCGCCCTACTGAAATACGGTATTTTTAATATTGCTATTATATTCTAATATTTTATATTATGAACATAGTGAATTTTTTAATCCTCATGGAATTAAGTTCTCACCTAGCCAAGGCTTCATAATCAGACTCTGTTTAAAAAGAGAAGCCAGTGAATGAATTAGATTTGTTCTAAGTAATTATGAAAATTGATAAGGTTGTTATTGACCAGGGAAACCAATACCTCCTGTGAGTGTTTGTAATGCTCTAAATCAGTGGTTCTAACCCTTGGGACCCCTTTTGGGGTCAAACTGCCCTTTCACTGGGTTCACCTAAGACCTTGGAAAACACATTACAATTCGTAAGAGTAGCAAATTACAGTTATGAAGTAGCAACAAAAATAAATTTATGGTTGGGGTCACCATGACGTGAGGACTGTATTAAAGGGTCACAGTGTTAGGAAGGCTGAGAACTACTGCTCTAATGATGTGTTGGCATGGTTGTTTTCTCTCTGTCTGCCTCTTGACTTTCTCTAACTTTCCCCAGTCGACTATCTGTCTTTCCTTTTTTTTTTTCTTCCTCTCTTTGGTGTAGTTCTATAGTGAGGTCGCTTTGGAAGTTGAAATGTAATATAAACTGGCCATAAACTGATCCTTCTGCCTCAGCTTCCTAAATGCTCGGACTGCAGATGTGATCCACCATGCTGACATTTCCATCTCACTTGCTGTGTGTGGTGGCCTGGATGCTTTGATACAGATGTTTTTTGTGAAACTCATAAAGTTGGGAGATACTCAGTAAAGGTCTGGTAATAAAAACATAGTGAACAAGAAGTAAAACAGTTGCTGTTGTCAATGGAAAGGGCTGTGGAGTGGCAAGGGCCCTTCAGACAGAGTGCAGAGATGGCAGAAGAATTTGTCTAAAAACTATCCTTCAGTGAGAGTGATAGAGAGCTGGGTGGTGGTGGCGCACGCCTTTAATTCCAGCACTTGGGAGGCAGAGGCAGGTGGATCACTGTGAGTTCGAGGCCAGTCTAGTCTACTGAGTGAGTCCAATGCAGCAAAGGCTACACAGAAACCCTGTCTGGAAAAAAAAAAAGGAGGAAGGGAGGGAACATTTGTCACGTTGATTGGCATAAGCTGAGTTGATCCTACAAAGCCAGGTTCTCTGGTTCATCCATTTCTATCTAGTTGACTCAGCACTTCCACGTGACCTGGATCTTGGGGAACTAAGCAGATGTCTGCAATTTTGTTTTACAGACTTGTTACCCTCCAGATCTGCGACCAAGATGAACCGAGATCCCCAGACTCCCGTACTGCAAACCAAATACCGTGCAAGGCCTGTGACGTGCAAAAGTGCAGCAGAGCAGGAGGCTGAGGAGCTTGAGAAACTGCAACAGTAGGTCCCTGCTCACTTTCAGTCCCACGGGGACAGTGGTGGCTGTTTTCCTTCCCATGAAATGTGTGGCATGCAGTGACTCCGTAGGTTGTGTTCCTGCCTCTCTGACTGAGAGTGGGACCATGGAGGTGCCCTGGAGCATCATCTGATAAACACCCAATTCAGTGCAATGTAATGGGGGTAGCAGAGCCTCACTTTGGATTCTAATTGAGGATAAGGTTAGTCTAGGTAGACCACACCTTTGCCTGATTATCAAAGCACCTGCAGCTTGACTCTCGGGAGAAGCTGGAACTTAATGTAGTCAGCACTGAAGCTCATCTCCCTGCACCGGCCATGATCGTTATGGTACTGGGGTGAAACCCAGGGCCCATGTGCACGTAGGACAAACACTGTGCTGTTGTTTTCAAGTAGAGCCTCACTGAGTGGCTTGGGCTGGCTGTGTAGCTCAGTGTGTCTTGATTATGTTAGTCTCTTGCCTTGGCCTGGATCTCTGGGATTACAGACCTAGGTCGTCAGCCTGCAGGGGTTCATGTATTCCTAGCGAGCCTCAAAATTGCTATTAGCCAAAGGTGACTTTTTCATTTTATGTTTATGGGAGTTTTGCTTGCATGTAATGTTTCCTTATCACTGACATGCCTGGGACCCATGGAAGCCAGGGGAGGCTTTCTGTCCTGTGGAGCTGGAGTTACAGATGGTTGTTAGTCACCACGTGGATGCTGGGAATTGAGCCTTGTCTGGAGTAGCAGCCAGTACTCTTAACCTAAGACATCTCTCCAGCCCCAAATTTGAATTTCTGGTCCTCCTCTCTCTGCCTGCTGAGTGCTAGGATTACAGGCACCTGCCTCCATGGAGCCCAGCCCCAGCCCCAGCCCCAGCAGGGTTTCGATGATGTCATTTACTCTTTTTTCAGGAGGTGAAGAACATGGCTGTGGAGAGGATGGATTTTGTGTACATGGTGGACCATCTTACTGCTTATTTATAGGTTCTGTTCTACTTTGTGCAGATTTTATCTGATTTAAAAGCATTTTGTATTTATTACTTAAATTTCTTTGTTACAGATACAAATTCAAAGCACAGGAATTTGATCCCAGGATCTTGTGACCCTTTAAAAAAGGTTATTTCAAGTCAAGTTGGAAAATGTAGGCTGAGCCTTTCTATCGTCAGCAGCAAGAGTACAGACCGGGCTTCAGCAGCGCCTCTGTACGCTGTCCGGGTCCATGCAGTTGTCTTCCTTAGTGCCATAAGAAGGGTCCCTGCCTCACAGAACAAAGATCGAATCCCACAGCCTGGGGCTGCTTCTCATTTGTACTGTGACTAAAACCACAGACTTTATTTTATGGTTAAAATACATATATAGAAAGGGTGGTGGTGGGAGACCAGGTGGAAAGTTAAAGCTGTGCCAGAACAAAACCTGAAATTCTAGTGTCTGAAAGAAGTGCGATTAAAGCCAAAAGTCTGTGTAAAATGATTTTTAAAAACCTGGCATTCCCCAGCTCTCAGGCACGTTGCCACATACGCGTCTGAGAAAGGTTCTCTCTCATGTGACGCAGAGAGCAGCTTCTACTGGAATCGCGTGGAGAATTTGGGAGACACAGGCACTGTCAGGGGAAGTTCACTCGATTTCACCTCCACTGCTGGGTACTTGCGGATTGGGTTTGCCTTGTGCACCTGCAGTGAAAGAAAAGCAAAGTCACCACAGGAAACCTATCCCGCAGAGGATGTCAGATCCTGTTGACAGCTTCAGGGCCTCCCCACCTTCAAGTCTCTGAGTAACAGGAAACTATAAAGAACTCTTGCCAGACACAGCAACGCACACCTCTAGCCCAGATCCCAGGAGTTCAGCACACCTGCCTAGACTACGTGGTGAGACAATGTCCCCAAACCAAATGAAACCAAAACAGTCTCTGAGCAAGTATACTGGAAGGCATTTTGTCAATTTGACACAAGCCAGGCTTATCTTGGAAGAATAAACTTCAACTGAAAAAACATGGCCAAACAAGCCTTTTTTTTCCCCCAAGATGCTTTCCGGTTTTATCACAGCAACAGAAAGCAAACGGAGACACAGACAAAGCAATATTTACTCCTGAATATGTGTATGAACCCGAAAGACAGGACGAGTAAGTCAACGTTCAAAGCAGCACAGCCTAGCAGAGAAGCAACGGACCTTTTTTTAGACCCAAAAGAAAACCTAAGCTTTCCTCTAATATTCCAAACTGGCAGTCACTAGCCTCCTTGTGCCAGACAGATTACTTAATTTCGTGCACAATAAATATTTTATGGGGGGGGGGGTCTTGCAAGAATCAGTGAAAAGCATTGATTTTAATAGTAATTTTATATAAAAAGTATGTATACATATACTTTTTAAATTCAAGTGTTTTTATATATTTAAATATATGGTATCTTTATATAAAAAGTTCCCTGGCTGAGGTGTGGTGATACATGTCTGTAATCCCAGTACCTGCAAGGGGAAGGCAGAGGCAGGATGACGACCGCAGATACTGCTCAAAACAAACAAATAAACAAGCAAACAAACGGGGGTGGGGTGGGGGGAGAGGTTCCCTTTGAGGAATCAGAGAATTGTATTCTGCAGATTACACAGGTGAGACACCTACCTTCCCCTTCTGCATTTCTTTTATTTTCTTTTCCTTCTGCAGCTGGCGTTCTTTGTCTCGGGTGTCAAAGGAGAAGGGGCATACCTCCACATTTCTTGCCCCTGGGATGTGGGGCTTATAAGGCACTCCATAATGAGGTACAGGTTGAGCTCTTATCACTACTGGTTTATCCTCTTCCTAAGAGAGAAACTATGGGTTAGAAGCAAGACTCCTCCTTTGGCCCCAGCTCACCCTCTTCAGAATGTGGGAAAATCCACTAATTAATACAAGTCCACAGCCCTGGGTGGCCTAGCTTCCTTTTCTTTCGAGGACAGACAATGCCAATTCAGCAGCCGCATCATGGATCAAAGCAATGTAACAGCATTTGGTAAATGACTATCACAATTACTCGGTAAAAATCTCAAATTTCTCACAGGAATGCTGGGATAGCTAAGTGAGGTCAGAGAGATAAAATGAAGATCAGAAGAAAGGTGCTAAGTAAGCATGCTTACACCTTAGACTCTGACTCAGACTCCAGACTCCACTCCAACATGTGACTGGAATTAATGGTTGCCAAACCCAGAATAGGACCAAGTAAGTTGTTTGGGTTCAAGCTAGTAACATAAGATTACCATGTATTTTAGTTCCAATTGAACCTATAAAAAGGTTTATGCTGAGATCTGCTATAAAATTACCCTAACTCTGGATATTTATAGATAAAATGGGAGATGTAACAAGAAGCTAGCATGATCAATGACAGTTCACATTTTACCGTTCTATGAATCATCACCTTTAGTCACCTTTGTGACCCTTGGGTGTTAAGGACAATACAGTGTAACTGCTTGGTATGAATTTTAAAGGTCCTTTACTAACAGTGACAATAATTCAGGGAACTCTTGACCATGTTACAAGGACAGCATGATCTCAACGCTCTAATGCTCAACTTTCCTGCTCTTCTCATAGCTTGTAACCCACTATCACCGAAAGCCGAGCCCCACCCACTACAGTGCGCTAGAGGGACAAGGCAGATGATCAGACACCCGTGTCAGGCTTACAGACAAGAGCTGACTGCCTCTGGGCCCCATTAAGTGTAAAGACTCAGAGTGGTCATGCAGAAGGAAAAAAGGGGCCCCCTCTCCCTGGGGGAGTCACCTCATCTTCTCTGGTGGGCACTCGGATCCTGTTCTTCAATGCAAAAACTGGTGACTTGGGGACAGTAGCTGGAATTATTTTCTTTTCAGGAACACCCTAGAACACAACTCAATTAGACATCCCATGTCTAACTGAAATACTAAAAACTGGGAAGCTAAAAAATACTAAAAAGTCGGGAAGATAAAAGCTGGATGAGGGGCCACTTGCCAAACAAGCCTGGCTCAAAGTTGTCCTGTGATCTCCACATGAGCATGCAAGGACTAACACTCATATAAACGTCACACGCGCACACACACACACACACACACACACACACACACACACACACACACACACGATCTGTGCCAAGACAACATAAGCCTCCACTGCCAGCACTGCTAGGACTCTAGAAGAAGCCCCACTCAAGGAAACCAACTGAGAAATGTGTACATCCCTTAAACAAAATAGTGTAGTGTTTACATGTAACCTATGCACACCTTTCCATATATTTCATGTCATTAGCATATTGTTCATAATTCTTAACACGACGAAAATGTGTTGAGTGCACTTATCATATTATGTAGGGAATATTAGCCAAGGAAAGTAGCCTGCATATGATCAGTACAAATGTTATCTCTTCCATCCATAGTTAGCTGAATTCACAGAAAGAGAACTCAAAATTGTAGTTGATCGTACCTGCTAAACCTCACTGTGCTTAAGTCAGAAGCTCCCCTCCTGTGCCTTGTCTGTACGTACTGTAAAGCTGGTGTTATTTCAGTCCATGAATCTCCAGTACCCAGGGAGATCTTATTCATTTAAGGCCATCAGTAAATGTTAGCTAACTGAATACAGGACGGCTTGCACCTTGGATTCAGAGGCTCCTGTGGGAGCCTGTCGACTCAATAATACCGCAACCACTCAGCACAGGCTTCAGTCTTACAGTGGCCCCGCCCACAGAGTCTCTAGCCCAGGATGGCCTTAAGCTCCCTAAATAGCTGGAGATGACCTTAAATTCCTCCTGAATATTGGGATTACAGATGTCCATAAATCCTGGTTTATGTGATAACCAGGACTGAAACCAGAGCACCCACATGCTAGACAAGTGCTCTATACTCCTACCTCTGGGTTTTTCAAAGCCACTTTATGGGGCATATAAGATACTCGTGTGATATTTACTCTAGTTTTATTTTTTAAAGACAGAATCTCATTATAAAGACCAAGGTGAAGTAAAAAATTAAAATTAAAGGGGGGGCACTGGAAAGATGGCTGAGATTAAGAGCACTGACTGTTCTTCCTGAGGTCCTGAGTTCAACTCCCAGCAACCACATGGTGGCTCACAACCATCTATAATGTGATCTGATGCAGAAGAAAGCAGCTTCCTTCAAGGCTCACCCAAACACAGTCATCTTCCAAGAGCCCTTTGTTCCCAAGAAAGAGAAGAAGTCAGCTGCTGGTAGTGTTCTGTGTGCTCGTGCGGGTGGGACAGAGTGCCACGCTTTGCGGGGACGTACTTAGGACTCAACTAGGGGAGAACGGCGGCGCTGTGTCAACAAGAGATGCTTTATCTGAGGGCATGGTAGCTTTCCTCCCTCAGGCCCAGGCTTTTGTCGCCTTTGCTGGACCCCTAGCTCCCTTTGTGTTAAGTCTGTGGGGCAGACTGATAGAACAGGAACCGAGGCCGATGCAGCTGACCACACCCAACGGGGAGCAAGTGGATGAGGGAGGGTGCCGTTGGGCAGTGTGGCAGGAGGTTGGGACTCTTCCTTCTGACCCCAAGTCCCTGTGTAGGAGAGTGTAGCTGCCCCACCACCCGCGGCTCTTAGACTAAATGATTTCCAGAGGCCTTTCCGACTTCTCAGCATTCTGAGTCTGTGGCGCGGCCTAGCTCCATCTTCCTCCTCGGCAGCTTCTGGTTGCTAGCCATGTCTTTCGGGTTGGCCTACTCCTAGGGCCTTATGAGTACTGCACATGCATAGATATCACCTGAGGAACAAGAAGGAGGAGAGTAAGTTTCCTACCAGCACCTCACTGACTGGAGCCGCTTCCACAGTCACTGGCACAGCAAGAGGGATTGTTGTTTGTTTCTTTGTTCTTGTTTTTTCTCTATTTAAAAAAAAAGATTTATTTATTATGTCCTGCATGCACACCTATAGGGCAGAAAATGGCATCAGATTACATTACAGATGGCTGTGAGCCACCATGTGGTTGCTAGGAATTGAACTCAGGACCTCTTGAAGAGCAGTTAGTGCTCTTAACCTCTCAGCCATCTCTCTAGCTCCCTTAAACCCCCCCCCCTTTTTTTTTTACTTTCAAGTCAGGGTTTCTCTGTGTAGCCTTGACTGTCCTAGACTCATTTTGAAGACCAGGCTGGCCTCAAGCTCACAGAGATCCACCTGTTTCTGCCTCCCCAAGTGTTGGGATTACATTCACGCACCATCACACCTGGTTGAAAGAGTCAATGCTGACAAGTTTGTATAGATTTGAAGGTGAACAGATGAAAGGATTTCAATTGTTTTTGTTTTTACAAAAACAAGTTCTGCAAGAAGGTAAAGTCGAAAGACTCAAAACAATGTAAAACCAAGCTATCAGGAGAATATGGCTAAGCAGTATTGTTTTAAATGAGAATCCCAGATCGTTCTATTTTACCAATAAAGACACAGGAACCAGATGCTGGGTGAAAAACCTGCTAGCTCAGAAAGGCAGAGAAAGCACCCAGCTCACGTCCCGATGGAGAAGGCCCAAAAGTCTCACCAGCTCAGTTGACAACCCAGGAAGAAAAGGTCAAAAACCCCAAGGCCAAAGCCTTGCTAGCTCAAAGTCCAAAAAGCCAAATGTCAAGGAGCTGGGGTGCTAGAGAGCTAAGAGCCTGAGAACTAAAGCTAAAATCCCGAGAGTGGAAAATGCCAAAGACCCCTTCTGCTCTCTAATTCCTGTCAGCTGGCTTTAACTTTATTAAACCCTGTGTCCAGGAAGATCTTGGATTGAAGGTGTGTGCTAGGACTCAGCCACGCCAAACAAAAGATAGGTTTTTACAGTTCACAATCTGAGGGACCATACAGGGATCAAATACAATCTGAGGGATCAATCACATTGAGATAAAATATCCTGTAACATCTGGGTTGGTTGTGCATGCTTGTAACCTCAGCATTTGGGGGTAAGGGTTCATACTTACAAACTTTCTATTACGCATTGTTTCTCACTTTTTTAAGGTGGCCACATGAGTTGCTTTAAATGCAGTTTTTCTCTTCTTACTGCAGTGCTGGTGAATCAGCTAGGCAAGCACTCCACCGCTGTAGTGCTGTGTTCTCCTTAAATACCATTTCTTGGTTTTTGGTTTTGTTTTTTGAGACAGGGTTTCCCTGTGTAGCCTTGGCTGTCCTGGGCTCACTTTGTAGCCCAGGCTGGCCTGGAACTTACAAAGATCTGCCTGCCTCTGCCTCCTGAGTTCTGGGATTAAAGGTGTGTGCTACCGCGCCCTACTTAAATACGGTATTTTTAATATTGCTATTATATTCTAATATTTTATATTATGAACATAGTGAATTTTTTAATCCTCATGGAATTAAGTTCCCACCTAGCCAAGGCTTCATGATCAGACTCTGTTTAAAAAGAGAAGCCAGTGAATGAATTAGATTTGTTCTAAGTAATTATGAAAATTGATAAGGTTGTTATTGACCAGGGAAACCAATACCTCCTGTGAGTGTTTGTAATGCTCTAAATCAGTGGTTCTAACCCTTGGGACCCCTTTTGGAGTCAAACGGCCCTTTCACTGGGTTCACCTAAGACCATTGGAAAACACATTACAGTTCGTAAGAGTAGCAAAATTACAGTTATGAAGTAGCAACAAAAATAAATTTATGGTTGGGGTCACCATGACGTGACGACTGTATTAAAAGGTCACAGCGTTAGGAAGGCTGAGAACTACTGCTCTAATGATGTGTTGGCATGGTTGTTTTCTCTCTGTCTGCCTCTTGACTTTCTCTAACTTTCCCCAGTCGACTATCTGACTTTCCTTTTTTTTTTTTCCTTCCTCTCTTTGGTGTAGTTCTATAGTGAGGTCGCTTTGGAAGTTGAAATGTAGTATAAACTGGCCATAAACTGATCCTTCTGCCTCAGCTTCCTAAATGCTCGGACTGCAGATGTGATCCACCATGCTGACTTTTCCATCTCACTTGCTGTGTGTGGTGGCCTGGATGCTTTGATACAGATGTTTTTTGTGAAACTCATAAAGTTGGGAGATACTCAGTAAAGGTCTGGTAATAAAAACATAGTGAACAAGAAGTAAAACAGTTGCTGTTGTCAATGGAAAGGGCTGTGGAGTGGCAAGGGCCCTTCAGACAGAGTGCAGAGATGGCAGAAGAATTTGACTAAAAACTATCCTTCAGTAAGAGTGATAGGGAGCTGGGTGGTGGTGGCGCACGCCTTTAATCCCAGCACTTGGGAGGCAGAGGCAGGTGGATCACTGTGAGTTCGAGGCCAGTCTAGTCTACTGAGTGAGTCCAATACAGCAAAGGCTACACAGAAACCCTGTCTGGAAAAAAAAAAAAAAAGAAGGAAAGGAGGGAACATTTGTCATGTTGATTGGCATAAGCTGAGTTGATCCTACAAAGCCAGGTTCTCTGGTTCATCCATTTCTATCTAGTTGACTCAGCACTTCCACGTGACCTGGATCTTGGGGAACTAAGCAGATGTCTGCAATTTTGTTTTACAGACTTGTTACCCTCCAGATCTGCGACCAAGATGAACCGAGATCCCCAGACTCCCGTACTGCAAACCAAATACCGTGCAAGGCCTGTGACGTGCAAAAGTGCAGCAGAGCAGGAGGCTGAGGAGCTTGAGAAACTGCAACAGTAGGTCCCTGCTCACTTTCAGTCCCACGGGGACAGTGGTGGCTGTTTTCCTTCCCATGAAATGTGTGGCATGCAGTGACTCCGTAGGCTGTGTTCCTGCCTCTCTGAGAGTGGGACCATGGAGGTGCCCTGGAGCATCATCTGATAAACACCCAATTCAGTGCAATGTAATGGGGGTAGCAGAGCCTCACTTTGGATTCTAATTGAGGATAAGGTTAGTCTAGGTAGACCACACCTTTGCCTGATTATCAAAGCACCTGCAGCTTGACTCTCGGGAGAAGCTGGAACTTAATGTAGTCAGCACTGAAGCTCATCTCCCTGCACCGGCCATGATCGTTATGGTACTGGGGTGAAACCCAGGGCCCATGTGCACGTAGGACAAACACTGTGCTGTTGTTTTCAAGTAGAGCCTCACTGAGTGGCTTGGGCTGGCTGTGTAGCTCAGTGTGTCTTGATTATGTTAGTCTCTTGCCTTGGCCTGGATCTCTGGGATTACAGACCTAGGTCGTCAGCCTGCAGGGGTTCATGTATTCCTAGCGAGCCTCAAAATTGCTATTAGCCAAAGGTGACTTTTTCATTTTATGTTTATGGGAGTTTTGCTTGCATGTAATGTTTCCTTATCACTGACATGCCTGGGGCCCATGGAAGCCAGGGGAGGCTTTCTGTCCTGTGGAGCTGGAGTTACAGATGGTTGTTAGTCACCACGTGGATGCTGGGAATTGAGCCTTGTCTGGAGTAGCAGCCAGTACTCTTAACCTAAGACATCTCTCCAGCCCCAAATTTGAATTTCTGGTCCTCCTCTCTCTGCCTGCTGAGTGCTAGGATTACAGGCACCTGCCTCCATGGAGCCCAGCCCCAGCCCCAGCCCCAGCAGGGTTTCGACGATGTCATTTACTCTTTTTTCAGGAGGTGAAGAACATGGCTGTGGAGAGGATGGATTTTGTGTACATGGTGGACCATCTTACTGCTTATTTATAGGTTCTGTTCTACTTTGTGCAGATTTTATCTGATTTAAAAGCATTTTGTATTTATTACTTAAATTTCTTTGTTACAGATACAAATTCAAAGCACAGGAATTTGATCCCAGGATTTTTGAAGGTGGCCCCATCTTGCCCAAGACGCTGCCCGTTAAGCCGCCTACTCAGCCTGTTGGTTTTGATTTGGAAATTGAGAAACGAATTCGGGAGCGAGAGGCAAAGAAAAAACCAGAGGATGAACACTTCGAATTTCATTCCAGACCTTGCCCCACTAAGATCTTGGAAGATGTTGTGGTAAGAATACTTGAGGTGTCCTGAGGTGATCCAGAAGTGTTCAGGTTGATGCTGTGACCAGGACACCAGCGCATTGGGCTGTGGATGACAAAGAGATGCAGCAGGAGTGGATTTGCTCTTAGACTGTATGTAGGTCTAGTGAGAGAGGCAATGTGTGGCTAAAATGCAGACTGATCGGAACATGTGTGCTGAAAAGAGATGCAGTTTAAAGGGCTTCACATGATGGTTCACTGCCATCCATAACTCTTCTGACCCGCTCTGCTGCCAGGCATGCCATGGTGCACATACATACATATATACATGCAGGCAAACATGCATACACTTAAAAAAAGAATCCTTAAAAATGCAGCAGAGCCGGGCGTAGTGGCGCACACCTTTAATCCCAGCACTCGGAAGGCAGAAGCAGGTGGATCACTGTGAGTTTGAGGCCAGCCTGGTCTACAAAGCGAGTCTAGGACAGCCAAGGCTACACAGAGAAACTGTGTCTCAAAAAACCAAAAAAATGTGCAGCAGAATGAGCCTCCCTGCTGTGGGAATCCTCTAGAGGGACCTGTTACCCTCAGGGGAGAGACTGTCTGTCTGTCTTCATGATAGCACATCTTCATGTTTAAAGGTTAATTTGTTTGTATCTTACTGTGTTTTGATACCGATTCACATTAGCTCATGCTGGCCTACAACTGCTGACACAGCAGGAGGAACTGCAGAAGGCAGGCCTGGAGAATGGATCAAGGCGTTTGGAGTGAAAATACCAAGCGGCCAGAAACAAACGAAAGATCCAAGAATTGACAACAAAATCCCCAGGACTGGGGTAAAACTGGATCTTCTGCACCCCAAGGATGAGCCCTGTTCTGTTCAGCTTCCTCTCCACATCCAATCTGCTAGCAGCAGAGTGCACTCAGAGGGCTGGAGGATGGCTCTGGCAAGGAAGCTCACGTGTGCGCAGCTCCAGCTCCAAGGGATCTTTGGTCTCTCAGGGCACCCGCACTACACATTCAAACAAAAGCACTCGAAAAGCCAGGCACTGCTTTGGGAGGTTGTACAATTTAGACCAGTGAGGCTCAGCTTGGGTACATAAGCCAACAGGGACAGGCCCTCGAAGGTTATAGACCAGGCTTAACTGCCAGTCCGAATTGTGCTATTTGTCACAGACTGAACTGTGTCACCTCGCCATCGGGAGGATGCACTGCATTCCCAGAAAATAGTGAGCCCAAATAAAGTCTTGTGACCTTTTAAAAAAAGGTTATTTCAAGTCAGGTTGGAAAATGTAGGCTGAGCCTTTCTATCGTCAGCAGCAAGAGTACAGACCGGGCTTCAGCAGCGCCTCTGTACGCTGTCCGGGTCCATGCAGTTGTCTTCCTTAGTGCCATAAGAAGGGTCCCTGCCTCACAGAACAAAGATCGAATCCCACAGCCTGGGGCTGCTTCTCATTTGTACTGTGACTAAAACCACAGACTTTATTTTATGGTTAAAATACATATATAGAAAGGGTGGTGGTGGGAGACCAGGTGGAAAGTTAAATGCTGTGCCAGAACAAAACCTGAAATTCTAGTGTCTGAAAGAAGTGCGATTAAAGTCTAAGTGAGTTGTGTGTCATACAAAGTCTCTGTGTAAAGTGATTTTTAAAAAACCCGGCATTCCCCAGCTCTCAGGCACGTTGCCACATACGCGTCTGAGAAAGGTTCTCTCTCATGTGACACAGAGAGCAGCTTCTACTGGAATCGAGTGGAGAATTTGGGAGACACAGGGACGGTCAAGGGAAGTTCACTCGATTTCACCTCCACTGCTGGGTACTTGCGGATTGGGTTTGCCTTGTGCACCTGCAGTGAAAGAAAAGCAAAGTCACCACTTCGGTGGATGCCACAGACCGATGTGCTCAGTCTTTCCTTTTGTCTTTTAGAGGAAAATGGTTGGAAAGGTTTATAGATCCCAATTACAAATTTAAGGGGAAGAAGGGCACAGTAAAATGCAGAAGTGTGATGCCCAAACAGGTTTCTACTGTTGCTCACTGGGCCCCTCACTAAGAATGTCAAACTTATCCCCAGCATAACTTACTAGGGAGAAACAGGGCCTTGCTCAACTGTAGCAGACAAAAGCTACAAGTTAAAATTTTGTGCCAGAGGCTAGAGAGATGGCTCAGCGGATAAGAGCCCTGACTGCTCCTCCAGAGGACCCAGGTTCAATTCTCACCACCCACATGGTGGATCACAACTCTGTAACTCCAGCCCCAGGGCATGTGGCCCCTCCTCTGATGTAAGGGCATTAGGTACACTCAAGCAAAGCACTCATATGCATAAAATAATACATCTTTAAAAAGTTAAAAATCAATGTTTTTGTTTTTTTGAGACAGGGTTTCTCTGTGTAGCCTTGGCTATCCTAGATTCACTTTGCACACAAGGCTGGCCTCGAACTCACAGTTATCGCCTACCTCTGCCTCCCTGAGTGCTGGGATTAAAGGAATGTGCCACTATGCCTAGCTTAAATAATAATTTCTTTTTAAAATGGGATCTGACACCATTTTCTGGTTCCCATGGGCACTGCATGCACGTGGTACACAGACATGTATGCACTCAAAATGCTCATATCTAAAAAAACAAAAATTTAAAAATACTTTTTAAAATAGCCAGAGTGAAATTTTAAGCTTGTTTGATTGACGTTTAGTACTCAACAGAATCACAGACCAAAACAAAAGGCAAAAGCAATTATCAAGAAGGGCTGCTGGGAAGCAGGTGCCGCCCATCCTTCTGAAGAGTGTAAGATTAGCCCTAGAGTGAGCCGACCTAACACAGTGATAATCAGCATTGATTAACTGTGCTGTAGGGTACTGCCACTGGCCTACACTGAGGACAGCTGTAAGACACAGATTTAAACTGGGAACAAACTCAATAGGCAGGTACCTGGGCAGAAAATAACCACGGACAAACGGCGGCTGATTTTTGAAGTGAACCTATGAGACATTGCACTGTTTGCTCACTCACACCCCCTGTCAGTGCAGATGCAGAATAGATTGTCCCAGCCCCACCAGAAACCAGAATAGAGACAACAGGGCTGTGCGCGCGCATGCAGCCCGGTCAGTTACCAGCTCTCTGCGAAGCCTGGCTAGCTCCTCCTTCTGCTGCTCCTCTTCTTGTTGCCTCACTTCCTCCAACTGCTGCATTTTCCAGGCCTCCATTTCAGCCGTTTTCTTTTCCAACTCCTGCCGTTCCTTGGCTCTCTTCTCAGTGGCCAGCTGAAAAGGTTCCTGATCTAGAGAACCAGAAAGGTTCTCTGAGTACAGAAACAAAGACAATATTGACGCATGTGCTGTACTCATAAGGCCCTAGGAATAGGCCAACCCGAAAGACATGGCTAGCAACCAGAAGCTGCCGAGGAGGAAGATGGAGCTAGGCCGCGCCACAGACTCAGAATGCTGAGAAGTCGGAAAGGCCTCTGGAAATCATTTAGTCTAAGAGCCGCGGGTGGTGGGGCAGCTACACTCTCCTACACAGGGACTTGGGGTCAGAAGGAAGAGTCCCAACCTCCTGCCACACTGCCCAACGGCACCATCCCTCATCCACTTGCTCCCCGTTGGGTGTGGCCAGCTGCATCGGCCTCGGGTCTGTTCTATCAGTCTGCCCCACAGACTTAACACAAAGGGAGCTAAGGGTCCAGCAAAGGCGACAAAAGCCTGGGCCTGAGGGAGGAAAGCTACCATGCCCTCAGATAAAGCATCTCTTGTTGACACAGCGCCGCCGTTCTCCCCTAGTTGAGTCCTAAGTACGTCCCCGCAAAGCGTGGCACTCTGTCCCACCCGCACGAGCACACAGAACACTACCAGCAGCTGACTTCTTCTCTTTCTTGGGAACAAAGGGCTCTTGGAAGATGACTGTGTTTGGGTGAGCCTTGAAGGAAGCTGCTTTCTTCTGCATCAGATCACATTATAGATGGTTGTGAGCCACCATGTGGTTGCTGGGAGTTGAACTCAGGACCTCAGGAAGAACAGTCAGTGCTCTTAATCTCAGCCATCTTTCCAGTGCCCCCCCTTTAATTTTAATTTTTTACTTCACCTTGGTCTTTATAATGAGATTCTGTCTTTAAAAAATAAAACTAGAGTAAATATCACACGAGTATCTTATATGCCCCATAAAGTGGCTTTGAAAAACCCAGAGGTAGGAGTATAGAGCACTTGTCTAGCATGTGGGTGCTCTGGTTTCAGTCCTGGTTATCACATAAACCAGGATTTATGGACATCTGTAATCCCAATATTCAGGAGGAATTTAAGGTCATCTCCAGCTATTTAGGGAGCTTAAGGCCATCCTGGGCTAGAGACTCTGTGGGCGGGGCCACTGTAAGACTGAAGCCTGTGCTGAGTGGTTGCGGTATTATTGAGTCGACAGGCTCCCACAGGAGCCTCTGAATCCAAGGTGCAAGCCGTCCTGTATTCAGTTAGCTAACATTTACTGATGGCCTTAAATGAATAAGATCTCCCTGGGTACTGGAGATTCATGGACTGAAATAACACCAGCTTTACAGTACGTACAGACAAGGCACAGGAGGGGAGCTTCTGACTTAAGCACAGTGAGGTTTAGCAGGTACGATCAACTACAATTTTGAGTTCTCTTTCTGTGAATTCAGCTAACTATGGATGGAAGAGATAACATTTGTACTGATCATATGCAGGCTACTTTCCTTGGCTAATATTCCCTACATAATATGATAAGTGCACTCAACACATTTTCGTCGTGTTAAGAATTATGAACAATATGCTAATGACATGAAATATATGGAAAGGTGTGCATAGGTTACATGTAAACACTACACTATTTTGTTTAAGGGATGTACACATTTCTCAGTTGGTTTCCTTGAGTGGGGCTTCTTCTAGAGTCCTAGCAGTGCTGGCAGTGGAGGCTTATGTTGTCTTGGCACAGATCGTGTGTGTGTGTGTGTGTGTGTGTGTGTGTGTGTGTGTGTGCGCGTGTGACGTTTATATGAGTGTTAGTCCTTGCATGCTCATGTGGAGATCACAGGACAACTTTGAGCCAGGCTTGTTTGGCAAGTGGCCCCTCATCCAGCTTTTATCTTCCCGACTTTTTAGTATTTTTTAGCTTCCCAGTTTTTAGTATTTCAGTTAGACATGGGATGTCTAATTGAGTTGTGTTCTAGGGTGTTCCTGAAAAGAAAATAATTCCAGCTACTGTCCCCAAGTCACCAGTTTTTGCATTGAAGAACAGGATCCGAGTGCCCACCAGAGAAGATGAGGTGACTCCCCCAGGGAGAGGGGGCCCCTTTTTTCCTTCTGCATGACCACTCTGAGTCTTTACACTTAATGGGGCCCAGAGGCAGTCAGCTCTTGTCTGTAAGCCTGACACGGGTGTCTGATCATCTGCCTTGTCCCTCTAGCGCACTGTAGTGGGTGGGGCTCGGCTTTCGGTGATAGTGGGTTACAAGCTATGAGAAGAGCAGGAAAGTTGAGCATTAGAGCGTTGAGATCATGCTGTCCTTGTAACATGGTCAAGAGTTCCCTGAATTATTGTCACTGTTAGTAAAGGACCTTTAAAATTCATACCAAGCAGTTACACTGTATTGTCCTTAACACCCAAGGGTCACAAAGGTGACTAAAGGTGATGATTCATAGAACGGTAAAATGTGAACTGTCATTGATCATGCTAGCTTCTTGTTACATCTCCCATTTTATCTATAAATATCCAGAGTTAGGGTAATTTTATAGCAGATCTCAGCATAAACCTTTTTATAGGTTCAATTGGAACTAAAATACATGGTAATCTTATGTTACTAGCTTGAACCCAAACAACTTACTTGGTCCTATTCTGGGTTTGGCAACCATTAATTCCAGTCACATGTTGGAGTGGAGTCTGGAGTCTGAGTCAGAGTCTAAGGTGTAAGCATGCTTACTTAGCACCTTTCTTCTGATCTTCATTTTATCTCTCTGACCTCACTTAGCTATCCCAGCATTCCTGTGAGAAATTTGAGATTTTTACCGAGTAATTGTGATAGTCATTTACCAAATGCTGTTACATTGCTTTGATCCATGATGCGGCTGCTGAATTGGCATTGTCTGTCCTCGAAAGAAAAGGAAGCTAGGCCACCCAGGGCTGTGGACTTGTATTAATTAGTGGATTTTCCCACATTCTGAAGAGGGTGAGCTGGGGCCAAAGGAGGAGTCTTGCTTCTAACCCATAGTTTCTCTCTTAGGAAGAGGATAAACCAGTAGTGATAAGAGCTCAACCTGTACCTCATTATGGAGTGCCTTATAAGCCCCACATCCCAGGGGCAAGAAATGTGGAGGTATGCCCCTTCTCCTTTGACACCCGAGACAAAGAACGCCAGCTGCAGAAGGAAAAGAAAATAAAAGAAATGCAGAAGGGGAAGGTAGGTGTCTCACCTGTGTAATCTGCAGAATACAATTCTCTGATTCCTCAAAGGGAACCTCTCCCCCCACCCCACCCCCGTTTGTTTGCTTGTTTATTTGTTTGTTTTGAGCAGTATCTGCGGTCGTCATCCTGCCTCTGCCTTCCCCTTGCAGGTACTGGGATTACAGACATGTATCACCACACCTCAGCCAGGGAACTTTTTATATAAAGATACCATATATTTAAATATATAAAAACACTTGAATTTAAAAAGTATATGTATACATACTTTTTATATAAAATTACTATTAAAATCAATGCTTTTCACTGATTCTTGCAAGACCCCCCCCCCCATAAAATATTTATTGTGCACGAAATTAAGTAATCTGTCTGGCACAAGGAGGCTAGTGACTGCCAGTTTGGAATATTAGAGGAAAGCTTAGGTTTTCTTTTGGGTCTAAAAAAAGGTCCGTTGCTTCTCTGCTAGGCTGTGCTGCTTTGAACGTTGACTTACTCGTCCTGTCTTTCGGGTTCATACACATATTCAGGAGTAAATATTGCTTTGTCTGTGTCTCCGTTTGCTTTCTGTTGCTGTGATAAAACCGGAAAGCATCTTGGGGGAAAAAAAAGGCTTGTTTGGCCATGTTTTTTCAGTTGAAGTTTATTCTTCCAAGATAAGCCTGGCTTGTGTCAAATTGACAAAATGCCTTCCAGTATACTTGCTCAGAGACTGTTTTGGTTTCATTTGGTTTGGGGACATTGTCTCACCACGTAGTCTAGGCAGGTGTGCTGAACTCCTGGGATCTGGGCTAGAGGTGTGCGTTGCTGTGTCTGGCAAGAGTTCTTTATAGTTTCCTGTTACTCAGAGACTTGAAGGTGGGGAGGCCCTGAAGCTGTCAACAGGATCTGACATCCTCTGCGGGATAGGTTTCCTGTGGTGACTTTGCTTTTCTTTCACTGCAGGTGCACAAGGCAAACCCAATCCGCAAGTACCCAGCAGTGGAGGTGAAATCGAGTGAACTTCCCCTGACAGTGCCTGTGTCTCCCAAATTCTCCACGCGATTCCAGTAGAAGCTGCTCTCTGCGTCACATGAGAGAGAACCTTTCTCAGACGCGTATGTGGCAACGTGCCTGAGAGCTGGGGAATGCCAGGTTTTTAAAAATCATTTTACACAGACTTTTGGCTTTAATCGCACTTCTTTCAGACACTAGAATTTCAGGTTTTGTTCTGGCACAGCTTTAACTTTCCACCTGGTCTCCCACCACCACCCTTTCTATATATGTATTTTAACCATAAAATAAAGTCTGTGGTTTTAGTCACAGTACAAATGAGAAGCAGCCCCAGGCTGTGGGATTCGATCTTTGTTCTGTGAGGCAGGGACCCTTCTTATGGCACTAAGGAAGACAACTGCATGGACCCGGACAGCGTACAGAGGCGCTGCTGAAGCCCGGTCTGTACTCTTGCTGCTGACGATAGAAAGGCTCAGCCTACATTTTCCAACTTGACTTGAAATAACCTTTTTTAAAGGGTCACAAGATCCTGGGATCAAATTCCTGTGCTTTGAATTTGTATCTGTAACAAAGAAATTTAAGTAATAAATACAAAATGCTTTTAAATCAGATAAAATCTGCACAAAGTAGAACAGAACCTATAAATAAGCAGTAAGATGGTCCACCATGTACACAAAATCCATCCTCTCCACAGCCATGTTCTTCACCTCCTGAAAAAAGAGTAAATGACATCATCGAAACCCTGCTGGGGCTGGGGCTGGGGCTGGGCTCCATGGAGGCAGGTGCCTGTAATCCTAGCACTCAGCAGGCAGAGAGAGGAGGACCAGAAATTCAAATTTGGGGCTGGAGAGATGTCTTAGGTTAAGAGTACTGGCTGCTACTCCAGACAAGGCTCAATTCCCAGCATCCACGTGGTGACTAACAACCATCTGTAACTCCAGCTCCACAGGACAGAAAGCCTCCCCTGGCTTCCATGGGTCCCAGGCATGTCAGTGATAAGGAAACATTACATGCAAGCAAAACTCCCATAAACATAAAATGAAAAAGTCACCTTTGGCTAATAGCAATTTTGAGGCTCGCTAGGAATACATGAACCCCTGCAGGCTGACGACCTAGGTCTGTAATCCCAGAGATCCAGGCCAAGGCAAGAGACTAACATAATCAAGACACACTGAGCTACACAGCCAGCCCAAGCCACTCAGTGAGGCTCTACTTGAAAACAACAGCACAGTGTTTGTCCTACGTGCACATGGGCCCTGGGTTTCACCCCAGTACCATAACGATCATGGCCGGTGCAGGGAGATGAGCTTCAGTGCTGACTACATTAAGTTCCAGCTTCTCCCGAGAGTCAAGCTGCAGGTGCTTTGATAATCAGGCAAAGGTGTGGTCTACCTAGACTAACCTTATCCTCAATTAGAATCCAAAGTGAGGCTCTGCTACCCCCATTACATTGCACTGAATTGGGTGTTTATCAGATGATGCTCCAGGGCACCTCCATGGTCCCACTCTCAGTCAGAGAGGCAGGAACACAACCTACGGAGTCACTGCATGCCACACATTTCATGGGAAGGAAAACAGCCACCACTGTCCCCGTGGGACTGAAAGTGAGCAGGGACCTACTGTTGCAGTTTCTCAAGCTCCTCAGCCTCCTGCTCTGCTGCACTTTTGCACGTCACAGGCCTTGCACGGTATTTGGTTTGCAGTACGGGAGTCTGGGGATCTCGGTTCATCTTGGTCGCAGATCTGGAGGGTAACAAGTCTGTAAAACAAAATTGCAGACATCTGCTTAGTTCCCCAAGATCCAGGTCACGTGGAAGTGCTGAGTCAACTAGATAGAAATGGATGAACCAGAGAACCTGGCTTTGTAGGATCAACTCAGCTTATGCCAATCAACGTGACAAATGTTCCCTCCCTTCCTCCTTTTTTTTTTTGCAGACAGGGTTTCTGTGTAGCCTTTGCTGCATTGGACTCACTCAGTAGACTAGACTGGCCTCGAACTCACAGTGATCCACCTGCCTCTGCCTCCCAAGTGCTGGAATTAAAGGCGTGCGCCACCACCACCCAGCTCTCTATCACTCTCACTGAAGGATAGTTTTTAGACAAATTCTTCTGCCATCTCTGCACTCTGTCTGAAGGGCCCTTGCCACTCCACAGCCCTTTCCATTGACAACAGCAACTGTTTTACTTCTTGTTCACTATGTTTTTATTACCAGACCTTTACTGAGTATCTCCCAACTTTATGAGTTTCACAAAAAACATCTGTATCAAAGCATCCAGGCCACCACACACAGCAAGTGAGATGGAAATGTCAGCATGGTGGATCACATCTGCAGTCCGAGCATTTAGGAAGCTGAGGCAGAAGGATCAGTTTATGGCCAGTTTATACTACATTTCAACTTCCAAAGCGACCTCACTATAGAACTACACCAAAGAGAGGAAGAAAAAAAAAAAAAAGGAAAGACAGATAGTCGACTGGGGAAAGTTAGAGAAAGTCAAGAGGCAGACAGAGAGAAAACAACCATGCCAACACATCATTAGAGCAGTAGTTCTCAGCCTTCCTAACGCTGTGACCTTTTAATACAGTCCTCACGTCATGGTGACCCCAACCATAAATTTATTTTTGTTGCTACTTCATAACTGTAATTTTGCTACTCTTACGAATTGTAATGTGTTTTCCAATGGTCTTAGGTGAACCCAGTGAAAGGGCCGTTTGACCCCAAAAGGGGTCCCAAGGGTTAGAACCACTGATTTAGAGCATTACAAACACTCACAGGAGGTATTGGTTTCCCTGGTCAATAACAACCTTATCAATTTTCATAATTACTTAGAACAAATCTAATTCATTCACTGGCTTCTCTTTTTAAACAGAGTGTGATCATGAAGTCTTGGCTAGGTGAGAACTTAATTCCATGAGGATTAAAAAATTCACTATGTTCATAATATAAAATATTAGAATATAATAGCAATATTAAAAAACCGTATTTAAGTAGGGCGCGGTAGCACACACCTTTAATCCCAGAACTCAGGAGGCAGAGGCAGGCAGATCTTTGTAAGTTCCAGGCCAGCCTGGTCTACAAAGTGAATCCAGGACAGCCAAGGCTACACAGAGAAACCCTGTCTCAAAAAAAGAAGAAAAAGAAAAAAGGAAACAGAAAGAAACCAAACCTGTGTCCTCTGTAAAAGCAGCAGGCACCGCACTTGAGAACCTGAGGCAAGAGAACTAACTCACATTTGAAGTCATCCTGGGCTACAAAATGAGACTCTGTCTCCAACAATTAAAAACACCCTGTCTCAGCCAGGCTTGGTAGGTCACACCTGAAATCCCAGCTCTCAGGGAGACAGAGACAGGTGGATCCACAAAGCAAGTCCAGACAGCCAAGGCTACACAGAGAAACCCTGTTGGGGTTGGGGGTGGGGGTGGGAGAATCACCCAGTCTCTGCTCAAAGTGGGAGCAAATTAACAAATATGTATCAGTTATCCCTTGGGAACTCCCATCCTCTTTGCTAAAGGCTGACAAAACATATGAAGAAAACCAAAGTAGGGTTGGGGATGTAGCTCAGTGAGAAAATAAACAGGAGAGGAGGAGGGCCAGGACACAGAGCAAAGTAACTGCTAAAGCAAGATGGTTTCACAGCACTGCCTCACCGCAAACAACAAATACTAGGATGTCAAAACATGAACGTCTCTTGAAGCTGGTGGGATACCGCACAGGTCAAAGCTAAGGGCAGCTGGTTAAGGGAGACCCCATGAACGGTGGGAACAAGATCCTTCCTGCACCCCTTAACCACGATTGAGTTTCTGTCAACAGGTTTCACTGAAGGGGGGAAAAGGCAGACGCAGACGCATCAAGCACACCCCCTTAGCGAAATCAAGCTGCCAAGCAAGAGAATTAGCTTCATATTTCAAAAGTATCTGAAACTACCACATTACAGGCTACTGAAAAAACTACAAATATTCTCAGGAATATAGTATTATTTAGCAGTCGGGCTTGGTGATGCACACCCTTAATCCCATCACTCAGGAGGCAGAGACAGGCAGATCTCACATCTCTGAGTTCGACGCCAGTCCGGTCTACAAAGTGAATCCAGGACAGCCAAGGCTACACAGACAAACCCTGTCTCAAAAAAAGAAGAAAAAAAAAAGCAAACAGAAAGAAACCAAACCTGTGTCCTCTGTAAAAGCAGCAGGCACCGCACTTGAGAACCTGAGGCAAGAGAACTAACTCACATTTGAAGTCATCCTGGGCTACAAAATGAGACTCTGTCTCCAACAATTAAAAACACCCTGTGTCAGCCAGGCTTGGTAGGTCACACCTGTAATCCCAGCTCTCAGGGAGACAGAGACAGGTGGATCCACAAAGCAAGTCCAGACAGCCAAGGATACACAGAGAAACCCTGTTGGGGTTGGGGGGGTGGGGTGGGGTGGGGTGGGGGAATCACCCAGTCTCTGCTCAAAGTGGGAGCAAATTAACAAATATGTATCAGTTATCCCTTGAGAACTCCCATCCTCTTTGCTAAAGGCTGACAAAACATATGAAGAAAACCAAAAGTAGGGTTGGGGATGTAGCTCAGTGAGAAAATAAACAGGAGAGGAGGAGGGCCAGGACACAGAGCAAAGTAACTGCTAAAGCAAGATGGTTTCACAGCACTGCCTCACCGCAAACAACAAATACTACGATGTCAAAACGGCAAACATGAACGTCTCTTGAAGCTGGTGGGATACCGCACAGGTCAAAGCTAAGGGCAGCTGGTTAAGGGAGACCCCATGAACGGTGGGAACAAGATCCTTCCTGCACCCCTTAACCACGATTGAGTTTCTGTCAACAGGTTTCACTGAAGGGGGGGAAAGGCAGACGCAGACGCATCAAGCACACCCCCTTAGCGAAATCAAGCTGCCAAGCAAGAGAATTAGCTTCATATTTCAAAAGTATCTGAAACTACCACATTACAGACTACTGAAAAAACTACAAATATTCTCAGGAATATAGTATTATTTAGCAGTCGGGCTTGGTGATGCACACCCTTAATCCCATCACTCAGGAGGCAGAGACAGGCAGATCTCACATCTCTGAGTTCGACGCCAGTCCGGTCTACAAAGTGAATCCAGGACAGCCAAGGCTACACAGAGAAACCCTGTCTCAAAAAAAGAAGAAAAAAAAAAGCAAACAGAAAGAAACCAAACCTGTGTCCTCTGTAAAAGCAGCAGGCACCGCACTTGAGAACCTGAGGCAAGAGAACTAACTCACATTTGAAGTCATCCTGGGCTACAAAATGAGACTCTGTCTCCAACAATTAAAAACACCCTGTCTCAGCCAGGCTTGGTAGGTCACACCTGTAATCCCAGCTCTCAGGGAGACAGAGACAGGTGGATCCACAAAGCAAGTCCAGACAGCCAAGGCTACACAGAGAAACCCTGTTGGGGTGGGGGTGGGGGTGGGGGGGGAATCACCCAGTCTCTGCTCAAAGTGGGAGCAAATTAACAAATATGTATCAGTTATCCCTTGAGAACTCCCATCCTCTTTGCTAAAGGCTGACAAAACATATGAAGAAAACCAAAGTAGGGTTGGGGATGTAGCTCAGTGAGAAAATAAACAGGAGAGGAGGAGGGCCAGGACACAGAGCAAAGTAACTGCTAAAGCAAGATGGTTTCACAGCACTGCCTCTGAGGCTGGACAGGAGTATTTCCTGATACAGTTCCCTTAGCATTCAGAGAAGAGCAGTCATTTGATGGAATGGATTGGTTCTGAAGATTTTCCTTTTCTGTCTCTTTATAGTAAGTGTTCTCAACTATGAGAGACCAAAAACCTAGTCAGACTTCTATAGAAGTGTACTAAAATATTCACTAATTAAAAGCTTAGCTAGGTGGTGGTGATGCAAGTCATTAATCCTAGCACTCAGGAGGCAGAGGAGTTCAAGGCCAGCCTGTTATACAGAGTAAGTTCCAGGACAGCCAGGGTTTTGCAGAGAAACCCTGTCTCAAAAAGAAAAAAAAGGTTAAATGGTAGGGCTAGAGCGATACTCAACAGTTAAAACCACTAGCTGCTCTTCCAGACACCTGGCTTACATTTCCAGCACCCACATGACGACTCATAACTGTCTGTAACTTAGGTTCCAAGCAAGCTGACATCTTCTTCTGGCTTTTGCAGGCAGGATGTACAATACCCAGAGACATAAAATAAAATTTAAAAAATTGAAAAGTTTAAATGGAGTTCCCCTGTAGCAGGGGACAGTGTCTCTCCAGACACCATAAGATATCAGATTGAACGTACAGAGCCACATCTACATTATCTCTTCTCATGCTTTTGTCAGTGGGTTTCCTGTAGGTCCCATGCAAAACCATACTCCAGGCTATTGCCACTGCTCTTAGCTCTGAGCCCTGCGCCACCCCCCCCCCCAGCCCCCTGAACTTGACACTAAGACCCTGAAGACACCACACACTTGAGTCATAGAACATGGAGAAAATCGAGCTGGTATCAACCTGGGAGCCCCAACCCTACTGGCTGGCTTTCCCAGTGCTGAAGGGGAAGCAGTGTGAACCCTGCCAGCTGCAGTAACAATGGCCCTGGCAAGACACGCCCACCACTGCAACAGTGACAGAAATGTTAGGAGAATAACCAGCCACTTTCTGATTGCACTTAAAGCCCATCCAGAAAATGGAATTCATACCTGGCACCATTAGCAGGTCCAAAAACCTGTGGCTAGGGAGGCTTGGGGAGAGCCTACCACTACTACTATTCTGCTAAGTGGACATAGTATTTAACTGCCCCCTAGGTACTTGTCTTTACACCCATAGGTTAATGCCTCATCCAAAACTCAGAGAAGCTTCTTTTTTGCAATAGATGGCAATTAGCAGAGACTCAGAACTGGTCTTGTGTAGAGAACAAGAGATTGTAGACTGTTCAGATCTAAACGGGGCCTCACACCACTGCCTCTAAGGCTCAGGGATCAACACAGAATAAGGAGTAAGAGCCAGAGGCAGTGGAAGACTACAGTGAGACCACATCTGTGCAGATAGGACAGAGCAGCTGCACACATGAACTCTTAGTAGCTAGGATTTTATGCACCAGACCAAGACCAAGATCAAGCCAGACGAAGCCTCAGCATGGAGGAAGAAGTGGGTCATGAAGTCCACCCCTGGCAGCCGACAGCTGCCAGGAGGGGGATCGTCACTTTTCTTCAGGGCTGCTCCAGTAGATGACCCTACACTGACGCACACAATGGCAGCACGAATAGATTCAGTAGTTTAAAAAGAAAACATAAAGCCCACGCCTCTAATCCCAGCCCTTGGGAGGCAGAGGCAGGCGGATCTCTGTGAGTTCGAGGCCAGCCTGGTCTACAAAGAGAGTCCAGGACAGCCGGGGATACACAAAGGAACCCTGTCTTGAACCCCCCCCCTAAAAAGGAAGAAATTTTGTTTTTAAAACTCATAAACTAAGGACTAGAATGCAGCCCAGTAGTAAAGCATTTGCCCACCATTCTCAAAGCCCTACATTAAATCACCAGCATAGCAAAAAGTAAAAAGAAAAAAAAACAACAACAGCTTAAAAAAAAACAGCAAATAAATAAAGGCACATAAAAAAGTACAGTCAGATATGGTGGTGCCTACAGTCTTAGCATGTGAGAGTATAGGAAACAGGGCAAGTCTGCGGACAGTCGGAGCCTCACACAGAACCTTGTCTCAGGAAAGCCATGGTTTGTTACTACATTCACCATGAACTGAAGTCATCCATTTCACTAACAAACCAAAATGACAGTCTCTGGGACTTGCAGCTCTAGTCGCCACCAGCTTCCCTCAAAGCTCCCCTGTAAGCTTTTCTCCTTACCTGCCTTCAAAGGTGTGCCAGAGCCTTGCTGAAGCGTGGCTGTCCTCAGGGAAGCTTTGCCCTGAAAAGGCTCTCCAATTCCATTCCTCCCGAGAAACCTGTTCTCCAGGTTGGCCTTCTCGTCTGTGAAACAACCAGTCAGGAAGCAAAGCAAAGGAGAATCACATATTAAAATGGGGAGTAGAGTCCCTTTCCAGCACGGTTAGCAAAACCACAGTCTAGCACTGTGCATTATAGGTCAGGAACAGACTGCAAAATCTATCCCGAAGACTTGCAACACCTAGTGTCTTACAGAGAAGGAAAGTTGCAGATTCTGTACCATTGTTAAGACACAGGGAGGGCCACACAGACATTAGCTGGCCTTATCTACCATGTAAACACATCGTGCTGCCCTTGAAGAATTTTGGCCACCAGGAACTGCAAGAGCACAAGGGACAGTTTATATTCATAGAGTGTGGGGTGTTTGAGAGTGGAGAAGAGCAACGTTTTCTCAGCAAGTTTTATCCTGGGCTCTGCTGTGACTAAAGCTGGTACAAAAACAATCTGTCCCCACAGCAGCACACTGTCAGGCTGGGGGAGCACAGCACCCCTGAACAACTACACTACTCACAGTCGATTCTGATAATAACCTTGTGAAAAGCTGAAAGAAAACAAGAAAAAGTACACTACACCTAAGATGGTTTTCTAAGTTCAGAATTATTATTTTTTTCCTTCCAGACTCTGTATGGAATCACACTGATATGCTAACGGCTCCTTTCTGTGGATATTAGGGCATAAAGAAAACTTGTTAAAAGAAACCTTCAGACAGCCGGCGGTACCTTTGGGCTGCAGTGCTGTGCGGCATGGACAGACCTCTCTGGGACAGCAGGCCCTCTGATCTACCCTTCCTTCAACAGAGCCCTCTCTCGAGAGTAACACTCAACTCCTTTCCCAAGAAACTACCAGACACTGTCTCATTTGGACACTGTATTTTAAGTGCAGCTACAATGGTCATTTTGTTCTTACCACATATTAATGTTAATGTCTCTTAATGAAGGTGGAGACAAGAAAAAGGATAAGATGAAGAAGCCTCATCAGACACTGGATTCACTTATCCCAAGGTTATGTCAGAGTAACACCTACAAGGTGGGCGCTGGCGAGATGGCTCCTGCAAAAGAACCATTCACCAAAGACAACACAAAAATCCGTATTTTTTGGAATTATCTTTTTTCCCTTCTGTTTCTGTGGAACTGTATTGTAATCTTAAATTATGAGTAAAGATGATGTTTCCATCTTGTTATAAAAAAAAAAGAAAGAAAGAACGAAAGAAAGAAAAACTAGGGGCTGGAGAGGTGGCTCAGAGATTAAGAGCACTGGCTGCTCTTCCAAAGGTCCTGTGTTCAATTCCCAGCAACCACATGGTGGCTCACAACCATCTATAATGAGATCTGGTGCCCTCTTCTGGTGTTCAGGCTCAATGCAAGCAGAATACTGTATGAATAATAAATAAATCTTAGAGAAAGAAAGAAAGAAAGAAAGAAAGAAAGAAAGAAAGAAAGAAAAAGTAGCTGAGCAGTGGTGGTATGCACCGTTAATCCCAGCCCTTAGGAGGCAGACACAGGCAAATCTCTGTGAGTTCTAGGACCAGCCTGATCTACAAAGAGAGTCTAGGACAGCCAAGGTTACATCCTTGTTCATTGCTGCTGTCTCAAAAAACAAACAAACAAACAAACAAAACCAAGAAAGAAAGGATGGCTAGGAGTGGTGGCGCATGCCTTTAATCCTAGCACTCTGGAGACAGAGGCAGGTGGATCTCTGTGAGTTCAAGGCCAGCCCTGGTGTAGAAAACGTGTCCAGGAAAACCAAGACTACAAGAGAAACTCTGTCTTGGGGAAGAAAGAAGGAAAAAAAGAAAGAAAGAAAGAAAGAAAGAAAGAAAGAAAGAGGAAGGAAGGGAAGGAAGGAAGGAAGAAAAAAAAATCAAGAAAGAAAAGTTTAGCCTGGTTGCTCACAGCTGTTAACACAGCGCTTCTGAGCCTGAGGCGGAGAGATGGCCCAGAGCTCTAGGCCAGTCTGGGCTACGGTCTGAAACCTTGTCTCAAAAAACCTAATTTCAAATATGAACAGACTTCTGTGGTTCGAAAGTTAGCTGTTTTCTATTAAATCATGGGTGAGAAGGTGTGGAAAAGAATGTGTAGTCCAGGTACATTTTTGCAGTATCTTGTTTTTTAATTTGTTTGGTTTTACTAATTTATTTTTATGTGTGTGGGTATTTCGCCCACATATGTGTCTGTGCACCATGTGCATGCTTGCGGCCTGCGGGGTTCTGAGGAGGAGACTGGATTCTCTGAGACTGGAGCCATAGACAGCTGTGAGCTGCCAGAGCTGGTTTGGGAAACAGAGTCAGTGCTGCTACCTGCTGAGCCGTCCTTCCAGCCCTTCTTCTGCTCGTGACATGGCCTCCGCGACAGGACCAACCCTTCACATGACAGAGAAACAGCAGCACAGCAGCACGTGCCTTTAACCACAGTGCTTTGGGCAGGCACAGTCAGCTGATCTTTGAATTCAAAAGAGCAAGTTCCAGGGTTGCCAGGGCTACACACAGGGAAACCCAATCCTGAAACACTGGGGGCGGGGGAAAGCAGAGAAAGTAGCCACTTACCAAACCATGAGTCTACATTTTCAGTCTCTTGTTCAGCATCCAAAGATAAAAAATTGATAAAGTCAGTGGGAGCATCGAAAGAGTAAGTAGTTGTGACTTGTGACATTGCTCCACTAGTGCAGGAGAACAGGCTCTTCCCAGGATTCGAACACTCTACTCAATAGATCGCCCTCTGAGGAAAGAAATAGTTACACAAATTAGGTTTCCACATAAATATTAAGTATTGATCCCTACCAAGTACTTCAGTTTTATATTTCCAATTTAGAAAATCATCTAGGGCAGGGCATGGCAGGTGCATGTCTGTAATCCCAGCACTCAGGAGGCAGAAGCAAGCAGATCTCTGTGAGTTCAACATGACCCTGGCCTAGAGTGAGCTCCAGGTTAGCCAGAACTACACAGAGAAACCCTATCTCAAGAAACAAAACAGAGGGCTGGAGAGATGGCTCAGAGGTTAAGAGCACTGCCTGCTCTTCCAAAGGTCCTGAGTTCAATTCCCAGCAACCACATGGTGGCTTACAACCATCTATAGTGAAATCTGGTATAGTGAAATCTGTTCTTCCGAAGGTCCCGAGTTCAATTCCCAGCAACCACATGGTGGCTCACAACCACCTGTAATGAGATCTGGGGCCTTCCTGTGGTCGGCAGGCACATGTGTGGGCAGAATACTGTGTAAATAATAAATAAATCTTTAAAAAAAAAACAAAAAAACAGAGGGCTGGAGAGATCGCTCAGAGGTTAAGAGCACTGCCTGCTCTTCCAAAGGTCCTGAGTTCAATTCCCAGCAACCACATGGTGGCTTACAACCATCTATAGTGAAATCTGGTACCCTCTTCTAGTATGCAGGCATATATGAAGGTGAAACACTGTATACTTAAATAAATAAATCTTTTAAAAAAAACAAAACAGAGGTGCGGGGGAGGTCATCTGGTAAATCCATGGCTTTTTTTCAAATCAACCTATTAAAGTTAGTTGTCTGGGAGGTTGCTTTAGATTTTGGAATGAGAAAAAAAGAGCTAGTGAGATGGCTCAGTGGGTAAAAGTACCTGCCACCAAGTCTTATAACCTAGTTTGATCTCTAAAAGCCACATGGTGGCAAGAGAGAAAACTGACTCCTCTAAGCTGTCCTCTGACCCCCATACATACGCTGAGGCATGCATGCACACCCACACAGATAAATAAAGGCACAAACTTTTTCCTCTTCTTTTTTTTTTCCCCCTGAGACTGGGTTTCTCTGTGTCACTCTGGCTGTCCTGGACTCACTTTGTAGACCAGGCTGGGCTCAAACTCACAGTGATGTGCCTGTCTCTGCCTTGGAGTGCTGAGATTAAAGGCAGCTGCTCGGCTTAAAGAAAAGGCTAAGTTAGATGAGTACCTACAATATGCCCTCCAGTACTGGGTGCCGCATTCATTATTAATTTTCCCTCAATCTGTCATTTTCTTATTTCTAAGCTTTCCTCCACCTTTGTATGCACGCTCTGCCTAATAACCTAATTTCTAGAACACATCATTAACTTTTACACCTATCAATATTTACCCAAGTTCAACTAAATCTGTAAATACTTACTATGCAAGTGTCCACCCGTTACATATAAATAATTCCATGCCACAGTGTTGGCCGTGTTCCCTCTAGAACAGTGAGCGCCCACCTTTGTATCAGCTAACTCCATAATCACTTCTCTTGGCAGACTGCAGGTTCTCAAGACAAAAGCCAGTCTCAAAGTTGTGCATATCAGTGTGCTTAGCAGAGTATCTTACGCATACAGGGTGAGACACAGTTTTGCCAAGTATAGGTTTTGATTCCTTAGAAATATTTTAGGAAAATTCTCTTCCTAGGCTACAGGTGTAGCTCAGTGGTGAAAAGCAAATTTAGTACACATGAGAATGTGAGTTTGATCTCTAACATCGAGGGGGAGAAGAAAAGAAAACAAAACAAAAAACTTCTTAGGCACCTTTGAACAAAAGCACTTCATACACATCGAAGCCACAACATGCAGAATAAGCAAAAGGCAGGAACAAGTCAGAAATACAAGCCAAGCCCCTCTGCCAACAAACCCGCATTCCACTGTGTGCAGCAAACCTAGTGAGTTTAACACACATGGCTCCACCCTGCTCTAGCTCTATCTAGGTAACAAAATAGCTGAAGCAGTCTAAGTAGCCTCAAGGCCATGCTCACTGACAAGTAATTGCCTAGCCTGTTTGTCCTAGAAAGCACCCTGTGACAGGCGTCCGGCACAATGCCTGCAATCCTCAGCACTCAAAGATAGAGACAGGAAAACTCTACACAAGCTAGAGGCCAGCTTGGTCTACACAGCAAGGTCCAGGCCAGCTATGGCTAACATAGCAAGACCCTGTCTCAAGAAAAGAAAAAGGGAGTCTCTCTTGAAAGATAACAATAATGTTTGTATAAAAGTTATCTCTTCTCGGGCTGGAGAGGTGGCTCAGAGGTTAAGAGCACTGCCTGTGTCGCGAGCAGAGAGTTTACACTCAGAATCCGGAACAAAAGAGTCAGGCCAAGAGCAAGTGGTACGATTTAGCAAGAGAGGTTTATTAGCAATACAAAGGCAACTACAACAAAAGGCAGCGGCTAAGGCTCCAAGGCCAAGCCACCAATACCATTTCATTACACCTTAAAACTATCTTAATTCTAATAGGAGTAGCATTTAGCATCTTATAATATCAATGTTCTGGGAGCTTATGCCATTAGGGTATACGACCTGATATCGCGAAGTTCTGCCGAACAGGTTCGCTGCTGCGACTTGAATCAGTTCTCGGGTTGTTATCTGACAGCATGTCTGTCCGCTCCGTCCGGGGGGAAGCGCCCCGTTGGCTGGCAGCATTTCAAGTGATCATGGTGGCAGCGAGAGAGAGAGAGAGAGAGAGAGAGAGAGAGAGAGAGAGAGAGAGAGAGAGAGAGAGAGAGAGAGAGAGAGAGCTAGCGAGCGAAGAGCGCTGGCTGCTTCTTCTAGGGTTTTTATACTTACTTTAACCTTACCCTCTCTAATTCACACATCTACCTTTCTGCGGCACTCTTATCACCAACTTGCAGTCCTGGCTGCTCCTAGGTCAGAACTTACTACTAAGGTTTTATCTATCACTCACACATCTGGTCAGACGTCAGCTTTTTGGGCTGTCAGCTATTTTCTACGCTGGGCTTTGAAACAAGCCCTGACATGTAGCTGCTTCCTACACTGGGCTTTGAAACAAGCCCTGACATGTTTATTACAGCCTGCTCTTCCAAAGGTCCCAAGATCAATTCCCAGCAACCACATGGTGGCTCACAACCACCTATAATGAGATCTGGTGCCCTCTTCTGGTGTGCAGGGGACATGCAAGCAAAAAACTGTATACTTAATAAATAAATCTTTTGTTGTTGTTGTTGTTTTTGTTTTCTGAGACAGTATTTCTCTGTGCAGCCTTGACTGTCCTGGACTCACTTTGTAGACCAGGCTGGCCTTGAACTCACAGCAATACGCCTGCCTCTGCCTCCTGAGTGCTGGAATTAAAGGCGTGTGCCATCACGCCCAGCCTAATAAATCTTTTTTTTTTTTAAAACGCTATCCCTTCTCTTAGAATAGATGAGGTGGCTCAGTGTAAAGGCTTTTGCTACAACTCCTGAGAACCTGTGTGCACTCCGTTCCTGGTACCTATGAAAGGAGAGACCTGACCCCTGGGGGCTATTCTACCTTCATGTGGGTTGTGCCGCATACACTCACACAAACACAAGTAAATTTTTTTCAAACTTTAAGCTGAGTGTGCTGAAGCATTCCTTTAATCACACCACAGAAGATAGAAGCAGGTCGTCTCTATGAGTTTGAGTCCAACCTGGTCTACTTAATGAGTGCCAGAGCTATATAGTAAATCCTTGTCTGTCTGTCTGTCTGTCTGTCTGTCTGTCTCTCTCTTTCTCTCTCTCTCTCTCTCACACACACACACCCCTACCTTTCTCTAAATGCCTATAAAAGGTAAATTTTATGGCCGGGTGGTGGTGGTGCACGCCTTTAATCACAGCACTCGGGAGGGAGAGGCAGGTACACTTCTGTAAGTTTGAAGCCAGCCCGGTCTACACAGTGAGTTCCAGAACAGCCAGAACTATATAGAAAAACCCTGGGGATGGGGCGGGGGTAAACAAAACCAACCTTCTAGAAGAAATTCTTATTATAGCTAATATTCAATATTCTGTATTTGTTTGTTTGTTTGTTTTTTGAGACAGGGTTTCTCTGTGTAGCCTTGGCTGTCTTGAACTGCCCCTCACCCCCCAACACGCACACAAGGCTGAAGTCAGTGGGAGCCCCATCTCACAAGCAGCAGAGAGCTAGGATCCACCCTCTGGGAGCCCCCGAAGATACCCACACCCACGCACATGCTCTTCTCAAGATACTTTAGGGTTACACACTTTGTCAGTTCCAGTGACATTAAAAGAAAAACATTACCAAGAAGAGACTTGATACCCTATGAGCATATACAGGGGGAGGAAGTCCCCCTCAGTCACAGCCATAGGGGAGGAGAGGGAGGGAGGAATGGGAGGATACAAGAGAGGGGATAACCATTGAGATGTAATATGAATAAATTAATAAAATAAAAATTTAAAAAATTAAAATAAAAAAAAAAGAAAGAAAAACACCCCACTGGTCTGTCACGTGACTTGTTGGGAGGACCTGTGGAAAGGCATCTGTGCCCCATCATCCTTCCAGTCAGTCTTACTGAAGAGACAAACACCCACTCAAGGAACTCAGCAACAGGAACCACTGGACAGGGAAACTCCCTAGGGCACGGGGGAGGCAGGAAAGCGTGCTCAACCTGAGGGTTTCTGATTAGCTTGGGCACTTAGGGTCACATGAGAGAGTAGCTGGCAGCTCTCCGGGAACCTGAGTCAGGATCAGCAGGTCTTTTCCCTGGCACAGTAGTCCCCACAGTTAGGTATGCAACCCCCTCCAATGGAGGCCTTATGAAAACACAGGAGCCTGGGCCCATACCAAGGGTGTCTGATTCACTGGGCTCACAATGAGGATGGTGAGTTTGCACTTCTAGCTCTGGGTGATGGGCATTCTGTGGCTTCATGGAGAAAGTCCTCAGGCCAAGAAGATACTGAGCCTCCCCCTCCCTTTTCCGGGAAGCCTGTGGCAGCGGACAACAGTGTCGGTTCCTGGAAGGAACCACAGCCACTCACCTCACCGTCCAGCCATGCTAACTGCTTCCTGCATTGGTCTCCCATCACCTCCCTACAAACTTTAAAAAAGAGGGAAAGGCCAATGTGCAAATACAAGGAAGCCGAGAGCAGTCCCAACGAAGCTCAGGGAGCCACCAAGACAGTGGGACAGCTTGCCACCCACTCAGCTCATGCCTGTCCCCAGCTCCTCTCACTTGTGTGAATTCTCGTGAGCCTTCTCCTGGTTTCCTTAGTTGGCTGCTAACTAGAGGCCACTGAGCCTGCCCCGGCAGGCTGTTCACCAAAGGGTTAGCATCAGGGGCTTCTGGCCTCTGCTGGTGGCACATGTCGATTGACTCAGGTATGGTCACGGCCACAGAAGCTAACAGCTGCCATCCGTGCCCACAGTGCTCGGGGTCACTTCAGAGCTGAGAAACGTTCCTCCTTGAAGGGGGACGGAAAGGCCCAGTTGGGACACATCGTTCCAACATTTTCCTCCTCATTGTCATCTTTTCTTTTTGAGACAGAGACTTTAGCCAAGCTTGTTTCAAGCTTGCTACAGCCCAAAGATGACCTTGAACTTCTGCTTCTCCTGGTCCCCGCGTCCCCAGTGCTGGGATTACAGGCATTTGTCACCATGCCTGGCTTAATACAGAGGCTGGGAATTGAACCTAGGGCTTTGTGCATGCTAGGCAAGTACCCTACCAACTGAACTACACCCTGAACTTCTACTGCTTCAACTGAGATGACATTGAAGTCTGGAGAACTCAAATGTAACGCTCAAGGCCATGAGGCCAAAGGAGCAACCCCCAATTCCCTAGCGTTAGGTTGATTTAACTATTCCGTGTTCTTCCTGGACTTTGTACAAGGATACTAAGCAACTGGGCCCCTCGGCCACCTATGCCATAAAAAGCAAAGTGCAGTGGGAAGAAATAAAAAGGAGAAAGATGAGGTGTCAGTTTTACTGTGATATCCTAAATCACCACCGACAGAAGGACCACTTCAAAAAAAAAAATCACATTTTGGATGGAGCAGGGATAGCTTTATGGAGTCTGTTAATAATTGAACATTCCGTGCAGTCTTTAACCAGTTCCAAGGTCAAGAGAAACATCAGAAAATATGTGTGTGTGTCAGAGGACAACATTATTCAGGGATTAGTCCCCTGGAGCGATCTGGGCTAGATTTCCGCTTCCAGAACAACCCTTGGAAAGTCCTCCACAAGATCGCACCCTGGCCTCCAACACGTGGGAAAGCAGGGCTGGGGCTGGAGGGGTTCCTGAGATCAGCAGCGGGCAAGAGAAGGACACAAGCATGAACGTGGCCAGTGGCGGCTAAGGAGATCACCATGGGAAACTGGGAAGTTGGTTAAGATGAAAGGAGCCTCAGGCATTGTCCTGGCTCAGCTTTACTTGACAGAGGTAGAGACTCTGAAAGGAGGAATGATGCATTCAAGGTTGTCACTTGTCAAGAACAGAAGGGACATTATAATCTCCCTCCCACACTTTCACATCACAGCCCCCGGGTAAGGAAGACTAAGAACTTTCTCCTTTCAAATCTGACCTGAAGGCTTCGGGCCAACAGGACCAGTGTGAACATCAACTTGAAAATAGGAGTCACAAGGGTTTAAAACACAGCTAAAATTATTTCCAGGAAGGCTCATCTAAGTGCCAATACATTTTTTTGTTTTGTTTTTGCTGGGCATGAATGTCAGTTATACTGACACATTAGCTCAAAGCAGCTTTCTACACACACACACACACACAATATATATATATAAATTGCAAATAAGTACGCATGCCAGAATAACATTACTGCCTGTGCTTTGTCAGTTATGTGTACAGGTACATGTGGGTGCATGTACATGTGTGTGAAGGCCAGGTGCCAATGTCAGGTGTCCTCAGTCACTCTCCGCCTTATTGAGCTCCAGGATCTGCCTGTCTCCCTCGGTATCTGGCTTTTTCCACAAGTGCTGGGGCAGATTCAGGTCTCAGGATTGGAGAACGAGCTCATTACCATTTTCCCTTATCCCTATCTGCAGCTTTTATGGGAAACTGTGTTTTTGTGTATGCACACGGGCACACATATTTGTGTGTGTCTGGGAGCATGTGTGTGTATGTGAAGGCCAGAGGACAATGGTGGGTATTGTTCCTTGGGGCACTCTTTACCTTATTATTTTTTAAAGGATCTCTTTTTTCTATCCTTTTAAAAGTACTATTATATTTATTTACTTATTGTGTATGTATGTGTACCGTCGCATATGTCGAGCAAGACCTAAGAATACATTGGGGAAGTGTGTTCCCTCTTTCTACCATGGGGGTCCCTGGAATTGAACTCAGGTCATAAGGCTTGGCAGCAGGCACCTTTACCCACTAAGCCTTCTGCTAAGTCCAGCCCCACCACTTTACTTACTTATTTATTTATTTGAGACACAGTCTTACTGACCTAGAACTCACCAGTTAGGCTAGGCTGGCTGGCCTGCAAGCCCCAGAAATCTGCTTGCCTACACCTCCTCAACACCCCAATTATAAGGGTTCACAACTGCACTTGGCTTATTTCCCATGGCTTCTGGGGATTGAACTCAAGAGCCCATGCTTGCAAGGCAAGTAGCTTACCAAGTATGCTATCGGCAGCCCATTCCCTTTGGAGGGCTTCCCTCCCTCCCCTCTTCCCTCCCTCCCCCCGCTGACTCCCTACCCCCCTCATCTTATATTTTACTTACAAGGTAAACTGGCAGGTGGTTAGAAAAGATTAAAGTTGATATAGACATGACATATTAAGGGGAGGCAAATGGGGCAATACTGTCTATAAATAGAGCCCAGAACAACCCTTCCCAAAGCAAACATTTTCACCAGGGAGAAACAAACTCAGAAGGATGGAGTCGTGTGCTGCTGTTAGAATTGGTATTTATAAAGTGTGCGTGTGTAGTATAAAGGAGCCGGGGGAGGGAGGCATGGGGAGACTTTATACTACACAGAAACAGACTCAAGATGCTGTGGGAGTACAGCAGCTCTGTGCAGTGGCTGACAGGAAGTCAGCAGGAGCCTGGAGAATCCTCTCCCCTGACCAAGCATGTTAAGCAGTGTGGCCCCACACTGCTCCTCACGTTTACTGTTTAGTAGCCTGGCATGCTGAGAGCCTCTCTGACCTTTGCTCCTGAAAGAAGACCCGAGAATGCTGCTGAAACCCAAACAAGCTGGCCAATGGCCCTTGGCCACAGTTCTTGGCATGTTCACACACCTGCCCACAGTGCTGGGAATGGCAGCTCCTTAGTAAATCCAGGGTCTGCCCATCAGGAAGGGCTTGTATTCCCTGTCCAGTCTTTTCCCCCCCTAAGAAGAAAAAGGCAATTGGTGCCTCCAAGCTGGCATCTTTCCTGAGAAGCCTAAATCTCCTCCAGCCTGCCTGACCCTGCAACCACAAGTTCTCAAAGTGAACGGCAGTATCTGTACACTGCTTTCAGGGAGCCTAGGACCACAACCTACAAGTTATGGCTTGACCCGAGCTCAGCTTCTGTCATGCAAGGCAGTAAAGAGCAAATCCCACCAGCCCGTTTGCAATGTCAGCAATGACCACCACCCCCCCCCCCCGAGAGAGAGAGAGAGAGAGAGAGAGAGAGAGAGAGAGAGAGAGCGAGAGAGAGAGAGAGAGAGTTCCTAGACAGTGGGTATGTAAGAAGGCAGAGAAAATAAGGGGCCCATGCCTTTACACATCTTTTCTGTAGCAACTGCATTGGCTTTAACTTAGTAACAAATTGTCCTGGAATTCTTGGCCTTGGAGCAAACATGTCAGCTCCTTGGTTACACCTTCGTCACTGCTCAAAGTACTACACACTTTAACCTTCCTGCTCTTTCCATAGGCCTGGGTTTGTCCTGTCTCCAGGAAACTTTATATGTTGCCTAAAATGAGCATCCCAGCAGGCTGTGAGGCCGCAGCCAGCTCGGGCTTCAGAGTGTTGCCCAGCTCCTAGGGAGCCACCACACCACCAGACTGAAACTCAGCCCCGGCAGAAACAGGAGCCTAGCCACGTGGCTCACAGCTTTTTTAACTGCTACTGTCAGCATTGAGAAACTTCCCCCAGAGGCTTCTACGAAATTGAAAAGAGTAATGCTGGAGGTGGCCCGGAGGTACGCACCAGTAATCCTAGACCTTGGGAGGTTAAGGCAGGATCATGAGTTCAAGGCCAGCCTGAGCTACACAGTGAGGTCAAAAAGCAGGTTAAATTTTGTCGCGAGCAGCCTTCGCCGATAAAGGAGACGCGGCAACTCAGGATTCTTCCGACAGCGATTTTATTGTACAGCTCTTTGCAGACAGATGGAGAAGGACCTCTTCCCCAAAAAACCCGAGGCTTATATAGGGAATTCAGGGGCGTATAGGGACGTGTCCTCTTATCATTGGTGCTCTAGAGAATACCCAATTAGCATATCGTCCGAGTAAGCAGGTTATGTAAGGATGACGTAATTGCGCATGCGCACTGGCCGCAAGGGCTTCCGTGAAGAACCAGGAAACAGGAAACCAGCGTCATCTTGTAATGGCGGAGCGGCTCCCGACAAAATTTCTCTAACAGGAAACGAAGGTGCAAGCAGGCTGTCCAGCTAATAATGAGCAAGTCCCTGAGGCTCAACAAAGCCAAGCCAAGAACAGCCGCTGACCTGCCCCGGGCTTCCTGACAGCCACCTTGCTAGATTCCCATGAGCCTTCATGCTCCGGAAGCCAGGACAAGCTCAGGGTAGGGCAGGCGTTCCGCCACTCAAAGCCACAGGCAGTGAAAAGAGTAAGGAGCAGAGGATGCGATGTGTATATAAGGCCGGGGAGGAGTACAAGAAACCAGGCACCCCTGAGCAGATGGGTTACCTTGCTACCTTCACAGCTTTGAACCATATGCACAGCATGTAGAGGCTTTCTAAACTAAAAAATTTTAAATTAATGCAGTAAACCTGGAGGTACACACATTTAATCCCAGCACTTGGGAGGCAGAAGCAGGCATATGTCTGAGTTGAAGGCCAGCCTGGTCTGCAGAGCAAGTTCAAGGACGGCCAGGGCTATAAATAAAGGCCCTGTCTTAAAAAATAAAAACAAAAATTAATGCAGTATAACTTAATTTACACACACACACACACACACACACACACACACACACACACACGGGACTGAATGCAATGCTTGATCGCTGAATGCTCACACAAAAACACTTCAATCACACAGCTTATTTCTAAAGAACAGGAGGTGAAGAAAGACAGCTACGTGGCTATGCAGCATGTATTAGTATTTTGTGGACAAAGAGCAGTCCTACTGTTGCACTTATTTTAAAACAAGATAACCCGCCTTGAAAAGCAGTAGCTTCAGTTCCAAGCGCTGTGCTCCTCGGTACTGAGCTGTGGGTTGAGTCACAGCCCATCTCACTGTACAATTGTGTGTATTCAGTCTCCTCTCTGAAATGCTATAGCAAGCAACACCGACCCCAAGCTGCCCGCCCCTCAGCTCTATTTCCCAGGGACAGAAAACTCCATGGAAAAGAACCTGAAAGGAATCAAACAGCAACCAAAATGGTAGCCAACCTACAGAGCAAAGCCAGGCAGTGGGCAGAAGGAAGGCTGAAGGTACAAGTATAGGACGGGAAGCCACAGCGCAGGTGTGACTGTCAGGAGATGCACTCCCCAAACTGTGCAATTTCAGCAACCCAGAGTCAAATGGTGGGGATTTTACAAAATTGTCCAGCAAAATGTTAGTTAGCCAGGTTTCCTAGTAAAGTCCAGTAAATTATTTTTTTCAAGTTTATATTACAAAATATGTGTTTAGATATAAACTAGAGAGATAAAAGGCATGAAGACAGCAACGAACAGGAAACTCGGGCTGCGGCTCTGGCTCCTTTGCTGCGGCGTTGACTGCTTTGCAGAGGACAGGAGTTGTTCCTGTAAATCCATCCCCACAGCGATCCGACACCTCCAGCCCACGCAGGCACCTTCACTCACACACACAACTAAAATTACAATGTCTTTTTTTTTTTTTAACAAAAGTTAAAATTCAGTGGAAAGGAGCAGGGTGTGGCGGCGCACACCTTTAATCCCAGCACTGGGGAGGCAGAGGCAGGTGGATCACTGTGAGTTCGAGGCCAGCCTGGTTTACAAAGTGAGTCCAGGACAGCCAAGACTACACAGGAAAACCTTGTCTCGAAAAACAAAACAAAACAAAATTCAGTGGAAAGTATGCACGTGTATAAAATGCCCAAATGTAGAAAATTTTATTTACTTTTCTTGAAACAGGGTCTCACCTTGGCCTTGAACTCAGAGATGGAGCTGAGTCTGCCTGGGTGCTGGGGTTAAAGGCACGCACCACCAAGCCCAGCTGAAAACGTATGAAGTTTCATCTCTGGGTATGTTCTTTGTTCAGAAAAACTTCCAAGTTACCTTGGAAAGACAAAACTGTCTAGGATACAGCCTGAAGGGATGAGGAAACAAGATGGGCGGGGCCTCTCCACCTCCCTCAGAATGCCCAGGTGGCGGCACTGGTGCTCACTTGCAAAAGTTATTTATATCCCTGTGAGCAGCCAGGTCACCCCAATAAACCAACCAGTCCTTTTAGGATCATGGGGACATGCCTGATGTGCTACCCCCGGTAGCTGACACAGCAGGAAGAACTGCAGAAGGCAGGCCTGGAGAATGGATCAAGATGTTTAGAGGGAAAATACCAAGCGGCCAGAAACAAACGAAAGATCCAAGTATTGACAACAAAATCCCCAGGACTGGGGTAAAACTGGATCTTCTGCACCCCAAGGATGAGCCCTGTTCTGTTCAGCTTCCTCTCCACATCCAATCTGCTAGCAGCAGAGTGCACTCAGAGGGCTGGAGGATGGCTCTGGCAAGGAAGCTCACGTGTGCGCAGCTCCAGCTCCAAGGGATCTTTGGTCTCTCAGGGCACCCGCACTACACATTCAAACAAAAGCACTCGAAAAGCCAGGCACTGCTTTGGGAGGTTGTACAATTTAGACCAGTGAGGCTCAGCTTGGGTGCATAAGCCAACAGGGACAGGCCCTCGAAGGTTATAGACCAGGCTTAACTGCCAGTCCGAATTGTGCTATTTGTCACAGACTGAACTGTGTCACCTCACCATCGGGAGGATGCACTGCATTCCCAGAAAATAGCGAGCCCAAATAAAATCTTGTGACCTTTTAAAAAATGGTTATTTCAAGTCAGGTTGGAAAATGTAGGCTGAGCCTTCCTATCGTCAGCAGCAAGAGTACAGACCGGGCTTCAGCAGCGCCTCTGTACGCTGTCTGGGTCCATGCAGTTGTCTTCCTTAGTGCCATAAGGAGGGTCCCTGCCTCACAGAACAAAGAACGAATCCCACAGCCTGGGGCTGCTTCTCATTTGTACTGTGACTAAAACCATAGACTTTATTTTATGGTTAAAATACATATATAGAAGGGGTGGTGGTGGGAGACCAGGTGGAAAGTGAAAGCTGTGCCAGAACAAAACCTGAAATTCTAGTGTCTGAAAGAAGTGTGATTAAAGTCTAAGTGAGTTGTGTGTCATACAAAGTCTCTGTGTAAAGTGATTTTTAAAAAACCCGGCATTCCCCAGCTCTCAGGCACGTTGCCACATACGCGTCTGAGAAAGGTTCTCTCTCATGTGACACAGAGAGCAGCTTCTACTGGAATCGAGTGGAGAATTTGGGAGACACAGGGACGGTCAAGGGAAGTTCACTCGATTTCACCTCCACTGCTGGGTACTTGCGGATTGGGTTTGCCTTGTGCACCTGCAGTGAAAGAAAAGCAAAGTCACCACTTCGGTGGATGCCACAGACCGATGTGCTCAGTCTTTCCTTTTGTCTTTTAGAGGAAAATGGTTGGAAAGGTTTATAGATCCCAATTACAAATTTAAGGGGAAGAAGGGCACAGTAAAATGGAGAAGTGTGATGCCCAAACAGGTTTCTACTGTTGCTCACTGGGCCCCTCACTAAGAATGTCAAATTTATCCCCAGCATAACTTACTAGGGAGAAACAGGGCCTTGCTCAACTGTAGCAGACAAAAGCTACAAGTTAAAATTTTGTGCCAGAGGCTAGAGAGATGGCTCAGCGGATAAGAGCCCTGACTGCTCCTCCAGAGGACCCAGGTTCAATTCTCACCACCTACATGGTGGCTCACAACTCTGTAACTCCAGCCCCAGGGCATGTGGCCCCTCCTCTGATGTGAGGGCATTAGGTACACTCAAGCAAAGCACTCATATGCATAAAATATTACATCTTTAAAAAGTTAAAAATAAATGTTTTTTTTTTTTTGAGACAGGGTTTCTCTGTGTAGCCTTGGCTATCCTAGATTCACTTTGCACACAAGGCTGGCCTCAAACCCACAGTTATCGCCTACCTCTGCCTCCCTGAGTGCTGGGATTAAAGGAATGTGCCACTATGCCTAGCTTAAATAATAATTTCTTTTTAAAATGGGATCTGACACCATTTTCTGGTTCCCATGGGCACTGCATGCACGTGGTACACAGACATGTATGCACTCAAAATGCTCATATCTAAAAAAACAAAAATTTTAAAATATTTTTTAAAATAGCCAGAGTGAAATTTTAAGCTTGTTTAATTGACGTTTAGTACTCAACAAAATCACAGACCAAAACAAAAGGCAAAAGCAATTATCAAGAAGGGCTGCTGGGAAGCAGGTGCCGCCCATCCTTCTGAAGAGTGTAAGATTAGCCCTAGAGTGAGCCGACCTAACACAGTGATAATCAGCACTGATTAACTGTGCTGTAGGGTACTGCCACTGGCCTACACTGAGGACAGCTGTAAGACACAGATTTAAACTGGGAACAAACTCAGTAGGCAGGTACCTGGGCAGAAAATAACCACGGACAAACGGCGGCTGATTTTTGAAGTGAACCTATGAGACATTGCACTGTTTGCTCACTCACACCCCCTGTCAGTGCAGATGCAGAATAGATCGTCCCAGCCCCACCAGAAACCAGAATAGAGACAACAGGGCTGTGCGCGCGCATGCAGCCCGGTCAGTTACCAGCTCTCTGCGAAGCCTGGCTAGCTCCTCCTGCTGCTGCTCCTCCTCTTGTTGCCTCGCTTCCTCCAACTGCTGCATTTTCCAGGCCTCCATTTCAGCCATTTTCTTTTTCCACTCCTGCCGTTCCTTGGCTCTCTTCTCAGTGGCCAGCTGAAAAGGTTCCTGATCTAGAGAACCAGAAAGGTTCTCTGAGTACAGAAACAAAGACAATATTGACGCATGTGCTGTACTCATAAGGCCCTAGGAGTAGGCCAACCCGAAAGACATGGCTAGCAACCAGAAGCTGCCGAGGAGGAAGATGGAGCGAGGCCGCGCCACAGACTCAGAATGCTGAGAAGTCGGAAAGGCCTCTGGAAATCATTTAGTCTAAGAGCCCCGGGTGGTGGGGCAGCTACACTCTCCTACACAGGGACTTGGAGTCAGAAGGAAGAGTCCCAATCTCCTGCCACACCGCCCAACGGCACCATCCCTCATCCACTTGTCCTCCTTGGGTGTGGCCAGCTGCATCGGCCTCGGTTCCCGTTCTATCAGTCTGCCCCACAGACTTAACACAAAGGGAGCTAGGGGTCCAGCAAAGGCAACAAAAGACTGGGCCTGAGGGAGGAAAGCTACCATGCCCTCAGATAAAGCATCTCTTGTTGACACAGCGCCGTTCTCCCCTAGCTGAGTCCTAAGTACGTCCCCGCAAAGCGTGGCACTCTGTCCCACCCGCACGAGCACACAGAACACTACCAGCAGCTGACTTCTTCTCTTTCTTGGGAACAAAGGGCTCTTGGAAGATGACGGTGTTTGGGTGAGCCTTGAAGCAAGCTGCTTTCTTCTGCTGCTTCAGCTCTTCCTCCAGCTGTTAGAAGAAAGTCTGTCAGCCAGCCACACACAGTGTGTCATGGCTACTGCAGCCACGACACACATCCTGGACTGCCTGCCTGAGAAGACGGCACTCTGCATCCGCTACTTCTTACAAAGGAGTAGTTAGCCTCCGAGGCTCCATTACATCCTGCTTACTTTTGTTTTGAGGTTAAACAGAGAACAGTGATGGTGGCAAAGTTAGATGCCAATTATACCAACCTATAACCAATCATTTGTCTCTGATCACCTATTATGGGCGACTATAATACATCCCATGTTGAAAAACCAGCCTATTTTATTGAGAACCAATTCTCCCATCCTGTTTCCTACCAAAGCACTAACTTATCCAGGTGAGACCCTACAGAAACTCCTGACTGAGAAGGAGTCTCACAGTCCCCAGCTGACTGCTAAAGCAGGCATGAACAAACTTCAGCCTGCTGCCCAAATGCATCTTGAATTACGAATAGGCTTTACATGCCCAAAGGGTCAACTATGCATACAGGGGCAAAGGAGGGGAATGCCCGACAGACGTCCTATGTAACCTATAAAACCTAAAATAACTATTAGCTGACCTTTTACATAAAACTGATGTGACTCCTGGTTTACATAGAATATATTAAAATAATCAAATCTGTCATCCCAGATGATTTCAGTATAGAATCTACCTAAAGGCCCGCCCACTCACCTACCCACGCCCTCAACCAACCAGCCAACCAGCTGCTCCCCATTCCTACCTGGCATTTCCACATCTTGGCCTTGTAGGCTCCTCTTTTGTCTGTCTCCAAGGAGAAAGGCACAGCCTGAGTCACATTCTTTACCTTTCTCTCTGGCAGGTTAACAGTGTCAAAATAGGGCAGAGGAAGTGCCTTGAACTTGGGCACCTAATGGAGCACATAAGAGTAAGAACAACATAAGGGCCTTTTATCAATGGACAGGAAACCTATCCCGCAGAGGATGTCAGATCCTGTTGATAGCTTCAGGGCCTCCCCACCTTCAAGTCTCTGAGTAACAGGAAACTATAAAGAACTCTTGCCAGACACAGCAACGCACACCTCTAGCCCAGATCCCAGGAGTTCAGCACACCTGCCTAGACTACGTGGTGAGACAATGTCCCCAAACCAAATGAAACCAAAACAGCCTCTGAGCAAGTACGCTGGTAGGCATTTTGTCAATTTGACACAAGCCAGGGTTATCTTGGAAGAATAAACTTCAACTGAAAAAACATGGCCAAACAAGCCTTTTTTTTTCCCCCCAAGATGCTTTCCGGTTTTATCACAGCAACAGAAAGCAAACGGAGACACAGACAAAGCAATATTTACTCCTGAATATGTGTATGAACCCGAAAGACAGGACGAGTAAGTCAACGTTCAAAGCAGCACAGCCTAGCAGAGAAGCAACGGACCTTTTTTTAGACCCTAAAGAAAACCTAAGCTTTCCTCCTAATATTCCAAACTGGCAGTCACTAGCCTCCTTGTGCCAGACAGATTACTTAATTTCTTGCACAATAAATATTTTAGGGGGGGGGGTCATGCAAGAATCAGTGAAAAGCGTTGATTTTAATAGTAATTTTATATAAAAAGTATGTATACATATACTTTTTAAATTCAAAAGTGTTTTTATATATTTAAATATATGGTATCTTTATATAAAAAGTTCCCTGGCTGAGGTGTGGTGATATATGCCTGTAATCCCAGTACCTGCAAGGGGAAGGCAGAGGCAGGATGACGACCTCAGATACTGCTCAAAACAAACAAATAAACAAGCAAACAAACGGGGGTGGGGTGGGGGGAGAGGTTCCCTTTGAGGAATCAGAGAATTGTATTCTGCAGATTACACAGGTGAGACACCTACCTTCCCCTTCTGCATTTCTTTTATTTTCTTTTCCTTCTGCAGCTGGCGTTCTTTGTCTCGGGTGTCAAAGGAGAAGGGGCATACCTCCACATTTCTTGCCCCTGGGATGTGGGGCTTATAAGGCACTCCATAATGAGGTACAGGTTGAGCTCTTATCACTACTGGTTTATCCTCTTCCTAAGAGAGAAACTATGGGTTAGAAGCAAGACTCCTCCTTTGGCCCCAGCTCACCCTCTTCAGAATGTGGGAAAATCCACTAATTAATACAAGTCCACAGCCCTGGGTGGCCTAGCTTCCTTTTCTTTCGAGGACAGACAATGCCAATTCAGCAGCCGCATCATGGATCAAAGCAATGTAACAGCATTTGGTAAATGACTATCACAATTACTCGGTAAAAATCTCAAATTTCTCACAGGAATGCTGGGATAGCTAAGTGAGGTCAGAGAGATAAAATGAAGATCAGAAGAAAGGTGCTAAGTAAGCATGCTTACACCTTAGACTCTGACTCAGACTCCAGACTCCACTCCAACATGTGACTGGAATTAATGGTTGCCAAACCCAGAATAGGACCAAGTAAGTTGTTTGGGTTCAAGCTAGTAACATAAGATTACCATGTATTTTAGTTCCAACTGAACCTATAAAAAGGTTTATGCTGAGATCTGCTATAAAATTACCCTAACTCTGGATATTTATAGATAAAATGGGAGATGTAATAAGAAGCTAGCATGATCAATGACAGTTCACATTTTACCGTTCTATGAATCATCACCTTTAGTCACCTTTGTGACCCTTGGGTGTTAAGGACAATACAGTGTAACTGCTTGGTATGAATTTTAAAGGTCCTTTACTAACAGTGACAATAATTCAGGGAACTCTTGACCATGTTACAAGGACAGCATGATCTCAACGCTCTAATGCTTAACTTTCCTGCTCTTCTCATAGCTTGTAACCCACTATCACCGAAAGCCGAGCCCCACCCACTACAGTGCGCTAGAGGGACAAGGCAGATGATCAGACACCCGTGTCAGGCTTACAGACAAGAGCTGACTGCCTCTGGACCCCATTAAGTGTAAAGACTCAGAGTGGTCATGCAGAAGGAAAAAAGGGGCCCCCTCTCCCTGGGGGAGTCACCTCATCTTCTCTGGTGGGCACTCGGATCCTGTTCTTCAATGCAAAAACTGGTGACTTGGGGACAGTAGCTGGAATTACTTTCTTTTTAGGAACACCCTAGAAAGAACACAACTCAATTAGACATCCCATGTCTAACTGAAATACTAAAAACTGGGAAGCTAAAAAATACTAAAAAGTTGGGAAGATAAAAGCTGGATGAGGGGCCACTTGTCAAACAAGCCTGACTCAAAGTTGTCCTGTGATCTCCACATGAGCACGCAAGGACTAACACTCATATAAACGTCTCACACACACACACACACACACACACACACACACACACACACACACACACACACAATCTGTGCCAAGACAACAGAAGCCTCCACTGCCAGCACTGCCAGGACTCTAGAAGAAGCCCCACTCAAGGAAACCAACTGAGAAATGTGTAAATCCCTTAAACAAAATAGTGTAGTGTTTACATGTAACCTATGCACACCTTTCCATATATTTCATGTCATTAGCATATTGTTCATAATTCTTAACACGACGAAAATGTGTTGAGTGCACTTATCATATTATGTAGGGAATATTAGCCAAGGAAAGAAGCCTGCATATGATCAGTACAAATGTTATCTCTTCCATCCATAGTTAGCTGAATTCACAGAAAGAGAACTCAAAATTGTAGTTGATGGTACCTGCTAAACCTCACTGTGCTTAAGTCAGAAGCTCCCCTCCTGTGCCTTGTCTGTACGTGCTGTAAAGCTGGTGTTATTTCAGTCCATGAATCTCCAGTACCCAGGGAGATCTTATTCATTTAAGGCCATCAGTAAATGTTAGCTAACTGAATACAGGCTTGCACCTTGGATTCAGAGGCTCCTGTGGGAGCCTGTCGACTCAATAATACCGCAACCACTCAGCACAGGCTTCAGTCTTACAGAGGCCCCGCCCACAGAGTCTCTAGCCAAGGATGGCCTTAAGCTCCCTAAATAGCTGGAGATGACCTTAAATTCCTCCTGAATATTGGGATTACAGATGTCCATAAATCCTGGTTTATGTGATAACCAGGACTGAACCCAGAGCACCCACATGCTAGACAAGTGCTCTATACTCCTACCTCTGGGTTTTTCAAAGCCACTTTATGGGGCATATAAGATACTCGTTTGATATTTACTCTAGTTTTATTTTTTAAAGACAGAATCTCATTATAAAGACCAAGCTGAAGTAAAAAAAATAAAAATAAAAGGGGGGGCCACTGGAAAGATGGATGAGATTAAGAGCACTGACTGTTCTTCCTGAGGTCCTGAGTTCAATTCCCAGCAACCACATGGTGGCTCACAACCATCTATAATGTGATCTGATGCTCTCTTCTGGCATGCAGGTGTACCTGCAGGCAGAGCACTGTATATGTAATACATCAATTCGAGGGGGAAAAAAGATCAAGCTGGCCTTCAACTCAGACTGCCTCATGAGTGCTGGGATTAAAAACCTGTGCCAACATGCCTGACTGATATTTACTTGTAATTTTTCAAAATTACTTTTGCCTCTCTATCTTGAACAACTTAGGAAACATGGTTTTAAAAAAAGTGTTAGTTATAACACATTTGGGACTAGCTTGTAAAAGCAAATTGAAGCCAGGCCTGGAGGCACACACCTACAATTACAGCACCTGACAGGGCGAACAAAAAGTCAGCCACACAGCAAGTTGTAGGCCAGCTTGAGCTAATGTGAATCGGTATCAAAACACAGTAAGATACAAACAAATTAACCTTTAAACATGAAGATGTGCTATCATGAAGACAGACAGACAGTCTCTCCCCTGAGGGTAACAGGTCCCTCTAGAGGATTCCCAAAGCAGGGAGGCTCATCCTGCTGCACATTTTTTTGGTTTTTTGAGACACAGTTTCTCTGTGTAGCCTTGGCTGTCCTAGACTCGCTTTGTAGACCAGGCTGGCCTCAAACTCACAGTGATCCACCTGCCTCTGCCTCCCGAGTGCTGGGATTAAAGGTGTGCGCCACCACGCCCGGCTCTGCTGCATTTTTAAGGATTATTTTTTTAAGTGTATGCATGTTTGCCTGCATGTATATATGTATGTATGTGCACCATGGCATGCCTGGCAGCAGAGCGGGTCAGAAGAGTTATGGATGGCAGTGAACCATCATGTGAAGCCCTTTAAACTGCATCTCTTTTCAGCATACATGTTCCGATCAGTCTGCATTTTAGCCACACATTGCCTCTCTCTCTAGACCTACATACAGTCTAAGCGCAAATCCACTCCTGCTGCATCTCTTTGTCATCCGCAACCCAATGCGCTGGTGTCCTGGTCAAAGCATCAACTTGAACACTTCTGGGTCACCTCAGGACACCTCAAGTATTCTTACCACAACATCTTCCAAGATCTTAGTGGGGCAAGGTCTGGAATGAAACTCGAAGTTTTCATCCTCCGGTTTGTTCTTTGCCTCTCGCTCCTGAATTCGTTTCTCAATTCCCAAATCAAAACCAACAGGCTGAGTAGGAGGCTTAACGGGCAGCGTCTTGGGCAAGATGGGGCCACCTTCAAAAATCCTGGGATCAAATGCCTGTGGTTTGAATTTGTATCTGTAACAAAGAAATTTAAGTAATAAATACAAAATGCTTTTAAATCAGATAAAATCTGCACAAAGTAGAACAGAACCTATAAATAAGCAGTAAGATGGTCCACCATGTACACAAAATCCATCCTCTCCACAGCCATGTTCTTCACCTCCTGAAAAAAGAGTAAATGACATCGTCGAAACCCTGCTGGGGCTGGGGCTGGGGCTGGGCTCCATGGAGGCAGGTGCCTGTAATCCTAGCACTCAGCAGGCAGAGAGAGGAGGACCAGAAATTCAAATTTGGGGCTGGAGAGATGTCTTAGGTTAAGAGTACTGGCTGCTACTCCAGACAAGGCTCAATTCCCAGCATCCACGTGGTGACTAACAACCATCTGTAACTCCAGCTCCACAGGACAGAAAGCCTCCCCTGGCTTCCATGGGCCCCAGGCATGTCAGTGATAAGGAAACATTACATGCAAGCAAAACTCCCATAAACATAAAATGAAAAAGTCACCTTTGGCTAATAGCAATTTTGAGGCTCGCTAGGAATACATGAACCCCTGCAGGCTGACGAACTAGGTCTGTAATCCCAGAGATCCAGGCCAAGGCAAGAGACTAACATAATCAAGACACACCTGAGCTACACAGCCAGCCCAAGCCACTCAGTGAGGCTCTACTTGAAAACAACAGCACAGTGTTTGTCCTACGTGCACATGGGCCCTGGGTTTCACCCCAGTACCATAACGATCATGGCCGGTGCAGGGAGATGAGCTTCAGTGCTGACTACATTAAGTTCCAGCTTCTCCCGAGAGTCAAGCTGCAGGTGCTTTGATAATCAGGCAAAGGTGTGGTCTACCTAGACTAACCTTATTCTCAATTAGAATCCAAAGTGAGGCTCTGCTACCCCCATTACATTGCACTGAATTGGGTGTTTATCAGATGATGCTCCAGGGCACCTCCATGGTCCCACTCTCAGTCAGAGAGGCAGGAACACAACCTACGGAGTCACTGCATGCCACACATTTCATGGGAAGGAAAACAGCCACCACTGTCCCCGTGGGACTGAAAGTGAGCAGGGACCTACTGTTGCAGTTTCTCAAGCTCCTCAGCCTCCTGCTCTGCTGCACTTTTGCACGTCACAGGCCTTGCACGGTATTTGGTTTGCAGTACAGGAGTCTGGGGATCTCGGTTCATCTTGGTCGAGGATCTGGAGGGTAACAAGTCTGTAAAACAAAATTGCAGACATCTGCTTAGTTCCCCAAGATACAGGTCACGTGGAAGTGCTGAGTCAACTAGATAGAAATGGATGAACCAGAGAACCTGGCTTTGTAGGATCAACTCAGCTTATGCCAATCAACCTGACAAATGTTCCCTCCCTTCCTTCTTTTTTTTTTTTTTTTTTTTTTTTTTTGGTTTTTCGAGACAGGGTTTCTGTGTAGCCTTTGCTGTATTGGACTCACTCAGTAGACTAGACTGGCCTCGAACTCATAGTGATCCACCTGCCTCTGCCTCCCAAGTGCTGGAATTAAAGGCGTGCGCCGCCACCACCCAGCTCCCTATCACTCTTACTGAAGGATAGTTTTTAGACAAATTCTTCTGCCATCTCTGCACTCTGTCTGAAGGGCCCTTGCCACTCCACAGCCCTTTCCATTGACAACAGCAACTATTTTACTATGTTCACTATGTTTTTTTTTACCAGACCTTTACTGAGTAACTCCCAACTTTGAGTTTCACAAAAAACATCTGTATCAAATCATCCAGGCCACCACACACAGCAAGTGAGATGGAAAAGTTAGCATGGTGAATCACATCTGCAGTCTGAGCATTTCGGAAGCTGAGGCAGAAGGATCAGTTTATGGCTAGTCTATACTACATTTTAACTTCCAAAGCGACCTCACTATAGAACTACACCAAAGAGAGGAAGAAAAAAAAAAAAGGAAAGTCAGATAGTCGACTGGGGAAAGTTAGAGAAAGTCAAGAGGCAGACAGAGAGAAAACAACCATGCCAACACATCATTAGAGCAGTAGTTCTCAGCCTTCCTAACGCTGTGACCCTTTAATACAGTCCTCACGTCATGGTGACCCCAACCATAAATTTATTTTTGTTGCTACTTCATAACTGTAATTTTGCTACTCTTACGAATTGTAATGTGTTTTCCAATGGTCTTAGGTGAACCCAGTGAAAGGGCCGTTTGACCCCAAAAGGGGTCCCAAGGGTTAGAACCACTGATTTAGAGCATTACAAACACTCACAGGAGGTATTGGTTTCCCTGGTCAATAACAACCTTATCAATTTTCATAATTACTTAGAACAAATCTAATTCATTCACTGGCTTCTCTTTTTAAACAGAGTCTGATCATGAAGTCTTGGCTAGGTGAGAACTTAATTCCATGAGGATTAAAAAATTCACTATGTTCATATTATAAAGTATTAGAATATAATAGCAATATTAAAAATACCGCATTTAAGTTCGGCACGGTAGTGCACACCTTTATTCCCAGAACTCAGGAGGCAGAGGCAGGCGGATCTTTGTAAGTTCCAGGCCAGCCTGGGCTAAAGAGTGAGCCCAGGACAGCCAAGGCTACACAGGGAAACCCTGTCTCAAAAAACAAAACCAAAAACCAAGAAATGGTATTTAAGGAGAACACAGCACCACAGCGGTGGAGTGCTTGCCTAGCTGAATCACCAGCACTACAGTAAGAAGAGAAAAACTGCATTTAAAGCAACTCATGTGGCCACCTTAAAAAAGTGCGAAACAATGCGTAATAGAAAATTTGTAGATACGAACCCTTACTTCCCAAATGCTGAGGTTACAAGCATGCACCACCAACCCAGCTTTGTTACAGGATGTTTTATCTCAATGTGATTGATCCCTCAGATTGTATTTGATCCCTGTATGGTCCCTCAGATTGTGAACTGTAAAAACCTATCTTTTGTTTGGCGTGGCTGAGTCCTAGCACACACCTTCAATCCAAGATCTTCCTGGACACAGGGTTTAATAAAGTTAAAGCCAGCTGACAGGAATTAGAGAGCAGAAGGGGTCTTTGGCATTTTCCACTCTCGGGATTTTAGCTTTAGTTCTCAGGCTCTTAGCTCTCTAGCACCCCAGCTCCTTGACATTTGGCTTTTTGGACTTTGAGCTAGCAAGGCTTTGGCCTTGGGGTTTTTGACCTTTTCTTCCTGGGTTGTCAACTGAGCTGGTGAGACTTTTGGGCCTTCTCCATCGGGACGTGAGCTGGGTGCTTTCTCTGCCTTTCTGAGCTAGCAGGTTTTTCACCCAGCATCTGGTTCCTGTGTCTTTATTGGTAAAATAGAACGATCTGGGATTCTCATTTAAAACAATACTGCTTAACCATATTCTCCTGATAGCTTGGTTTTACATTGTTTTGAGTCTTTAGACTTTACCTTCTTGCAGAACTTGTTTTTGTAAAAACAAAAACAATTGAAATCCTTTCATCTGTTCACCTTCAAATCTATACAAACTTGTCAGCATTGACTCTTTCAACCAGGTGTGATGGTGCATGAATGTAATCCCAACACTTAAGCGCTGAGCCATCTCTCCAGCCCCTTTTTTGTTTGTTTTTTCCAAGAAGCCCTCATAGTTAAGACTCAAGTGACCTGGCCCTGCGAGAGAAAGCTTCTTGAATTCTTCATTCTTTTTCTGCATCTCCACCACCTCCTGCTGCATTTTCAGTCTTTTCTCAGTGCTGAAGGGGAAGCAGTGTGAACCCTGCCAGCTGCAGTAACAATGGCCCTGGCAAGACACGCCCACCACTGCAACAGTGACAGAAATGTTAGGAGAATAACCAGCCACTTTCTGATTGCACTTAAAGCCCATCCAGAAAATGGAATTCATACCTGGCACCATTAGCAGGTCCAAAAACCTGTGGCTAGGGAGGCTTGGGGAGAGCCTACCACTACTACTATTCTGCTAAGTGGACATAGTATTTAACTGGCCCCTAGGTACTTGTCTTTACACCCATAGGTTAATGCCTCACCCAAAACTCAGAGAGGCTTCTTTTTTGCAATGGATGGTAATTAGCACAGAGACTCAGAACTGGTCAATGTGTAAAGAACAAGAGATCGTAGACTGTTCAGATCTAAACGGGGCCTCACACCACTGCCTCTAAGGCTCAGGGATCAACATAGAATAAGGGGTAAGAGCCAGAGGCAGTGGAAGACTACAGTGAGACCACATCTGTGCAGATAGGACAGAGCAGCTGCACACATGAACTCCTAGTAGCTAGGATTTTATGCACCAGACCAAGACCAAGATCAAGCCAGACGAAGCCTCAGCATGGAGGAAGAAGTGGGTCATGAAGTCCACCCCTGGCAGCCGACAGCTGCCGGGAGAGGGAACGTCACTTTTCTTCAGGGCTGCTCCAGTAGGTGACCCTACACTGACGCACACAATGGCAGCACGAATAGATTCAGTAGTTTAAAAAGAAAACATAAAGCCAGGTGTGGTGGCCCACGCCTCTAATCCCAGCCCTTGGGAGGCAGAGGCAGGTGGATCTCTGTGAATTCGAGGCCAGCCTGGTCTACAAAGAGAGTCCAGGACAGCCGGGGATACACAAAGGAACCCTGTCTTGAACCCGCCACCCCCAAAAAAGGAAGAAAATAAGAGGCAGGAATGTGACGCACCACAACCACACTGAGCCCTCTACACACTGTGAGTCCAGCAACTCTCTAGAGATGCTGGCGTCACTCTAGGATAAGATACTTTTTGACCTTTACTTAAACCTCTTTTCTTTTTCTTTTTTCTTTTATTTATTTTGGAATTCTTAACAATTTCTAATTTATGTGTATGGATATTTTGTACGCTTGTATGTCTGGGTATGTAGTGTCTGCAGAGACCAGAAAATGTGGTAAGATTCACCTGGAACTTAGCTGCCATGTGACTTTCAGGAACTCAAACCCAGCTCCTCTGGAAAAGCAGCCACGTTCTCAACTGCTGAGCCACCTCTCAAGCCCCCTTTTACTCTTTGTTTTTGGTTTTTTAGTTTTTTGAGACAGGGTCTCTCTGTGTAGCCTTGGCTGTCCTGGACTCACTTTGTAGACCAGGCTGGCCTCGAACTCACAGCGATCCACCTGCCTCTGCCTCCTGAGTGCTGGGATTAAAGGAGTGCGCCACCACCACCCGGCTTCCCCTTTTACTCTTAATACCAACCTTCTAGAAGAAATTCTTATAGCTAATGTTCAACATTCTTTACGTATTTATTACTTTTTTCTCTAAAATAATTCTTATGATGCTGAGTCAGGGGATGTTCCCCGCCCCCCCTAGGGTTTCTCTGTGTAGCCTTGGCCATCCTGGACTCTGCCTCCTGAGTGCTGGGATTATAGGCGTGTGCCACCACCACCCAGCGAGTCAAGGGACTTTTTTGTTTGTTTTACACTTTCTTTCTCTTTTTTAATATATTTTATTGATTTATTCATATTACATCTCAATTGTTATCCCATCCCTTGTATCCTCCCATTCCTCCCTCCCTCCCATTTTCCCCTTACTCCCTTCCCCTATGACAGTGACTGAGGAGGACCTCCTCCCCCTGTATATGCTCATAGGGTATCAAGTCTCTTCTTCGTAGCCTGCTATCCTTCCTCTGAGTGCCACCAGGCCTCCCCATCCTGTTTTTTATTTTAAATATTTATTTATTATTATGTATACAGTGCTCTCCTGCATGTACACCTGCAGGCCAGAAGATGGCATCAGATCACATTATAGATGGTTGTGAGCCACCATGTGGTTGCTGGGAATTGAGCTCAGGACCTCTGGAGGAGCAGCCAGTGCCCTTAACCTCTAAGCCATCTCTCCAGCCCTTAATACCATGTTTAAACCTATATTAAACCTCCCTCTTGATAAACCCTAACTCAAGCTAGGTGTGGCACTCAAAAAAATGCCAAGGCAGGCATTATCTCAAGCCAGCCTGTTCTACATAGTGAGTTCAAGACAGCCAGAGCTGCACAATGAGACCTTGTCTCAAAACAACAACAACAAAGAAACAAAAAAGCCAGGAGAGCCGGGTGTGGTGGAGCATGCCTTTAATCCTAACACTTGGGAGGCAGAGGCTGGTGGATCGCTATGAGTTCGAGGCCAGCCTGGTCTACAAAGTGAGTCCAGGACAGTCCGGGCTACACAGAGAAACCCTGTCTTGAAAAAACAAAAAACAAAAAAACAAACAAAAAAGCCAGGAGATAGTAATTCAGGCCTTCAATCTCAGCAGTAGGCAGAGGCAGGCCAGTCTCTGAGTGTGAGGGCAGCCTGGTCTACAGAGCAAGTTCCAGGAGAACTGGAGCTACCCAAAGAAACCCTATCTCAAGAAAACAAACAAAGTAGGAAACAACATCAACAAATAAACAGGAGTGGGGATGGGAGTGTCACCTTGATTCCACCAAAGCATTCTGCTAAACAAAACAAAACCAAACCCACATGCCTGAAAAGTGTTCAAATCTAGCCCATCACTTTTTTCTTTGAGCAGAGAAAGAGAGAGAGAGAGGGTGTGTGTGTGTGTGTGTGTGTGTGTGTGTGTGTGTGTGTGTATGTGTGTGTTTTGGTGGGGGTTGGTCTCTGACTGGACTCTGTCCTTCTGTCTGGGCCTCAGTGATTTCAAAAAACAAAAAAGGAAAAAGGCAACATATTCATGAGAGTCGTGCAGTAGGAGAGTCTGCGCTATAAAGCTTTTGTGTTCTCTGGAAACATGCTTTATTTATTTATTTTTAATGTGTATCCTAGGCTGGCCTCGAACTCCAGATCCTCCTGCCTCTGCCTCCTTCAGCAAATCCTACCGGCCTGCGCCACCAGAACCGGCCATGCTTTTATTATTATATAACGTTTACCTTTACATTGAAGAGGCTAGCAGACTGAACAACATTTATTTTCCTCTGAATTTGCACTTCAAAAAACACTGGAATTCCTAGAATTTTTGCTAAATATTCTTGATAATCTGATAATAATTTTTGCATTGTTGTTATTGTTTGTTTTGGTTTGTTTTTGGAGACAGGGTTTCTCTATGATAGCCTTGGCTGTCCTGGACTTGCTGTGTAAGCCAGGCTCCTGGAACGAGCAGAGACCCGCCTGCCTCTGCCTCCCGGGTGCTGGGATTAAAGACTGGGCCACCACTAGCCATCCTGAAAGTAATTTCTAATCAGTTAGTTTTTAGAAATAATGCTTCCCCTTTTTATGGTCCATAAATTGACCTTTAACTTGACTTATCCAAAACATTACATATTCTTCCTAGTACAGATATATTTTTAAAAATATTCATTTATGTGTTTTACATATATGAGTGTTCTGGCTTCATGTATGCCAGAAGAGAGCATCAGATCCCATTATAGATAGCTGTGACCCACCATGTGGATGCTGGAAACTGAACTCAAGACCTCTGAAAGAACAGTCAATGCTCTTAATTGCTAAGCCATCTTTCCAGTCCCATCTTTTTTTTTTAACCTGCATGAGTGTTTTACCTGCATGTATGTATGTGCACCACATGTGTGCCTGGTAGCTACAGAAGTCAGAAGAGGGCATCAGATGCCCTGGGACTGGAGTTACAGATGGTTATGAAGTACCATGTAGGGGTTGAGATTCAAACCTGGGTCCTCAGCTAGGCATGGTGGCGCATGCCTTAAATGCCAGCACTCGTGAGTCAGAGGCGGGAGGATCTCTGTAAGTTCTAGACCAGCCAGGTCTACAAAGTGAGTCCAAGGCAGCCAAGGCTACACAGAGAAACCCTGTCTCAAAAAAAGAAGAAAAAAAAAGCAAACAGAAGGAAACCAAACCTGTGTCCTCTGTAAAAGCAGCAGGCACCGCACTTGAGAACCTGAGGCAAGAGAACTAACTCACATTTGAAGTCATCCTGGGCTACAAAATGAGACTCTGTCTCCAACAATTAAAAACACCCTGTCTCAGCCAGGCTTGGTAGGTCACACCTGTAATCCCAGCTCTCAGGGAGACAGAGACAGGTGGATCCACAAAGCAAGTCCAGACAGCCAAGGCTACACAGAGAAACCCTGTTGGGGTGGGGGTGGGGGGGGGAATCACCCAGTCTCTGCTCAAAGTGGGAGCAAATTAACAAATATGTATCAGTTATCCCTTGAGAACTCCCATCCTCTTTGCTAAAGGCTGACAAAACATATGAAGAAAACCAAAAGTAGGGTTGGGGATGTAGCTCAGTGAGAAAATAAACAGGAGAGGAGGAGGGCCAGGACACAGAGCAAAGTAACTGCTAAAGCAAGATGGTTTCACAGCACTGCCTCACCGCAAACAACACATACTAGGATGTCAAAACAGCAAACATGAACGTCTCTTGAAGCTGGTGGGATACCGCACAGGTCAAAGCTAAGGGCAGCTGGTTATGGGAGACCCCATGAACGGTGGGAACAAGATCCTTCCTGCACCCCTTAACCACGATTGAGTTTCTGTCAACAGGTTTCACTGAAGGGGGGGAAAGGCAGACGCAGACGCATCAAGCACACCCCCTTAGCGAAATCAAGCTGCCAAGCAAGAGAATTAGCTTCATATTTCAAAAGTATCTGAAACTACCACATTACAGACTACTGAAAAAACTACAAATATTCTCAGGAATATAGTATTATTTAGCAGTCGGGCTTGGTGATGCACACCCTTAATCCCATCACTCAGGAGGCAGAGACAGGCAGATCTCACATCTCTGAGTTCGACGCCAGCCCGGTCTACAAAGTGAATCCAGGACATCCAAGGCTACACAGAGAAACCCTGTCTCAAAAAAAGAAGAAGAAAAAAAAAAGCAAACAGAAAGAAACCAAACCTGTGTCCTCTGTAAAAGCAGCAGGCACCGCACTTGAGAACCTGAGGCAAGAGAACTAACTCACATTTGAAGTCATCCTGGGCTACAAAATGAGACTCTGTCTCCAACAATTAAAAACACCCTGTCTCAGCCAGGCTTGGTAGGTCACACCTGTAATCCCAGCTCTCAGGGAGACAGAGACAGGTGGATCCACAAAGCAAGTCCAGACAGCCAAGGCTACACAGAGAAACCCTGTTGGGGTGGGGGGGGGGAATCACCCAGTCTCTGCTCAAAGTGGGAGCAAATTAACAAATATGTATCAGTTATCCCTTGAGAACTCCCATCCTCTTTGCTAAAGGCTGACAAAACATATGAAGAAAACCAAAAGTAGGGTTGGGGATGTAGCTCAGTGAGAAAATAAACACGAGAGGAGGAGGGCCAGGACACAGAGCAAAGTAACTGCTAAAGCAAGATGGTTTCACAGCACTGCCTCACCGCAAACAACACATACTAGGATGTCAAAACAGCAAACATGAACGTCTCTTGAAGCTGGTGGGATACTGCACAGGTCAAAGCTAAGGGCAGCTGGTTAAGGGAGACCCCATGAACGGTGGGAACAAGATCCTTCCTGCACCCCTTAACCATGATTGAGTTTCTGTCAACAGGTTTCACTGAAGGGGGGGAAAGGCAGACGCAGACGCATCAAGCACACCCCCTTAGCGAAATCAAACTGCCAAGCAAGAGAATTAGCTTCATATTTCAAAAGTATCTGAAACTACCACATTACAGACTACTGAAAAAACTACAAATATTCTCAGGAATATAGTATTATTTAGCAGTCGGGCTTGGTGATGCACACCCTTAATCCCCTCACTCAGGAGGCAGAGACAGGCAGATCTCACATCTCTGAGTTCGACGCCAGCCCGGTCTACAAAGTGAATCCAGGACATCCAAGGCTACACAGAGAAACCCTGTCTCAAAAAAAGAAGAAAAAAAAAAGCAAACAGAAAGAAACCAAACCTGTGTCCTCTGTAAAAGCAGCAGGCACCGCACTTGAGAACCTGAGGCAAGAGAACTAACTCACATTTGAAGTCATCCTGGGCTACAAAATGAGACTCTGTCTCCAACAATTAAAAACACCCTGTCTCAGCCAGGCTTGGTAGGTCACACCTGTAATCCCAGCTCTCAGGGAGACAGAGACAGGTGGATCCACAAAGCAAGTCCAGACAGCCAAGGCTACACAGAGAAACCCTGTTGGGTTGGGGGTGGGGGTGGGGGGGGGGATCACCCAGTCTCTGCTCAAAGTGGGAGCAAATTAACAAATATGTATCAGTTATCCCTTGAGAACTCCCATCCTCTTTGCTAAAGGCTGACAAAAAATATGAAGAAAACCAAAAGTAGGGTTGGGGATGTAGCTCAGTGAGAAAATAAACAGGAGAGGAGGAGGGCCAGGACACAGAGCAAAGTAACTGCTAAAGCAAGATGGTTTCACAGCACTGCCTCACCGCAAACAACACATACTAGGATGTCAAAACAGCAAACATGAACATCTCTTGAAGCTGGTGGGATACCGCACAGGTCAAAGCTAAGGGCAGCTGGTTAAGGGAGACCCCATGAACGGTGGGAACAAGATCCTTCCTGCACCCCTTAACCACGATTGAGTTTCTATCAACAGGTTTCACTGAAGGGGGGGAAAGGCAGACGCAGACGCATCAAGCACACCCCCTTAGCGAAATCAAGCTGCCAAGCAAGAGAATTAGCTTCATATTTCAAAAGTATCTGAAACTACCACATTACAGACTACTGAAAAAACTACAAATATTCTCAGGAATATAGTATTATTTAGCAGTCGGGCTTGGTGATGCACACCCTTAATCCCATCACTCAGGAGGCAGAGACAGGCAGATCTCACATCTCTGAGTTCGACGCCAGCCTGGTCTACAAAGTGAATCCAGGACATCCAAGGCTACACAGAGAAACCCTGTCTCAAAAAAAGAAGAAGAAAAAAAAAAGCAAACAGAAAGAAACCAAACCTGTGTCCTCTGTAAAAGCAGCAGGCACCGCACTTGAGAACCTGAGGCAAGAGAACTAACTCACATTTGAAGTCATCCTGGGCTACAAAATGAGACTCTGTCTCCAACAATTAAAAACACCCTGTCTCAGCCAGGCTTGGTAGGTCACACCTGTAATCCCAGCTCTCAGGGAGACAGAGACAGGTGGATCCACAAAGCAAGTCCAGACAGCCAAGGCTACACAGAGAAACCCTGTTGGGGTGGGGTGGGGGAATCACCCAGTCTCTGCTCAAAGTGGGAGCAAATTAACAAATATGTATCAGTTATCCCTTGAGAACTCCCATCCTCTTTGCTAAAGGCTGACAAAACATATGAAGAAAACCAAAAGTAGGGTTGGGGATGTAGCTCAGTGAGAAAATAAACACGAGAGGAGGAGGGCCAGGACACAGAGCAAAGTAACTGCTAAAGCAAGATGGTTTCACAGCACTGCCTCACCGCAAACAACACATACTAGGATGTCAAAACAGCAAACATGAACATCTCTTGAAGCTGGTGGGATACCGCACAGGTCAAAGCTAAGGGCAGCTGGTTAAGGGAGACCCCATGAACGGTGGGAACAAGATCCTTCCTGCACCCCTTAACCACGATTGAGTTTCTATCAACAGGTTTCACTGAAGGGGGGGAAAGGCAGACGCAGACGCATCAAGCACACCCCCTTAGCGAAATCAAGCTGCCAAGCAAGAGAATTAGCTTCATATTTCAAAAGTATCTGAAACTACCACATTACAGACTACTGAAAAAACTACAAATATTCTCAGGAATATAGTATTATTTAGCAGTCGGGCTTGGTGATGCACACCCTTAATCCCATCACTCAGGAGGCAGAGACAGGCAGATCTCACATCTCTGAGTTCGACGCCCGCCTGGTCTACAACGTGAATCCAGGACAGCCAAGGCTACACAGAGAAACCCTGTCTCAAAAAAAAAAGAAAAAAAAAGCAAACAGAAAGAAACCAAACCTGTGTCCTCTGTAAAAGCAGCAGGCACCGCACTTGAGAACCTGAGGCAAGAGAACTAACTCACATTTGAAGTCATCCTGGGCTACAAAATGAGACTCTGTCTCCAACAATTAAAAACACCCTGTCTCAGCCAGGCTTGGTAGGTCACACCTGTAATCCCAGCTCTCAGGGAGACAGAGACAGGTGGATCCACAAAGCAAGTCCAGACAGCCAAGGCTACACAGAGAAACCCTGTTGGGCTGGGGGTGGGGGTGGGGGTGGGGGAATCACCCAGTCTCTGCTCAAAGTGGGAGCAAATTAACAAATATGTATCAGTTATCCCTTGAGAACTCCATCCTCTTTGCTAAAGGCTGACAAAAAATATGAAGAAAACCAAAAGTAGGGTTGGGGATGTAGCTCAGTGAGAAAATAAACAGGAGAGGAGGAGGGCCAGGACACAGAGCAAAGTAACTGCTAAAGCAAGATGGTTTCACAGCACTGCCTCACCACAAACAACACATACTAGGATGTCAAAACAGCAAACATGAACGTCTCTTGAAGCTGGTGGGATACCGCACAGGTCAAAGCTAAGGGCAGCTGGTTAAGGGAGACCCCATGAACGGTGGGAACAAGATCCTTCCTGCACCCCTTAACCACGATTGAGTTTCTGTCAACAGGTTTCACTGAAGGGGGGGAAAGGCAGACGCAGACGCATCAAGCACACCCCCTTAGCGAAATCAAGCTGCCAAGCAAGAGAATTAGCTTCATATTTCAAAAGTATCTGAAACTACCACATTACAGACTACTGAAAAAACTACAAATATTCTCAGGAATATAGTATTATTTAGCAGTCGGGCTTGGTGATGCACACCCTTAATCCCCTCACTCAGGAGGCAGAGACAGGCAGATCTCACATCTCTGAGTTCGACGCCAGCCCGGTCTACAAAGTGAATCCAGGACATCCAAGGCTACACAGAGAAACCCTGTCTCAAAAAAAGAAGAAAAAAAAAAGCAAACAGAAAGAAACCAAACCTGTGTCCTCTGTAAAAGCAGCAGGCACCGCACTTGAGAACCTGAGGCAAGAGAACTAACTCACATTTGAAGTCATCCTGGGCTACAAAATGAGACTCTGTCTCCAACAATTAAAAACACCCTGTCTCAGCCAGGCTTGGTAGGTCACACCTGTAATCCCAGCTCTCAGGGAGACAGAGACAGGTGGATCCACAAAGCAAGTCCAGACAGCCAAGGCTACACAGAGAAACCCTGTTGGGGTGGGGGTGGGGGTGGGGGGGGGAATCACCCAGTCTCTGCTCAAAGTGGGAGCAAATTAACAAATATGTATCAGTTATCCCTTGAGAACTCCCATCCTCTTTGCTAAAGGCTGACAAAAAATATGAAGAAAACCAAAAGTAGGGTTGGGGATGTAGCTCAGTGAGAAAATAAACAGGAGAGGAGGAGGGCCAGGACACAGAGCAAAGTAACTGCTAAAGCAAGATGGTTTCACAGCACTGCCTCACCGCAAACAACACATACTAGGATGTCAAAACAGCAAACATGAACATCTCTTGAAGCTGGTGGGATACCGCACAGGTCAAAGCTAAGGGCAGCTGGTTAAGGGAGACCCCATGAACGGTGGGAACAAGATCCTTCCTGCACCCCTTAACCACGATTGAGTTTCTATCAACAGGTTTCACTGAAGGGGGGGAAAGGCAGACGCAGACGCATCAAGCACACCCCCTTAGCGAAATCAAGCTGCCAAGCAAGAGAATTAGCTTCATATTTCAAAAGTATCTGAAACTACCACATTACAGACTACTGAAAAAACTACAAATATTCTCAGGAATATAGTATTATTTAGCAGTCGGGCTTGGTGATGCACACCCTTAATCCCATCACTCAGGAGGCAGAGACAGGCAGATCTCACATCTCTGAGTTCGACGCCCGCCTGGTCTACAACGTGAATCCAGGACAGCCAAGGCTACACAGAGAAACCCTGTCTCAAAAAAAAAAGAAAAAAAAAGCAAACAGAAAGAAACCAAACCTGTGTCCTCTGTAAAAGCAGCAGGCACCGCACTTGAGAACCTGAGGCAAGAGAACTAACTCACATTTGAAGTCATCCTGGGCTACAAAATGAGACTCTGTCTCCAACAATTAAAAACACCCTGTCTCAGCCAGGCTTGGTAGGTCACACCTGTAATCCCAGCTCTCAGGGAGACAGAGACAGGTGGATCCACAAAGCAAGTCCAGACAGCCAAGGCTACACAGAGAAACCCTGTTGGGCTGGGGGTGGGGGTGGGGGTGGGGGAATCACCCAGTCTCTGCTCAAAGTGGGAGCAAATTAACAAATATGTATCAGTTATCCCTTGAGAACTCCATCCTCTTTGCTAAAGGCTGACAAAAAATATGAAGAAAACCAAAAGTAGGGTTGGGGATGTAGCTCAGTGAGAAAATAAACAGGAGAGGAGGAGGGCCAGGACACAGAGCAAAGTAACTGCTAAAGCAAGATGGTTTCACAGCACTGCCTCACCACAAACAACACATACTAGGATGTCAAAACAGCAAACATGAACGTCTCTTGAAGCTGGTGGGATACCGCACAGGTCAAAGCTAAGGGCAGCTGGTTAAGGGAGACCCCATGAACGGTGGGAACAAGATCCTTCCTGCACCCCTTAACCACGATTGAGTTTCTGTCAACAGGTTTCACTGAAGGGGGGGAAAGGCAGACGCAGACGCATCAAGCACACCCCCTTAGCGAAATCAAGCTGCCAAGCAAGAGAATTAGCTTCATATTTCAAAAGTATCTGAAACTACCACATTACAGACTACTGAAAAAACTACAAATATTCTCAGGAATATAGTATTATTTAGCAGTCGGGCTTGGTGATGCACACCCTTAATCCCCTCACTCAGGAGGCAGAGACAGGCAGATCTCACATCTCTGAGTTCGACGCCAGCCCGGTCTACAAAGTGAATCCAGGACATCCAAGGCTACACAGAGAAACCCTGTCTCAAAAAAAGAAGAAAAAAAAAAGCAAACAGAAAGAAACCAAACCTGTGTCCTCTGTAAAAGCAGCAGGCACCGCACTTGAGAACCTGAGGCAAGAGAACTAACTCACATTTGAAGTCATCCTGGGCTACAAAATGAGACTCTGTCTCCAACAATTAAAAACACCCTGTCTCAGCCAGGCTTGGTAGGTCACACCTGTAATCCCAGCTCTCAGGGAGACAGAGACAGGTGGATCCACAAAGCAAGTCCAGACAGCCAAGGCTACACAGAGAAACCCTGTTGGGGTGGGGGTGGGGGTGGGGGGGGGAATCACCCAGTCTCTGCTCAAAGTGGGAGCAAATTAACAAATATGTATCAGTTATCCCTTGAGAACTCCCATCCTCTTTGCTAAAGGCTGACAAAAAATATGAAGAAAACCAAAAGTAGGGTTGGGGATGTAGCTCAGTGAGAAAATAAACAGGAGAGGAGGAGGGCCAGGACACAGAGCAAAGTAACTGCTAAAGCAAGATGGTTTCACAGCACTGCCTCACCGCAAACAACACATACTAGGATGTCAAAACAGCAAACATGAACATCTCTTGAAGCTGGTGGGATACCGCACAGGTCAAAGCTAAGGGCAGCTGGTTAAGGGAGACCCCATGAACGGTGGGAACAAGATCCTTCCTGCACCCCTTAACCACGATTGAGTTTCTATCAACAGGTTTCACTGAAGGGGGGGAAAGGCAGACGCAGACGCATCAAGCACACCCCCTTAGCGAAATCAAGCTGCCAAGCAAGAGAATTAGCTTCATATTTCAAAAGTATCTGAAACTACCACATTACAGACTACTGAAAAAACTACAAATATTCTCAGGAATATAGTATTATTTAGCAGTCGGGCTTGGTGATGCACACCCTTAATCCCATCACTCAGGAGGCAGAGACAGGCAGATCTCACATCTCTGAGTTCGACGCCCGCCTGGTCTACAACGTGAATCCAGGACAGCCAAGGCTACACAGAGAAACCCTGTCTCAAAAAAAAAAGAAAAAAAAAGCAAACAGAAAGAAACCAAACCTGTGTCCTCTGTAAAAGCAGCAGGCACCGCACTTGAGAACCTGAGGCAAGAGAACTAACTCACATTTGAAGTCATCCTGGGCTACAAAATGAGACTCTGTCTCCAACAATTAAAAACACCCTGTCTCAGCCAGGCTTGGTAGGTCACACCTGTAATCCCAGCTCTCAGGGAGACAGAGACAGGTGGATCCACAAAGCAAGTCCAGACAGCCAAGGCTACACAGAGAAACCCTGTTGGGGTGGAGGTGGGGGGTGGGGGAATCACCCAGTCTCTGCTCAAAGTGGGAGCAAATTAACAAATATGTATCAGTTATCCCTTGAGAACTCCCATCCTCTTTGCTAAAGGCTGACAAAACATATGAAGAAAACCAAAAGTAGGGTTGGGGATGTAGCTCAGTGAGAAAATAAACACGAGAGGAGGAGGGCCAGGACACAGAGCAAAGTAACTGCTAAAGCAAGATGGTTTCACAGCACTGCCTCACCGCAAACAACACATACTAGGATGTCAAAACAGCAAACATGAACGTCTCTTGAAGCTGGTGGGATACCGCACAGGTCAAAGCTAAGGGCAGCTGGTTAAGGGAGACCCCATGAACGGTGGGAACAAGATCCTTCCTGCACCCCTTAACCATGATTGAGTTTCTGTCAACAGGTTTCACTGAAGGGGGGGAAAGGCAGACGCAGACGCATCAAGCACACCCCCTTAGCGAAATCAAGCTGCCAAGCAAGAGAATTAGCTTCATATTTCAAAAGTATCTGAAACTACCACATTACAGACTACTGAAAAAACTACAAATATTCTCAGGAATATAGTATTATTTAGCAGTCGGGCTTGGTGATGCACACCCTTAATCCCCTCACTCAGGAGGCAGAGACAGGCAGATCTCACATCTCTGAGTTCGACGCCAGCCCGGTCTACAAAGTGAATCCAGGACATCCAAGGCTACACAGAGAAACCCTGTCTCAAAAAAAGAAGAAAAAAAAAAGCAAACAGAAAGAAACCAAACCTGTGTCCTCTGTAAAAGCAGCAGGCACCGCACTTGAGAACCTGAGGCAAGAGAACTAACTCACATTTGAAGTCATCCTGGGCTACAAAATGAGACTCTGTCTCCAACAATTAAAAACACCCTGTCTCAGCCAGGCTTGGTAGGTCACACCTGTAATCCCAGCTCTCAGGGAGACAGAGACAGGTGGATCCACAAAGCAAGTCCAGACAGCCAAGGCTACACAGAGAAACCCTGTTGGGCTGGGGGTGGGGGTGGGGGTGGGGGAATCACCCAGTCTCTGCTCAAAGTGGGAGCAAATTAACAAATATGTATCAGTTATCCCTTGAGAACTCCATCCTCTTTGCTAAAGGCTGACAAAAAATATGAAGAAAACCAAAAGTAGGGTTGGGGATGTAGCTCAGTGAGAAAATAAACAGGAGAGGAGGAGGGCCAGGACACAGAGCAAAGTAACTGCTAAAGCAAGATGGTTTCACAGCACTGCCTCACCACAAACAACACATACTAGGATGTCAAAACAGCAAACATGAACGTCTCTTGAAGCTGGTGGGATACCGCACAGGTCAAAGCTAAGGGCAGCTGGTTAAGGGAGACCCCATGAACGGTGGGAACAAGATCCTTCCTGCACCCCTTAACCACGATTGAGTTTCTGTCAACAGGTTTCACTGAAGGGGGGGAAAGGCAGACGCAGACGCATCAAGCACACCCCCTTAGCGAAATCAAGCTGCCAAGCAAGAGAATTAGCTTCATATTTCAAAAGTATCTGAAACTACCACATTACAGACTACTGAAAAAACTACAAATATTCTCAGGAATATAGTATTATTTAGCAGTCGGGCTTGGTGATGCACACCCTTAATCCCCTCACTCAGGAGGCAGAGACAGGCAGATCTCACATCTCTGAGTTCGACGCCAGCCCGGTCTACAAAGTGAATCCAGGACATCCAAGGCTACACAGAGAAACCCTGTCTCAAAAAAAGAAGAAAAAAAAAAGCAAACAGAAAGAAACCAAACCTGTGTCCTCTGTAAAAGCAGCAGGCACCGCACTTGAGAACCTGAGGCAAGAGAACTAACTCACATTTGAAGTCATCCTGGGCTACAAAATGAGACTCTGTCTCCAACAATTAAAAACACCCTGTCTCAGCCAGGCTTGGTAGGTCACACCTGTAATCCCAGCTCTCAGGGAGACAGAGACAGGTGGATCCACAAAGCAAGTCCAGACAGCCAAGGCTACACAGAGAAACCCTGTTGGGGTGGGGGTGGGGGTGGGGGGGGGAATCACCCAGTCTCTGCTCAAAGTGGGAGCAAATTAACAAATATGTATCAGTTATCCCTTGAGAACTCCCATCCTCTTTGCTAAAGGCTGACAAAAAATATGAAGAAAACCAAAAGTAGGGTTGGGGATGTAGCTCAGTGAGAAAATAAACAGGAGAGGAGGAGGGCCAGGACACAGAGCAAAGTAACTGCTAAAGCAAGATGGTTTCACAGCACTGCCTCACCGCAAACAACACATACTAGGATGTCAAAACAGCAAACATGAACATCTCTTGAAGCTGGTGGGATACCGCACAGGTCAAAGCTAAGGGCAGCTGGTTAAGGGAGACCCCATGAACGGTGGGAACAAGATCCTTCCTGCACCCCTTAACCACGATTGAGTTTCTATCAACAGGTTTCACTGAAGGGGGGGAAAGGCAGACGCAGACGCATCAAGCACACCCCCTTAGCGAAATCAAGCTGCCAAGCAAGAGAATTAGCTTCATATTTCAAAAGTATCTGAAACTACCACATTACAGACTACTGAAAAAACTACAAATATTCTCAGGAATATAGTATTATTTAGCAGTCGGGCTTGGTGATGCACACCCTTAATCCCATCACTCAGGAGGCAGAGACAGGCAGATCTCACATCTCTGAGTTCGACGCCCGCCTGGTCTACAACGTGAATCCAGGACAGCCAAGGCTACACAGAGAAACCCTGTCTCAAAAAAAAAAGAAAAAAAAAGCAAACAGAAAGAAACCAAACCTGTGTCCTCTGTAAAAGCAGCAGGCACCGCACTTGAGAACCTGAGGCAAGAGAACTAACTCACATTTGAAGTCATCCTGGGCTACAAAATGAGACTCTGTCTCCAACAATTAAAAACACCCTGTCTCAGCCAGGCTTGGTAGGTCACACCTGTAATCCCAGCTCTCAGGGAGACAGAGACAGGTGGATCCACAAAGCAAGTCCAGACAGCCAAGGCTACACAGAGAAACCCTGTTGGGGTGGAGGTGGGGGGTGGGGGAATCACCCAGTCTCTGCTCAAAGTGGGAGCAAATTAACAAATATGTATCAGTTATCCCTTGAGAACTCCCATCCTCTTTGCTAAAGGCTGACAAAACATATGAAGAAAACCAAAAGTAGGGTTGGGGATGTAGCTCAGTGAGAAAATAAACACGAGAGGAGGAGGGCCAGGACACAGAGCAAAGTAACTGCTAAAGCAAGATGGTTTCACAGCACTGCCTCACCGCAAACAACACATACTAGGATGTCAAAACAGCAAACATGAACGTCTCTTGAAGCTGGTGGGATACCGCACAGGTCAAAGCTAAGGGCAGCTGGTTAAGGGAGACCCCATGAACGGTGGGAACAAGATCCTTCCTGCACCCCTTAACCATGATTGAGTTTCTGTCAACAGGTTTCACTGAAGGGGGGGAAAGGCAGACGCAGACGCATCAAGCACACCCCCTTAGCGAAATCAAGCTGCCAAGCAAGAGAATTAGCTTCATATTTCAAAAGTATCTGAAACTACCACATTACAGACTACTGAAAAAACTACAAATATTCTCAGGAATATAGTATTATTTAGCAGTCGGGCTTGGTGATGCACACCCTTAATCCCCTCACTCAGGAGGCAGAGACAGGCAGATCTCACATCTCTGAGTTCGACGCCAGCCCGGTCTACAAAGTGAATCCAGGACATCCAAGGCTACACAGAGAAACCCTGTCTCAAAAAAAGAAGAAAAAAAAAAGCAAACAGAAAGAAACCAAACCTGTGTCCTCTGTAAAAGCAGCAGGCACCGCACTTGAGAACCTGAGGCAAGAGAACTAACTCACATTTGAAGTCATCCTGGGCTACAAAATGAGACTCTGTCTCCAACAATTAAAAACACCCTGTCTCAGCCAGGCTTGGTAGGTCACACCTGTAATCCCAGCTCTCAGGGAGACAGAGACAGGTGGATCCACAAAGCAAGTCCAGACAGCCAAGGCTACACAGAGAAACCCTGTTGGGCTGGGGGTGGGGGTGGGGGTGGGGGAATCACCCAGTCTCTGCTCAAAGTGGGAGCAAATTAACAAATATGTATCAGTTATCCCTTGAGAACTCCATCCTCTTTGCTAACGGCTGACAAAAAATATGAAGAAAACCAAAAGTAGGGTTGGGGATGTAGCTCAGTGAGAAAATAAACAGGAGAGGAGGAGGGCCAGGACACAGAGCAAAGTAACTGCTAAAGCAAGATGGTTTCACAGCACTGCCTCACCACAAACAACACATACTAGGATGTCAAAACAGCAAACATGAACGTCTCTTGAAGCTGGTGGGATACCGCACAGGTCAAAGCTAAGGGCAGCTGGTTAAGGGAGACCCCATGAACGGTGGGAACAAGATCCTTCCTGCACCCCTTAACCACGATTGAGTTTCTGTCAACAGGTTTCACTGAAGGGGGGGAAAGGCAGACGCAGACGCATCAAGCACACCCCCTTAGCGAAATCAAGCTGCCAAGCAAGAGAATTAGCTTCATATTTCAAAAGTATCTGAAACTACCACATTACAGACTACTGAAAAAACTACAAATATTCTCAGGAATATAGTATTATTTAGCAGTCGGGCTTGGTGATGCACACCCTTAATCCCATCACTCAGGAGGCAGAGACAGGCAGATCTCACATCTCTGAGTTCGACGCCAGCCCGGTCTACAAAGTGAATCCAGGACATCCAAGGCTACACAGAGAAACCCTGTCTCAAAAAAAGAAGAAGAAAAAAAAAGCAAACAGAAAGAAACCAAACCTGTGTCCTCTGTAAAAGCAGCAGGCACCGCACTTGAGAACCTGAGGCAAGAGAACTAACTCACATTTGAAGTCATCCTGGGCTACAAAATGAGACTCTGTCTCCAACAATTAAAAACACCCTGTCTCAGCCAGGCTTGGTAGGTCACACCTGTAATCCCAGCTCTCAGGGAGACAGAGACAGGTGGATCCACAAAGCAAGTCCAGACAGCCAAGGCTACACAGAGAAACCCTGTTGGGGTGGGGGTGGGGGGGAATCACCCAGTCTCTGCTCAAAGTGGGAGCAAATTAACAAATATGTATCAGTTATCCCTTGAGAACTCCCATCCTCTTTGCTAAAGGCTGACAAAACATATGAAGAAAACCAAAAGTAGGGTTGGGGATGTAGCTCAGTGAGAAAATAAACACGAGAGGAGGAGGGCCAGGACACAGAGCAAAGTAACTGCTAAAGCAAGATGGTTTCACAGCACTGCCTCACCGCAAACAACACATACTAGGATGTCAAAACAGCAAACATGAACGTCTCTTGAAGCTGGTGGGATACCGCACAGGTCAAAGCTAAGGGCAGCTGGTTAAGGGAGACCCCATGAACGGTGGGAACAAGATCCTTCCTGCACCCCTTAACCATGATTGAGTTTCTGTCAACAGGTTTCACTGAAGGGGGGGAAAGGCAGACGCAGACGCATCAAGCACACCCCCTTAGCGAAATCAAGCTGCCAAGCAAGAGAATTAGCTTCATATTTCAAAAGTATCTGAAACTACCACATTACAGACTACTGAAAAAACTACAAATATTCTCAGGAATATAGTATTATTTAGCAGTCGGGCTTGGTGATGCACACCCTTAATCCCCTCACTCAGGAGGCAGAGACAGGCAGATCTCACATCTCTGAGTTCGACGCCAGCCCGGTCTACAAAGTGAATCCAGGACATCCAAGGCTACACAGAGAAACCCTGTCTCAAAAAAAGAAGAAAAAAAAAAGCAAACAGAAAGAAACCAAACCTGTGTCCTCTGTAAAAGCAGCAGGCACCGCACTTGAGAACCTGAGGCAAGAGAACTAACTCACATTTGAAGTCATCCTGGGCTACAAAATGAGACTCTGTCTCCAACAATTAAAAACACCCTGTCTCAGCCAGGCTTGGTAGGTCACACCTGTAATCCCAGCTCTCAGGGAGACAGAGACAGGTGGATCCACAAAGCAAGTCCAGACAGCCAAGGCTACACAGAGAAACCCTGTTGGGCTGGGGGTGGGGGTGGGGGTGGGGGAATCACCCAGTCTCTGCTCAAAGTGGGAGCAAATTAACAAATATGTATCAGTTATCCCTTGAGAACTCCATCCTCTTTGCTAAAGGCTGACAAAAAATATGAAGAAAACCAAAAGTAGGGTTGGGGATGTAGCTCAGTGAGAAAATAAACAGGAGAGGAGGAGGGCCAGGACACAGAGCAAAGTAACTGCTAAAGCAAGATGGTTTCACAGCACTGCCTCACCACAAACAACACATACTAGGATGTCAAAACAGCAAACATGAACGTCTCTTGAAGCTGGTGGGATACCGCACAGGTCAAAGCTAAGGGCAGCTGGTTAAGGGAGACCCCATGAACGGTGGGAACAAGATCCTTCCTGCACCCCTTAACCACGATTGAGTTTCTGTCAACAGGTTTCACTGAAGGGGGGGAAAGGCAGACGCAGACGCATCAAGCACACCCCCTTAGCGAAATCAAGCTGCCAAGCAAGAGAATTAGCTTCATATTTCAAAAGTATCTGAAACTACCACATTACAGACTACTGAAAAAACTACAAATATTCTCAGGAATATAGTATTATTTAGCAGTCGGGCTTGGTGATGCACACCCTTAATCCCCTCACTCAGGAGGCAGAGACAGGCAGATCTCACATCTCTGAGTTCGACGCCAGCCCGGTCTACAAAGTGAATCCAGGACATCCAAGGCTACACAGAGAAACCCTGTCTCAAAAAAAGAAGAAAAAAAAAAGCAAACAGAAAGAAACCAAACCTGTGTCCTCTGTAAAAGCAGCAGGCACCGCACTTGAGAACCTGAGGCAAGAGAACTAACTCACATTTGAAGTCATCCTGGGCTACAAAATGAGACTCTGTCTCCAACAATTAAAAACACCCTGTCTCAGCCAGGCTTGGTAGGTCACACCTGTAATCCCAGCTCTCAGGGAGACAGAGACAGGTGGATCCACAAAGCAAGTCCAGACAGCCAAGGCTACACAGAGAAACCCTGTTGGGGTGGGGGTGGGGGTGGGGGGGGGAATCACCCACTCTGCTCAAAGTGGGAGCAAATTAACAAATATGTATCAGTTATCCCTTGAGAACTCCCATCCTCTTTGCTAAAGGCTGACAAAAAATATGAAGAAAACCAAAAGTAGGGTTGGGGATGTAGCTCAGTGAGAAAATAAACAGGAGAGGAGGAGGGCCAGGACACAGAGCAAAGTAACTGCTAAAGCAAGATGGTTTCACAGCACTGCCTCACCGCAAACAACACATACTAGGATGTCAAAACAGCAAACATGAACATCTCTTGAAGCTGGTGGGATACCGCACAGGTCAAAGCTAAGGGCAGCTGGTTAAGGGAGACCCCATGAACGGTGGGAACAAGATCCTTCCTGCACCCCTTAACCACGATTGAGTTTCTATCAACAGGTTTCACTGAAGGGGGGGAAAGGCAGATGCAGACGCATCAAGCACACCCCCTTAGCGAAATCAAGCTGCCAAGCAAGAGAATTAGCTTCATATTTCAAAAGTATCTGAAACTACCACATTACAGACTACTGAAAAAACTACAAATATTCTCAGGAATATAGTATTATTTAGCAGTCGGGCTTGGTGATGCACACCCTTAATCCCATCACTCAGGAGGCAGAGACAGGCAGATCTCACATCTCTGAGTTCGACGCCCGCCTGGTCTACAACGTGAATCCAGGACAGCCAAGGCTACACAGAGAAACCCTGTCTCAAAAAAAAAAGAAAAAAAAAGCAAACAGAAAGAAACCAAACCTGTGTCCTCTGTAAAAGCAGCAGGCACCGCACTTGAGAACCTGAGGCAAGAGAACTAACTCACATTTGAAGTCATCCTGGGCTACAAAATGAGACTCTGTCTCCAACAATTAAAAACACCCTGTCTCAGCCAGGCTTGGTAGGTCACACCTGTAATCCCAGCTCTCAGGGAGACAGAGACAGGTGGATCCACAAAGCAAGTCCAGACAGCCAAGGCTACACAGAGAAACCCTGTTGGGGTGGAGGTGGGGGGTGGGGGAATCACCCAGTCTCTGCTCAAAGTGGGAGCAAATTAACAAATATGTATCAGTTATCCCTTGAGAACTCCCATCCTCTTTGCTAAAGGCTGACAAAACATATGAAGAAAACCAAAAGTAGGGTTGGGGATGTAGCTCAGTGAGAAAATAAACACGAGAGGAGGAGGGCCAGGACACAGAACAAAGTAACTGCTAAAGCAAGATGGTTTCACAGCACTGCCTCACCGCAAACAACACATACTAGGATGTCAAAACAGCAAACATGAACGTCTCTTGAAGCTGGTGGGATACCGCACAGGTCAAAGCTAAGGGCAGCTGGTTAAGGGAGACCCCATGAACGGTGGGAACAAGATCCTTCCTGCACCCCTTAACCATGATTGAGTTTCTGTCAACAGGTTTCACTGAAGGGGGGGAAAGGCAGACGCAGACGCATCAAGCACACCCCCTTAGCGAAATCAAGCTGCCAAGCAAGAGAATTAGCTTCATATTTCAAAAGTATCTGAAACTACCACATTACAGACTACTGAAAAAACTACAAATATTCTCAGGAATATAGTATTATTTAGCAGTCGGGCTTGGTGATGCACACCCTTAATCCCCTCACTCAGGAGGCAGAGACAGGCAGATCTCACATCTCTGAGTTCGACGCCAGCCCGGTCTACAAAGTGAATCCAGGACATCCAAGGCTACACAGAGAAACCCTGTCTCAAAAAAAGAAGAAAAAAAAAAGCAAACAGAAAGAAACCAAACCTGTGTCCTCTGTAAAAGCAGCAGGCACCGCACTTGAGAACCTGAGGCAAGAGAACTAACTCACATTTGAAGTCATCCTGGGCTACAAAATGAGACTCTGTCTCCAACAATTAAAAACACCCTGTCTCAGCCAGGCTTGGTAGGTCACACCTGTAATCCCAGCTCTCAGGGAGACAGAGACAGGTGGATCCACAAAGCAAGTCCAGACAGCCAAGGCTACACAGAGAAACCCTGTTGGGCTGGGGGTGGGGGTGGGGGTGGGGGAATCACCCAGTCTCTGCTCAAAGTGGGAGCAAATTAACAAATATGTATCAGTTATCCCTTGAGAACTCCATCCTCTTTGCTAAAGGCTGACAAAACATATGAAGAAAACCAAAAGTAGGGTTGGGGATGTAGCTCAGTGAGAAAATAAACAGGAGAGGAGGAGGGCCAGGACACAGAGCAAAGTAACTGCTAAAGCAAGATGGTTTCACAGCACTGCCTCACCACAAACAACACATACTAGGATGTCAAAACAGCAAACATGAACGTCTCTTGAAGCTGGTGGGATACCGCACAGGTCAAAGCTAAGGGCAGCTGGTTAAGGGAGACCCCATGAACGGTGGGAACAAGATCCTTCCTGCACCCCTTAACCACGATTGAGTTTCTGTCAACAGGTTTCACTGAAGGGGGGGAAAGGCAGACGCAGACGCATCAAGCACACCCCCTTAGCGAAATCAAGCTGCCAAGCAAGAGAATTAGCTTCATATTTCAAAAGTATCTGAAACTACCACATTACAGACTACTGAAAAAACTACAAATATTCTCAGGAATATAGTATTATTTAGCAGTCGGGCTTGGTGATGCACACCCTTAATCCCATCACTCAGGAGGCAGAGACAGGCAGATCTCACATCTCTGAGTTCGACGCCAGCCCGGTCTACAAAGTGAATCCAGGGCAGCCAAGGCTACACAGAGAAACCCTGTCTCAAAAAAAGAAGAAGAAAAAAAAGCAAACAGAAAGAAACCAAACCTGTGTCCTCTGTAAAAGCAGCAGGCACCGCACTTGAGAACCTGAGGCAAGAGAACTAACTCACATTTGAAGTCATCCTGGGCTACAAAATGAGACTCTGTCTCCAACAATTAAAAACACCCTGTCTCAGCCAGGCTTGGTAGGTCACACCTGTAATCCCAGCTCTCAGGGAGACAGAGACAGGTGGATCCACAAAGCAAGTCCAGACAGCCAAGGCTACACAGAGAAACCCTGTTGGGGTGGGGGTGGGGGTGGGGGAATCACCCAGTCTCTGCTCAAAGTGGGAGCAAATTAACAAATATGTATCAGTTATCCCTTGAGAACTCCCATCCTCTTTGCTAAAGGCTGACAAAACATATGAAGAAAACCAAAAGTAGGGTTGGGGATGTAGCTCAGTGAGAAAATAAACACGAGAGGAGGAGGGCCAGGACACAGAGCAAAGTAACTGCTAAAGCAAGATGGTTTCACAGCACTGCCTCACCACAAACAACACATACTAGGATGTCAAAACAGCAAACATGAACGTCTCTTGAAGCTGGTGGGATACCGCACAGGTCAAAGCTAAGGGCAGCTGGTTAAGGGAGACCCCATGAACGGTGGGAACAAGATCCTTCCTGCACCCCTTAACCATGATTGAGTTTCTGTCAACAGGTTTCACTGAAGGGGGGGAAAGGCAGACGCAGACGCATCAAGCACACCCCCTTAGCGAAATCAAGCTGCCAAGCAAGAGAATTAGCTTCATATTTCAAAAGTATCTGAAACTACCACATTACAGACTACTGAAAAAACTACAAATATTCTCAGGAATATAGTATTATTTAGCAGTCGGGCTTGGTGATGCACACCCTTAATCCCCTCACTCAGGAGGCAGAGACAGGCAGATCTCACATCTCTGAGTTCGACGCCAGCCCGGTCTACAAAGTGAATCCAGGACAGACAAGGCTACACAGAGAAACCCTGTCTGGAAAAAGAAAACTAAATAAATAAATACATAAAATAAAAAGCTGGGCTTGGTGGCACTTTAATCCCAGCACTGGGAGGCAAAGGCAGGTGGATGGATCTCTGAGTTCGAGGCCAGCCTGATCTACACAGCAAAATCCAGGCCAGCAAGGTCTATAAAATAAGTCCCTGTCTCAACAAAATAAGTAAATGAAAATTAAATAAATAAAAAGAAAGTAATGAAAAATAATATAATCTTACAGGAAATCTGAGGGGGGAAAAGTCTGGGGCTGTCTGTTCTTCCAGAGAACAGGGATCTATGAGTCCAGGAAAGCCAAGGCTACACAGAGAAACTCTGTCTTTGGGAACAAACAAATAACAAAAACCAGTATCATATCATAGAGCCCATTTGCTTCCCAAAATAAACACTGAAAAGATACATATATGTGTAATCCTTTTCCTTAAGAAACAGACAAAAAGGCGGGCATGGTAGTGCACCCCTTTAATCTCAGCACTCAGGAGCTCTGTGACTTCCAGGTCAGCCTGGTCTACAAATTCCCAGTCAGCCAAGGCTCCACAGAGAAACCTTGCCTTGAAACAAACAAGCAAACAAACAAACCAAGAACAGACACAGGGGGCTCCTTTTCCTAAAAACACATAAAAGTGAGTACTCAGGAAGAGCAGCGACCTGGGTGAAGGAAGGTCAGTGAAGGCTGCTGAGAGCAGTGAGATCTAACGAAACCTACAGATTAAAAAGTCATCTAAACCAGGCATGGTGGTGGGACACGCCTTTAATCCCAGGTGTTTGGAGGCACAGGTCAGCCTGGTCTACAGAGTGAGTTTTTGGGCAGCTAGAGCTATACAGAGAATCAATGACTGGAAAGAAACAAAACAAAACAAAACAATTTCTGGGGAAGAAATGGGTGAAAAGGGGAAATAAATGGAGAAAAATGCACATGAGGAAGGTCGCAGAAGAAGCAATGTAACCTGTTTCTACATTCATCTGAAATTAGCCTCTTGTGGCCTCTCGTCTCTCTTCACTCATCCTCACACCAAAAATAAGCAGCCTTGACAAGCACTATAAATCAAAAGGGGCAGGTTAGAAGAGGTGGGGAGCGGCAGAGCGCATTCTAAGCGGGCCTGAAATTGCAGGCTAGCAGCTCCTAGCAAAACACATGGATGTGCTAGAAGCTGGAGCCCCTCACCACTGAGACAGAGAGGAAAGCACAAGCTAACCCGCTGGGAATTCAAGAGAGTACACAGAAGCCAATGCTTCATTAGAACAATCAGTTAAAATAACCCCATCCATGCAATGCCACTTCCTCACGAACGCTTTCCTAGGGGTAAGTGATCTCATACATTGACACATATTTTCATTTTACCATCTTCATTTTCCCTTTGTACATAAGGAACTAGAGTTAGCAAATGGCAACATATCCAACATCTAGTTCTGACTAGTAATCAAATGTACAAACTAAATCTGAAGAAAGTCTAATGGACTTTGTTTCCACAGTTGCTAACTTCTATGTTGAAATCGGATCTGTTTACAGAAACAGATCTATGTAGCTTCCAAGGTTGGGCCAATTTAAAGTCCAAAACAACCCCCTCACCATCTAAACATTCAAAAGTCAACACAGGACACACTGGACATTTGCTCTAATTCACCACTGCCCAGAAACGCCAAGCAAACGTGTTCTGTTCTTTCTGCAACTCACCAATTCCAGACAGGCATGGGGTCCTCATGAATGGAATCACAGCACTTGAGTGCTGAAGCAGCAGGATGGAGGCCAGCCTCGGCTACACAGTGGATTTGAGGGCAGCCTTGGCTACACAGTGGATTTGAGGGCAGCCTACAAGACTTTATTTCAAAAACCAAGCAAGGACAATGGAGACAGCTTGATGGGTAAGGGAGATGCGTGCGAGCCTGAGTTCAATCCCTGCCTACGGTGAAAGAAAATTCAGCTCCTAAATTATTCTCTGGCCTCCACACACGCCATGGTACTCATGTTCCTGTAAATAACACACACACACACACACACACACACACACACACACACACACACTCACACACATCTTGTAAGTTTCGTACATTACTGAGTTTGTTTTTAGACAGTGTCTCTCTCTATTTAGCCCTGGATGTCCAGGAAATCTCTAGGTAGACCAAGTTAGCCTTGAATTTACAGAGATCAGCCTGGTTAGCTGGGCGGGGTGGCACACACCTTTAATCCCAGCACTTGGGAGGCAGAGGCAGGAGGATCGCTTGGAATTCAAGGCCAGCATGATCTACAGAGTCCAGGAGAGCCAAGGCTACACACAGAAACCCTGTCTCAAAACAAAAAACAAAAACAAAATAACAAAAAACAGAGATCTGCCTGGCTCTACTTCTCAAGTGCAGGGATTAAAGATGCCCACTACCATACCTGGCCCACGTTTGTTTTGTTTATCTGTGTGTGTTCATATTAACTACACACAATCATTCAGGGCTTCCCCCGCTCCCCATACCTCCCATGACATATTTCTGAGACAGGATCACACGTTGCCCGGCCTAGCCTTAAAATGACTATATTGCTGAGAATGACCTTCAACTCCTAACACTTCTGCCACCACCTCCCAAGTGCTGGGATTATAAGATGTGCCACCAAGCACAGCTTGTTTTTTGTTTTGTTTTGAGGCAGAATCTCTAAAAAAATATAGGCTAGGCTGGCCGTGAACTGAATTTTTTTTTCCAAGACAGGGTTTCTCTATGTAGCCCTGGCTGTGCTGGACGCACTTTGTAGACCAGGCTTGTCTTGAACTCACAGCAATCCACCTGCCTCTGCCTCCTGAGTGCTGGGATTAAAGGCATGTGCTGACCCCTTGAACTGAATTTATGGGCAAAGCTAGCCCAGAATTTCTGATTCTCCTGCCTCAATCTCCTAAATTTGACATTATATGTGTACTCCCCATCCCCATACCTCATATCTTTCTTTTTACTTGAAATATACTCAAAAATCTATAATGCCGTTCATGCTAGGCATGGTGGCACAGACCTGCGATACTAACTACTCAGGAGGTAAAAGCGGGAGAATCACAGGCTCACGGCCAGTCTCAGCACAGCCTGAGACCCTGACTCCAAATAGAAGGTAACAAAAGGGCCAGTTATGGAGGCGCTCACCTTTCATCGCTGCGCTCCAGAGGCAGGCAGATCGCTGTGAGCTCCAGGCCAGGCAGGGCTACATAGTGAGACACTGTCTCAGAACACCAAAACAAAGTCCAAAAAAAAAAAGAACTGGAGGCTTGGGTCAGTAATTAAGAGTTTGGGCCTCTCAGGCCAGGTGTGGTGGCTCACGCCTTTAATCCCAGGCAGAGGCAGGCGGATCTCTGCGAGTTCAAGGCCAACCTGGTGTATAGAGTGAGTTCAGACAGCAAAGGCTACACAGAACCTTTGCTGGAGAAGAAAAAACGAACGAAGGAAAGAAAGAAAATAAGTAAGTATGGGCCTCTCTTCTAAAAGACCTGAGTAGGGCTCCCAGCACCCACATGATAGTTCACAACTGTCTGAACCAACATCCTCCTCTGGCCTCCATGGGCACCAGACAGGCAAGAGATGCGCAGACACACATGCAGGCAAAATACTACATGTATAAAAGAAGATTTAAAATATGCACAAAATAAAATAAAAATTAAAAGTACAAAAAGGTTTGAGGCTAGCTCAGTGGTAAGGTGTGTGAAGCTCCGCCTTTAATCTCCAACACAACAGCACATGCCAGTCATAATTTCTCTAAAAAGCAGGATAGTGGGTGATTTTACTTTTTCCTTTCCAAATTTAAAGAATTTCTAAGACATGTATTAGCTTTAAAAGACACTCAAGTTACTTAAGGGCTTATGAGGCTGATATGCTAATGTTTCTCTTACCCCTTTGGGTATAACTCACCGTGAATGCTCACCTGGCCTGTAGTTAATGTTTCTCCTACAGCCAGGCCTCAGAAACCTCGACCTCACTCTCAAGCCTCTCGTGGATGCTTGCAGTTTACAGACACTTCACATGAAGAACCTGGAAGCAGTAGAAAGGTATTTGAAAGGTTAAACTTTAAATTTTTTCTGTGCAAGCTGGGCGGTGGTGGCGCACGCCTTTAATGCCAGCACTGGGGGAGGCAGGGGTGGGCAGATTTCTGTGAAGCTGATATGCGCGAGCAGATTAGCACATTTCCTGGCACGTGGTGTGCTGCTACTGATCTAGCAAACGCCTTTCTCTCAGTACCTGTCCATAAGAACAAACAGAAGCAATTTGCTTAGTCGACATGCCAGAAATATACCTTTACAGTTTTACTTCAAGCCTTGTGTCATAACAAAGAGACCGCTGTCTCTTCCACACAGTATTACATTGGTCCACTACAGCGACAACATTATGCTGACTGGACCATGTGAGGAGGTAGCAACCACTTCTAACTTGGTGACATGCACATCAGAGGATGGGAAATAAATCCAACTAAATTTAAAGGGCCTTCTACCTCAATGAAACTCATAGGAATCCACTCATGTGGGGCATGCAGAAATATTCCTTCTAAGGTTAAGGATAAATTATTGTACCTAGCCCTTCCCACCATGAAAAAAGAAGTAGAGTATTTTAGTGGGCCCATTTGAATTCTGGAGCTAGATAATTCCTCACTTAGGTGTATTATTTTGACCCTTATTCCAAGTTTTACTAGCTTTGAATAGGACCTGGTTGCTGCGCAGGTTGCTCTACCACTTGGGCCATAGGATTCAGCAGACCCCATGGTACTTGAGGTATCAGTGGCAGATAAGGATGCTGTTGGGAGCTTTTGGAAGGCCCCTATAGATGAATCACAGAAGAGACCTTTGGGATTTTGGAGCACGGTTCTACTATCATCTACAGACAACTATGCTCCCTTTGAGTGACAGCTCTTGACCTACTATTGGGCCTTAGTGGAATTCTGAAAGTTTGACGATGGGCCATGATGTGACCTAGGCTAGTCATCATGAGCTGGGTGTTATAAAGTAGGACATGCACAGCAGCAATCTATTATCAACTAAATATAAGTAAAATGTATGTGATCAGGCCCAAGCAGGTCCTGAAGGCATAAGCAATTACATAATCCCAGCCTGTAATCCTAGCACTCGGGAGGCCAAGGCAGGCAGATTTCTGTCAGTTTGAGGCCAGCCTGGTTTACAAAATGAGTCCAGAAAAGCCAAGGCCACACAAAGAAACTGTCCTAAAAACTGGAAAAAAGAAAAAAAAAAAAAAAGAAGGTGCCCGACTGCCTCCTATGTTTCTACTCCCACTGCAGTACCACGTGTTGCCAAGCATGCCTCATGGGTGTGCCCCAAGACAAAGAAGAGGAGACTAGGGGCTGGTTTAGTGATGGTTCGGCCTGTTATGCAGGTGCCACCCAGAGGTGGATAACTACAGCATCACAGCTCCTTTCTAAAGCAACCCTGAAAGATACCAGCAAAGGGAAACCTGCACAGTGGGCAAAACTTCAGGCATATCTGGGGCTCAGGGTTGGTCTCTGCTGTGGGCAGATCGGCATTGAGCAGCAGCTGTAGCCATGTCAGCCTTGGTGAGTGGAAGGCCATGCTGCCGAGCTCATCCTAACCTCCATTTCAGCCATCATGGACACTGTTCATGGGCCCATTAAGAGTAACGTGGATTTGCGTGTCATCCTTGCGCAGGGGCCATGCTAATCTTCTCTGTATCGCTCGCAAATTTGTGAAGCGTTCCAAATTAAAAAAAAAAAGAGTAACAGGGATAGTTAGAGAAGACGCTGACTCTGCTCCCTTCACAGCCAGAGACTTGCAGCAGTGGGCCCACAATCACGGCCACTGGTCTTACCATAGTCCCCACCACCCTGAAGCATCTGGCCTGAAAAGGATGGAATGACCTTTTGAGAACAGTTACAGCAGCAGTTAGGTGACAGCGGGCTGCAGGGCTAGGACAGAGCTCTCCAGAAGGCAGTACATGATTTGAATCTGCATCTAATATAGGGTACAGCTTCTGCCATCGCCAGGATCCATGGGTCCAGGAATCAAGGGGTCAAAAAGGGAATTGTGCCATGTACGATCATCCCTAGTAACCCACTAGGAAAATGTTTGCTTCCTGTTCCCTCTGCCCTAAGTTCTGCTGGCCTAGAAGTTTTGGTTCCAGACTGGGAACTGGCATCTCCTGCCAGGAGCCACAACAAACATCCATTTGAACTAGAAGTTGAGACTTCTCCTGGCTCCTTTGGGTTTCCGATGCCCTTAAGCCAGCAGGCAAAGAAAGGAATAACAACTGGTCCAGATTAGCAGAGGGGAATAGGATTGCTTCTCCACAGTAGAGGTAAGAAAGATTAGCTCTTCTAAACTTAGTGGCGCATGCCTATAATCCTAGCGCTTGTGGAGGTAGAAGCAGATGGAGTTCTGTGAGTTCAAGGCCAGCCTGGTCTACAAAGTGAGTCTAGGACAGCCAAGGCTACACAGAGAAACCCTGTCTTGAAAAACAAAACAAACAAACAAACAAAAAGAATGTCCCTCTAGGAGCATTGCCATCTAGTCTAACATCCATGATGCATTTGCAGCTCTATGAAGGATAGTTACATCGTGTCACGTGTAATTATGACCTGGCTATTGTTTTCGTTTGGAAATTAAGAATGGCCTAAGAGGCCAGGAGGTGGTGGTGCACGCCTTTAATCCCAGCCCTGGGGAAGCAGAGGCAGGTGGATCTCTGTGAGTTCGAGGCCAGCCTGGTCTACAAAGCAAGCCCAGGAGCGGTAAGGCTACAACAGAGAAGTCCTGTCTGGAAAAACAAAAGAAGACAAAAACAAAAACAAAAAACAAACAAAACTGCATACGTAGCCTGGCATGGTGGCGCAAGCCTGCAATCCCAGTGCTGGGGTGGCAGAGGCAAGCAGACTTTAAGGCCAGCAGGGTCTACATAGGGAGTCTCAAAAAATAAAAATAAAAATGGCATAAGTAGATATAAGCAGATACATCAAGTTGACAAGGGGTCAACATGTGATGGCTATTCTTAGTTGTCAACTACAATTAACTAAAACCCAAGCAGGTAGGTACATCTGTGACTTTTTTTTTCCTTAATTAATCATGTAAAGTGGGAAAACCCCCTTCTAATCAGAATCTTGTCGCTTTCTTTTTGTTTTGTTTTTTTCAAGGCAGGGTTTCTCTGTGTAGGCCTGGCTGTCCTGGATTTTGTGGACCAGGCTGGCCTCAAACTCACAGCACTCTGCCTGCCTCTGCCTCCTTTGTTGCTGGGATCAAAGGCGTGAGCCACCATGCCCAGCTGGAAAATATTCTTTTAATCCAGATCTCTCAAGGTAGAAGACCTGCATATTAATCTGGGCCACACCTTCTGCTGGCAGCCTATAGAAAGGACGTGGAAGAAGGCAGCTCGCTCTCTCTGCCTGCTTGCTCTTGCTGGCAAGTCCGTTCTCTCACTGACGTTAGAGCCCAGCTCATCCGTCCGGCCTGCAGACTGAACAACTCCTGGATTCCTGGACCTTCCATTGGTGGACAGCATTGCTGAACTAGCTGGACCACAGCCTGCAAGGCTTCCAAATACACACATATCTCCTGTTCCTCCATAGAACCCTGACTGATAGAACACCTTTCTATTAATGCTTAATTCCATCTTTTTCTAAGAAAGGATCTTGGGCTACTGATTTACATGCCTCTGTCTCAAAATGCAAATCTAAATAATAACTCAAAGACTAGTCAATCCCACCATTATCAAGTCTGTTTCCTAACTGCTACCATGGCAAAAATAGTAAGTTTGTGAAAGGATACATAAATTATCCTCTCTGCTCTTCTCCCAAAAATGTTTGTGTGTGTGTGTGTGTGTGTGTGTGTGTGTGTGTGTGTGTGTATTTTTTAATAAAAATTTGAAAAGTAAAGAGGCTGGATGTACAGGCTCCCATTGTAAAGAACAGATCCAAGAAAAGCTAAAGGGAAAAATATATAAAGGGAATGTAAAACTCAGTCTCTCCTGATACCAGAATCAGAAACAAAGAACTTTTCCACATAGCTTTTTCTTGACCAAGCTTAATGGCACCTGCAACATAAACTGATGAGAATGAGCTCTTCAACATAAACCTGGCCAAAATAATGTTTCAAATTTGCCAACCTACTTGGTATGATCCAGTTTTTCCACGCTTGCTATTTAGCTGTCAACTTAGACAGGGCCTTCCTATCCATCCAGTTCAACATATATGCAGCCTGGCTGTCTCATCCCTGTCTAGCTAAACCCTGCTTCCCAAGAGTCCATGTGTGTCCCACACACTTCAGAAACCCAGCCTTCCCTGTGTTAAGTCTCAGGCATCTCCACTCATAAATTGCCAGAAGACTTGTAAAACAAAAACAATGCTTTTAGTTACATAATAGTAACTTACACAGCTTCTGTCTTAAAAATAGAAATTGGTAGAGTTCTAGCTTAGCATATACAAAGCCCTGGGCTCAATCCCCAGCACACACAACATAGAGCATGCTGGTGCACACCCATAAACCCAGCACTCCAGCCGTGAAGGAAGAGGAGTAAGAGCTCAAGAGTAGCCTACACCAGCTGGAGAGACAGTTCAGTGGTTAGGAGCACAGGCTGCTCTCACAGAGGACCCAGGTTCAACTCCCAGCACCCACAGGGCAGTCTGTAACTCCAGTTCCAGGGGATCCAATGCCCTCATATAGACACATGTAGGCAAAACACCAATGTACATAAGATAATAAATGAACTATAAGAAAAAACACCTATTTAAAACAACAGCCTAAGCCAGGCGTGGTGGCGCACGCCTTTAATCCCAGCACTTGGGAGGCAGAGGCAGGAGGATCACTGTGAGTTCGAGGACAGCCTCGTCTACAAAGTGAGTCTAGGACAGCAAGGCAAGGCTACCCAGTGAAACCCTGTCTCAAAAAACCAAAACCAAAACAAAACAACAATCAGCCTATGCTACATAGCTTCTTTCAGGCCGACATGGGCTACACAGGGCCCGATGTAGGCTCAATTTTCTTAACCAATATATTTTATTACAAACTTATTAACAGAGCGTATGTCACTTATAACCCAACTAACCTAAACAATAGGAAAAGAGGATTAAAGAATACAATAACAAAACTGTAACTCAGTTCCGAGGAATGATTCTCCTGGCGTAATCAGCAGGATTTCTTCTGCTGGAACCTGGAGTAACCAGAACCCCGAACCTCAGCAGGAGCCGGAGCCCCAAAGCCTTCCCCCAAGTGGTTCTCTCTAGGAGTATCTCGAAGTGGAGCCATGAACAGCCAAAACAAGCCCAAGTCTCCAAAGGCCCCGCCTCCTGTAGAGCCCGTGAGCTCTGACCCCAGCCTCCTGTCCTGTAGCGCCCGTGTGCTCTGACCCCAGCCTCCTGTCCTGTAGCGCCCGTGTGCTCTGACCCCAGCCTCCTCTCCCTTTAAGCTCTCTTTGCCTTTATTTCCCACCATGCTGTTCCCTGCTGCTGCTTCAGCCAAACTGTCCTTTTGCCACCCTGAAAATGCCAAGCATCTTTCCACTCTTCTGCTTGAAAAGCTCTCTATGTGGACCCACAGTGAACTGTCTCCCCTCCTTCAGCTCTTGGCTCAAATACCACCACCTTCAGGTATTACCCTTTGTGTGTACCGCATACCTGAAGCTGGGAATTCTGAGAAATCCACACTCAGAGAGTACACATAGGAGTAATCTGAAAGCTGTTTTCTTTTCTCTCTCTTTCTTTTTTTTGTTGTTGTTGGTTTTTGACACAGGATTTCTTTGTGTAGCCTTGGCTGTGCTGGAGAAAAGCTGTTTTCTATAGAAACATCTATAAAAATATGTCTGTTACAAAACTATTTGTATCAGCTACTGGGCTGTTCTACAGCTTTTATTACCTAAGATATATTATGTGAATGGCAGGACAGTATTTACTCACTGTAATTCACAGCTAAGCTTTCTATAACTTGAATGGCCACTGTATAAAGCCCTATCTATTCCTTCCTTCCATTTATTTACTTACTTAATTATTGGTTGGCCTCCAACTCAGAGATCTGGCTGCCTCTGGCTCCTGGGTGCTGGCATGACAGCAGTGTGCCGCTACACTCAGCCTCCTATTCCTCTCTGTAGCTCAGGAAGCTACATGAGCTCAATCATGAATCCAGTCCTTCTTTTTGTTTGGCTCTTGTACACACATGATTTATCAAAATGTTTGGGTTTTCTCCTGTTAATTTGTCTTATGTCAAGTTAATTCACATTCTAGCCAAAGAACCTCAATAGGTGAGGGGTGAGCTATTTTTCATTCCGGTACATCTTGGTTGTCCACTTTTTTTGATCACTCTTGAAGTTTCATTCCCTTATCTGTGTATTTACTTACAGGGGATGGGGCATGCCATGGCACACATGGAAGTCAGAGGTCACCTTGCAGAGTTAGCTCTTCCCTCCCACTATGTGGGAACCAGAGACCTAACTCGGGATGACAGCATGCACCTTTCCTAGCTGAACCATCTTGCCAGGCCCTTTGATTACCATTTTTATTTATTTTTTTATTTTTTTTAATATTTTATTTAATTTTAATTTATATATGTTGGTGTCAGATCTTGGCGTTACAGACAGTTGTGAGCTGCCATGTGGGTGCTGGGAATTGAACCCGGGTCCTTTGGAAGAGCAGGCAGTGCTCTTAACCGCTGAGCCATCTCTCCAGCCCTGATTACCATTTTTAAAGTACTGCCCCACCCTGCCTTGCCGGGCATTCTCTAGGAACCAATCTGCCTTATTTTCCTTATTTTCTTCAGAGTACCTACTATCAGCTGATGTATCACAGACAGAGAGAGACACACATAGACACACACTGGAAACCACTTTGATCTTCTGGAACAGCAGCAAGAGCTCTAAAACACTGTGCCATCTCTCCAGCTCCCGAGGCACATAGTATCTATAGACTGCTGTGCCATATGCACTCACTCCATCATTGACTAAAATGTCATACAACTGTGTGTGTGTGTGTGTGTGTGTTTGCACTCAGCTTAGCTTGTATATATATGAACACGAGCATGAACATGCATTTGGAGGCCACAGGTAAACCCTGGGGATTGCTCCCCAGAAGCTATCTCCCTTACTGGTCTGGAAGAAAACTACTAGGCTAGAGTGGCTGGCTCAGAAACCCCCTTGTCTCTGCTTTCCAGCTTTGGGATTACAAGTGCACACCACTATGTCTTGCTTTTTTTTTTTTGGTTTTGTTTTTTGAAACATCTTTTCTGTGTATCATTGGGTTTCCTGGAACTCACTCTGTAGAACAGGCTGGCCTTGAACTCAGAGATCACCTGCCTCTGCCTCCCAAGTGTCAGGATTAAAGGCGTGTGTCATCACTGCCTGGGTCAAACTTGGATTCTTTTTTTGTTTGTTTGTTTTTCGAGACAGGGTTTCTCTGTGTAGCCTTGGCTGTCCTGGACTCACTTTGTAGACCAGGCTGGCCTCGAACTCACAGCGACCCACCTGCCTCTGCCTCCCAAGTGTTGGGATTAAAGGCGTGCGCCACCACGCCCGGCCAAACTTAGATTCTTATGCTAGCATAGCAAGCATTTTACAGACTGAGCCTTAGCCTCCATTACAGTTTTTGTTTGTTTGCTTTTTGTCTTTCCACTAGAATGAACTACATGAGGCAATAACTTAGTTTTGCTTGGTATTTGTTTCCCAGTGCCTAGAAGAGTCGGGGCTCAATAATTTGGTTAGAGGAAGCTCCCACCATTAATAGTCTGGTTTGCTAAGGTCTTTTCCTCAGATCCTCAGTCCCAGTGCTCTGGGTTGAGATAACCAATGTGAGCAAGATGTGGACTATACCTCAGCTCCTGAGAGAGTACAGCTGTTAGAAACGCCTTCTCTGCAGCAACTTAAAACTACCAGTTAGCTTAACTTCCTTTAAGCAAAATGCTGGGGACCTCATATATAAGATGAATAACAAACTGGTGGCAATTTGTCTGGATCTCTCCTTCCCTAGGTGAAACAAAACCCCAGGGGGACTATCTGTATCCCTCCATGCCCAATGGAGGCGGGGAAGACACACTGTGAGTTGCACAGACAACAGAGGATCCAGAGTGAGTCCTGCAAGAAAAGAGGAGGAGTCCTAGGGAGGAGCCTCCAGGCTGGGGATGGAGACAGCAACCTTGGTAGACCAAGGTTGTTGAGGGTGCTGTTTCTATTGCAGAGCAGATCACTGGTGATTACCCTTAAATCTAACCACACTAAACCAGACAAATCAGCGACTGCAGAAAAGCAAGACTCGATGTAAGCTGAGGGCTGGGGAAAAACCAAGAGGAGAATGGCACCCGAATCCACCAGCCTTGAGACAGGCGTCTGCTAGGAGAAGGGGTCGGCTAACAATACTGCTTCACTCAGCCCAAACAAAACTGGTGGTTGCCCACAAGAAAGTCAGGAATTTCTCCAGGTTCCACTGGGCCCTAAAAAGTACCCGGGTAATTTTCAAGCAGAAGGTGAAGAGCCCCATGTGGCTGCTGGGGACATTGTTTTAGGGAGTCTGGAAAACCCTGTGATGGCAAAAAGACTTTTAAGAGCCACTTAAAAAAGGATACTGAGAAGAAGTGGGTGTTCCAAGGGGGAGCCCCTCAGACACTTCTACTCCATTTGAGACCTGAATGAGATTACTAAAAATTTCTGCAGATTTTATCTGATTTAAAAGCATTTTGTATTTATTACTTAAATTCCTTTGTTACAGATACAAATTCAAAGCACAGGAATTTGATCCCAGGATTTTTGAAGGTGGCCCCATCTTGCCCAAGACGCTGCCCGTTAAGCCTCTTACTCAGCTTGTTGGTTTTGATTTGGGAATTGAGAAACGAATTCGGGAGCGAGAGGCAAAGAAAAAACCAGAGGATGAACACTTCGAATTTCATTCCAGACCTTGCGCCACTAAGATCTTGGAAAATGTTTTGGTAAGAATACTTGGGGTGTCCTGAGGTGACCCAGAAGTGTTCAAGTTGATGCTGTGACCAGGACACCAGCGCATTGGGCTGCGGATGACAAAGAGATGCAGCAGGAGTGGATTTGCTCTTAGACTGTAAGTAGGTCTAGAGAGAGAGGCAATGTGTGGCTAAAATGCAGACTGATCGGAACATGTGTGCTGAAAAGAGATGCAGTTTAAAGGGCTCAATTCACAGGCCTTGCATGGTATTTGGTTTGCAGTACGGGAGTCTGGGGATCTCGGTTCATCTTGGTTGCAGATCTGGAGGGTAACAAGTCTGTAAAACAAAATTGCAGACATCTGCTTAGTTCCCCAAGATACAGGTCACGTGGAAGTGCTGAGTCAACTAGATAGAAATGGATGAACAAGAGAACCTGGCTTTGTAGGATCAACTCAGCTTATGCCAATCAACCTGACAAATGTTCCCTCCCTTCCTCCTTTTTTTTTTTTTTTTTCCAGACAGGGTTTCTGTGTAGCCTTTGCTGTATTGGACTCACTCAGTAGACTAGACTGGCCTCGAACTTACAGTGATCCACCTGCCTCTGCCTCCCAAGTGCTGGGATTAAAGGCATGCGCCACCACCACCCAGCTCCCTATCACTCTTATTGAAGGATAGTTTTTAGACAAATTCTTCTGCCATCTCTGCACTCTGTCTGAAGGGCCCTTACCACTCCATAGCCCTTTCCATTGACAACAGCAACTGTTTTACTTCTTGTTCACTATGTTTTTATTACCAGACCTTTACTGAGTAACTCCCAACTTTATGAGTTTCACAAAAAACATCTGTATCAAAGCATCCAGGCCACCACACACAGCAAGTGAGATGGAAATGTCAGCATGGTGGATCACATCTGCAGTCCGAGCATTTAGGAAGCTGAGGCAGAAGGATCAGTTTATGGCCAGTTTATACTACATTTCAACTTCCAAAGCGACCTCACTATAGAACTACACCAAAGAGAGGAAGAAAAAAAAAAAAAGGAAAGTTAGATAGTCGACTGGGGAAAGTTAGAGAAAGTCAAGAGGCAGACAGAGAGAAAACAACCATGCCAACACATCATTAGAGCAGTAGTTCTCAGCCTTCCTAACGCTGTGACCCTTTAATACAGTCCTCACGTCATGGTGACCCCAACCATAAATTTATTTTTGTTGCTACTTCATAACTGTAATTTTGCTACTCTTACGAATTGTAATGTGTTTTCCAATGGTCTTAGGTGAACCCAGTGAAAGGGCCGTTTGACCCCAAAGGGGTCCCAAGGGTTAGAACCACTGATTTAGAGCATTACAAACACTCACAGGAGGTATTGGTTTCCCTGGTCAATAACAACCTTATCAATTTTCATAATTACTTAGAACAAATCTAATTCATTCACTGGCTTCTCTTTTTAAACAATCTGATTATGAAGCCTTGGCTAGGTGAGAACTTAATTCCATGAGGATTAAAAAATTCACTATGTTCATAATATAAAATATTAGAATATAATAGCAATATTAAAAATACCGTATTTAAGTAGGGCGCGGTAGCACACACCTTTAATCCCAGAACTCAGGAGGCAGAGGCAGGCAGATCTTTGTAAGTTCCAGGCCAGCCTGGTCTACAAAGTGAGCCCAGGACAGCCAAGGCTACACAGGGAAACCCTGTCTCAAAAAACAAAACCAAAAACCAAGAAATGGTATTTAAGGAGAACACAGCACCACAGCGGTGGAGTGCTTGCCTAGCTGAATCACCAGCACTACAGTAAGAAGAGAAAAACTGCATTTAAAGCAACTCATGTGGCCACCTTAAAAAAGTGCGAAACAATGCGTAATAGAAAATTTGTAGATACGAACCCTTACCTCCCAAATGCTGAGGTTACAAGCATGCACAACCAACCCAGCTTTGTTACAGGATGTTTTATCTCAATGTGATTGATCCCTCAGATTGTATTTGATCCCTGTATGGTCCCTCAGATTGTGAACTGTAAAAACCTATCTTTTGTTTGGCGTGGCTGAGTCCTAGCACACACCTTCAATCCAAGATCTTCCTGGACACAGGGTTTAATAAAGTTAAAGCCAGCTGACAGGAATCAGAGAGCAGAAGGGGTCTTTGGCATTTTCCACTCTCGGGATTTTAGCTTTAGTTCTCAGGCTCTTAGCTCTCTAGCGCCCCAGCTCCTTGACATTTGGCTTTTTGGACTTTGAGCTAGCAAGGCTTTGGCCTTGGGGTTTTTGACCTTTTCTTCCTGGGTTGTCAACTGAGCTGGTGAGACTTTTGGGCCTTCTCCATCGGGGCGTGAGCTGGGTGCTTTCTCTGCCTTTCTGAGCTAGCAGGTTTTTCACCCAGCATCTGGTTCCTGTGTCTTTATTGGTAAAATAGAACGATCTGGGATTCTCATTTAAAACAATACTGCTTAGCCATATTCTCCTGATAGCTTGGTTTTACATTGTTTTGAGTCTTTAGACTTTACCTTCTTGCAGAACTTGTTTTTGTAAAAACAAAAACAATTGAAATCCTTTCATCTGTTCACCTTCAAATCTATACAAACTTGTCAGCATTGACTCTTTCAACCAGGTGTGATGGTGCGTGAATGTAATCCCAACACTTGGGGAGGCAGAAACAGGTGGATCTCTGTGAGCTTGAGGCCAGCCTGGTCTTCAAAATGAGTCTAGGACAGTCAAGGCTACACAGAGAAACCCTGACTTGAAAGTAAAAAAAAAAGGGGGGGGGGGTTGAAGGGAGCTAGAGAGATGGCTGAGAGGTTAAGAGCACTGACTGCTCTTCCAGAGGTCCTGAGTTCAATTCCTAGCAACCACATGGTGGCTCACAGCCATCTGTAATGTAATCTGATGCCATTTTCTGCCCTATAAGCGTACATGCAGGACATAATAAATAAATCTTTTTTTTTAAATAGAGAAAAAACAAGAACAAAGAAACAAACAACAATCCCTCTTGCTGTGCCAGTGACTGTGGAAGCGGCTCCAGTCAGTGAGGTGCTGGTAGGAAACTTACTCTCCTCCTTCTTGTTCCTCAGGTGATATCTATTAGGGGTTCGTCTGTGGAAAGCTTCAACCTGCTGTGCAATGGGCACATATGTAGACGCCGCTTCATCAAATGTTCTTTTCTTTCCTTTGGACAGATTGAAAGGCTTAACGATAGTACATCCTTTAGTCACTCGGGCCTGTGAAGAGAGAAGTTGTTCAGCAACTTAAGTGAGATCTACCGCAAGCCACGTGCTCACACAGGTGCTCGACCGGAATCCTCACAGCTAGTTTACCAATCCTTTATCATTTTTCTTTTTGAAAAATATAGCACTTAGGAGATTGTTTGGCCATAGTACATATGCAGTTTCCCCCAAGTATATAAATGTTTGGAACCCATCAAGAGTAAGTGTTCTTAAAAGTCAAGGGGAGGGGGAGTCTAGCACAGTAGTGCAGGCCCTGTAATCCGAGCACTCGGGAGGCAGAGGCAGGCAGATCTCTGTGAGTTCGAGGCCAGCCTGGTCTACAAAGGGAGTCCAGGACAGCTAAAGCTACACAGAGAAACCCTGTCTTGGAAAAAGAAAAAACAAAGGGAGGAGAAAGAAAAGGGAAACACACACACACACACACACACACACACACACACCCCCATGGGGTGCTGGGCTGCTATTCCAGGTCAGACAGAAGCCTAACTTCTCTCCATGCATAACCTCAAACTGACTGATGCAACAGCCTTCTTCACTGAGTATCATTAATTTTTTAATCTATTTTTCATGAGTTGTTTTAGACAGGTCTCTCTGTGTAGCCCTGGCTGACTTGGAACTCACTATTTAGACCAAGCAGCCTTGAACTCACAAGAGATCTATCTGCCTCTGCCTTCCCAAGTGCGAAGATTAAAGCCTTGCTCCATTATGCCTGGCTGGATCATTAATTAAACTGATCGGAACAGGAGCAAAACTCAAGGACATCATTTCTAAAGCGGCAGCACCAAATTCAGGGTTTAAGGCTGACCCAGACCAGCCAGTGTCCAGCCTCATCTCAATAAAAGGCAATGGTGACTATGAATGCGAGCAGCTCACTAGTCCTGGAATGTTGACTTGGGACCATCATTGCTTCTGGTGGAGCCCTGCTAATGAACGGGACACACGCATGATCTATAGGCATTCACAGAGACAAAACACACATACACATAAAATAAACAAGTAAATAAAAGGAGGAGGGCCTGGAGAGGAGGCTCAGTGGTTAAGAATACCTGCTCTTCTTCCAGAAGACCTGAGTTCAATTCTCAGCACCCACATCAGGTGGCTCAGAACTACCTCTAACTCCCAGCTGTCCAGGTGAAGATCCAACGCCCTCTCTGGCCTCCACCATCACCCACAGACACATGGCATACACTCACCAGACACTTAGGTCTAACCATAAATAATAAAAAGGAAATAAAACTTTGCCTGACGTCAGGAGTGGTAGTGCCAGCTCACCATCCCATTACTGGGGAGGTGGAGGCAGGAGGATCAGGAGTTCAAGGTTATCCTCAGCTACACAGCAAGCTTAAGGCAAGCCTCGACTGAGACCCTGTCTTTAAAAACAAAAACAAAAACAAAACCAGGCTCTAAGGTAAGAGTGTCTATTTAAATTAAAAAAAAAAAGACAAATGGTGGTGGTGCATCCCTTTAAACCCAAAGGAGGAGTCAGAGGCAGGCAGATACTCTGAATTTGAGGACAGCCTCGTCTACAAGGCAAGCCCAGGACAGCCAAGGCTACACAGAGAAAGGTCCTGGATTCTATAGAAAAGCAGGCTGAGCAGGTCATGGGGGAAACAAGCCAGTAAGCAGTGCCCCTCTATGGCCTCAGCATCAGCTCCTGCCTCTAGGATCCTGTCCTGTTTTGGTTAGTTGCTGACTTCCTTGAAGCAATGTGGAAGTGCAATCCAAATAGATCCTTTCCTCCCCACACATCACAGCGATAGAAACCGTGATTAAAGCAGTCTGTATATTGGTGGGTGGGTGGGTGGGTGGGTGGGTGGGTGTGTGTGTGTGTGTGTGTGTGTGTGTGTGTGTGTGTGTGTGTGTGTGTGTGTGTTGTCAGCATTCCTTATTCCTAGGAGTTTTCTGTTAGGCTTGAGGCCTCCTGAGCTTTCCCTCACCCGTGCTAGCATTTCTACTGTGGTCATCCTCGTTTAGCTCCTGTTGGTGAGCTCGTGTGTACCTTCTGACAGTCCTAGGAGAGAACTCCCTGATGCAGTGGCTTGGCGCAGACCTCTCATAGTGTGTCCCGTTCATTAGCAGGGCTCCACCAGAAGCATTTGTAGTCACCGCTGTCTTTTGTTTGAGGTGAGGCCACGAGGCCGGACTTTCCCACCTGTTTCGGCCCTGAGCCTGAGGTGCGGGAAAAGGCCTCTACAAATTTGCCACACATAACTTTATGTGCTTTGTGTCCCATGTTAATCTTTACACAACTTGGTAACATGCATTCCCAAAGGAGTGACTTGTTGGCAGTCACAGAGTTCATAAGGAATTTGTATCTATCTTGATTCAAGGAGTAAGCTTCCCTCAACCATCCTAGTGTAAATAATGCTCACCACGCTACAGCTGAGTCCTACTGAATTAGTAATAATACCGTTGCCTGTCGACTTACAGGAGATGAGGGATGCTTTCGAAGTTCTGACATGAAATTCACTTCCTTATACTCTTCCTGGTTCTTGGGATGTTGTTTGATTCGCTCATCTGTGAGGAAGTGAAAGTCAACTGTTTTGGTGACCTGGCTCACAGGTTTCTTCACAGGTTGCACTGAGGAACAGAGTAAAACACACAGTTAACATTAAGAACAGAGAACATTAGTGAGTCCCTTTGCAACTGTAATCCTTTCTGTATTTCTGTTACTGTGGATCTAGGTTTTATGTCTGAGTTCTATTGGGTTTGAAGGCCTTTGTTCAGATGCAAACTAGGTAAGGAAAATGAACCCTTCTGCTAGGACAGGAGATAGTCATAGCTTTGATAGTCATGACCTCACCTGTTTTTTTAAAAGTAGTGTTAGAGATGGAACTCAGGGCCATACAAATTCTAGTCAACATTCCATACCACTGAAAATCCAACCCCTACGGACGCTGTAGACTGACTTTAAAAGCAAAAGTTAACTCAAACTCTCTAAAAGGGGGCTCTATAAAGTCCAAGGTACTTTTCCATCCAGTAAGCAGGACTCTTTAGCTTTGGTGCCACCAACACCGCTATGCCAGAACACAGCAAGTCTGAGCTCTTCACTCAGTTATCCTTTTCCTTCTAACTGCAACTGAATTTGATGGAGGTTTTTGTTTGTTTGTTTAGGATTTATTTTTATGTATATGTGTCCTCTGTTTTCCTGCACACCAGAAGAGAGCATCAGATTCCATTACAGATGGTTGTGAGCCACTATGTGCTTGCTGGTAATTAAACTCAGAACCTCTGGAAGAGCAGCCAGTGCTCTTAAGCGCTGAGCCATCTCTCCAGCCTCTTTTTTGTTTGTTTTTTCCAAGAAGCCCTCATAGTTAAGACTCAAGTGACCTGGCCCTGCGAGAGAAAGCTTCTTGAATTCTTCATTCTTTCTCCGCATCTCCACCACCTCCTGCTGCATTGTTTCAGTCTTTTCTCCAACTCCTGTTCTTCAGTACTCTTTAGAACCTTCTGCCTGGAAACAGAAACAGCAAGAGAGAAGAAAGGAAAAGAAGCATTCAGTAATCCAAAGACCAATGCTACTGAGTAGACTGTATGTATAACCTATGATCTATCAAAACCAAAAGGTTTATCTACCAACAACACATGTTGGCTTAATTAGGTAACATTATGAAAAGGCGTGGTGACGCAGACCTCTAATCCCAGTACTGGAGAAGCAGAGGCAGGTGGATCTCTGTCAGGGGTCTAGGGGAGGGGAAGAGGGCAGAAGAGGGAGGGAGGGTGGGAACAGGAAGATAAGAGAGAGGGGATCACCATCATGATATAATGTGAATAAAATAATTTTTAAAAGTTTGAAAAACTAAAAAAAAAAAAAAAAAAGTTTAAAAATATAAAGGATGTCTGGAGAGATGGCTCAGAGGTTAAGAGCACTGTCTGCTCTTCTGATCCTGAGTTCAATTCCCAGCAACCACATTGTGGCTCACAACCATCTATAATATGATCTGATGCCCTCCTCTGGCCTGCAGGCAAACACTGTGTATTTAATAAATAAACCTTTAAAATATAAAAATAAATAAATAAATAAAACAAATAAATAAAATAAACTAAAAAAAAAAAAACTAGAGGAATTTTAGAGGTCTATTGGACAGCATGGTGAACACAGAAATAATATATTAAAACTACGATGATGATTCTTCAGTCTTCACAATATAAAACCATGTTAAGAATCTGAGACACAGGGACTAGGGTGAGGGTTAGGGACTAGGCTCAGCAGTTAAGAGCGTTTACTGCCATGCAGAGCACATGGGTTCAGGTCCTAGCATCTACATGGAAGCTCACAACCATCCTTAACTTCAGTTCCAGGGGAGCTGACACCCTCTTCTGGCCTCCATAGTACCCACACAAATGTGGTACATCAGAAAACACTTACATGCATAAATAAATAAATCTTTTAAAAAAGACCATGCATGGTGAGGACATAGACCCTCTGCTCAGGTGTAGTAGACAGGCAGCACAGTCTCCTGGTGGTCCCACATATGAGGAGTAGGGGTTGCCCCTGACAAGGACTCTGTGCCCCCTGGCACAGAAGAAGACACAGGAAGTCCAAATGAGATTTGATAGGCTTAGGTCAGACGATAGGGGAAGAGGGCTCCCCCTTTCTGAGGACAGCGGGATGAGAGGGGATGAGGGAGGGAGGGAGCTACAAACAAGATGTAAAGTTAAAAAAAAAAGCAGCAGCAGCAGCAGGCAGGTATGGTGGCTCACGCCAGTAATTCTAGCACTCGGGAGGCAGAGGCAGACAGATCTCTGTGAGTTCAAGGCCAGCCTGGTCTACAGAATGAGTCCACGACAGCCAAGGCTACACAAGAAACTGGGTCTCAAAAAAAATTAAAATAAATTAAAAAACAAAAAATAAAATAAATAAAAACAAGGACTGTTTGAGGGCTGGAGAGATGGCTCAGACGTTAAGAGCACTGACTACTCTTCCAAAGGACCTGAGTTCAATTCTCAGCAACCACAAGATGGCTCACACCATCTATAATGTAATCTGATGCCCTCTTCTGGCATGTAGCTGTACATGCAGGCAGAGCACTATACATAATAATAAAAAAATCATTAAAAAAAAAAAATCTAAACCGGGCATGGTGACACATGCCAGAATTCCAGGACAACTTGGTCTACAAAGTGAGTCCAGGACAGCCAGGGTGACCCAGAGAAACCCTGTCGCCAAAAAACAAAAAACAAAACAAAACAAAAAAAAAGGTCTAAGGTTTTGGACATAACAGTTTGGTTTGACTATTCCACCATCACTTTTAGATTATAACATTGTACCACATAAAATATTATAAGTAGTCAATTTACAAAACTTAAAAATAGAGTTGGGTTTGGAGGTACATGCCTTTAATCCCAGCACCTAGAAGGCGGAAGCAGACAGATATGAGTTTGAGGCCAGCCTGCTGTACAGAGAGCAAAGCCACACAGAGAAACCCTGGCTCAAAAAACCCAAAAGATGAATAGAAAATAATTTGATGCTTATATATTGTATCAACTAGATATGAAGCAATTTAAAGTTATGAGGAGGCAGATGCGGGCTCGGCATGAAGCTTTGTAGGCAGCATTTACTACCATGTGCAAAGCTTAATTTAAATTCCTGTGCCACACACACCAGCTGGGGTGCTGCAGAGCCAAACTCTCAGCACCAGGGAGGTGGAGGCAAAACAAACACAAGCTCAAGGTCATCCTAGGCTCATGCAAGATCAGCCTATGCTACAAAAACAAACAGGGATGGCATTGAAAAGCTTTTTGCTATTTAATTTCAGATATAAAATTGGCGATAAGTATTTTTGGGAGGGAGGAATTTCGAGACAGAGTTTCTCTGTGTAGCCTTGGCTGTCCTGGACTTACTTTGTAGACCAGGCTGGCTTCGAACTCACAGGGACCCACCTGCCTCTGCCTCCCGAGTGCTGGGATTACAGGAGTGTGCCACCACGCCCGGCTAGATATCTTTTTTGTTTTGTTTTGTTTTGTTTTTTGACACAGGATTTCTTTGTGTAGCCCTGGCTGTCCTGGAATCACTTTGTAGACCAGGCTAGCCTCACACTCACATCGATAGATACACCTGCCTCTGCCTCCAGAGTTCTGGGATTAAAGGAGTGCACAACTATGTCTGGCTCTGGCAATAAATATAAACCATTATCTATTAAAGCATAAATAAGACTTTTCAGAAAAACTTGAAATCATCTCTTGGCAAGTGAATAAACGACACCCCACAGTTGATTACCGGCTAAGATCAGGTACACTTACTGGGTAAAGGCAAAGAAGCGCAAGGAGGCCTGTACGCCGAGGTGGTGAGAGCCTGCACTCATCCTGTGCTGTGTGTGGATTTTAAACTAGCGTCTGTGCTCCCTGCTTACCATCCCCGTACCCTTCAGGTCACAGGCAACTTTTAAGAGTTTCCCAGATGGCTGTGTGCCGACTGGCTTGATGACAGACCTATTTCTAACATATTGTACTTACTCGGAAGCTTACTCTGGGGAGGAATTTACCTTGCAGGTGGGGCAGCAGACACAGCATGCCTGCCCTTGGCTTTCTCCAGGCCTTCTCCTTCACCCTTTCTTGAAGTAGCTGGAACACTGCCTTCTTCCTCTTCCTCCGGTTTCTTTTTATGAGCACTTGAGTTCAAAATGAACAGAAAATAAATTTCAATTTTCACCCTCATTTTGGGGGCTAACAAGATGACTGAACCACAGGGTTCTTCAGTGGCATCATCAGCTCACGCACAGAAGTGCTCCAGCAGGTCAGCCACGCGGGCTGGCCAGGCACCCAGTGGTGTTTCAGGATATACAGTAATTCTCTCCTCACTCAAATACAGAAGGCAGTGGACAGCCTTCCTGATAGCTACGCCAGCTGTTCCTTCGGGAGCAGCAGCAGTGGACCCAGCTACAAATAAGTATTGTTCTTGCTTCAGCAGCCTCTGCTGCAACTGAGAGATTCAAGTGACAACCCCAACAACTAAGATAAAATGTAAGACACAGGCTCTACGGAAGGCCTCACTTTCCTGAATGAATGCTAGCCTGCATCCCTTACAATATACTCTCTTGAGCATGGATAGGTCTAAAGATAACTGCAGTTACCATCTGATAATGAAGCTTAAGCAAAGTAAAAAAAAGAAGCTAAGAGCCAACCAAAGCCAGCGGCAGGCTAGTCTTGACCTCTCTGCAGGACACACATTATTCATACACCTTAAGAGCATTCCTTGCAGTGAAACACATGCCAGTTACAAAACAGTAATAAGCACGGCGACACAGTCTGGGCGGTCACTACCACAGGAGGGCACTTCACGACAAACCTGTAAACAAGATCTGAGTACCTTCCAGAAGGGACACAGCTAACAGCTCCCCTGACCAAAGCTATGGCCTTGGAGTTTCCCAATCTACAGGGACACCAAGCCGAATGCAGATGGACGCCCTGGTAGTTTTACTGTATAAGTCCCGACTCCCAATTCAGGAGAGAAACCCAGCCACACAGGAGGGAGTTGCAAGACAACAGGAAGCAGCCTGCTCTACTTACACCTTCATCCTCTTGTTAGGCAGGCCGTCACCATCAGAAGTGGCGCGTCTCTTTGCTTTCATTTCAACAAGGGCAACATGGTTTTTTTCTTTCTGCTCCAACTCCTTCTGAGCAGAGAGTCTAACAGATCGCCTATGGTGAAATTGATACAACATATCTTCTGATGAATGCATTCACTAGAGATATGCAAATATTCTCCAGACAGTAACAGTATGTCAACTACAAGGACAATAAAACATCTATTTTCCATTTCTAGTAATCTAATGTTTGTGAAAATTTGTCACTTACGACTATAAAAGTCTGATATTCAAATATGCTGGTGGTTTATAATTTAGACCAATAAAACTGACTTTTTAAAACACCAACAAAACAGACTAAACATATTATCCTCTCAGCATTCAGGAAAGCTAAAGAACCCGGGGTGTGGTACATGCCTCTAATCCTAGCGTTTAGGAGTGAAGGGCCAAGCATGGTGGCACGCCCTACAGGGGCAGGCAGATCTGGAGTTCAAGAGAATGAGTTCCACCTTGTCTCGAAAAACACGAACAAAAAGAGGTAGAGTTTGAAGTTAGTTCTTGGCTACACAGTGAGGACCTGCCTCAGTTTTTAAAATAAAACACTAAAATATCTGTGACTGAGGACTGGGTATAGATGAGTGTAGAAGACCTGCCCAGCAAGGACAAGGAACCAAGACTTACTTCCCCGGGGAGGAGGGAAAGAACACAGAGAGAGTGGGAGGGATAAGATAAAATATAAACACAGAAAAAGGGAAATAGAATAATAGCAAAAAAGGCCCATGACCAGGAAACAAAGCAGGGATTCCAGGACAGCCAGGGCTACACAGAGAAACTGTCTCAAAAAACTAAAAATAAAACAAAATCAACACACAAAAAAGGAATGAACAAGTTTGAGCAAGCAATTCAGTGTCTAAAGCACCTACCTATAAAGTAAAGCGGCAAGCTACAATCCAGAATCACTGAGTGAACATAGGAGTCCACAGCCCCACCACACAAGGCCGGGGAGTTCCTCTACCGTTTGAGCAGCACCAGGAACACCCACTGCTGTGGCCCCACTCTTACCTCTGAAGCTGGACAGGAGTATTTCTTGATACAGTTCCCTTAGCATTCAGAGAAGAGCAGTCATTTGATGGAATGGATTGTTTCTGAAGATTTTCCTTTTCTGTCTCTTTATAGTAAGTGTTCTCAACTATGAGAGACCAAAAACCTAGTCAGACTTCTGTAGAAGTGTTCTAAAATACTAATTAAATGTTTAGCTAGGTGGTGGTGATGCAAGTCATTAATCCCAGCACTCAGGAGGCAGAGGAGTTCAAGGCCAGCCTGTTATACAGAGTAAGTTCCAGGACAGCCAGGGTTTTGCAGAGAAACCCTGTCTCAAAAAGAAAAAAAAAGGTTAAATGGTAGGGCTAGGGCGATACTCAACAGTTAAAACCACTAGCTGCTCTTCCAGACACCTGGCTTACATTTCCAGCACCCACATGACGACTCATAACTGTCTGTAACTTCAGTTCCAAGCAAGCTGACATCTTCTTCTGGCTTTTGCAGGCAGGATGTACAATACCCAGAGACATAAAATAAAATTTTAAAAATTGAAAAGTTTAAATGGAGTTCCCCTGTAGCAGGGGACAGTGTCTCTCCAGACACCATAAGATATCAGATTGAACGTACAGAGCCACATCTACGTTATCTCTTCTCATGCTTTTGTCAGTGGGTTTCCTGTAGGTCCCGTGCAAAACCATACTCCAGGCTATTGCCACTGCTCTTAGCTCTGAGCCCTGCGCCACCCCCCGGCCCCCTGAACTTGACACTAAGACCCTGAAGACACCACACACTTGAGTCATAGAACATGGAGAAAATCGAGCTGGTATCAACCTGGGAGCCCCAACCCTACTGGCTGGCTTTCCCAGTGCTGAAGGGGAAGCAGTGTGAACCCTGCCAGCTGCAGTAACAATGGCCCTGGCAAGACACGCCCACCACTGCAACAGTGACAGAAATGTTAGGAGAATAACCAGCCACTTTCTGATTGCACTTAAAGCCCATCCAGAAAATGGAATTCATACCTGGCACCATTAGCAGGTCCAAAAACCTGTGGCTAGGGAGGCTTGGGGAGAGCCTACCACTACTACTATTCTGCTAAGTGGACATAGTATTTAACTGCCCCCTAGGTACTTGTCTTTACACCCATAGGTTAATGCCTCATCCAAAACTCAGAGAAGCTTCTTTTTTGCAATACATGGCAATTAGCAGAGACTCAGAACTGGTCAATGTGTAAAGAACAAGAGATCGTAGACTGTTCAGACCTAAACGGGGCCTCACACCACTGCCTCAAAGGCTCAGGGATCAACATAGAATAAGGGGTAAGAGCCAGAGGCAGTGGAAGACTACAGTGAGACCACATCTGTGCAGATAGGACAGAGCAGCTGCACACATGAACTCTTAGTAGCTAGGATTTTATGCACCAGACCAAGACCAAGATCAAGCCAGACGAAGCCTCAGCATGGAGGAAGAAGTGGGTCATGTACCCCTGGCAGCCGACAGCTGCCGGGAGAGGGAACGTCACTTTTCTTTAGGGCTGCTCCAGTAGGTGACCCTACACTGACGCACACAATGGCAGCACGAATAGATTCAGTAGTTTAAAAATAAAACATAAAGCCAGGTGTGGTGGCCCACGCCTCTAATCCCAGCCCTTGGGAGGCAGAGGCAGGTGGATCTCTGTGAGTTCGAGGCCAGCCTGGTCTACAAAGAGAGTCCAGGAAAGCCGGGGATACACAAAGGAACCCTGTCTTGAACCCGCCACCCCCAAAAGGAAGAAAATTTGTTTTTAAAACTCATAGACTAAGGACTAGAATGCAGCCCAGTAGTAAAGCATTTGCCCACCATTCTCAAAGCCCTACATTAAATCACCAGCACAGCAAAAAGTAAAAAGAAAAAAAACAACAACAGCTTAAAAAAAAAAAAACAGCAAATAAATAAAGGCACATAAAAAAGTACAGTCAGATATGGTGGTGCCTACAGTCTTAGCATGTGAGAGTATAGGAATCAGGGCAAGTCTGCGGACAGTCGGAGCCTCACACAGAACCTTGTCTCAGGAAAGCCATGCTTTGTTACTACATTCACCATGAACTGAAGTCATCCATTTCACTAACAAACCAAAATGACAGTCTCTGGGACTTGCAGCTCTAATCGCCACTGGCTTCCCTCAAGGCTCCCCTGTAAGCTGTTTCTCCTTACCTGCCTTCAAAGGTGTGCCAGAGCCTTGCTGAAGCGTGGCTGTCCTCAGGGAAGCTTTGCCCTGAAAAGGCTCTCCTATTCCATTCCTCCCGAGAAACCTGTTCTCCAGGTTGGCCTTCTCGTCTGTGAAACAACCAGTCAGGAAGCAAAGCAAAGGAGAATCACATATTAAAATGGGGAGTAGAGTCCCTTTCCAGCACGGTTAGCAAAACCACAGTCTAGCACTGTGCATTATAGGTCAGGAACAGACTGCAAAATCTATCCCGAAGACTTGCAACACCTAGTGTCTTACAGAGAAGGAAAGTTGCAGATTCTGTACCATTGTTAAGACACAGGGAGGGCCACACAGACATTAGCTGGCCTTATCTACCATGTAAACACATCGTGCTGCCCTTGAAGAATTTTGGTCACCAGGAACTGCAAGAGCACAAGGGACAGTTTATATTCATAGAGTGTGGGGTGTTTGAGAGTGGAGAAGAGCAAAGTTTTCTCAACAAGTTTTATCTTGGGCTCTGCTGTGACTAAAGCTGGTACAAAAACAATCTGTCCCCACAGCAGCACACTGTCAGGCTGGGGGAGCACAGCACCCCTGAACAACTACACTACTCACAGTCGATTCTGATTATAACCTTGTGAAAAGCTGAAAGAAAACAAGAAAAAGTACACTACACCTAAGATGGTTTTCTAAGTTCAGAATTATTATTTTTTTCCTTCCAGACTCTGTATGGAATCACACTGATATGCTAACGGCTCCTTTCTGTGGATATTAGGGCATAAAGAAAACTTGTTAAAAGAAACCTTCAGACAGCCGGCCGTACCTTTGGGCTGCAGTGCTGTGCGGCATGGACAGACCTCTCTGGGACAGCAGGCCCTCTGATCTACCCTTCCTTCAACAGAGCCCTCTCTCGAGAGTAACACTCAACTCCTTTCCCAAGAAACTACCAGACACCGTCTCATTTGGACTCTGTATTTTAAGTGCAGCTACAATGGTCATTTTGTTCTTACCACATATTAATGTTAATGTCTCTTAATGAAGGTGGAGACAAGAGAAAGGATAAGATGAAGAAGCCTCATCAGACACTGGATTCACTTATCCCAAGGTTATGTCAAAGTAACACCTACAAGGTGGGCGCTCGCGAGATGGCTCCTGCAGAAGAACCATTCACCAAAGACAACACAAAAATCCGTATTTTTTGGAATTATCTTTTTTCCCTTCTGTTTCTGTGGAACTGAATTGTAATCTTAAATTATGAGTAAAGATGATGTTTCCATCTTCTTATAAAAAAAAGAAAGAACGAACGAAAGAAAGAAAAACTAGGGGCTGGAGAGGTGGCTCAGAGATTAAGAGCACTGGCTGCTCTTCCAAAGGTCCTGTGTTCAATTCCCAGCAACCACATGGTGGCTCACAACCATCTATAATGTATACATAATAATAAATACATCTTTTAAAAAAAAAGAACCATTTGCTACTACAGTAAAAATATTCTGAGAGAAAGAAAGAAAGAACGAGAGAAAGAAAGAAAAGAAGAAAGAAAGAAAGGAAAAAGTAGCTGGGCAGTGGTGGTATGCACCTTTAATCCCAGCCCTTAGGAGGCAGACACAGGCAAATCTCTGATTTCTAGGACCAGCCTGATCTACAAAGAGAGTCTAGGACAGCCAAGGTTACATCCTTGTTCACTGCTGCTGACTCAAAAAACAAACAAACAAACAAAACCAAGAAAGAAAGGACGGCTAGGAGTGGTGGTGCATGCCTTTAATCCTAGAACTCTGGAGACAGAGGCAGGTGGATCTCTGTGAGTTCAAGGCCCTGGTGTAGAAAATGTGTCCAGGAAAACCAAGACTACAAGAGAAACTCTGTCTTGGGTAAGGAAGAAAGAAGGAAAAAAAGAAAGAAGGAAAGAAAGAAAGAAAGAAGGAAAGGAGGGAGGGAAGGAGGGAGGGAGGGAGGGAAGGGAAGGGAAGGGAAGGGAAGGAAGGAAGGAAGGAAGGAAGGAAGGAAGGAAGGAAAAAAATCAAGAAGGAAAAGTTTGGCCTGGTTGCTCACAGCTGTTAACACAGCGCTTCTGAGCCTGAGGCGGAGAGACGGCCCAGAGCTCTAGGCCAGTCTGGGCTACAGTCTGAAACCTTGTCTCAAAAAACCTAATTTCAAATATGAACAGACTTCTGTGGTTCGAAAGTTAGCTGTTTTCTATTAAATCATGGGTGAGAAGGTGTGGAAAAGAATGTGTAGTCCAGGTACATTTTTGCAGTATCTTGTTTTTTAATTTGTTTGGTTTTACTAATTTATTTTTATGTGTGTGGGTATTTTGCCCACATATGTGTCTGTGCACCATGTGCATGCTTGCGGCCTGCGGAGGTCTGAGGAGGAGACTGGATTCTCTGAGACTGGAGCCATAGACAGCTGTGAGCTGCCATAGCTGGTTTGGGAAACAGAGTCAGTGCTGCTACCTGCTGAGCCGTCCTTCCAGCCCTTCTTCTGCTCGTGACATGGCCTCCGCGCACAGGACCAACCCTTCACATGACAGAGAAACAGCAGCGGCGCATGCCTTTAACCACAGTGCTTTGGGAAGGCACAGGCAGCTGATCTTTGAATTCAAAAGAGCAAGTTCCAGGGTTGCCAGGGCTACACACAGGGAAACCCAATCCTGAAACACTGGGGGCGGGGGAAAGCAGAGAAAGTAGCCACTTACCAAACCATGAATCTACATTTTCAGTCTCTTGTTCAGCATCCGAAGATAAAAAATTGATAAAGTCAGTGGGAGCATCGAAAGAGTAAGTAGTTGTGACTTGTGACATTGCTCCACTAGTGCAGGAGAACAGGCTCTTCCCAGGATTCGAACATTCTACTCAATAGATCGCCCTCTGAGGAAAGAAATAGTTACACAAATTAGGTTTCCACATAAATATTAAGTATTGATCCCTACCAAGTACTTCAGTTTTATATTTCCAATTTAGAAAATCATCTAGGGCAGGGCATGGCAGGTGCATGTCTGTAATCCCAGCACTCAGGAGGCAGAAGCAAGCAGATCTCTGTGAGTTCAACATGACCCTGGCCTAGAGTGAGCTCCAGGTTAGCCAGAACTACACAGAGAAACCCTATCTCAAGAAACAAAACAGAGGGCTGGAGAGATGGCTCAGAGGTTAAGAGCACTGCCTGCTCTTCCAAAGGTCCCGAGTTCAATTCCCAGCACCCACATGGTGGCTTACAACCATCTATAGTGAAATCTGGTACCCTCTTCCGGTATGCAGGCATATATGAAGGTGAAACACTGTATACTTAAATAAATAAATCTTTAAAAAAAAAAACACAGAGGTGTGGGGGAGGTCATCTGGTAAATCCATGGCTTTTTTTCAAATCAACCTATTAAAGTTAGTTGTCTGGGAGGTTGCTTTAGTTTTTGGAATGAGAAAAAAAGAGCTAGTGAGATGGCTCAGTGGGTAAAAGTACCTGCCACCAAGTCTTATAACCTAGTTTGATCTCTAAAAGCCACATGGTGGCAAGAGAGAAAACTGACTCCTCTAAGCTGTCCTCTGACCCCCATACATACGCTGAGGCTTGCATGCACACCCACACAGATAAATAAGGGTACAAACTTTTTCCTCTTCTTTTTTTTTTCCCCTGAGACTGGGTTTCTCTGTGTCACTCTGGCTGTCCTGGACTCACTTTGTAGACCAGGCTGGGCTCAAACTCACGGTGATGTGCCTGCCTCTGCCTTGGAGTGCTGAGATTAAAGGCAGCTGCTCGGCTTCTCCTCCTCTTTTTAAAGAAAAGGCTAAGTTAGATGAGTGCCTACAATATGCCATCCAGTACTGGGTGCCGCATTCATTATTAATTTTCCCTCAATCTGTCATTTTCTTATTTCTAAGCCTTCCTCCACCTTTGTATGCACGCTCTGCCTAATAACCTAATTTCTAGAACACATCATTAACTTTTACACCTATCAATATTTACCCAAGTTCAACTAAATCTGTAAATACTTACTATGCAAGTGTCCACCCGTTACATATAAATAATTCCTCGCCACAGTGTTGGCCGTGTTCCCTCTAGAACAGTGAGCGCCCACCTTTGTATCAGCTAACTCCATAATCACTTCTCTTGGCAGACTGCAGGTTCTCAAGACAAAAGCCAGTCTCAAAGTTGTGCATATCAGTGTGCTTAGCAGAGTATCTTACGCATACAGGGTGAGACACAGTTTTGCCAAGTATAGGTTTTGATTCCTTAGAAATATTTTAGGAAAATTCTCTTCCTAGGCTACAGGTGTAGCTCAGTGGTGAAAAGCAAATTTAGTACACATGAGAATGTGAGTTTGATCTCTAACATCGAGGGGGAGAAGAAAAGAAAACAAAACAAAAAACTTCTTAGGCACCTTTGAACAAAAGCACTTCATACACATCGAAGCCACAACATGCAGAATAAGCAAAAGGCAGGAACAAGTCAGAAATACAAGCCAAGCCCCTCTGCCAACAAACCCGCATTCCACTGTGTGCAGCAAACCTAGTGACTTTAACACACATGGCTCCACCCTGCTCTAGCTCTATCTAGGTAACAAAATAGCTGAAGCAGTCTAAGTAGCCTCAAGGCCATGCTCACTGACAAATAATTGCCTAGCCTGTTTGTCCTAGAAAGCACCCTGTGACAGGCGTCCGGCACAATGCCTGCAATCCTCAGCACTCAAAGATAGAGACAGGAAAACTCTACACAAGCTAGAGGCCAGCTTGGTCTACACAGCAAGGTCCAGGCCAGCTATGGCTAACATAGCAAGACCCTGTCTCAAGAAAAGAAAAAGGGAGTCTCTCTTGAAAGATAACAATAATGTTTGTATAAAAGTTATCTCTTCTCGCCGGGCGTGGTGGCGCATGCCTTTAATCCCAGCACTCGGGAGGTAGAGGTAGGCGGATCGCTGTGAGTTCGAGGCCAGCCTGGTCTATAAAGTGAGTCCAGAGCAGCCAAGGCTACACAGAGAGACCCTGTCTCAAAAAACCAAAAAAAAAAAAAAGTTATCTCTTCTCGGGCTGGAGAGGTGGCTCAGAGGTTAAGAGCACTGCCTCCTCTTCCAAAGGTCCCGAGATCAATTCCCAGCAACCACATGGTGGCTCACAACCACCTATAATGAGATCTGGTGCCCTCTTCTGGTGTGCAGGGGACATGCAAGCAAAAAACTGTATACTTAATAAATAAATCTTTTGTTGTTGTTGTTGTTTTTGTTTTCTGAGACAGTATTTCTCTGTGCAGCCTTGACTGTCCTGGACTCACTTTGTAGACCAGGCTGGCCTTGAACTCACAGCAATACGCCTGCCTCTGCCTCCTGAGTGCTGGAATTAAAGGCGTGTGCCATCACGCCCAGCCTAATAAATCTTTTTTTTTTTAAACGCTATCCCTTCTCTTAGGATAGATGGGTGGCTCAGTGTAAAGGCTTTTGCTACAACTCCTGAGAACCTGTGTGTACTCCGTTCCTGGTACCTATGAAAGGAGAGACCTGACCCCTGGGGGCTATTCTACCTTCATGTGGGTTGTGCCGCATACACTCACACAAACACAAGTAAATTTTTTTTAAACTTTAAGCTGAGTGTGCTGAAGCATTCCTTTAATCACACCACAGAAGATAGAAGCAGGTCGTCTCTGTGAGTTTGAGTCCAACCTGGTCTACTTAATGAGTGCCAGAGCTATATAGTAAATCCTTGTGTCTGTCTGTCTGTCTGTCTGTCTGTCTGTCTGTCTGTCTCTCTCTCTCTCTCTGTCTCTCTCTCTCTCACACACACACACCCCTACCTTTCTCTAAATGCCTATAAAAAGTAAATTTTATGGCCGGGTGGTGGTGGTGCACGCCTTTAATCACAGCACTCGGGAGGGAGAGGCAGGTACACTTCTGTAAGTTTGAAGCCAGCCCGGTCTACACAGTGAGTTCCAGAACAGCCAGAACTATATAGAAAAACCCTGGGGATGGGGGGGGGGGGGTAAACAAAACCAACCTTCTAGAAGAAATTCTTATTATAGCTAATATTCAATATTCTGTATTTGTTTGTTTGTTTGTTTTTCGAGACAGGGTTTCTCTGTGTAGCCTTGGCTGTCTTGAACTTGCTTTATAGACCAGGCTGGCCTCAAACTCAGAGATCCGCCTGCCTCTGCCTCCTGAGTGCTGGAATTAAAGGCATGCGCCACAGCACCCAGCTGAGTCAGGGGATCTTAATGTATACTGTGAAAGTGTTCCTAATATGGGGAGCATGACAGTGCCCCAGCCCCAACTCTATACACTGGCAACTTGCACAGTATATATCTCTGAACTATACCACTGTCACCATATTTTGAGCTCAGTCACCCAACCTCCATTACTGCCCAGTGGTTTGGCCAGCATGTCTTTAACTTCTCAGTGAACTAAGTGATGTGGAAAGTATTTCTGAGTTTTAATGGTGTCTCAGAAATAGTTGTTTTAACAAATAACAGATTTCACCGGGTGGTGGTGGCGCATGCTTTTAATCCCAGCACTTGGGAAGCAGAGGCAGGCGGATCTCTGTGAGTTAGAGGCCAGCCTGGTCTACAGAATTAGTTCCAGGACAGCTAAGGCTACACAGAGAAACCCTGACCCAAAAGACCAAAGAGACAAAAACAAATAACTGATTTCTACAGTGACATCATTGGGCATATTATACACACCATACAACTGCTCCCTGTGAGCTCATTACAGCCTCAGCTCTTTATAGCAACATTCTAATTGAGGACTTAGTGTAGAAACATGAGACTTTCACATTGGAAGTAACTGTAAGTATCATCAGATTTTTGTTATTTTTCAAGACAGGGTTTCTCTGTGTAGCCCTGACTATCCTGGAACTCAATCAAACTCAGAGATCCGCCTGTCTCTGCCTCCTGAGTGCTGGGCTTAAGGGTGTGTACCACCATGGCCAGCTGGTAACACCTAATTTTTGCAGCTTATAGATATAATTCATTAAAACAAACAGGTTTACCAAAAACCACGTAACAGCACTAAAATTGCAGCTTAAACAAACATAGGGATGCCAGGTTGTTTTAGGTGCTAAATCTGTCAACCTTGTAGAGCATCACTTACTGTCCTCATGCTAGAAGATGACACTAAGGACCAGAGATGAAAGAGCTGCTCAGTATCCCGTGTGTAAGGAGCTGTCTCCCAGCTGCAGCACACCCTCTGACACTCCTCATCCAACTGTAGGAATGAGCATGTTAGGAGTGGCAGGTCTCCGTTTCTATACAAGGTAACGCTGCTGTTTGTCTTCCGTGGGTTTTCCGTGATCTTCTGGCCTGAAGACGGCCCTCTGTTATACCAGTCTAAACTTTTCACTCACCTTCATTTCCTCTTTCATTATTCAAGGATTTGTTTGTTTTATCTTGGGGTTTGGGCTTTTGCTGTGTCTTTGTTTTGTTTTTGCTGCTGGATTTTTATTTATTAATTTGTTTTTGTTCTTGTGTTTTGATTTTGTTTTTATTTTAGACAGAGTCTCACTGTGTAGCCCTAGGTTGCCTGGAACTTGATCTGTACAACAGCCTGGCCTCAGAAGCTCATTGGCTAGCCTCTGCCTGCAGAACGCTGGGATTAAAGCCGTGCAGCATGACCCCCAGGTTAGTTAGCCTCTGCCTGCAGAGCGCTGGGATTAAAGCCATGCAGCATGACCCCCAGGTGTTTGTTGTTGCTGCTGGGGGGGGTGGGGTGGGGTAAGGACAGGAACGTATACAGCACAGATTGGCCTAAAACTTGCTGTGTAACCATACACGCACAATCCATACCATATATGTATAGTATATAAAAGCTTAAAAAATAAAACAAAACAAAATCACTAGTGAATAACTTCTCTGGCAATATTACAATTCTCTGCATGAAAAAGGTCATTTTTTCTGTTCTTTTGAACAACTATGCTGAAAGACATGGGAAAATCTTGGATTCCCATGCTCTCCATAGCTAACTGAGGTCACTGGGAACACTTCCCAGCCAGGGCTCTAATGAAGACAAGCAGAGCTGGGGAAGGAAGAGGCAGGAATGTGACGCACCACAACCACACTGAGCCCTCTACACACTGTGAGTCCAGCAACTCTCTAGAGATGCTGGCGTCACTCTAGGATAAGATACTTTTTGACCTTTACTTAAACCTCTTTTCTTTTTTTTTCTTTTATTTATTTTGGAATTCTTAACAATTTCTAATTTATGTGTGTGGATATTTTGTACGCTTGTATGTCTGGGTATGTAGTGTCTGCAGAGACCAGAAAATGTGGTAAGATTCACCTGGAACTTAGCTGCCATGTGACTTTCAGGAACTCAAACCCAGCTCCTCTGGAAAAGCAGCCACGTTCTTAACTGCTGAGCCACCTCTCAAGGCCCCTTTTACTCTTTTTTTGTTTTTGTTTTTGGTTTTGGTTTTTTTAGTTTTTTGAGACAGGGTCTCTCTGTGTAGCCTTGGCTGTCCTGGACTCACTTTGTAGACCAGGCTGGCCTCGAACTCACAGCGATCCACCTGCCTCTGCCTCCTGAGTGCTGGGATTAAAGCCGTGCGCCACCACCACCCGGCTTCCCCTTTTACTCTTAATACCAACCTTCTAGAAGAAATTCTTATAGCTAATGTTCAACATTCTTTACGTATTTATTACTTTTTTCTCTAAAATAATTCTTATGATGCTGAGTCAGGGGATGTTCCCCGCCCCCCCTAGGGTTTCTCTGTGTAGCCTTGGCCATCCTGGACTCTGCCTCCTGAGTGCTGGGATTATAGGCGTGTGCCACCACCACCCAGCGAGTCAAGGGACTTTTTTGTTTGTTTGTTTTACACTTTCTTTCTCTTTTTTAATATATTTTTATTGATTTATTCATATTACATCTCAATTGTTATCCCACCCCTTGTATCCTCCCATTCCTCCCTCCCTCCCATTTTCCCCTTACTCCCTTCCCCTATGACAGTGACTGAGGAGGACCTCCTCCCCCTGTATATGCTCATAGGGTATCAAGTCTCTTCTTCGTAGCCTGCTATCCTTCCTCTGAGTGCCACCAGGCCTCCCCATCCTGTTTTTTTTTTTTTTAATATTTATTTATTATTATGTATACAGTGCTCTCCTGCATGTACACCTGCAGGCCAGAAGATGGCATCAGATCACATTATAGATGGTTGTGAGCCACCATGTGGTTGCTGGGAATTCAGCTCAGGACCTCTGGAGGAGCAGCCAGTGCCCTTAACCTCTAAGCCATCTCTCCAGCCCTTAATACCATGTTTAAACCTATATTAAACCTCCCTCTTGATAAACCCTAACTCAAGCTAGGTGTGGCACTCAAAAAAATGCCAAGGCAGGCATCATCTCAAGCCAGCCTGTTCTACATAGTGAGTTCAAGACAGCCAGAGCTGCACAATGAGACCTTGTCTCAAAACAACAACAACAAAGAAACAAAAAAGCCAGGAGAGCCGGGTGTGGTGGAGCATGCCTTTAATCCTAACACTTGGGAGGCAGAGGCTGGTGGATCGCTGTGAGTTTGAGGCCAGCCTGGTCTACAAAGTGAGTCCAGGACAGTCCGGGCTACACAGAGAAACCCTGTCTTGAAAAAACAAAAAACAAAAAAACAAACAAAAAAGCCAGGAGATAGTAATTCAGGCCTTCAATCTCAGCAGTAGGCAGAGGCAGGCCAGTCTCTGAGTGTGAGGGCAGCCTGGTCTACAGAGCAAGTTCCAGGAGAACTGGAGCTGCCCAAAGAAACCCTATCTCAAGAAAACAAACAAAGTAGGAAACAACATCAACAAATAAACAGGAGTGGGGATGGGAGTGTCACCTTGATTCCACCAAAGCATTCTGCTAAACAAAACAAAACCAAACCCACATGCCTGAAAAGTGTTCAAATCTAGCCCATCACTTTTTTCTTTGAGGAGAGAGAGAGAGAGAGAGAGAGAGAGAGAGAGAGAGAGACACAGACAGACAGAGAGAGAGAGAGAGAGAGGGAGAGAGAGAGTGTGTGTGTGTGTGTTTTGGTGGGGGTTGGTCTCTGACTGGACTCTGTCCTTCTGTCTGGGCCTCAGTGATTTCAAAAAACAAAAAAGGAAAAAGGCAACATATTCCTGAGAGTCGTGCAGTAGGAGAGACTGCGCTATAAAGCTTTTGTGTTCTCTGGAAACATGCTTTATTTATTTATTTTTATTTATTTATTTTTAATGTGTATCCCAGGCTGGCCTCGAACTCCAGATCCTCCTGCCTCTGCCTCCTTCAGCAAATCCTACCGGCCTGCGCCACCAGAACCGGCCATGCTTTTATTATTATATAACGTTTACCTTTACACTGAAGAGGCTAGCAGACTGAACAACATTTATTTTCCTCTGAATTTGCACTTCAAAAAACACTGGAATTCCTAGAATTTTTGCTAAATATTCTTGATAATCTGATAATAATTTTTGCATTGTTGTTATTGTTTGTTTTGGTTTGTTTTTGGAGACAGGGTTTCTCTATGATAGCCTTGGCTGTCCTGGACTTGCTGTGTAAGCCAGGCTCCTGGAACGAGCAGAGACCCGCCTGCCTCTGCCTCCCGGGTGCTGAGATTAAAGGCTGTGCCACCACTAGCCATCCTGACAGTAATTTCTAATCAGTTAGTTTTTAGAAATAATGCTTCCCCTTTTTATGGTCCATAAATTGACCTTTAACTTGACTTATCCAAAACATTACATATTCTTCCTAGTACAGATATATTTTTAAAAATATTCATTTATGTGTTTTACATATATGAGTGTTCTGGCTTCATGTATGCCAGAAGAGAGCATCAGATCCCATTATAGATAGCTGTGACCCACCATGTGGATGCTGGAAACTGAACTCAAGACCTCTGAAAGAACAGTCAATGCTCTTAATTGCTAAGCCATCTTTCCAGTCCCATCTTTTTTTTTTAACCTGCATGAGTGTTTTACCTGCATGTATGTATGTGCACCACATGTGTGCCTGGTAGCTACAGAAGTCAGAAGAGGGCAACAGATGCCCTGGGACTGGAGTTACAGATGGTTATGAAGTACCATGTAGGGGTTGAGATTCAAACCTGGGTCCTCAGCTAGGCATGGTGGCGCATGCCTTTAATGCCAGCATTCGGGAATCACAGGCAGGAGGATCTCTGTAAGTTCGAGACCAGCCTGGTCTACAAAGCGAGTACAAGGCAGACAAGGCTACACAGAGAAACCCTGTCTCAAAAAAAGAAGAAAAAAAAAGGAAACAGAAAGAAACCAAACCTGTGTCCTCTGTAAAAGCAGCAGGCACCGCACTTGAGAACCTGAGGCAAGAGAACTAACTCACATTTGAAGTCATCCTGGGCTACAAAATGAGACTCTGTCTCCAACAATTAAAAACACCCTGTCTCAGCCAGGCTTGGTAGGTCACACCTGTAATCCCAGCTCTCAGGGAGACAGAGACAGGTGGATCCACAAAGCAAGTCCAGACAGCCAAGGCTACACAGAGAAACCCTGTTGGGGTGGAGGTGGGTGGGGGAATCACCCAGTCTCTGCTCAAAGTGGGAGCAAATTAACAAATATGTATCAGTTATCCCTTGAGAACTCCCATCCTCTTTGCTAAAGGCTGACAAAACATATGAAGAAAACCAAAAGTAGGGTTGGGGATGTAGCTCAGTGAGAAAATAAACAGGAGAGGAGGAGGGCCAGGACACAGAGCAAAGTAACTGCTAAAGCAAGATGGTTTCACAGCACTGCCTCACCGCAAACAACAAATACTAGGATGTCAAAACAGCAAACATGAACGTCTCTTGAAGCTGGTGGGATACCGCACAGGTCAAAGCTAAGGGCAGCTGGTTAAGGGAGACCCCATGAACGGTGGGAACAAGATCCTTCCTGCACCCCTTAACCACGATTGAGTTTCTGTCAACAGGTTTCACTGAAGGGGGGGAAAGGCAGACGCAGACGCATCAAGCACACCCCCTTAGCGAAATCAAGCTGCCAAGCAAGAGAATTAGCTTCATATTTCAAAAGTATCTGAAACTACCACATTACAGACTACTGAAAAAACTACAAATATTCTCAGGAATATAGTATTATTTAGCAGTCGGGCTTGGTGATGCACACCCTTAATCCCATCACTCAGGAGGCAGAGACAGGCAGATCTCACATCTCTGAGTTCGACGCCAGTCCGGTCTACAAAGTGAATCCAGGACAGCCCAGGCTACACAGAGAAACCCTGTCTGGAAAAAGAAAAATAAATAAATAAATAAATAAAATAAAATAAAAAGCTGGGCTTGGTGGCACTTTAATCCCAGCACTGGGATGCAAAGGCAGGTGGATGGATCTCTGAGTTCGAGGCCAGCCTGATCTACACAGCAAAATCCAGGCCAGCAAGGGCTATAAAATAAGTCCCTGTCTCAACAAAATAAGTAAATGAAAATTAAATAAATAAAAAGAAAGAAATGAAAAATAATATAATCTTACAGGAAATCTGAGGGGGGAAAAGTCTGGGGCTGTCTGTTCTTCCAGAGAACAGGGATCTATGAGTCCAGGAAAGCCAAGGCTACACAGAGAAACTCTGTCTTTGGGAAAAAACAAATAACAAAAACCAGTATCATATCATAGAGCCCATTTGCTGCTTCCCAAAATAAACACTGAAAAGATACATATATGTGTAATCCTTTTCCTTAAGAAACAGACAAAAAGGCGGGCATGGTAGTGCACCCCTTTAATCTCAGCACTCAGGAGCTCTGTGACTTCCAGGTCAGCCTGGTCTACAAATTCCCAGTCAGCCAAGGCTACACAGAGAAACCTTGCCTTGAAACAAACAAGCAAACAAACAAACCAAGAACAGACACAGGGGGCTCCTTTTCCTAAAAACACATAAAAGTGAGTACTCAGGAAGAGCAGCGACCTGGGTGAAGGAGGGTCAGTGAAGGCTGCTGAGAGCAGTGAGATCTAAAGAAACCTACAGATTAAAAAGTCATCTAAACCAGGCATGGTGGTGGGACACGCCTTTAATCCCAGGTGTTTGGAGGCACAGGTCAGCCTGGTCTACAGAGTGAGTTTTTGGGCAGCTAGAGCTATACAGAGAATCAATGACTGGAAAAAAAACAAAACAATTTCTGGGGAAGAAATGGGTGAAAAGGGGAAATAAATGGAGAAAAATGCACATGAGGAAGGTCGCAGAAGAAGCAATGTAACCTGTTTCTACATTCATCTGAAATTAGCCTCTTGTGGCCTCTCGTCTCTCTTCACTCATCCTCACACCAAAAATAAGCAGCCTTGACAAGCACTATAAATCAAAAGGGGCAGGTTAGAAGAGGTGGGGAGCGGCAGAGCGCATTCTAAGCGGGCCTGAAATTGCAGGCTAGCAGCTCCTAGCAAAACACATGGATGTGCTAGAAGCTGGAGCCCCTCACCACTGAGACAGAGAGGAAAGCACAAGCTAACCCGCTGGGAATTCAAGAGAGTACACAGAAGCCAATGCTTCATTAGAACAATCAGTTAAAATAACCCCATCCATGCAATGCCACTTCCTCACGAACGCTTTCCTAGGGGTAAGTGATCTCATACATTAACACATATTTTCATTTTACCATCTTCATTTTCCCTTTGTACATAAGGAACTAGAGTTAGCAAATGGCAACATATCCAACATCTAGTTCTGACTAGTAATCAAATGTACAAACTAAATCTGAAGAAAGTCTAATGGACTTTGTTTCCACAGTTGCTAACTTCTATGTTGAAATCGGATCTGTTTACAGAAACAGATCTATGTAGCTTCCAATGTTGGGCCAATTTAAAGTCCAAAACAACCCCCTCACCATCTAAACATTCAAAAGTCAACACAGGACACACTGGACATTTGCTCTAATTCACCACTGCCCAGAAACGCCAAGCAAACGTGTTCTGTTCTTTCTGCAACTCACCAATTCCAGACAGGCATGGGGTCCTCATGAATGGAATCACAGCACTTGAGTGCTGAAGCAGCAGGATGGAGGCCAGCCTCGGCTACACAGTGGATTTGAGGGCAGCCTTGGCTACACAGTGGATTTGAGGGCAGCCTACAAGACTTTATTTCAAAAACCAAGCAAGGACAATGGAGACAGCTTGATGGGTAAGGGAGATGCGTGCGAGCCTGAGTTCAATCCCTGCCTACGGTGAAAGAAAATTCAGCTCCTAAATTATTCTCTGGCCTCCACACACGCCATGGTACTCATGTTCCTGTAAATAACACACACACACACACACACACACACACACACACTCACACACATCTTGTAAGTTTCGTACATTACTGAGTTTGTTTTTAGACAGTGTCTCTCTCTATTTAGCCCTGGATGTCCAGGAAATCTCTAGGTAGACCAAGTTAGCCTTGAATTTACAGAGATCAGCCTGGTTAGCTGGGCGGGGTGGCACACACCTTTAATCCCAGCACTTGGGAGGCAGAGGCAGGAGGATCGCTTGGAATTCAAGGCCAGCATGATCTACAGAGTCCAGGAGAGCCAAGGCTACACACAGAAACCCTGTCTCAAAACAAAAAACAAAAACAAAATAACAAAAAATAGAGATCTGCCTGGCTCTACTTCTCAAGTGCAGGGATTAAAGATGCCCACTACCATACCTGGCCCACGTTTGTTTTGTTTATCTGTGTGTGTTCATATTAACTACACACAATCATTCAGGGCTTCCCCCGCTCCCCATACCTCCCATGACATATTTCTGAGACAGGATCACACGTTGCCCGGCCTAGCCTTAAAATGACTATATTGCTGAGAATGACCTTCAACTCCTAACACTTCTGCCACCACCTCCCAAGTGCTGGGATTATAAGATGTGCCACCAAGCACAGCTTGCTTTTTGTTTTGTTTTGAGGCAGAATCTCCAAAAAAATATAGGCTAGGCTGGCCTTGAACTGAATTTTTTTTTCCAAGACAGGGTTTCTCTATGTAGCCCTGGCTGTGCTGGACGCACTTTGTAGACCAGGCTTGTCTTGAACTCACAGCAATCCACCTGCCTCTGCCTCCTGAGTGCTGGGATTAAGGCATGTGCTGACCCCTTGAACTGAATTTATGGGCAAAGCTAGCCCAGAATTTCTGATTCTCCTGTCTCAATCTCCTAAATTTGACATTGTATGTGTACTCCCCATCCCCATACCTCATATCTTTCTTTTTACTTGAAATATACTCAAAAATCTATAATGCCGTTCATGCTAGGCATGGTGGCACAGACCTGCGATACTAACTACTCAGGAGGTAAAAGCAGGAGAATCACAGGCTCACGGCCAGTCTCAGCACAGCGTGAGACCCTGACTCCAAATAGAAAGTACCAAAAGGGCCAGTTATGGAGGCGCTCACCTTTCATCGCTGTGCTCCGGAGGCAGGCAGATCGCTGTGAGCTCCAGGCCAGGCAGGGCTACACAGAACCTTTGCTGGAAAAGAAAAAACGAACGAAGGAAAGAAAGAAAATAAGTAAATATAGGCTTCTCTTCTAAAAGACCTGGGTAGGGCTCCCAGCACCCACATGATAGTTCACAACTGTCTGAACCAACATCCTCCTCTGGCCTCCATGGGCACCAGACAGGCAAGAGATGCGCAGACACACATGCAGGCAAAATACTACATGTATAAAAGAAGATTTAAAATATGCACAAAATAAAATAAAAATTAAAAGTAATAAAAGGTTTGAGGCTAGCTCAGTGGTAAGGTGTGTGAAGCTCCACCTTTAATCTCCAACACAACAGCACATGTCAGTCAAAATTTCTCTAAAAAGCAGGATAGTGGGTGATTTTACTTTTTCCTTTCCAAATTTAAAGAATTTCTAAGACATGTATTAGCTTTAAAAGACACTCAAGTTACTTAAGGGCTTATGAGGCTGATATGCTAATGTTTCTCTTACCTCTTTGGGTGTAACTCACCGTGGATGCTCACCTGGCCTGTAGTTAATGTTTCTCCTACAGCCAGGCCTCACAACCCTCGGCCTCACTGTCAAGCCTCTTGTGCATGCTTGCAGTTTCCAGACACTTCACATGAAGAACCTGGAAGCAGTAGAAAGGTATTTGAAAGGTTAAACTTTAAATTTTTTCTGTGCAAGCTGGGCGGTGGTGGCGCACGCCTTTAATGCCAGCACTGGGGGAGGCAGGGGTGGGCAGATTTCTGTGAAGCTGATATGCGCGAGCAGATTAGCACATTTCCTGGCACGTGGTGTGCTGCTACTGATCTAGCAAACGCCTTTCTCTCAGTACCTGTCCATAAGAACAAACAGAAGCAATTTGCTTAGTCGACATGCCAGAAATATACCTTTACAGTTTTACTTCAAGCCTTGTGTCATAACAAAGAGACCGCTGTCTCTTCCACACAGTATTACATTGGTCCACTACAGCGACAACATTATGCTGACTGGACCATGTGAGGAGGTAGCAACCACTTCTAACTTGGTGACATGCACATCAGAGGATGGGAAATAAATCCAACTAAATTTAAAGGGCCTTCTACCTCAATGAAACTCTTAGGAATCCACTCATGTGGGGCATGCAGAAATATTCCTTCTAAGGTTAAGGATAAATTATTGTACCTAGCCCTTCCCACCATGAAAAAAGAAGTAGAGTATTTTAGTGGGCCCATTTGAATTCTGGAGCTAGATAATTCCTCACTTAGGTGTAGTATTTTGACCCTTATTCCAAGTTTTACTAGCTTTGAATAGGACCTGGTTGCTGCGCAGGTTGCTCTACCACTTGGGCCATAGGATTCAGCAGACCCCATGGTACTTGAGGTATCAGTGGCAGATAAGGATGCTGTTGGGAGCTTTTGGAAGGCCCCTATAGATGAATCACAGAAGAGACCTTTGGGATTTTGGAGCACGGTTCTACTATCATCTACAGACAACTATGCTCCCTTTGAGTGACAGCTCTTGACCTACTATTGGGCCTTAGTGGAATTCTGAAAGTTTGACGATGGGCCATGAAGTGACCTAGGCTAGTCATCATGAGCTGGGTGTTATAAAGTAGGACATGCACAGCAGCAATCTATTATCAACTAAATATAAGTAAAATGTATGTGATCAGGCCCAAGCAGGTCCTGAAGGCATAAGCAAGTTACATAATCCCAGCCTGTAATCCCAGCACTCGGGAGGCCAAGGCAGGCAGATTTCTGTCAGTTTGAGGCCAGCCTGGTCTACAAAATGAGTCCAGAAAAGCCAAGGCCACACAAAGAAACTGTCCTAAAAACTCGAAAAAAGAAAAAAAAAAAGAACGTGCCTGACTGCCGCCTATGTTTCTACTCCCACTGCAGTACCATGTGTTGCCAAGCATGCCTCATGGGTGTGCCCCACGACAAAGAAGAGGAGACGAGGGGCTGGTTTAGTGATGGTTCGGCCTGTTATGCAGGTGCCACCCCGAGGTGGGTAACTACAGCATCACAGCCCCTTTCTAAAGCAACCCTGAAAGATACCAGCAAAGGGAAACCTGCACAGTGGGCAAAACTTCAGGCATATCTGGGGCTCAGGGTTGGTCTCTGCTGTGGGCAGATCTGGCATTGAGCAGCAGCTGTAGCCATGTCAGCCTTGGTGACTGGAAGGCCATGCTGCCGAGCTCATCCTAACCTCCATTTCAGCCATCATGGACACTGTTCATGGGCCCATTAAGAGTAACGTGGATTTGCGTGTCATCCTTTCGCAGGGGCCATGCTAATCTTCTCTGTATCGCTCGCAAATTTGTGAAGCGTTCCAAATTAAAAAAAAAAAAAGAGTAACAGGGATAGTTAGAGAAGACGCTGACTCTGCTCCCTTCACAGCCAGAGACTTGCAGCAGTGGGCCCACAATCACGGCCACTGGTCTTACCATAGTCCCCACCACCCTGAAGCATCTGGCCTGAAAAGGATGGAATGACCTTTTGAGAACAGTTACAGCAGCAGTTAGGTGACAGCGGGCTGCAGGGCTAGGACAGAGCTCTCCAGAAGGCAGTACATGATTTGAATCTGCATCTAATATAGGGTACAGCTTCTGCCATCGCCAGGATCCATGGGTCCAGGAATCAAGGGGTCAAAAAGGGAATTGTGCCATGCACGATCATCCCTAGTAACCCACTAGGAAAATGTTTGCTTCCTGTTCCCTCTGCCCTAAGTTCTGCTGGCCTAGAAGTTTTGGTTCCAGACTGGGAACCGGCAACTCCTGCCAGGAGCCACAACAAACATCCATTTGAACTAGAAGTTGAGACTTCTCCTGGCTCCTTTGGGTTTCCGATGCCCTTAAGCCAGCAGGCAAAGAAAGGAATAACAACTGGTCCAGATTAGCAGAGGGGAATAGGATTGCTTCTCCACAGTAGAGGTAAGAAAGATTAGCTCTTCTAAACTTAGTGGCGCATGCCTATAATCCTAGCGCTTGTGGAGGTAGAAGCGGATGAAGTTCTGTGAGTTCAAGGCCAGCCTGGTCTACAAAGTGAGTCTAGGACAGCCAAGGCTACACAGAGAAACCCTGTCTTGAAAAACAAAACAAACAAACAAACAAAAAGAATGTCCCTCTAGGAGCATTGCCATCTAGTCTAACATCCATAATGCATTTGCAGCTCTATGAAGGATAGTTACATCATGTCACGTGTAATTATGACCTGGCTATTGTTTTCGTTTGGAAATTAAGAATGGCCTAAGAGGCCAGGAGGTGGTGGTGCACGCCTTTAATCCCAGCCCTGGGGAAGCAGAGGCAGGTGGATCTCTGTGAGTTCGAGGCCAGCCTGGTCTACAAAGCAAGCCCAGGAGCGGTAAGGCTACAACAGAGAAGTCCTGTCTGGAAAAACAAAAGAAGACAAAAACAAAAACAAAAAACAAACAAAACTGCATACGTAGCCTGGCATGGTGGCGCAAGCCTGCAATCCCAGTGCTGGGGTGGCAGAGGCAAGCAGACTTTAAGGCCAGCAGGGTCTACATAGGGAGTCTCAAAAAATAAAAATAAAAATGGCATAAGTAGATATAAGCAGATACATCAAGTTGACAAGGGGTCAACATGTGATGGCTATTCTTAGTTGTCAACTACAATTAACTAAAACCCAAGCAGGTAGGTACATCTGTGACTTTTTTTTTCCTTAATTAATCATGTAAAGTGGGAAAACCCCCTTCTAATCAGAATCTTGTCGCTTTCTTTTTGTTTTGTTTTTTTCAAGGCAGGGTTTCTCTGTGTAGGCCTGGCTGTCCTGGATTTTGTGGACCAGGCTGGCCTCAAACTCACAGCACTCTGCCTGCCTCTGCCTCCTTTGTTGCTGGGATCAAAGGCGTGAGCCACCATGCCCAGCTGGAAAATATTCTTTTAATCCAGATCTCTCAAGGTAGAAGACCTGCATATTAATCTGGGCCACACCTTCTGCTGGCAGCCTATAGAAAGGACGTGGAAGAAGGCAGCTCGCTCTCTCTGCCTGCTTGCTCTTGCTGGCAAGTCCGTTCTCTCACTGACGTTAGAGCCCAGCTCATCCGTCCGGCCTGCAGACTGAACAACTCCTGGATTCCTGGACCTTCCATTGGTGGACAGCATTGCTGAACTAGCTGGACCACAGCCTGCAAGGCTTCCAAATACACACATATCTCCTGTTCCTCCGTAGAACCCTGACTGATAGAACACCTTTCTATTAATGCTTAATTCCATCTTTTTCTAAGAAAGGATCTTGGGCTACTGATTTACATGCCTCTGTCTCAAAATGCAAATCTAAATAATAACTCAAAGACTAGTCAATCCCACCATTATCAAGTCTGTTTCCTAACTGCTACCATGGCAAAAATAGTAAGTTTGTGAAAGGATACATAAATTATCCTCTCTGCTCTTCTCCCAAAAATGTTTGTGTGTGTGTGTGTGTGTGTGTGTGTGTGTGTGTGTGTGTGTGTATTTTTTAATAAAAATTTGAAAAGTAAAGAGGCTGGATGTACAGGCTCCCATTGTAAAGAACAGATCCAAGAAAAGCTAAAGGGAAAAATATATAAAGGGAATGTAAAACTCAGTCTCTCCTGATACCAGAATCAGAAACAAAGAACTTTTCCACATAGCTTTTTCTTGACCAAGCTTAATGGCACCTGCAACATAAACTGATGAGAATGAGCTCTTCAACATAAACCTGGCCAAAATAATGTTTCAAATTTGCCAACCTACTTGGTATGATCCAGTTTTTCCACGCTTGCTATTTAGCTGTCAACTTAGACAGGGCCTTCCTATCCATCCAGTTCAACATATATGCAGCCTGGCTGTCTCATCCCTGTCTAGCTAAACCCTGCTTCCCAAGAGTCCATGTGTGTCCCACACACTTCAGAAACCCAGCCTTCCCTGTGTTAAGTCTCAGGCATCTCCACTCATAAATTGCCAGAAGACTTGTAAAACAAAAACAATGCTTTTAGTTACATAATAGTAACTTACACAGCTTCTGTCTTAAAAATAGAAATTGGTAGAGTTCTAGCTTAGCATATACAAAGCCCTGGGCTCAATCCCCAGCACACACAACATAGAGCATGCTGGTGCACACCCATAAACCCAGCACTCCAGCCGTGAAGGAAGAGGAGTAAGAGCTCAAGAGTAGCCTACACCAGCTGGAGAGACAGTTCAGTGGTTAGGAGCACAGGCTGCTCTCACAGAGGACCCAGGTTCAACTCCCAGCACCCACAGGGCAGTCTGTAACTCCAGTTCCAGGGGATCCAATGCCCTCATATAGACACATGTAGGCAAAACACCAATGTACATAAGATAATAAATGAACTATAAGAAAAAACACCTATTTAAAACAACAGCCTAAGCCAGGCGTGGTGGCGCACGCCTTTAATCCCAGCACTTGGGAGGCAGAGGCAGGAGGATCACTGTGAGTTCGAGGACAGCCTCGTCTACAAAGTGAGTCTAGGACAGCAAGGCAAGGCTACCCAGTGAAACCCTGTCTCAAAAAACCAAAACCAAAACAAAACAACAATCAGCCTATGCTACATAGCTTCTTTCAGGCCGACATGGGCTACACAGGGCCCGATGTAGGCTCAATTTTCTTAACCAATATATTTTATTACAAACTTATTAACAGAGCGTATGTCACTTATAACCCAACTAACCTAAACAATAGGAAAAGAGGATTAAAGAATACAATAACAAAACTGTAACTCAGTTCCGAGGAATGATTCTCCTGGCGTAATCAGCAGGATTTCTTCTGCTGGAACCTGGAGTAACCAGAACCCCGAACCTCAGCAGGAGCCGGAGCCCCAAAGCCTTCCCCCAAGTGGTTCTCTCTAGGAGTATCTCGAAGTGGAGCCATGAACAGCCAAAACAAGCCCAAGTCTCCAAAGGCCCCGCCTCCTGTAGAGCCCGTGAGCTCTGACCCCAGCCTCCTGTCCTGTAGCGCCCGTGTGCTCTGACCCCAGCCTCCTGTCCTGTAGCGCCCGTGTGCTCTGACCCCAGCCTCCTCTCCCTTTAAGCTCTCTTTGCCTTTATTTCCCACCATGCTGTTCCCTGCTGCTGCTTCAGCCAAACTGTCCTTTTGCCACCCTGAAAATGCCAAGCATCTTTCCACTCTTCTGCTTGAAAAGCTCTCTATGTGGACCCACAGTGAACTGTCTCCCCTCCTTCAGCTCTTGGCTCAAATACCACCACCTTCAGGTATTACCCTTTGTGTGTACCGCATACCTGAAGCTGGGAATTCTGAGAAATCCACACTCAGAGAGTACACATAGGAGTAATCTGAAAGCTGTTTTCTTTTCTCTCTCTTTCTTTTTTTTGTTGTTGTTGGTTTTTGACACAGGATTTCTTTGTGTAGCCTTGGCTGTGCTGGAGAAAAGCTGTTTTCTATAGAAACATCTATAAAAATATGTCTGTTACAAAACTATTTGTATCAGCTACTGGGCTGTTCTACAGCTTTTATTACCTAAGATATATTATGTGAATGGCAGGACAGTATTTACTCACTGTAATTCACAGCTAAGCTTTCTATAACTTGAATGGCCACTGTATAAAGCCCTATCTATTCCTTCCTTCCATTTATTTACTTACTTAATTATTGGTTGGCCTCCAACTCAGAGATCTGGCTGCCTCTGGCTCCTGGGTGCTGGCATGACAGCAGTGTGCCGCTACACTCAGCCTCCTATTCCTCTCTGTAGCTCAGGAAGCTACATGAGCTCAATCATGAATCCAGTCCTTCTTTTTGTTTGGCTCTTGTACACACATGATTTATCAAAATGTTTGGGTTTTCTCCTGTTAATTTGTCTTATGTCAAGTTAATTCACATTCTAGCCAAAGAACCTCAATAGGTGAGGGGTGAGCTATTTTTCATTCCGGTACATCTTGGTTGTCCACTTTTTTTGATCACTCTTGAAGTTTCATTCCCTTATCTGTGTATTTACTTACAGGGGATGGGGCATGCCATGGCACACATGGAAGTCAGAGGTCACCTTGCAGAGTTAGCTCTTCCCTCCCACTATGTGGGAACCAGAGACCTAACTCGGGATGACAGCATGCACCTTTCCTAGCTGAACCATCTTGCCAGGCCCTTTGATTACCATTTTTTTTTTATTTTTTTTAATATTTTATTTAATTTTAATTTATATATGTTGGTGTCAGATCTTGGCCTTACAGACAGTTGTGAGCTGCCATGTGGGTGCTGGGAATTGAACCCGGGTCCTTTGGAAGAGCAGGCAGTGCTCTTAACTGCTGAGCCATCTCTCCAGCCCTGATTACCATTTTTAAAGTACTGCCCCACCCTGCCTTGCCGGGCGTTCTCTAGGAACCAATCTGCCTTATTTTCCTTATTTTCTTCAGAGTACCTACTATCAGCTGATGTATCACAGACAGAGAGAGACACACATAGACACACACTGGAAACCAAACTTTGATCTTCTGGAACAGCAGCAAGAGCTCTAAAACACTGTGCCATCTCTCCAGCTCCCGAGGCACATAGTATCTATGGACTGCTGTGCCATATGCACTCACTCCATCATTGACTAAAATGTCATACAACTGTGTGTGTGTGTGTGTGTGTGTGTGTGTGTTTGCACTCAGCTTAGCTTGTATATATATGAACACGAGCATGAACATGCATTTGGAGGCCACAGGTAAACCCTGGGGATTGCTCCCCAGAAGCTATCTCCCTTACTGGTCTGGAAGAAAACTACTAGGCTAGAGTGGCTGGCTCAGAAACCCCCTTGTCTCTGCTTTCCAGCTTTGGGATTACAAGTGCACACCACTATGTCTTGCTTTTTTTTGTTGTTTTTTTGTTTTTTTTGTTTTTTGAAACATCTTTTCTGTGTATCATTGGGTTTCCTGGAACTCACTCTGTAGAACAGGCTGGCCTTGAACTCAGAGATCACCTGCCTCCCTCCCAAGTGTCAGGATTAAAGGCGTGTGTCATCACTGCCTGGGTCAAACTTGGATTCTTTTTTTGTTTGTTTGTTTTTCGAGACAGGGTTTCTCTGTGTAGCCTTGGCTGTCCTGGACTCACTTTGTAGACCAGGCTGGCCTTGAACTCACAGCGACCCACCTGCCTCTGCCTCCCAAGTGTTGGGATTAAAGGCGTGCGCCACCACGCCCGGCCAAACTTAGATTCTTATGCTAGCATAGCAAGCATTTTACAGACTGAGCCTTAGCCTCCATTACAGTTTTTGTTTGTTTGCTTTTTGTCTTTCCACTAGAATGAACTACATGAGGCAATAACTTAGTTTTGCTTGGTATTTGTTTCCCAGTGCCTAGAAGAGTCGGGGCTCAATAATTTGGTTAGAGGAAGCTCCCACCATCAATAGTCTGGTTTGCTAAGGTCTTTTCCTCAGATCCTCAGTCCCAGTGCTCTGGGTTGAGATAACCAATGTGAGCAAGATGTGGACTATACCTCAGCTCCTGAGAGAGTACAGCTGTTAGAAACGCCTTCTCTGCAGCAACTTAAAACTACCAGTTAGCTTAACTTCCTTTAAACAAAATGCTGGGGACCTCATATATAAGATGAATAACAAACTGGTGGCAATTTGTCTGGATCTCTCCTTCCCTAGGTGAAACAAAAACCCAGGGGGACTATCTGTATCACTCCATGCCCAATGGAGGCGGGGAAGACACACTGTGAGTTGCACAGACAACAGAGGATCCAGAGTGAGTCCTGCAAGAAAAGAGGAGGAGTCCTAGGGAGGAGCCTCCAGGCTGGGGATGGAGACAGCAACCTTGGTAGACCAAGGTTGTTGAGGGTGCTGTTTCTATTGCAGAGCAGATCACTGGTGATTACCTTTAAATCTAACCACACTAAACCAGACAAAGCAGCGACTGCAGAAAAGCAAGACTCGATGTAAGCTGAGGGCTGGGGAAAAACCAAGAGGAGAATGGCACCCGAATCCACCAGCCTTGAGACAGGCGTCTGCTAGGAGAAGGGGTCGGCTAACAATACTGCTTCACTCAGCCCAAACAAAACTGGTGGTTGCCCACAAGAAAGTCAGGAATTCCTCCAGGTTCCACTGGGCCCTAAAAAGTACCTGGGTAATTTTCAAGCAGAAGGTGAAGAGCCCCATGTGGCTGCTAGGGACATTGTTTTAGGGAGTCTGGAAAACCCTGTGATGGCAAAAAGACTTTTAAGAGCCACTTAAAAAAGGATACTGAGAAGAAGTGGGTGTTCCAAGGGGGAGCCCCTCAGACACTTCTACTCCATTTGAGACCTGAATGAGATTACTAAAAATTTCTGTGCTGGGGTTTCTGATGGGGCTTCCCCCAAGAAAACCACGGAACTGCAGAATTTGCAAATGGAGCTGAGGTGCATCAACGAAGCACAAATTCCTATCTGTGTCTCACTGAAGAAGCCAGAACAGGTAAGAAGAGATCTGCAGCTTGGGAAAGGCCAAACTAGGGGTTCTCCCCTACAATGCTTGTTCTATGCTCCTAACAATGGTGACTCCATTGGGCAAAAGGGTATCTCCAGGGCTGGCTGTACCAGTGACTGGCCCACTTGGGGCCTCACCCACATTCAAAACACCCCACCCAAAGTTTCACCCACTGGGGGCTAGGTCTCAGTGAACTGGCTAGTTTCTTGAGGAGTAACTCCAGGGGGTAAAGTTCAGAGCCTTGAGGGAAGAAGCTCATTCTGGAGAAGAAGTGCGTCTACCCTACAATTAAGGGTAGGGAAGGGCTTGTATTCCGGCAGCTGCGTATCATTATTCCATTTTACAGGTGGGAGAATCAGTAGACAAGAGACCCAAACAGGTTCAACATTTTTCAGGTGACTCAGGCAGGCTGGTAGTAAGATGGCCAGAGGGGAGTTCCAATCCTTAGAGCATCACCCCACAATTAGCAGAGATTCTGGGGCAGGCCGTCTCCCCGCAGACACGCCACTCTCAGTGATTGACAAGGCTGAGATTTTAACAATGAAGCCCATCAAGGCTGGGCAAACTCCTGATGCCACTCAACACTTGCCACGCCTGAGCTTTACGAGGGCCGCCATCTGAGGTCTCCACATATTTGGGAACCTGCTGCTGCTGATAAAGGCACTGTTCTCAGACACCTGAACAATGCCACAAGTGCAGCAAGAAATGAGCACCTTCTACAGGCATGCTTTCCTCAGCCCAACAGCAGCTGGCATTCTGTGGTTGTCTGTCTGGATTACTAGTTCCTGAACAAGGTATGGATAGAAAGGATTTGGACTCTGAAATTAGGCCTACCTCAATTTAAATTTCACACGCAGACACTTAGTTGGCTGAGAAACATTTCAGCTCATTTAGCTACTGGGAGCTTTATGTGGAACCTGGGAATAAACTGACCTACCTTGGAAAGTTACTGTGTGGAGCATAATGAATGACCACATATTTCCGTGATGGAGAGAGAGCACTGAAAACACCACTTGCCTTATAGTAGCTGCTCAGTAAATCGGCTACATTGAAATATAAACCACAATGTGAATGCATGAGGCGCTCAAGTTACTCAGGAAAGGCAAAGTTCTTTTCCCTTGGCTAAAGGACGCTAAGTTCAGCGCATACCCTGAGCGAACCACCGGGACTCTGAGCGTGGTGGCTGCGGCCTCCAGGAAGTTTGGGAATGCTACTGTAGCAGCACCTCACAGCTCAGAGAAGGGCTGTGCCTAAAAGGAAATGGGCAGGCACCTTCTTCCACCGAGGCTCAGCTAACACTCAGTGGAATGTTCTTTACCCCCTGGTTTCGGGGAAGAGTGCATGCCCAGAATTGGTTCTGCCGTAACTGGCTCTTCTGCACACATTCCCTCGGCTTACCAAGCAGAAGTAGCAAGTTACCAGGTATGTTGCCCAACAGGCTCCAGAAAGTCTTGAGTGGAGAGACACCAGGAGGTGGAATTTTAGTCAGTGGAGATCTATCGAACTTGCCCTAAGCTGCAGCCTGAGATAGATTTAGCATTTTTCCAGGTTAGTGAAACAAGACACGCAATAGGGAGCAGCTGGCAACTCTGCAGAGGCTGGCAGTCCAGCAGGTACCTCTTCCTTCTGCCTACGGTTTGTAGCTGGCACGGGCCTACCTGGTATTCGGACCACTAGCTAAAGACAGCGGGCAAGCAATAGAGGCAGAGGGCCCCAGTCTCCTTGCCGATGCCTCAAAGGGTGTGTCTGAAGGGCAGGAATCCTGTCCCTCCTGTCATCAGCTGAACAAATATTTGCCCCAAAAGAGAATCAAAGCAAGAATGAACAGAAGAGGTCACAGCACAAACCAACAGGAACTATTTAATCATTCATCTCCCCAGGGAGCTCATTTACAGATTGGCTTTCAAGGCTGGCAATCCTTAGCTCAAGGGAGCCCACCTTTACCTCAGCCAACTCTACTCTGGTCATCTGACCTCTACTGACAAGTGACCTCCTTGCCTTTACACGAGCTACTGACCGAGCAGAGCAGGTAAAGTTTCAAGAAATGGGAAACTAGAGACAGGATGGGGTCCCTGGGCAAACCCAGGAGGTCTCTTTCTCAGCAGTAAAGCAAAGTGCCTGCCCCGCCCTAGGCCCAGCCTAGGACAACTGAATTCTTGACATTCCGGAGTCCATGGTGCATGGCTCTTCCACCTCACTTCCTCCAATGGATGACTTATTTTCACAGCCTGTCCATTTTCTACATACTCTGAGGGGACAGAACATGTCTCAGAAGCCCCAAGCTCCCTTCTTCCAGAATGGAGTTTACTCTGAAGGGTGAAAACTGCCTACTCCAGTGGCCACTGGTGAGGAAGCTCTCACCTCTACCTCACCCTGACTAGGTGACAAGCAGAAGGATTCTCTGAAGAAAAGGGACTCACTGGCGTCAGCCTCTGTGAGTCACAGTGGTCTGCTAAGCAAGGCAAGCTGGCCACATTTTTCTAGTGCGAGAACTAAGGCCCCAGAACGTAAACCAGCCTGTCCAAGATCACATGGCCAGTTAAGTGACAGGGCCAGGACTCACACCCACATCCAGTCTGTCACCAAACCTTAATTTCCTATGGAGCCTTACAGACCAGGTTCTTGCTCTGCCGGCAAACAGCTGCCTCAGTAAAGAGGCCCCAGGGCCCTGACCAGAAAAGCACTAGGCAGAACAGCTGGAGATCCCCACCCGACCCTGGGGCAGTGAGGTGCAAAGTCCTGGGGCTCAGTATATGACACAGCAAGAGCTCCACAAACAAACCAACCATGCAGAAAGTTGCATACCTTGGGGAAAATGAACTTAGGGCCACAGCACAAACACAACCAGCCCAGACCACTTTCCTCTAAAGCCAGACAGCACTCAGCCACTCAAGACAGTGGGGCTCCTGCCTGGCCAAATGGTCTGAGTACTGTGCATGCAATTACCCTGGGCTTGAGATCACCGGCCCTTCTGTTTCTCTATGTACTGTGTTCTTCACCCCCAGCCAAGGTGACCCACGACACGAGGGTGGGCAGGACGCAGGGAGAACTTGCCACTCATAGGTTTTTAAACCAAGGAAACAGCCTATGTTTTTCTTTGCTGAGAGAGAAACTGGAACAAAACTATGAAACTGTGGGGCTAGAATGAAAGACAAAGGTCCTTCAAGAACTGGGTCGTCTGTATTTTCAAGGCTAACCTCTTGTTTCGATAGCAAGCCAGGAATGTCTCCCCAACAATCAACAGCCTCAACAATCATGCCATGCAACAGAAAAGAGACCGACAAGGGCAGTTGGGATCCACCACAGAGAGGAGACACACAAGGGGCGTGGCTCTTACCCAGCCGCCGTTCTCCTGGATCCAAGGCTCTAGGTGGTCATTCAGGTAGGTGGCCATCCAACCTGCGATCCGACTCACCAATACCTGCATCTCCTTGTCCACGCTTTCCACGCACAGTGCCCCGCCGAAGGAGAAAAAGGCCACGATGCGACCCCAGTTTACCCCATCCCGGAAGAGTTCATTGACTACCTGTTCAAAGCTCTGATACGCTGTCCCTGGGGTTATATGGAGCTGGGATGTTAGATCACTGAACGCCCGCCGGTACCGCAGTTCAAACTCATCGCCGGCCTCTCTCAGCGCTTGCTTCACTGCTGCCATGGGAATCACCTCCCGTGCTTCCAAGCTGCTGCTGTGGCCAGTGGCTCCATTCACCGCCCGGCTGTCCGCCAGGTGCCAGGATGGGTTGCCATTGACGGCACTGGGGGTCTCCCTCTCTGACTCAGTTACTTCTGGGGCCTCAGTCCTGTTCTCTTCGACATCACTAAACTGGCTCCAGCTGTATCCTTTCTGGGAAAGCTTGTAGGAGAGAAAGTCAACCACCAGCTCCCGGTTGCTCTGAGACATTTTTATAATAGAGATGGGCTCAACCAGTCCATTGTCCAAAACACCTGCTCACTCACTGGGTCTGCTCGGTGTTTAGCGATTCTCTTCCAGGATCCAAAGCCAAGAGACGGTTCTGAAGAGAGAGAAAGAGCTTCAGGAGAAAAATTTTAATATGCATGTCATTTACCTTACAATATCCCCATTCCTCCTCCAGGTACCAGAATTGGTTTCTTTGTGGCTCTTAGGAAGGTCTGGGTCCAGGTTCTAAAGGACTTCAATTAAGTCAGATTGAAAGGACCAGCAAGCTTTGAATTGTTTCATCAGCCTCTTTTTACTACAACCACCCACCCCTTTTTCTCCGAAATGCCTTTCTCAAAAAGTCACCCCCATTGGCATACAACCCCTCCTCCCTCCCCACCTACATTCAAATCTATCTCCGGCGACAGCTAGCAGGTGCAGCCCCCCGGAAGATCTTTTGTATCATAGGTCGGGAGGAGGTGGTTCTGGGTCGCCGGTAACTCAGCCAAAGCCCCGGCCAGAGGGATCGTGCGACCTGGTAGGCAAGCCCAGAAGGAAACCAATTGCGAAGCTTAGGAACCCTCGCTTGCTTTTTCCATCGTCCAGATCGAGAGCGGCCTCTCTCTGCTCCGCAGCCTCCAGCCACCCGGGAGCCCAACCCCCTCGCTCTAGCACGCCCCTTGGCTCTCCGCCTCCTACTGGGAGCCAGGAGAACTCTCCCGGAGGTATGGGCTTAGTGTTATTCCGCCTCCCCCCCCCCCCCCCCGCGTCGCCCAGCTTTCTTTCTTTCTATTTAAGTACCAGCCCTGGATGAGGCTTCCGAAACCCTAAAGGGACTTCTCAGGGAACCTCAAGGTTTCGCGCAGGGTCGCGGGGAGGGGGAAACGGCCTCGGCTCTGCGATCTGATTTCGGAAAGACCACCCCCGGGCCTTTCCGAGAGGCTGTATGCTGGAGACCCCCCACAAACACCGCTGGTTGTTTCTGAATTTCCCAAAAGGCCCGGGACAGGGCGTTGGGGAACTGCCAGATCCTCCATTCCGCGCCCGGACACAATGGCCGCCGGCACCCCGCACAAAGACGGGGGTGAGAGGGAGGCGCTGCGCCCCGCCACCGGCCAGGAAGAAGGGTCGAGGCTCCCACGGCGGAGACCTCGTTTTCCTGAGGCCGGGCCCAAGGCGGCCTCCTGGAGCCCCCTGCATGGCTCCGGGGCCGCCGGCTGCTACGCGCAGAAGCCCCGGGTGGGTGGGCTGAGGCCTCGCTTACAGCTCGCGCTCCCCCGGGCCGGGTACCCGCCGAGCCACCGCCCCGTTGCTAGGCAACCGCCTTCCCTCAGGGGCGCCCCCTAGACCTCTCCTGGAAGGAGGGGTCTCGCCCCCGCGGCCCGCCCCAGCATAGCCAATCCGCGGGCCGAAGCGGCACGGAAGCGGGACGGCAAAGGCTCCCATTGGGCGCACGGCCTGTCAGGCACAAGGGAGGCGGCGCTCTCACCTGCGAGCCCAGTGAGCCGTGGGGGGCCACATCCCCCCTTCATCGGCCTGGTGGCTTCCAGACGCGACGGCGCTTCGCGGCTGAGTTGTACACCGCGGACTTGGGTCGGCCTACCTGGCTTGACTGCTCGCGCCGCGTCTCCCGGAGAAGCCGGCCTCAGTTTCCCCTGAAGAGACCGGGGGAACTTGCAAGCACAGTCACTTCCGGTGCCGAGGCAGCGCGCGCGAGCCCGAGACGCAAGAGGAGCGCGCGCCAGGAGGGACTGGCTTCGAGACGTGGGAATCGGCGCCCCCTGGCGACGGGTTTGAGGAGTCGCAGGCGCATTCTGTGGTTTTTCCATCCTTCCGTTTTTTATACTCAAAAGAGCACTTTTTCTTGGGTGTCCAACATCGGACAGGTTTCTCAATTTGTGTATATTGTCCTTAATTGTAAAACTGATAGCAGTATTGACCTCTCATCGAGTGTGCATCAGCTATCACTTAGAAACCCCGAAGAATAGAAAACCCTTAATTTGATTGGATCATTGAAGACAGTTGTGAACAAGGCAAGGCTTGGTCTCTGTTTTCGTGAAGACTTATGCCTTAGGAATGGAGACAGTGTCCAAATAGGAAAATACACAAAAAAAATATATTGAAAAAAAACACCCCAATCCTGACATTTTGATAGCAATGACTAAATGAGAGTTGCTTTAGCGTGAGTGATCTTTTTCAAAATGCAAAGTTTGACTCTGACTGACCACTGCAGTAGAATGACATTTATTTAACAGGTTTTCTGCCCAAGCTGTCAAGTTTTATGTCCTCAAGATGACCTTAATTTCTGATCCTCCTGTCTCACGATTATACCCAGTTTCTGTGTCGCTGGGGATCAAACGGAGAGCCTTGTGCATACCAGGCAGGCGGCAGGCATCCTACCGAATGAGTTATAGCCCCAGTTTTTTTAAACTATTATTTTATTTGGGAGTGTGAGTGTGTGTGTAGGTGTAGGTGTATATGTGCCATCAGGTGTGTGTGGAGATCAAAGGACAACGTTTGGGAGTTGATTCTTTCCAAGAGTGGAACTCAGACCTTCAGGCTTGCAAGGCAAGTTCCCTCTTTTCATACAGAGTCTACTTAGGTAGCTCTGTAACTCAGGCTGCCCTTGACCTCGAACTCACTGGATAGCCTAGGTTGGTCTTGAACTCATAGCAGTCTCCCAGCTTTGGTGGACTGAGAGCTACTGGGATCTCATTCCCTCACGTGCATATGGCCACTGTTGGATGCCCAGTCTGTAACATAATACATGCACTCTCTTCCTCTCCTGCTTCCTGGCTGATGAAGGACATGGCATCTGGAAGAAGCTGTTCCTTTGTCCATCACTGGACAGTCTGGAGACCAAATCCCACGGTCTTTTGCATAAGAAGGGGCAGCATATGCTGTAGGCAACAGAGTTCATTTGTAATCACATATAATTTTCTCAGTAGTAGCAGTGACTCCCACCAAACTATTTCAGCTTGCTTGCTTTATTATTTATTTCTGCACTTCCTTTCTCATCCTTGTATCTTCACATCCTTTGCCTTTATTTGACTTTCTTTCCTTTTTTTTTTTTTTTTTTTTTTTTTTTTTTGAGACAGGGTTTCTCTGTGTAGCCTTGACTGTCCTGGACTCGCTTTGTAGCCACCGCCGCCTGGCTGAGTTTCTTTCATAGTAAAAAACAAACAAACAAACAAACAAACAAAAAACCCCAAACCCACAAACTATTAAAGAACCATTTGCAGGTTAGAGAGATGGCTCAGTGGTTAAGAGCACTGACTGCGCTTCCAGAGGTCCTGAGTTCAATTCCCAGCAACCAGATGATGGCTCACAACCATCTATAATGTATACATAATAATAAATAAATCTTTAAAAAAAAAGAACCATTTGCTACTACAGTAAAAATATTCTTTTTGCTGTTATTCTCTTTATATATTCCTGGCTGTCCTGGACAGACTGGCATCAATACAGAGATCTTCCTGCCAGGGTCTGGGATTAAAGATTACTATGCCTGGCTAGTAAGAACATTCTTGTGTGTGGCCTCAGTGTATTACAATACCTGTCAAGTCACCCTAAGTCATCCTGTGTTTTCTCGGGTGGTTTGTGTCTGTTCAGTATTATCAAGTTGTCATTTTTGGTTCAAAATTATTGTGGCCTTCAACTAACTGGACCAACTGAGTGACCTTTGATAGTATATTATGTGCGTAGGTTAGTTGATGTTATATACTGTATGTACACAGATACATGCCTTAGTGAAGGGTTTTCTGGTATGCTTGGGGTCAAAATGGTTGATTCTTGGTGTGTGTGGTATTGTGGTTCAAACCCAGTATCTTGGCTCATGGTAGAGGGGGTTTGTGTGTATGTGTGTGGTGACAATGATAGGGCTGAAGGAGAAAGAAACCTGTTTTTGTTATGATCCCAAGTGTGGGATGGGGAACTGTCTTGTGTGAGAACAGGTGAGGTTAATCCACTAGAAGACAAACCACCTCATGCAGGAACTTGATGTTAGCTGAAAAGATCCGTGAACAGACTCTGGGAGGAGGTATATAAATGAGCCCAAAAACCGGAGGCGGGGCCTTTGGAGACTTGGGATTGTTTTGGCTGTTCATGGCTCCACTTCTAGAAGCTCCTAGAGAGAACCACTTGGGGGAAGGCTTTGAGGCTCCGGCTCCTGTTGAGGTTCCGGGTTCTGGTTACTCCAGGTTCCAGCAGAAGAAATCCTGCTGATTATGCCAGGAGAATCATTCCTCGGAACTGATATCGTTACAGTTTTGTTATTGTATTCTTTAATCCTCTTTTCCTATTGTTTAGGTTAGTTGGGTTATAAGTGACATACGCTCTGTTAATAAGTTTGTAATAAAATATATTGGTTAAGAAAATTGAGCCTACATCGGGCCCTGTGTAGCCCATGTCGGCCTGAAAGAAGCTATGTAGCATAGGCTGGTTGTTGTTTTGTTTTGGTTTTGGCTTTTTGAGGCAGAGTTTCTCTGTGTAGCCTTGCCTTGCTGTCCTAGACTCACTTTGTAGACAAGGCTGTCCTCGAACTCACAGTGATCCTCCTGCCTCTGCCTCTGCTGGGATTAAAGGCGTGCGCCACCACGCCTGGCTATTGTTTTAAATAGGTGTTTTTTCTTATAGTTCATTTATTATCTTATGTACATTGGTGTTTTGCCTACACGTGTCTATATGAGGGCATTGGATCCCCTGGAACTGGAGTTACAGACTGCCCTATGGGTGCTGGGAGTTGAACCTGGGTCCTCTGTGAGAGCAGCCTGTGCTCCTAACCACTGAACTGTCTCTCCAGCTGGTGTAGGCTACTCTTGAGCTCTTACTCCTCTTCCTTCACGGCTGGAGTGCTGGGTTTATGGGTGTGCACCAGCATGCTCTATGTTGTGTGTGCTGGGGATTAAGCCCAGGGCTTTGTATATGCTAGGCAAGAACTCTACCAATTTCTATTTTTAAGACAGAAGCTGTGTAAGTTACTATTATGTAACTAAAAGCATTGTTTTTGTTTTACAAGTCTTCTGGCAATTTATGAGTGGAGATAGCTGAGACTTAACACAGGGAAGGCTGGGTTTCTGAAGTGTGTGGGACACACATGGACTCTTGGGAAGCAGGGTTTAGCTAGACAGGGATGAGACAGCCAGGCTGCATATATGTTGAACTGGATGGATAGGAAGGCCCTGTCTAAGTTGACAGCTAAATAGCAAGCGTGGAAAAACTGGATCATACCAAGTAGGTTGGCAGATTTGAAGCATTATTTTGGCCAGGTTTATGTTGAAGAGCTCATTCTCATCAGTTTATGTTGCAGGTGCCATTAAGCTTGGTCAAGAAAAAGCTATGTGGAAAAGTTCTTTGTTTCTGATTCTGGTATCAGGAGAGACTGAGTTTTACATTCCCTTTATATATTTTTCCCTTTAGCTTTTCTTGGATCTGTTCTTTACAATGGGAACCTGTACATCCAGCCTCTTCACTTTTCAAATTTTTATTAAAAAATACACACACACACACACACACACACACACACACACACACACACAAACATTTTTGGGAGAAGAGCAGAGAGGATAATTCATGTATCCTTTCACAAACTTACTATTTTTGCCATGGTAGCAGTTAGGAAACAGACTTGATAATGGTGGGATTGACTAGTCTTTGAGTTATTATTTAGATTTGCATTTTGAGACAGAGGCATGTAAATCAGTAGCCCAAGATCCTTTCTTAGAAAAAGATGGAATTAAGCATTAATAGAAAGGTGTTCTATCAGTCAGGGTTCTACGGAGGAACAGGAGATATGTGTGTATTTGGAAGCCTTGCAGGCTGTGGTCCAGCTAGTTCAGCAATGCTGTCCACCAATGGAAGGTCCAGGAATCCAGGAGTTGTTCAGTCTGCAGGCCGGACGGATGAGCTGGGCTCTAACGTCAGTGAGAGAACGGACTTGCCAGCAAGAGCAAGCAGGCAGAGAGAGCGAGCTGCCTTCTTCCACGTCCTTTCTATAGGCTGCCAGCAGAAGGTGTGGCCCAGATTAATATGCAGGTCTTCTACCTTGAGAGATCTGGATTAAAAGAATATTTTCCAGCTGGGCATGGTGGCTCACGCCTTTGATCCCAGCAACAAAGGAGGCAGAGGCAGGCAGAGTGCTGTGAGTTTGAGGCCAGCCTGGTCCACAAAATCCAGGACAGCCAGGCCTACACAGAGAAACCCTGCCTTGAAAAAAACAAAACAAAAAGAAAGCGACAAGATTCTGATTAGAAGGGGGTTTTCCCACTTTACATGATTAATTAAGGAAAAAAAAAGTCACAGATGTACCTACCTGCTTGGGTTTTAGTTAATTGTAGTTGACAACTAAGAATAGCCATCACATGTTGACCCCTTGTCAACTTGATGTATCTGCTTATATCTACTTATGCCATTTTTATTTTTATTTTTTGAGACTCCCTATGTAGACCCTGCTGGCCTTAAAGTCTGCTTGCCTCTGCCACCCCAGCACTGGGATTGCAGGCTTGCGCCACCATGCCAGGCTACGTATGCAGTTTTGTTTGTTTTTTGTTTTTGTTTTTGTCTTCTTTTGTTTTTCCAGACAGGACTTCTCTGTTGTAGCCTTACCGCTCCTGGGCTTGCTTTGTAGACCAGGCTGGCCTCGAACTCACAGAGATCCACCTGCCTCTGCTTCCCCAGGGCTGGGATTAAAGGCGTGCACCACCACCTCCTGGCCTCTTAGGCCATTCTTAATTTCCAAACGAAAACAATAGCCAGGTCATAATTACACGTGACATGATGTAACTATCCTTCATAGAGCTGCAAATGCATTATGGATGTTAGACTAGATGGCAATGCTCCTAGAGGGACATTCTTTTTGTTTGTTTGTTTGTTTTGTTTTTCAAGACAGGGTTTCTCTGTGTAGCCTTGGCTGTCCTAGACTCACTTTGTAGACCAGGCTGGCCTTGAACTCACAGAACTCCATCCGCTTCTACCTCCACAAGCGCTAGGATTATAGGCATGCGCCACTAAGTTTAGAAGAGCTAATCTTTCTTAACTCTACTGTGGAGAAGCAATCCTATTCCCCTCTGCTAATCTGGACCAGTTGTTATTCCTTTCTTTGCCTGCTGGCTTAAGGGCATCGGAAACCCAAAGGAGCCAGGAGAAGTCTCAACTTCTAGTTCAAATGGATGTTTGTTGTGGCTCCTGGCAGGAGTTGCCGGTTCCCAGTCTGGAACCAAAACTTCTAGGCCAGCAGAACTTAGGGCAGAGGGAACAGGAAGCAAACATTTTCCTAGTGGGTTACTAGGGATGATCGTACATGGCACAATTCCCTTTTTGACCCCTTGATTCCTGGACCCATGGATCCTGGCGATGGCAGAAGCTGTACCCTATATTAGATGCAGATTCAAATCATGTACTGCCTTCTGGAGAGCTCTGTCCTAGCCCTGCAGCCCGCTGTCACCTAACTGCTGCTGTAACTGTTCTCAAAAGGTCATTCCATCCTTTTCAGGCCAGATGCTTCAGGGTGGTGGGGACTATGGTAAGACCAGTGGTCGTGATTGTGGGCCCACTGCTGCAAGTCTCTGGCTGTGAAGGGAGCAGAGTCAGCGTCTTCTCTAACTATCCCTGTTACTCTTTTTTTTTTTTTTTTAATTTGGAACCCTTCACAAATTAGCGAGCGATACAGAGAAGATTAGCATGGCCCCTGCGAAAGGATGACACGCAAATCCACGTTACTCTTAATGGGCCCATGAACAGTGTCCATGATGGCTGAAATGGAGGTTAGGATGAGCTCGGCAGCATGGCCTTCCACTCACCAAGGCTGACATGGCTACAGCTGCTGCTCAATGCCAGATCTGCCCACAGCAGAGACCAACCCTGAGCCCCAGATATGCCTGAAGTTTTGCCCACTGTGCAGGTTTCCCTTTGCTGGTATCTTTCAGGGATGCTTTAGAAAGGGGCTGTGATGCTGTAGTTACCCACCTCTGGGTGGCACCTGCATAACAGGCCGAACCATCACTAAACCAGCCCCTCGTCTCCTCTTCTTTGTCGTGGGGCACACCCATGAGGCATGCTTGGCAACACATGGTACTGCAGTGGGAGTAGAAACATAGGAGGCAGTCGGGCACCTTCTTTTCTTTTTCTTTTTTCCAGTTTTTAGGACAGTTTCTTTGTGTGGCCTTGGCTTTTCTGGACTCATTTTGTAGACCAGGCTGGCCTCAAACTGACAGAAATCTGCCTGCCTTGGCCTCCCGAGTGCTGGGATTACAGGCTCGGACTATGTAACTTGTTTATGCCTTCAGGACCTGCTTGGGCCTGATCACATACATTTTACTTATATTTAGTTGATAATAGATTGCTGCTGTGCATGTCCTACTTTATAACACCCAGCTCATGATGACTAGCCTAGGTCACATCATGGCCCATCGTCAAACTTTCAGATTTCCACTAAGGCCCAATAGTAGGTCAAGAGCTGTCACTCAAAGGGAGAATAGTTGTCTGTAGATGATAGTAGAACCGTGCTCCAAAATCCCAAAGGTCTCTTCTGTGATTCATCTATAGGGGCCTTCCAAAAGCTCCCAACAGCATCCTTATCTGCCACTGATACCTCAAGTACCATGGGGTCTGCTGAATCCTATGGCCCAAGTGGTAGAGCAACCTGCGCAGCAACCAGGTCCTATTCAAAGCTAGTAAAACTTGGAATAAGGGTCAAAATACTACACCTAAGTGAGGAATTATCTAGCTCCAGAATTCAAATGGGCCCACTAAAATACTCTACTTCTTTTTTCATGGTGGGAAGGGCTAGGTACAATAATTTATCCTTAACCTTAGAAGGAATATTTCTGTATGCCCCACATGAGTGGATTCCTAAGAGTTTCATTGAGGTAGAAGGCCCTTTAAATTTAGTTGGATTTATTTCCCATCCTCTGATGTGCATGTCACCAAGTTAGAAGTGGTTGCTACCTCCTCACATGGTCCAGTCAGCATAATGTTGTCACTGTAGTGGACCAATGTAATACTGTGTGGAAGAGACAGCGGTCTCTTTGTTAAGACACAAGGCTTGAAGTAAAACTGTAAAGGTATACTTCTGGCATGTCGACTAAGCAAATTGCTTCTGTTTGTTCTTATGGACAGGTACTGAGAGAAAGGCGTTTGCTAGATCAGTAGCAGCACACCACATACCAGGAAATGTGTTAATCTGCTCGCGCATATCAGCTTCACAGAAATCTGCCCACCCCTGCCTCCCCCAGTGCTGGCATTAAAGGCGTGCGCCCCACCGCCCAGCTTGCACAGAAAAAATTTAAAGTTTAACCTTTCAAATACCTTTCTACTGCTTCCAGGTTCTTCATGTGAAGTGTCTGTAAACTGCAAGCATCCACGAGAGGCTTGAGAGTGAGGCCGAGGTTTCTGAGGCCTGGCTGTAGGAGAAACATTAACTACAGGCCAGGTGAGCATTCACGGTGAGTTATACCCAAAGGGGTAAGAGAAACATTAGCATATCAGCCTCATAAGCCTTTAAGTAACTTGAGTGTCTTTTAAAGCTAATACATGTCTTAGAAATTCTTTAAATTTGGAAAGGAAAAAGTAAAATCACCCACTATCCTGCTTTTTAGAGAAATTATGACTGACATGTGCTGTTGTGTTGGAGATTAAAGCCAGAGCTTCACACACCTTATCACTGAGCTAGCCTCAAACCGTTTTGTACTTTTAATTTTTATTTTATTTTGTGCATATTTTAAATCTTCTTTTATACATGTAGTATTTTGCCTGCATGTGTGTCTGCGCATCTCTTGCCTGTCTGGTGCCCATGGAGGCCAGAGGAGGATGTTGGTTCAGACAGTTGTGAACTATCATGTGGGTGCTGGGAGCCCTACTCAGGTCTTTTGGAAGAGAAGCCCATACTTACTTATTTTCTTTCTTTCCTTCATTCGTTTTTTCTTTTCCAGCAAAGGTTCTGTGTAGCCTTTGCTGTCTGTACTCACTCTATACACCAGGTTGGCCTTGAACTCGCAGAGATCCGCCTGCCTCTGCCTGGGATTAAAGGCGTGAGCCACCACACCTGGCCTGAGAGGCCCAAACTCTTAATTACTGACCCAAGCCTCCAGTTCTTTTTTTTTGGACTTTGTTTTGGTGTTCTGAGACAGTGTCTCACTATGTAGCCCTGCCTGGCCTGGAGCTCACAGCAATCTGCCTGCCTCCGGAGCGCAGCGATGAAAGGTGAGCGCCTCCATAACTGGCCCTTTTGGTACCTTCTATTTGGAGTCAGGGTCTCAGGCTGTGCTGAGACTGGCCGTGAGCCTGTGATTCTCCCGCTTTTACCTCCTGAGTAGTTAGTATCGCAGGTCTGTGCCACCATGCCTAGCATGAACGGCATTATAGATTTTTGAGTATATTTCAAGTAAAAAGAAAGATATGAGGTATGGGGATGGGGAGTACACATACAATGTCAAATTTAGGAGACTGAGGCAGGAGAATCAGAAATTCTGGGCTAGCTTTGCCCATAAATTCAGTTCAAGGGGTCAGCACATGCCTTTAATCCCAGCACTCAGGAGGCAGAGGCAGGTGGATTGCTGTGAGTTCAAGACAAGCCTGGTCTACAAAGTGCGTCCAGCACAGCCAGGGCTACATAGAGAAACCCTGTCTTGGAAAAAAAAATTCAGTTCAAGGCCAGCCTAGCCTATATTTTTTGGAGATTCTGCCTCAAAACAAAACAAAAAACAAGCTGTGCTTGGTGGCACATCTTATAATCCCAGCACTTGGGAGGTGGTGGCAGAAGTGTTAGGAGTTGAAGGTCATTCTCAGCAATATAGTCATTTTAAGGCTAGGCCGGGCAACGTGTGATCCTGTCTCAGAAATATGTCATGGGAGGTATGGGGAGCGGGGGAAGCCCTGAGTGATTGTGTGTAGTTAATATGAACACACACAGATAAACAAAACAAACGTGGGCCAGGTATGGTAGTGGGCATCCCTGCACTTGAGAAGTAGAGCCAGGCAGATCTCTGTTTTTTGTTATTTTGTTTTTGTTTTTTGTTTTGAGACAGGGTTTCTGTGTGTAGCCTTGGCTCTCCTGGACTCTGTAGATCATGCTGGCCTTGAATTCAAAGCGATCCTCCTGCCTCTGCCTCCCAAGTGCTGGGATTAAAGGTGTGTGCCACCACGCCCAGCTAACCAGGCTGATCTCTGTAAATTCAAGGCTAACTTGGTCTACCTAGAGATTTTCTGGACATCCAGGGCTAAATAGAGAGAGACACTGTCTAAAAACAAACTCAGTAATGTACGAAACTTACAAGATGTGTGTGAGTGTGTGTGTGTGTGTGTGTGTGTGTGTGTGTGTGTGTGTGTGTGTTATTTACAGGAACATGAGTACCATGGCGTGTGTGGAGGCCAGAGAATAATTTAGGAGCTGAATTTTCTTTCACCGTAGGCAGGGATTGAACTCAGGCTCGCACGCATCTCCCTTACCCATCAAGCTGTCTCCATTGTCCTTGCTTGGTTTTTGAAATAAAGTCTTGTAGGCTGCCCTCAAATCCACTGTGTAGCCAAGGCTGCCCTCAAATCCACTGTGTAGCCGAGGCTGGCCTCCATCCTGCTGCTTCAGCACTCAAGTGCTGTGATTCCATTCATGAGGACCCCATGCCTGTCTGGAATTGGTGAGTTGCAGAAAGAACAGAACACGTTTGCTTGGCGTTTCTGGGCAGTGGTGAATTAGAGCAAATGTCCAGTGTGTCCTGTGTTGACTTTTGAATGTTTAGATGGTGAGGGGGTTGTTTTGGACTTTAAATTGGCCCAACCTTGGAAGCTACATAGATCTGTTTCTGTAAACAGATCCGATTTCAACATAGAAGTTAGCAACTGTGGAAACAAAGTCCATTAGACTTTCTTCAGATTTAGTTTGTACATTTGATTACTAGTCAGAACTAGATGTTGGATATGTTGCCATTTGCTAACTCTAGTTCCTTATGTACAAAGGGAAAATGAAGATGGTAAAATGAAAATATGTGTTAATGTATGAGATCACTTACCCCTAGGAAAGCGTTCGTGAGGAAGTGGCATTGCATGGATGGGGTTATTTTAACTGATTGTTCTAATGAAGCATTGGCTTCTGTGTACTCTCTTGAATTCCCAGCGGGTTAGCTTGTGCTTTCCTCTCTGTCTCAGTGGTGAGGGGCTCCAGCTTCTAGCACATCCATGTGTTTTGCTAGGAGCTGCTAGCCTGCAATTTCAGGCCCGCTTAGAATGCGCTCTGCCGCTCCCCACCTCTTCTAACCTGCCCCTTTTGATTTATAGTGCTTGTCAAGGCTGCTTATTTTTGGTGTGAGGATGAGTGAAGAGAGACGAGAGGCCACAAGAGGCTAATTTCAGATGAATGTAGAAACAGGTTACATTGCTTCTTCTGCGACCTTCCTCATGTGCATTTTTCTCCATTTATTTCCCCTTTTCACCCATTTCTTCCCCAGAAAGAGTTTGTTTTTTTTCCCAGTCATTGATTCTCTGTATAGCTCTAGCTGCCCAAAAACTCACTCTGTAGACCAGGCTGACCTGTGCCTCCAAACACCTGGGATTAAAGGCGTGTCCCACCACCATGCCTGGTTTAGATGACTTTTTAATCTGTAGGTTTCTTTAGATCTCACTGCTCTCAGCAGCCTTCACTGACCCTCCTTCACCCAGGTCGCTGTTCTCCCTGAGTACTCACTTTTATGTGTTTTTAGGAAAAGGAGCCCCCTGTGTCTGTTCTTGGTTTGTTTGTTTGCTTGTTTGTTTCAAGGCAAGGTTTCTCTGTGGAGCCTTGGCTGACTGGGAATTTGTAGACCAGGCTGACCTGGAAGTCACAGAGCTCCTGAGTGCTGAGATTAAAGGGGTGCACTACCATGCCCGCCTTTTTGTCTGTTTCTTAAGGAAAAGGATTACACATATATGTATCTTTTCAGTGTTTATTTTGGGAAGCAGCAAATGGGCTCTATGATATGATACTGGTTTTTGTTATTTGTTTTTTCCCAAAGACAGAGTTTCTCTGTGTAGCCTTGGCTTTCCTGGACTCATAGATCCCTGTTCTCTGGAAGAACAGACAGCCCCAGACTTTTCCCCCCTCAGATTTCCTGTAAGGTTATATTATTTTTCATTTCTTTCTTTTTATTTATTTAATTTTCATTTACATATTTTGTTGAGACAGGGACTTATTTTATAGCCTTTGCTGTCCTGGATTTTGCTGTGTAGATCAGGCTGGCCTCGAACTCAGAGATCCATCCACCTGCCTTTGCCTCCCAGTGCTGGGATTAAAGTGCCACCAAGCCCAGCTTTTTATTTTATTTATTTATTTATTTATTTTTCTTTTTCCAGACAGGGTTTCTCTGTGTAGCCTTGTCTGTCCTGGATTCACTTTGTAGACCAGGCTGGCGTCGAACTCAGAGATGTGAGATCTGCCTGTCTCTGCCTCCTGAGTGATGGGATTAAGGGTGTGCATCACCAAGCCCGACTGCTAAATAATACTATATTCCTGAGAATATTTGTAGTTTTTTCAGTAGTCTGTAATGTGGTAGTTTCAGATACTTTTGAAATATGAAGCTAATTCTCTTGCTTGGCAGCTTGATTTCGCTAAGGGGGTGTGCTTGATGCGTCTGCGTCTGCCTTTCCCCCCCTTCAGTGAAACCTGTTGACAGAAACTCAATCATGGTTAAGGGGTGCAGGAAGGATCTTGTTCCCACCGTTCATGGGGTCTCCCTTAACCAGCCGCCCTTAGCTTTGACCTGTGCGGTATCCCACCAGCTTCAAGAGACGGTCATGTTTTGACATCCTAGTATTTGTTGTTTGCGGTGAGGCAGTGCTGTGAAACCATCTTGCTTTAGCAGTTACTTTGCTCTGTGTCCTGGCCCTCCTCCTCTCCTGTTTATTTTCTCACTGAGCTACATCCCCAACCCTACTTTTGGTTTTCTTCATATGTTTTGTCAGCCTTTAGCAAAGAGGATGGGAGTTCTCAAGGGATAACTGATACATATTTGTTAATTTGCTCCCACTTTGAGCAGAGACTGGGTGATTCCCCCCCCACCTCCACCCCAACAGGGTTTCTCTGTGTAGCCTTGGCTGTCTGGACTTGCTTTGTGGATCCACCTGTCTCTGTCTCCCTGAGAGCTGGGATTACAGGTGTGACCTACCAAGCCTGGCTGAGACAGGGTGTTTTTAATTGTTGGAGACAGAGTCTCATTTTGTAGCCCAGGATGACTTCAAATGTGAGTTAGTTCTCTTGCCTCAGGTTCTCAAGTGCGGTGCCTGCTGCTTTTACAGAGGACACAGGTTTGGTTTCTTTCTGTTTGCTTTTTTTTTTCTTCTTTTTTTGAGACAGGGTTTCTCTGTGTAGCCTTGGCTGTCCTGGATTCACTTTGTAGACCGGACTGGCGTCGAACTCAGAGATGTGAGATCTGCCTGTCTCTGCCTCCTGAGTGATGGGATTAAGGGTGTGCATCACCAAGCCCGACTGCTAAATAATACTATATTCCTGAGAATATTTGTAGTTTTTTCAGTAGTCTGTAATGTGGTAGTTTCAGATACTTTTGAAATATGAAGCTAAGTCTCTTGCTTGGCAGCTTGATTTCGCTAAGGGGGTGTGCTTGATGCGTCTGCGTCTGCCTTTTCCCCCCTTCAGTGAAACCTGTTGACAGAAACTCAATCGTGGTTAAGGGGTGCAGGAAGGATCTTGTTCCCACCGTTCATGGGGTCTCCCTTAACCAGCTGCCCTTAGCTTTGACCTGTGCGGTATCCCACCAGCTTCAAGAGAAGTTCATGTTTGCTGTTTTGACATCCTAGTATTTGTTGTTTCGGTGAGGCAGTGCTGTGAAACCATCTTGCTTTAGCAGTTACTTTGCTCTGTGTCCTGGCCCTCCTCCTCTCCTGTTTATTTTCTCACTGAGCTACATCCCCAACCCTACTTTTGGTTTTCTTCATATGTTTTGTCAGCCTTTAGCAAAGAGGATGGGAGTTCTCAAGGGATAACTGATACATATTTGTTAATTTGCTCCCACTTTGAGCAGAGACTGGGTGATTCCCCCACCCCACCCCCCCAACCCCAACAGGGTTTCTCTGTGTAGCCTTGGCTGTCTGGACTTGCTTTGTGGATCCACCTGTCTCTGTCTCCCTGAGAGCTGGGATTTCAGGTGTGACCTACCAAGCCTGGCTGAGACAGGGTGTTTTTAATTGTTGGAGACAGAGTCTCATTTTGTAGCCCAGGATGACTTCAAATGTGAGTTAGTTCTCTTGCCTCAGGTTCTCAAGTGCGGTGCCTGCTGCTTTTACAGAGGACACAGGTTTGGTTTCTTTCTGTTTGCTTTTTTTCTTCTTTTTTTGAGACAGGGTTTCTCTGTGTAGCCTTGGCTGTCCTGGATTCACTTTGTAGACCGGACTGGTGTCGAACTCAGAGATGTGAAATCTGCCTGTCTCTGCCTCCTGAGTGATGGGATTAAGGGTGTGCATCACCAAGCCCGACTGCTAAATAATACTATATTCCTGAGAATATTTGTAGTTTTTTCAGTAGTCTGTAATGTGGTAGTTTCAGATACTTTTGAAATATGAAGCTAATTCTCTTGCTTGGCAGCTTGATTTCGCTAAGGGGGTGTACTTGATGCGTCTGCGTCTGCCTTTTCCCCCCTTCAGTGAAACCTGTTGACAGAAACTCATTCGTGGTTAAGGGGTACAGGAAGGATCTTGTTCCCACCGTTCATGGGGTCTCCCTTAACCAGCTGCCCTTAGCTTTGACCTGTGCGGTATCCCACCAGCTTCAAGAGACGTTCATGTTTGCTGTTTTGACATCCTAGTATTTGTTGTTTGCGGTGAGGCAGTGCTGTGAAACCATCTTGCTTTAGCAGTTACTTTGCTCTGTGTCCTGGCCCTCCTCCTCTCCTGTTTATTTTCTCACTGAGCTACATCCCCAACCCTACTTTGGTTTTCTTCATATGTTTTGTCAGCCTTTAGCAAAGAGCATGGGAGTTCTCAAGGGATAACTGATACATATTTGTTAATTTGCTCCCACTTTGAGCAGAGACTGGGTGATTCCCCCACCCCACCCCCCCAACCCCAACAGGGTTTCTCTGTGTAGCCTTGGCTGTCTGGACTTGCTTTGTGGATCCACCTGTCTCTGTCTCCCTGAGAGCTGGGATTACAGGTGTGACCTACCAAGCCTGGCTGAGACAGGGTGTTTTTAATTGTTGGAGACAGAGTCTCATTTTGTAGCCCAGGATGACTTCAAATGTGAGTTAGTTCTCTTGCCTCAGGTTCTCAAGTGCTGTGCCTGCTGCTTTTACAGAGGACACAGGTTTGGTTTCTTTCTGTTTGCTTTTTTTTTCTTCTTTTTTTGAGACAGGTTTTCTCTGTGTAGCCTTGGCTGTCCTGGATTCACTTTGTAGACCAGGCGGGCGTCGAACTCAGAGATGTGAGATCTGCCTGTCTCTGCCTCCTGAGTGATGGGATTAAGGGTGTGCATCACCAAGCCCGACTGCTAAATAATACTATATTCCTGAGAATATTTGTAGTTTTTTCAGTAGTCTGTAATGTGGTAGTTTCAGATACTTTTGAAATATGAAGCTAATTCTCTTGCTTGGCAGCTTGATTTCGCTAAGGGGGTGTACTTGATGCGTCTGCGTCTGCCTTTTCCCCCCTTCAGTGAAACCTGTTGACAGAAACTCATTCGTGGTTAAGGGGTACAGGAAGGATCTTGTTCCCACCGTTCATGGGGTCTCCCTTAACCAGCTGCCCTTAGCTTTGACCTGTGCGGTATCCCACCAGCTTCAAGAGACGTTCATGTTTGCTGTTTTGACATCCTAGTATTTGTTGTTTGCGGTGAGGCAGTGCTGTGAAACCATCTTGCTTTAGCAGTTACTTTGCTCTGTGTCCTGGCCCTCCTCCTCTCCTGTTTATTTTCTCACTGAGCTACATCCCCAACCCTACTTTGGTTTTCTTCATATGTTTTGTCAGCCTTTAGCAAAGAGCATGGGAGTTCTCAAGGGATAACTGATACATATTTGTTAATTTGCTCCCACTTTGAGCAGAGACTGGGTGATTCCCCCACCCCACCCCCCCAACCCCAACAGGGTTTCTCTGTGTAGCCTTGGCTGTCTGGACTTGCTTTGTGGATCCACCTGTCTCTGTCTCCCTGAGAGCTGGGATTACAGGTGTGACCTACCAAGCCTGGCTGAGACAGGGTGTTTTTAATTGTTGGAGACAGAGTCTCATTTTGTAGCCCAGGATGACTTCAAATGTGAGTTAGTTCTCTTGCCTCAGGTTCTCAAGTGCTGTGCCTGCTGCTTTTACAGAGGACACAGGTTTGGTTTCTTTCTGTTTGCTTTTTTTTTCTTCTTTTTTTGAGACAGGTTTTCTCTGTGTAGCCTTGGCTGTCCTGGATTCACTTTGTAGACCAGGCGGGCGTCGAACTCAGAGATGTGAGATCTGCCTGTCTCTGCCTCCTGAGTGATGGGATTAAGGGTGTGCATCACCAAGCCCGACTGCTAAATAATACTATATTCCTGAGAATATTTGTAGTTTTTTCAGTAGTCTGTAATGTGGTAGTTTCAGATACTTTTGAAATATGAAGCTAAGTCTCTTGCTTGGCAGCTTGATTTCGCTAAGGGGGTGTGCTTGATGCGTCTGCGTCTGCCTTTTCCCCCCTTCAGTGAAACCTGTTGACAGAAACTCAATCGTGGTTAAGGGGTGCAGGAAGGATCTTGTTCCCACCGTTCATGGGGTCTCCCTTAACCAGCTGCCCTTAGCTTTGACCTGTGCGGTACCCCACCAGCTTCAAGAGAAGTTCATGTTTGCTGTTTTGACATCCTAGTATTTGTTGTTTGCGGTGAGGCAGTGCTGTGAAACCATCTTGCTTTAGCAGTTACTTTGTTCAGTGTCCTGGCCCTCCTCCTCTCCTGTTTATTTTCTCACTGAGCTACATCCCCAACCCTACTTTTGGTTTTCTTCATATGTTTTGTCAGCCTTTAGCAAAGAGGATGGGAGTTCTCAAGGGATAACTGATACATATTTGTTAATTTGCTCCCACTTTGAGCAGAGACTGGGTGATTCCCCCACCCCACCCCCCCAACCCCAACAGGGTTTCTCTGTGTAGCCTTGGCTGTCTGGACTTGCTTTGTGGATCCACCTGTCTCTGTCTCCCTGAGAGCTGGGATTACAGGTGTGACCTACCAAGCCTGGCTGAGACAGGGTGTTTTTAATTGTTGGAGACAGAGTCTCATTTTGTAGCCCAGGATGACTTCAAATGTGAGTTAGTTCTCTTGCCTCAGGTTCTCAAGTGCGGTGCCTGCTGCTTTTACAGAGGACACAGGTTTGGTTTCTTTCTGTTTGCTTTTTTTTTTCTTCTTTTTTTGAGACAGGGTTTCTCTGTGTAGCCTTGGCTGTCCTGGATTCACTTTGTAGACCGGACTGGTGTCGAACTCAGAGATGTGAGATCTGCCTGTCTCTGCCTCCTGAGTGATGGGATTAAGGGTGTGCATCACCAAGCCCGACTGCTAAATAATACTATATTCCTGAGAATATTTGTAGTTTTTTCAGTAGTCTTTAATGTGGTAGTTTCAGATACTTTTGAAATATGAAGCTAATTCTCTTGCTTGGCAGCTTGATTTCGCTAAGGGGGTGTGCTTGATGCGTCTGCGTCTGCCTTTTCCCCCCTTCAGTGAAACCTGTTGACAGAAACTCAATCGTGGTTAAGGGGTGCAGGAAGGATCTTGTTCCCACCGTTCATGGGGTCTCCCTTAACCAGCTGCCCTTAGCTTTGACCTGTGCGGTATCCCACCAGCTTCAAGAGACGGTCATGTTTTGACATCCTAGTATTTGTTGTTTGCGGTGAGGCAGTGCTGTGAAACCATCTTGCTTTAGCAGTTACTTTGCTCTGTGTCCTGGCCCTCCTCCTCTCCTGTTTATTTTCTCACTGAGCTACATCCCCAACCCTACTTTGGTTTTCTTCATATGTTTTGTCAGCCTTTAGCAAAGAGGATGGGAGTTCTCAAGGGATAACTGATACATATTTGTTAATTTGCTCCCACTTTGAGCAGAGACTGGGTGATTCCCCCCCCCACCACCCCAACAGGGTTTCTCTGTGTAGCCTTGGCTGTCTGGACTTGCTTTGTGGATCCACCTGTCTCTGTCTCCCTGAGAGCTGGGATTTCAGGTGTGACCTACCAAGCCTGGCTGAGACAGGGTGTTTTTAATTGTTGGAGACAGAGTCTCATTTTGTAGCCCAGGATGACTTCAAATGTGAGTTAGTTCTCTTGCCTCAGGTTCTCAAGTGCGGTGCCTGCTGCTTTTACAGAGGACACAGGTTTGGTTTCTTTCTGTTTGCTTTTTTTTTTTCTTCTTTTTTTGAGACAGGTTTTCTCTGTGTAGCCTTGGCTGTCCTGGATTCACTTTGTAGACCAGGCTGGCCTGGAACTTACAAAGATCTGCCTGCCTCTGCCTCCTGAGTTCTGGGATTAAAGGTGTGTGCTACCGCGCCCTACTTAAATACGGTTTTTTAATATTGCTATTATATTCTAATATTTTATATTATGAACATAGTGAATTTTTTAATCCTCATGGAATTAAGTTCTCACCTAGCCAAGACTTCATGATCAGACTCTGTTTAAAAAGAGAAGCCAGTGAATGAATTAGATTTGTTCTAAGTAATTATGAAAATTGATAAGGTTGTTATTGACCAGGGAAACCAATACCTCCTGTGAGTGTTTGTAATGCTCTAAATCAGTGGTTCTAACCCTTGGGACCCCTTTTGGGGTCAAACGGCCCTTTCACTGGGTTCACCTAAGACCTTGGAAAACACATTACAATTCGTAAGAGTAGCAAAATTACAGTTATGAAGTAGCAACAAAAATAAATTTATGGTTGGGGTCACCATGACGTGAGGACTCTATTAAAGGGTCACAGCGTTAGGAAGGCTGAGAACTACTGCTCTAATGATGTGTTGGCATGGTTGTTTTCTCTCTGTCTGCCTCTTGACTTTCTCTAACTTTCCCCAGTCGACTATCTGTCTTTCCTTTTTTTTTTTCTTCCTCTCTTTGGTGTAGTTCTATAGTGAGGTCGCTTTGGAAGTTGAAATGTAGTATAAACTGGCCATAAACTGATCCTTCTGCCTCAGCTTCCTAAATGCTCGGACTGCAGATGTGATCCACCATGCTGACATTTCCATCTCACTTGCTGTGTGTGGTGGCCTGGATGCTTTGATACAGATGTTTTTTGTGAAACTCATAAAGTTGGGAGATACTCAGTAAAGGTCTGGTAATAAAAACATAGTGAACAAGAAGTAAAACAGTTGCTGTTGTCAATGGAAAGGGCTGTGGAGTGGCAAGGGCCCTTCAGACAGAGTGCAGAGATGGCAGAAGAATTTGTCTAAAAACTATCCTTCAGTAAGAGTGATAGGGAGCTGGGTGGTGGTGGCGCACGCCTTTAATCCCAGCACTTGGGAGGCAGAGGCCGGTGGATCACTGTAAGTTTGAGGCCAGTCTAGTCTACTGAGTGAGTCCAATACAGCAAAGGCTACACAGAAACCCTGTCTGGAAAAAAAAAAGGAGGAAGGGAGGGAACATTTGTCAGGTTGATTGGCATAAGCTGAGTTGATCCTACAAAGCCAGGTTCTCTGGTTCATCCATTTCTATCTAGTTGACTCAGCACTTCCACGTGACCTGTATCTTGGGGAACTAAGCAGATGTCTGCAATTTTGTTTTACAGACTTGTTACCCTCCAGATCTGCGACCAAGATGAACCGAGATCCCCAGACTCCCGTACTGCAAACCAAATACCGTGCAAGGCCTGTGACGTGCAAAAGTGCAGCAGAGCAGGAGGCTGAGGAGCTTGAGAAACTGCAACAGTAGGTCCCTGCTCACTTTCAGTCCCACGGGGACAGTGGTGGCTGTTTTCCTTCCCATGAAATGTGTGGCATGCAGTGACTCCGTAGCCTGTGTTCCTGCCTCTCTGACTGAGAGTGGGACCATGGAGGTGCCCTGGAGCATCATCTGATAAACACCCAATTCAGTGCAATGTAATGGGGGTAGCAGAGCCTCACTTTGGATTCTAATTGAGAATAAGGTTAGTCTAGGTAGACCACACCTTTGCCTGATTATCAAAGCACCTGCAGCTTGACTCTCGGGAGAAGCTGGAACTTAATGTAGTCAGCACTGAAGCTCATCTCCCTGCACCGGCCATGATCGTTATGGTACTGGGGTGAAACCCAGGGCCCATGTGCACGTAGGACAAACACTGTGCTGTTGTTTTCAAGTAGAGCCTCACTGAGTGGCTTGGGCTGGCTGTGTAGCTCAGGTGTGTCTTGATTATGTTAGTCTCTTGCCTTGGCCTGGATCTCTGGGATTACAGACCTAGGTCGTCAGCCTGCAGGGGTTCATGTATTCCTAGCGAGCCTCAAAATTGCTATTAGCCAAAGGTGACTTTTTCATTTTATGTGTATGGGAGTTTTGCTTGCATGTAATGTTTCCTTATCACTGACATGCCTGGGGCCCATGGAAGCCAGGGGAGGCTTTCTGTCCTGTGGAGCTGGAGTTACAGATGGTTGTTAGTCACCACGTGGATCCTGGGAATTGAGCCTTGTCTGGAGTAGCAGCCAGTACTCTTAACCTAAGACATCTCTCCAGCCCCAAATTTGAATTTCTGGTCCTCCTCTCTCTGCCTGCTGAGTGCTAGGATTACAGGCACCTGCCTCCATGGAGCCCAGCCCCAGCCCCAGCCCCAGCAGGGTTTTGATGATGTCATTTACTCTTTTTTCAGGAGGTGAAGAACATGGCTGTGGAGAGGATGGATTTTGTGTACATGGTGGACCATCTTACTGCTTATTTATAGGTTCTGTTCTACTTTGTGCAGATTTTATCTGATTTAAAAGCATTTTGTATTTATTACTTAAATTTCTTTGTTACAGATACAAATTCAAAGCACAGGAATTTGATCCCAGGATCTTGTGACCCTTTAAAAAAAGGTTATTTCAAGTCAAGTTGGAAAATGTAGGCTGAGCCTTTCTATCGTCAGCAGCAAGAGTACAGACCGGGCTTCAGCAGCGCCTCTGTACGCTGTCCGGGTCCATGCAGTTGTCTTCCTTAGTGCCATAAGGAGGGTCCCTGCCTCACAGAACAAAGATCGAATCCCACAGCCTGGGGCTGCTTCTCATTTGTACTGTGACTAAAACAATAGACTTTATTTTATGGTTAAAATACATATATAGAAGGGGTGGTGGTGGGAGACCAGGTGGAAAGTGAAAGCTGTGCCAGAACAAAACCCGAAATTCTAGTGTCTGAAAGAAGTGCGATTAAAGCCAAAAGTTTGTGTAAAATGATTTTTAAAAACCTGGCATTCCCCAGCTCTCAGGCACGTTGCCACATACGCGTCTGAGAAAGGTTCTCTCTTATATGACGCAGAGAGCAGCTTCTACTGGAATCGCGTGGAGAATTTGGGAGACACAGGCACTGTCAGGGGAAGTTCACTCGATTTCACCTCCATTGCTGGGTACTTGCGGATTGGGTTTGCCTTGTGCACCTGCAGTGAAAGAAAAGCAAAGTCACCACAGGAAACCTATCCCGCAGAGGATGTCAGATCTTGTTGACAGCTTCAGAGCCTCCCCACCTTCAAGTCTCTGAGTAACAGGAAACTATAAAGAACTCTTGCCAGACACAGCAACGCACACCTCTAGCCCAGATCCCAGGAGTTCAGCACCCCTGCCTAGACTACGTGGTGAGACAATGTCCCCAAACCAAATGAAACCAAAACAGTCTCTGAGCAAGTACGCTGGAAGGCATTTTGTCCATTTGACACAAGCCAGGCTTATCTTGGAAGAATAAACTTCAACTGAAAAAACATGGCCAAACAAGCCTTTTTTTCCCCCCAAGATGCTTTCCGGTTTTATCACAGCAACAGAAAGCAAACGGAGACACAGACAAAGCAATATTTACTCCTGAATATGTGTATGAACCCGAAAGACAGGACGAGTAAGTCAACGTTCAAAGCAGCACAGCCTAGCAGAGAAGCAACGGACCTTTTTTTAGACCCTAAAGAAAACCTAAGCTTTCCTCTAATATTCCAAACTGGCAGTCACTAGCCTCCTTGTGCCAGACAGATTACTTAATTTCTTGCACAATAAATATTTTATGGGGGGGGGGGTCTTGCAAGAATCAGTGAAAAGCATTGATTTTAATAGTAATTTTATATAAAAAGTATGTATACATATACTTTTTAAATTCAAGTGTTTTTATATATTTAAATATATGGTATCTTTATATAAAAAGTTCCCTGGCTGAGGTGTGGTGATACATGTCTGTAATCCCAGTACCTGCAAGGGGAAGGCAGAGGCAGGATGACGACCGCAGATACTGCTCAAAACAAACAAATAAACAAGCAAACAAACGGGGTGGGGGTGGAGGGGTGAGGGTTGTGGGGAGAGGTTCCCTTTGAGGAATCAGAGAATTGTATTCTGCAGATTACACAGGTGAGACACCTACCTTCCCCTTCTGCATTTCTTTCATTTTCTTTTCCTTCTGCAGCTGGCGTTCTTTGTCTCGGGTGTCAAAGGAGAAGGGGCATACCTCCACATTTCTTGCCCCTGGGATGTGGGGCTTATAAGGCACTCCATAATGAGGTACAGGTTGAGCTCTTATCACTACTGGTTTATCCTCTTCCTAAGAGAGAAACTATGGGTTAGAAGCAAGACTCCTCCTTTGGCCCCAGCTCACCCTCTTCAGAATGTGGGAAAATCCACTAATTAATACAAGTCCACAGCCCTGGGTGGCCTAGCTTCCTTTTCTTTCGAGGACAGACAATGCCAATTCAGCAGCCACATCATGGATCAAAGCAATGTAACAGCATTTGGTAAATGACTATCACAATTACTTGGTTCAAATCTCAAATTTCTCACAGGAATGCTGGGATAGCTAAGTGAGGTCAGAGAGATAAAATGAAGATCAGAAGAAAGGTGCTAAGTAAGCATGCTTACACCTTAGACTCTGACTCAGACTCCAGACTCCACTCCAACATGTGACTGGAATTAATGGTTGCCAAACCCAGAATAGGACCAAGTAAGTTGTTTGGGTTCAAGCTAGTAACATAAGATTACCATGTATTTTAGTTCTAATTGAACCTATAAAAAGGTTTATGCTGAGATCTGCTATAAAATTACCCTAACTCTGGATATTTATAGATAAAATGGGAGATGTAATAAGAAGCTAGCATGATCAATGACAGTTCACATTTTACCGTTCTATGAATCATCACCTTTAGTCACCTTTGTGACCCTTGGGTGTTAAGGACAATACAATGTAACTGCTTGGTATGAATTTTAAAGGTCCTTTAATAACAGTGACAATAATTCAGGGAACTCTTGACCATGTTACAAGGACAGCATGATCTCAACGCTCTAATGCTTAACTTTCCTGCTCTTCTCATAGCTTGTAACCCACTATCACCGAAAGCCGAGCCCCACCCACTACAGTGCACTAGAGGGACAAGGCAGATGATCAGACACCCGTGTCAGGCTTACAGACAAGAGCTGACTGCCTCTGGACCCCATTAAGTGTAAAGACTCAGAGTGGTCATATAGAAGGAAAAAAGGGGCCCCCTCTCCCTGGGGGAGTCACCTCATCTTCTCTGGTGGGCACTCGGATCCTGTTCTTCAATGCAAAAACTGGTGACTTGGGGACAGTAGCTGGAATTATTTTCTTTTCAGGAACACCCTAGAACACAACTCAATTAGACATCCCATGTCTAACTGAAATACTAAAAACTGGGAAGCTAAAAAATACTAAAAAGTCAGGAAGATAAAAGCTGGATGAGGGGCCACTTGCCAAACAAGCCTGACTCAAAGTTGTCCTGTGATCTCCACATGAGCACGCAAGGACTAACACTCATATAAACGTCACTCGCGCACACGCACGCGCGCACACACACACACACACAATCTGTGCCAAGACAACAGAAGCCTCCACTGCCAGCACTGCTAGGACTCTAGAAGAAGCCCCACTCAAGGAAACCAACTGAGAAATGTGTAAATCCCTTAAACAAAATAGTGTAGTGTTTACATGTAACCTATGCACACCTTTCCATATATTTCATGTCATTAGCATATTGTTCATAATTCTTAACACGACGAAAATGTGTTGAGTGCACTTATCATATTATGTAGGGAATATTAGCCAAGGAAAGAAGCCTGCATATGATCAGTACAAATGTTATCTCTTCCATCCATAGTTAGCTGAATTCACAGAAAGAGAACTCAAAATTGTAGTTGATGGTACCTGTTAAACCTCACTGTGCTTAAGTCAGAAGCTCCCCTCCTGTGCCTTGTCTGTACGTGCTGTAAAGCTGGTGTTATTTCAGTCCATGAATCTCCAGTACCCAGGGAGATCTTATTCATTTAAGGCCATCAGTAAATGTTAGCTAACTGAATACAGGACGGCTTGCACCTTGGATTCAGAGGCTCCTGTGGGAGCCTGTCGACTCAATAATACCGCAACCACTCAGCACAGGCTTCAGTCTTACAGTGGCCCCGCCCACAGAGTCTCTAGCCCAGGATGGCCTTAAGCTCCCTAAATAGCTGGAGATGACCTTAAATTCCTCCTGAATATTGGGATTACAGATGTCCATAAATCCTGGTTTATGTGATAACCAGGACTGAACCCAGAGCACCCACATGCTAGACAAGTGCTCTATACTCCTACCTCTGGGTTTTTCAAAGCCACTTTATGGGGCATATAAGATACTCGTGTGATATTTACTCTAGTTTTATTTTTTAAAGACAGAATCTCATTATAAAGACCAAGCTGAAGTAAAAAATTAAAATTAAAGGGGGGGCACTGGAAAGATGGCTGAGATTAAGAGCACTGACTGTTCTTCCTGAGGTCCTGAGTTCAACTCCCAGCAACCACATGGTGGCTCACAACCATCTATAATGTGATCTGATGCAGAAGAAAGCAGCTTCCTTCAAGGCTCACCCAAACACCGTCATCTTCCAAGAGCCCTTTGTTCCCAAGAAAGAGAAGAAGTCAGCTGCTGGTAGTGTTCTGTGTGCTCGTGCGGGTGGGACAGAGTGCCACGCTTTCCGGGGACGTACTTAGGACTCAGCTAGGGGAGAACGGCGGCGCTGTGTCAACAAGAGATGCTTTATCTGAGGGCATGGTAGCTTTCCTCCCTCAGGCCCAGGCTTTTGTCGCCTTTGCTGGACCCCTAGTTCCCTTTGTGTTAAGTCTGTGGGGCAGACTGATAGAACAGGAACCGAGGCCGATGCAGCTGACCACACCCAACGGGGAGCAAGTGGATGAGGGATGGTGCCGTTGGGCAGTGTGGCAGGAGGTTGGGACTCTTCCTTCTGACCCCAAGTCCCTGTGTAGGAGAGTGTAGCTGCCCCACCACCCGCGGCTCTTAGACTAAATGATTTCCAGAGGCCTTTCCGACTTCTCAGCATTCTGAGTCTGTGGCGCGGCCTAGCTCCATCTTCCTCCTCGGCAGCTTCTGGTTGCTAGCCATGTCTTTCGGGTTGGCCTACTCCTAGGGCCTTATGAGTACTGCACATGCATAGATATCACCTGAGGAACAAAAAGGAGGAGAGTAAGTTTCCTACCAGCACCTCACTGACTGGAGCCGCTTCCAGAGTCACTGGCACAGCAAGAGGTATTGTTGTTTGTTTCTTTGTTCTTGTTTTTTCTCTATTTAAAAAAAAAGATTTATTTATTATGTCCTGCATGTACACCTATAGGGCAGAAAATGGCATCAGATTACATTACAGATGGCTGTGAGCCACCATGTGGTTGCTAGGAATTGAACTCAGGACCTCTGGAAGAGCAGTTAGTGCTCTTAACCTCTCAGCCATCTCTCTATCTCCCTTCAAACCCCCCCCCTTTTTTTTTTACTTTCAAGTCAGGGTTTCTCTGTGTAGCCTTGACTGTCCTAGACTCATTTTGAAGACCAGGCTGGCCTCAAGCTCACAGAGATCCACCTGTTTCTGCCTCCCCAAGTGTTGGGATTACATTCACGCACTATCACACCTGGTTGAAATAGTCAATGCTGACAAGTTTGTATAGATTTGAAGGTGAACAGATGAAAGGATTTCAATTGTTTTTGTTTTTACAAAAACAAGTTCTGCAAGAAGGTAATGTCTAAAGACTCAAAACAATGTAAAACCAAGCTATCAGGAGAATATGGCTAAGCAGTATTGTTTTAAATGAGAATCCCAGATCGTTCTATTTTACCAATAAAGACACAGGAACCAGATGCTGGGTGAAAAACCTGCTAGCTCAGAAAGGCAGAGAAAGCACCCAGCTCACGTCCCGATGGAGAAGGCCCAAAAGTCTCACCAGCTCAGTTGACAACCCAGGAAGAAAAGGTCAAAAACCCCAAGGCTTGCTAGCTCAGAGTCCAAAAAGCCAAAGGCCAAGGCGCTAGGGCGCTAGAGACTAAGAGCCTGAGAACTAAAGCTAAAATCCCGAGAGTGGAAAATGCCAAAGACCCCTTCTGCTCTCTAATTCCAGTCAGCTGGCTTTAACTTTATTAAATCCTGTGTCCAGGAAGATCTTGGATTGAAGGTGTGTGCTAGGACTCAGCCACACCAAACAAAAGATAGGTTTTTACAGTTCACAATCTGAGGGACCATACAGGAATCAAATACAATCTGAGGGATCAATCACATTGAGATAAAATATTCTGTAACAAAGCTGGGTTGGTGGTGCATGCTTGTAACCTTAGCATTTGGGAGGTAAGGGTTCGTATCTACAAATTTTCTATTACGCATTGTTTCTCACTTTTTTAAGGTGGCCACATGAGTTGCTTTAAATGCAGTTTTTCTCTTCTTACTGCAGTGCTGGTGATTCAGCTAGGCAAGCACTCCACTGCTGTGCTGCTGTGTTCTCCTTAAATACCATTTCTTGGTTTTGGGTTTTGTTTTTTGAGACAGGGTTTCCCTGTGTAGCCTTGGCTGTCCTGGGCTCACTTTGTAGCCCAGGCTGGCCTGGAACTTACAAAGATCCGCCTGCCTCTGCCTCCTGAGTTCTGGGATTAAAGGTGTGTGCTACCGCGCCCTACTGAAATACGGTATTTTTAATATTGCTATTATATTCTAATATTTTATATTATGAACATAGTGAATTTTTTAATCCTCATGGAATTAAGTTCTCACCTAGCCAAGGCTTCATAATCAGACTCTGTTTAAAAAGAGAAGCCAGTGAATGAATTAGATTTGTTCTAAGTAATTATGAAAATTGATAAGGTTGTTATTGACCAGGGAAACCAATACCTCCTGTGAGTGTTTGTAATGCTCTAAATCAGTGGTTCTAACCCTTGGGACCCCTTTTGGGGTCAAACTGCCCTTTCACTGGGTTCACCTAAGACCTTGGAAAACACATTACAATTCGTAAGAGTAGCAAATTACAGTTATGAAGTAGCAACAAAAATAAATTTATGGTTGGGGTCACCATGACGTGAGGACTGTATTAAAGGGTCACAGTGTTAGGAAGGCTGAGAACTACTGCTCTAATGATGTGTTGGCATGGTTGTTTTCTCTCTGTCTGCCTCTTGACTTTCTCTAACTTTCCCCAGTCGACTATCTGTCTTTCCTTTTTTTTTTTCTTCCTCTCTTTGGTGTAGTTCTATAGTGAGGTCGCTTTGGAAGTTGAAATGTAATATAAACTGGCCATAAACTGATCCTTCTGCCTCAGCTTCCTAAATGCTCGGACTGCAGATGTGATCCACCATGCTGACATTTCCATCTCACTTGCTGTGTGTGGTGGCCTGGATGCTTTGATACAGATGTTTTTTGTGAAACTCATAAAGTTGGGAGATACTCAGTAAAGGTCTGGTAATAAAAACATAGTGAACAAGAAGTAAAACAGTTGCTGTTGTCAATGGAAAGGGCTGTGGAGTGGCAAGGGCCCTTCAGACAGAGTGCAGAGATGGCAGAAGAATTTGTCTAAAAACTATCCTTCAGTAAGAGTGATAGGGAGCTGGGTGGTGGTGGCGCACGCCTTTAATCCCAGCACTTGGGAGGCAGAGGCAGGTGGATCACTGTGAGTTCGAGGCCAGTCTAGTCTACTGAGTGAGTCCAATACAGCAAAGGCTACACAGAAACCCTGTCTGGAAAAAAAAAAAAAAGAAGGAAGGGAGGGAACATTTGTCATGTTGATTGGCATAAGCTGAGTTGATCCTACAAAGCCAGGTTCTCTGGTTCATCCATTTCTATCTAGTTGACTCAGCACTTCCACGTGACCTGTATCTTGGGGAACTAAGCAGATGTCTGCAATTTTGTTTTACAGACTTGTTACCCTCCAGATCTGCGACCAAGATGAACCGAGATCCCCAGACTCCCGTACTGCAAACCAAATACCGTGCAAGGCCTGTGACGTGCAAAAGTGCAGCAGAGCAGGAGGCTGAGGAGCTTGAGAAACTGCAACAGTAGGTCCCTGCTCACTTTCAGTCCCACGGGGACAGTGGTGGCTATTTTCCTTCCCATGAAATGTGTGGCATGCAGTGACTCCGTAGGCTGTGTTCCTGCCTCTCTGAGAGTGGGACCATGGAGGTGCCCTGGAGCATCATCTGATAAACACCCAATTCAGTGCAATGTAATGGGGGTAGCAGAGCCTCACTTTGGATTCTAATTGAGGATATGGTTAGTCTAGGTAGACCACACCTTTGCCTGATTATCAAAGCACCTGCAGCTTGACTCTCGGGAGAAGCTGGAACTTAATGTAGTCAGCACTGAAGCTCATCTCCCTGCACCGGCCATGATCGTTATGGTACTGGGGTGAAACCCAGGGCCCATGTGCACGTAGGACAAACACTGTGCTGTTGTTTTCAAGTAGAGCCTCACTGAGTGGCTTGGGCTGGCTGTGTAGCTCAGGTGTATCTTGATTATGTTAGTCTCTTGCCTTGGCCTGGATCTCTGGGATTACAGACCTAGGTCGTCAGCCTGCAGGGGTTCATGTATTCCTAGCGAGCCTCAAAATTGCTATTAGCCAAAGGTGACTTTTTCATTTTATGTTTATGGGAGTTTTGCTTGCATGTAATGTTTCCTTATCACTGACATGCCTGGGGCCCATGGAAGCCAGGGGAGGCTTTCTGTCCTGTGGAGCTGGAGTTACAGATGGTTGTTAGTCACCACGTGGATCCTGGGAATTGAGCCTTGTCTGGAGTAGCAGCCAGTACTCTTAACCTAAGACATCTCTCCAGCCCCAAATTTGAATTTCTGGTCCTCCTCTCTCTGCCTGCTGAGTGCTAGGATTACAGGCACCTGCCTCCATGGAGCCCAGCCCCAGCCCCAGCCCCAGCAGGGTTTTGACGATGTCATTTACTCTTTTTTCAGGAGGTGAAGAACATGGCTGTGGAGAGGATGGATTTTGTGTACATGGTGGACCATCTTACTGCTTATTTATAGGTTCTGTTCTACTTTGTGCAGATTTTATCTGATTTAAAAGCATTTTGTATTTATTACTTAAATTTCTTTGTTACAGATACAAATTCAAAGCACAGGAATTTGATCCCAGGATTTTTGAAGGTGGCCCCATCTTGCCCAAGACGCTGCCCGTTAAGCCGCCTACTCAGCCTGTTGGTTTTGATTTGGGAATTGAGAAACGAATTCGGGAGCGAGAGGCAAAGAAAAAACCAGAGGATGAACACTTCGAATTTCATTCCAGACCTTGCCCCACTAAGATCTTGGAAGATGTTGTGGTAAGAATACTTGAGGTGTCCTGAGGTGACCCAGAAGTGTTCAGGTTGATGCTGTGACCAGGACACCAGCGCATTGGGCTGTGGATGACAAAGAGATGCAGCAGGAGTGGATTTGCTCTTAGACTGTATGTAGGTCTAGTGAGAGAGGCAATGTGTGGCTAAAATGCAGACTGATCGGAACATGTGTGCTGAAAAGAGATGCAGTTTAAAGGGCTTCACATGATGGTTCACTGCCATCCATAACTCTTCTGACCCGCTCTGCTGCCAGGCATGCCATGGTGCACATACATACATATATACATGCAGGCAAACATGCATACACTTAAAAAAAGAATCCTTAAAAATGCAGCAGAGCCGGGCGTGGTGGCGCACACCTTTAATCCCAGCACTCGGAAGGCAGAGGCAGGTGGATCACTGTGAGTTTGAGGCCAGCCTGGTCTACAAAGCGAGTCTAGGACAGCCAAGGCTACACAGAGAAACTGTGTCTCAAAAAACCAAAAAAATGTGCAGCAGAATGAGCCTCCCTGCTGTGGGAATTCTCTAGAGGGACCTGTTACCCTCAGGGGAGAGACTGTCTGTCTGTCTTCATGATAGCACATCTTCATGTTTAAAGGTTAATTTGTTTGTATCTTACTGTGTTTTGATACCGATTCACATTAGCTCAAGCTGGCCTACAACTGCTGACACAGCAGGAGGAACTGCAGAAGGCAGGCCTGGAGAATGGATCAAGACGTTTGGAGTGAAAATACCAAGTGGCCAGAAATAAACGAAAGATCTAATAATTGACAACAAAATCCCCAGGACTGGGGTAAAACTGGATCTTCTGCACCCAAAGGATGAGCCCTGTTCTGTTCAGCTTCCTCTTCACATCCAATCTGCTAGCAGCAGAGTGCACTCAGAGGGCTGGAGGATGGCTCTGGCAAGGAAGCTCACGTGTGCGCAGCTCCAGCTCCAAGGGATCTTTGCTCTCTCAGGGCACCCGCACTACACATTCAAACAAAAGCACTCGAAAAGCCAGGCACTGCTTTGGGAGGTTGTACAATTTAGACCAGTGAGGCTCAGCTTGGGTACATAAGCCAACAGAGACAGGCCCTCGAAGGTTATAGACCAGGCTTAACTGCCAGTCCGAATTGTGCTATTTGTCACAGACTGAACTGTGTCACCTTGCCATCGGGAGGATGCACTGCATTCCCAGAAAATAGCGAGCCCAAATAAAATCTTGTGACCTTTTAAAAAATGGTTATTTCAAGTCAGGTTGGAAAATGTAGGCTGAGCCTTTCTATCGTCAGCAGCAAGAGTACAGACCGGGCTTCAGCAGCGCCTCTGTACGCTGTCCGGGTCCATGCAGTTGTCTTCCTTAGTGCCATAAGGAGGGTCCCTGCCTCACAGAACAAAGATCGAATCCCACAGCCTGGGGCTGCTTCTCATTTGTACTGTGACTAAAACCACAGACTTTATTTTATGGTTAAAATACATATATAGAAGGGGTGGTGGTGAGAGATCAGGTGGAAAGTTAAAGCTGTGCCAGAACAAAACTTGAAATTCTAGTAAAGGCAACTAGTGTCTGAAAGAAATAACTCCAAAAAGTCCGATTAAAGCCTAAATGAGTCGTGTCTCATTAGCTCCAAAAGTCTCTGTGTAAAATGATTTTCAAAAAACCCGGCATTCCCCAGCTCTCAGGCACGTTGCCACATACGCGTCTGAGAAAGGTTCTCTCTCATGTGACACAGAGAGCAGCTTCTACTGGAATCGCGTGGAGAATTTGGGAGACACAGGCACTGTCAGGGGAAGTTCACTCGATTTCACCTCCACTGCTGGGTACTTGCGGATTGGGTTTGCCTTGTGCACCTGCAGTGAAAGAAAAGCAAAGTCACCACTTTGGTGGATGCCACAGACCGATGTGCTCAGTCTTTCCTTTTGTCTTTTAGAGGAAAATGGTTGGAAAGGTTTATAGATCCCAATTACAAACTTAAGGGGAAGAAGGGCACAGTAAAATGGAGACGTGTGATGCCCAAACAGGTTTCTACTGTTGCTCACTGGGCCCCTCACTAAGAATGTCAAACTTATCCCCAGCATAACTTACTAGGGAGAAACAGGGCCTTGCTCAACTGTAGCAGACAAAAGCTACAAGTTAAAATTTTGTGCCAGAGGCTAGAGAGATGGCTCAGCGGATAAGAGCCCTGACTGCTCCTCCAGAGGACCCAGGTTCAATTCTCACCACCTACATGGTGGCTCACAACTCTGTAACTCCAGCCCCAGGGCATGTGGCCCCTCCTCTGATGTGAGGGCATTAGGTACACTCAAGCAAAGCACTCATATGCATAAAATAATACATCTTTAAAAAGTTAAAAATCAATGTTTTTTTTTTTTGAGACAGGGTTTCTCTGTGTAGCCTTGGCTATCCTAGATTCACTTTGCACACAAGGCTGGCCTCGAACTCACAGTTATCGCCTACCTCTGCCTCCCTGAGTGCTGGGATTAAAGGAATGTGCCACTATGCCTAGCTTAAATAATAATTTCTTTTTAAAATGGGATCTGACACCATTTTCTGGTTCCCATGGGCACTGCATGCACGTGGTACACAGACATGTATGCACTCAAAATGCTCATATCTAAAAAAACAAAAATTTAAAAATATTTTTTAAAATAGCCAGAGTGAAATTTTAAGCTTGTTTGATTGACGTTTAGTACTCAACAAAATCACAGACCAAAACAAAAGGCAAAAGCAATTATCAAGAAGGGCTGCTGGGAAGCAGGTGCCGCCCATCCTTCTGAAGAGTGTAAGATTAGCCCTAGAGTGAGCCGACCTAACACAGTGATAATCAGCACTGATTAACTGTGCTGTAGGGTACTGCCACTGGCCTACACTGAGGACAGCTGTAAGACACAGATTTAAACTGGGAACAAACTCAGTAGGCAGGTACCTGGGCAGAAAATAACCACGGACAAACGGCGGCTGATTTTTGAAGTGAACCTATGAGACATTGCACTGTTTGCTCACTCACACACACACACACACACACCCCCCCCCCCGTCAGTGCAGATGCAGAATAGATCGTCCCAGCCCCACCAGAAACCAGAAGAGAGACAACAGGGTTGTGCGCACGCATGCAGCCCGGTCAGTTACCAGCTCTCTGCGAAGCCTGGCTAGCTCCTCCTTCTGCTGCTCCTCCTGTTGTTGCCTCGCTTCCTCCAACTGCTGCATTTTCCAGGCCTCCATTTCAGCCATTTTCTTTTCCAACTCCTGCCGTTCCTTGGCTCTCTTCTCAGTGGCCAGCTGAAAAAGTTCCTGATCTAGAGAACCAGAAAGGTTCTCTGAGTACAGAAACAAAGACAATATTGACGCATGTGCTGTACTCATAAGGCCCTAGGAGTAGGCCAACCCGAAAGACATGGCTAGCAACCAGAAGCTGCCGAGGAAGAAGATGGAGCGAGGCCGCGCCACGGACTCAGAATGCTGAGAAGTCGGAAAGGCCTCTGGAAATCATTTAGTCTAAGAGCCCCGGGTGGTGGGGCAGCTACACTCTCCTACACAGGGACTTGGGGTCAGAAGGAAGAGTCCCAACCCCTGCCACACTGCCCAACGGCACCCTCCCTCATCCACTTGCCCCGCCCTTGGGTGTGGCCAGCTGCATCGGCCTCGGTTCCTGTTCTATCAGTCTGCCCCACAGACTTAACACAAAGGGAACTAGGGGTCCAGCAAAGGCGACAAAAGCCTGGGCCTGAGGGAGGAAAGCTACCATGCCCTCAGATAAAGCATCTCTTGTTGACACAGCGCCGCCGTTCTCCCCTAGCTGAGTCCTAAGTACGTCCCCGGAAAGCGTGGCACTCTGTCCCACCCGCACGAGCACACAGAACACTACCAGCAGCTGACTTCTTCTCTTTCTTGGGAACAAAGGGCTCTTGGAAGATGACGGTGTTTGGGTGAGCCTTGAAGGAAGCTGCTTTCTTCTGCATCAGATCACATTATAGATGGTTGTGAGCCACCATGTGGTTGCTGGGAGTTGAACTCAGGACCTCAGGAAGAACAGTCAGTGCTCTTAATCTCAGCCATCTTTCCAGTGCCCCCCCTTTAATTTTAATTTTTTACTTCAGCTTGGTCTTTATAATGAGATTCTGTCTTTAAAAAATAAAACTAGAGTAAATATCACACGAGTATCTTATATGCCCCATAAAGTGGCTTTGAAAAACCCAGAGGTAGGAGTATAGAGCACTTGTCTAGCATGTGGGTGCTCTGGGTTCAGTCCTGGTTATCACATAAACCAGGATTTATGGACATCTGTAATCCCAATATTCAGGAGGAATTTAAGGTCATCTCCAGCTATTTAGGGAGCTTAAGGCCATCCTGGGCTAGAGACTCTGTGGGCGGGGCCACTGTAAGACTGAAGCCTGTGCTGAGTGGTTGCGGTATTATTGAGTCGACAGGCTCCCACAGGAGCCTCTGAATCCAAGGTGCAAGCCGTCCTGTATTCAGTTAGCTAACATTTACTGATGGCCTTAAATGAATAAGATCTCCCTGGGTACTGGAGATTCATGGACTGAAATAACACCAGCTTTACAGCACGTACAGACAAGGCACAGGAGGGGAGCTTCTGACTTAAGCACAGTGAGGTTTAACAGGTACCATCAACTACAATTTTGAGTTCTCTTTCTGTGAATTCAGCTAACTATGGATGGAAGAGATAACATTTGTACTGATCATATGCAGGCTTCTTTCCTTGGCTAATATTCCCTACATAATATGATAAGTGCACTCAACACATTTTCGTCGTGTTAAGAATTATGAACAATATGCTAATGACATGAAATATATGGAAAGGTGTGCATAGGTTACATGTAAACACTACACTATTTTGTTTAAGGGATTTACACATTTCTCAGTTGGTTTCCTTGAGTGGGGCTTCTTCTAGAGTCCTAGCAGTGCTGGCAGTGGAGGCTTCTGTTGTCTTGGCACAGATTGTGTGTGTGTGTGTGTGCGCGCGTGCGTGTGCGCGAGTGACGTTTATATGAGTGTTAGTCCTTGCGTGCTCATGTGGAGATCACAGGACAACTTTGAGTCAGGCTTGTTTGGCAAGTGGCCCCTCATCCAGCTTTTATCTTCCTGACTTTTTAGTATTTTTTAGCTTCCCAGTTTTTAGTATTTCAGTTAGACATGGGATGTCTAATTGAGTTGTGTTCTAGGGTGTTCCTGAAAAGAAAATAATTCCAGCTACTGTCCCCAAGTCACCAGTTTTTGCATTGAAGAACAGGATCCGAGTGCCCACCAGAGAAGATGAGGTGACTCCCCCAGGGAGAGGGGGCCCCTTTTTTCCTTCTACATGACCACTCTGAGTCTTTACACTTAATGGGGCCCAGAGGCAGTCAGCTCTTGTCTGTAAGCCTGACACGGGTGTCTGATCATCTGCCTCGTCCCTCTAGCGCACTGTAGTGGGTGGGGCTCGGCTTTCGGTGATAGTGGGTTACAAGCTATGAGAAGAGCAGGAAAGTTGAGCATTAGAGCGTTGAGATCATGCTGTCCTTGTAACATGGTCAAGAGTTCCCTGAATTATTGTCACTGTTAGTAAAGGACCTTTAAAATTCATACCAAGCAGTTACACTGTATTGTCCTTAACACCCAAGGGTCACAAAGGTGACTAAAGGTGATGATTCATAGAACGGTAAAATGTGAACTGTCATTGATCATGCTAGCTTCTTATTACATCTCCCATTTTATCTATAAATATCCAGAGTTAGGGTAATTTTATAGCAGATCTCAGCATAAACCTTTTTATAGGTTCAGTTGTAACTAAAATACATGGTAATCTTATGTTACTAGCTTGAACCCAAACAACTTACTTGGTCCTATTCTGGGTTTGGCAACCATTAATTCCAGTCACATGTTGGAGTGGAGTCTGGAGTCTGAGTCAGAGTCTAAGGTGTAAGCATGCTTACTTAGCACCTTTCTTCTGATCTTCATTTTATCTCTCTGACCTCACTTAGCTATCCCAGCATTCCTGTGAGAAATTTGAGATTTGAACCAAGTAATTGTGATAGTCATTTACCAAATGCTGTTACATTGCTTTGATCCATGATGTGGCTGCTGAATTGGCATTGTCTGTCCTCGAAAGAAAAGGAAGCTAGGCCACCCAGGGCTGTGGACTTGTATTAATTAGTGGATTTTCCCACATTCTGAAGAGGGTGAGCTGGGGCCAAAGGAGGAGTCTTGCTTCTAACCCATAGTTTCTCTCTTAGGAAGAGGATAAACCAGTAGTGATAAGAGCTCAACCTGTACCTCATTATGGAGTGCCTTATAAGCCCCACATCCCAGGGGCAAGAAATGTGGAGGTATGCCCCTTCTCCTTTGACACCCGAGACAAAGAACGCCAGCTGCAGAAGGAAAAGAAAATAAAAGAAATGCAGAAGGGGGAGGTAGGTGTCTCACCTGTGTAATTTGCAGAATACAATTCTCTGATTCCTCAAAAGGAACCTCTCCCCCCAACCCCCACCCTTCCACACCCCCCCCCGTTTGTTTGCTTGTTTATTTGTTTGTTTTGAGCAGTATCTGAGGTCGTCATCCTGCCTCTGCCTTCCCCTTGCAGGTACTGGGATTACAGGCATGTATCACCACACCTCACCCAGGGAACTTTTTATATAAAGATACCATATATTTAAATATATAAAAACACTTGAATTTAAAAAGTATATGTATACATACTTTTTATATAAAATTACTATTAAAATCAATGCTTTTCACTGATTCTTGCAAGACCCCCCCCCATAAAATATTTATTGTGCAAGAAATTAAGTAATCTGTCTGGCACAAGGAGGCTAGTGACTACCAGTTTGGAATATTAGAGGAAAGCTTAGGTTTTCTTTAGGGTCTAAAAAAAGGTCCGTTGCTTCTCTGCTAGGCTGTGCTGCTTTGAACGTTGACTTACTCGTCCTGTCTTTCGGGTTCATACACATATTCAGGAGTAAATATTGCTTTGTCTGTGTCTCCGTTTGCTTTCTGTTGCTGTGATAAAACCGGAAAGCATCTTGGGGGGAAAAAAAGGCTTGTTTGGCCATGTTTTTTCAGTTGAAGTTTATTCTTCCAAGATAAGCCTGGCTTGTGTCAAATGGACAAAATGCCTTCCAGCGTACTTGCTCAGAGACTGTTTTGGTTTCATTTGGTTTGGGGACATTGTCTCACCACGTAGTCTAGGCAGGGGTGCTGAACTCCTGGGATCTGGGCTAGAGGTGTGCGTTGCTGTGTCTGGCAAGAGTTCTTTATAGTTTCCTGTTACTCAGAGACTTGAAAGTGGGGAGGCTCTGAAGCTGTCAACAAGATCTGACATCCCCTGCGGGATAGGTTTCCTGTGGTGACTTTGCTTTTCTTTCACTGCAGGTGCACAAGGCAAACCCAATCCGCAAGTACCCAGCAGTGGAGGTGAAATCGAGTGAACTTCCCCTGACAGTGCCTGTGTCTCCCAAATTCTCCACGCGATTCCAGTAGAAGCTGCTCTCTGCGTCACATGAGAGAGAACCTTTCTCAGACGCGTATGTGGCAACGTGCCTGAGAGCTGGGGAATGCCAGGTTTTTAAAAATCATTTTACACAGACTTTTGGCTTTAATCGCACTTCTTTCAGACACTAGAATTTCGGGTTTTGTTCTGGCACAGCTTTCACTTTCCACCTGGTCTCCCACCACCACCCCTTCTATATATGTATTTTAACCATAAAATAAAGTCTATTGTTTTAGTCACAGTACAAATGAGAAGCAGCCCCAGGCTGTGGGATTCGATCTTTGTTCTGTGAGGCAGGGACCCTTCTTATGGCACTAAGGAAGACAACTGCATGGACCCGGACAGCGTACAGAGGCGCTGCTGAAGCCCGGTCTGTACTCTTGCTGCTGACGATAGAAAGGCTCAGCCTACATTTTCCAACTTGACTTGAAATAACCTTTTTTTAAAGGGTCACAAGATCCTGGGATCAAATTCCTGTGCTTTGAATTTGTATCTGTAACAAAGAAATTTAAGTAATAAATACAAAATGCTTTTAAATCAGATAAAATCTGCACAAAGTAGAACAGAACCTATAAATAAGCAGTAAGATGGTCCACCATGTACACAAAATCCATCCTCTCCACAGCCATGTTCTTCACCTCCTGAAAAAAGAGTAAATGACATCGTCAAAACCCTGCTGGGGCTGGGGCTGGGGCTGGGCTCCATGGAGGCAGGTGCCTGTAATCCTAGCACTCAGCAGGCAGAGAGAGGAGGACCAGAAATTCAAATTTGGGGCTGGAGAGATGTCTTAGGTTAAGAGTACTGGCTGCTACTCCAGACAAGGCTCAATTCCCAGGATCCACGTGGTGACTAACAACCATCTGTAACTCCAGCTCCACAGGACAGAAAGCCTCCCCTGGCTTCCATGGGCCCCAGGCATGTCAGTGATAAGGAAACATTACATGCAAGCAAAACTCCCATAAACATAAAATGAAAAAGTCACCTTTGGCTAATAGCAATTTTGAGGCTCGCTAGGAATACATGAACCCCTGCAGGCTGACGACCTCGGTCTGTAATCCCAGAGATCCAGGCCAAGGCAAGAGACTAACATAATCAAGATACACCTGAGCTACACAGCCAGCCCAAGCCACTCAGTGAGGCTCTACTTGAAAACAACAGCACAGTGTTTGTCCTACGTGCACATGGGCCCTGGGTTTCACCCCAGTACCATAACGATCATGGCCGGTGCAGGGAGATGAGCTTCAGTGCTGACTACATTAAGTTCCAGCTTCTCCCGAGAGTCAAGCTGCAGGTGCTTTGATAATCAGGCAAAGGTGTGGTCTACCTAGACTAACCATATCCTCAATTAGAATCCAAAGTGAGGCTCTGCTACCCCCATTACATTGCACTGAATTGGGTGTTTATCAGATGATGCTCCAGGGCACCTCCATGGTCCCACTCTCAGTCAGAGAGGCAGGAACACAGCCTACGGAGTCACTGCATGCCACACATTTCATGGGAAGGAAAACAGCCACCACTGTCCCCGTGGGACTGAAAGTGAGCAGGGACCTACTGTTGCAGTTTCTCAAGCTCCTCAGCCTCCTGCTCTGCTGCACTTTTGCACGTCACAGGCCTTGCACGGTATTTGGTTTGCAGTACGGGAGTCTGGGGATCTCGGTTCATCTTGGTCGCAGATCTGGAGGGTAACAAGTCTGTAAAACAAAATTGCAGACATCTGCTTAGTTCCCCAAGATCCAGGTCACATGGAAGTGCTGAGTCAACTAGATAGAAATGGATGAACCAGAGAACCTGGCTTTGTAGGATCAACTCAGCTTATGCCAATCAACCTGACAAATGTTCCCTCCCTTCCTCCTTTTTTTTTTTTTTTTCCAGACAGGGTTTCTGTGTAGCCTTTGCTGTATTGGACTCACTCAGTAGACTAGACTGGCCTCGAATTTACAGTGATCCACCTGCCTCTGCCTCCCAAGTGCTGGGATTAAAGGCGTGCGCCACCACCACCCAGCTCCCTATCACTCTTATTGAAGGATAGTTTTTAGACAAATTCTTCTGCCATCTCTGCACTCTGTCTGAAGGGCCCTTGCCACTCCACAGCCCTTTCCATGACAACAGCAACTATTTTACTTCTTGTTCACTATGTTTTTATTACCAGACCTTTACTGAGTATCTCCCAACTTTATGAGTTTCACAAAAAACATCTGTATCAAAGCATCCAGGCCACCACACACAGCAAGTGAGATGGAAATGTCAGCATGGTGGATCACATCTGCAGTCTGAGCATTTCGGAAGCTGAAGCAGAAGGATCGGTTTATGGCCAGTTTATACTACATTTCAACTTCCAAAGCGACCTCACTATAGAACTACACCAAAGAGAGGAAGAAAAAAAAAAGGAAAGACAGATAGTCGACTGGGGAAAGTTAGAGAAAGTCAAGAGGCAGACAGAGAGAAAACAACCATGCCAACACATCATTAGAGCAGTAGTTCTCAGCCTTCCTAACGCTGTGACCCTTTAATACAGTCCTCACGTCATGGTGACCCCAACCATAAATTTATTTTTGTTGCTACTTCATAACTGTAATTTTGCTACTCTTACGAATTGTAATGTGTTTTCCAATGGTCTTAGGTGAACCCAGTGAAAGGGCAGTTTGACCCCAAAAGGGGTCCCAAGGGTTAGAACCACTGATTTAGAGCATAACAAACACTCACAGGAGGTATTGTTTTCCCTGGTCAATAACAACCTTATCAATTTTCATAATTACTTAGAACAAATCTAATTCATTCACTGGCTTCTCTTTTTAAACAGAGTCTGATTATGAAGTCTTGGCTAGGTGAGAACTTAATTCCATGAGGATTAAAAAATTCACTATGTTCATAATATAAAATATTAGAATATAATAGCAATATTAAAAAACCGTATTTAAGTAGGGCACGGTAGCACACACCTTTAATCCCAGAACTCAGGAGGCAGAGGCAGGCAGATCTTTGTAAGTTCCAGGCCAGCCTGGTCTACAAAGTGAATCCAGGACAGCCAAGGCTACACAGAGAAACCCTGTCTCAAAAAAAGAAGAAAAAAAAAAGCAAACAGAAAGAAACCAAACCTGTGTCCTCTGTAAAAGCAGCAGGCACCGCACTTGAGAACCTGAGGCAAGAGAACTAACTCACATTTGAAGTCATCCTGGGCTACAAAATGAGACTCTGTCTCCAACAATTAAAAACACCCTGTCTCAGCCAGGCTTGGTAGGTCACACCTGTAATCCCAGCTCTCAGGGAGACAGAGACAGGTGGATCCACAAAGCAAGTCCAGACAGCCAAGGCTACACAGAGAAACCCTGTTGGGGTGGGGGTGGGGGGTGGGGGAATCACCCAGTCTCTGCTCAAAGTGGGAGCAAATTAACAAATATGTATCAGTTATCCCTTGAGAACTCCCATCCTCTTTGCTAAAGGCTGACAAAACATATGAAGAAAACCAAAAGTAGGGTTGGGGATGTAGCTCAGTGAGAAAATAAACACGAGAGGAGGAGGGCCAGGACACAGAGCAAAGTAACTGCTAAAGCAAGATGGTTTCACAGCACTGCCTCACCGCAAACAACAAATACTAGGATGTCAAAACAGCAAACATGAACGTCTCTTGAAGCTGGTGGGATACCGCACAGGTCAAAGCTAAGGGCAGCTGGTTAAGGGAGACCCCATGAACGGTGGGAACAAGATCCTTCCTGCACCCCTTAACCACGATTGAGTTTCTGTCAACAGGTTTCACTGAAGGGGGGAAAAGGCAGACGCAGACGCATCAAGCACACCCCCTTAGCGAAATCAAGCTGCCAAGCAAGAGAATTAGCTTCATATTTCAAAAGTATCTGAAACTACCACATTACAGACTACTGAAAAAACTACAAATATTCTCAGGAATATAGTATTATTTAGCAGTCGGGCTTGGTGATGCACACCCTTAATCCCATCACTCAGGAGGCAGAGACAGGCAGATCTCACATCTCTGAGTTCGACGCCCGCCTGGTCTACAAAGTGAATCCAGGACAGCCAAGGCTACACAGAGAAACCCTGTCTCAAAAAAAGAAGAAAAAAAAAAGCAAACAGAAAGAAACCAAACCTGTGTCCTCTGTAAAAGCAGCAGGCACCGCACTTGAGAACCTGAGGCAAGAGAACTAACTCACATTTGAAGTCATCCTGGGCTACAAAATGAGACTCTGTCTCCAACAATTAAAAACACCCTGTCTCAGCCAGGCTTGGTAGGTCACACCTGTAATCCCAGCTCTCAGGGAGACAGAGACAGGTGGATCCACAAAGCAAGTCCAGACAGCCAAGGCTACACAGAGAAACCCTGTTGGGGTGGGGGTGGGGGTGGGGGAATCACCCAGTCTCTGCTCAAAGTGGGAGCAAATTAACAAATATGTATCAGTTATCCCTTGAGAACTCCCATCCTCTTTGCTAAAGGCTGACAAAACATATGAAGAAAACCAAAAGTAGGGTTGGGGATGTAGCTCAGTGAGAAAATAAACAGGAGAGGAGGAGGGCCAGGACACAGAGCAAAGTAACTGCTAAAGCAAGATGGTTTCACAGCACTGCCTCTGAGGCTGGACAGGAGTATTTCCTGATACAGTTCCCTTAGCATTCAGAGAAGAGCAGTCATTTGATGGAATGGATTGGTTCTGAAGATTTTCCTTTTCTGTCTCTTTATAGTAAGTGTTCTCAACTATGAGAGACCAAAAACCTAGTCAGACTTCTATAGAAGTGTACTAAAATATTCACTAATTAAAAGCTTAGCTAGGTGGTGGTGATGCAAGTCATTAATCCCAGCACTCAGGAGGCAGAGGAGTTCAAGGCCAGCCTGTTATACAGAGTAAGTTCCAGGACAGCCAGGGTTTTGCAGAGAAACCCTGTCTCAAAAAGAAAAAAAAGGTTAAATGGTAGGGCTAGAGCGATACTCAACAGTTAAAACCACTAGCTGCTCTTCCAGACACCTGGCTTACATTTCCAGCACCCACATGACGACTCATAACTGTCTGTAACTTAGGTTCCAAGCAAGCTGACATCTTCTTCTGGCTTTTGCAGGCAGGATGTACAATACCCAGAGACATAAAATAAAATTTTAAAAATTGAAAAGTTTAAATGGAGTTCCCCTGTAGCAGGGGACAGTGTCTCTCCAGACACCATAAGATATCAGATTGAACGTACAGAGCCACATCTACATTATCTCTTCTCATGCTTTTGTCAGTGGGTTTCCTGTAGGTCCCGTGCAAAACCATACTCCAGGCTATTGCCACTGCTCTTAGCTCTGAGCCCTGCGCCACCCCCCGGCCCCCTGAACTTGACACTAAGACCCTGAAGACACCACACACTTGAGTCATAGAACACGGAGAAAATCGAGCTGGTATCAACCTGGGAGCCCCAACCCTACTGGCTGGCTTTCTCAGTGCTGAAGGGGAAGCAGTGTGAACCCTGCCAGCTGCAGTAACAATGGCCCTGGCAAGACACGCCCACCACTGCAACAGTGACAGAAATGTTAGGAGAATAATCAGCCACTTTCTGATTGCACTTAAAGCCCATCCAGAAAATGGAATTCATACCTGGCACCATTAGCAGGTCCAAAAACCTGTGGCTAGGGAGGCTTGGGGAGAGCCTACCACTACTACTATTCTGCTAAGTGGACATAGTATTTAACTGGCCCCTAGGTACTTGTCTTTACACCCATAGGTTAATGCCTCATCCAAAACTCAGAGAAGCTTCTTTTTTGCAATAGATGGCAATTAGCAGAGACTCAAAACTGGTCAATGTGTAGAGAACAAGAGATTGTAGACTGTTCAGATCTAAACGGGGCCTCACACCACTGCCTCTAAGGCTCAGGGATCAACACAGAATAAGGAGTAAGAGCCAGAGGCAGTGGAAGACTACAGTGAGACCACATCTGTGCAGATAGGACAGAGCAGCTGCACACATGAACTCTTAGTAGCTAGGATTTTATGCACCAGACCAAGACCAAGATCAAGCCAGACGAAGCCTCAGCATGGAGGTAGAAGTGGGTCATGAAGTCCACCCCTGGCATCCGACAGCTGCCGGGAGGGGGAACGTCACTTTTCTTCAGGGCTGCTCCAGTAGGTGACCCTACACTGACGCACACAATGGCAGCACGAATAGATTCAGTAGTTTAAAAAGAAAACATAAAGCCCACGCCTCTAATCCCAGCCCTTGGGAGGCAGAGGCAGGCGGATCTCTGTGAGTTCGAGGCCAGCCTGGTCTACAAAGAGAGTCCAGGACAGCCGGGGATACACAAAGGAACCCTGTCTTGAACCCCCCCCCCCAAAAAGGAAGAAATTTTGTTTTTAAAACTCATAAACTAAGGACTAGAATGCAGCCCAGTAGTAAAGCATTTGCCCACCATTCTCAAAGCCCTACATTAAATCACCAGCATAGCAAAAAGTAAAAAGAAAAAAAACAACAACAGCTTAAAAAAAAACAGCAAATAAATAAAGGCACATAAAAAAGTACAGTCAGATATGGTGGTGCCTACAGTCTTAGCATGTGAGAGTATAGGAAACAGGGCAAGTCTGCGGACAGTCGGAGCCTCACACAGAACCTTGTCTCAGGAAAGCCATGGTTTGTTACTACATTCACCATGAACTGAAGTCATCCATTTCACTAACAAACCAAAATGACAGTCTCTGGGACTTGCAGCTCTAGTCGCCACCAGCTTCCCTCAAAGCTCCCCTGTAAGCTGTTTCTCCTTACCTGCCTTCAAAGGTGTGCCAGAGCCTTGCTGAAGCGTGGCTGTCCTCAGGGAAGCTTTGCCCTGAAAAGGCTCTCCTATTCCATTCCTCCCGAGAAACCTGTTCTCCAGGTTGGCCTTCTCATCTGTGAAACAACCAGTCAGGAAGCAAAGCAAAGGAGAATCACATATTAAAATGGGGAGTAGAGTCCCTTTCCAGCACGGTTAGCAAAACCACAGTCTAGCACTGTGCATTATAGGTCAGGAACAGACTGCAAAATCTATCCCGAAGACTTGCAACACCTAGTGTCTTACAGAGAAGGAAAGTTGCAGATTCTGTACCATTGTTAAGACACAGGGAGGGCCACACCGACATTAGCTGGCCTTATCTACCATGTAAACACATCGTGCTGCCCTTGAAGAATTTTGGCCACCAGGAACTGCAAGAACACAAGGGACAGTTTATATTCATAGAGTGTGGGGTGTTTGAGAGTGGAGAAGAGCAACGTTTTCTCAGCAAGTTTTATCCTGGGCTCTGCTGTGACTAAAGCTGGTACAAAAACAATCTGTCCCCACAGCAGCACACTGTCAGGCTGGGGAAGCACAGCACCCCTGAACAACTACACTACTCACAGTCGATTCTGATTATAACCTTGTGAAAAGCTGAAAGAAAACAAGAAAAAGTACACTACACCTAAGATGGTTTTCTAAGTTCAGAATTATTATTTTTTTCCTTCCAGACTCTGTATGGAATCACACTGATATGCTAATGGCTCCTTTCTGTGGATATTAGGGCATAAAGAAAACTTGTTAAAAGAAACCTTCAGACAGCCGGCGGTACCTTTGGGCTGCAGTGCTGTGCGGCATGGACAGACCTCTCTGGGACAGCAGGCCCTCTGATCTACCCTTCCTTCAACAGAGCCCTCTCTCGAGAGTAACACTCAACTCCTTTCCCAAGAAACTACCAGACACTGTCTCATTTGGACACTGTATTTTAAGTGTAGCTACAATGGTCATTTTGTTCTTACCACATATTAATGTTAATGTCTCTTAATGAAGGTGGAGACAAGAGAAAGGATAAGATGAAGAAGCCTCATCAGACACTGGATTCACTTATCCCAAGGTTATGTCAGAGTAACACCTACAAGGTGGGCGCTGGCGAGATGGCTCCTGCAAAAGAACCATTCACCAAAGACAACACAAAAATCCGTATTTTTTGGAATTATCTTTTTTCCCTTCTGTTTCTGTGGAACTGTATTGTAATCTTAAATTATGAGTAAAGATGATGTTTCCATCTTGTTATAAAAAAAAAAAAAGAAAGAAAGAACGAAAGAAAGAAAAACTAGGGGCTGGAGAGGTGGCTCAGATATTAAGAGCACTGTTCTTCCAAAGGTCCTGTGTTCAATTCCCAGCAACCACATGGTGGGTCACAACCATCTATAATGAGATCTGGTGCCCTCTTCTGGTGTTCAGGCTCAATGCAAGCAGAATACTGTATGAATAATAAATAAATCTTAGAGAAAGAAAGAAAGAAAGAAAGAAAGAAAGAAAGAAAGAAAGAAAAAGTAGCTGAGCAGTGGTGGTATGCACCTTTAATCCCAGCCCTTAGGAGGCAGACACAGGCAAATCTCTGTGAGTTCTAGGACCAGCCTGATCTACAAAGAGAGTCTAGGACAGCCAAGGTTACATCCTTGTTCATTGCTGCTGTCTCAAAAAACAAACAAACAAACAAACAAAACCAAGAAAGAGAGGATGGCTAGGAGTGGTGGCGCATGCCTTTAATCCTAGCACTCTGGAGACAGAGGCAGGTGGATCTCTGTGAGTTCAAGGCCAGCCCTGGTGTAGAAAACGTGTCCAGGAAAACCAAGACTACAAGAGAAACTCTGTCTTGGGGAAGAAAGAAGGAAAAAAAGAAAGAAAGAAAGAAAGAAAGAAAGAAAGAGGAAGGAAGGGAAGGAAGGAAGGAAGAAAAAAAAAATCAAGAAAGAAAAGTTTAGCCTGGTTGCTCACAGCTGTTAACACAGCGCTTCTGAGCCTGAGGCGGAGAGACGTCCCAGAGCTCTAGGCCAGTCTGGGCTACGGTCTGAAACCTTGTCTCAAAAAACCTAATTTCAAATATGAACAGACTTCTGTGGTTCGAAAGTTAGCTGTTTTCTATTAAATCATGGGTGAGAAGGTGTGGAAAAGAATGTGTAGTCCAGGTACATTTTTGCAGTATCTTGTTTAATTTGTTTGGTTTTACTAATTTACTTTTATGTGTGTGGGTATTTCGCCCACATATGTGTCTGTGCACCATGTGCATGCTTGCGGCCTGCGGGGTTCTGAGGAGGAGACTGGATTCTCTGAGACTGGAGCCATAGACAGCTGTGAGCTGCCAGAGCTGGTTTGGGAAACAGAGTCAGTGCTGCTACCTGCTGAGCCGTCCTTCCAGCCCTTCTTCTGCTCGTGACATGGCCTCCGCGACAGGACCAACCCTTCACATGACAGAGAAACAGCAGCACAGCAGCACGTGCCTTTAACGACAGTGCTTTGGAAAGGCACAGGCAGCTGATCTTTGAATTCAAAAGAGCAAGTTCCAGGGTTGCCAGGGCTACACACAGGGAAACCCAATCCTGAAACACTGGGGGGGGGGGGGGGGGAAGCAGAGAAAGTAGCCACTTACCAAACCATGAGTCTACATTTTCAGTCTCTTGTTCAGCATCCAAAGATAAAAAATTGATAAAGTCAGTGGGAGCATCGAAAGAGTAAGTAGTTGTGACTTGTGACATTGCTCCACTAGTGCAGGAGAACAAGCTCTTCCCAGGATTCGAACACTCTACTCAATAGATCGCCCTCTGAGGAAAGAAATAGTTACACAAATTAGGTTTCCACATAAATATTAAGTATTGATCCCTACCAAGTACTTCAGTTTTATATTTCCAATTTAGAAAATCATCTAGGGCAGGGCATGGCAGGTGCATGTCTGTAATCCCAGCACTCAGGAGGCAGAAGCAAGCAGATCTCTGTGAGTTCAACATGACCCTGGCCTAGAGTGAGCTCCAGGTTAGCCAGAACTACACAGAGAAACCCTATCTCAAGAAACAAAACAGAGGGCTGGAGAGATGGCTCAGAGGTTAAGAGCACCGTCTGTTCTTCCGAAGGTCCCGAGTTCAATTCCCAGCAACCACATGGTGGCTCACAACCACCTGTAATGAGATCTGGGGCCTTCCTGTGGTGGGCAGGCACATGTGTGGGCAGAATACTGTGTAAATAATAAATAAATCTTTAAAAAAAAAAACAAAAAAAACAGAGGGCTGGAGAGATCGCTCAGAGGTTAAGAGCACTGCCTGCTCTTCCAAAGGTCCTGAGTTCAATTCCCAGCAACCACATGGTGGCTTACAACCATCTATAGTGAAATCTGGTACCCTCTTCTAGTATGCAGGCATATATGAAGGTGAAACACTGTATACTTAAATAAATAAATCTTTTAAAAAAAACAAAACAGAGGTGCGGGGGAGGTCATCTGGTAAATCCATGGCTTTTTTTCAAATCAACCTATTAAAGTTAGTTGTCTGGGAGGTTGCTTTAGATTTTGGAATGAGAAAAAAAGAGCTAGTGAGATGGCTCAGTGGGTAAAAGTACCTGCCACCAAGTCTTATAACCTAGTTTGATCTCTAAAAGCCACATGGTGGCAAGAGAGAAAACTGACTCCTCTAAGCTGTCCTCTGACCCCCATACATACGCTGAGGCATGCATGCACACCCACACAGATAAATAAAGGAACAAACTTTTTCCTCTTCTTTTTTTTTTTCCCCCTGAGACTGGGTTTCTCTGTGTCACTCTGGCTGTCCTGGACTCACTTTGTAGACCAGGCTGGGCTCAAACTCACGGTGATGCACCTGCCTCTGCCTTGGAGTGCTGAGATTAAAGGCAGCTGCTCGGCTTAAAGAAAAGGCTAAGTTAGATGAGTACCTACAATATGCCCTCCAGTACTGGGTGCCGCATTCATTATTAATTTTCCCTCAATCTGTCATTTTCTTATTTCTAAGCTTTCCTCCACCTTTGTATGCACGCTCTGCCTAATAACCTAATTTCTAGAACACATCATTAACTTTTACACCTATCAATATTTACCCAAGTTCAACTAAATCTGTAAATACTTACTATGCAAGTGTCCACCCGTTACATATAAATAATTCCACGCCACAGTGTTGGCCGTGTTCCCTCTAGAACAGTGAACGCCCACCTTTGTATCAGCTAACTCCATAATCACTTCTCTTGGCAGACTGCAGGTTCTCAAGACAAAAGCCAGTCTCAAAGTTGTGCATATCAGTGTGCTTAGCAGAGTATCTTACGCATATAGGGTGAGACACAGTTTTGCCAAGTATAGGTTTTGATTCCTTAGAAATATTTTAGGAAAATTCTCTTCCTAGGCTACAGGTGTAGCTCAGTGGTGAAAAGCAAATTTAGTACACACGAGAATGTGAGTTTGATCTCTAACATCGAGGGGGAGAAGAAAAGAAAACAAAACAAAAAACTTCTTAGGCACCTTTGAACAAAAGCACTTCATACACATCGAAGCCACAACATGCAGAATAAGCAAAAGGCAGGAACAAGTCAGAAATACAAGCCAAGCCCCTCTGCCAACAAAACCGTATTCCACTGTGTGCAGCAAACCTAGTGAGTTTAACACACATGGCTCCACCCTGCTCTAGCTCCATCTAGGTAACAAAATAGCTGAAGCAGTCTAAGTAGCCTCAAGGCCATGCTCACTGACAAATAATTGCCTAGCCTGTTTGTCCTAGAAAGCACCCTGTGACAGGCGTCCGGCACAATGCCTGCAATCCTCAGCACTCAAAGATAGAGACAGGAAAACTCTACACAAGCTAGAGGCCAGCTTGGTCTACACAGCAAGGTCCAGGCCAGCTATGGCTAACATAGCAAGACCCTGTCTCAAGAAAAGAAAACGGGAGTCTCTCTTGAAAGATAACAATAATGTTTGTATAAAAGTTATCTCTTCTCGGGCTGGAGAGATGGCTCAGAGGTTAAGAGCACTGCCTGTGTCGCGAGCAGAGAGTTTACACTCAGAATCCGGAACAAAAGAGTCAGGCCAAGAGCAAGTGGTACGATTTAGCAAGAGACTTTATTAGCAATACAAAGGCAACTACAACAAAAGGCAGCGGCTAAGGCTCCAAGGCCAAGCCACCAATACCATTTCATTACACTCTTAAAACTATCTTAATTCTAATAGGAGTAGCATTTAGCATCTTATAATATCAATGTTCTGGGAGCTTATGCCATTAGGGTATACGACCTGATATCGCGAAGTTCTGCCGAACAGGTTCGCTGCTGCGACTTGAATCAGTTCTCGGGTTGTTATCTGACAGCATGTCTGTCCGCTCCGTCCGGGGGGAAGCGCCCCGTTGGCTGGCAGCATTTCAAGTGATCATGGTGGCAGCGAGAGAGAGAGAGAGAGAGAGAGAGAGAGAGAGAGAGAGAGAGAGAGAGAGAGAGAGAGAGAGAGAGAGAGAGAGAGAGCTAGCCAGCGAAGAGAGCTGGCTGCTTCTTCTCAGGGTTTTTATACTTACTTTAACCTTACCCTCTCTAATTCACACATCTAGCTTTCTGCGGCACTCTTATCACCAACTTGCAGACCTGGCTGCTCCTAGGTCAGAACTTACTACTAAGGTTTTATCTATCACTCACACATCTGGTCAGACGTCAGCTTTTTGGGCTGTCAGCTATTTTCTACGCTGGGCTTTGAAACAAGCCCTGACATGTAGCTGCTTCCTAGACTGGGCTTTGAAACAAGCCCTGACATGTTTATTACAGCCTGCTCTTCCAAAGGTCCCAAGATCAATTCCCAGCAACCACATGGTGGCTCACAACCACCTATAATGAGATCTGGTGCCCTCTTCTGGTGTGCAGGGGACATGCAAGCAAAAAACTGTATACTTAATAAATAAATCTTTTGTTGTTGTTGTTGTTTTTGTTTTCTGAGACAGTATTTCTCTGTGCAGCCTTGACTGTCCTGGACTCACTTTGTAGACCAGGCTGGCCTTGAACTCACAGCAATACGCCTGCCTCTGCCTCCTGAGTGCTGGAATTAAAGGCGTGTGCCATCACGCCCAGCCTAATAAATCTTTTTTTTTTTTTTAAACGCTATCCCTTCTCTTAGAATAGATGAGGTGGCTCAGTGTAAAGGCTTTTGCTACAACTCCTGAGAACCTGTGTGCACTCCGTTCCTGGTACCTATGAAAGGAGAGACCTGACCCCTGGGGGCTATTCTACCTTCATGTGGGTTGTGCCGCATACACTCACACAAACACAAGTAAATTTTTTTTAAACTTTAAGCTGAGTGTGCTGAAGCATTCCTTTAATCACACCACAGAAGATAGAAGCAGGTCGTCTCTATGAGTTTGAGTCCAACCTGGTCTACTTAATGAGTGCCAGAGCTATATAGTAAATCCTTGTCTGTCTGTCTGTCTGTCTGTCTCTCTCTCTCTTTCTCTCTCTCTCTCTCTCACACACACACACCCCTACCTTTCTCTAAATGCCTATAAAAAGTAAATTTTATGGCCGGGTGGTGGTGGTGCACGCCTTTAATCACAGCACTCGGGAGGGAGAGGCAGGTACACTTCTGTAAGTTTGAAGCCAGCCCGGTCTACACAGTGAGTTCCAGAACAGCCAGAACTATATAGAAAAACCCTGGGGATGGAGCGGGGGTAAACAAAACCAACCTTCTAGAAGAAATTCTTATTATAGCTAATATTCAATATTCTGTATTTGTTTGTTTGTTTGTTTTTTGAGACAGGGTTTCTCTGTGTAGCCTTGGCTGTCTTGAACTGCCCCTCACCCCCCAACACGCACACAAGGCTGAGGTCAGTGGGAGCCCCATCTCACAAGCAGCAGAGAGCTAGGATCCACCCTCTGGGAGCCCCCGAAGATACCCACACCCACGCACATGCTCTTCTCAAGATACTTTAGGGTTACACACTTTGTCAGTTCCAGTGACATTAAAAGAAAAACATTACCAAGAAGAGACTTGATACCCTATGAGCATATACAGGGGGAGGAAGTCCCCCTCAGTCACAGCCATAGGGGAGGAGAGGGAGGGAGGAATGGGAGGATACAAGAGAGGGGATAACCATTGAGATGTAATATGAATAAATTAATAAAATAAAATTTTAAAAAATTAAAATTAAAAAAAAAAAAAGAAAGAAAAACACCCCACTGGTCTGTCACGTGACTTGTTGGGAGGACCTGTGGAAAGGCATCTGTGCCCCATCATCCTTCCAGTCAGTCTTACTGAAGAGACAAACACCCACTCAAGGAACTCAGCAACAGGAACCACTGGACAGGGAAACTCCCTAGGGCACGGGGGAGGCAGGAAAGCGTGCTCAACCTGAGGGTTTCTGATTAGCTTGGGCACTTAGGGTCACATGAGAGAGTAGCTGGCAGCTCTCCGGGAACCTGAGTCAGGATCAGCAGGTCTTTTCCCTGGCACAGTAGTCCCCACAGTTAGGTATGCAACCTCCTCCAATGGAGGCCTTATGAAAACACAGGAGCCTGGGCCCATACCAAGGGTGTCTGATTCACTGGGCTCACAATGAGGATGGTGAGTTTGCACTTCTAGCTCTGGGTGATGGGCATTCTGTGGCTTCATGGAGAAAGTCCTCAGGCCAAGAAGATACTGAGCCTCCCCCTCCCTTTTCCGGGAAGCCTGTGGCAGCGGACAACAGTGTCGGTTCCTGGAAGGAACCACAGCCACTCACCTCACCGTCCAGCCATGCTAACTGCTTCCTGCATTGGTCTCCCATCACCTCCCTACAAACTTTAAAAAAGAGGGAAAGGCCAATGTGCAAATACAAGGAAGCCGAGAGCAGTCCCAACGAAGCTCAGGGAGCCACCAAGACAGTGGGACAGCTTGCCACCCACTCAGCTCATGCCTGTCCCCAGCTCCTCTCACTTGTGTGAATTCTCGTGAGCCTTCTCCTGGTTTCCTTAGTTGGCTGCTAACTAGAGGCCACTGAGCCTGCCCCGGCAGGCTGTTCACCAAAGGGTTAGCATCAGGGGCTTCTGGCCTCTTGCTGGTGGCACATGTCAATTGACTCAGGTATGGTCACGGCCACAGAAGCTAACAGCCGCCATCCGTGCCCACAGTGCTCGGGGTCACTTCAGAGCTGAGAAACGTTCCTCCTTGAAGGGGGACGGAAAGGCCCAGTTGGGACACATCGTTCCAACATTTTCCTCCTCATTGTCATCTTTTCTTTTTGAGACAGAGTCTTTAGCCAAGCTTGCTTCAAGCTTGCTACAGCCCAAAGATGACCTTGAACTTCTGCTTCTCCTGGTCCCCGCGTCCCCAGTGCTGGGATTACAGGCATTTGTCACCATGCCTGGTTTAATACAGAGGCTGGGAATTGAACCTAGGGCTTTGTGCATGCTAGGCAAGCACCCTACCAACTGAACTACACCCTGAACTTCTACTGCTTCAACTAAGATGACATTGAAGTCTGGAGAACTCAAATGTAACGCTCAAGGCCATGAGGCCAAAGGAGCAACCCCCAATTCCCTAGCGTTAGGTTGATTTAACTATTCCGTGTTCTTCCTGGACTTTGTACAAGGATACTAAGCAACTGGGCCCCTCGGCCACCTATGCCATAAAAAGCGAAGTGCAGTGGGAAGAAATAAAAAGGAGAAAGATGAGGTGTCAGTTTTACTGTGATATCCTAAATCACCACCGACAGAAGGACCACTTCAAAAAAAAAAAAATCACATTTTGGATGGAGCAGGGATAGCTTTATGGAGTCTGTTAATAATTGAACATTCCGTGCAGTCTTTAACCAGTTCCAAGGTCAAGAGAAACATCAGAAAATATGTGTGTGTGTCAGAGGACAACATTATTCAGGGATTAGTCCCCTGGAGCGATCTGGGCTAGATTTCCGCTTCCAGAACAACCCTTGGAAAGTCCTCAACAAGATCGCACCCTGGCCTCCAACACGTGGGAAAGCAGGGCTGGGGCTGGAGGGGTTCCTGAGATCAGCAGCGGGCAAGAGAAGGACACAAGCATGAACGTGGCCAGTGGCGGCTAAGGAGATCACCATGGGAAACTGGGAAGTTGGTTAAGATGAAAGGAGCCTCAGGCATTGTCCTGGCTCAGCTTTACTTGACAGAGGTAGAGACTCTGAAAGGAGGAATGATGCATTCAAGGTTGTCACTTGTCAAGAACAGAAGGGACATTATAATCTCCCTCCCACACTTTCACATCACAGCCCCTGGGTAAGGAAGACTAAGAACTTTCTCCTTTCAAATCTGACCTGAAGGCTTCGGGCCAACAGGACCAGTGTGAACATCAACTTGAAAATAGGAGTCACAAGGGTTTAAAACACAGCTAAAATTATTTCCAGGAAGGCTCATCTAAGTGCCAATACATTTTTTTGTTTTGTTTTTGCTGGGCATGAATGTCAGTTATACTGACACATTAGCTCAAAGCACCTTTCTACACACACACATACACATACACTATATATATATATATATATATCTTGCAAATAAGTATGCATGCCAGAATAACATTACTGCCTGTGCTTTGTCAGTTATGTGTACAGGTACATGTGGGTGCATGTACATGTGTGTGAAGGCCAGGTGCCAATGTCAGGTGTCCTCAGTCACTCTCCGCCTTATTGAGCTCCAGGATCTGCCTGTCTCCCTTGGTGTCTGGCTTTTTCCACAAGTGCTGGGGCAGATTCAGGTCTCAGGATTGGAGAACGAGCTCATTACCATTTTCCCTTATCCCTATCTGCAGCTTTTATGGGAAACTGTGTTTTTGTGTATGCACACAGGTACACATATTTGTGTGTGTCTGGGAGCATGTGTGTGTATGTGAAGGCCAGAGGACAATGGTGGGTATTGTTCCTTGGGGCACTCTTTACCTTATTATTTTTTAAAGGATCTCTTTTTTCTATCCTTTTAAAAGTACTATTATATTTATTTACTTATTGTGTATGTATGTGTACCGTTGCATATGTCGAGCAAGACCTAAGAATACGTTGGGGAAGTCTGTTCCCTCTTTCTACCATGGGAGTCCCTGGAATTGAACTCAGGTCATAGGGCTTGGCAGCAGGCACCTTTACCCACTAAGCCTTCTGCTAAGTCCAGCCCCACCACTTTACTTATTTATTTATTTGAGACACAGTCTTACTGACCTAGAACTCACCAGTTAGGCTAGGCTGGCTGGCCTGCAAGCCCCAGAAATCTGCTTGCCTACACCTCAACACCCCAATTACAAGGGTTCACAACTGCACTTGGCTTATTTCCCATGGCTTCTGTGGATTGAACTCAAGTGCCCATGCTTGCAAGGCTTACCAAGTATGCTATCGGCAGCCCATTCCCTTTGGAGGGCTTCCCTCCCTCCCCTCTTCCCTCCCTCCCCCCGCTGCCCCCCTACCCCCCTCCCATCTTATATTTTACTTACAAGGTAAACTGGCAGGTGGTTAGAAAAGATTAAAGTTGATATAGACATGACATATTAAGGGGAGGCAAATGGGGCAATACTGTCTATAAATAGAGCCCAGACAACCCTTCCCAAAGCAAACATTTTCACCAGGGAGAAACAAACTCAGAAGGATGGAGTCGTGTGCTGCTGTTAGAATTGGTATTTATAAAGTGTGCGTGTGTAGTATAAAGGAGCCGGGGGAGGGAGGCATGGGGAGACTTTATACTACACAGAAACAGACTCAAGACGCCGTGGGAGTACAGCAGCTCTGTGCAGTGGCTGACAGGAAGTCAGCAGGAGCCTGGAGAATCCTCTCCCCTGACCAAGCATGTTAAGCAGTGTGGCCCCACACTGCTCCTCACGTTTACTGTTTAGTAGCCTGGCATGCTGAGAGCCTCTCTGACCTTTGCTCCTGAAAGAAGACCCGAGAATGCTGCTGAAACCCAAACAAGCTGGCCAATGGCCCTTGGCCACAGTTCTTGGCATGTTCACACACCTGCCCACAGTGCTGGGAATGGCAGCTCCTTAGTAAATCCAGGGTCTGCCCATCAGGAAGGGCTTGTATTCCCTGTCCAGTCTTCCCCCCTCCCAAGAAGAAAAAGGCAATTGGTGCCTCCAAGCTGGCATCTTTCCTGAGAAGCCTAAATCTCCTCCAGCCTGCCTGACCCTGCAACCACAAGTTCTCAAAGTGAACTGTACACTGCTTTCAGGGAGCCTAGGACCACAACCTACAAGTTATGGCTTGACCCGAGCTCAGCTTCTGTCATGCAAGGCAGTAAAGAGCAAATCCCACCAGCCCGTTTGCAATGTCAGCAATGCACACATACACACACACACACACACACACACACACACACACACACAGAGAGAGAGAGAGAGAGAGAGAGAGAGAGAGAGAGAGAGAGAGAGAGAGAGAGAGAGAGAGCGCTCCTAGACAGTGGGTATGTAAGAAGGCAGAGAAAATAAGGGGCCCATGCCTTTACACATCTTTTCTGTAGCAACTGCATTGGCTTTAACTTAGTAACAAATTGTCCTGGAATTCTTGGCCTTGGAGCAAACATGTCAGCTCCTTGGTTACACCTTCGTCACTGCTCAAAGTACTACACACTTTAACCTTCCTGCTCTTTCCATAGGCCTGGGTTTGTCCTGTCTCCAGGAAACTTTATATGTTGCCTAAAATGAGCATCCCAGCAGGCTGTGAGGCCGCAGCCAGCTCGGGCTTCAGAGTGTTGACCAGCTCCTAGGGAGCCACCACACCACCAGACTGAAACTCAGCCCCGGCAGAAACAGGAGCCTAGCCACGTGGCTCACAGCTTTTTTAACTGCTACTGTCAGCATTGAGAAACTTCCCCCAGAGGCTTCTACGAAATTGAAAAGAGTAATGCTGGAGGTAGCCCGGAGGTACGCACTAGTAATCCTAGACCTTGGGAGGTTAAGGCAGGATCATGAGTTCAAGGCCAGCCTGAGCTACACAGTGAGGTCAAAAAGCAGGTTAAATTTCTCTAACAGGAAACGAAGGTGCAAGCAGGCTGTCCAGCTAATAATGAGCAAGTCCCTGAGGCTCAACAAAGCCAAGCCAAGAACAGCTGCTGACCTGCCCCTGGGCTTCCCGACAGCCACCTTGCTAGATTCCCATGAGCCTTCATGCTCCGGAAGCCAGGACAAGCTCAGGGTAGGGCAGGTGTTCAGCCACTCAAAGCCACAGGCAGTGAAAAGAGTAAGGAGCAGAGGATGCGATGTGTATATAAAAATAAAGGCAGAGGTGGGAACGTGTGTGTGTGTGTGTGTGTGTGTGTGTGTGTGTGTGTGTGTATAGAGCAGCAGGGGAGGAGTACAAGAAACCAGGCACCCTTGAGCAGATGGGTTACCTTGCTACCTTCACAGCTTTGAACCATATGCACAGCATGTAGAGGCTTTCTAAACTAAAAAATTTTAAATTAATGCAGTAAACCTGGAGGTACACACATTTAATCCCAGCACTTGGGAGGCAGAAGCAGGCATATGTCTGAGTTGAAGGCCAGCCTGGTCTGCAGAGCAAGTTCAAGGACGGCCAGGGCTATAAATAAAGGCCCTGTCTTAAAAAATAAAAACAAAAATTAATGCAGTATAACTTAATTTACACACACACACACACACACGGGACTGAATGCAATGCTTGATCGCTGAATGCTCACACAAAAACACTTCAATCACACAGCTTATTTCTAAAGAACAGGAGGTGAAGAAAGACAGCTACGTGGCTATGCAGCATGTATTAGTATTTTGTGGACAAAGAGCAGTCCTACTGTTGCACTTATTTTAAAACAAGATAACCCGCCTTGAAAAGCAGTAGCTTCAGTTCCAAGCGCTGTGCTCCTCGGTACTGAGCTGTGGGTTGAGTCACAGCCCATCTCACTGTACAATTGTGTGTATTCAGTCTCCTCTCTGAAATGCTATAGCAAGCAACACCGACCCCAAGCTGCCCGCCCCTCAGCTCTATTTCCCAGGGACAGAAAACTCCATGGAAAAGAACCTGAAAGGAATCAAACAGCAACCAAAATGGTAGCCAACAGACAGAGCAAAGCCAGGCGGTGGGCGGAAGGAAGGCTGAAGGTACAAGTATAGGACGGGAAGCCACAGCGCAGGTGTGACTGTCAGGAGATGCACTCCCCAAACTGTGCAATTTCAGCAACCCAGAGTCAAATGGTGGGGATTTTACAAAATTGTCCAGCAAAATGTTAGTTAGCCAGGTTTCCTAGTAAAGTCCAGTAAATTATTTTTTTCAAGTTTATATTACAAAATATGTGTTTAGATATAAACTAGAGAGGTAAAAGGCATGAAGACAGCAACGAACAGGAAACTCGGGCTGCGGCTCTGGCTCCTTTGCTGCGGCGTTGACTGCTTTGCAGAGGACAGGAGTTGTTCCTGTAAGTCCATCCCCACAGCGATCTGACACCTCCAGCCCACGCAGGCACCTTCACTCACACACACAACTAAAATTACAATGTCTTTTTTTTTTTTTTTTTTTACAAAAGTTAAAATTCAGTGGAAAGGAGCAGGGTGTGGTGGCATACACCTTTAATCCCAGCACTGGGGAGGCAGAGGCAGGTGGATCACTGTGAGTTCGAGGCCTACAAAGTGAGTCCAGGACAGCCAAGGCTACACAGGAAAACCCTGTCTCGAAAAACAAAACAAAACAAAATTCAGTGGAAAGTATGCACATGTATAAAATGCCCAAATGTAGAAAATTTTATTTACTTTTCTTGAAACAGGGTCTCACCTTGGCCTTGAACTCAGAGATGGAGCTGAGTCTGCCTGGGTGCTGGGGTTAAAGGCACGCACCACCAAGCCCAGCTGAAAACGTATGAAGTTTCATCTCTGGGTATGTTCTTTGTTCAGAAAAACTTCCAAGTTACCTTGGAAAGACAAAACTGTCTAGGATACAGCCTGAAGGGATGAGGAAACAAGATGGGCGGGGCCTCTCCACCTCCCTCAGAATGCCCAGGTGGCGGCACTGGTGCTCACTTGCAAAAGTTATTTATATCCCTGTGAGCAGCCAGGTCACCCCAATAAACCAACCAGTCCTTTTAGGATCATGGGGACGTGCCTGATGTGCTACCCCTGGCAGCTGACATAGCAGGAAGAACTGCAGAATGCAGGCCTGGAGAATGGATCAAGACATTTGGAGTGAAAATACCAAGTGGCCAGAAATAAACGAAAGATCTAAGAATTGACAACAAAATCCCCAGGACTGGGGTAAAACTGGATCTTCTGCACCCCAAGGATGAGCCCTGTTCTGTTCAGCTTCCTCTCCACATCCAATCTGCTAGCAGCAGAGTGCACTCAGAGGGCTGGAGGATGGCTCTGGCAAGGAAGCTCACGTGTGCGCAGCTCCAGCTCCAAGGGATCTTTGGTCTCTCAGGGCACCCGCACTACACATTCAAACAAAAGCACTCGAAAAGCCAGGCACTGCTTTGGGAGGTTGTACAATTTAGACCAGTGAGGCTCAGCTTGGGTACATAAGCCAACAGGGACAGGCCCTCGAAGGTTATAGACCAGGCTTAACTGCCAGTCCGAATTGTGCTATTTGTCACAGACTGAACTGTGTCACCTCGCCATCGGGAGGATGCACTGCATTCCCAGAAAATAGTGAGCCCAAATAAAGTCTTGTGACCTTTTAAAAAAAGGTTATTTCAAGTCAGGTTGGAAAATGTAGGCTGAGCCTTTCTATTGTCAGCAGCAAGAGTACAGACCGGGCTTCAGCAGCGCCTCTGTACGCTGTCCGGGTCCATGCAGTTGTCTTCCTTAGTGCCATAAGAAGGGTCCCTGCCTCACAGAACAAAGATCGAATCCCACAGCCTGGGGCTGCTTCTCATTTGTACTGTGACTAAAACCACAGACTTTATTTTATGGTTAAAATACATATATAGAAGGGGTGGTGGTGGGAGACCAGGTGGAAAGTGAAAGCTGTGCCAGAACAAAACCTGAAATTCTAGTAAAGGCAACTAGTGTCTGAAAGAAATAACTCCAAAAAGTCCGATTAAAGCCTAAATGAGTCGTGTCTCATTAGCTCCAAAAGTCTCTGTGTAAAATGATTTTCAAAAAACCTGGCATCCCCAGCTCTCAGGCACGTTGCCACATACGCGTCTGAGAAAGGTTCTCTCTCATGTGACGCAGAGAGCAGCTTCTACTGGAATCGCGTGGAAAATTTGGGAGACACAGGGACGGTCAGGGGAAGTTCACTCGATTTCACCTCCACTGCTGGGTACTTGCGGATTGGGTTTGCCTTGTGCACCTGCAGTGAAAGAAAAGCAAAGTCATCACTTCGGTGGATGCCACAGACCGATGTGCTCAGTCTTTCCTTTTGTCTTTTAGAGGAAAATGGTTGGAAAGGTTTATAGATCCCAATTACAAACTTAAGGGGAAGAAGGGCACAGTAAAATGGAGAAGTGTGATGCCCAAACAGGTTTCTACTGTTGCTCACTGGGCCCCTCACTAAGAATGTCAAACTTATCCCCAGCATAACTTACTAGGGAGAAACAGGGCCTTGCTTAACTGTAGCAGACAAAAGCTACAAGTTAAAATTTTGTGCCAGAGGCTAGAGAGATGGCTCAGCGGATAAGAGCCCTGACTGCTCCTCCAGAGGACCCAGGTTCAATTCTCACCACCTACATGGTGGCTCACAACTCTGTAACTCCAGCCCCAGGGCATGTGGCCCCTCCTCTGATGTGAGGGCATTAGGTACACTCAAGCAAAGCACTCATATGCATAAAATATTACATCTTTAAAAAGTTAAAAATCAATGGTTTTTTTTTTTGAGACAGGGTTTCTCTGTGTAGCCTTGGCTATCCTAGATTCACTTTGCACACAAGGCTGGCCTCGAACTCACAGTTATCGCCTACCTCTGCCTCCCTGAGTGCTGGGATTAAAGGAATGTGCCACTATGCCTAGCTTAAATAATAATTTCTTTTTAAAATGGGATCTGACACCATTTTCTGGTTCCCATGGGCACTGCATGCACGTAGTACACAGACATGTATGCACTCAAAATGCTCATATCTAAAAAAACAAAAATTTAAAAATACTTTTTAAAATAGCCAGAGTGAAATTTTAAGCTTGTTTGATTGACGTTTAGTACTCAACAAAATCACAGACCAAAACAAAAGGCAAAAGCAATTATCAAGAAGGGCTGCTGGGAAGCAGGTGCCGCCCATCCTTCTGAAGAGTGTAAGATTAGCCCTAGAGTGAGCCGACCTAACAGTGATAATCAGCACTGATTAACTGTGCTGTAGGGTACTGCCACTGGCCTACACTGAGGACAGCTGTAAGACACAGATTTAAACTGGGAACAAACTCAGTAGGCAGGTACCTGGGCAGAAAATAACCACGGACAAACGGCGGCTGATTTTTGAAGTGAACCTATGAGACATTGCACTGTTTGCTCACTCACACCCCCTGTCAGTGCAGATGCAGAATAGATCGTCCCAGCCCCACCAGAAACCAGAAGAGAGACAACAGGGCTGTGCGCGCGCATGCAGCCCGGTCAGTTACCAGCTCTCTGCGAAGCCTGGCTAGCTCCTCCTTCTGCTGTTCCTCCTTTTGTTGCCTCGCTTCCTCCAACTGCTGCATTTTCCAGGCCTCCATTTCAGCCATTTTCTTTTCCAACTCCTGCCGTTCCTTGGCTCTCTTCTCAGTGGCCAGCTGAAAAGGTTCCTGATCTAGAGAACCAGAAAGGTTCTCTGAGTACAGAAACAAAGACAATATTGACGCATGTGCTGTACTCATAAGGCCCTAGGAATAGGCCAACCCGAAAGACATGGCTAGCAACCAGAAGCTGCCGAGGAAGAAGATGGAGCGAGGCCGCGCCACGGACTCAGAATGCTGAGAAGTCGGAAAGGCCTCTGGAAATCATTTAGTCTAAGAGCCGCGGGTGGTGGGGCAGCTACACTCTCCTACACAGGGACTTGGAGTCAGAAGGAAGAGTCCCAACCTCCTGCCACACTGCCCAACGGCACCCTCCCTCATCCACTTGCTCCCCCTTGGGTGTGGTCAGCTGCATCGGCCTCGGTTCCTGTTCTATCAGTCTGCCCCACAGACTTAACACAAAGGGAGCTAGGGGTCCAGCAAAGGCGACAAAAGACTGGGCCTGAGGGAGGAAAGCTACCATGCCCTCAGATAAAGCATCTCTTGTTGACACAGCGCTGTTCTCCCCTAGCTGAGTCCTAAGTACGTCCCGGAAAGCGTGGCACTCTGTCCCACCCGCACGAGCACACAGAACACTACCAGCAGCTGACTTCTTCTCTTTCTTGGGAACAAAGGGCTCTTGGAAGATGACGGTGTTTGGGTGAGCCTTGAAGCAAGCTGCTTTCTTCTGCTGCTTCAGCTCTTCCTCCAGCTGTTAGAAGAAAGTCTGTCAGCCAGCCACACACAGTGTGTCCCGGCTACTGCAGCCACGACACACATCCTGGACTGCCTGCCTGAGAAGACGGCACTCTCCATCCGCTACTTCTTACAAACGAGTAGTTAGCCTCCGAGGCTCCATTACATCCTGCTTACTTTTGTTTTGAGGTTAAACAGAGAACAGTGATGGTGGCAAAGTTAGATGCCAATTATACCAACCTATAACCAACCATTTGTCTCTAATCACCTATTATGGGCAACTATAACACATACCATGTTGAAAAACCAACCTATTTTATTGAGAATCAATTCTCCCATCCTGTTTTCTACCAAAGCACTAACTTAACCAGGTGAGACCCTACAGAAACTCCTGACTGAGAAGGAGTCTCACAGTCCCCACCTGACTGCTAAAGCAGGCATGAACAAACTTCAGCCTGCTGGCCAAATGCACCTTGAATTACCAATAGGCTTTACATGCCCAAAGGGTCAACTATGCATACAGGGGCAAAGGAGGGGAATGCCTGACAGACGTCCTATGTAACCTATAAAACCTAAAATAACTATTAGCTGACCTTTTACATAAAACTGATGTGACTCCTGGTTTACATAGAATATATTAAAATAATCAAATCTGTCATCCCAGATGATTTCAGTATAGAATCTACCTAAAGGCCCGCCCACTCACCTACCCACGCCCTCAACCAACCAGCCAACCAGCTGCTCCCCATTCCTACCTGGCATTTCCACATCTTGGCCTTGTAGGCTCCTCTTTTGTCTGTCTCCAAGGAGAAAGGCACAGCCTGAGTCACAGTCTTTACCTTTTTCTCTGGCAGGTTAACAGTGTCAAAATGGGGCAGAGGAAGTGCCTTGAACTTGGGCACCTAATGGAGCATATAAGAGTAAGAACAACATAAGGGCCTTTTATCAATGGACAGGAAACCTATCCCACAGAGGATGTCAGATCCTGTTGACAGCTTCAGGGCCTCCCCACCTTCAAGTCTCTGAGTAACAGGAAACTATAAAGAACTCTTGCCAGACACAGCAACGCACACCTCTAGCCCAGATCCCAGGAGTTCAGCACACCTGCCTAGACTACGTGGTGAGACAATGTCCCCAAACCAAATGAGACGAAAACAGTCTCTGAGCAAGTACGCTGGTGGGCATTTTGTCAATTTGACACAAGCCAGGGTTATCTTGGAAGAATAAACTTCAACTGAAAAAACATGGCCAAACAAGCCTTTTTTTTTCCCCCCAAGATGCTTTCCGGTTTTATCACAGCAACAGAAAGCAAACGGAGACACACACAAAGCAATATTTACTCCTTAATATGTGTATGAACCCGAAAGACAGGACGAGTAAGTCAACGTTCAAAGCAGCACAGCCTAGCAGAGAAGCAACGGACCTTTTTTTAGACCCAAAAGAAAACCTAAGCTTTCCTCCTAATATTCCAAACTGGCGGTCACTAGCGTCCTTGTGCCAGACAGATTACTTAATTTCTTGCACAATAAATATTTTATAGGGGGGGGGGTCTTGCAAGAATCAGTGAAAAGCATTGATTTTAATAGTAATTTTATATAAAAAGTATGTATACATATACTTTTTAAATTCAAAAGTGTTTTTATATATTTAAATATATGGTATCTTTATATAAAAAGTTCCCTGGGTGAGGTGTGGTGATACATGCCTGTAATCCCAGTACCTGCAAGGGGAAGGCAGAGGCAGGATGACGACCGCAGATACTGCTCAAAACAAACAAATAAACAAGCAAACAAACGGGGGTGGGGGGGTGGGGGGAGAGGTTCCCTTTGAGGAATCAGAGAATTGTATTCTGCAAATTACACAGGTGAGACACCTACCTCCCCCTTCTGCATTTCTTTTATTTTCTTTTCCTTCTGCAGCTGGCGTTCTTTGTCTCGGGTGTCAAAGGAGAAGGGGCATACCTCCACATTTCTTGCCCCTGGGATGTGGGGCTTATAAGGCACTCCATAATGAGGTACAGGTTGAGCTCTTATCACTACTGGTTTATCCTCTTCCTAAGAGAGAAACTATGGGTTAGAAGCAAGACTCCTCCTTTGGCCCCAGCTCACCCTCTTCAGAATGTGGGAAAATCCACTAATTAATACAAGTCCACAGCCCTGGGTGGCCTAGCTTCCTTTTCTTTCGAGGACAGACAATGTCAATTCAGCAGCCGCATCATGGATCAAAGCAATGTAACAGCATTTGGTAAATGACTATCACAATTACTCTGTAAAAATCTCAAATTTCTCACAGGAATGCTGGGATAGCTAAGTGAGGTCAGAGAGATAAAATGAAGATCAGAAGAAAGGTGCTAAGTAAGCATGCTTACACCTTAGACTCTGACTCAGACTCCAGACTCCACTCCAACATGTGACTGGAATTAATGGTTGCCAAACCCAGAATAGGACCAAGTAAGTTGTTTGAGTTCAAACTAGTAACATAAGATTACCATGTATTTTAGTTACAACTGAACCTATAAAAAGGTTTATGCTGAGATCTGCTATAAAATTACCCTAACTCTGGATATTTATAGATAAAATGGAAGATGTAATAAGAAGCTAGCATGATCAATGACAGTTCACATTTTACCGTTCTATGAATCATCACCTTTAGTCACCTTTGTGACCCTTGGGTGTTAAGGACAATACAGTGTAACTGCTTGGTATGAATTTTAAAGGTCCTTTACTAACAGTGACAATAATTCAGGGAACTCTTGACCATGTTACAAGGACAGCATGATCTCAACGCTCTACAGACGAATCTCTAATGCTCAACTTTCCTGCTCTTCTCATAGCTGTAACCCACTATCACCGAACGCCAAGCCCCACCCACTACAGTGCGCTAGAGGGACAAGGCAGATGATCAGACACCCGTGTCAGGCTTACAGACAAGAGCTGACTGCCTCTGGGCCCCATTAAGTGTAAAGACTCAGAGTGGTCATATAGAAGGAAAAAAGGGGCCCCCTCTCCCTGGGGGAGTCACCTCATCTTCTCTGGTGGGCACTCGGATCCTGTTCTTCAATGCAAAAACTGGTGACTTGGGGACAGTAGCTGGAATTACTTTCTTTTCAGGAACACCCTAGAAAGAACACAACTCAATTAGACATCCCATGTCTAACTGAAATACTAAAAACTGGGAAGCTAAAAAATACTAAAAAGTCAGGAAGATAAAAGCTGGATGAGGGGCCACTTGCCAAACAAGCCTGACTCAAAGTTGTCCTGTGATCTCCACATGAGCACGCAAGGACTAACACTCATATAAACGTCACACGCGCACATGCACACGATCTGTGCCAAGACAACAGAAGCCTCCACTGCCAGCACTGCCAGGACTCTAGAAGAAGCCCCACTCAAGGAAACCAACTGAGAAATGTGTAAATCCCTTAAACAAAATAGTGTAGTGTTTACATGTAACCTATGCACACCTTTCCATATATTTCATGTCATTAGCATATTGTTCATAATTCTTAACACGACGAAAATGTGTTGAGTGCACTTATCATATTATGTAGGGAATATTAGCCAAGGAAAGAAGCCTGCATATGATCAGTACAAATGTTATCTCTTCCATCCATAGTTAGCTGAATTCACAGAAAGAGAACTCAAAATTGTAGTTGATGGTACCTGTTAAACCTCACTGTGCTTAAGTCAGAAGCTCCCCTCCTGTGCCTTGTCTGTATGTGCTGTAAAGCTGGTGTTATTTCAGTCCATGAATCTCCAGTACCCAGGGAGATCTTATTCATTTAAGGCCATCAGTAAATGTTAGCTAACTGAATACAGGACGGCTTATACCTTGGATTCAGAGGCTCCTGTGGGAGCCTGTCGACTCAGTAATACCGCAACCACTCAGCACAGGCTTCAGTCTTACAGTGGCCCCGCCCATAGAGTCTCTAGCCAAGGATGGCCTTAAGCTCCCTAAATAGCTGGAGATGACCTTAAATCCCTTCGAATACTGGGATTACAGATGTCCATAAATCCTGGTTTATGTGATAACCAGGACTGAACCCAGAGCACCCACATGCTAGACAAGTGCTCTATACTCCTACCTCTGGGTTTTTCAAAGCTACTTTATGGGGCATATAAAATACTCGTTTGATTATTTACTCTAGTTTTATTTTTTAAAGACAGAATCTCATTATAAAGACCAAGCTGAAGTAAAAAAATAAAAATAAAAGGGGGGGGGGGCACTGGAGAGATGGCTCAGAGATTAAGAGCACTGACTGTTCTTCCTGAGGTCCTGAGTTCAACTCCCAGCAACCACATGGTGGCTCACAACCATCTATAATGTGATCTGATGCCCTCTTCTGGCATGCAGGTGTACCTGCAGGCAGAGCACTGTATACATAATACATCAATTCGGGGGTGGGGGGGTGGGGGGAGATCAAGGTGGCCTTCAACTCAGACTGCCTCATGAGTGCTGGGATTAAAAACCTGTGCCACCACGCCTGGCTGATATCTACTTGTAATTTTTCAAAATTACTTTTGCCTCTGTATCTTGAACAACTTAGGAAACATGGTTTTAAAAAAAGTGTTAGTTATAACACATTTGGGACTAGCTTGTAAAAGCAAATTGAAGCCAGGCCTGGAGGCACACACCTACAATTACAGCACCTGGGAGGGCGAACAAAAAGTCAGCCACACAGCAAGTTGTAGGCCAGCTTGAGCTAATGTGAATCAGTATCAAAACACAGTAAGATACAAACAAATTAACCTTTAAACATGAAGATGTGCTATCATGAAGACAGACAGACAGTCTCTCCCCTGAGGGTAACAGGTCCCTCTAGAGGATTCCCACAGCAGGGAGGCTCATTCTGCTGCACATTTTTTTGGTTTTTTGAGACACGGTTTCTCTGTGTAGCCTTGGCTGTCCTAGACTCGCTTTGTAGGTCAGGCTGGCCTCAAGCTCACAGTGATCCACCTGCCTCTGCCTCCCGAGTGCTGGGATTAAAGGTGTGCGCCACCACGCCCGGCTCTGCTGCATTTTTAAGGATTCTTTTTTTAAGTGTATGCATGTTTGCCTGCATGTATATATGTATGTATGTGCACCATGGCATGCCTGGCAGCAGAGCGGGTCAGAAGAGTTATGGATGGCAGTGAACCATCATGTGAAGCCCTTTAAACTGCATCTCTTTTCAGCACACATGTTCCGATCAGTCTGCATTTTAGCCATACATTGCCTCTCTCACTAGACCTACATACAGTCTAAGAGCAAATCCACTCCTGCTGCATCTCTTTGTCATCCGCAGCCCAATGCGCTGGTGTCCTGGTCACAGCATCAACCTGAACACTTCTGGGTCACCTCAGGACACCTCAAGTATTCTTACCACAACATCTTCCAAGATCTTAGTGGGGCAAGGTCTGGAATGAAATTCGAAGTGTTCATCCTCTGGTTTTTTCTTTGCCTCTCGCTCCCGAATTCGTTTCTCAATTTCCAAATCAAAACCAATAGGCTGAGTAGGCGGCTTAACGGGCAGCGTCTTGGGCAAGATGGGGCCACCTTCAAAAATCCTGGGATCAAATTCCTGTGCTTTGAATTTGTATCTGTAACAAAGAAATTTAAGTAATAAATACAAAATGCTTTTAAATCAGATAAAATCTGCACAAAGTAGAACAGAACCTATAAATAAGCAGTAAGATGGTCCACCATGTACACAAAATCCATCCTCTCCACAGCCATGTTCTTCACCTCCTGAAAAAAGAGTAAATGACATCGTCGAAACCCTGCTGGGGCTGGGTCTGGGGCTGGGCTCCATGGAGGCAGGTGCCTGTAATCCTAGCACTCAGCAGGCAGAGAGAGGAGGACCAGAAATTCAAATTTGGGGCTGGAGAGATGTCTTAGGTTAAGAGTACTGGCTGCTACTCCAGACAAGGCTCAATTCCCAGGATCCACATGGTGACTAACAACCATCTGTAACTCCAGCTCCACAGGACAGAAAGCCTCCCCTGGCTTCCATGGGCCCCAGGCATGTCAGTGATAAGAAAACATTACATGCAAGCAAAACTCCCATAAACATAAAATGAAAAAGTCACCTTTGGCTAATAGCAATTTTGAGGCTCGCTAGGAATACATGAACCCCTGCAGGCTGACGACCTAGGTCTGTAATCCCAGAGATCCAGGCCAAGGCAAGAGACTAACATAATCAAGACACACCTGAGCTACACAGCCAGCCCAAGCCACTCAGTGAGGCTCTACTTGAAAACAACAGCACAGTGTTTGTCCTACGTGCACATGGGTCCTGGGTTTCACCCCAGTACCATAACGATCATGGCCGGTGCAGGGAGATGAGCTTCAGTGCTGACTACATTAAGTTCCAGCTTCTCCCGAGAGTCAAGCTGCAGGTGCTTTGATAATCAGGCAAAGGTGTGGTCTACCTAGACTAACCTTATCCTCAATTAGAATCCAAAGTGAGGCTCTGCTACCCCCATTACATTGCACTGAATTGGGTGTTTATCAGATGATGCTCCAGGGCACCTCCATGGTCCCACTCTCAGTCAGAGAGGCAGGAACACAGCCTACGGAGTCACTGCATGCCACACATTTCATGGGAAGGAAAACAGCCACCACTGTCCCCGTGGGACTGAAAGTGAGCAGGGACCTACTGTTGCAGTTTCTCAAGCTCCTCAGCCTCCTGCTCTGCTGCACTTTTGCACGTCACAGGCCTTGCACGGTATTTGGTTTGCAGTACAGGAGTCTGGGGATCTCGGTTCATCTTGGTCGCAGATCTGGAGGGTAACAAGTCTGTAAAACAAAATTGCAGACATCTGCTTAGTTCCCCAAGATACAGGTCACGTGGAAGTGCTGAGTCAACTAGATAGAAATGGATGAACCAGAGAACCTGGCTTTGTAGGATCAACTCAGCTTATGCCAATCAACCTGACAAATATTCCCTCCCTTCCTCCTTTTTTCTTTTTTTGTTTTTGTTTTTGTTTTTTGTTTTTGTTTTTCAAGACAGGGTTTCTGTGTAGTCTTTGCTGTATTGGACTCACTCAGTAGACTAGACTGGCCTCGAACTCACAGTGATCCACCTGCCTCTGCCTCCCAAGTGCTGGAATTAAAGGCGTGCGCCACCACCGCCCAGCTCTCTATCACTCTTACTGAAGGATAGTTTTTAGACAAATTCTTCTGCCATCTCTGCACTCTGTCTGAAGGGCCCTTGCCACTCCACAGCCCTTTCCATTGACAACAGCAACTGTTTTACTTCTTGTTCACTATGTTTTTATTATCAGACCTTTACTGAGTAACTCCCAACTTTATGAGTTTCACAAAAAACATCTGTATCAAAGCATCCAGGCCACTACACACAGCAAGTGAGATGGAAATGTCAGCATGGTGGATCACATCTGCAGTCCGAGCATTTAGGAAGCTGAGGCAGAAGGATCAGTTTATGGCCAGTTTATACTACATTTCAACTTCCAAAGCGACCTCACTATCGAACTACACCAAAGAGAGGAAGAAAAAAAAAAAAAAAAAGGAAAGTCAGATAGTCGACTGGGGAAAGTTAGAGAAAGTCAAGAGGCAGACAGAGAGAAAACAACCATGCCAACACATCATTAGAGCAGTAGTTCTCAGCCTTCCTAACGCTGTGACCCTTTAATACAGTCCTCACGTCATGGTGACCCCAACCATAAATTTATTTTTGTTGCTACTTCATAACTGTAATTTTGCTACTCTTACGAATTGTAATGTGTTTTCCAATGGTCTTAGGTGAACCCAGTGAAAGGGCCGTTTGACCCCAAAAGGGGTCCCAAGGGTTAGAACCACTGATTTAGAGCATTACAAACACTTACAGGAGGTATTGTTTTCCCTGGTCAATAACAACCTTATGAATTTTCATAATTACTTAGAACAAATCTAATTCATTCACTGGCTTCTCTTTTTAAACAGAGTCTGATTATGAAACCTTGGCTAGGTGGGAACTTAATTCCATGAGGATTAAAAAATTCACTATGTTCATAATATAAAATATTAGAATATAATAGCAATATTATAAATACCGTATTTCAGTAGGGCGCGGTAGCACACACCTTTAATCCCAGAACTCAGGAGGCAGAGGCAGGCGGATCTTTGTAAGTTCCAGGCCAGCCTGGGCTACAAAGTGAGCCCAGGACAGCCAAGGCTACACAGGGAAACCCTGTCTCAAAAAACAAAACCCAAAACCAAGAAATGGTATTTAAGGAGAACACAGCAGCACAGCAGTGGAGTGCTTGCCTAGCTGAATCACCAGCACTGCAGTAAGAAGAGAAAAACTGCATTTAAAGCAACTCATGTGGCCACCTTAAAAAAGTGAGAAACAATGCATAATAGAAAATTTGTAGATACGAACCCTTACCTCCCAAATGCTAAGGTTACAAGCATGCACAACCAACCCAGCTTTGTTACAGAATATTTTATCTCAATGTGATTGATCCCTCAGATTGTATTTGATCCCTGTATGGTCCCTCAGATTGTGAACTGTAAAAACCTATCTTTTGTTTGGCGTGGCTGAGTCCTAGCACACACCTTCAATCCAAGATCTTCCTGGACACAGGATTTAATAAAGTTAAAGCCAGCTGACTGGAATTAGAGAGCAGAAGGGGTCTTTGGCATTTTCCACTCTCGGGATTTTAGCTTTAGTTCTCAGGCTCTTAGTCTCTAGCGCCCTAGCACCTTGGCCTTTGGCTTTTTGGACTCTGAGCTAGCAAGCCTTGGGGTTTTTGACCTTTTCTTCCTGGGTTGTCAACTGAGCTGGTGAGACTTTTGGGCCTTCTCCATCGGGACGTGAGCTGGGTGCTTTCTCTGCCTTTCTGCGCTAGCAGGTTTTTCACCCAGCATCTGGTTCCTGTGTCTTTATTGGTAAAATAGAACGATCTGGGATTCTCATTTAAAACAATGCTGCTTAGCCATATTCTCCTGATAGCTTGGTTTTACATTGTTTTGAGTCTTTAGACTTTACCTTCTTGCAGAACTTGTTTTTGTAAAAACAAAAACAATTGAAATCCTTTCATCTGTTCACCTTCAAATCTATACAAACTTGTCAGCATTGACTCTTTCAACCAGGTGTGATGGTGCATGAATGTAATCCCAACACTTGGGGAGGCAGAAACAGGTGGATCTCTGTGAGCTTGAGGCCAGCCTGGTCTACAAAATGAGTCTAGGACAGTCAAGGCTACACAGAGAAACCCTGACTTGAAAGTAAAAAAAAAAAAAGGGGGGGGGGGTTGGAGGGAGCTAGAGAGATGGCTGAGAGGTTAAGAGCACTGACTGCTCTTCCAGAGGTCCTGAGTTCAATTCCCAGCAACCACATGGTAGCTCACAGCCATCTGTAACGTAATCTAATGCCCTTTTCTGCCCTATAAGCGTACATGCAAGACATAATAAATAAATCTTTTTTTTTTAAATAGAGAAAAAACAAGAACAAAGAAACAAACAACAATCCCTCTTGCTGTGCCAGTGACTGTGGAAGCGGCTCCAGTCAGTGAGGTGCTGGTAGGAAACTTACTCTCCTCCTTCTTGTTCCTCAGGTGATATCTATTAGGGGTTCGTCTGTGGAAAGCTTCAACCTGCTGTGCAATGGGCACATATGTAGACGCCGCTTCATCAAATGTTCTTTTCTTTCCTTTGGACAGATTGAAAGGCTTAACGATAGTACATCCTTTAGTCACTCGGGCCTGTGAAGAGAGAAGTTGTTCAGCAACTTAAGTGAGATCTACCGCAAGCCACGTGCTCACACAGGTGCTCGACCGGAATCCTCACAGCTAGTTTACCAATCCTTTATCATTTTTCTCTTTTTGAAAAATATAGCACTTAGGAGATTGTTTGGCCATAGTACATATGCAGTTTCCCCCAAGTATATAAATGTTTGGAACCCATCAAGAGTAAGTGTTCTTAAAAGTCAAGGGGGGGGGGGGAAATAGCACAGTAGTGCAGGTCCTGTAATCCGAGCACTCGGGAGGCAGAGGCAGGCAGATCTCTGTGAGTTCGAGGCCAGCCTGGTCTACAAAGGGAGTCCAGGACAGCTAAAGCTACACAGAGAAACCCTGTCTTGGAAAAAGAAAAAACAAAGGGAGGAGAAAGAAAAGGGTAACACACACACACACACACACACACACACACACACACACACACACACACACACACACACACACACCCCATGGGCTGCTGGGGCTGCTATTCCAGGTCAGACAGAAGCCTAACTTCTCTCCATGCATAACCTCAAACTGACTGATGCAACAGCCTTCTTCACTGAGTATCATTAATTTTTTAATCTATTTTTCATGAGTTGTTTTAGACAGGTCTCTCTGTGTAGCCCTGGCTGACTTGGAACTCACTATTTAGACCAAGCAGCCTTGAACTCACAAGAGATCTATCTGCCTCTGCCTTCCCAAGTGCTAAGATTAAAGGCTTGCTCCATTATGCCTGGCTGGATCATTAATTAAACTGATCGGAACAGAAGCAAAACTCAAGGACATCATTTCTAAAGCGGCAGCACCAAATTCAGGGTTTAAGGCTGACCCAGACCAGCCAGTGTCCAGCCTCATCTCAATAAAAGGCAATGGTGACTATGAATGCGAGCAGCTCACTAGTCCTAGAATGTTGACTTGGGACCATCATTGCTTCTGGTGGAGCCCTGCTAATGAACGGGACACACGCATGATCTATAGGCATTCACAGCGACAAAACACACATACACATAAAATAAACAAGTAAATAAAAGGAGGAGGGCCTGGAGAGGAGGCTCAGTGGTTAAGAATACCTGCTCTTCTTCCAGAAGACCTGAGTTCAATTCTCAGCACCCACATCAGGTGGCTCAGAACTACCTCTAACTCCCAGCTGTCCAGGTGAAGATCCAACGCCCTCTCTGGCCTCCACCATCACCCACAGACACATGGCATACACTCACCAGACACTTAGGTCTAACCATAAATAATAAAAAGGAAATAAAACTTTGCCTGACGTCAGGAGTGGTAGTGCCAGCTCACCATCCCATTACTGGGGAGGTGGAGGCAGGAGGATCAGGAGTTCAAGGTTATCCTCAGCTACACAGCAAGCTTAAGGCAAGCCTCGACTGAGACCCTGTCTTTAAAAACAAAAACAAAAACAAAACCAGGCTCTAAGGTAAGAGTGTCTATTTAAATTAAAAAAAAAAAGACAAATGGTGGTGGTGCATCCCTTTAAACCCAAAGGAAGAGTCAGAGGCAGGCAGATACTCTGAATTTGAGGACAGCCTCGTCTACAAGGCAAGCCCGGGACAGCCAAGGCTACACAGAGAAAGGTCCTGGATTCTATAGAAAAGCAGGCTGAGCAGGTCATGGGGGAAACAAGCCAGTAAGCAGTGCCCCTCTATGGCCTCAGCATCAGCTCCTGCCTCTAGGATCCTGTCCTGTTTTGGTTAGTTGCTGACTTCCTTGAAGCAATGTGGAAGTGTAATCCAAATAAATCCTTTCCTCCCCACATATCTTTGGTCATGGTGTTTCATCACAGCAATAGAAACCCTGATTAAGGCAGTCTGTATACTGGTGTGTGTGTGTGTGTGTGTGTGTGTGTGTGTGTGTGTGTGTGTGTGTGTGTGTGTGTGTGTGTGTTTTCCAAGGCTGACCTGCTGTATTGGTGTGTTCTTCTGGGAAGACCATTTCTGCAGTTGTCAGCATTCCTTATTCCTAGGAGTTTTCTGTTAGGCTTGAGGCCTCCTGAGCTTTCCCTCACCCGTGCTAGCATTTCTACTGTAGTCATCCTCGGTTAGCTCCTGTTGGTGAGCTCGTGTGTACCTTCTGACAGTCCTAGGAGTGAACTCCCTGATGCAGTGGGCTTGGCGCAGACCTCTCATAATGTGTCCCGTTCATTAGCAGGGCTCCACCAGAAGCATTTGTAGTCACCGCTGTCTTTTGTTTGAGGCGAGGCCGCGAGGCCGGACTTTCCCATCTGTTTCTGCCCTGAGCCTGAGGTGCGGGAAAAGGCCTCTACAAATTTGCCACACATAACTTTATGTGCTTTGTGTCCCATGTTAATCTTTACACAACTTGGTAACATGCATTCCCAAAGGAGTGACTTGTTGGCAGTCACAGAGTTCATAAGGAATTTGTATCTATCTTGATTCAAGGAGTAAGCTTCCCTCAACCATCCTAGTGTAAATAATGCTCACCAGGCTACAGCTGAGTCCTACTGAATTAGTAATAATACCGTTGCCTGTCGACTTACAGGAGATGAGGGATGCTTTCGCAGTTCTGACATGAAATTCACTTCCTTATACTCTTCCTGGTTCTTGGGATGTTGTTTGACTCGCTCATCTGTGAGGAAGTGAAAGTCAACTGTTTTGGTGACCTGGCTCACAGGTTTCTTCACAGGTTGCACTGAGGAACAGAGTAAAGCACACAGTTAACATTAAGAACAGAGAACATCAGTGAGTCCCTTTGCAACTGTAATCCTTTCTGTATTTCTGTTACTGTGGATCTAGGTTTTATGTCTGAGTTCTATTGGGTTTGAAGGCCTTTGTTCAGATGCAAACTAGGTAAGGAAAATGAACCCTCCTGCTAGGATAGGAGATAGTCATAGCTTTGATAGTCATGACCTCACCTTTTTTTTTTTTTAAAGTGGTGTTAAGAGATGGAACCCAGGGCCATACAAATTCTAGTCAAACATTCCATACCACTGAAAATCCAACCCCTACGGACGCTGTAGACTGACTTTAAAAGCAAAATTCAACTCAAACTCTCTAAGAGGGGGCTCTATAAACTCCAAGGTACTTTTCCATCCAGTAAGCAGGACTCTTTAGCTTTGGTGCCACCAACACCGCTATGCCAGAACACAGCAAGTCTGAGCTCTTCACTCAGTTATCCTTTTCCTTCTAACTGCAACTGAATTTGATGGAGGTTCTTTTTTGTTTGTTTAGGATTTATTTTTATGTATATGTGTCCTCTGTTTTCCTGCACACCAGAAGAGAGCATCAGATTCCATTACAGATGGTTGTGAGCCACTGTGTGTTTGCTGGGAATTAAACTCAGAACCTCTGGAAGAGCAGCCAGTGCTCTTAAGCGCTGAGCCACCTCTCCAGCCCCTTTTTTGTTTGTTTTTTCCAAGAAGCCCTCATAGTTAAGACTCAAGTGACCTGGCCCTGCTAGAGAAAGCTTCTTGAATTCTTCATTCTTTCTCCGCATCTCCACCACCTCCTGCTGCATTTTCAGTCTTTTTTCCAACTCCTGTTCTTCAGTACTCTTTAGAACCTTCTGCCTGGAAACAGAAACAGCAAGAGAGAAGGAAAAGAAGCATTCAGTAATCCAAAGACCAATGCTACTGAGTAGACTGTATGTATAACCTATGATCTATCAAAACCAAAAGGTTTATCTACCAACAACACATGTTGGCTTAATTAGGTAACATTATGAAAAGGCGTGGTGACGTACACCTCTAATCCCAGTACTGGAGAAGCAGAGGCAGATGGATCTCTGTGAGTTTGAGGCCAGCCTGGTCTGCAAAGTGAATCCAGGCCAACCAAGGCTACACAGAGAAACCCTGTCTCAAAACACAAAATAAACAAAAGATGGGTATTTTACACTAAGACATTAAACATTTTCAGAAAACAATCGCTAAAATTACACAAGACACTAGACACCACAAAAGACTCACATATTTGACCACACCAATGATCAACTTTTTTTTTGTTTTTTGGCCTGCTTCTGCCTCCTGAGTGCTGGGATTAAAGGCGTGGGCCACCATGCCCGGCCTCCAATGATCAACTTTTATGATACATGAAAAACTAATCTAAAAAAACAGAAAAGCCACATTTAGAATTCCAACACATGTGAGACTAAGGCCAGAGGACTGCAATCAGAAGACAGCCTGACTTACCTAGCCAGTTCTAGGCCCAGCAATGTAGGAGAAAAAGATGAGAGAGAGAGAGAGAGAGAGAGAGAGAGAGAGAGAAGGAAGGAGCAGCAGCAAAACAAAATCTCCAAAGCAGAATTCAGGAAATCAGATGAGGCTGCAGCACAGGGTGCAATGCTTTCCTACCATGCTGAACTAGGCTAAACCCCCAGGCTACCACACCTTCTTATCTCTCATTGGAGAAACAGGACTTACTCTAAAATAAATATAACAGCAGACAGAAATCAAGTCATTGAAGATTCAGACATCTCAGGTCTAGCATTTCATTTTATTATCTACCTATGAACTCAACTAAAAGATTTAGCCTATCAGAACCTATTTTCTCCACTGAAATTAAGGAATATAAATATTCATGCTCATAGACTATAACTGTTATGTAGACGCTTCTGAAATGCCTGACATATGGTAAAGTTCGACATGCCTGTAACCTTAGCATCTGGGAGTCAAAAGTAGGCAGGCCAAGAATTTAAGGCCATCCTCATCCTCATAGCAAGTTCAAGACCAGTCTGTGCCAAACCAAGAAAAAAAATTTCAATAAAACTAGAGGAAGACATAGCTAATACACAGCTCATTCTCCACATGGAGAAGGGGTGGAGGGAGCAGGGGACTGCCTCTGACACGAACTCTGGTGCCGGAGACGTGAACACTGCCCCGTGGCAGAGAGGTCTGTGGATGCAGGCTATCCAGATGACCTGATAGGCTGTGGTCAGCAGGTGGGGAGGAGGACCCCACCTGTCAGGGGTCTAGGGGAGGGGAAGAGGGCAGAAGAGGGAGGGAGGGTGGGAACAGGAAGATAAGAGAGAGGGGATTACAATCATGATATAATGTGAATAAAATAATTTTTAAAAGTTTAAAAAACTAAAGGAGGTCTGGAGAGATGGCTCAGAGGTTAAGAGCACTGTCTGCTCTTCTGATCCTGAGTTCAATTCCCAGCAACCACATTGTGGCTCACAACCATCTATAATAATATGATCTGGTGCCCTCCTCTGGCCTGCAGGCAAACACTGTATATTTAATAAATAAACCTTTAAAATATAAAAATAAATAAATAAATAAAACAAATAAATAAAATAAAATAAAATAAAAATAAAAATAAAAAACTAGAGGAATTTTAGAGGTCTATTGGACAGCATAGTGAACACAGAAATAATATATTAAAACTACGATGATGATTCTTCAGTCTTCACAATATAAAACAATGTTAAGAATCTGAGACACAGGGACTAGGCTCAGCAGTTAAGAGTGTTTACTGCCATGCAGAGCACATGGGTTCAGGTCCTAGCATCTACATGGAAGCTCACAACCATCCTTAACTTCAGTTCCAGGGGAGCTGACACCCTATTCTGGCCTCCATAGTACCCAAACAAATGTGGTACATCAGAAAAACACTTACATGCATAAATAAATAAATCTTTTAAAAAAGACCATGCATGGTGAGGACATAGACCCTCTGCTCAGGTGTAGTAGACAGGCAGCACAGTCTCCTGGTGGTCCCACATATGAGGAGTAGGGGCTGCCGCTGACAAGTACTCTGTGCCCCCTGGCACAGAAGAAGATGCAGGAAGTCCAAATGAGATTTGATAGGCTTAGGTCAGACAATAGGGGAAGAGGGCTCCCCCTTTCTGAGGACAGCGGGATGAGAGGGGATGAGGGAGGGAGGGGGCTACAAACAAGATGTAAAGTTTAAAAAAAAAAAGCAGCAGCAGCAGCAGGCAGGTATGATGGCTCACGCCAGTAATTCTAGCACTCGGGAGGGAGAGGCAGACAGATCTCTGTGAGTTCAAGGCCAGCCTGGTCTACAGAATGAGTCCACGACAGCCAAGACTACACAAGAAACTGGGTCTCAAAAAAATTAAATTAAATTAAATTAAAAAACAAAAAAATAAAATAAAATAAAAACAAGGACTGTTTGAGGGCTGGAGAGATGGCTCAGAAGTTAAGAGCACTGACTACTTTTCCAAAGGTCCTGAGTTCAATTCTCAGCAACCACAAGATGGCATACACCATCTATAATGTAATCTGATGCCCTCTTCTGGCATGTAGCTGTACATGCAGGCAGAGCACTATACCTAATAATAAAAAAATCATTAAAAAAAAAATCTAAACCGGGCATGGTGACACATGCCAGAATTCCAGGACAACTTGGTCTACAAAGTGAGTCCAGGACAGCCAGAGTGACCCAGAGAAACCCTGTCACCAAAAAACAAAAAAACAAAACAAAACAAAAAAAAGTCTAAGGTTTTGGGCATAATAGTTTGGTTTGACTATTCCACCATTGCTTTTAGATTATAACATTGTACCACATAAAATATTATAAGTAGTCAATTTACAAAACTTAAAAATAGAGTTGGGTTTGGAGGCACATGCCTTTAATCCCAGCACCTGGAAGGCAGAAGCAGACAGATATGAGTTTGAGGCCAGCCTGCTGTACAGAGAGCAAAGCCACACAGAGAAACCCTGGCTCAAAAAAACCAAAAGATGAATAGAAAATAATTTGAGGCTTATATGTTGTATCAATTAGATATGAAGCAATTTAAAGTTATGAGGAGGCAGATGCGGGCTCGGCATGAAGCTTTGTAGGCAGCATTTACTACCATGTGCAAAGCTTAATTTAAATTCCTGTGCCACACACACCAGCTGGGGTGCTACAGAGCCAAACTCTCAGCACCAGGGAGGTGGAGGCAAAACAAACACAAGCTCAAGGTCATCCTAGGCTCGTGCAAGATCAGCCTATGCTACAAAAACAAACAAGGATGGCATTGAAAAGCTTTTTGCTATTTAATTTCAGATATAAAATTGGCGATAAGTATTTTTGGGAGGGAGGAATTTCCAGACAGAGTTTCTCTGTGTAGCCTTGGCTGTCCTGGACTTACTTTGTAGACCAGGCTGGCCTCGAACTCACAGGGACCCACCTGCCTCTGCCTCCCGAGTGCTGGGATTACAGGAGTGTGCCACCACACCCAGCTAGATATCTTTTTTGTTTTGTTTTGTTTTTCGAGACAGGATTTCTTTGTGTAGCCCTGGCTGTCCTGGAATCACTTTGTAGACCAGGCTGGCCTCACACTCACATCGATAGATACACCTGCCTCTGCCTCCAGAGTTCTGGGATTAAAGGAGTGCACAACTATGTCTGGCTCTGGCAATAAATATAAACCATTATCTACTAAAGCATAAATAAGACTGTTCAGAAAAACTTGAAATCATCTCTTGGCAAGTGAATAAACGACACCCCACAGTTGATTACTGGCTAAGATCAGGTACACTTACTGGGTAAAGGCAAAGAAGCGCAAGGAGGCCTGTACGCCGAGGTGGTGAGAGCCTGCACTCATCCTGTGCTGTGTGTGGATTTTAAACTAGCGTCTGTGCTCCCTGCTTACCATCTCCGTACCCTTCAGGTCACAGGCAACTTTTAAGAGTTTCCCAGATGGTTATGTGCCGACTGGCTTGATGACAGACCTATTTCTAACATATTGTACTTACTCGGAGGCTTACTCTGGGGAGGAATTTACCTTGCAGGTGGGGCAGCAGACACAGCATGCCTGCCCTTGGCTTTCTCCAGGCCTTCTCCTTCACCCTTTCTTGAAGTAGCTGGAACACTGCCTTCTTCCTCTTCCTCCGGTTTCTTTTTATGAGCACTTGAGTTCAAAATGAACAGAAAATAAATTTCAATTTTCACCCTCATTTTGGGGGCTAACAAGATGACTGAACCACAGGGTTCTTCAGTGGCATCATCAGCTCACGCACAGAAGTGCTCCAGCAGGTCAGCCACGCAGGCTGGCCAGGCACCCAGTGGTGTTTCAGGATATACAGTAATTCTCTCCTCACTCAAATACAGAAGGCAGTGGACAGCCTTCCTGATAGCTACGCCAGCTGTTCCTTCGGGAGCAGCAGCAGTGGACCCAGCTACAAATAAGTATTGTTCTTGCTTCAGCAGCCTCTGCTGCAACTGAGAGATTCAAGTGACAACCCCAACAACTAAGATAAAATGTAAGACACAGGCTCTACGGAAGGCCTCACTTTCCTGAATGAATGCTAGCCTGCATCCCTTACAATATACTCTCTTGGGCATGGATAGGTCTAAAGATAACTGCAGTTACCATCTGATAATGAAGCTTAAGCAAAGTAAAAAAAAGAAGCTAAGAGCCAACCAAAGCCAGCAGCAGGCTAGTCTTGACCTCTGTGCAGGACACACATTATTTAGACACATTAAAAGCATTCCTTGCAGTGAAACACATTCCAGTTAAAAAACAGTAATAAGCATGGCCACACAGTCTGGGCGGTCGCTACCACAGGAGGGCACTTCACGACAAACCTGTAAACAAGATCTGAGCACCTTCCAGAAGGGACACAGCTAACAGCTCCCCTGACCAAAGCTATGTATGGCCTTGGAGTTTCCCAATCTACAGGGACACCAAGCCGACTGCAGATGGATGCCCTGGTAGTTTTACTGTATAAATCCTGACTCCCAATTCAGGAGAGAAACCCAGCACACAGGAGGGAGTCGCAAGACAACAGGAAGCAGCCTGTTCTACTTACACCTTCATCCTCTTGTTAGGCAGGCCGTCACCATCAGAAGTGGCGCATCTCTTTGCTTTCATTTCAACAAGGCCAACATGGTTTTTTTCCTTCTGCTCCAACTCCTTCTGAGCAGAAAGTCTAACAGATCGCCTATGGTGGAATTGATACAACGTATCTTCTGATGAATGCATTCACTAGAGATATGCAAATATTCTCCAGACAGTAACAGTATGTCAACTACAAGGACAATAAAACATCTATTTTCCATTTCTAGTAATCTAATGTTTGTGAAAATTTGTCACTTACGACCATAAAAGTCTGATATTCAAATATGCTGATGGTTTATAATTTAGACCAATAAAACTGACTTTTTAAAACACCAACAAAACAGACTAAACATATTATCCTCTCAGCATTCAGGAAAGCTAAAGAACCCAGGGTGTGGTACATGCCTCTAATCCTAGCGTTTAGGAGTGAAGGGCCAAGCATGGTGGCACGCCCTACAGGGGCAGGCAGATCTGGAGTTCAAGAGAATGAGTTCCACCTTGTCTCGAAAAACTCGAACAAAAAGAGGTAGAGTTTGAGGTTAGTTCTTGGCTACACAGTGAGGACCTGCCTCAGTTTTTAAAATAAAACACTAAAATATCTGTGACTGAGGACTGGGTATAGATGAGTGTAGAAGACCTGCCCAGCAAGGACAAGGAACCAAGACTTACTTCCCCAGGGAGGAGGGAAAGAACACAGAGTGGGAGGGATAAGATAAAATATAAACACAGAAAAAGGGAAATAGAATAATAGCAAAAAAGGCCCATGACCAGGAAACAAAGCAGTGATTCCAGGACAGCCAGGGCTACACAGAGAAACTCTGTCTCAAAAAACTAAAAATAAAACAATATCAACACACAAAAAAGGAATGAACAAGTTTGAGCAAGCAATTCAGTGTCTAAAGCACCTACCTATAAAGTAAAGTGGCAAGCTACAATCCAGAATCACTGACTGAACATAGGAGTCCACAGCCCCACCACACAAGGCCGGGGAGTTCCTCTACCGTTTGAGCAGCACCAGGAACACCCACTGCTGTGGCCCCACTCTTACCTCTGAGGCTGGACAGGAGTATTTCTTGATACAGTTCCCTTAGCATTCAGAGAAGAGCAGTCATTTGATGGAATGGATTGTTTCTGAAGATTTTCCTTTTCTGTCTCTTTATAGTAAGTGTTCTCAACTATGAGAGACCAAAAACCTAGTCAGACTTCTGTAGAAGTGTTCTAAAATACTAATTAAAAGTTTAGCTAGGCGGTGGTGATGCAAGTCATTAATCCCAGCACTCAGGAGGCAGAGGAGTTCAAGGCCAGCCTGTTATACAGAGCAAGTTCCAGGACAGCCAGGGTATTGCAGAGAAACCCTGTCTCAAAAAGAAAAAAAAGGTTAAATGGTAGGGCTAGGGCGATACTCAACAGTTAAAACCACTAGCTGCTCTTCCAGACACCTGGCTTACATTTCCAGCACCCACATGACAACTCATAACTGTCTGTAACTTCAGTTCCAAGCAAGCTGACATCTTCTTCTGGCTTTTGCAGGCAGGATGTACAATACCCAGAGACATAAAATAAAATTTTAAAAATTGAAAAGTTTAAATGGAGTTCCCCTGTAGCAGGGGACAGTGTCTCTCCAGACACCATAAGATATCAGATTGAACGTACAGAGCCACATCTACATTATCTCTTCTCATGCTTTTGTCAGTGGGTTTCCTGTAGGTCCCGTGCAAAACCATACTCCAGGCTATTGCCACTGCTCTTAGCTCTGAGCCCTGCGCCACCCCCCCCCAGCCCCCTGAACTTGACACTGAGACCCTAAAGACACCACACACTTGAGTCATAGAACACGGAGAAAATCGAGCTGGTATCAACCTGGGAGCCCCAACCCTACTGGCTGGCTTTCCCAGTGCTGAAGGGGAAGCAGTGTGAACCCTGCCAGCTGCAGTAACAATTGCCCTGGCAAGACACGCCCACCACTGCAACAGTGACAGAAATGTTAGGAGAATAACCAGCCACTTTCTGATTGCACTTAAAGCCCATCCAGAAAATGGAATTCATACCTGGCACCATTAGCAGGTCCAAAAACCTGTGGCTAGGGAGGCTTGGGGAGAGCCTACCACTACTACTATTCTGCTAAGTGGACATAGTATTTAACTGGCCCCTAGGTACTTGTCTTTACACCCATAGGTTAATGCCTCACCCAAAACTCAGAGAGGCTTCTTTTTTGCAATAGATGGCAACTAGCAGAGACTCAAAACTGGTCAATGTGTAGAGAACAAGAGATTGTAGACTGTTCAGATCTAAAACGGGGCCTCACACCACTGCCTCAAAGGCTCAGGGATCAACACAGAATAAGGGGTAAGAGCCAGAGGCAGTGGAAGACTACAGTGAGACCACATCTGTGCAGATAGGACAGAGCAGCTGCACACATGAACTCCTAGTAGCTAGGATTTTATGCACCAGACCAAGACCAAGATCAAGCCAGACGAAGCCTCAGCATAGAGGAAGAAGTAGGTCATGAAGTCCACCCCTGGCAGCCAACAGCTGCCAGGAGAGGGAACGTCACTTTTCTTCAGGGCTGCTCCAGTAGATGACCCTACACTGACGCACACAATGGCAGCACGAATAGATTCAGTAGTTTAAAAAGAAAACATAAAGCCCACGCCTCTAATCCCAGCCCTTGGGAGGCAGAGGCAGGTGGATCTCTGTGAGTTCGAGGCCAGCCTGGTCTACAAAGAGAGTCCAGGACAGCCGGGGATACACAAAGGAACCCTGTCTTGAACCCCCCCCCCCCGGAAAAAGGAAGAAAATTTGTTTTTAAAACTCATAAACTAAGGACTAGAATGCAGCCCAGTAGTAAAGCATTTGCCCACCATTCTCAAAGCCCTACATTAAATCACCAGCATAGCAAAAAGTAAAAAGAAAAAAAACAACAGCTTAAAAAAAAAAACAGCAAATAAATAAAGGCACATAAAAAAGTACAGTCAGATATGGTGGTGCCTACAGTCTTAGCATGTGAGAGTATAGGAAACAGGGCAAGTCTGCGGACAGTCGGAGCCTCACACAGAACCTTGTCTCAGGAAAGCCATGGTTTGTTACTACATTCACCATGAATTGAAGTCATCCATTTCACTAACAAACCAAAATGACAGTCTCTGGGACTTGCAGCTCTAGTCGCCACCGGCTTCCCTCAAGGCTCCCCTGTAAGCTGTTTCTCCTTACCTGCCTTCAAAGGTGTGCCAGAGCCTTGCTGAAGCGTGGCTGTCCTCAGGGAAGCTTTGCCCTGAAAAGGCTCTCCTATTCCATTCCTCCCGAGAAACCTGTTCTCCAGGTTGGCCTTCTCATCTGTGAAACAACCAGTCAGGAAGCAAAGCAAAGGAGAATCACATATTAAAATGGGGAGTAGAGTCCCTTTCCAGCACGGTTAGCAAAACCACAGTCTAGCACTGTGCATTATAGGTCAGGAACAGACTGCAAAATCTATCCCGAAGACTTGCAACACCTAGTGTCTTACAGAGAAGGAAAGTTGCAGATTCTGTACCATTGTTAAGACACAGGGAGGGCCACACAGACATTAGCTGGCCTTATCTACCATGTAAACACATCGTGCTGCCCTTGAAGAATTTTGGCCACCAGGAACTGCAAGAACACAAGGGACAGTTTATATTCATAGAGTGTGGGGTGTTTGAGAGTGGAGAAGAGCAACGTTTTCTCAGCAAGTTTTATCCTGGGCTCTGCTGTGACTAAAGCTGGTACAAAAACAATCTGTCCCCACAGCAGCACACTGTCAGGCTGGGGGAGCACAGCACCCCTGAACAACTACACTACTCACAGTCGATTCTGATTATAACCTTGTGAAAAGCTGAAAGAAAACAAGAAAAAGTACACTACACCTAAGATGGTTTTCTAAGTTCAGAATTATTATTTTTTTCCTTCCAGACTCTGTATGGAATCACACTGATATGCTAACGGCTCCTTTCTGTGGATATTAGGGCATAAAGAAAACTTGTTAAAAGAAACCTTCAGACAGCCGGCGGTACCTTTGGGCTGCAGTGCTGTGCGGCATGGACAGACCTCTCTGGGACAGCAGGCCCTCTGATCTACCCTTCCTTCAACAGAGCCCTCTCTCGAGAGTAACACTCAACTCCTTTCCCAAGAAACTACCAGACACTGTCTCATTTGGACACTGTATTTTAAGTGTAGCTACAATGGTCATTTTGTTCTTACCACATATTAATGTTAATGTCTCTTAATGAAGGTGGAGACAAGAAAAAGGATAAGATGAAGAAGCCTCATCAGACACTGGATTCACTTATCCCAAGGTTATGTCAGAGTAACACCTACAAGGTGGGCGCTGGCGAGATGGCTCCTGCAGAAGAACCATTCACCAAAGACAACACAAAAATCCGTATTTTTTGGAATTATCTTTTTTCCCTTCTGTTTCTGTGGAACTGTATTGTAATCTTAAATTATGAGTAAAGATGATGTTTCCATCTTGTTATAAAAAAAAAAAGAAAGAAAGAACGAAAGAAAGAAAAACTAGGGGCTGGAGAGGTGGCTCAGATATTAAGAGCACTGTTCTTCCAAAGGTCCTGTGTTCAATTCCCAGCAACCACATGGTGGCTCACAACCATCTATAATGAGATCTGGTGCCCTCTTCTGGTGTTCAGGCTCAATGCAGGCAGAATACTGTATGAATAATAAATAAATCTTAGAGAAAGAAAAGAAAGAAAGAAAGAAAGAAAGAAAGAAAGAAAGAAAGAAAGAAAGAAAAAGTAGCTGAGCAGTGGTGGTATGCACCTTTAATCCCAGCCCTTAGGAGGCCGACACAGGCAAATCTCTGTGAGTTCTAGGACCAGCCTGATCTACAAAGAGAGTCTAGGACAGCCAAGGTTACATCCTTGTTCATTGCTGCTGTCTCAAAAAACAAACAAACAAACAAAGAGACAAAACCAAGAAAGAAAGGATGGCTAGGAGTAGTGGCGCATGCCTTTAATCCTAGCACTCTGGAGACAGAGGCAGGTGGATCTCTGTGAGTTCAAGGCCAGCCCTGGTGTAGAAAACGTGTCCAGGAAAACCAAGACTACAAGAGAAACTCTGTCTTGGGGAAGAAAGAAGGAAAAAAAGAAAGAAAGAAAGAAAGAAAGAAAGAGGAAGGAAGGGAAGGAAGGAAGGAAGAAAAAAAAAATCAAGAAAGAAAAGTTTAGCCTGGTTGCTCACAGCTGTTAACACAGCGCTTCTGAGCCTGAGGCGGAGAGACGTCCCAGAGCTCTAGGCCAGTCTGGGCTACGGTCTGAAACCTTGTCTCAAAAAACCTAATTTCAAATATGAACAGACTTCTGTGGTTCGAAAGTTAGCTGTTTTCTATTAAATCATGGGTGAGAAGGTGTGGAAAAGAATGTGTAGTCCAGGTACATTTTTGCAGTATCTTGTTTTTTAATTTGTTTGGTTTTACTAATTTACTTTTATGTGTGTGGGTATTTCGCCCACATATGTGTCTGTGCACCATGTGCATGCTTGCGGCCTGCGGGGTTCTGAGGAGGAGACTGGATTCTCTGAGACTGGAGCCATAGACAGCTGTGAGCTGCCAGAGCTGGTTTGGGAAACAGAGTCAGTGCTGCTACCTGCTGAGCCGTCCTTCCAGCCCTTCTTCTGCTCGTGACATGGCCTCCGCGACAGGACCAACCCTTCACATGACAGAGAAACAGCAGCACAGCAGCGCGTGCCTTTAAACAGTGCTTTGGGAAGGCACAGGCAGCTGATCTTTGAATTCAAAAGAGCAAGTTCCAGGGTTGCCAGGGCTACACACAGGGAAACCCAATCCTGAAACACTGGGGGCGGGGGAAAGCAGAGAAAGTAGCCACTTACCAAACCATGAGTCTACATTTTCAGTCTCTTGTTCAGCATCCAAAGATAAAAAATTGATAAAGTCAGTGGGAGCATCGAAAGAGTAAGTAGTTGTGACTTGTGACATTGCTCCACTAGTGCAGGAGAACAGGCTCTTCCCAGGATTCGAACACTCTACTCAATAGATCGCCCTCTGAGGAAAGAAATAGTTACACAAATTAGGTTTCCACATAAATATTAAGTATTGATCCCTACCAAGTACTTCAGTTTTATATTTCCAATTTAGAAAATCATCTAGGGCAGGGCATGGCAGGTGCATGTCTGTAATCCCAGCACTCAGGAGGCAGAAGCAAGCAGATCTCTGTGAGTTCAACATGACCCTGGCCTAGAGTGAGCTCCAGGTTAGCCAGAACTACACAGAGAAACCCTATCTCAAGAAACAAAACAGAGGGCTGGAGAGATGGCTCAGAGGTTAAGAGCACCGTCTGTTCTTCCGAAGGTCCCGAGTTCAATTCCCAGCAACCACATGGTGGCTCACAACCACCTGTAATGAGATCTGGGGCCTTCCTGTGGTGGGCAGGCACATGTGTGGGCAGAATACTGTGTAAATAATAAATAAATCTTTAAAAAAAAAAAAAAGAGGGCTGGAGAGATCGCTCAGAGGTTAAGAGCACTGCCTGCTCTTCCAAAGGTCCTGAGTTCAATTCCCAGCAACCACATGGTGGCTTACAACCATCTATAGTGAAATCTGGTACCCTCTTCCGGTATGCAGGCATATTTGAAGGTGAAACACTGTATACTTAAATAAATAAATCTTTAAAACAAAAAACAAAAAACAGAGGTGCGGGGGAGGTTATCTGGTAAATCCATGGCTTTTTTTCAAATCAACCTATTAAAGTTAGTTGTCTGGGAGGTTGCTTTAGTTTTTGGAATGAGAAAAAAAGAGCTAGTGAGATGGCTCAGTGGGTAAAAGTACCTGCCACCAAGTCTTATAACCTAGTTTGATCTCTAAAAGCCACATGGTGGCAAGAGAGAAAACTGACTCCTCTAAGCTGTCTTCTGACCCCCATACATGCGCTGAGACATGCATGCACACCCACACAGATAAATAAAGGAACAAACTTTTTCCTCTTCTTTTTTTTTTTCCCCTGAGACTGGGTTTCTCTGTGTCACTCTGGCTGTCCTGGACTCACTTTGTAGACCAGGCTGGGCTCAAACTCACAGTGATGTGCCTGTCTCTGCCTTGGAGTGCTGAGATTAAAGGCAGCTGCTCGGCTTAAAGAAAAGGCTAAGTTAGATGAGTACCTACAATATGCCCTCCAGTACTGGGTGCCGCATTCATTATTAATTTTCCCTCAATATGTCATTTTCTTATTTCTAAGCCTTCCTCCACCTTTGTATGCACGCTCTGCCTAATAACCTAATTTCTAGAACACATCATTAACTTTTACACCTATCAATATTTACCCAAGTTCAACTAAATCTGTAAACTCTTACTATGCAAGTGTCCACCCGTTACATATAAATAATTCCATGCCACAGTGTTGGCCGTGTTCCCTCTAGAACAGTGAGCGCCCACCTTTGTATCAGCTAACTCCATAATCACTTCTCTTGGCAGACTGCAGGTTCTCAAGACAAAAGCCAGTCTCAAAGTTGTGCATATCAGTGTGCTTAGCAGAGTATCTTACGCATACAGGGTGAGACACAGTTTTGCCAAATATAGGTTTTGATTCCTTAGAAATATTTTAGGAAAATTCTCTTCCTAGGCTACAGGTGTAGCTCAGTGGTGAAAAGCAAATTTAGTACACATGAGAATGTGAGTTTGATCTCTAACATCGAGGGGGAGAAGAAAAGAAAACAAAACAAAACTTCTTAGGCACCTTTGAACAAAAGCACTTCATACACATCGAAGCCACAACATGCAGAATAAGCAAAAGGCAGGAACAAGTCAGAAATACAAGCCAAGCCCCTCTGCCAACAAAACTCTATTCCTGGTACCTATATGAAAGGAGAGACCTGACCCCTGGGGGCTATTCTACCTTCATGTGGGTTGTGCCGCATACACTCACACAAACACAAGTAAATTTTTTTTTAAAACTTTAAGCTGAGTATGCCGAAGCATTCCTTTAATCACACCACAGAAGATAGAAGCAGGTCATCTCTATGAGTTTGAGTTCAACCTGGTCTACTTAATGAGTTCCAGAGCTATATGGTAAATCCTTGTCTGTCTGTCTGTCTGTCTGTCTGTCTGTCTGTCTGTCTGTCTGTCTCTCTCTCTCTCTCTCTCTCTCACACACACACACACACACACACACACCTTTCTCTAAATGCCTATAAAAAGTAAATTTTATGGCCGGGTGGTGGTGGTGCACGCCTTTAATCACAGCACTCAGGAGGGAGAGGCAGGTACACTTCTGTAAGTTCGAAGCCAGCCCGGTCTACACACTGAGTTCCAGAACAGCCAGAACTATATAGAAAAACCCTGGGGTTGGGGAGGGGAGGGCGTTAAACAAAACCAACCTTCTAGAAGAAATTCTTAATATAAGTAATATCCAATATTCTTTATTTTGTTTGTTTGTTTTTTGAGACAGGGTTTCTCTGTGTAGCCTTGGCTGTCTTGAACTTGCTTTATAGACCAGGCTGGCCTCAAACTCAGAGATCCGCCTGCCTCTGCCTCCTGAGTGCTGGAATTAAAGGCGTGCGCCACAGCACCCAGCTGAGTCAGGGGATCTTAATGTATACTGTGAAAGTGTTCCTAATATGGGGAGCATGACAGTGCCCCAGCCCCATCACTACCAACTCTATACACTGGCAACTTGCATAGTAGATATCTCTGAACTATACCACTGTCACCATAGTTTGAGCTCAGTTACCCAACCTCCATTACTGTCCAGTGGTTTGGCCAGCATGTCTTTAACTTCTCAGTGAACTAAGTGATGTGGAAAGTATTTCTGAGTTTTAATGATGTCTCAGAAATAGTTGTTTTAACAAATAACAGATTTCACCGGGTGGTGGTGGCGCATGTTTTTAATCCCAGCACTTGGGAAGCAGAGGCAGGCGGATCTCTGTGAGTTAGAGGCCAGCTTGGTCTACAGAATTAGTTCCAGGACAGCTAAGGCTACATAGAGAAACCATGACCCAAAAGACCAAAGAGACAAAAACAAATAACTGATTTCTATAGTGACATCATTGGACATATTATACACACCATACAACTGCTCCCTGTGAGCTCATTACAGCCTCAGCTCTTTATAGCAACAATCTAATTGAGGACTTAGTGTAGAAACATGAGATTTTCACATTGGAAATAACTGTAAGTATCATCAGATTTTTGTTATTTTTCAAGACAGGGTTTCTCTGTGTAGCCCTGACTATCCTGGAACTCAATCAATCAAACTCAGAGATCCGCCTGTCTCTGCCTCCTGAGTGCTGGGCTTAAGGGTGTGTACCACCATGGCCAGCTGGTAACACCTAATTTTTGCAGCTTATAGATATAATTCATTAAAACAAACGGGTTTACCAAAAACCACATAACAGCACTAAAATTGCAGCTTAAAACAAACATAGGGATGCCAGGTTGTTTTAGGTGCTAAATCTGTCAACCTTGTAGAGCATCACTTACTGTCCTCATCCTAGAAGATGACACTAAGGACCAGAGATGAAAGAGCTGCTCAGTATCCCGTGTGTAAGGAGCTGTCTCCCAGCTGCAGCACACCCTCTGACACTCCTCACCCCACTGTAGGAATGACCATGTTAGGAGTGGCAGGTCTCCGTTTCTATACAAGGTAACGCTGGGTTTGTCTTCCGTGAGTTTTCCGTGATCTTCTGGCCTGAAGACGGCCCTCTGTTATACCAGTCTGAACTTTTCACTCACCTTCATTTCCTCTTTCATTATTCAAGGATTTGTTTGTTTGTTTGTTTTATCTTGGGGTTTGGGCTTTTGCTGTGTCTTTGTTTTGTTTTTGCTGCTGGATTTTTATTTATTAATTTGTTTTTGTTCTTGTGTTTTGATTTTGTTTTTATTTTAGACAGAGTCTCACTGTGTAGCCCTGGGTTGCCTGGAACTTGATCTGTACAACAGCCTGGCCTCAGAAACTCATTAGTTAGCCTCTGCCTCCAGAGCGCTGGGATTAAAGCCGTGCAGCATGACCCCCAGGTTAGTTAGCCTCTGCCTCCAGAGCGCTGGGATTAAAGCCGTGCAGCATGACCCCCAGGTGTTTGTTGTTGTTGCTGGGGAGGGTGGGGTAAGGACAGGAACGTATACAGCACAGACTGGCCTAAAACTTGCTGTGTAACCATACACGCACAATCCATACCATATATGTATAGTATATAAAAGCTTAAAAAATAAAACAAAACAAAATCACTAGTGAATAACTTCTCTGGCAATATTACAATTCTCTGCATGAAAAAGGTCACTTTCTGTTCTTTTGAACAACTATGCTGAAAGACATGGGAAAATCTTGGATTCCCATGCTCTCCATAGCTAACTGAGGTCACTGGGAACACTTCCCAGCCAGGGCTCTAATGAAGACAAGCAGAGTTGGGGAAGGAAGAGGCAGGAATGTGACGCACCACAACCACACTGAGCCCTCTACACACTGTGAGTCCAGCAACTCTCTAGAGATGCTGGCGTCACTCTAGGATAAGATACTTTTTGACCTTTACTTAAACCTCTTTTCTTTTTTTTCTTTTATTTATTTTGGAATTCTTAACAATTTCTAATTTATGTGTATGGATATTTTGTACGCTTGTATGTCTGGGTATATAGTGTCTGCAGAGACCAGAAAATGTGGTAAGATTCACCTGGAACTTAGCTGCCATGTGACTTTCAGGAACTCAAACCCAGCTCCTCTGGAAAAGCAGCCACGTTCTCAACTGCTGAGCCACCTCTCAAGCCCCCCTTTACTATTTATTTGTTTTTGTTTTTGTTTTTGGTTTTTTTAGTTTTTTGAGACAGGGTCTCTCTGTGTAGCCTTGGCTGTCCTGGACTCACTTTGTAGACCAGGCTGGCCTCGAACTCACAGCGATCCACCTGCCTCTGCCTCCTGAGTGCTGGGATTAAAGGCGTGCGCCACCACCACCCGGCTTCCCCTTTTACTCTTAATACCAACCTTCTAGAAGAAATTCTTATAGCTAATGTTCAACATTCTTTACGTATTTATTACTTTTTTCTCTAAAATAATTCTTATGATGCTGAGTCAGGGGATGTTCCCCGCCCCCCCTAGGGTTTCTCTGTGTAGCCTTGGCCATCCTGGACTCTGCCTCCTGAGTGCTGGGATTATAGGCGTGTGCCACCACCACCCAGCGAGTCAAGGGACTTTTTTGTTTGTTTGTTTTACACTTTCTTTCTCTTTTTTAATATATTTTATTGATTTATTCATATTACATCTCAATTGTTATCCCATCCCTTGTATCCTCCCATTCCTCCTTCCCTCCCATTTTCCCCTTACTCCCTTCCCCTATGACAGTGACTGAGGAGGACCTCCTCCCCCTGTATATGCTCATAGGGTATCAAGTCTCTTCTTCGTAGCCTGCTATCCTTCCTCTGAGTGCCACCAGGCCTCCCCATCCTGTTTTTTTTTTTTTAATATTTATTTATTATTATGTATACAGTGCTCTTCTGCATGTACACCTGCAGGCCAGAAGATGGCATCAGATCACATTATAGATGCTTGTGAGCCACCATGTGGTTGCTGGGAATTGAGCTCAGGACCTCTGGAGGAGCAGCCAGTGCCCTTAACCTCTAAGCCTTCTCTCCAGCCCTTAATACCATGTTTAAACCTATATTAAACCTCCCTCTTGATAAACCCTAACTCAAGCTAGGTGTGGCACTCAAAAAAATGCCAAGGCAGGCATTATCTCAAGCCAGCCTGTTCTACAGAGTAAGTTCAAGACAGCCAGAGCTGCACAATGAGACCTTGTCTCAAAACAACAACAACAAAGAAACAAAAAAGCCAGGAGAGCTGGGTGTGGTGGAGCATGCCTTTAATCCTAACACTTGGGAGGCAGAGGCTGGTGGATCGCTGTGAGTTCGAGGCCAGCCTGGTCTACAAAGTGAGTCCAGGACAGTCCGGGCTACACAGAGAAACCCTGTCTTGAAAAAACAAAAAACAAAAAAACAAACAAAAAAGCCAGGAGATAGTAATTCAGGCCTTCAATCTCAGCAGTAGGCAGAGGCAGGCCAGTCTCTGAGTGTGAGGGCAGCCTGGTCTACAGAGCAAGTTCCAGGAGAACTGGAGCTGCCCAAAGAAACCCTATCTCAAGAAAACAAACAAAGTAGGAAACAACATCAACAAATAAACAGGAGTGGGGATGGGAGTGTCACCTTGATTCCACCAAAGCATTCTGCTAAACAAAACCAAACCAAACCCACATGCCTGAAAAGTGTTCAAATCTAGCCCATCACTTTTTTCTTTGAGGAGAGAGAGAGAGAGAGAGAGAGAGAGAGAGAGATGTGTGTGTGTGTGTGTGTGTGTGTGTGTGTGTGTGTGTGTGTGTGTGTGTTTTGGTGGGGGTTGGTCTCTGACTGGACTCTGTCCTTCTGTCTGGGCCTCAGTGATTTCAAAAAACAAAAAAGGAAAAAGGCAACATATTCCTGAGAGTCGTGCAGTAGGAGAGACTGCGCTATAAAGCTTTTGTGTTCTCTGGAAACATGCTTTATTTATTTATTTTTATTTATTTATTTTTAATGTGTATCCCAGGCTGGCCTCGAACTCCAGATCCTCCTGCCTCTGCCTCCTTCAGCAAATCCTACCGGCCTTCGCCACCACAACTGGCCATGCTTTTATTATTATATAACGTTTACCTTTCCATTGAAGAGGCTAGCAGACAGAGCAACATTTATTTTCCTCTGAATTTGCACTTCAAAAAACACTGGAATTCCTAGAATTTTTGCTAAATATTCTTGATAATCTGATAATAATTTTTGCATTGTTGTTATTGTTTGTTTTGGTTTGTTTTTGGAGACAGGGTTTCTCTATGATAGCCTTGGCTGTCCTGGACTTGCTGTGTAAGCCAGGCTCCTGGAACGAGCAGAGACCCGCCTGTCTCTGCCTCCTGGGTGCTGGGATTAAAGGCTGCGCCACCACTAGCCATCCTGACAGTAATTTCTAATCAGTTAGTTTTTAGAAATAATGCTTCCCCTTTTTATGGTCCATAAATTGACCTTTAACTTGACTTTTCCAAAACATTACATATTCTTCCTAGTATAGATATATTTTTAAAAATATTCATTTATGTGTTTTACATATATGAGAGTTCTGGCTTCATGTATGTCAGAAGAGAGCATCAGATCCCATTATAGATAGCTGTGAGCCACCATGTGGATGCTGGAAACTGAACTCAAGACCTCTGAAAGAACAGTCAATGCTCTTAATTGCTAAGCCATCTTTCCAGTCCCATCTTTTTTTTTTAACCTGCATGAGTGTTTTACCTGCATGTATGTATGTGCACCACATGTGTGCCTGGTAGCTACAGAAGTCAGAAGAGGGCATCAGATGCCCTGGGACTGGAGGTACAGATGGTTATGAAGTACCATGTAGGGGTTGAGATTCACACCTGGGTCCTCAGCTAGGCATGGTGGCGCATGCCTTTAATGCCAGCACTCGGGAGTCAGAGGCAGGAGGATCTCTGTAAGTTCGAGACCAGCCTGGTCTACAAAGCGAGTCCAAGGCAGCCAAGGCTACACAGAGAAACCCTGTCTTAAAAAAAGAAGAAAAAAAAAAGCAAACAGAAAGAAACCAAACCTGTGTCCTCTGTAAAAGCAGCAGGCACCACACTTGAGAACCTGAGGCAAGAGAACTAACTCACATTTGAAGTCATCCTGGGCTACAAAATGAGACTCTGTCTCCAACAATTAAAAACACCCTGTCTCAGCCAGGCTTGGTAGGTCACACCTGTAATCCCAGCTCTCAGGGAGACAGAGACAGGTGGATCCACAAAGCAAGTCCAGACAGCCAAGGCTACACAGAGAAACCCTGTTGGGGTGGGGGTGGGGGGAATCACCCAGTCTCTGCTCAAAGTGGGAGCAAATTAACAAATATGTATCAGTTATCCCTTGAGAACTCCCATCCTCTTTGCTAAAGGCTGACAAAACATATGAAGAAAACCAAAAGTAGGGTTGGGGATGTAGCTCAGTGAGAAAATAAACAGGAGAGGAGGAGGGCCAGGACACAGAGCAAAGTAACTGCTAAAGCAAGATGGTTTCACAGCACTGCCTCCCCGCAAACAACACATACTAGGATGTCAAAACAGCAAACATGAACGTCTCTTGAAGCTGGTGGGATACCGCACAGGTCAAAGCTAAGGGCAGCTGGTTAAGGGAGACCCCATGAACGGTGGGAACAAGATCCTTCCTGCACCCCTTAACCACGATTGAGTTTCTGTCAACAGGTTTCACTGAAGGGGGGAAAAGGCAGACGCAGACGCATCAAGCACACCCCCTTAGCGAAATCAAGCTGCCAAGCAAGAGAATTAGCTTCATATTTCAAAAGTATCTGAAACTACCACATTACAGACTACTGAAAAAACTACAAATATTCTCAGGAATGTAGTATTATTTGGCAGTCGGGCTTGGTCATGCACACCCTTAATCCCATCACTCAGGAGGCAGAGACAGGCAGATCTCACATCTCTGAGTTCGGAGCCAGCCTGGTCTACAAAGTAAATCCAGGACAGACAAGGCTACACAGAGAAACCCTGTCTGGAAAAAGAAAAATAAATAAATAAATAAATAGATAAAATGAAAAGCTGGGCTTGGTGGCACTTTAATCCCAGCACTGGGAGGCAAAGGCAGGTGGATGGATCTCTGAGTTCGAGGCCAGCCTGATCTACACAGCAAAATCCAGGCCAGCAAAGGCTATAAAATAAGTCCCTGTCTCAACAAAATAAGTAAATGAAAATTAAATAAATAAAAAGAAAGAAATGAAAAATAATATAATCTTACAGGAAATCTGAGGGGGGAAAAGTCTGGGGCTGTCTGTTCTTCCAGAGAACAGGGATCTATGAGTCCAGGAAAGCCAAGGCTACACAGAGAAACTCTGTCTTTGGGAAAAAACAAATAACAAAAACCAGTATCATATCATAGAGCCCATTTGCTTCCCAAAATAAACACTGAAAAGATACATATATGTGTAATCCTTTTCCTTAAGAAACAGACAAAAAGGCGGGCATGGTAGTGCACCCCTTTAATCTCAGCACTCAGGAGCTCCGTGACTTCCAGGCCAGCGTGGTCTACAAATTCCCAGTCAGCCAAGGCTACACAGAGAAACCTTGCCTTGAAACAAACAAGCAAACAAACAAACCAAGAACAGACACAGGGGGCTCCTTTTCCTAAAAACACATAAAAGCGAGTACTCTGGAAGAGCAGCGACCTGGGTGAAGGAGGGTCAGTGAAGGCTGCTGAGAACAGTGAGATCTAAAGAAACCTACAGATTAAAAAGTCATCTAAACTAGGCATGGTGGTGGGACACGCCTTTAATCCCAGGTGTTTGGAGGCACAGGTCAGCCTGGTCTACAGAGTGAGTTTTTGGGCAGCTAGAGCTATACAGAGAATCAATGACTGGAAAAAAAAAAACAAAAAACAAAAAACTCTTTCTGGGGAATAAATGGGTGAAAAGGGGAAATAAATGGAGAAAAATGCACATGAGGAAGGTCGCAGAAGAAGCAATGTAACCTGTTTCTACATTCATCTGAAATTAGCCTCTTGTGGCCTCTCGTCTCTCTTCACTCATCCTCAAACCAAAAATAACCAGCCTTGACAAGCACTATAAATCAAAAGGGGCAGGTTAGAAGAGGTGGGGAGCGGCAGAGCGCATTCTAAGCGGGCCTGAAATTGCAGGCTAGCAGCTCCTAGCAAAACACATGGATGTGCTAGAAGCTGGAGCCCCTCACCACTGAGACAGAGAGGAAAGCACAAGCTAACCCGCTGGGAATTCAAGAGAGTACACAGAAGCCAATGCTTCATTAGAACAATCAGTTAAAATAACCCCATCCATGCAATGCCACTTCCTCACGAACGCTTTCCTAGGGGTAAGTGATCTCATACATTAACACATATTTTCATTTTACCATCTTCATTTTCCCTTTGTACATAAGGAACTAGAGTTAGCAAATGGCAACATATCCAACATCTAGTTCTGACTAGTAATCAAATGTACAAACTAAATCTGAAGAAAGTCTAATGGACTTTGTTTCCACAGTTGCTAACTTCTATGTTGAAATCGGATCTGTTTACAGAAACAGATCTATGTAGCTTCCAAGGTTGGGCCAATTTAAAGTCCAAAACAACCCCCTCACCATCTAAACATTCAAAAGTCAACACAGGACACACTGGACATTTGCTCTAATTCACCACTGCCCAGAAACGCCAAGCAAACGTGTTCTGTTCTTTCTGCAACTCACCAATTCCAGACAGGCATGGGGTCCTCATGAATGGAATCACAGCACTTGAGTGCTGAAGCAGCAGGATGGAGGCCAGCCTCGGCTACACAGTGGATTTGAGGGCAGCCTTGGCTACACAGTGGATTTGAGGGCAGCCTACAAGACTTTATTTCAAAAACCAAGCAAGGACAATGGAGACAGCTTGATGGGTAAGGGAGATGCGTGCGAGCCTGAGTTCAATCCCTGCCTACGGTGAAAGAAAATTCAGCTCCTAAATTATTCTCTGGCCTCCACACACGCCATGGTACTCATGTTCCTGTAAATAACACACACACACACACACACACACACACACACACACACACACATCTTGTAAGTTTCGTACATTACTGAGTTTGTTTTTAGACAGTGTCTCTCTCTATTTAGCCCTGGATGTCCAGGAAATCTCTAGGTAGACCAAGTTAGCCTTGAATTTACAGAGATCAGCCTGGTTAGCTGGGTGTGGTGGCACACACCTCGGGCGTGGTGGCACACACCTTTAATCCCAGCACTTGGGAGGCAGAGGCAGGAGGATCGCTTGGAATTCAAGGCCAGCATGATCTACAGAGTCCAGGAGAGCCAAGGCTACACACAGAAACCCTGTCTCAAAACAAAAAACAAAAACAAAATAACAAAAAACAGAGATCTGCCTGGCTCTACTTCTCAAGTGCAGGGATTAAAGATGCCCACTACCATACCTGGCCCACGTTTGTTTTGTTTATCTGTGTGTGTTCATATTAACTACACACAATCATTCAGGGCTTCCCCTGCTCCCCATACCTCCCATGACATATTTCTGAGACAGGATCACACGTTGCCCGGCCTAGCCTTAAAATGACTATATTGCTGAGAATGACCTTCAACTCCTAACACTTCTGCCACCACCTCCCAAGTGCTGGGATTATAAGATGTGCCACCAAGCACAGCTTGTTTTTTGTTTTGTTTTGAGGCAGAATCTCCAAAAAATATAGGCTAGGCTGGCCTTGAACTGAATTTTTTTTCCAAGACAGTGTTTCTCTATGTAGCCCTGGCTGTGCTGGACGCACTTTGTAGACCAGGCTTGTCTTGAACTCACAGCAATCCACCTGCCTCTGCCTCCTGAGTGCTGGGATTAAAGGCATGTGCTGACCCCTTGAACTGAATTTATGGGCAAAGCTAGCCCAGAATTTCTGATTCTCCTGCCTCAATCTCCTAAATTTGACATTATATGTGTACTCCCCATCCCCATACCTCATATCTTTCTTTTTACTTGAAATATACTCAAAAATCTATAATGCCGTTCATGCTAGGCATGGTGGCACAGACCTGCGATACTAACTACTCAGGAGGTAAAAGCGGGAGAATCACAGGCTCACGGCCAGTCTCAGCACAGCCTGAGACCCTGACTCCAAATAGAAAGTACCAAAAGGGCCAGTTATGGAGGCGCTCACCTTTCATCGCTGCGCTCCAGAGGCAGGCAGATCGCTGTGAGCTCCAGGCCAGGCAGGGCTACATAGTGAGACACTGTCTCAGAACACCAAAACAAAGTCCAAAAAAAAAAAAAGAACTGGAGGCTTGGGTCAGTAATTAAGAGTTTGGGCCTCTCAGGCCAGGTGTGGTGGCTCACGCCTTTAATCCCAGGCAGAGGCAGGCGGATCTCTGCGAGTTCAAGGCCAACCTGGTGTATAGAGTGAGTTCAGACAGCAAAGGCTACACAGAACCTTTGCTGGAAAAGAAAAAACGAACGAAGGAAAGAAAGAAAATAAGTAAGTATGGGCTTCTCTTCCAAAAGACCTGAGTAGGGCTCCCAGCACCCACATGATAGTTCACAACTGTCTGAACCAACATCCTCCTCTGGCCTCCATGGGCACCAGACAGGCAAGAGATGCGCAGACACACATGCAGGCAAAATACTACATGTATAAAAGAAGATTTAAAATATGCACAAAATAAAATAAAAATTAAAAGTACAAAAAGGTTTGAGGCTAGCTCAGTGGTATGGTGTGTGAAGCTCCGCCTTTAATCTCCAACACAACAGCACATGCCAGTCAAAATTTCTCTAAAAAGCAGGATAGTGGGTGATTTTACTTTTTCCTTTCCAAATTTAAAGAATTTCTAAGACATGTATTAGCTTTAAAAGACACTCAAGTTACTTAAGGGCTTATGAGGCTGATATGCTAATGTTTCTCTTACCCCTTTGGGTGTAACTCACCGTGGATGCTCACCTGGCCTGTAGTTAATGTTTCTCCTACAGCCAGGCCTCACAACCCTCGGCCTCACTCTCAAGCCTCTTGTGGATGCTTGCAGTTTCCAGACACTTCACATGAAGAACCTGGAAGCAGTAGAAAGGTATTTGAAAGGTTAAACTTTAAATTTTTTCTGTGCAAGCTGGGCGGTGGGGCGCACGCCTTTAATGCCAGCACTGGGGGAGGCAGGGGTGGGCAGATTTCTGTGAAGCTGATATGCGCGAGCAGATTAGCACATTTCCTGGTACGTGGTGTGCTGCTACTGATCTAGCAAACGCCTTTCTCTCAGTACCTGTCCATAAGAACAAACAGAAGCAATTTGCTTAGTCGACATGCCAGAAGTATACCTTTACAGTTTTACTTCAAGTCTTGTGTCATAACAAAGAGACCGCTGTCTCTTCCACACAGTATTACATTGGTCCACTACAGCGACAACATTATGCTGACTGGACCATGTGAGGAGGTAGCAACCACTTCTAACTTGGTGACATGCACATCAGAGGATGGGAAATAAATCCAACTAAATTTAAAGGGCCTTCTACCTCAATGAAACTCTTAGGAATCCACTCATGTGGGGCATGCAGAAATATTCCTTCTAAGGTTAAGGATAAATTATTGTACCTAGCCCTTCCCACCATGAAAAAAGAAGTAGAGTATTTTAGTGGGCCCATTTGAATTCTGGAGCTAGATAATTCCTCACTTAGGTGTAGTATTTTGACCCTTATTCCAAGTTTTACTAGCTTTGAATAGGACCTGGTTGCTGTGCAGGTTGCTCTACCACTTGGGCCATAGGATTCAGCAGACCCCATGGTACTTGAGGTATCAGTGGCAGATAAGGATGCTGTTGGGAGCTTTTGGAAGGCCCCTATAGATGAATCACAGAAGAGACCTTTGGGATTTTGGAGCACGGTTCTACTATCATCTACAGACAACTATGCTCCCTTTGAGTGACAGCTCTTGACCTACTATTGGGCCTTAGTGGAAATCTGAAAGTTTGACGATGGGCCATGATGTGACCTAGGCTAGTCATCATGAGCTGGGTGTTATAAAGTAGGACATGCACAGCAGCAATCTATTATCAACTAAATATAAGTAAAATGTATGTGATCAGGCCCAAACAGGTCCTGAAGGCATAAACAAGTTACATAATCCGAGTCTGTAATCCCAGCACTCGGGAGGCCAAGGCAGGCAGATTTCTGTCAGTTTGAGGCCAGCCTGGTCTACAAAATGAGTCCAGAAAAGCCAAGGCCACACAAAGAAACTGTCCTAAAAACTGGAAAAAAGAAAAAAAAAAGAAGGTGCCCGACTGCCTCCTATGTTTCTACTCCCACTGCAGTACCACGTGTTGCCAAGCATGCCTCATGGGTGTGCCCCACGACAAAGAAGAGGAGACAAGGGGCTGGTTTAGTGATGGTTCGGCCTGTTATGCAGGTGCCACCCAGAGGTGGGTAACTACAGCATCAAAGCCCCTTTCTAAAGCAACCCTGAAAGATACCAGCAAAGGGAAACCTGCACAGTGGGCAAAACTTCAGGCATATCTGGGGCTCAGGGTTGGTCTCTGCTGTGGGCAGATCTGGCATTGAGCAGCAGCTGTAGCCATGTAAGCCTTGGTGAGTGGAAGGCCATGCTGCCGAGCTCATCCTAACCTCCATTTCAGCCATCATGGACACTGTTCATGGGCCCATTAAGAGTAACGTGGGTTTGCGTGTCATCCTTGCGCAGGGGCCATGCTAATCTTCTCTGTATCATTCGCAAATTTGTGAAGCGTTCCAAATTAAAAAAAAAAAAGAGTAACAGGGATAGTTAGAGAAGACGCTGACTCTGCTCCCTTCACAGCCAGAGACTTGCAGCAGTGGGCCCACAATCACGGCCACTGGTCTTACCATAGTCCCCACCACCCTGAAGCATCTGGCCTGAAAAGGATGGAATGACCTTTTGAGAACAGTTACAGCAGCAGTTAGGTGACAGCGGGCTGCAGGGCTAGGACAGAGCTCTCCAGAAGGCAGTGCATGATTTGAATCTGCATCTAACATAGGGTACAGCTTCTGCCATCACCAGGATCCATGGGTCCAGGAATCAAGGGGTCAGAAAGGGAATTGTGCCATGCACGATCATCCCTAGTAACCCACTAGGAAAATGTTTGCTTCCTGTTCCCTCTGCCCTAAGTTCTGCTGGCCTAGAAGTTTTGGTTCCAGACTGGGAACCGGCAACTCCTGCCAGGAGCCACAACAAACATCCATTTGAACTAGAAGTTGAGACTTCTCCTGGCTCCTTTGGGTTTCCGATGCCCTTAAGCCAGCAGGCAAAGAAAGGAATAACAACTGGTCCAGATTAGCAGAGGGGAATAGGATTGCTTCTCCACAGTAGAGTTAAGAAAGATTAGCTCTTCTAAACTTAGTGGCGCATGCCTATAATCCTAGCGCTTGTGGAGGTAGAAGCAGATGGAGTTCTGTGAGTTCAAGGCCAGCCTGGTCTACAAAGTGAGTCTAGGACAGCCAAGGCTACACAGAGAAACCCTGTCTTGAAAAACAAAACAAACAAACAAAAAGAATGTCCCTCTAGGAGCATTGCCATCTAGTCTAACATCCATAATGCATTTGCAGCTCTATGAAGGATAGTTACATCATGTCACGTGTAATTATGACCTGGCTATTGTTTTCGTTTGGAAATAAGGAATGGCCTAAGAGGCCAGGAGGTGGTGGTGCACGCCTTTAATCCCAGCCCTGGGGAAGCAGAGGCAGGTGGATCTCTGTGAGTTCGAGGCCAGCCTGGTCTACAAAGCAAGCCCAGGAGCGGTAAGGCTACAACAGAGAAGTCCTGTCTGGAAAAACAAAAGAAGACAAAAACAAAAACAAAAAACAAACAAAACTGCATACGTAGCCTGGCATGGTGGCGCAAGCCTGCAATCCCAGTGCTGGGGTGGCAGAGGCAAGCAGACTTTAAGGCCAGCAGGGTCTACATAGGGAGTCTCAAAAAATAAAAATAAAAATGGCATAAGTAGATATAAGCAGATACATCAAGTTGACAAGGGGTCAACATGTGATGGCTATTCTTAGTTGTCAACTACAATTAACTAAAACCCAAGCAGGTAGGTACATCTGTGACTTTTTTTTTCCTTAATTAATCATGTAAAGTGGGAAAACCCCCTTCTAATCAGAATCTTGTCGCTTTCTTTTTGTTTTGTTTTTTTCAAGGCAGGGTTTCTCTGTGTAGGCCTGGCTGTCCTGGATTTTGTGGACCAGGCTGGCCTCAAACTCACAGCACTCTGCCTGCCTCTGCCTCCTTTGTTGCTGGGATCAAAGGCGTGAGCCACCATGCCCAGCTGGAAAATATTCTTTTAATCTAGATCTCTCAAGGTAGAAGACCTGCATATTAATCTGGGCCACACCCTCTGCTGGCAGCCTATATAAAGGACGTGGAAGAAGGCAGCTCGCTCTCTCTGCCTGCTTACTCTTGCTGGCAAGTCCGTTCTCTCACTGACGTTAGAGCCCAGCTCATCCGTCCGGCCTGCAGACTGAACAACTCCTGGATTCCTGGACCTTCCATTGGTGGACAGCATTGCTGAACTAGCTGGACCACAGCCTGCAAGGCTTCCAAATACACACATATCTCCTGTCCCTCCATAGAACCCTGACTGATAGAACACCTTTCTATTAATGCTTAATTCCATCTTTTTCTAAGAAAGGATCTTGGGCTACTGATTTACATGCCTCTGTCTCAAAATACAAATCTATATAATAACTCAAAGACTAGTCAATCCCACCATTATCAAGTCTGTTTCCTAACTGCCACCATGGTAAGAATAGTAAGTTTGTGAAAGGATACATAAATTATCCTCTCTGCTCTTCTCCCAAAAATGTGTGTGTGTGTGTGTGTGTGTGTGTTGTGTGTGTGTGTGTGTGTGTGTGTGTGTGTGTATTTTAATGAAAATTTGAAAAGTGAAGAGGCTGGATGTACAGGCTCCCATTGTAAAGAACAGATCCAAGAAAAGCTAAAGGGAAAAAAATATAAAGGGAATGTAAAACTCAGTCTCTCCTGATACCAGAATCAGAAACAAAGGACTTTTCCACATAGCTTTTTCTTGACCAAGCTTAATGGCACCTGCAACATAAACTGATGAGAATGAGCTCTTCAACATAAACCTGGCCAAAATAATGGTTCAAATCTGCCAACCTACTTGGTATGATCCAGTTTTTCCACACTTGCTATTTAGCTGTCAACTTAGACAGGGCCTTCCTATCCATCCAGTTCAACATATATGCAGCCTGGCTGTCTCATCCCTGTCTAGCTAAACCCTGCTTCCCAAGAGTCCATGTGTGTCCCACACACTTCAGAAACCCAGCCTTCCCTGTATTAAGTCTCAGCTATCTCCACTTATAAATTGCCAGAAGACTTGTAAAACAAAAACAATGCTTTTAGTTACATAATAGTAACTTACACAGCTTCTGTCTTAAAAATAGAAATTGGTAGAGTTCTTGCTTAGCATATACAAAGCCCTGGGCTCAATCCCCAGCACACACAACATAGAGCATGCTGGTGCACACCCATAAACCCAGCACTCCAGCCGTGAAGGAAGAGGAGTAAGAGCTCAAGAGTAGCCTACACCAGCTGGAGAGACAGTTCAGTGGTTAGGAGCACAGGCTGCTCTCACAGAGGACCCAGGTTCAACTCCCAGCACCCACAGGGCAGTCTGTAACTCCAGTTCCAGGGGATCCAATGCCCTCATATAGACACGTGTAGGCAAAACACCAATGTACATAAGATAATAAATGAACTATAAGAAAAAACACCTATTTAAAACAACAGCCTAAGCCAGGCGTGGTGGCGCACGCCTTTAATCCCAGCACTTGGGAGGCAGAGGCAGGAGGATCACTGTGAGTTCTAGGACAGCCTTGTCTACAAAGTGAGTCTAGGACAGCAAGGCAAGGCTACCCAGTGAAACCCTGTCTCAAAAAACCAAAACCAAAACAAAACAACAATCAGCCTATGCTACATAGCTTCTTTCAGGCCGACATGGGCTACACAGGGCCCGATGTAGGCTCAATTTTCTTAACCAATATATTTTATTACAAACTTATTAACAGAGCGTATGTCACTTATAACCCAACTAACCTAAACAATAGGAAAAGAGGATTAAAGAATACAATAACAAAACTGTAACCATATCAGTTCCGAGGAATGATTCTCCTGGCATAATCAGCAGGATTTCTTCTGCTGGAACCTGGAGTAACCAGAACCCGGAACCTCAGCAGGAGCCGGAGCCCCAAAGCCTTCCCCCAAGTGGTTCTCTCTAGGAGCATCTCGAAGTGGAGCGATGAACAGCCAAAACAATCCCAAGTCTCCAAAGGCCCCGCCTCCGGTTTTTGGGCTCATTTATATACCTCCTCCCAGAGTCTGTTCACGGATCTTTTCAGCTAACATCAAGTTCCTGCATGAGGTGGTTTGTCTTCTAGTGGATTAACCTCACCTGTTCTCACACAAGACAGTTCCCCATCCCACACTTGGGATCATAACAAAAACAGGTTTCTCTCTCCTTCAGCCCTATCATTGTCACCACACACATACACACAAACCCCCTCTACCATGAGCCAAGATACTGGGTTTGAACCACAATACCACACACACCAAGAATCAACCATTTTGACCCCAAGCATACCAGAAAACCCTTCACTAAGGCATGTATCTGTGTACATTCAGTATATAACATCAACTAACCTACGCACATAATATACTATCAAAGGTCACTCAGTTGGTCCAGTTAGTTGAAGGCCACAATAATTTTGAACCAAAAATGACAACTTGATAATACTGAACAGACACAAACCACCCGAGAAAACACAGGATGACTTAGGGTGACTTGACAGGTATTGTAATACACTGAGGCCACACACAAGAATGTTCTTACTAGCCAGGCATAGTGACACAGGCCTTTAATCCCAGACCCTGGCAGGAAGATCTCTGTATTGATGCCAGTCTGTCCAGGACAGCCAGGAATATATAAAGAGAATAACAGCAAAAAGAATATTTTTACTGTAGTAGCAAATGGTTCTTTTTTTTTTAAAGATTTATTTATTATTATGTATACATTATAGATGGTTGTGAGCCACCATGTGGTTGCTGGGAATTGAACTCAGGACCTCTGGAAGCGCAGTCAGTGCTCTTAACCACTGAGCCATCTCTCTAACCTACAAATGGTTCTTTAATAGTTTGTGGGTTTGGGGTTTTTTGTTTGTTTGTTTGTTTGTTTGTTTGTTTGTTTTTTACTATGAAAGAAACTCAGCCAGGCGGCGGTGGCTACAAAGCGAGTCCAGGACAGTCAAGGCTACACAGAGAAACCCTGTCTCAAAAAAAAAAAAAAAAAAAAAGGAAAGAAAGTCAAATAAAGGCAAAGGATGTGAAGATACAAGGATGAGAAAGGAAGTGCAGAAATAAATAATAAAGCAAGCAAGCTGAAATAGTTTGGTGGGAGTCACTGCTACTACTGAGAAAATTATATGTGATTACAAATCAAGAAAATAGAGGGTATACCCAACCCACAATACTGTATGATCTGGGTCACAGTTTTCCTTCCTCTCCAATCAATGAATGCCCCAAGATAGGAAGCTAAAAAGACAGAAACACGTAGTGGACTCGACATAAAGGGAGAAGGCAGTAATTTTAAATTCTAACCAAAAGACAATAAAGTGGAATTAAACTCTACCTCAGTTGTGTTGGCACACCTCAGACAAACGCAGCCAGTGGTGATCACATCTCTTTTCCTCCACCAGTGCTATTGTATAACTGAGCTATCTTCCCCTACTGGGTCTTAACTTCCCTCCCTAAAGTAAATGCAACGAGCGCTTAATGAACAAGCTTGCTGCGGAAACTGGAGAGCAGCAGTACTAACACCGAGAGTCGTTACCATCCAGTGGCTATCAGCCTGGAGCAGCCTATGCGCCGGGGTTCCCAGGAATACAGACTCGGAAGCTGAGACTTCACCGCGAAGCCCTGTCACCGACGCCCGAAGCCCGCACGCCCTTAAGGCTGCCCCGGCCCGCCCGGAGGACACCCCCACGCCCACCCAGAGACCTGGAGGAATGGTTCCCGGTGCACCACCGATTCCCCTCACCTCCCCACCACTTACCAGGCTTCGCCTTGTACCAGCTCTAAAGAACCCGCGCCGCCCGTCCGCACCGGGACTCAACTGGTTGAAAATTTGAACTCAAACTCCCGGTCGAATGCACCAATCAGAGAGCCGGAAGTCAACAAACCTCGCTCTTTGATTGGCCTCAGAAAAATGCCGCGACGCCGGAAGTCAGGAGGCGGGACAATATGAGAACTTGCCGAAGCGCCTTCAGGGAAATGTAGTTTCTTGCACAGATGGGCGCGAGTTGAAACGATTCTACTACAAAACCCAGAATCCTCTGCTTCTACTTGGTTTTTGTTTAGAGATGGGATTGGCGAGTGCGGTTGTGTGGTGTTGGGTTTTGGTGAAGATAGGGCCACTTGTAGTCCAAGTTTGCCTGAATCCTCGCCTCCCAAGTGCAGCGGTTTCAGATGCTCTAATGCCCTTCCTGGATGAACAAGGAGGTCTGAAATCACTGAAGCAGTATTTTAGTGCAGGCAAGAAACACAAGGCGCACGCCTTTAATCCCAGCACTCGGGAGGCAGAGGCAGGCGAATCGCTGTGAGTTCGAGGCCAGCCTGGTCTACAAAGTGAGTCCAGGATGGCCAAGGCTACACAGAGAAACCCTGTCTCGAAAAACCAAAAAAAAAAAAAAAAAAAAAAAGAAACACAAGGCACATCTGGTCCCCTCCATCCATTTCAGCATCACTGAGGTATACAAACAAGGAAATTAGTAGTGACCAGTCTGTTGCAATGCACAGTAGTTTCAAAAGTGGAAACCACCTAAATCTCATAAGTAGGAGAGTATTTCATGAAATTGACTAGAAGGCGGTCTTTAGTACTTAAAGTCCTCCCTGAGACGCTGCGTGATGACTCACCTTTCATCCCAGCACTCAGGGAGGCAGAGGCAGGGGGTTCGCTATTAGTTCAATACCAGCCAGGACAGCCAAGGCTACACAGAGAAACCCTGTCTTGAATAAAACAAAAACAAAGAAACACATTTTCAAGTTAAAAAGTGAGTTGAAGGTAAAGGCACTTCCTGCCATCCCTAAGAACCTGAGTTCCACACGGGAGGCGGGGGGGCACATAGTGGAAGGCGAGAACCGGCTCCTACAGGTAGGTGCTCCTTTGAGCTCACATATGACCTCACCCCCACCCCAACACACACACACACACACACACACATACACACACACACACACACACACACACACACACACACGAGTTGTTTGTTGGTTTGTTTGAAGGCAGGGTTTCACTGTGTATTCCTGACCGTCCTAGAATTTACTCTGAGGACCAGATTGGCCTAGAACTTACTGCCTCCTGAGTGCTGGCAGTACAGATGTGCAACACCACCAGCCAGCAACAAAAATAAATCGTGAGAGAGAGAGAGAGAGAGGGAAATAGCAGGGCACAGTGACACATGCCTGTACGCCCAGCACTCAGGAGGCAGAGGCAGGTGGGTCTCTGTAAGTTCTAGGCCAATCTGGTCCTCAGAGTAAGTTCTAGGGCAGTCAGGGATACACAGTGTTGGCGTTAAAGGCGTGTGCCACCAGGCCCTGCTCACGCTGATTTTACAAATGTGAAGAACTGGGCACTTCACAGTTTGCTAATGCAAGGTAAGCTAGTACAATTGTGATGGAGCACTTTGCCAAAATTCATTAAGGTTAAAAACAGATTAATCTGCTCAAATACTGATAATTGTGCTTCTAGGAATTTTTATCTTACAAATGCCAACATATGCAGAACACAGATTAGACAAATTATAGCATTTTTGTAATGGAAAAAGATTGGAAACTACCTAAATGTTCCCAAAGGGAGGAAGTGGGTGATTAAATGATGGCATATCCTTATTTATTTTTTTAAAGAGATTTATTTATTACGTATACAGTGCTCTGCCTGCATGTACACCCGCAGGCCAGAAGAGGGCATCAGATCTCATTATAGATGGTTGTGAGCCACCATACGGTTGCTGGGGAATTAAACTCAGGACCTTTGGAAGAGCAAACAGTGCCCTTAACCTCTGAGCCATCTCTCCATGCCCCGGCATATCCTTATAAAGCTAATGTTTTTATGTTTCTAGTTTTTTGTTTTATTTTGTAAAAATTTTTTTAAATTTATTTATTAAGTATACAGTGTTCTGTCTGCATGTATGTACACCTGCATGCCAGAAGAGGGCATCAGATCACATTATAGATGGTTGTGAGCTACCATGTGGTTACTGGGAGTTGAACTCAGGACCTCTGGAAGAGCAGACGGCGCTTTTAACCACTGAGCCATCTCTCCAGCACAAAGTGATTTTTTTTTTTTTTTTGGTTTTTCGAGACAAGGTTTCTCTGTGTAGCCTTGCCTGTCCTGGACTAACTTTGTAGGCCAGGCTGGCCTTGAACTCACAGCGATCCGCCTGCCTCTGCCTCCCAAGTGCTGGGATTAAAGGCGTGGGCCACCACAGCCCGGCTTTACTTTGTTAAATTTTTTTAAGACAGGGTCTCACTATGTTGAGCAGGCTGGCCTCACACAGAGATCTGCCTCCCTCCTCCACGTGCTGGAACTAAAGCTGTGCTCTGCCGCACCCCATCATGTTCTCTGTTTTGTTTGTTTGCTGGCTGGTTATTGTATTTTTTTTTCTTTTGAATTTAGAAGCTCATGCCAGTGAGATGGCTCAGCAGGTAAAAGCACTTGCCATTCAACCCTAACACCCTAAATTTGATCACCCCTCTCCCTGCCCCCCCCCCCCCAGCCACCTAAAAGGCAGTTTGCCTGTGTAAAGCCATCAGAGCGCTCTACAGCCAGGTAGGAAGCAGAGACCCGGCACTCAGGGCAGGAGCAGAACAAAAGAGACCTCGCCTCAAAAACAAAGGAGCAAGCAAGGTGGTGGGAAAACCCACTCTCTAAACCTTCTTCTCTGATCTCCAGACAGATGCGCAATCATTCTGTAAATTGTATAAGTGTGTTTTGTCTGCATGCCTGTAGGGTACCACACATGCCTGTGCAGTAGAGGGCAAAAGAGGCCATCACATCCACTGGGACTGGAGTTACAGGCGGTTGTGAGCCACCATGAGGATGCGGGAACTGAACCTGGGTTCTCTTGAAAGGGCAAAATAAGTGCTCTAAACCACTGAGCCATCTCTCTAGCCCCACACAGTATCCAGTGGTGAAATAAAATCAGTCGCTAGAGAATCATTGTTATAATGTGCTAAACATTTGTATAAGTTCTTTTTTTAAAAAAATACACTTACAGGGGACTGGAGAGATGGCTCAGAGATTAAAGGCACTGACTGCTCCTCCAGAGGTCCTGAGTTCAATTCTCAGCAACCACATGGTGGCTCAAAACCATCTATGATGGGATCGGGTGCCCTCTTCTGGTGTACAGGTGTACATGCAAGCAGAACACTGTATATGTAGTAAATAAATACATCTTAACACACACACACACACACACACACACACACACACACACACTTACTTAGCAGGGCATGGTGGTGCACGCCTTTGATCCCAGCACTCAGGAGGCAGAGGTAGGCGGATCGCAGTGAGTTCGAGGCCAGCCTGGTTTACAAAGCAAGGCCAGGACAGCCGAGGCTACGTAGAGAAATCCTGTCTCAAAAAACAAAACACAAAACAAAAAACCACTTACTTATTTGTTGGGAAGACAAGAGTATGTGGTTCGGCCTGGGAAAGCAGTTGATACAAAATTACCCTTCCAACAATGATCATTATAGAGGGTGGGCGCACAACCACCAGACTAGGGCCAGACCTTATGGCAGGAAAGCATTAAGTATAGTGCATCACATGATGGCAGCACCACAGGGCTGTGAGCTGAGAGACCATCATAGAAATAGTAAGAAAGTTATCTCAAGGTCAACGGGTAAGAAAATTGCTATGGAGGAGGGGGAGGGAAAGAGAGACTAAGAGTCCAGAGCAAGCAAGCCAGAGAGAGAGAGAGAGAGCCAGACAGCTCTAAAAAAAAAAAAAGAAAGAAAGAAAGAAAGAGAAAAGGCTTCTCTAGGGATAAGGGACCTAGCTATGGCTCAAAGCAGAAATGAAGTAGCATATTTATTTACAAATTACTGTTACAGCCTTAGAAGAGAGCTGTGGGAGGGTGAGGCAGATGTGCTCCCAAGATCTAACATTAGTGTGTACCCCGAGGTGGAGGGTGGGGTAACAATTTGGGGTTAGTTCTCCCCTTTCCCTACTTGGGTTCCAAGCTGGAAGTCAAGTTGTTCGGCTAAGGGCAAGCACTTTTACGGCCATCTCCTCAGCCCTGTCTCTTCTTAAATTCCTCACTTAACCTTCAGGCCATCACAGTGAGGCTATCAGAACCGCTGTCTCCGCTAGTGGGGGAGCAGGTGAAGCTGCCACAGGTGAAAACGGTGAAGGCCACACAGGCCGCTTTAACCCAGCGAGAGACAGCAAGGCAATTTATCCGGTTGCTTAAGCAACGGCTTCAGTTTCCAACCAGCCCAGGGCCATTCCGCTCCAACACCTATCTTTATTTTTTTTTTAAAGATTTTATTTATTTTTATGTTGATGAGTGCTCTATTTGCAAGTACACCTGCAGGCCAGAAGAGGATCACATTAGAGATGGTTGTGAGCCACCACATGGTTGCTGGGAATTGAACTTGGGACCTCTAGAAGAGCAGACAGTGCCCTTAGCCACTAAGCCACCTCTCCAGGCCCCAGCACTTACATTTTTTGTTTCATATCTATGCCCCTCCCTGGCCCCGCCCCCCCACTGTCTTTCTTACTCTGAGTAACTTATTAGTTTCTTTTAGTCTCTGCTTCCTCAGGCTGGCTCAGTTACACCCACCTGAGAGATCTAGGCGGCTCAGAGAAGATAATGAGTTTGAAACAATTCTGGTGTGTCCGTTCCACACCGGCTCTCTCACACCCAGCGCACAGGGGGCTTCCCGAAAGCGTGGAATGAACTCTGTTGCCTACAGCATATGCTGCCCCTTCTTATGCAAAAGACCGTGGGATTCTGTCTCCAGACTGTCCAGTGATGGACAAAGGAACAGCTTCTTCCAGATGCCATGTCCTTCATCAGCCAGGAAGCAGGAGAGGAAGAGAGTGCATGTATTATGTTACAAACTGGGCATCCAACAGTGGCCATATGCACGTGAGGGAATGAGATCCCAGTAGCTCTCAGTCCACCAAAGCTGGGAGACTGCTATGAGTTCAAGACCAACCTAGGCTATCCAGTGAGTTCGAGGTCAAGGGCAGCCTGAGTTACAGAGCTACCTAAGTAGACTCTGTATGAAAAGAGGGAACTTGCCTTGCAAGCCTGAAGGTCTAAGTTCCACTCTTGGAAAGAATCAACTCCCAAACGTTGTCCTTTGATCTCCACACACACCTGATGGCACATATACACCTACACCTACACACACACTCACACCCCAAATAAAATAATAGTTTAAAAAAACTGGGGCTATAACTCATTCGGTAGGATGCCTGCCGCCTGCCTGGTATGCACAAGGCTCTCCGTTTGATCCCCAGCGACACAGAAACTGGGTATAATCGTGAGACAGGAGGATCAGAAATTAAGGTCATCTTGAGGACATAAAACTTGACAGCTTGGGCAGAAAACCTGTTAAATAAATGTCATTCTACTGCAGTGGTCAGTCAGAGTCAAACTTTGCATTTTGAAAAAGATCACTCACGCTAAAGCAACTCTCATTTAGTCATTGCTATCAAAATGTCAGGATTGGGGTGTTTTTTTTCAATATATTTTTTTTGTGTATTTTCCTATTTGGACACTGTCTCCATTCCTAAGGCATAAGTCTTCACGAAAACAGAGACCAAGCCTTGCCTTGTTCACAACTGTCTTCAATGATCCAATCAAATTAAGGGTTTTCTATTCTTCGGGGTTTCTAAGTGATAGCTGATGCACACTCGATGAGAGGTCAATACTGCTATCAGTTTTACAATTAAGGACAATATACACAAATTGAGAAACCTGTCCGATGTTGGACACCCAAGAAAAAGTGCTCTTTTGAGTATAAAAAACGGAAGGATGGAAGAACCACAGAAAGCGCCTGCGACTCCTCAAATCCGTCGCCAGGGGGCGCCGTTTCCCACGTCTCGAAGCCAGTCCCTCCTGGCGCGCACTCCTCTTGCGTCTCGGGCTCGCGCGCGCTGCCTCGGCACCGGAAGTGACTGCGCTTGCAAGTTCCCCCGGTCTCTTCAGGGGAAACTGAGGCCGGCTTCTCCGGGAGACGCGGCGCGAGCAGTCAAGCCAGGTAGGCCGACCCAAGTCCGCGGTGTACAACTCAGCCGCGAAGCGCCGTCGCGTCTGGAAGCCACCAGGCCGATGAAGGGGGGATGTGGCCCCCCACGGCTCACTGGGCTCGCAGGTGAGAGCGCCGCCTCCCTTGTGCCTGACAGGCCGTGCGCCCAATGGGAGCCTTTGCCGTCCCGCTTCCGTGCCGCTTCGGCCCGCGGATTGGCTATGCTGGGGCGGGCCGCGGGGGCGAGACCCCTCCTTCCAGGAGAGGTCTAGGGGGCGCCCCTGAGGGAAGGCGGTTGCCTAGCAACGGGGCGGTGGCTCGGCGGGTACCCGGCCCGGGGGAGCGCGAGCTGTAAGCGAGGCCTCAGCCCACCCACCCGGGGCTTCTGCGCGTAGCAGCCGGCGGCCCCGGAGCCCTGCAGGGGGCTCCAGGAGGCCGCCTTGGGCCCGGCCTCAGGAAAACGAGGTCTCCGCCGTGGGAGCCTCGACCCTTCTTCCTGGCCGGTGGCGGGGCGCAGCGCCTCCCTCTCACCCCCGTCTTTGTGCGGGGTGCCGGCGGCCATTGTGTCCGGGCGCGGAATGGAGGATCTGGCAGTTCCCCAACGCCCTGTCCAGGGCCTTTTGGGAAATTCAGAAACAACCAGCGGTGTTTGTGGGGGGTCTCCAGCATACAGCCTCTCGGAAAGGCCCGGGGGTGGTCTTTCCGAAATCAGATCGCAGAGCCGAGGCCGTTTCCCCCTCCTCGCGACCCTGCGCGAAACCTTGAGGTTCCCTGAGAAGTCCCTTTAGGGTTTCGGAAGCCTCATCCAGGGCTGGTACTTAAATAGAAAGAAAGAAAGCTGGGCGGCGCGGGGGAGGGGGGGAGGGGGGGCGGAATTACACTAAGCCCATACCTCCGGGAGAGTTCTCCTGGCTCCCAGTAGGAGGCGGAGAGCCAAGGGGCGTGCTAGAGCGAGGGGGTTGGGCTCCCGGGTGGCTGGAGGCTGCGGAGCAGAGAGAGGCCGCTCTCGATCTGGACGATGGAAAAAGCAAGCGAGGGTTCCTAAGCTTCGCAATTGGTCTCCTTCTGGGCTTGCCTACCAGGTCGCACGATCCCTCTGACCGGGGCTTTGGCTGAGTTACCGGCGACCCAGAACCACCTCCTCCCGACCTATGATACAAAAGATCTTCCGGGGGGCTGCACCTGCTAGCTGTCGCCGGAGATAGATTTGAATGTAGGTGGGGAGGGGGGGGGGTTGTATGCCAATGGGGGTGACTTTTTGAGAAAGGCATTTCGGAGAAAAAGGGGTGGGTGGTTGTAGTAAAAAGAGGCTGATGAAACAATTCAAAGCTTGCTGGTCCTTTCAATCTGACTTAATTGAAGTCCTTTAGAACCTGGACCCAGACCTTCCTAAGAGCCACAAAAAAACCAATTCTGGTACCTGGAGGAGAGGAATGGGGATATTGTAAGGTAAATGACATGCATATTAAAATTTTTCTCCTGAAGCTCTTTCTCTCTCTTCAGAACCGTCTCTTGGCTTTGGATCCTGGAAGAGAATCGCTAAACACCGAGCAGACCCAGTGAGTGAGCAGGTGTTTTGGACAATGGACTGGTTGAGCCCATCTCTATTATAAAAATGTCTCAGAGCAACCGGGAGCTGGTGGTTGACTTTCTCTCCTACAAGCTTTCCCAGAAAGGATACAGCTGGAGCCAGTTTAGTGATGTCGAAGAGAACAGGACTGAGGCCCCAGAAGTAACTGAGTCAGAGAGGGAGACCCCCAGTGCCGTCAATGGCAACCCATCCTGGCACCTGGCGGACAGCCGGGCGGTGAATGGAGCCACTGGCCACAGCAGCAGCTTGGAAGCACGGGAGGTGATTCCCATGGCAGCAGTGAAGCAAGCGCTGAGAGAGGCCGGCGATGAGTTTGAACTGCGGTACCGGCGGGCGTTCAGTGATCTAACATCCCAGCTCCATATAACCCCAGGGACAGCGTATCAGAGCTTTGAACAGGTAGTCAATGAACTCTTCCGGGATGGGGTAAACTGGGGTCGCATCGTGGCCTTTTTCTCCTTCGGCGGGGCACTGTGCGTGGAAAGCGTGGACAAGGAGATGCAGGTATTGGTGAGTCGGATCGCAGGTTGGATGGCCACCTACCTGAATGACCACCTAGAGCCTTGGATCCAGGAGAACGGCGGCTGGGTAAGAGCCACGCCCCTTGTGTGTCTCCTCTCTGTGGTGAATCCCAACTGCCCTTGTCGGTCTCTTTTCTGTTGCATGGCATGATTGTTGAGGCTGTTGATTGTTGGGGAGACATTCCTGGCTTGCTATCGAAACAAGAGGTTAGCCTTGAAAATACAGACGACCCAGTTCTTGAAGGACCTTCGTCTTTCATTCTAGCCCCACAGTTTCATAGTTTTGTTCCAGTTTCTCTCTCAGCAAAGAAAAACATAGGCTGTTTCCTTGGCTTAAAACCTATGAGTGGCAAGTTCTCCCTGCGTCCTGCCCGCCCTCGTGTCGTGGGTCACCTTGGCTGGGGGTGAAGAACACGGTACATGGAGAAACAGAAGGGCCGGTGATCTCAAGCCCAGGGTAATTGCATGCACAGTACTCAGACCATTTGGCCAGGCAGGAGCCCCACTGTCTTGAGTGGCTGAGTGCTGTCTGGCTTTAAAAAGTGGTCTGGGCTGGTTGTGTTTGTGCTGTGGCCCTAAGTTCATTTTCCCCAAGGTATGCAACTTTCTGCATGGTTGGTTTGTTTGTGGAGCTCTTGCTGTGTCATATACTGAGCCCCAGGACTTTGCACCTCACTGCCCCAGGGTCGGGTGGGGATCTCCAGCTGTTCTGCCTAGTGCTTTTCTGGTCAGGGCCCTGGGGCCTCTTTACTGAGGCAGCTGTTTGCCGGCAGAGCAAGAACCTGGTCTGTAAGGCTCCATAGGAAATTAAGGTTTGGTGACAGACTGGATGTGGGTGTGAGTCCTGGCCCTGTCACTTAACTGGCCATGTGATCTTGGACAGGCTGGTTTACGTTCTGGGGCCTTAGTTCTCGCACTAGAAAAATGTGGCCAGCTTGCCTTGCTTAGCAGACCACTGTGACTCACAGAGGCTGACGCCAGTGAGTCCCTTTTCTTCAGAGAATCCTTCTGCTTGTCACCTAGTCAGGGTGAGGTAGAGGTGAGAGCTTCCTCACCAGTGGCCACTGGAGTAGGCAGTTTTCACCCTTCAGAGTAAACTCCATTCTGGAAGAAGGGAGCTTGGGGCTTCTGAGACATGTTCTGTCCCCTCAGAGTATGTAGAAAATGGACAGGCTGTGAAAATAAGTCATCCATTGGAGGAAGTGAGGTGGAAGAGCCATGCACCATGGACTCCGGAATGTCAAGAATTCAGTTGTCCTAGGCTGGGCCTAGGGCGGGGCAGGCACTTTGCTTTACTGCTGAGAAAGAGACCTCCTGGGTTTGCCCAGGGACCCCATCCTGTCTCTAGTTTCCCATTTCTTGAAACTTTACCTGCTCTGCTCGGTCAGTAGCTCGTGTAAAGGCAAGGAGGTCACTTGTCAGTAGAGGTCAGATGACCAGAGTAGAGTTGGCTGAGGTAAAGGTGGGCTCCCTTGAGCTAAGGATTGCCAGCCTTGAAAGCCAATCTGTAAATGAGCTCCCTGGGGAGATGAATGATTAAATAGTTCCTGTTGGTTTGTGCTGTGACCTCTTCTGTTCATTCTTGCTTTGATTCTCTTTTGGGGCAAATATTTGTTCAGCTGATGACAGGAGGGACAGGATTCCTGCCCTTCAGACACACCCTTTGAGGCATCGGCAAGGAGACTGGGGCCCTCTGCCTCTATTGCTTGCCCGCTGTCTTTAGCTAGTGGTCCGAATACCAGGTAGGCCCGTGCCAGCTACAAACCGTAGGCAGAAGGAAGAGGTACCTGCTGGACTGCCAGCCTCTGCAGAGTTGCCAGCTGCTCCCTATTGCGTGTCTTGTTTCACTAACCTGGAAAAATGCTAAATCTATCTCAGGCTGCAGCTTAGGGCAAGTTCGATAGATCTCCACTGACTAAAATTCCACCTCCTGGTGTCTCTCCACTCAAGACTTTCTGGAGCCTGTTGGGCAACATACCTGGTAACCTGCTACTTCTGCTTGGTAAGCCGAGGGAATGTGTGCAGAAGAGCCAGTTACGGCAGAACCAATTCTGGGCATGCACTCTTCCCCGAAACCAGGGGGTAAAGAACATTCCACTGAGTGTTAGCTGAGCCTCGGTGGAAGAAGGTGCCTGCCCATTTCCTTTTAGGCACAGCCCTTCTCTGAGCTGTGAGATGCTGCTACAGTAGCATTCCCAAACTTCCTGGAGGCCGCAGCCACCACGCTCAGAGTCCCGGTGGTTCGCTCAGGGTATGCGCTGAGCCACCCTTTAGCCTTTAGCCAAGGGAAAAGAACTTTGCCTTTCCTGAGTAACTTGAGCGCCTCATGCATTCACATTGTGCTTTATATTTCAATGTAGCCGATTTACTGAGCAGCTACTATAAGGCAAGTGGTGTTTTCAGTGCTCTCTCTCCATCACGGAAATATGTGGTCATTCATATGCTCCACACAGTAACTTTCCAAGGTAGGTCAGTTTATTCCCACGTTCCACATAAAGCTCCCAGTAGCTAAATGAGCTGAAATGTTTCTCAGCCAACTAAGTGTCTGCGTGTGAAATTTAAATTGAGGTAGGCCTAATTTCGGAGTTCAAATCCTTTCTATCCATACCTTGCTCAGGAACTAGTAATCCAGACAGACAACCACAGAATGCCAGTTGCTGTTGGGCTGAGGAAAGCATGCCTGTAGAAGGTGCTCATTTCTTGCTGCACTTGTGGCGTTGTTCAGGTGTCTGAAAACAGTGCCTTTATCAGCAGCACAGGTTCCCAAATATGTGGAGACCTCAGATGGTGGCCCTCCTAAAGCTCAGGCGTAGCAAGTGTTGAGTGGCATCAGGAGTTTGCCCAGCCTTGATGGGCTTCATTGTTAAAATCTCAGCCTTGTCAGTCACTGAGAGTGGCATGTCTGCGGGGAGATGGCCTGCCCCAGAATCTCTGCTAATTGTGGGGTGATGCTCTAAGGATTGGAACTCCCCTCTGGCCATCTTACTACCAGCCTGCCTGAGTCACCTGAAAAATGTTGAACCTGTTTGGGTCTCTTGTCTACTGATTCTCCCACCTGTAAAATGGAATAATGATATGCAGCTGCAGGAATACAAGCCCTTCCCTACCCTTAATTGTAGGGTAGACGCACTTCTTCTCCAGAATGAGCTTCTTCCCTCAAGGCTCTGAACTTTACCCCCTGGAGTTACTCCTCAAGAAACTAGCCAGTTCACTGAGACCTAGCCCCCAGTGGGTGAAACTTTGGGTGGGGTGTTTTGAATGTGGGTGAGGCCCCAAGTGGGCCAGTCACTGGTACAGCCAGCCCTGGAGATACCCTTTTGCCCAATGGAGTCACCATTGTTAGGAGCATAGAGCAAGCATTATAGGGGAGAACCCCTAGTTTGGCCTTTCCCAAGCTGCAGATCTCTTCTTACCTGTTCTGGCTTCTTCAGTGAGACACAGATAGGAATTTGTGCTTAGTTGATGCACCTCAGCTCCATTTGCAAATTCTGCAGTTCTGTGGTTTTCTTGGGGGAAGCCCCATCAGAAACCCCAGCAGAGAAATTTTTAGTAATCTCATTCAGGTCTCAAATGGAGTAGAAGTGTCTGAGGGGCTCCCCCTTGGAACACCCACTTCTTCTCAGTATCCTTTTTTAAGTGGCTCTTAAAAGTCTTTTTGCCATCACAGGGTTTTCCAGACTCCCTAAAACAATGTCCCCAGCAGCCACATGGGGTTCTTCACCTTCTGCTTGAAAATTACCCAGGTACTTTTTAGGGCCCAGTGGAACCTGGAGAAATTCCTGACTTTCTTGTGGGCAACCACCAGTTTTGTTTGGGCTGAGTGAAGCAGTATTGTTAGCCGACCCCTTCTCCTAGCAGACGCCTGTCTCAAGGCTGGTGGATTCGGGTGCCATTCTCCTCTTGGTTTTTCCCCAGCCCTCAGCTTACATCGAGTCTTGCTTTTCTGCAGTTGCTGCTTGTCTGGGTTTAGTGTGGTTAGATTTAAGGGTAATCACCAGTGATCTGCTCTGCAATAGAAACAGCACCCTCAACAACCTTGGTCTACCAAGGTTGCTGTCTCCATCCCCAGCCTGGAGGCTCCTCCCTAGGACTCCTCCTCTTTTCTTGCAGGACTCACTCTGGATCCTCTGTTGTCTGTGCAACTCACAGTGTGTCTTCCCCGCCTCCATTGGGCATGGAGTGATACAGATAGTCCCCCTGGGTTTTTGTTTCACCTAGGGAAAGAGAGATCCAGACAAATTGCCACCAGTTTGTTATTCATCTTATATATGAGGTCCCCAGCATTTTGTTTAAAGGAAGTTAAGCTAACTGGTAGTTTTAAGTTGCTGCAGAGAAGACGTTTCTAACAGCTGTACTCTCTCAGGAGCTGAGGTATAGTCCACATCTTGCTCACATTGGTTATCTCAACCCAGAGCACTGAGACTGAGGATCTGAGGAAAAGACCTTAGCAAACCAGAATATTAATGGTGGAAGCTTCCTCTAACCAAATTATTGAGCCCCGACTCTTCTAGGCACTGGGAAACAAATACCAAGCAAAACTAAGTTATTGCCTCATGTAGTTCATTCTAGTGGAAAGACAAAAAGCAAACAAACAAAAACTATAATGGAGGCTAAGGCTCAGTCTGTAAAATGCTTGCTATGCTAGCATAAGAATCTAAGTTTGGCCGGGTGTGATGGCGCACGCCTTTAATCCCAGCACTTGGGAGGCAGAGGCAGGCGGATCGCTGTGAGTTCGAGGCCAGCCTGGTCTACAAAGCGAGTCCAGGACAGCCAAGGCTACACAGAGAAACCCTGTCTTGAAAAACAAACAAACAAACAAACAAAAAAAGAATCCAAGTTTGACCCAGGCAGTGATGACATACACCTTTAATCTTGACACTTGGGAGGCAGAGGCAGGTGATCTCTGAGTTCAAGGCCAGCCTGTTCTACAGAGTGACTTCCAGGAAACCCAATGATACACAGAAAAGATGTTTCAAAAAACAAAACAAAACCAAAAAAAAAAAAAAAAAAAGCAAGACATAGTGGTGTGCACTTGTAATCCGAAAGCTGGAAAGCAGAGGCAAGGGGGTTTCTGAGCCAGCCACTCTAGCCTAGTAGTTTTCTTCCAGACCAGTAAGGGAGATAGCTTCTGGGGAGCAATCCCCAGGGTTTACCTGTGGCCTCCAAATGCATGTTCATGCTCGTGTTCATATATATACAAGCTAAGCTGAGTGCAAACACACACACACACACACACAGAGTTGTATGACATTTTACTCAATGATGGAGTGAGTGCATATGGCACAGCAGTCCATAGATACTGTGTGCCTCGGGAGCTGGAGAGATGGCACAGTGTTTTAGAGCTCTTGCTGCTGTTCCAGAAGATCAAAGTTTGGTTTCCAGTGTGTGTCTATGTGTGTCTCTCTCTGTCTGTGATACATCAGCTGATAGTAGGTACTCTGAAGAAAATAAGGAAAATAAGGCAGATTGGTTCCTAGGTAATGCCCGGCAAGGCAGGGTGGGGCAGTACTTTAAAAATGGTAATCAAAGGGCCTGGCAAGATGGTTCAGCTAGGAAAGGTGCGTGCTGGCATCCCGAGTTAGGTCTCTGGTTCCCACATAGTGGGAGGGAAGAGCTAACTCTGCAAGGTGACCTCTGACTTCCATATGTGCCATGGCATGCCCCATCCCCTGTAAGTAAATACACAGATAAGGGAATGAAACTTCAAGAGTGATCAAAAAAAATGGACAACCAAGATGTACCGGAATGAAAAATAGCTCACCCCTCACCTATTGAGGTTCTTTGGCTAGAATGTGAATTAACTTGACATAAGACAAATTAACAGGAGAAAACCCAAACATTTTGATAAATCATGTGTGTACAAGAGCCAAACAAAAAGAAGGACTGGATTCATGATTGAGCTCATGTAGCTTCCTGAGCTACAGAGAGGAATAGGAGGCTGAGTGTAGCGGCACACTGCTGTCATGCCAGCACCCAGGAGCCAGAGGCAGCCAGATCTCTGAGTTGGAGGCCAACCAATAATTAAGTAAGTAAATAAATGGAAGGAAGGAATAGATAGGGCTTTATACAGTGGCCATTCAAGTTATAGAAAGCTTAGCTGTGAATTACAGTGAGTAAATACTGTCTTGCTATTCACATAATATATCTTAGGTAATAAAAGTTGTAGAACAACCCAATAGCTGATACAAATAGTTTTGTAACAGACATATTTTTATAGATGTTTCTATAGAAAACAGCTTTTCTCCAGCACAGCCAAGGCTACACAAAGAAATCCTGTGTCCAAAACCAACAACAACAAAAAAAAAAAAAAGAAAGAGAGAAAAGAAAACAGCTTTCAGATTACTCCTATGTGTACTCTCTGAGTGTGGATTTCTCAGAATTCCCAGCTTCAGGTATGCCGTACACACAAAGGGTAATACCTGAAGGTGGTGGTATTTGAGCCAAGAGCTGAAGGAGGGGAGACAGTTCACTGTGGGTCCACATAGAGAGCTTTTCAAGCAGAAGAGTGGAAAGATGCTTGGCATTTTCAGGGTGGCAAAAGGACAGTTTGGCTGAAGCAGCAGCAGGGAACAGCATGGTGGGAAATAAAGGCAGAGAGAGCTTGAAGGGAGAGGAGGCTGGGGTCAGAGCACACGGGCGCTACAGGACAGGAGGCTGGGGTCAGAGCACACGGGCGCTACAGGACAGGAGGCTGGGGTCAGAGCACACGGGCGCTACAGGACAGGAGGCTGGGGTCAGAGCACACGGGCGCTACAGGACAGGAGGCTGGGGTCAGAGCACAGGGGCGCTACAGGACAGGAGGCTGGGGTCAGAGCACACGGGCGCTACAGGACAGGAGGCTGGGGTCAGAGCACACGGGCGCTACAGGACAGGAGGCTGGGGTCAGAGCACACGGGCGCTACAGGACAGGAGGCTGGGGTCAGAGCACAGGGGCGCTACAGGACAGGAGGCTGGGGTCAGAGCACACGGGCGCTACAGGACAGGAGGCTGGGGTCAGAGCACACGGGCGCTACAGGACAGGTTGAAGCTTTGATTTGGAGTGATTTAGAAGCCAAGAGTAGGTTTGGAGCAGGTAGGTAATGCTCAGAATTCTGTAAGGGTGTAAGCAGATCTTCACCTTGCAAAGAAGCTGGTGCCACTGGCAGGTGAGAAAGCATCTTGGCTTTAAGTGGATGTAGAGGTAGTGAGAAGAGATGGGAGAGGAAACCAACTTTGCTCATGGTATTCCACAAGACATGGAATTGGTCCATCCAGTCATGTTGGAAGCCATATGGAGATTCTAGATACAGTGAGGGCTGATAAGCTCTTAGGCTGGGTATGGTGGTGCATGGCTATAATCCTAGTGCTTGGGAGGTTGAGGCAGAAAGATTGCTTTGGGTTTGAGGCTAGTACAGACTGCATCGTGAATTCAAGGCCAGACAGGGATGTAGCCCTTCTCCTAGGTTTAAATACTCTTACTCAGCCGGGCGTGGTCTTTAATCCCTGCACTCCGGGAGGCAGAGGCAGGGAGATCACTGTGAGTTCGAGGCCAGCCTGGTCTACAAAGTGAGTCTTTGACAGCCAAGGCTAACATAGAGATACCCTGTCTCGAAAAACAAAACAAAACAAAAACAAACAAAAAATCTAACTCTTCTTCAGAAACATTTCTCCACAGATACTCTTTACAGATAGCCCTCTTCTATTCTTCTGTTTCTGCCTGAAAAACTGCAGCTTGTCTAAGTTAAAATCTTAACACCCACTCCCACCCCACACAAGCTCTTTTGACCTTCCTGAATCTTGGGCACAATGATAAAATATTGAAATATGCCGAGCTTGACAGCATATTGATGTCATGTACCATGGAAGTCTTGGCTCATTCACAAAGAGTCCATTCTGCCTTTTCTTTATAGTTACCCATTAGCGCAGTCTCATGGCAGCCTTCTGTCATGGTGTGAGCTCTAGTGTGTCTATGCCCTGGTGGACCAAGCTCTCCCTGGTCTCAGGGTAAAGATCCAAAATATACTCTCTTAGCGTGCGTATTCAGTCTGTCAACACATCCCTTCGTTCCTAGACCTCAGTTTCTCCCTCATGATAGGATCTTGAATGACATCCTACGTGTCTGGATTCTCACAGGCCTTCAGCCCTGTGGCAAATTTCACCAAAAAGGCTATTTCATAGCAGTTATTTTATTTTTTTAGGTTTATCAGGACAGTGTTTCTCTTTCAGCCCTTGGCTGTCCTAGATTCCATTTGTAGACCAGGCTGGCCTCGAACTCACAGTGATCCATCTCTTTCTGCCTCTGAGTGCTCACGGCAGTTATTTTAGAGTAGTCTTTGCCTGTCCAGGACACATGTCACCACAGGGTGATGTCTCGTGCACACTGACAAGCACATTCCAGCTTACAGAGCACTTGCCTACCTACCTTGTCTTTGTGACACTTTCAGCCATGCAGATTGGGGGTCAGGACAGTGCCGTCCCCACGTCACAGAAGCAGGAAGGCTCAAAGATTAGTGACTTCACTGGTCACCTGCATGTGACCTGTTGGGAAGGTTCAGAAAGGCAGTTCCTGGCCCTAAAGTGTTCAGAATAGTGACAGTCATCCAGGCAGTGCTGTCGTGATCCTTGGGCTCCTTCAGTCACTGTTCTGTAGAGAGAAACCACCTTTGGGACCTTGTGCTGATTGGTTTCATCCCCAGTGAGTCTCAGGCCAGGCCTACACTGGCTCCAAGCTACGGAGTTCTCTGGATAGGGGAATAGAGTTCCCCTCGGAACTAGAGCTTTTTCTCGTGCTCTTCAGGAAATGCCATTGCAATGACTTCTTCCTGTCCCGGCCCAGCAGCCAGATTCTTGCTGCAGAGTGTGGAAACTGGAAAGTAATGTCCCAAGAGGCATGCCCCCCTACTTTTTTTTGTTGCCCCTCCTTTTCCTCTTTCAGTCACTTTCTCTGCTCTCATTCCCTTCCCCCTTCACCTAGTCTCTCTCTCTCCAACCTGCTGGCCTCCCCCTTAGAACTGGGATGTCTTTCTGGTAATTCTGCCCCTGATGCTAGACTGTCTCCTCGGCTTTGTCAGTTATGGACTCTTCATGGACAGGGCTTTAGATCTGTCACTTGGGTCGTCCTTGAACTGACTTCTCCCAGGGGTCCCTACCCATCAAGCGTAGGACAAAGGTTGCTAAGAGAGGTATCCAGGGTTCTACATTTAAAATCCTGTCTCTTGGAGATTGATGACAGGGCGGCGGAGTGACAGAGCTCGCCCCCCCTTCCCAAGTCACCTTTCAGGAGGAAGCTGAAGGTGGGGAACCTTGTTGGACAGTCATCTGAAGAGTGGGAGCTGCCTGGGAGGGGCTTGGAATGCACTCAACTATGCCTCAGATCCTTTGTTCCAGCTCTTGAAAGGGAAACAGTCCCCTCCCTCCACCCTGGCCACACACATGTGCCTTTGTTCTCCAAGGCAGAGTCAGGCAGCGCCTGGAACACAAGCACTGGGAACACAGTGTCCCTTCAGAGGAACCTGACTTGCCTCCCCAGAGGCTGGCCCCTGGTCAGTGGGACGGGGACCTGGGAGCCTAGCTCCGTGCCCTTTCCACAGGAGAGTCTCCCACAGACTGAAAGGTTGCTTCCAGGAAAATGTGCAGGCACTTCTGTGGAATTATTCCATAGGCTGCCCATGTCCCAGGACTAAGCAACCCCTCCCTCTTATTCCGCTTGGTGATTAATATTATTGTTAGCATTGCTATTAATAGCACCTAGCATTTATTGAATGCTTACTCTATGCCAGGCATTGTTCAGTGTGCGCTACAAGTACTAATTGATTCCATTCGCACAGCAGCACTCGATGAAGTAGGTACTATTATTAGCCCTTTTCCACAACTGAGGCACAGGAGTAAAGCAGCCTGTTTGCATAGCACAGTTGGTACTGGGCAAAGCTTGGGAGGAAAGCTAGCTGAACTTTGAAGGGCATAACAGGAGGCAGAGTCAGGACTTGACCCCAGGTCTGCCTTGTTAGAGTTTAGGCTGTTTATTTCTCATCCTTGAAACAGCCTGCAAAGTAGGTAGCATCTTCATTTTATGGTTAAGAAAAAACCAAGGCTGAGAGAAAAGTGGTCTCATGTATCCTAGGCTGGCCTCAGACTCACTAGGTTGCTGAGGATCACTTTGAACTCCTGATCCTCCTCCCTTCACTTTCTGGGATTACAGGCATGCTCTACCATGCCCTGCTCCTGTGTCTGGCTTTTACCCTAGTGTTACTTGTGCTGCCTGCCTCTCCGAAAGCTGGACTCACTTAGTTTAAGTAAGTAAAGCCATCGCTATGGTGGAGGGAGAGACTGTGCGCCCTGTTCTGTCTCAGTGCTTCATACCATGGGACTGGCTAGTGTCCTTCTTGCCATTTCAGTCAGTCTGTGTGATCATCTGTCTGTCCCCTCGGCTTCCAGACATTTTAGCTCACTGTTTCCGAACTTGCAATTCATGGCCCTAGGCTCCATTGTCTCTGATTTATGAGTAGTCAGCAAAGTTGCTTACTTCATGGCAGCAAGGAAGCAAGAGGCATGAGAGAGGGAGCTAGGAAAGAATGTACCCATCACTGTCATCACTGTCTGCCCCTAGTGATTTACTTCCCCCCAACATTTTCCCCATTGCCCAATAGAACATTAAATTATGACTCTGCTCTTTAGTGAAGAAAAGAGGATGTCAGGTTGACCAGACCTTTTTAACCCCTCCCCACCTTCAAGTCTCTAAATAAAATAGTTTGATCCCAGTCAGTCAGTGAACCCATCATTGCCCCTGCCCTCTGTTGCACTAGGGACCATGTCTTTAACACATGAGATTTTGGGGGTTTTGTTTCTGTAGTCCAAGCTAACTTGGCACTCACTACAGTCCTCTTTCTACCTGGAAAGTACTAGGCTAACACTCATATGTCACTGTGCCTGGCTATTGCATAGGTTTCTGAGGGATCTTTCAGAGCCAGGCCAAAATGGTATTTATTCATTACTTTTAACAAACACATAGAGAAAACCCTGGACTCGTGTGAAGCGAGTTCCAATTCTCAACTCCATACACCTGAGAAGATAACGCCAACCTTGCCAGAGTAAGCCAGGCATAAATGAGAAAGTGAATGCCTGTGTGTTGCTAGGAATAATAGCAGGTGCTGTGTGTGGAGTGCGCTCTTGCTCTGTGCCAGGTGCTGTGTTTATGCCCTTGACGTAATTGTCTTATTTGGTCTCCACGTTGCTGTGGTGTGAAGAGGGCACAGCCAGGACTCAGAGACCTCCGTAGTAACACATCTTCTAAGAGGCAGAGCACAGCCTGACAACATGCCTTGTGCCAAAGTCTATCCTTATGGCACTGTGTTGTTGCTTTTTCTGCAGACCTGGGTTGGTTTATTTTATCCTGAATACCTGGCACAGTGCCCAGGCTTCAGCAGGGGATTGGCTAGGGTCTGTTTAGGGAACAGGAGGCTTGTTACTCCTAGATGTAGTAGTACCCTGTCAGTCCCTGAGGAAGCAAACACATCTGAGTCGGGAGTAAGCCCCAAACACTTGTGCCAAATCTGTGGCGTAGACTCAAAAGGTGGAGGAGGCCAGACCACTGATCACATCCTACAGGTGGCCTGCGCCTCTGCCAAACGCTCCCACTCCTCCCATCACCACCCATTAGATTACTTGGCCCGGAGGCCTCCACCCTCAGTCTGCATCGTCACCTTCCACCTGGCCCCAGGCCAACCAGATAGCCAGTCTAGACTCTTCTTGCACGCCCAGGGGAAGGGGTCAGAGTGGGGAAAGTCACTGGAGGCTTAAGTAACCATAGCCTTTCCACTTGGTGTGCTGAGGCCTCCGTTTCCTCATCTGTGAGATGAAGATAATGGTAATGGGTCTCTTCCTCAGAGGCTCCATGCTTTTCCTCTGCTGGGAGGCACGCTGCCTGCCTCAGGTTGATTAGGACTCCTTTATCATTCAGGTCTCAACCTAAAGTACCGCTTCCCCAGAGGCTACTCATGTTTACATGTTTACTGTCTAATTCGGGGAAATGTAAGCTCCCAGAGTATTTGCCTTTGTCCTGAAAGCTTTCCTCTGTCACCAGCATCTGGCACAATGTTTGGAATTAGGTGACAATGGCCTATACTTTTTGAGAGAGTGACTCTGTAGAGCGTAGGCCACTCAGCCCTCTGCCAGGTGTATGGTAGACTCAGTTTTTGGGGCTATCTGTCACTTGTTAGGAAGATCTGAACATGAAGGCTTCTTTGCTCCTTCCTACTCTGCATGCTGGGGGTTGAACCCCCGGCCTTAACCATGCTGTGCAAGCGTTCTTCCCTCAGTCTAGTCTATAGCCCCAGCGTTTTCTGCCTGTTTTGAAACGGGGTCCTTGTAGAGCCATCTGGTCCTGAACTCAGTCTTCCTGTGACACCTTCCCCAGTAGCTGGGATTATGGGCTTGCACCACCACACCAGCTCGATGGATGAAAGATTTAAATAGGTGAAAGGAATGTGGCTGGGACAGGCTAGCTGGGTAAAAACCAGCCAGCCAAATCTGAAGGGTGCACCGGGAGATGGTGAGCTATCACAGCTTTGGCTGAGGAGGATCTTGGCTGGCGGTTAAAACTGGTCAAGCAGAAGGAAGCAGAGCCTGACTGATGTAGGCCTGGGGCATAGGGCTGAGGGCAGCTGATGGTAGTGATGGACAGACCAGAGCACCCATGGGATTCAGTCAGGTCTCCAGTAACCACTGGGAGAAAGAAGCCCTTGCCAGCTGGGACTCAGCAGGCAGAGCTGCGGGGAGGGAAAAGTCAAAAGGCACCTGGGACCTGCAGATCAGGTAGGCTGCCCTGGTTGTTATTTGGGGCTCAGAGCCAGGTGCAGATTCAAAGGATTGATTGAAGCCTTTTGGCAACTCTAGCCTTTGTAGGGTAAACATCACCTGTCTCCTGCCACCTGCTGTGACTGCCAGCAAGGAACCCTGGCAGTCCCAAAGAGGCCCAGCTTTCTTGCTGCCCTGGTAGAGCAAAACTACCCTCCAGAGAGGCGGCTACTTCTTTAGCTCCTCTGAAAGTCTCAGATGACAATAAGGTGTCTCCTCCTGAAGGGCCTTCCCACCAAGGAAGGCAGAGAAGGGCCTTGGGAGCCAGGACAGCTGCGCCAACTAGGGGGAGGGGTCAGCCCGAGAGCAGGTGCAGATTTCGAGGAGGGTGTGGCCTGAGGGGAAGTAGGGATCTTTGTAGGCTACAAAGCTTCCCTCCCCTGCCCCCCCCCCCCCCCCAGGCACAGCTGGCTTCTCCAGGAACCTGATGACCTAGTTACAATGCTTAGAAATAGTTAGCTTAGCTTGCAGTTCAGGGCTGTGCCAGTCTCTCATCCTTGAGACTTCTTGGGCCCAAAAGGTACCCTGGAATGTCCCCAAAGCAGTTCCATGTGAAGTATATGCTCCTTGTCACATGTGTAGGCTTGTTGCCCAAGGGAGGACACAGTCAATAAGGCTCCTCTGCTGTGCCTCCTGCCAAGCCCAGGAGAAGTCTCACAGTCCATGCCTTGGGGGGTGAATGGCCAGTAGACGCTACAAACTCCTTGAGGGACATAGAGGGAGAAACTGCTGTTGCCTTGAACATAAGTCCTTTTCCTCTCTCAGTAGGATGGTAAAACCAGCTATCTGGGAGGATGTGACAAAACTGAGTTCAGGACCAGCTGGTCTCCACAGAGACCCTGTCTCAAAACAGATAGAAACTGGTTGAGACTACATCTGGATGAGTAGAAAGGTTCTGGGGTCTCTGGAGGCCTCCACGCTCTCTGGTAGCAGCTGCTCCTGGTGTTTGTGGTACTCTCCTTGGAAGAAAATCAGTGATCACTGTTGAAGAGTTCCATAAGTAGGGCTAGGAGTTAGCTCACCTGGTAGAGTGTTTCCCTAGTATGCAGGAAGTCCTGGGTTTGAACCTAAGCACTGCACTTACCTAGGCTTTGTAACACAGGTCTGAAACTCAGTATTCAGGAGCATCAGACGTTCTAGGTCATCTTTGAAGGAGTTCTGAACTAGCCTAAACCCTGTCTCAGAATAACAAAAAGTAAATAATTAACAAGTTGGCTACAGTAGCAGGACATAGTAACTCCTGCCTGTAACCCCAGCACTTGGGAGGCTGAGGCAGGAAGAATGCCATCAAGACTGCCAGAGTGTTGGTTTAAAGGGGCTGATTTCTGAGTGCAAGTGTTTGGGCTACAGCCAACCTGCACTATAGAGTGAGACCTCTCTGGGGAAAAACAAACAAACAAACAAGGGCTGCACCACCCAAAAAATAAATAAATGTGCTTTTTAGAAAAACAGCAAGAAGATAATAAATTATCGTGCTTTTCTGGAAACACTCTGAGCCTGAAAACGACTGTTAAGATGCATGGAGCCTGGCATAGTAACCACTCAGCGTGACAGTGGCTGCTCTCACTGTTGTCTGGGTGCTGTCACGCATGATTAAGTTGCTTTGATTGTTGTTGGAATTACTTTTGTTGTTGTGGGTTTTCCCTGTGATGGGGGTTCGCTGTGTAGCCCTGGCTGTCCTGGACTTGCTTTGTAGACCAGGCTGGCCTCACTCACAGTGATCCGACTGCCTCTGCCTCCCGAGTGCTGGGATTAAAGGCGTGCACCACCACTGCCTGGCTTTTTTTTGGGGGTGGGGGTGGGGGAGATAAGGTTGCCCTATGTAGCCCTGGCTGTCCTGGAACTCACTATATAGACCAGGCTGGCCTCAAACTTAGAGTAATCTGCTTGCCTCTGCCACCAGAGTGTTGGGGTTAAAGGAGCTACTTTTCTGAGAGCAAGTGTTTGGACTGCAGAAGATGTGGCTAGCCTTTGGCCCAAGACTTAGGAAATCTAGGACCTTGACTTTCACACTCGCCCCCACATCCCTCACCAGGGCCTCAAGCCAGAACTTGTATACAGCTTAACCCACGTTGTTGGTTAGGCATTTGGCCATGGTGTGTATTTTCTCTAATCTTGGCCAAGGTTCTCCTAGATGGCAGACCCCTTATATTTGATGACTGGAAGATTTATGAGTTGAACACTTAAAGTGTACAGGAGCATGCCAAGCACATAGTGGGTGCGTCCATCTCTGTATAACTAAACTATGTGTTGTGGATACTGTGGAGTTTTTCTGGGATGGCCTCATTTCTTGTTTGTTCAGTGGCCATAGGCCTCTTGCTAAGCTCTGCCTGTCGCCTCATATGTTGAAGACAGATAACACCCGCTTTGCCTCCCTCCTGAGCTGGCAGGGAGGCTCAAGGAGGTGATAAGTGAAAAAGCACTTTAAGAACTATAAATGTTTGGTCTTGTTGCTCCTCCTTGATTAAGGCCACAGACATAGATATCTGTACCATTCATTCATTCACTGAACCAGCAAGCATTTAAAAGAAGAAAAAAAAGAAAAGCTAGAAAGAAACCTTGACTTAATATTTCCCTATTTTCATGAGTTTGGACTACCTCACTTCTCTAAGCCTAGACATCTATAAAGGGGAAGTAGTTCTTTCTAGACAGGTAGTTTCACTGGGGAGTTGTTGGGGAGAGGGGTCCACTAAGGAGGAAGCTCTAAGGTGACTGAGCACAGGGTCATCTTACTCAGTCTTAGCAGCTACTGTTGGGCCTCCCACCTAGTGGTAAGTATCTAGTGATGGCTGGTGTGTGGAAAGTGCTCTGTACACTGCCTCATAGAGAATAAGCTCACCAGATTCTAGGTCTTTATAATTTCTTTCTCTGTGTAGCTTGGTCCCTCACCGATTTGGCTGTTGGTTGACTTCTGCCATGAAATTAGCAGGGAAGCTCAGACTATTGAGCGTAACTCAAATGAGAAGTAGAAATGGCTATTGGTTTCTAATCCCAGGATGTCCTTGCCTGTCCAGCTAGGGCACTAGTAGGAGCTTGACCCAGCTCAGAGCAGTGTCACTTACATATAAAGCCCAGGGCACACAACGCTTCACCCCACACTCACCTCTGATTCAGAACACGAGTAGCCAACCCTTGTTCCACCTGCTCCACCTGCTCCCTTTACTCACAGCAGCCACATTCAGATGGAACCCTTAGGGTACCATGCTAGGGAGAGCTTTAGGGAGTCACTCAGAAATGATCCTTTAGGACAGGGTCCAGGGAGGAAGCCCAAGTCTAGGGCTCCAGGCCTCCTGGAGCTGGGTCAGGCAGCAGGTGCAGATATGAGGCCCCAGGTTGGTGGCTGAGTGGTGAAACTGAAAGGTGTTTAGGACCAGACAAAAGTCCGTCCCGCCTGCCTGTCCATGCAGGTGGATTGCACCTGTGGCACTTCCTGGGCTCTGATTTGGAGGTAGAAGATAAGGTTCCATATTAGTATCTCAAGTAGTGTGTGGAAGTTCAGAACAAAGCCTACAGTTGACATCAGACCCTTTGAGCCCTTCAGGGTGAAAGAGAGGTCTCGACTCCTTTGGGTTTCTCGGTACCTATATTGGAAAGGGTCCAGGGAGAATGACCTGATAATTGTCTTTCTTTGTGAGGCTCTGTTGTTTGAGGCACTGTTTTCTATTTTATTTTATCATCATGATTATGAGAATCATCATTGTTAGTGTGTGTGTGTGTGTGTGTATGTGTGTTTAGACATGTGTGCCACAGCAAGTGTGTAGAGGCCAGAGGTCAGTTTTGTTGTTGTTGTTTGCGGGTTTTTGTTTTGTTTTGAGGCAGGGTTTCTTTGTGTAGTTCTGGCTGTTCTGGAACTCACTCTGTAAAACAAGCTGGCCTCAAACTCAGAGAGATCCTCCAGCTTCTGCCTCCTGAGTGCTGGGATTAAAGACATGCGCCTTCTTGACATTTTTCCTGCCAAGCCATCTCTCTGGTCCCTGGTGCTGGATCTTTATGAGAAGGAAATTGCTTTAGTTGAAAGCATGGAGTAGAATTGTAGTTAAAAGCCAGGTGTGGTGATGCACACCTTTAATCCCAGCGCTTGGAAGGCAGAAGCAGACAGATCACTGTGAATTCAAGGACAACCTGGTCTATAAAGCCAAAAAAAAAAAGAATTGCAGTTAATGGGTTTGAGTCTGGGTGTCATCACATACTAATGCTGGACAGTAGCTGCACTTTTTTTTCTTTCATGTATGTTATGTTTGTGTGTGTTGTGTAGGTGTGTATGTGTATATGTGCACTTGTCTGTGTGTGCAAATGTTAAGGAAGCCAGAGATTGGCTTCAACTACTTTTCCTCTGTCACTCTCCACTTTTAATTTATTTTGAGACATGGTCTCTTGCTACTTAGTCGAAACTGCTGGCCAGTGAGCCCCAGGGACCTACCTGTCTCCATCTGTCATGTAATATTGTTACAGGTGCATGCCACCACACCTGGCTTCTCAAACATGAATGTTAGGAATTGAGTTCAGGTCAGAAGACACTATCTCAAAAACAACAAAAAACAAACAAAAAAACCAAACCTCAAACCAGGAAGAATTATTCTTTTGATTTCATTTTACAGTGGGAAAAGAAGGCACAGAGAAGGAAACTGATCACAGAATCCAGCCAGTGAGTGGTAAAGTCATGCTCAGACCCCAAGCAGTCTGCCTCAGAAGCCCTTTGTCTGTTGTGGGTGCGTGGGGAGACGAGCAAATGCTGCCGCTGTCACTGTTGTATCCAGCACTGTAGTTCTTCGGTTTAGCCCTCTCTGCTGATTCTGAACTCAGAAAAAATCCAGACACCCATCCTAATCACCTCAGACCCCAGAGACTAAGGCAGTACTCATAGTGCTCGTTAATATCTGCTTAATGGCAGAGAATATTCCCTCTCTTCATTAATCAATCAGTAGCTCTTTATCGACCATTTCCTGTAGGCTATCTCCCAACAGATCCTGGGAGGACTGCAAAGCACAGCTGTGCTTCTGTGAACGAAGAGAGAGAGAGAGAGAGAGAGAGAGAGAGAGAGAGAGAGAGAGAGAGAGAGAGTGAGTCTGTCTGTTTGTGCGTGCGTGCGTGCGTGCGTGCGTGCGTGCACACCTGTGAGTGTCAGTGTGTTGAGGGGGGTTGCATTCCAGAGCTTTGTGTCATTGGCAAAAACTCCCACAAAGGAGGCAGAAACAACACAGTGGCTTAGGGTTCTCACTCCTCCCTGAGCGGGAGCTCCCTTTACCTGCAGAGCAAAGCACCACAGATTCCCACCCTTTGACCAGGGCAGAAATCACTCCTATCTCCTCAGTCCTTCTGTAGTTGTTTCATATCTTTCTTGTCCTGTTTCTGAGTGTCTAGAAGGATAGGACAACAGGCAGGAGATCAAGACCATATAAAAAATCACACCTGCCTCAACAGCACTGCAGCCAGAGCGGCCTTTTAGAACCTGGTGTAAAGTGAGGTATAGTGCCTATGTGCCCCCTAATCTCGGTGCTTAGGAAGAGGAGTTCTTCCTCCTCATCCTCAGCCACATAGTGAATGGGAAGCCAACCTGAACTACACAAAACCCTGTCTCAAAACAACAACAAAAGCTACTAAGAATTAGTAGTGTTTGCTGGATTTGTGTCTGTAACCCCAGGCAGAGGCAGGCAGGTCTCTGTGAATTCAAGGCCAGCCTAGTCTACAAAACAAGTCCAGGACATCTAGACTACACAGAGAAACCCTGTCTCAACAAATAGCCCGATGGTGGTGGTGGTGTACGCCTTTAATCCCAGCACTCGGGAGGCAGAGGCAGGTGGATTTCTGTGAGTTTGAGGTCAGCCTAGTCTACAAATCAAGTCCAGGACAGTCAGGATGACACAGAGAAAAAACAAAAAGAAAAGAAAAGAAAAGAAAATTAATAGTGTTCTTTCAACCTACCATCTTTTTTTTTGGGGGGGGGGGCGGGAGTTCTAGATAGTAGGAGTCCAAGTACCAAGTGCTGTACTCAGTAATTTACATGTATTCTTTTTGCCACTTATCCCTAAAATGTCTTTTTTTTAATGTGTATGTGCAGTTTGTGTGTATGCACATGGATACCTTTGAAGGGCAGAAGACAAAGCCTCAGGTGTCATCCTCAGCAGTGTTATTTATGTCCTTTGAGACAGATTCCATCATTTGTCCTCATTAGGCTAGGCTGCCTCACCAACAGGTTCCAAGTAAGCGTCCACTTTCCTCTGCTTCTCCAGCTCTGGCCTACAAGCATATTCTTGAGTAGTAAGTGGTGCTACCTTCTTTCCAGTGAGGAAATAGAGGCCCAGAGAGATGAAATTACATGCTAATTAAGGTCCTCAACTTGTATAAGACAAAACCTAGATTTGGACTCAGACAGGTCTGCTCCAAAGCCAGGCTTCTTTCTGTGGCTGTTGCCACTGTGTTTGAGAATGTGCAGAAGAGGGTTGGGGGAGAAGCGTCTTGAGATTCGAGGGATGCCCACTGCCCTGCTGCTGAGAAGCTCGCCTGCAAAGGGATGTGTAGGGCTCCGAGTCATTGTAGGCTTTGCCACAGGCATGTTTGAACTTAGCCATTCAGTATCCTCTAATTTCCTGCTTTCCCCTCTCAGCTGCTAGTCAGGAGGTTTGTGAAGGTGACATCATCCAGCTGAATCAGCTGTCGCTGTAGACTTACGGGAACTGAAAGTCGTTGCCCCTTCCTGCTTTGCAAGTCTCTCCAGAATAAAGTTAGGGCATGGGGGTTCCACCTGTCGACAGGGCCATGGCTATAACTTGCAGTGCTCACTGTTCTAAGAGCTAGCAAGTCGCCCAGGTAGCACTCGCCTTTAATCCCAATGCTTGACAGGCAGAGGGAGGTGGGTGTCTGAGGTTTAGGCCAGCCTGGACTACATAGCAAGTTCTAAGACAGCCAGAGCTGCATAAGGAGACCATATTGTTTTGCTTGTTTGTGTTGTTGTTTTTGTTTTGTTTTGTTTTAGATAGGGTGTCTCTATGTAGCTCTGACCTGGAACTTGATGTATGTATTTATGTATGTATGTATGTAGACTAGGCTGGCCTTGAACTCTCACAGATCTGCCTGCCTCTGCCTCTCAAGTGCCTAGTGAGACCCTGTTTATAGAATAAAACAAAGTAGCTAAAAGATGCATTTCCTTCATCATCTTCCTCCAGATAGTCTTACTTTGTAGCCCTGGCAAGCTTTGAACTCATGGCCTTCTGTGCTGGAGTTCTAGGTGTATGCCAACATGGCAGGTGTAAAAGGTTTTGGGGTTTTTGTTGTGTTGTTGTTGTTGTTGGAAGGACAAGAGGAGTCTCACGAAGGTTTTCTTTTCTGCCTTCATTTAACCCTGTGACTCTTGATCTTTCTGTCTCTTTTTGCCTAAGTCCTAAGCTCAAGCCAGCACTGTAGATGGGCAAACAAAATTTATTTGTGGATTTGGATTTTGAATTTAAACTTTTTAGAGTCTGATTAGGAGGATTCAAACAAACTTGTATACTTCCAAGTAGAGCAACACCACAATGCCATCTGTTTGAGCTCCCCCTTGATCCAATAATCAAAAATATGTTAAGTATATTTTTTCAAAAAGAAAGAAGTGGGACGCTAGAGAGATGTCTCAGCTGTTAAAGAGTGCTTCCTGTTCATGCAGAGGACCCCAGGTCATTCCCCAGTACCACCTGTAACTCCATCTTGAGAGGAGTTTACACCCTCTTCTGGCCGCCACAGGTACCTGCACTCACATGCGCATACTCCCACACATAATTTAAAGTTTTAAAAAGTATTATTACTGTCATCATCATTATTATTTATGTGGCTCATACTCATAATATCAGCACCTAGAAGACTGGGACAGGAGGATTGCTACCAGTTTGAGACTAGCCTGGGCTATATAGTGAATTCCAGGATAGCCTTAGCTGCATATTAAGATCCAGTCAAAAGCAAAACAAGTGGGGAGGACATACAATGACAGTGACAAGAGGATGAGTTAGTTCTGTGACCGTAAGGCATCATACAAACTTGTTGCCTGTGACTTTGCCTGTCTGTCACACTGATGACATGAGAGATCACATTAGAAGCATTTAGAGCTAGGTGCAGTAACATAGGTACATAGTCCTAGCTACTGGAGGCCCAGGCAGGAGGATTGCATGACCTATGAATGTGGGCAACAGAATGGTGCACCCAGCACCTAAGGAACACTCAGTGGTGGCAGCCCCTTTGATATGTTCTTGACAGGAGACCGGCCATTGGGTAAGCTGGGATGAGGCTTTGGGGGATATGTTGCCTTGGAACTGGACTTGGAGCCTGGTTAGGGTGTTAATAGGTGTAGTCCATCAAGTAAAAATAGAGCACCGTTGAAGGCTGGCAATTTGTTGTGTCACTTTGTTTAATATTATAATTTCCAGATTCATCAATTTCTTTGCAAAGTTCATGATTTTATTTTTCTTTATGACTGAATAAAATTCGTGTGTGTAAACCAGGCATGGTGGCACACGCCTTTAATCCCAGCACTTGGGAGGCAGAGGCAGGTGGATCACTGTGAGTTCGAGGCCAGCCTGGTCTACAAAGTGAGTTCAGGACAGCCAAGGCTACACAGAGAAACCCTGTCTCAACCAAAAAAAAAATTAAAAATGTGTGTATATGTGTGTGTGTGTCTATGTGTGTACATTATACATATGTGAATGTATGGGGGAGAGAGAGTACAGCCAGAGGTGTCTGGAAGACTCCAGAGTGAACTGGACCATGAGAGGGGTAGGGAGGAAGAGAGGAAGAGAAAAGGGGTAAGAGAGGGAACCAAGAGCCAAGGACCAACAGAGCACATGGCCACAAAGGCCGGTTTATATAGGAATGAGAAGCTGGGGCAGGGGTGGGGGGTGCAGAGAGGCCTGGAGAGGGTTAGGGAGGGGACAGGGTGAGAAGTGCTGGGAGTAGCCATGGATAGATGCCCACTGAGTCTGGCCCTGGGTTTCTTTGGGACCTGATGTGCGTGTGTGCGTGCGTGCGTGCCTGTGTGTGTGTGTGCACATATGTGTGTGTTTGTATTATATATATTACTGCTGGAGGTTGGCCTGGTGTATTTTGATGCTAATTACTGCTTGCTGTCTCTGTGCTCCACCTATACCTTGCCTAAGAGCCTGACCTGTTTGACCAGTGAAAGGCCATCACACCTGGGCAGGGCCAATGGGATAGGCGTGGCTAAGGTTCCAGGGCTTGGGGAGACCGAGGATCTTGGGAGGAAGAGAGAGTGAGGAGAGGAGAGGAAGAAGGCTGCCATGGAATAGGTAGAGGAGAAGCACATGGCTGGCGTGGGTGGAGACTTGGCCCAGATGATGATAATTAGCAGGCATTTGGGATTGTGGCCTGGAGGTGGCCTGATAGAAATTATTAGAAGCGATGGGATGGGATTGGGGCAGGTATCCCTTTGGGAAGTAGTTTAGGGGATTGATATCTGCCCTGCCCCAGGTTAACTGAGGCTTTTATGTTTAATAAAAATGATAAGATACCAGATGCCAGATATTAGAATATATGAGGTTTATTAAATGAGCATGGGGCGAGAAGGAAAGAGGGGAGGGGTACCCCAGAGAGAGACAGAGACAGGAAGAGAGGGGAGAGAGGGCCACGAAGAGTATCTGTCCTTTTATATACTGGGCAGGACATGCCCCCAAGCAGGTGGGCAATGACATCAGAGGTAGGCAGGCTGAAGCAGAATCCTAACAAAGACTATTTTAAAATATAACAGGTATCTGTGTCTTGACTGATTGCTAGTGAGTTAGAAAATACTGCCATAATAATAATCACAGGCCTAATAATGTAATATAACTGCAACAAATTACTATATATTACCATATGTTACTCTATATACTATATTTTGCTACATAATATGTATAATATATTACTATATAACATATATAATATACACACATATTTGTGTGTACACACATTTTCAGTATCCATTGTCGTGTTGGTGGGCATATAGGCTGGTTCCATGGTTAGTGTGAGTAGAGCACAGTGACTGTGGGTATACAAGGATTTCAGCGGTGGGGTATGGAGTCCTTTGGGTAGATGCCCAGAAGTAAGGTGATATGGTGGCTCTATTTTTAAATTTTTGAGAAACCTGTGATTTCCATAATGACTGTACTAGTTTGCATACCCACCAGCAGTCAATAAGGGCTCCTCTCTCATCACATCTTTGCCAGCATCTGTCACCTTCTTGATGATTTGCTGTGTAATCTTTAGAAGGGAACTTTGTGTCTTAGAGCCTCAGATTTCTTCTCTGCAAAATGTGAATTTTGCTGACACCCTCTTCACCAGGGTATCGGCAGAACAGACCAGGTGCCACAACGAGAAACTTTGAATAGAACCCAGGCTTGCTTTCTGCAGTGGAAATAGCCAGGCCTAGGCTGGGAATTACACAGCTATTGCTCATTCTCCCCTTCACGAGTCAAGGAAGCCACTTCCCCCATAGTCTGCCTGCCCTGCCCTGGCTCCCTTCACACAGCAAATGTGAACCTTTTAGAATTGTAGGTCAAGCTGTTACTCCTTGACTCAAAATCTTCCACTAGCTTTCTCTCCACCCTCACTCCATCTTGGTAGATAGCCCAGGCTGGCCTTGAACTTAACTTAGTCATCCTGCCTCAGCTTCCTGAACGCTGTGATTACAAGTGTGTAGTACAGGGGCCTTGGCAGGGCAGCAACGACAAGTGCATAGAGTTCACTGTTCCTGGTCTCTTAAAGTACCCACGCTTGTTCCCTCTCAGAACCAGCCCTGTGTCCCAACTCCCGTGTCCCTGTGTGTACACATGCCTGCAAGCACAAGGGGATGACACAGCGATGATGGTGTGTGCCCAGGACATTTTGTAACAGGGAAGGACATTGACCACTGCTCTGGGGCTACCGAAGGTCATGAGGCTAAGAAAAAGCCAAGAGTATTTAGACAGCCTTGCTCTCTGGAGTGAGTCATTTCCTGAGGGATGTTGGTCATTCATTCATTTGTTCATTAACAAACACAGAGTTCCTGCTATACGTCAGTCGTCAACTGACATTCTAGTAAGAGAGAAAGATTCTGAGATCCTAAGTACATTGTAATTAACATGTCAGGTAGTATTTAAGATCCCAGGAAAAAAATACAGAGGGAAGACTTCTGTTGTAGTTAGTGCAGTCAGGAAGGCCTTTGATAAGGTGACCTTGGGCCTGGTCGCACTAAGGTGTGATCCATGCAAGTATTAGGGGAAAGAATACTGAAATAGAGGAAACAGTCCAAAAGAGACCTCAAATATGTTAGTATCAGTGAAACAAGGAGTGTGCGGAAATTGAGCCTGAGTAGTAATTTGCAGCCAGGCCCGCCTATAGGGCCACATAGGATGTTGCTTTTATTCTGACAACAGGTGGGAAGGCATGGAGGGTTTTTGAGCCAAGATATAGCCAGATCCAATTTAGGTTGTAGGAGACTCTGTCTGGTTACTCAGGAGCAAGGATTGCAGCCTGTGAGTTGTGACACCACCCCCCTTAGGGATTGAACAACCCTCTCACAGGGGTGACATATCAGATATTTGCATTATGATTCAATAACAGAGGCAAAATCACAGTTATGAAGTAGCAATAAAGTAATTTTATGGTTGGAGTCACCACAACATGAGGAACTGTATTAAAGAGTTGTAGCATCAGGAAGGTTAAGAACCACTGCTCTAAGACGGATGTGGTGGCACACACCTTTAATCCCAGCACTAGGGAGGCAGGGGCAGGTGGATCACCGTGAGTTCGAGGCCAGCCTGGTCTACAATGTAAGTCCAGGACAGCTAAAGCTACACAGAGAAACCCTGTCTCGGGGGAAAATAAAAAGAGCCACTGCTCTATAGAGAATGAAGCAAGAGCAGGAACAAGGGGCTGGTAGTCGCCTGTACCATGGTAGAGGTACGGCAGACATGGCGAGCCGTGGTCAGAGCTTGGTGTACTGGTTTTGGTGGTGACTAGTGAGAGGAAGGAGGGAAGAGAGAGCGTCCAGGTATCCAGCCTGAACAAGGAGAAACTTGCTCCCATATAGGAGAACAAATTATAGCAAACAATGCTTTCCTGCTGGGGCTGTGGCCTTGGGCTGCTTGCATTCAGGTTTTGGTTACTTGTTCTTTGACTTTGGGCAGGTGTTTAACTTTACCAAGCTTCAGTTTCTTCAAATATAAGTCTGTGTCTAAGCTTTAAGCAGTTGGGTGATGTAAAAATTAAATGGGAGTAAATTGTGACAGACTCAGGGAGGGCACTGCCTGACTCGGAATAAGGTCTGACTGAGAGCACAGGCTGGAGTTGTTGGAAAGCGGGGAGTCCCTAGGCTTAACAGGCTTCTGAGGAGCCGGCAGCGGGCTCCACCCCGCTTCCACCATTCCCTTAAGAAGCCCACCCTCCAAGAGACAGCTCAGACACCATCTGTCCAGCAGAGAAAAGCCACCGGGAGACAGCTCTCAAGGGAGTATTAGATAGAAGAGCCCTTCCCAAGAAACCTAATCTCACTCTCAGCAGGTGGTAATCCCAGCAGCCTCCCCTGGTATCTCAGCCCAGCCCACCCACTTCCTTCTCCACCCCCATTTTGCCACCTAGGCTCTCATCCCCCTTCTCACCACCTTCAGGCTGCCACCCTCAGACTCCTTAGCAGCGGGAGGAGCTCTAGCTGGAGACCCACATCTGATTGGATCCAGCCCTTCACACAGAGCAGGTCACCAGAGACTATAGGTACCACCTGTCCAGACCCCTCCCCCAGGTGCCAGTTCCTCCGGCTGAAGCCAGCTGGAGCCAGGAACTCCCACTGTGGCCCAGCTGCTGGCCCTTCCATCTTCTAGGCAGAGAAAGTAGCTTAACCCTTCAGTTCCCACACGTGCGGTCAGCTATGGTTGCAGCTTTCCCTTGGAGTATTTGTTTTAGTGGTCCTTTATACTGGGAGTTGTTTTGTAAAATAAATTTATTAAAAATACAGCAGAGAATTAATTTGGTTTTAGTCTTTTGAGACAGGGCCTCATTTTTTAGCCCCAATTGGCCTGGAATTTACTATATATGGCCCAGACTGGCCTTGAACTCATGCCCTCCTGCTTTAAACTTCCAAGTGCTGGGCTTTGTATCATATGAGCCACTTGCCGGGCAACAAACAGAAAGCAACTAATGCATGTGTATGGCTTCAAGAATAAGAAATATGTGTAAGCTCTTTAAAAAAAACTCTGAGTTCAGGGCAGTCAGAGCTACACAGTGAGACCCTCTCTCGAAAAAAACAAAAGTACATAAATAAATAAAATTTATTTATTTATTTTTTAAATAGTACATCAACACATTATTAATGCTGAGTAAAAGTGAGAAATCTCAAATGCTCAAATAGTAAATCTTACACTATGAAGAATAAATAAAATTTAAAAATTAAAATATCAGCATATGGGCTGGTTAGATGTCTCAGATGCTACCTACCACCAAGCTTGACAACCTGAGTTCACCCTCTTTGGAAACCACACAGTAGAAGAAGAGAACTGATTCCCACAGTTTAGTCTGTGACCTTCACAGGTCAACAGTGTGAGTACACACACACACACACACACACACACACACACACTAATAAGATAGATGGATGATTGGACAAACTTACATAAAAAGCAAATTCTAACATTCAAGAGTACCATAAAGTCCTCTTTACTCTTCCTGTCATAGGCACCCATTACTCATTCTCCTGAGGATAAATTATCAGTGGGTAAGTTAACAGGTGAGATGGTATGTGGCGTTTACAGGCTCATTGCTTGTACAGGGGTGGGCATGGCATGAAGGAACACAAATACCCAATGATGAGATCTGGGGATTCATAGGAGAGAGGTGTGGGCTGTCGGCACCTGAGGTTCCCACAGAAGAAAATGGGGGAGCCTGTGATGAAGTGTGTCTGGACTGTGTTGTGGTCAGCTCTTCTTGGTCTCCCTGGCTGTGAGGTTGCCAGGGAGTGGGTTCATGACACTTGTTTTCCTTTTGCACGGTGGTCTGCCCTCAGCTTACAGGGAAGGTGGTGGTGCCCTCCCTGCGCTCCTCTGCTGCCCCCAGTGCTGGAGTCAGCGTGAGGCAGTCAGCACCTCCAGCAGCTTATCTAGGAGTGGTAGCTCCTGAGCTTCAGCACATATCCACAAGCAATGCCAACTCTGCTTCTCCATGCCTGTAAGCGCTACTTAGACGTGCGTGTTCCTATGTAGTTTGCTTTTTTCACTCAGCATTGAGATCCACACATGTTATATGTATAGCTATAGTTTATCCATTTTTCTTTTGGGAGGTTGTTTTTGTTTGTTTTATTTTTTTAAAGAATGTTTTAAGAGACAAGGTATTATTACTCTTCAATCCAGGCTTCTAAAACTTACTATGTAGTCCATACTTGCTCCAAACTCAGGAGAGTTCTTCTTCAGCCCCTTCGGGCAGGGATTGTATAGGCATAAGCCACTTTCCCAGCTCAGCATTCCCATTTTGTGTGAGTAGGTCTCGAGGTGTGTGTCCAGCGTTCTGGTGGGTCCTGTTTTCACTATTTCAAACATGCATCTTGTGTGTCCTGCGCTTCTATGCATACACCTTCAGAAGTTTCTCCAGGGCGGCAGTTCTGCTAGGGCAGCCTATCAGAGTCACCTGTAGGCTTTGCATACAGCACAGGGTGTGAGCTCTTCCTCAGAGTCTGTACGTGTCTGATTTGGACCCTGAGTGGCTGTCAAGCTCTCAGCTGTTGCTCCTGCTGCGGCAGGCCCTTGAACCACATTTTCAGGATGATTGTCAAGTGTATACTCAGGAATGGTATGGAATCATTGATAGGAAGGTAATACTGAATTTTTTTTCCATGGGTTTATGTGAGTTTACACTGTTGCTATCATGTGCATCTTTGCTAATCTTGATCTGGTTAGATGTAAATTCTTACGGATCTGTTTGGTGTGAGGTGGTATCATTTTTGTTTTGTTTTGTTTTTTAATTTGTTTGTTTATTTGTTTGTTTAAGACAGGGTTTCTCTGTGTAGCCTTGGCTGTCCTGGACTCGCTTTGTAGATCAAGATGGTCTCTGCCCCTCCCCCCAAAGTGATGGTATTAATGACATGTGCGGCCACCACGCCACTCCCGCCATGCATCCTGTGGTTTTAATTTGCATCTTTCAGGTTACAAATGACACTGAGAGATTTCTTGTGTGTGCTGGCCATTCATGTTTCCTCTTAAAATACATGTGAAATCTTTGTTTCACATCTACAGAGTCTGTGTCTTCCTAAGGATTTGTAGGCTTCCTTGTATTATCCTTAATGTTAATATTTTGTCTACTTATGTTATAATAACATTTTAAAGTTTCTGACTTATACTTAGAATTTTTTAAAGATTTATTTTAATTAATGTGTATGTCTATGTGTCTGTGTGTGTCTATAAATGAGTAGTGCTGGTACCTTCGGAGGCCAGAGGTATCAGGTTTCCTAGAGCTGGAGTTACAGGTAGCTGTGAGCTACCTAATGTAGGTGCTGGAAATGGGATTTAGGTCCTACAAGAATAGTAAGTGCTCTTAGCCTGTCAGTGGGTTTTTTTTTGTTGTTGTTGTTGTTGTTTGTTTGGTTTTTGTTTGGTTTGGTTTGGTTTTCTGAGACAGGATTTCTCTGTGTAGCCTTGGCTGTCGTGGGCTCACTTTGTAGACCAGGCTGGCAACAAGCCATTCAGTGTTTTAATAGAATTGAAACTTTTATGGTTTATAACATTATATCTTAGTACGCTCTCTTTCTTCTTTGTGATGCCTAAAGACATTGTCTATATTTTCTTCTAAAATATTTCTTAACTTTTCAAATTAAATTGATTTGTTTTATAGATGCGTCTATATGTTTTGTGTGTACATGTTCAGGTCAGAGGACAACTTTCAGGAGTCTGTTCTTCTCCCCACACGGGTCCCGTCCTACTCCCTACCCCCAGCCTCCTTGACAACCCTCTTCTAATAGTTTCAACATTTAAGTCCATGATACGTCTGGAACACACACATATATCCTCTCCCTCTCTCTCTCTCTCTCTTCAGTGCTTTTGTTGGTGGGACACCTTTAGTTTAGTGGTTTTTAACTGGCTGTAAATCTAAATCATTTATGACTTCAGTTGTGCTTAGAGCGTATTACATACACTGCATCCCCCTCATACTGAGCAAAGCCGTCCTTTCTGGGAACGAGTTTTGACCACATTTAAAACCTTTCCAAGGGCTGGAGAGATGGCTCAGTGGCTAAGAGCACTAACTGCTCTTCCAAAGGCCCCGGGTTCAATTCCCAGCACCCACATTGCAGCTCAAAACTGTCTATAAATCCAAAATCTGACACCCTCACACAGACATACATGCAGGCAAAACACCAATGCATATAAAATAAAAGTAAATAAGTTATTTTTTTAAAAAAAAACGTTCCAAGATTTTGGTTGGGGGCAGGGTTCAAATTTTAGACATAAAATTTGTCGTGAATGTTCCTTGCTTCTCAGAAACACATACTGAAGTGCATCTGGGATTTGCCTCACAGTACCACAGGGTAGAGAGCAGTGGAGGAACAGATGGTATCAGGTTGGCACTGAATTAATAGTTGTGGAACCTCAGTGATGGGTTCATTTTTGTCACTGTTTTGTTTTTGTTACTTAGAAAATACTTTTAATTTCTGTAACCAACCCCCCTAGATAAGGTCTTATTTAATACTGTGGGTTAGTTATCCTCGCACAACTGGGAAAAATGGTTAACATTTATACACCAATATTGCTATTAATTTCTGTATTATTTTGGTTTTTGAGATGGGAGTCTTGCTGTGTTGTCCAGGTTGACCTCAAACTTGCAGCTCAGGTGATGCCCCTCCCATTCTCCACCTGCTAAGGGCTAGGATTACAAGGTATGCAGTTTCAGGCCTGCCATTCCCCATCACCCTCCGAGATTACTCACTTAACACCTTATATGTTTCTTAGACCATCTGTGAATATCATACAGCTATAGGGAATAAATCACTACAAGTAGATTTGTTGGCACATGCGCTTGAGAGGCAGAGGCAGGTAGATCTGAGCCCTAGGTCAGCCTCGTCTACAGATCAAGTTCCAGGACACTCAGGCCTACACAGAACCCTGTCTCAAAATAAGAGATGATGATTGTAAGCTGCCAAATACTGGCGCTGGGAGCAAAGCTGGGGTCCTCTGGAGGAACAGCAAGCATCTTTTCCTCTACACATACATCTTCCTTGGGAGGTTTGTTTGGTACTGCTCCTTTATGACAGGGATACAAAATAACATTTTCTAGTGTCAAGGGAAACTTGCTGCATGCCACCATAGCACTCAACCACCCAATAGAGAAATGTGAGGGAAAACAAAAAACAAAAGAAAAACAGAAGACAAAGGATTAAATATGTGTACCAGGGTTTCTGGCCTACCTAGTTGAGTGGTGGAAAGCAAAAATTAAATCCAGGTTAATTCTCATATAGTACCCCCATTTAAAAAAATATTTATATGTAAATTTGTATCCGCCCCCTCTGGTTGTATGTTTGTGTGGAGGTGTCAGATCCCCTGGAGCTGGACTTACAGGCAGTTGTGAGCTGCCATGTGGGTCGTGGAATTGAACCTGGGTTCTCTGAAAGAACAACCAGTGCCCTTAACAGCTAAGCCACCTCTCCAGCATCACACCCCTACTTTTTAATTTTTTTCCTTAGAAGTGGAGGGTTGGTTGACAAGGTCTCACTATGAAACTTTGGCTTGTCTGAAATTCACTATATAGACAGCGTGGCCTTGAACTCAATAGACATCCTTCTGTCTCTGCCTCCCAAGTGCCAGAATTAAAGACATGGGCCACCAGGCTAGCACCTACAGTCTTTATTTATTTATTCTTAAACTTTTCCTTGTTTGTTTATTGCTTTTGAGATGGTCTCACTAATATAGCCTTGACTGGCCTGTGTCTTCTTGGCTCAGCCTCTGTCTCCTGTGGTATTAAAGGCGTGCACCACCATGCCTGGCCAGTGAAACGTGCTGTGTATTTCAGGTGGAGTAATACTTGGCAATGGAGTTGCATGCTGATGAGGAGTTGGGCTTTGAGAGGGTAACTGTCTACATGAGTACACACCTAGGATCTATGGAGTTTCCAGGAGGAGGCCATATATATCCTCTATGGCCTATAGTGGTCATGCTGAGCTGCCAGCCTTTCTCCATGGAAAGTCTCCAGATCCTGTTAGGGTTCTGTCAGCTTCTGCTATCAGAGGTTTTTTACTATGGGGAGCTTTAAGTAATCTCTTGACCATCAGAGGGTCTCTAGGAATGACCCATCCATAACTAATATACTAATGACAAATACTACAGTATGCAGGATGCTGTAGGTGCACAGTCAGTTTTAGTCTCCAAACAGTCCTGCTTGGGAAATGTGAAGTTCTTTTGAGGGGTGTGTTTTTTTCTTGTTGTACTGAGAGTGGATCCTAGGACCTTATACATGGCAGGGTAAGCCGACTACCCCTAAAGGTGTATTCTTTGTTCTCATTGTCTGTACGAGAACATGGGAAGTCAGCCAAGTTAAATAATGGTTAAAAGGTCTAATACTAATAAAGGTCTAATAATACAAAACAAGTTATAAGATCTAATACTAATAAACACTAATAAAACTCAGTTCAGACCATCACTTACTCTTCTTTTTTTAAAGATTTATTTATTTATTTAATGTATATGACTGCTTTATACCTGGAGGCTAAAAGAAGACACCAAATCTCTTTATAGATGGTTGTGAGCCACCACCTGGTTGCTGGGAATTGAACTCTGGTCCTCTGGAAGAACATGTGGTGTTCTTAACCTGAGCCATCTTTCCAGCCCTCTTTTTTGGTTTTTCAGGACAGGATTTCTCTGTGTAGCTTTGCCTGTCCTGGACTACATAGACCAGGCTGGCCTTGAACTCACAGCCATCTGCCTGCCTTTGTGTCCCTGAGTGCTGGGATGAAAGGCTACCTACGATGCCTGGCTTCTTTATTTTTTCAATTAAATGTATTTGTTTTACATGTATAAGCCTTCTGTCTGCATGTATGTCTGTGCACCATGTGTTTCTGAAGTGCCCACAGAGCCAGAGAGGATGCAGACCTCTTGGGACTGGACTTACAGATGGCTGTGAGCCACCATTGAGTGCTGGGAATTGAACCTAGGTCCTCTTAACCACTGAGCTTCCCATCATCCACCCTTTCTCTATCACAGAGGTCCCAGGCTTCCGTCAGCTCTCCTTCTACCCCATGCGCTTTTTCTTACTGTTTGATGTTCTTTCCAAGGCGTCTGGCTTTTGTTCCACCCTTGGGCCCCCATGAGGTGGAAGGAGAGAATCAGCTCCATGAGATTGTTCTCTGACCCTTGCCATGCTCGCCACACACATGGCGAGGGGTGATTTTTTTTTTCAATGTTAAAAATTTTTTGCACATTTTTAAAAATTTGTTTTATTTATGTGTGTGCCCTTGGCTGTACGTCTGTGCACCATGTAGATGCAGGAACTATGGAGGTCAGAAGAGGCATGGCTCCCTGGAACTGGAGTTACAGGCAGTTAGAAGCCACCACGTGGGTGCTGGGAAACAAACCAGGCCTTCCATAAGAGAAGCAAATGCTCTTAACCACCACAGGGCCATCTTTCCATCCCCTCCCCCAACTTTGAAATTAAAATAGAGTGACATCATTTCACTCCTCCCTCTCCTTCCACCAAACCCTTCTGTAGTCCCCTTTCACTCCTTTGCAAATTCATAGCCTCTTTTTCTTTTTCTTTTTTTTGGGGGGGGTAGGTTCGAGACAGGGTTTCTCTGTGTGGCCTTGACTATCCTGGGCTCCCCTTGTAGACCCCAGTGGCCTCGAACTCACAGCGATCTGCCGGCCTCTGCCTCCCGAGTGCTGGGATTAAAGGCGTGCACCACCACGGCCTGGCTGGCCTCTTTTTCTTTAATTATTGTTGCACAGGCTGGAGAGATGGCTCAGCGGTTAAGAGCACTGGCTGCTCTTCCAGAGGTCCTGAGTTCAATTCCCATCAACCACATGGTGGCTCACAACCATCTATAATGAGTTCTGGTGTACATGCAGGCAAAACACTGTGTATATATGATAAGTAAATGAATCCTTTAAAAATTATTGTTGCACAAATATATGTAAAATATGCATAACAATCTAAGTACAATCTGCAGAGTCTGTTTAGTGTTGATTGTATGTGTATGGCCTCAGGGATGACCACTTAGTACCGGATAACCAAGTAAGGACCACTTCCCTGAAAAAGACTACAATTTCCCGTCCCTCAACAATGGATTCCCATGGTTCTTTTTCTAGGGTTGGATTTCCCCCTTTCGTGTTAGCATGTCCATAGGTGTTGCCATTGGTCAGACCTTATTTAGGCAGCCCTGTTGTTGCCCTGTCATTCTAGGACACACTCTCGAGGCAGACTTCTTGGTCCTCTGACTCGTAAAATCTCTTTCTTTCTTTCTCTCTTTTTTTTTTTTTTTTTTTTTAAGAAAAGGTCTTTTTCTTTGTTTTTAGAAAGGTTTTTTTCTTTCTTTTTTCTTTTTAAGATTTATTTATTTATTACATATACAGTGTTTTGCTTGCTTGCATGCATGCACACCAGAAGTGGGCACCAGATCTCATTATAAATGGTTGTGAACCACCATGTGGTTGCTGGGAATTGAACTCAGGGCCTTTGGAAGAGCAGAAAATGCTCTTAACCTCTGAGTCATCTCTCCAGCCTTAAAATCTTAACACAGTCCCCTCCACAGTGCTCCCTAAGGCTTAGGTGTGGGGTGGGTGCTGCAGATTTATCCACTGAGGCCATGCATCTTTAGTGATCAGTTGTTCTCCACATTTAGACAACTGTGGCGTTCTGTGAGGAGAGTGAGGTTCACAGCTGTAGGTGTAACGGTGTTTAGAGTGTAGTTAGGAATTGTACTGATTTTGTAAAGTGGTGGTAGAGGTAGAGGGCTCTTCTCTAAGATTCATGAGTTTGTTGGCTCCAGATAAAACCTTTTTTTCTTTTCTTTCTTTCTTTTTTTTTAACATAAAACCTCAGTCCCTTTTTTATTTTTTTATTTTTATTATTATTATTATTTTTTTTACATTCTACCATTCCCTTGAGGGGAGCAAAATTCCCAGAGAAGGGTCATAGGGCTTTGGAACCAGAGTGAGAGCTCTGAGCTCATCGGTCCATCTACCGATGTAAGTACGTAAGGAACGCCCACCTAACTGAAATGGCTCTAGCCGGGGAGTGCCACACTTGAACAAGAGAAAACCCATGTCTCCTGACCAGGTCCTTTCCACAGCCAAGCTTTGTCAGCTTTTCTCTTTTTCTTTCTTTTCTTCTCTTTCTTTCTTTCTCTCTCTCTCTCTCTCTCTCTCTCTCTCTTTCTCTCTCTTTCTTTCTCTTTCTTTCTTTCCACTCTTACACAGTCCAGGCTGGTCTCTAATTAGCTTTAGCTTCTGGTCTCCTGCCTCCACCTCCCAGTGCTGGGGTTACAGGTGTACCTAGCCACTCCTGGCCAGAACCTTTACACTGTTAGGGGGTTGGTTGGTTGTTTCTCTCTCTCTCCCTCTCCCCACCCCTGCGTGTGTGTGTGTGTGTGTGTGTGTGTGTGTGTGTGTGTGTGTGTGTGTGTGTGTTCGTGTGTTCGTGTGTTCTCTTAATAAGGATAATATATTAGAAAAAGAAGAAAGCTTTAGTGGAGACCTTGGTAGAAGGGGGATTCTAATCTCTGAAATCTATAGAAGTCCCCAAAGCCAGGCCATACTTTGGAGGCCATCTTGCCCTTCTCTCCACAGGCCTTCAGACAGCTCAGGCTTCCCTGAACCAGCTGCATATAGACAGCTATAACGGAAAGCCCTGGTATTTTCTTTCATGCAACCAAGCATGGAGATGTAGGTCAGGCACTGCTGGCCTGGCAGTTACAGCAGCTCTGACTTTGCTCCTGCACCTGCAGCCATGTTCTCAGAGAGCCATGGGGCAGGGAAGGGATGCCCCTCTCTAAACAGGGATAGGATTATCAGGGCTTGTGGGTGGAGCTGGCTGGATTAAACAGAGGGTCGGAAAAGACCATCTGGAATGTGGGACTGAGAAGATGGCTCTGCCCAGGCGTGTCTGTGGCTTCTGTTCAGCTTATTGTCATCATCACTGATGGAGGAGACTGGGGAGGTCCCATCCTCCTGCTGAGCTCAGCTGGGTCCCCAGACCTGCACCTGAACCCTCTGCCTGTCTGGTGTTTACAGAGCTAAAGCTGCCGCCCTTTGGGACCCAGCCTGTTTTCATTTCTGCTCTCAGCTGTCTGATCTCCATGGACCTCACCTACACGTTTGTGCGTGCCCGTCCCCCACAAAGCTGCCCCACTAGGCCCCTCAAGCCTTTCTGGCCTTTGTTCTCTATATAACCGCCAGCTCTGTGCCTGGCACAAGGAGGGTTCTTCTGGCCTGAAGCAGGCTCCGCTGCCCTGCCTAGCCACACCTTCTCTGAGACTCTCCTTCTTACATTCTGGGGACAGAGGTTGGCCCCAAGGCTGACTTGTGTTTTGGTTTTGTTCTGTTTTGTTTTTAAACAGGGTCTCTCAGTGTAGTCCTTGATGTAAACTAGCTAGCCTTGAACTCAGAGATCTACTTACTTCTCTGCCTCTCAGGTGCCAGGATTAAAGGTGTGCATCACCACACCTAGCACCTCTAGTTGTCTTAAATAAAGCCCATGCATACATAATCTTGGTCCAGCATCTTTCCAGTGGAGCTGTGTTAGGCCTAGACAGAGGATGCTCAGGGCTCAGGCACGGTGGACTTTTGCCCACTGCTTTGCCTCAGCTCATCAGTGCTCAACCCCTGATACAATACAGATTGGTTTGTTTGTTTTTATTTTTGTTTCTGTTATTTTTGTTTTTTGTTTCTTTGTTTTTTTGAGATAGGGTTTCTCTGTGTAGCCTTGGCTGTCCTGGACTTTGTAGACCAGGCCCACCTCAAACTCAAAGCAGTCCACCTGCCTTTGCCTCCTGAATGCTGGGATTAAAGACGTGTGCCCCCATGCCCAGCATACAATACAGATTGGATAAATGAAGGCCCAGGGATAAACAGGGCAGCTTGTCTGGACCTTCCTGCAACTAACTCCAGGCAGCCTGGCTTACAAAGAGGGCCTCTACAGATGGGTGGTGGGTAGAGCAGAACACAGTCAACATGTCCTTCCATTATGATCTCTTGAGATGCCCAGGGAACCAGAGAGCATATTGCATTTCTGTCTCAAAGTCACCTCCAACTTCCAAGCCTAAGAGCAATGAGTGTGGTAAAGGGCAGCAAAAGGAAGAACTCTCAGCCTGTAGTGGTACCTGCTTGTACTCTGAACACTTAAGGCCAAGGGAATAGGATCATTGGAGTTCAAGGTCAGCTTACAAAATGAATTCAACAACACCAGCAGGGATATATAGTAAGACTTTTCAGGGAGGGATACTAGCTGTTATAAATAAAGCTAAAACTAACAGACTCTGTGAAAAGTGCCCCTCATCTTTAGCTGGAGTCAAAGCATGTACTGGGCACATACTAAGGCCTGTTTAATTCTGCTGTTGTGCCTGTGGAGTAGGTGCAGCTGTTCACTTGTACTAGAACACCAGGCTCAGCAGAGTGGAAAGTCTTTGCCCCAGAAGTCAGGCTTTGACTTACGTCTGGTGGTCTCTGGGGATATCCCTGGATTTCAGTGTCCATCTTTTGAGACAAATTGACCTACCCAGGGGCCATACATCATGACACTAAGATTTCTGAGGAATCCATATGCCTCAGCGGATAGTTAGCTACGCACTCCTATCAGTCCCTTGAACAGCACACCTCTGGGTGGCCCTTCCCTGAGTGTCTGCAGCCCCAGGTCTTTGGTAGGCGTCCTGTAGCTCTGCACAGTGGGGCCTGAAGAACCTGGCTGGCGGTGCATGGAGCCTGTGAGGACCTCTAAGGTTCCGGTTAATTGAGGAGTGGGGTACAGTCATATGTAGCAGAGAGCGGTTTAGAGATTTGTACCCATTGCATAATCCTCCAGAGTGGTTGCCTTCAGCCTGTGGAATTCCAGGCATTTCTGATCAGATAAAGGTAGCTGAAAATACCCCGGACTTGTCCGGACTAGCTGGAGGCAGTGCTGGGGTGAAGAGGTGAAGGCTGCAGTGCTTGAGCAATGTCTGACCACTTGGGAGCTTGCCCTGGCTCATAGATGTGCCACTGTCCTCTTCCCCTGCAGTCCTCAGCATGGGAGCAAAGCCACTGGGCTGTGAGGTAGGGGAGGGACAGACCCCTGTGCAGCAGCACATCCCCCAGAATGTTGGTTCTCATCTTCAAACACAGGACACTTGGCCTTTTGGATGCCCCTGAAAGGACCCAATTACTGCTTAGTTGCCCAAATGAGTTACTTTCTAACCCTTCCCAGTAGCCCATGCAGAGTCCCTGTGGTGTAATCGCTTTCACTTTATTTGTTTGTTTGAGGTTTATTTTTTTATGTTATGAGTGCTTCAACTGCATGTATGTCTGTGCACTACGCGTGTGTTTGGTGCCCTTGGGTGTCAGAGGAGGACACTAGAGTTGGATTCTCTGGAACTGGAGTTACGGATTGCTGTTAGCCACCATGTGGTTGCTGGGAACTGAGTCCGAATTTTCTGCAGGGACAAGTGCTTTTAACTGCTGAGCCACATCTTCAGCCCCTCCTTCACTTTATAGGTAGGGAAACACCAGCCCGGGGAGTGGATTTACCTCAAGCAAACTAGCAGTGGAGCTAGGAAGAAAAACTCACTCTGCCAGTGTTCTTCCACAGCAGCCAGGACTGAGCCCCAGGCCAGGGATGACCTGGGAAGGAGGCAGGAGAGGCTGCTGTGGACCCCACCCGGTTGTCCCAGCACAGTGCAGAGATGCCATTTTTTAAAATTCATATGTTTAGGTGGTGGGGCACAGGTACTATAGCACATGCATGGGAGTTGGTTCTTTCCTTCCACCATGTAGGTTCTGGGGATTGAACTCAGGTTGTTAGACATGGACAGCAGGCACCTTTACCTGCCGAGCATTCTCACTGCCCCACAGAAGATGGCTGTTGGTGTGTTTGCCTGTGTGCTTGCTTGTTTGTTTTGAGACAGGGTTGAAACTCACGCTGTAGACCTGGCTGGTCTCCAGCTCAAGGATCTGCCTCTGCCTCCCAAGTGCTGGGACTAGAGGCGTGTGCTCACGGAAGATGTCTTTTCTACCACTTTCCCACAACTTTCCCATCCTTCTGCATGAACCTCTGAGGACTTGGTGTCTGGAGAGTGCCAGCTTCCTGCCTAGTTGCTTGATATTGCGAGGCCTTCTTTGTACTGTTGCCAAGAAAGATGGGAGTGAAGAGGGAGACAACTGGCCTTTATTCTCGTCAGCGCCTTCTCTGGACCTAGCACCAGCCTAGGCCCAGAAACCAGAACTTAATGGACAAATGGAAAAGTAAGCAGATGGCTTCCTTGAAGATGTGCTCCATGAGCCTAAGAGTAGGAGAAGGCTGGGCCAGGAGACTAGTATGCCAGAGAACCTAAGGGAGAACAGTATGGCGTGTAAGCAGCCCGGCCCTACACACACAAACACACGCACACCCTCACACGCTCGCTCGCTCTCCCTCCCTCCCTCCCTCCCAGCCCATGGGAAGACCCAGACTCAAATTGTGCCTTGGCTCATAGTGAGCACAGTAGTTGTACCTAACAGTTCCTCAGAGCTACTATGTATCAATTCACGTGTGTTATGCTGAATCCTCATAGTAATCTGAATTGAGGTAAATTTTTATCCCTTTTCATAGATGAGATGTTCAAAACTAAACATCTTACTCTACATGCCAGACTTGCTGGCCACCTGCGTGCTCTTTGCTCTGACAGCCCAGCTTGTTCTTATCCGGGAAGCACCTCCAGTTCACAGGGGACGAAACAAGCAGCTGGGAAAGTGGCCCCGGCCAGGAGAGGCTGCAAAGCTGCTTCTGCCCACAGGTGCCTTCCTTGGCAGCTGGAACAGCAAAGATGAGAGCAGATCCAAGGCCAGCCTTAGGTAGTAGGAGTGCATGCTCCCCCAAAGAGTGGCTGTTCAGTGCAGCTGCTCAATGTAAAGTGTTCTACACAGAGAGGAGAAACTGCTATGGGATGACTGTAACTTCCTACTGTGTAGACCATGTACATGGGACAAACTGTGACCATGACAGTCCATCCTTGACCCCATCAGAGAGTTGGTGGTGTTGGGATCGCATGCAAAGGATACAAATGTTAGGATGTCGTTCTTAGGCTGGAGTGATGACTCAGCAGCTCACTGCTCCTGCAGAGGCCAGCCGTCCGTTCTTGGCAGTTCATGGCCACCTGTAACTCCAGATCCAGGGGATTCAACGCCTTTTTCTTTCCTTAGCAGGCATGTGCATGTGCACATGCGTATATAAGGGCACACACCCACACTGGGAGCTCAGAGGACTGTTAGCATCTACTTGAGAGCGGGTGGGAAGTCACTGTGCTGAGATGGCTGAGATGAGAAAAAAGGCCTCACAGAGCAGTGACTTGCTGGGCTCTGAAACTAGGCTGCTAGGATCCAGCTTCACCTCAGATGTGTGATATGACCCTGGGGACACCGTGCTTCTTTACTCCTCTGTCATTGTCTGTAACATACATCCTTGTCCGTGACAGAAAGAGTAAGAACAGCGCTTGCTCTTGAGGATTTTGTTTGGTTTTGTTGTTGAGAGTGTCAGGCAGCCCTGACTGGCCCGAAGCTCACTGTGCAGACCATGCAGTCCTCAAACTCCTGGCAGAACTGACTCAGCCTCCACTGAGTTCTGGGATCGCAACGTGCCCTACACTCCTCGTGGCTGTTGTGAGGGCTGGGTGATTTCTTATACTCAAGGCACTGGCCTAATGAATACTGGTTGTCATGTCACCGCCCTCTGGGAGCAGGTGGTTGCAAACTCCAGTGCACAGAGAGTGCCTGTGATGCTCTCCTGGCGCCCAGCTGAGTGGCCTGTTTCAAAGCTGGGCAATTGGAAGGCCTCTCTTGCTCTGCCGGATACTTCTCGATTCCCCAGCGAGGTGTTATCTCCTCCCTGCACAGCCGCTTCCTGTTCTGAGAAATGAGCACATCTGTCAGGCTCCTCTTCTTAGAACTAAATGGTGGGGGAAGGGGAAGGAAAGAAGAGGCTGACAGATGACCAACAGAGTTAGAGGAAGATGTGAAAATGTCCCCAAAGATTTCCTGAAGCTCACGTGGCCTAGACCCTCAGCCAAGCAGCCCTCAGAAGATCGCCTTGCTTCACTGAGCAGTGGCCTCCCCTGATCTCCACACCGCCCAGCACAGCAGTGGCAGCTGCCTGTCGTGCCCAGAGCCAAGCCTGTTCCTCAGGGTAGCAGAGAACATGTTCCTCTCACGTCACGCAGGTCAAAAGCTCCCCAGGAATGCCAGGGGAAGTGGAGCCACAAGCCTCACTCCTTCCCAGTGCTGCCTACACTCCTGCCAAGAGAGAGATAAGGCCTCTGTGTGCCTCCTCCCCACCCCCACCCTCCTGACAAGGCCCTGCTTGTTTACTCAGCTGGCACTTATCAGCTTCTCCCTGGGAGAAACTGAGGCTAGGAGCAGAAGGTGATTCTGCAAGTGACTCAGCCTATCCATACAGGGCTGTGCCAAGGCCAGGGAAAGGCACACTGCCACCATTTCTGGCACAGTGTCACTTCTAGGAGCCCCTTCCTCTTCTCCACCCACATCTTTCCTGAAATAACCGAACAGGAAGGAAGCAGTGGGCACAGGCCTGGTGGCTTTCCAGAGTCCCCCAGGAGGAAGGAAGCACCGTCTGGCACCGGAGCTTGCTTGTTCCTCACTGAAGCCAAGATGGAAGGCTTTCACTTTCCCTGGTCTTCGGCACATCCTTTCCCTGGGGCACCTCTCAGCTGCCTGGGTGGGACTCAGTCATTTGCCTGATAGCTTTAGACCATCTTACTCTTGTTTGAAGGACCGTAGCCTGGCCCTAGCCTAGAATTGGGTTTAAACTGCCTTACCCTCTTTGGAAAGGTCTCTCTCCTTTTTTTTTTTTTTTTTAAGATAATTAATTTTATTTTATGTGCGTTGGTGTAAGGGTGTCATATCCCTTGGAACTGAAATTACAGACAGTTGTGAGCTGCTGTGGGTGCTGGAAATTGAACCCGGGTCCTTTGGCAGAGCAAATAGTGCTCTTAACCACTGCATCATCTCTCCAGCCCCTGGCAAGATCTCTTAATGGCTCTGAGCCATGGTTTACTTGAACTTAGAATGCAGATCTCTTTCCTTCACAGGGGTACATGAGCATGGCCTATTATCAGGGCAGAAGAAGGTCTGTTCTTTGGAAAGTGAGCAAGAAGAGCTCAGCCTAACTGTAGCTACAAATCTGTAGCCCCAGTAGGCAACAGTGGTACCCAGTGACAGTATGTGGGGACAGCTGATGAGCTGACCTATAGAAAGGGCAAGTCAGAGCACCTCGCAAGGTGGCTCTGAGGAAAAGTGCCGTGTGCTTCCACTACAGGGGCAGATGAGGTTAGGTTTCCTTGGGTTAGATAATAGCAGACGCTGGTGGCAAGATGGGAAATCAGAATAAATAAGAATGACAAGTCCATCACCCCTTACGGAAGAATCTTGAGTGACCTAGAGCCTCCACATTAACATTTGCCAAGGTTATTAAGAGCATTAAACACAAGTATTCATTCATTCATCTGCGGTAAAGTCCCCTGTAGCACCTACTACATTCCAAATGTTCTGCCAGGCCCTAGAGATAACAGGGGAGAAGCAGGCTGGGGAGATGGGACAAAGAATCATCTGTCACATGAATGGGAGTGTGGATGGACTGGGGACTACGGCCAGCAGAGGGAAAGTGCTTTAGCTCAGACTGGCACAAACCCAAAAAAGGGCCAGAACTCACCAGCACAGGTCTATAACCGCAGCTATTTGGAAGGCTGGGGCAGGAATATCTCTAGCTCCTGGCTAGCCCGTGCTGCCTGTAAAATCCAAGGCCAACCTGGGCAATATAGTGAGACCCCCATATCGTAAAGAGAAAGTAAAGAAGAGGCCATACAGGTCAGTGGGAAGGCACTGAGCATATGCAAGGCTCTGGGTTCAGTGCTCAGTGTGTGGTCTCTGTCAGTGGATGGTTTTATTCTCACTGTTTAACAGATGAGGCCACTAGAGACCAGAGAGACGGAATGCTTACTCATAGTCACACTTGGGAAGGAAGCATGGATAGAGGTGAGTGAGAAGAAAGGGAAGACAGCCCATTCAGCCTCTGGTGAGCCCCTTCCTCCAGACACCATGTCACCGTGACGTCTTCGGTGTTGACGTGAGTTGTAGTGAGAATTTGACTCATTCAGTTAGCTGCCTCTGGGCAGAGATCTGTCTAAAGTCCATCTACACCTGATTTAGGTGAGCTAGGTTTCAAGGTCTGGCTTAGGCTTGGTCCTGCTTGGACTGACCCCCAAGACTGTTAGGGGAGACCAGCATAGAGATAGGGACTTCCTTCTTCTCCATCCTGCCAGGGGTCTTTGTACCTTTAGAACCTATGGTGGTCCGTGATTTTCACCCCCTTGGTCCTAGGCATAGGATCCAAGACATCGGGGCTGGAGAGATGGCTCAGTGGTTAAAGGCACACTTAACCACTATCCCAGAGAACCCGGGTTCAAATCCTAGCACAACTGTCTGTAACTCCAAGATCTGACAATCTCATATAAACATACATGCAAGCAAAACATCAGTGCACATAAAAGAAAGGTAAATTTAAAAAAAATCCAAGACATCAAGTATGGCAGGCAAGAGTTCTGTCACCGAGCACCATCCACAGCCCTGGGAGCATACTCTTTTGTACCTAAGCCTTCTATGGCTGCCCTGGCTCATCATTGAGGCTTCCTCTACATAACCCTGAGGCTTTGCTCTACCCACACCATGTACTCTCAAGTCTTGTCTTCAAAGCCCTGACATTTACCAAGTTATCTTATTATTTTTGTAATACTTGCTCTTCTTCTTGCTTTTTTATATTATGTGTATAGGTTTTTGCTTGAATGTATGTTTGTGCACCACATGCACGTAGTACCAACAGAGGCCAGAAGAGAGCATCAGATCCCTGGAACTAGAGTTACCTTAGATACATGGTTGTGAGCTACCACGCAGCTAACTGCTAGCAGTCAAACCCGTGTCCCCTGGAAGAACAGCCAGTGCTTTTAACCACTGAGCCATCTCTCCAGCCCTACCCCATCCCACTCCCTTTTCTTTCAAACCTTCCCTCTAGGATCTCTTTAGACATTTTTGTGCTAAGTCCCTTCCCATGAAATTGGAATACCATAGTGAAAACACGTTTTATGCCCTATATACAGCCACAAACAATCGGAATATCTAAGAAGTGTTCACAGTGCCCTTTTGGAGGTAATGTCTTATATTTTTGGTTGTGAGCCTAGCCTGTAATGGCTGAGCCATCTCTCCAGCCCTTGGAGGTAATCTCAATGCTGCTAAGAAAGTATTTGAAGAGCTGGGTGTGGTGGTGCACGCCTGTGATCCCGGCACTTGGGAGGCAGAGGCAGGTGGATCCCTGTGAGTTCAAGGCCAGCCTGGTCTACAAACTGAGTCCAGGACAGTCAAGGCTACACAGAGAAACCTTGTCTCAAAAACAAACAAACAAAATGAATGTACTAGAACATAAAACATCTCCCGGAAACCCTGTTCACTGCCTAGCTTCAGGGCTGGACTTGAAACATGGTAGGGGATTTGTGAACATTAGTGATGTAACTGAATGTGCAGAGAACACAAGACATGATCATTTCAGAGTTATGGGGAGGTGAGCAGGGAGGAGGGGGCACCACAGTGGGGTCTCGTGGGCTGAGTTAGGAAGAAAGGTGTGAGAAGAAATGAAGGCTATGGAACTCGGGGCCCTTGGAGTGTGTGCAAGTGATGTTGGAGGGAAACACCTGTAAAGGGCCGCAGACCGGGCTTCTCCTGGAGTGAGTTAGGAAACTGGAGTCTTAGTCTAGGACCTGCTGCAGACCTGCTGTGGGCTGACCCTCTGCTTGTTCTGCTTGCATGGGAGTCCGTAACTGTTGTGTCCTCAGCTACCGTAAAACTCTCACGTGCTCCTCCAAGGCAGCCGTCCACTCCTAAGGGAGACTTGTCTCACTTAACTAGGACCCAGCCAGAGTCCTAGAGGCCTTCTCGCCGGGATTTTCTGGGAACACCCATGACTTCAGTCCCCTGCCTACTGTGTAGTAAAATCAGTGGGAGCCCTGAGGAGCAGTGGGGGCTTATCTCTGCTTTTCCAGACCTGGGAGCTCAGCAGTCCTGTTTATTTACCCAGAGCAGTCGCCCGCTGAGAAAATGGCTGTTTGTTTCCAAGTGTGTGTGTGTGAACCTGGGCTAAATATACCCACACCACAGCCTCTCCTGCCCCCGCCCCTGGAACAGCACGCCCTATTCTGCTCAACTCTCTGCAAAAGCCACTGCCAGGACCCACGCCCTTGAAAGCCCTGCTCCCCCAAGGAGAAGGAAGGAGCCCTGAGCAAGCTCACCCTGGCCAAGAATGCAGAGTAGGAACAGAGGCAGGAGTGGTCAGTGCCTTGTTCTCTGTGCCCCTCCACCCTGGAATGACTGTTCCTGGACAGTGAGCGCTTTGTGCCTTCATGGGGACAGGGCCTGTTTACTTCAGCCCAGCCCCAGAGCTGAACATTTCCTGTGGCTGTCAGCCCTCCTCTTCAGGAAAGTTCCGGTGCGGGAGCCAGGCTGTCTGTTTTGGCTGCCACTTGAGCATCCTTGATTCCTTGTGGCCCTGAGATAACCAGCACTTGTAGCTGTGGCCTCTTTTCTCCTGTCCCTCTCCCAGCCCAGGGTTCTAGTCCCACGTCTTCCCGTTGCTTTACCTGGGCCACCCATAGATCTGAGGACAACCTTGAACCTGTCATCTTGCCTCCATCTCTCTCATGCTGGGGTTAAAGGCGTGTACCACCATACCAGTTATGTGCAAGGGACCAGGGACTCAAGGCTTCATCCATGCTAGGCAGGCACCCTACCAACTGTGCTACATCCTCTGTCTTCATTAAGAGTTCTCTTCTCACACAGAGGCTAGCCAAGATGGGTGAGACAGGGATGGCGCTCAGCTCTCCACCACCATTCCTTTGCCCCAAAACCCTATGGCATTGCAACAGGACGGTTCTACATGCCCAGCAGATGAAAACTGGAGCAGCAGTCACTCTGAGTTGCTAAAGATGAACCTCAGGGGCTCATCCATGCCACATGTTCTGTAAGACGCAGCAGCCCTGCCCCCCTCCCCGCAGTCGGCCCTGCTATCTGTTAGTTAATGTGTTCCACTCCTTGAGCTTCAGGCATCTTACCTCTGCTGGGAAATGAGACTCTGGCCTACCTCTGAGGGCCCAGAGGGAAGATGGAGCAATACCTGGGGCTTAGTAGATGTGCAATGTATTTGCTCTCCTTGTATGCAGTCGTGTTGCTTAACTTCCTAGGGATGAACTCAGAAATAAGTCCTCAGGCCACTTTGTTGTGAATATTGGAGTGTGTACTTAACACACCTAGAGGGTAGCACAAGAGATGATGGTGTAGCACAGAGAGGCAGCAAAACCAGGAAGGGTTGTAGATTACCAGCCTAACTCACCCATCTGTGTATAGTGAGGTTTTTTTTCCCTCCTGACACAGGGTTTCTCTGTGTAGCTTTGGTTGGTCTGGACTCTCTTTGTAGACCAGGCTGGCCTCAATCTCACAGAGATCTGCCTGCCTCTGCCTCCCGGGTGCTGGGATTAAAGACGTGCACCTCCACATCCAGTGTGTGGTGAGGGGTTTGGTTTGGTTTTTCAAAACAGGGTTTCTCTGTGTCTCCCTGGCTGTCATAGACTCACTTTGTAGAGCAGGTTGGCCTCAAACTCAAGAGATCCAGCTGCTTCTGCCTCCCGAGTGCTAGAATTAAAAGCATGTGCCACCACACCCGGCTGAGCTTTTTCTTGTAAGTGTCAGAACACTCAAAAATAACAAAGTTATTACCACTAACAAGTACTACTAAATATGACACAGAACTGTGTGTTCAATGGTCAGTTCTTTTTGAGACAGGGTCTCACCAAGTGAATCAGGCTGGCCTCAAACTCATAGAGATCCACCTGCCTCTGCTTCCTGAGTACTGGAATTAAAGCCGTGCCTCATAGCTATGCATCACTGTTATCTGACTGGTAGCCCTGTAGGCTTGTTTTCACCAACATCACACACACATAAGGAACACATCTCATTGGAAGAGCTAAAACTAGCCAGGCGTGGTGGCACATGCCTTTAATCCTAGCACTCGGGAGGCAGATCACCATGAGTTCGAGGCCAGCCTCATCTACAAAGCGAGTCCAGGATAGCCAAGATAACATAGAGAAGCCTTGTCTTGAAAAACCAAAAGAAAGAGTTATGGCCAGGTGTGGCGGCGCACGCCTTTAATTCCAGCACTTGGGAGGCAGAGGCAGGCGGATCTCTGTGAGTTCTAGGCCAGCCTGGTCTACAAAGTGAGTCTAGGATAGCCAAGGCTACACAGAGAAACCCTGTCTTGAAAAGAAAAAAAGGAAGGAAGAAAGAAAAAAAGAAAGAGCTAAAACTGCTGGGTGTGATGCTGCAGGCCTTTAATCCCAGCACTTGAAAGGCAGAAGCAGGCAGATCTCTGTGAGTTCAAGGCCAGCCTGGTCTACAGAGTAACTTCCAGGACAGCCTTCTACACAGAGAAACACTGTCTCAAAATACAAAAAAAGAAAGAAAGAAAGAAGAACTAAAACCTAACAGGCTCCGTTTTAATGTTGCAGGACTGTGTGCACAGTTGTTTGTTAGCCAATGCATGACAGTTCATGGCACACCAGCTCTGTGCTGGACCCTATTGTAATCACCAAACAGGATCTGAGCTCTTCACTAGACATATCTAGTACAGAAGGCAAATTACAGCAAAGCATAGCCACCTATAACCACAGTGCTCCCAATACTCAGGAGGCTGAGGCAGGAGGAGTGAGAATTCAGGGCCAGTCCCTGTCTCCTGAAAAGGGGTGGATGAAGAGAAGAGTATGCTGAGAAAAAAACTACAACAAGGTGGGGGTGGACAGAAGTGTGGGTGCTCTAGGCAGTGTGGCCAGGAGCACCCACAAAAAGACCATGTAGCCAGTGAGGGAGGCAGAGAGACTCACAGGACTACAGCTGTGGGGAGGGAGGTGAGGACACCTTGGGAATACATAGAGTGTGGAGAGCTGGGGGCGTTGTTGTCAGAAAGGACTTTGCATCTGCCTGCTGCCTCTGGTTCTTTTCTCTATGTGGATGGGGAGCTTTGCCATAAGGGCTCACGGCTCACGGCTGCCTCTCCTACAGCATCGTAAACATTGATCTTTCCCCGTCAATCTGCTCAGAGCTTGTGCCCTGCTGCTGCTATGTACTGGGATGCAGAGACTCCCTGCTAAGTACAGGAAGCTGCTAGAGTGGAGGACAGCACGCAGTGTGCAGTGATATGGTCGGGGTTTCTGAACAGTCCTCTCTACAGAGCATGGCCTAGGGGTGCATGGTGGTGGATATCGTAGATAAGAAATGGACCAGAAGCCGGGCTCAGTGGAGCACACCTGTAATCCCAGCCAGGCAGAGGCAGGCACATCTCTGTGAGTTCGAGGCCAGCCTGGTCTACAAAGCAAGTCCAGGACAGCCAAGGCTACACAGAGAAACTTTTTCTCGAGGTGGGTGGGGGGAGATGGACCAGGCTGCATCCTGAGTGAACACACTGGGATGTAGGGCGCAGAGCCACCTGGAGATGAAAGTCCTATCAAGGGAACCTCCACTTGGCCAATTGGGACCAGATGGAGTTTAACGTAGCCCCATAGAAGCAATAGTCCGGGCTCTAAAGTCAGCATTCAATTCTGTCATTCCATTGACACCAGTAAACACTTATTTCTAGGGGCCAAGCTCTGTTTGGATTCTTGTTCTATCCGTGACCAAGTAGAGTGACCTTAATTGGGTTCCTTGCTTCTCAGCCCCAGCTGCATGAGGAAGAGACAGCCCAGTGCAGCCTGCTGGATGCAAGGCTATCACTTCCATGGGTTGGCTGTGCCATTGAGTCACGTGCCCCCCTGACCTCCTTCTGGGCCCCGACTGACAGCCGTAGGGTGGGGACAGGAATGGTCTTCCCAGTCTGAAAGCCCTAAGACCACTAGCTGAGTCCCAGTGGAATTCCTCACCTCCCTGTGGTCTAGCAATGGACACGTGAGAACCTGACATCCCTGCTGGCCTCCACTCAGCCTCGTGTGATACTGCCCCATCCCACCTCCTGTACTCTGGTTGTCTCCTAGTTCCTGATGGTCTTCTCTCCAAGCTGCTCTTGCTTCTGGAGGCAGAATGCACTGTCTCTGCCCCTGTGTTCTCAGCAGAGTGTTAGGTTAGTCTTCCCCGGCTGGGGTTCAGAGGGCAGCCTTTAACCGTTTCTTTGGCCGTGGTGGGCAATAGTGTTATGGATTTTCCACTAACCATGGCCATTGCAATGGAGGCGCGCTTTTCACTACCCATTCAGTGCAAGAATTCATCGTCTCTATCTTTTCTTCTCCATCCCTACAGGACACTTTTGTGGATCTCTACGGGAACAATGCAGCAGCCGAGAGCCGGAAAGGCCAGGAGCGTTTCAACCGCTGGTTCCTGACGGGCATGACTGTGGCTGGTGTGGTTCTGCTGGGCTCACTCTTCAGTCGGAAGTGACCAGACACTGACCACCCACTCACCTCTCGCCTCTCACCCTCCCCCACCACAACTCTCTTCAGCCACCATTGCTACCAGGAGAACCACTACATGCAACTCACACCCCTCCCCCATCATAGGGTTGGGCCTAGACCGAGTCCCCTGCTGTTAGCTTTCTAGAACCTACCATGCTTCTGTGAGAGCCACCTTCCCCCACATCTCAATTCCCTTGGCCTCAAAATTCACAAGGTTTTCCCTCAAGTCGGCCCCTTGGAGGCTCGCAGGAGTAGGAAGGGGTGTGCTAGAGGAAGGGGGGCCTGCCTCGTTGGTGGGGCCCTTGTAACTCCTGAGCGGCCTAAGAGTGCTTTTCTGACAGGGAGCTGGAGAGCTTTCTAAACCTCTTCCCCAGAAAGAGACTAGATTGCCTTGGTTTTGATGTGTGTGGCCTCAGAATTGATCATTTCCCATCCTGCCGTGTCCCTGGGCCTTCCTCCCACCCCCAGCCCCCCTTTTCCCATTTCCACCCCAAGAGCCATTAAGAGGCCCCTTTTGACTAATTAGAAATTCAGGCTGATGGGATAAAGAGGCAAGGACCAGAACCTCCTCCCAGGCTGTGGCCTGGCCAAAGCCCCTACCCCAGGTCTGAATGTTCTCCTGAGGCCTCTGGCTGAAGGCTAGCCCCACCCAGAAGGAGGGGCTTAGCTGCAGAAAGTCCTTCGTGCTAGAGCTAAAGTGGCTCTTGCAGCTTAGCACCACCCTTCTTTACCCCTCCCCTGGCTCCCATGACCATGACTGAGGGACCAACTGGGCCCAAGATAGGTGCCCCAGAGCTGTTAATGACTTCAGCTGCCTCACTTCCTGCAAGATCAGCCTGTGGCATCTTTGCCTTGGGCCCCAGGGGCCGGGGACTCTGGCTCAGCCCAGAACTGAAGGGGAGCTATACAGAGCAGCTGTGAGAGCCCCAGGGCCTTCCCTACCTCAGGCAGGAAGGGCAGGAAGGAGAGGCTGGTGCACAGGTGAGGAGGACTGCACGGGCTTGTCCTACTCAGTCTTTGTGTCCTGCACCCATCCAGCCTGGGCTGCAGGGCTGCCACGGTCACTGCGGCCTGACCAGGAGCCCTTCAGGCCTCTCTCTCCTCTGCTCCACCCTTGGCCTGTCTCATCCCTGGAGGTCCCAGCTCAGCTCTGGCTGCCCCGGGCTCTCTGCTGTACATATTCGAGACTAGTTTTTATTCCTTGTGAAGATGATATACTATTTTTGTTAAGCGTGTCTGTATTTATGTGTGAGGAGCTGCTGGCTTGCTGTGCGCGTGCACGTGGAGAGCTGGTGCCCAGAGACTGACAGCCTGATGCTCCCTCCCTGCCCTTGCCTGGGGAAGCCCACTGGGGGTCCTGGCTTCTGAGGGGCACCTGGCCCTCCTTTCCCTCACCCTACACTTGTTCCAGCTCTTTGAAATAGTTTGTGTGAAGGTGAAAGTGCAGTTCAGTAATAAACGGTGTCGACTCTGTGAACCACAACCTTGGCTCTGCACTGCGCCGCATGGGTAAGGGAGAGTTGGTGGGCGCCGGCTCTGCTGCCCTGGGCACGGGGTGGTGCCTTACAGTTCCTGCAGCCCCACACTTCTTTCTGCTCTTCACATTTCTTACATTGACGGGAGTAGGCGTAGTACTTGGGCACCGTCAGGAGCTGGCGTCCTAGTGAGCCTGACCGGCACGTGTATGGTCAGTGGACAAGAGTGTCCTGAGCCCTGCTGCAGCCCAGACCTGCCTTTGTGAGACTAGAGGAGAAGGTGTGTGTGGAGGGCGTGCTGGCTGGCCTGGGGCTTCCATGAGAAAGCCACTAGCTGCTGGCAAGGCACGACAGCCCTGAGAGTGGATAAAATGACCAGACTTGAGGTCACATTATTAAGATAGGTCTCAGAGATGGCTCTAGAGAAAAGATGACAATCCTGAGGAGCAGAATTTAGATCACAGCACCATCTCATAAGCTGAGTGGTCCCCAAATAAATGAAATTCCCAGCAGATATGACCCTCTCAACTCTGCTCATGCACAAGCATGTGTACCCTCACATGTGCATATTTATTCAGACATGCACAAAAAAAAATTTTTGGCCATGGTGGCCCACGCCTATAATCCCATCACTCTGGAGGCAGAAGCAGGTGGATATCTGTGAGTTGGAGGCCAGCCTGGTCTACAAAGCGAGTCCAGGACAGCCAGGGCTGTTACACAGACAAACTCTGTCTCAAAAAACCTAGTTTAAAAAATCTTTTTTTGAAAATGACACAGAAGCCAGGCATAGTAGCACACTTTTAATCCCAACACTCAGAAACCAGAAGCAGGTCGAGGCCAGCCTGGTCTACAGAGAAACTCTATCTTGAAAAGGCATAAAGTTGTTTTTGTTTGTTGTTTTTGTTTTCAGATGATCTCACCATGTAGCCCTAGCTGGCCTGGAACTCTGTGTGTAGACCACGCTGACCAAAAAAATCACAGTGACTGATTGATGCCTTGCCTCTGCCTCCTAGGTGCTAAGATTAATTAAAGGTTTTTAAAGCCAGCTATAACTACAGAGTAAAACCTTGTCTCAAAAAAAGAAGGCTTTTTGTTTTGGGGCGGGGCATGATGCTAAAGATTGAGTCAACATTCTATCACTGAGAGATGCTTCCCAGCCATTGATGTAATAGTTATTTCTCGATGTTCTCATATGAACAACTGTCTATAACTATAGTTCCAGAGAATCTGACACTTTCTTCTGGCCTTTAATGGCACCAGGCACACACATGGTGCACATAAATACATTCAAACAAAACACACACATACACACTCCAAGACAGGGTCTCTTGTAGCCCAGAATATCTTCTAAAACAAGAATGACCTCCTACCTTCACCTCCTGAGTGCTCACATTATAGTTATGAGCTCTAAATCTTTCGGTTTTTTGAGACAGGGTTTCTCTGTGTAGCCTTGGCTGTCCTGGCTGGCCTCAAACTCAGGTCGATCCACCTGCCTCTGCCTCCCAGGTGCTGGGATTAAAGGCGTGCGCCACCATGTCCAGCCAAATCTACTTGTCAATGACATTTGAGAAATGGTGAAGCACACATACAAACAGCAAGCCTACGGACCTCTTCTAGTTCCCCAGGCCCCAGAATTTGGAGCATCATCTGCCCAGGATGGCTAGCTACCTGAATGTCTCCTAGGACCTGTGCCTGGAGCGCTGTGCTAGAGCCCTCTTTCCCTCCTCTCTGCTTTGACTGGATGGAAGCCATGAGGGACAGCTCTCTGCATGTGTCTGTTAACACACTCCCATTGAGACAGCTGTATGTCTACAGCATGCCTGCACCACCACACAGAGCTGGGACAAAGAGCCCACGTGCTTGCCTGTTTCTCTGTTTAGCTAAATTATTCATTTCTGGTGATCTGATAATCCAGCCCTGAGCCTGGAACATGCTAGGTCACTAGCTACCCCCTCAACTCTTCCTTGCATGTTTGTGACAGGATCTCACCCTGAAGCCTGGGTTGATCTGAGATTGACTCATCCAGGCTAGCCTCTCACTTGTGGCAGTTCTATCGCAGCTTCGAGCGCTAACTACTTGAACAGGTTTTCAAAGTTAACAAGTCATGCAGGAAACTTCCTAAGAGGGGCCAGAGTGATGGTTCTGTGAGTAAAGATGCTTGCTGCCAAAGCTGGCAACGTGAGTTCAAGCCCCAAGGACTAGCTAGCCACTAGGCCCCTGACTTGTTTGTTTGTTTTTCGAGACAGGGTGGCGCACTCCTGTAATCCCAGCACTTGGGAGGCAGAGGCAGGTGGATCTTTCTGAGTTCAAAGCCAGCTGGTCTATAAAGTGAGCCCAGAACAGCCAAGGCCACAAAGAGAAACCCTGTCTCAAAAAACTAAAAATAAAAAAATAAGAATGTGGGTGTAAAGTAAAAATAGGGTTTTCTGGGGCTGGAGTGATGGCTCAGTGGTTAAGAGCACTGTCTGCTCTTCCAGAGGTCCAGAGTTCAATTCCCAGCAACCACGTGGTGGCTCACAACCATCTATAATGTGATCTAATATACACTGTCTACATAATAAATAAATACATTTTTTTAAAAATAGGGTTTTCTGGAAATACATAGAAAGTAATGTAAACTTGATATAGTGGCCTGTCAATTGCAGGGTTTTTGCACTTCCTACTCAGGAGGAAGTGACCCTGCTCAGGAAGTCGCAAGTCAGGCTCAAGTTGGACTAATGTAAAAGCAAACATCCCAATCCCAAAAGCTGTTAGAGCTGCATTGCAACAAAGAGTATCAAATCCTACAGGGAAGAGGAACAAGATGGCTCACTGAGGAAGGGTGCTTGCTGCCAAGCCTGACAACCTGAGTTCAGTGGAGGCGGAGGGGGAGAACACACTCCTGCACGTGCTGACCTCTGTACATGTGCTGTGGCACTTGCACACCCTCACATGCTTGCATACATAAGTAAATAAGATGTAGTAAAAATAATTTAAAGAAATAACTAGCCAGGACACAATGGTGCATACCTTTAATCCCAACACTTGGGAGGCAGAGGCAGAGGAAGGTGATGTCTGAGTTCGAAGCCAGCCTGGTCTACAAAAAGAGTTCCAGGACAGCCAGAGCTGTTACACAGAGAAACCCTGTCTTGAATAACCAAAAAAGAAAGACCAAGAAATAAAACGGGTTGGAGAGATGGCTCAGAGGTTAAGAACACTGTCTGCTCTTCCAGAGGTCCTGAGTTCAATTCCCAGCAACCACATGGTGGCTCACAACCATCTGTAATGAGATCTGGTGCCCTTTTCTGGTGTGCAGTTGTACATGCAGATACAACGTTGTATACATAATAAATAAATAAATATTAAAAAAAAAAAACCAGAGCAAATGAGTGGTCCTCACCGACAGCCAAATTGCACAGCTACCCACTGAAGATCATGGCCAGAAGAGAAGAACCTATCTCTCTCTGTGCCTGCTTCATAGGGAGAGCAGCAAAGCCCAAGGACAGAACAGAGTGTGTCTGAGAGCTAGTCAGCAACAGATGGCCTGGGGTAAGTAGCTCATTCTAGGTTCCAGGGTTCTTTACCTGATAAATAAAGAGGGAGGGGGCTGGTTTGGTGGTACATACCTGTAATCCCAGCACTTGGGAGACTAAAGCAAGAGGACTGCAAATTCAAGGCCAGCCTAAACTAGGTAACAAGACTGCCTCTCCCTAAAAAGTGGGAGTGGAGGTGGAAATAGAGCTTGCTGGCACGTGCAAGGCCCTAGGTTCATCCCAGGATGGTGACATCCCAAGAGGGTAGCATGATGCTCACACCCACCATGTGCGGTGGGTATCACAGATGCAACGCTTATACAATGCTCCAGAACTCACCTGGCAAGTAGCCACTACATCAGAGTTGTCAGGCTAACCTGTGAAACCACCTTACTGTGGATCTCCCTGAAGTGGTAAAGTGAGGCAGGGAAGACTGTGGCCAGCTACTGTGGCTCTGGTGATGGACCTCAGAGAGAGGCCCGCATATCAAAGGCTCTGTGCCCAGGCTGGTGCTGGTAGGAGGTAATGAAACTTTTAGGAGGTAGGACTTAACAGAAGTCCCTAGGTCTTTGGGGGTGTGACCTCAAGGGGAATTATGGAATTCCCAATCTTCTCCCCGCCCCCACCACCTTTTTCTCTTGTTGGTTTTGTTTTGTTGAGATAGAGCCTCATGTAACTTCCTATGTGTTGAACTTTTGGAGGATGGGGGTGGGGGTCAGGGTTCTCTGTGCAATAGCCTTAGCTGTCCTGGAACTTACTCTGTAGATCAGGCTGGCCTCCAACTAGTGCGCCACCACCTCCCGGCAACCTTGACCCTCTGAGCCTCCTGCCCCAGCTGCTGTGGATCAACCCCAGGGCTTCACACATGCTAAACAAGAAAGTTACCGCCCCCACCCGACCCCCAGGCTGCATCCCCACCCCCATCTCTCTTCTTTAGCTTCTTGCCTGAGGGGGGGGGTAGGTGTTCTCTCCTTTGTTTTGTTTTCACTTAGGTTCTTACTGTGTAGCTCTGTCTGGCATGGGTCTCGTAATGTAGACCATGCTGGCCTTGAACTCTGCTTCATGAGTATTGGGATCAGAAGCGTGTGCCACCACCTGTGTGGCACCTCTGTTAGAGCTGAGGGACAGTGCGATGGAGGCAGAAGCTGAACCATTGTCTTCATGGTGTCTGTCTCCTTTGCCGTCTCCCCAGCGAGTCTGATGTGGACACAGTTATTGTTTAAGAAAATGTTTTCCCTCAAACGGTAACATGAAGTTAATGCAGCCTATTGCTATGCTCACTGGAGCGATGCTAACCAGAGCGATGCTCACTGGAGCGACGGATGTTTCTTCTATCCTGCTCTTGGTAACCATGGACTTGCTTGGCATCTTCAGGAGCTGCAATTAGTTCCTCAGCCTTATCCCAAGCTCAGAGCAAACCCTGAGGCCCATGGCTGCAGCCACAGGAGGGACTGGGTGGTTCCTGGATTAAGTCACCATCTATTAGTCCAACAAGAAGGGCCAGAATTCTTTTTTTGGGGGGAGAGGTGCATGTGGGGGTTTCAATATAGAGTTTCTCTGTGTAGCCTAGACTCACTTTGTAGACCAGGCTGGCCTCGAACTCACAGCCACTCTTGCCCAATTATTTTATTTTTATTACTGTTTTGTATATATGGGTGTATTTCCTGAATGTATGTCTCTGTGTACTATGTGTGTGCCTAGTGCTGACCGAAAGAGGGCATCAGATCTCCTGGGACTGGAGCTACAAGTGGGTATGAACTGCAACACAAGTGCTGAGAATCCAACCCAGGTCTTCTGGAAGAACAGCCAGTGCTCCTAACTACTGAGCCATCCCTCCATCCCCAAGGCTAAAATTCTTGATCACAGGAAGGAAAACATCTTTAGAAACCATGCCAGGCACTGTTGGATAATTATCAGATTTTTGTATAATCCCAGAAGTCAAGCCAAAACCTGTCGCTACCTCCATGGAGGGTACCTCTGGGAGTAGAGCCCCTTCTGCCCAGTAAAGCAGGTTTGCCAGCTTGGGGGGCGGGGGGAGGAGGGAACACTTGCCTGACATATACAAGGCCCTGGCTTCTACCTTCAGCCTCGCATAAAAATAAGTAAAGAAATAATAACAAGGAAGCATTGCAGCAGCTTTGCCTGTCTTGCTCCTAAGTGAGCTGATCTTATTTTCACAGGTTCCACGCCAAGGGTCTGTTGTGTTCTGGGCTGGTTTGTTAGATTCTGTATATTGAGACGCAATCTCAGCTAGGCATGGTGGCACATGCCTGTAATCCCAGCAGAGGCAGGCAGGTATCTGTGAGTTCGAGGCCAGCCTGGTCTACAAAGCAAATCCAGGACAGCCAAGGCTACACAGAGAAACCCTGTCTTGAAAAACCAAGAGAGACAGAGAGAGAGAGAGAGGGAGGGAGGGAGAGAGAGAGAGAGAACATGGCTGGAGTGGTGGCCCATGCCTTTAATCCCAGCACTCAGGAGGCAAAGGCAGAGGCAGGTGGATTTCTGTGAGTTTGAGGCTAGCTTAGTCCACAGAGCAAGTTCCAGGACAGCCAGGGGGCCCTTGCACAGTACTCTCTCTCTACCTGGCCTCTTTCGCCTTTCATCTTTCGTGATGGAGGACACCTCCTCAGGGAAGCCCTCCAGACTAAGCCCCTGATCGGCCATCCCGATACCACTTGGCTTCTTTAGTTGCCATTCATTTGTACTCGGATTTACTAGACTGGCCATCTGGCTAATGTTCCTTTTCCCGTTGCAGACTGTCAGATTCACAATTCCAGAATTAACGGCCCTAGTAGGAAGCCTCATTTGCTGTGCCCCGGAGTCTAGGACATACTTGGTATGCAGATTTGTTGGTTGGATGAATATTGTTGTTACTGCTTCCCTAAATCTATCCTTCACCGTGGGGCGGGGGGAGGTAGGGCTGGGGGGAGGTAGGGCTGGGGGGGAGGGGGGAGGTAGGGGTAGGGGGGGAGGGGTGGGAATGGGTGTAGGTACTCTGCTCAGATCTGTCTCCAGAAGCCAGGACTGGTGGAATGCATCTGTAATCCCAGCACTCGGGAGGCAGAGGCAGGCGGATTGCTGTGAGTTCGAGGCCAGCCTGGTCTACATGACAAGCTACAGGCTACATGGCAAGACAAAAACAAACAAAGAAAAGAAAGCAAGAGAGAGAAAGAAAGGTAGGGAAGGCGCACAAAAGGAAGGGTAGTGTACGGATTTGTTTTTTTTTAAATTAAGATTTATTTATTATGTATACGATGTTCTGCCTGCAGCCGGGCGTGGTGGTGCACACTTTAATCCCACCAGCACTCAGGAGGCAGAGGCAGGTGGATTGCTGTGAGTTCAAGGCCAGCCTGGTCTACAAAGTGAGTCTAGGACAGCCAAGGCTACACAGAGAAACCCTGTCTTGAAAAACCAAAACAAAAAACAGAACAACAACAACAAAAAAAACAATGTTCTGCTTGCATCTGTGCCTTCGGGCCAAAAGACAGCACCAGATCTCATTATAGATGGTTATAAGCCACGATGTGGTTGCTGGGAATTGAACTCAGGGCCTCTGGAAGAACAGCCAATGCTCTTAACCTCTGAGCCATCTCTCCAGCCCCAGGCTTGTGCTTTCAAATCCATGCCGTGTTCCTGATCATTGTCTGTTTGGGCTGCCCCCAGCTAAGGACTGACCCATGGGCTTGCTAGCAGTGGGTCGATCTTGTCCAAGGCAGGACTCTTCGACTGGTTCTCTGGGGCTCCCACTGGTCTCTTCAGTATTGTCTATTGATGCCATATGCCAGCTAGCATACTGCTGCCCCTCAGCTTCAAGTTCATACTTTAGCCCAGAAGACTGACATGGGAGGATCGTGAGTTTGAGGCCAACCTGGGCTATATAGAAATACCCTGCTAAAATAGACTGAGGTGGATGGGCGTGGTGGTGCACACCTTTGATCCTAGCGCTTGGGAGGCAGAGGCAGGTGGATCGCTGTGAGTTCGAGGCCAGTCTAGTCTACAGAGTGAGTCCAGGACAGCCAAGGCTACACAGAAAGACCCTGTCTCGAAAAACAAAAACAAAAACAAAAACAAAAAAGACTGAGGTGAGGAGCAAGGGCAGGGGAGGAGGGAGGGAGGAGGAGGAGGAGGAAGGGGGGGGGAGATTGAGATTCTCATACCTGTAACCCCAGCGTTAGGTAGGCAGAGCAGAAAGATCGCCATGAGGTTGAGCCACATAAGCAACCCTTATCTCAAACGAAAATGAACGAACGGAAGGGCGAGGGGAAAAGGGCTTACTGGGCCTCCCGTAGTTCCCGCCTTTTCTCAGGGGATGATGATGCCAATCTTTGCCGGTAGAGGGCGCGAGAGGGAGCACCGTGGGCAGAAAGTTTCTCGCCTGTTATTTGTCCAACCAGTGATCATCACCCCAACCACAGGGCGGAGGAGTAGCTGTCAGCGCCCTCTAGGCCCCCTGCAGCCCTCCCCGGGTAGGGGCCGCCCACGTTGGACCTCACATTGGCAGATGCCCTAGTTCCACCGGCCACCAGCCTCAGCCCCTGCAGCTGCGGTTGTCCCGTTGCCCCGTGATTATGGAACAGCTGTGGCCAGGCAACTTCTCCACATCCATTTTCCTAAGAAACCTGGACCCCAGGACGGGGGAGCACTCTGCTTCCCTGGGGTTCCCCTGGGGAACTTTTAAAGTTCCCTTTGTGTCTTTGTGACCTTAGCATGTAAGCTTGATCTCTTTCTGTATTAAAGAGAGTCTGTTTGTTGTTGTGTTGTGTTTCGGTTTTTTTTTTTTTTTTTTTTGTAATACTGGGAGTTGAACCCAGGGTCTTGCACATGCTCCACAAACACTCCATCACTGAGCCGCATCGTGTATCCCCAGCCCAGTCGGCCCATCTTAACCACTGTGTAGTTCCTCTGAATTAGAAACAGAAGGCTCTCGGCCGCCCCGCCCCCTCCTGCGCTCCTGCTCTGCCCTCCCTCCCCAAGTGTCAGATGGAGGGATGCTCATTACCCACATCTCCATCCCGCACAGTCACTGCCCTCCAGATCTCTTCACATGACTAATTCCTTCTTGGCACCTGTTTCTCACAGGCCCCAAACACCAAGGCTCCCCCATCCTGCTTGGAGCATAATCTGGTGAGGCCCTCCCTGTGTCCCCTGCTCCTCAGCCCAAGGCCAGACCAGCTCTCTTCCAACACCCTCCCTCTCTCTTCTCTGGGATCTTCTTCAGTCACTGTGGCCTCCTTGAAGTTCAGATTGGCAAGCCAGATCCCACCCAAAGGTTTCTGCACTTGTTAGTCTGTATTTTCCCTTTTGTTTTGTTTTGTTTTTCGAGACAGGGTCTCGCCCTAGCTGTCCTGGACTCACTTTGTAGACCAGGCTGGCCTCGAACTCACATCGACCTGCCTGCCTCTGCCTCCCGAGTGCTGGGATTAAAGGTGTGCGCTACCACTGCCCGGCTGCTGCTGCTTCTTGTTCTTCTTCTTGTTCTTGTTCTTGTTCTTCTTCTTCTTCTTCTTCTTTTTTCTTCTTTTTCTTCTTCTTTTCCTCTTCCTCCTCTTCCTCCTCCTCCCCCTCCCCTTCCACCCCTCCCTCCTCCTCCCCCTCTCCTTCCATCCTTCCCCCTCCTCCCTCTCCTCCCCCTCCCCTCTCCCTCCTCCCCCTCCCCTCCCCCTCCTCCCCCTCCTCCCTCCCCTCCTCCTCTTTTTTTCTTTTTTAGTGCCAGGAATAAAACTCAGACTCTCATATACAAAGAGAGGTTGCACAAGCCTCACACTGCACACCCTCTACCTTCCATCTTTCCTGATTCCACTCTGCCCACTTCAGAGGCATGTCCTTTAAGAGACTCTTCACCTTGCCGCGTATGGTGGCACATGCCTTTATCCCAGCACTCGGGAGGCAGAGGCACGTGGATCACTGTGAGTTCGAGGCCAGCCTGGTCTACAAAGTGAGTCTAGGGCAACCAAGGCTACACAGAGAAACCCTGTCTCAAAAAACAAACAAACAAAAACAAATAGAGAGACTCTTCACCGGCTTCCCAGACTCCAATTGTCCTGCTTTCTTTGTTGTACTTGCTCCTTAAAACACAATATTTCTCACCATTATTTCTTATTCAGTTCTGTATTGGCCTCCATAGAAGAAAGGCCTCCATGAAGCCAAGGATTTTGTTATGTACACTGCAGCACATCGTATACACAGAGCCTGGAATCCTTTTTATCTTTTTATTTTATTATTTTTTTTTTAACAGGGTTTCTCTGTTATACAGAGCCCTGGCTGCTCTGTAGACCAGGCTGCCCTTGAACTCACAGATGTCTGCCTGCCTCTGCCTCCTGACTGTTGGGACTAGAGGTGTACATAGTCTGGCTCTTGAGTAAGTGTTCTTGCCTTTGGTGCCTCCCTTGAATGCCTCCTCGCTTCCATCCTGCCTAATGCCCAGCCCCAACCCATGTCTCCAGGAAACCCTCCATGACCTGTTCCTTCCCCCATCTCACTGGTTAAGTCCAGAGCAGAGTTTGCAGGCAGAAAACAGAGCGGTTTTATTGGAGAAGAGGGGAGTGGAGGGGACAGGAGGAGTGAGGGGAGGAGAGGAGAGGAGAGGGGAGGAGAGGGGAGGGGAGGAGGGTGCTCCTTGGCTCCGGGGTCTGCACACGGTGGTTTTGCAAGGGCAAGCTGCAGCCGTGTGACGCTGGTCACTTCTTCCACTCTTTCTTCTCGTAGTCCCAGTGAGCAGACAGGCCCTGTATGGGGTTGCTCTTCATGTCCAGGAGGCGCTGGAGCTGCTGGGCTTTCCGTTCATCCGTCAGAGTGACAACCTTCTTAGGAAACACTTCCGGGAGAGCAGGGGTGAGACAGTGGCAGCCCAGATCCCCATGGCCAACCCCACCCTCCTCCGCTCTCTCTCTGAGCCCTGGCCAGGGCTCCCTGTCCTGAGCGGTGTTCTCCTTGCTAGCTCCAGGCTCTCGCACAACCCTGTTTCTATGTCTCTGTCTCTCTCTTTTTTTAATTTATATGAATGGATTTTTGTTTGTTTTTGTTTTTGTTTTTTTGAGACAGGGTTTCTCTGTGTAGCCTTGGCTGGACTCACTTTGTAGACCAGGTTGGCCTTGAACTCACAGCGATCTGCCTGCCTCTGCCTCCCGAGTGCTGGAATTAAAAGCATGCGCCACCACTGCCCAGCTATATGAATGTTCTATCTGCATGTACACCTGCATGCCAGAGGAGGGCATTAGAGGGTACAGGTGGTTGTGAGCCACCATGTGGTTGCTGGGAATTGAACTCAGGACCTCTGGAAGAGCAGACAGTGCCCTTAACCACTGAGCCATCTCTCCAGCCCCTGTCTCTCTTTTTGAATCAGGACTTTACTACATAGCTCTGGCTGTCCTGGAACTCACTCTAAAGACCAGAGATCCACAGAGATCCACCTGCCTCTGCTTACCCAGTGCTGGGATGAACGGTGTGCGCCACCAGGCTCTCAGGACTTTCCTGAAAAGCCAGGATCAGGGCTTTGCTCCCAGCTGGGCCTTGGGCTTACTGCGGCTCCTTCCTTCCTCACAGTGAGTCTGTTTCCTCACTGTCCTCTGTGACCAGTGCAGAATGACTTGAGGACTACCTGGGTCACTCCCAGCCCCACCCCTGCTCCACTGTGTGGCCTTGAACATGTTGCTTCATCTCTCTGAGCCTCATCTTCCTCACCAACAGCAGTGGGTTCTGTCTAGAGGGCTTTGGGGGTAAAGTGTGAGTATTTGTGAGGTTCTGGGCATCTCTCTGGCTATGGCCTCCCTCTTAACCACTGAGCCATCTCTCCAGCCCCTTTGAAATTTTAAAGCAGGATGATTACTGTAGATTTGAAGCCAACCTAGGCTACTTACTGAGTTTCACACCAGCCTGGGTATGGTGATTTGAACAGGAATTGTAAAAGTAACTTTTATTCTCCTGTTCAGTTGTTGTCTGGGAGGCTTACTGCCTCCTTCTGCTAACCTAGGCCCAGTCCTGGAAGCTTCTAGCCTCTGTACAATCTAACCTAGGCCTAGAATGTTTTCAGTTTCTGAGACTTACTGGTTAATAAGCTCACCTTACTTGTTCTTTCTGAGTTCTGGTTGGCTGGCTCAACTCAGATGTGCTGGCTCAAACTCTTCTCCCAGCTGACTTATACAATCTGGCTTCTCTCTTGGCCTGGAATTGCTCTGCTTGGCCTCAGACTAACTCAGCAGTCTCCTCTAATCTTCTGGCTTCTTCTCATTTTCTGGCTCATTCGGTCTTCATCTGAGTTCTCTCTCTCTCTCTCTCTCTCTCTCTCTCTCTCTCTCTCTCTCTCTGCAACCCATCTCTCTATTACTGTTACTGTCCTGGTAAAAATTGCTTCCTCTCTCTGTAAAACTGCCTCTTAAGTAGCTTCCCTTTCCTCTCTCTTCTCCTGAAAGTTGGGCATATCCTATTCTGTCAAATCTTTCTCTGATTCGTTTCCTTTTTCTGCCACTCAATTAGACATCACTTTCTTTCCTTTTTATTTTATTTTATTTTATTTTATTTTTGAGGAGGGGCGTTTCGAGACAGGGTCTCTCTGTGTTAGCTTTGGCTGTCCTGGACTCGCTATGTACACCAGCCTAGACATCACTTTCAAACTTGGTGCTTCTAGGCAGGCATGGTGACACACGCCTTTATTCCCAGCACTCAGGAGGCAGAGGCAGGTTGATTGCTGTGAGTTCGAGGCCTACTTGGTCTACAAAGGAGTCCAGTACAGCCAAGGCTACACAGAGAAACCCTGTCTCAAAAGAACAAAACAAAACAAAATAAAAACAAACAAACAAAAGCATGGTGCTTCCTTCTACAAACTAACTTTACTTTTGTTTGGGATTAAGGAGTTTATCACCACACCTGGGCCTAAGCTTTTCTTTACCTGAAACTTCCTCTATACCAGAACTCAGATCTGTTTCCCTCTGTCTCCTGGATTAAAGGCATGTTTGTATTCCAGCCAGATTATACAGACCTAGAAAATCTTTGGATGTGATCTCTTGCCAGAGCAGCCATGTTTAGAATTAACATTCCTCTACAAAGAATGGCTCCCATAGGCTCATATATATATTTGAATATTTAGTTAAGAGTGCCACTATTTGTAAAGCATTAAGAGGCGTGGCCTTGGAGGAGGTGTGCCACTAGGGGTGGGCTTTAAGGTTTCAGAAGCCCAAGCCAGGCCATCACCGCCACTCTTGGTGCTGCCTGCTGATCTGGATGTAGAACTCTCAGCTGCTTCTCCAGCACCATGTCGGCCTGCACGCCACCATGACAACAGACTGACGCTCAGAAACTCTAAACAAGCCTCAGTCAAACGCTTTCTGTTATTCGAGTTGCTGTGTTCACGGTGTCTCTTCACAGCAACAGAGCACTGGCTAACACATTGGGCTGGAGAGGAAGACCTTGGGAGCCTGCACAAACTGATGCACTGACATTGCAAGCGGAAGATGTAGCCTGTGGACAGCTTGTAGGCTGTGGTTAGCCGGTCGGGGAGGAGGACCCCACCTGTCAGAGGTGTAGGGGAGGGGAAAAGAATGAAAAAGAAAGGGAGGGTGGGGACAGGAAGATAAGAGCCAGGGGATTACAATCAGGATGCAATGTTAATAAATTATAATAATAATGCATTTTTAAAAAAGAGTAGGCCGGCCATCATGGCGCACATCTTTAACCCCAGCACTCAGGAGGCAGAGGCAGGCATTCAAGGCCAGCCTGGTCTACAAAGTGAGTCCAGGACAGCTAAGGCTACAAAGAGAAACCCTGTCTTAGTAGCGGGGTGGTGGTGGTGCACACCTTTAATCTCAGCACTTAGGAGGCAGAGGCAGGCGAAAAACAAACAAACAAACAAATAAATAAATAAAATGAGTAACACCTTGAATTTGTTTGGTTGGTTAGTTGGTTAATTTTTCAAGACAGGGTTTTTTTTTTTTTTAATGTAGCCCTGGCTGTCTTGGCACTCACTCTGTAGACCAGGCTGGCCTCGAACTCACAGGGATCCACCTGCCTCTGAGTCCTGAGTGCTGAGATTAAAGACAAGATGTTCACCACCACCAGGCAAGACCTTGCAGGAGAAAAGAGAGGAGAGGAGGGAGAGGAGGGGACGGCAGGGGAGGGGAGGAGAGGGAAAGAGGGGGAGAGAGACAGAGAGACAGAGAGACAGAGAGACAGAGAGTGTGCGAGCAATCTGGGTACGTAGGCACATATCTGTAATCCCAACACTAAGGAGGTAGAGGCAGGCAGATCTCCGTGAGTCCAGGACAGCCAAGGCTACATAGAGAAACCCTGTCTTGAAAACCAAAATAGAAGAAAAACAAACAAACCTCAAAACATTAAAAATAAAATAAAAAATAAGGTGGGGGAGGATTCCCAGAAAAGCAACACTTGCCAGCTTCAGCTTCCCTTAAAGCTAAGCAAGGACGCGTGCTCATCTCTAGCCAATAGGACGTGAACAAAAAAGGCTGGCCCTGGAGAACCTTGTCTTGTATGTCAGTGCATGCATCCGGCCTCCTTCCTGTTAGTGTAACAGAGCAAAGGGGTCGTGGCGCTCCCATCCTGACCTGGATGGTCTCACTGGCCTTTTATTGGGACCGAGGAATAAAGCTAGAGAGGAGCGCTCTCTCACACCTAACCTGCCTCTTAGGAAAGAGACTCCCAAGGCTGAAGTCAGCCTTTAATCCCAGCACTAAGGGGAGTAGAGGCAGGTGGATGGCTGTGAGTTTGAGGCCAGCCTGGTCTACATAGAGAGTTCCAGGTCAGTTAAGGCTCCAGAGTAAGACCCTGTCCAAAAAAAATTATTTTTTTAAAGGAAAAAGACAATAGATCGATGCCTTCCAACTGTTGAAAGTAATATGTTAAGAAATAAGTGGTTAAAAACCAGCAACGAGAAACACCGCCATTTCTTTTTCTTTCTTTCTTTCTTTCTTTCTTTCTTTTTTGGTTTTTTCGAGACAGGGTTTCTCTGTGTAGCCTTGGCTGTCCTGGACTCGCTCCGTAGACCAGGCTGGCCTCGAACTCACAGTGATCCACAGCACCGCCATTTCTGCACCCACTCGAACCTACAGCCTCCTCATTAAATCCTCACGAGAACCCCAGAGAGCTGGCTTTGAGCATTTTGCAGATGAAAAAACCAGCAACGCCCAGAAGAGCTCTCCTCCCTCCGTTCCCCACTAGGTGGCTATGTTCTGCTCTTCGCCCTCCCTCTGTAGAGCCTTTTCAGAAGCCTGCAGGTGAGTCCTAAACTTGGTCCCCTTGAGGGCTCAGCCAGTGGCTATGGGCACAAAGGCATACGTGGCCTACAGCCGTGGGACCCATCCACTTACCATAGACCCGCTCCCACCAAATCATCAGAGCCGTAAATCCAAAGGAAAAGAAGACGCAGCCTATCACCGTCTTCCATTCGTTGGAACGATGGTTCATCTCTGCGAAGGTCTCATGGAACTGCATCCGGTACACTGGAGGCAGGCAGCGTGTAGGAGAGGACTCAGCCATAACCATGTCAAGGAGCCTGGAGCCAGCTGTTGGCCCCTGAAACCCTTGACTGCCCCTTCCTGCACCATAGGCTGTTCACTCAACCTGTGTGTGTGCAAGCGTATGCACGCGGACATGTATGCGTGTGACTGTGAAGGCTAGGAGTCGCTTACTGTACCTGAAGTTCACTGGTTGGTCTAGACTAGGGAGAGCCTCCTGCCTTAGCCTCCTCAGGGCAGGGATTACAGTCGGGTGTTTGCTGTACGCTGAGCCCATGACCTCGTGCTTGCATGGCAGACACTACTGACTGAGCTATCGCCCCAGTACATCAACCCATTTTTGTTTGCTTGTGTGGTAGGCTCTCACTCCTACTTCTGCTTCCTGAGTGCTGCACCCCATAGGCACCTCATCCATCAGATCTTCTTCTTCCTCCTCCTCCTCCTCCCCCCTCCTCCTACACCCCCCCACCCCCCTGTTTTTCGAGACAGGGTTTCTCTGTGTTAGCCTTGGCTGTCCTGGACTCACTTTGTAGACCAGGCTGGCCTCGAACTCACAGCTGCCTCTGCCTCCCGAGTGCTGGGATTAAAGGTGTGCGCCACCACCGCCCGGCCCTCCATCAGATTCTTACAAAGTACATGCTGCATACAGAGAGCATGGCAACCCTGTGCACAGTGGTGACCACATTGAATGATAATTCCTACCCTAAGAGGGGAGACACCAAATATGCTGAGGTGGAGGTGGGAGAGCGAGCTCCCTCCTTAGGGAGGCTCAGAAAGCCTCTCAGAGATCTTAGAAGCCAGGTTTAGGAAATCAAACAGAAAGTCAAGTTGAAATTAAAGTCGCCAGGTAGTGATGGCGAGGTTGTTTGGTTTGTTTGTTTTTTATTTTTGAGACAGGGTTTCTCTGTGTGTCTCTGGCTGTCCTGGAACTCACTCTATAGGCTGAGCTTGAACTCAGAGATCTGCCTGTCTCTGCCTCCCAAATGCTAGGGTTAAAGGCATGCGCCACCATGCCTAGCTGGATTCGGGTCCATTCTAACTGAACAAGGAGGGTGGGTTTCTGACACAGAGGCATACAAACAAGTTTTCATGTTGCAAATTTTTACCGGGATTTTACTGCCCCCCCCCACACACACACTGAGAGTTTTATCTGCTTTGTAGAGGCCACTCTCCCCAGACCCTTGGGAAAACAAGGCTCTGGTCAGTGAGCTTCCCCAGCATGTAGATAGCTGGTTGCACACAGAGGCTCTGTTTTGTACCATTATGCATTTAAAACTGTAAAACATTGGTTTATTTTGGGAAAGAATCTCACTACTCAACTCAGGCTGCCCTTGAACCCACAATATGTCAAGGCTACACAGAGAAACCCTGTCTTGAAAAAACAAACAAACAAAAAGAACCCATAATCCTCCTGCCTCAGCCGCTCCTAGGGCTGGGATTACAAGCGTATGTCACCATGCCAGCTTAAAGATTTATTTTTGTTTGAGTTGTGCACCTTCCAGTAATGGTCGAAGTTTAGTCACAGTTAGATGCCTACCTAGGCTCTGGTGTGGCTATCAGGAGATGCATGAACTAGGCCTATTGTGGCCTGCTACCCAGCTTGACGCCACAGCGTGCGTCAACAGTTACAGAGTGAACAGGCAGTAGAGGGGACAAGGGATGTTTATATGGCAAGGACCTGGTGTCAGGAGAACATCAGGAGAGACACTGACCCTCCCTTCCCGCCTTCTCCCTTCCTGCCTTCCTGGTCACCCCTCCCTCCCTTCCTTCTTACAGTGATTTAAGAGTATCACACTAGCCGGGCGTGGTGGCGCAAGCCTTTAATCCCAGCACTCGGGAGGCAGAGGTGGGCGGATCGCTGTGAGTTTGAGGCCAGCCTGGTCTACAAAGTGAGCCCAGGACAGCCAAGGGTAACACAGAGAGACCCTGTCTCAAAAAACCAAAAAAAAAAAAAAAAAAAGAGTATCACCCTAGCCAGCTGTAGTCCCAGCACTCAGGGAGACAGAGGCAGGGATATCTCTGTGAGTTCGAGGCCAGCCTGGTCTACAAAGGGAGTCCAGGACAGCCAAGGCTACACAGAGAAACCCTGTCTCAAAAAAATTATTTTTGAGACTATTTTCATACAATTGTCATACACAAGGTGCATATGTGTGTGTGTGTGTGTGTGTATTTGTGAATTAAAATCTAGAGCTGAGTCTACACTGTTATGAGTCACCATTTTCACTCAACAAATGATTCTGCACTGTTGATACATACAGATTGGGTTTGAGGAAGGCTTTGTTTTCTATAAATTTGAGGTTGTGTCTTATTTACAATAAAGTCATGGGGCTGGAGAGTTGGCTCAGTGGTTAAGAGTACCGTCTGCTCTTCCAAAGGTCCTGGGTTCAATTCCCAGCACCCACATGGCAGCTCACAACTGTCTGTAACTCCATGATCTGACACCCTCACACCAATGCACATAAATTAAAAAAAAAAAAAAATAAAGTCATTAGTAATTTTTACTCCTCAGATGGAAAGAAAAAAAGGGCGGGGGGGGGGGAGAAAGAAAAAAAGAGTATCGCCCATGTGAACAGTGTTTCTCTGTTCTTTAAATAGCTCTGAAATGTCTGTATGGAGGAAATTTAGAGCCAGCACTGGTTCCTGGGCAGAACTGTCTTGGGTTGGGCAGTTTGGCTGCCACAGGGATTCTCCACCCAGGCAGGAGTAGAGAGAAAGAAGGAGATGTGTGGAAAGTGAGGGACGGGGAACCCAGTGGCCAGAGGTCCAGGGCCCAGTTGCTGTTTGCTGAGAGCACTGGCGTCCTTCTGAGGCTGTAGCTCACCAACCGTCCCAGGGCGTGTGGTGTGGCAGTGTATGGTCCTGGTGCCCTCTGCGTGGGAACAAGTCCTGACCAATACCTAGTAACTCTAAGTTGTGTGGCCAGGCCAGCAATTTCATCTTCCTGAGCCTCAGTTTCCTATGGCTGTGGACCAGCTGCTGGCAGGTTAATGGTGGGTACAGGGACATCCTTAGAGTGGTGACATTTGGGTAAAGATGGAAACAGGGGCTTTTCCTTTCTTATATAGAAGGGAGGGGGACAGAAGGAAGGGTGGGAGGAGAAGGGAGAGGAGGGAGAAACAGAGAGGGGAAGAGAATGGAGAGGAAGGAAGGAGGAGGTCGAGGAGAGCTGGAGGGAGGTGGGGGGTGTGGAGGGAAGAAAAAGGAGCCATGCAGAGCACTGGGTATGTGAGGCTACAGAGCAAGGGTGTAGCCTGGCTTGTTCCCAACCATATTGCCAGGGTCTGCATTTGTAGTAGATGCTGTAAGACACTGAGAGAGTGAGAGAACGAGGGGGGGAGGGAGGGAGGGAGGGAGGGAGAGAGGGAGGGAGGGAGAGAGGGAGAGAGGGAGGGAGAGAGGGAGAGAGGGAGGGAGGGAGGGAGAGAGGGAGAGAGGGAGGGAGGGAGTGAAAGAGTGAGTGAGTGAGTGAGTGAGTGTGCATGCCATCTTCTGTCCATCAACACCCCTGGAATTAAAAGATGCCCCCCCGGAAAGAGGCAAATAGCCTCCAGATAGCCAAGGTCAGCCCAGGGCCACGCAGCCTTCCTGCTACATGCTCCCTGCCTACCTCAGCTGCCTCTCTGTGCCCCACTTAGTTACATAAGGACCCTCCACACCTGCTGCTGTGACACCCTTCACCATGTCACTCATATTCCCCAGTAAGTCTTCCTGGGGAGCCCATCTTTCTTTTGGGTTTGCATTCCCTGAGAGACTTCCCACCTTAGCCCGTACATGCATCCTGCCTCACACTGTGAGGTCAGTCCAGGGGTCCCCACACGGAGGTTCAGTGAATAAAAGGGGGAGTTGACTCCCCGCCCCTCCCCCATTCCTGCCTTCCCCTTCCCTTCCAGCCAGTCAGCCTGCCTGGCCCAATACTTACAGGCCACCTTCTCTGCTTGGCTCAACTGAGCCCAGTCGCCTTTCTCCTTCTCCTTCAGGGCCCGCTGCTCCTCACTGAGCTCTGTGGATAAGGGTTCATTCGGCATGGGATAGGAGCGCTGGGCATAGCAGTCAACGTAGGGGGACATCCTCCGATGGCTGTCAGCTGCAGGGACAGGGGAGGGAGCTGTGTCCAGGCTGCCCGAGAGTCACCTATCTTTAACCACGATTGAATCACAGGTGATACATTTCTTGTTCACTGTGTGCCAGCTTAAGGCTTTCAGGTGAATTGTTGGCTTCTTGGCCACATGTCACTCTGAGCCAGATGGTGTCATGATTTGACAGACGGACACACTGTGCCATGAAGCAAGAAGCACAGCCAGGGCTGCAGGTCACCTCCTCTGTGCTGCAAAACCCTGTGTACTCTGGGAAGATCTAAGCCTTAGTAAGGCCGTCTCTAGGTGTGAGGAGGGCCTTAAGAGGGAACTGAGATCCGGGCAAAACTGCCGTGCAGACTATAAAACACTTTGTGCACTTCTGTGTACGTCTTTACACACGCTCAATGGGCTTCTGAGACAGCTGGGTTTGTCCTGTCCTGCAGCTGGACGCTCAAGTCACTGTGCACAATCATATCTGAACGGCCTCCTCTAGAAAATACGGGCAACAGAGAGAGATTGCCTCACACCTCAGTGGAAGCTTCCAGATAGTGCATCCAAAGGGCCTCTGAGGGATGAGGGGGCCAAGAGTCTAGCTTAGTTGGTAGAGTGCTGGCCTAGTGGACAGGAAGCCTGGGGGTGTGAGAAGGCCTGGGTTTGACTCCCAGCACCACGAAGCACGGTGGAACATGCCTGTTGTCTCATCATTTTGGAGGACTTGCGAGGTAGAGGCAGGAGGACCAGAAGTTCAGGGTTGTCCTCGGCCACATAGCAGTTTCCAGGCTAGCCTGGCACATGAGAAACTGTCTCCAGAAAAAAAGAAAAGAAAAGAAAAGAAAAAAAAGAAAAGAAAAGAAAAAGAAAGGGCCTGCAAGACACCTCAGAGGGCAAAGGCTGTCGCAGTCGCCTGATAACCTGAGTTCAATTCCAAGAACCAATGCCAAGGTGGAAGAAGTGAGTCCACAAAGTTGTCCTCTGACCTCTACAAGCATGGTGTAGTGTGCCCTTCATATATCCTGTATGCATACAATAATAAATGTAAACGACCCCCATACATTGTGCATACAAGCAATAATTTATTATTATTATTATTATTATTATTATTATTATTATTATTATTTGGTTTTTCAAGACAAGGTTTCTCTGTGTAACCTTGGCTGTCCTAGACTCACTTTGTAGACCAGGCAGGCCTTGAAGTCACAGCAATCCGCCTGCCTCTGTCTCCCAAATGCTGGGATTAATGGCATGTGCCACTACCACTCGGCTAATAATAAATTTTTTAAATCATCGAAGGCCTGTCACACTGTAGTATTCAGCCTCTCTAGAGTCTTTCCTCGGTAAGTAGGCTTCAGCTCTGTGCAGACAGCCGGTTGCCCTGAGCAAGACCAGGAAGCGGAGGGTCTCACTAGAGGCTCCCCTGCTTGCCGACCCCAGAGGCAGGAGAGCAACTTCAGAGCTGTCTTGGTTCTGAGTCTTCTTCCTCTTTTTTTTGTAGTTTTGGCTTTTTGAGACAGTCTCACTCTGTAGCCCAGGCTGGACTCTAACCCACAGTAATCCTCCTGCCTCAGTTTTCCAAGTGGTGAGGTTGTAATGAATCAACAAATGTTATCTTTGACATACTGAGCACCTGGAGATTCCTCCTGTTATCTGGCTTTAGACCTCTTTCTTCTGACCAGTCCTGATACCACAGTCTGGAAGGGAGAACCCCCCGTCCTGTAGCACCCTCTCCCTCGGGACACAAAGGCTTAGAGGTCTAAGGTGTGGGAGCCAGGCTCTAATGAGATCCAGAAGGAAGGGGTCTACTCTCTCCTTCCTCAGTGGGCTTCGTCTGCTGCAGGAGCATGGCCATGACTCAGGAGCAGGATCAAAGGACGTGATGGGAGGTAGTTATCAGGGCTCCCTGTCAGAGCTCTGGAGCTGGGCTGGGAACTGGGCTCTGAGACTTACCAGTGCCTCCCGGTCTGTGGGTCCCTCGAGTTCCGAGTCTGCCTGTCCTCACTGCCAGTCTCCTGGCAGCTCTGGAAAGCATCTGCAGGATGGGAGACGTGCAAGGTTCTGCACTACGTTGCCTCCCAGCCAGACTCTGATTTGCTACCGAGGCGGGGATGATCCTTCCGGTTTTGTCTAATACCACCATGGGAGTAGATGGTGGCGGGGGGGGGGGGGGGGGGTGGGGGGGTGGGGGTGGGGGTGGGGTGGGGTGGGGGGTGGGGGTGGGGGGGGAATGCCCTCTGGACCAATTGTTTTCAGCCTTCCTAATGCTGTGACCCCTTAATATAGTTCCTCGTGTTGTGGTGACCCCCAACTGTACAATTATTTTTGTTGCTACCTCATAACTGTAATTTTGCTACAGTTCTGAACTGTAAGGTAAATATCTGACATGCAGATGGTCAGAAGAAAAAAATAAAAATAAAATAAAAATAAATAAAAAATTTTAAAGAAGGGGAGTGGGAGGAAGTCAAGCCTCCGGGTGAGATCTGAACAGTCTGGGACTGGGGGGCCCTCCACTCTGATGAGGGTCTCACATCAGCCAACTTGGGAGCCCCACTAATTGTCTGCCCCAGAGAAAAATCCTGAGCCTCCTCCCCGCAGGGCCATTGGCCCAGGTCTCTAAGCAGATGCTCCGTGTCTTGCTCTAAGGTTTCCTTAATTGACTGCCTACGTGCGCTCTGACTGCTCCGCCGCAGGAGTAGGGGGCAGGCTGCTCTCTGCCATCACTCTGGGACGTGCAGGATTTGGCATCCCAGGGGTTTTAGAGGCCAAGGACCAAACTGGGCCAGGGGTGGGAGAGGCAGCACTTCTAGGAAAAGAGCCAGCCCACTCTCTGGTAAGAGGAGACTCCACTTCATGGGAGAGAAGGGACGCCCGGCACTAGGACCCCAGCATTAGAATGCATCAGTGGGAGTTGGAGGCCAGCCTGGTCTACAGAGTGACTTCCAGGATGGAACAGCCAAGGCTACACAGAGAAAACCTGCCTCAACCCCACCCCTCCCAAAAAACGAACGAGGATGAATAGAATGGGTCAGTGGGGGAACCCAGGAAGGGAGGGCTGTGCGGTGATGGGGCAGAGGCTCAAAGTGGCAGCCACGAACCCCACCCACACCCCCACACCCCCACCCTTCCCTCGGGCGGGACTCACATTGCAGGATGGAGGCAGCGAAGCTACCCAGAGCTGCTCTGCTGAGTGCCCGGGAGGTAACCGCAAACCAGACCGAGGGGACCAGAGCACGCCCCGCCTCTGCCCGACACCCCCGCGTGGGAATGTCCCGCCTCTGTCGCTTTGCTGGACCAAGTCCCCAGGGGCGCAGGGAAAAGAGTGGGGACTGTGACTGCCCGCCCTGTCCCAACCGCAGACTCCCAGCTGACAGAGGAGCAGGAGGAGGTCCCTGCCGCCACACCTTTCTCCCTCCGTGCCATCCCACCAAGACTGCTCTCTGGTTTTGTTTTGAGTCGGAGTTTCGTGTAACCCACCCTAACCTCGAACTCACTATAGAAGCGGCGACTAGACCTGAGCTACCTTACTTCCGTGGGGCTGAAATTAAAAGTGTGACTGCAATGTCTTGTTAGCCTTCCGGCCTCCTACTCCAGGCAGCCTTCAAGTACTGCTGTGGGCGCTCCTCCTGCCCTCCACCCTGAGAGAGGTGTGGTAAGGGAGCAGGGAAAGCCTCCCTCAGCCACACGCCACCAGCAGTGCCAGGATTTCAGAAGTGAAGCTAGAAGAATCACAACCTCAAGGACAGGTTTTGCTACAAGACACTGTCTCTAAGCCTCCCCTGGACTTCTCACCTGAGCTGTGAGACCCTCAACAAATGGCCTAATAGCTCTGAGCTCCAGTTTTCTCCTCCATGACAGAGATGAAAGTTTGGTTCCTGCCTCATATAGCTTTCTTCCCTGGATATAATACTTCATTAGTAGGAAGACCTCAGCTATGTTTAGTAATTATCACCTGACAAGCCAGCCTGGTCAACATAGCTAGTTCCGGGCCAGCCAAAGCTACATAGTGGGGCACCACCTCAAAAACAAAAGCAAGCAAAGAAGGAATTATTTGTTGATACGGTGAGAGTGAAGCAGTTTAATCCCAGCACTCAGGAGGCAGAGGCAGGTGGATCTCTGTGAGTTCGAGGCCAGCCTGGTCTACATAGGGAGTCTGGGACAGCCAGGGCTATCTATGTAGAGGGACCTTTTCTCAAAAAAGATAAATAAGAGCCGGGCGCGGTGGCACACCCCTTTAATCCCAGCACTTGGGAGGCAGACACAGGCAAGTCACTGTGAGTTCCAGGCCAGCCTGGTCTACAAAGCGAGTCTGGGACAGCCAAAGCTACTACACAGAGAGACCCTGTCTTGAAAACACACACACACACACACACAAAATGGGCTGGAGAGATGTCTCAGAGGCTGCTCTGTCAGAGGTCCTGAGTTCAATTCCCAGCAACCAATGGTGGCTCACAACCATCTATATAATGTGATCTGATGCCCTATTCTGGTGTGCAGGCATACATGCGGGTGGAACATTGTATACATAATAAAATAAATAAATCCTTAAAAAAACACAAAACAATAAAAAAGATAAATAAACAAAATACATTTATTATTACTTTATGTATATGTGCATCCCCATAGTGTGTGAGTGTGGGCATGCATGTGCCATAGTGAAGGTGCAGGAGGGCACAGGATGATTTCTAGGAATCATGGGCCTAGAATTGAACTTGTCAGAGTGCTCGGCAAGTGCTCTTATCTGCTGATGAGTTCAAGGCTAGCCTGGGCTACAAAGTCAGACCTCTCTTAAAAGGGGGACATGGAACTAGGTAGGAGACATGTGCTTATAATCCCAGCACTCAGGAGGCAGAAGCTGGAGGATCACACTGAGTTCAAGGCCAGCAAGGACCACATGAAAAGATCCTGCCTCAAGAAGAAAAACAAAGGGGGGGGGGGGGAGGGGGGAGGGCTGGAGAGCAGGGTGTTGCAGCTCAGACATGTGCAGCTGGATGCCAGCACTCAACACAAGACAAAACTCTTCTTTTTCTCTCACTTTCTTTTATTTCCTCTTTCTTTCTTTTTCTTTTCCTTTTTAAAGAAAAGAATGCATTGAGACCCAGTGCAACTGCCTTCATCACCAGTCTACAGTGACAAGACCGAACAGTTCGATCCTGTTCCTACAGGCTCACAGTCCAGTTCCAGGCAGAGGCAATGCCTCTTGGAACCCAGAGGCAGAACAACCAACCCCAGTGTGCTCCAGAGCAGAAAGCAAGCTGCCATGGACCGGGAAGAGTGCAGGAGGCTGGGTGAGGAGGAGAAGGCGGGGGCAGGGGTTCAGCTTAGTGGTGAGTGCTTGGCCAACATACCCAAAGCCCTGGGTTCAATTTCCAGTACCTAAAATAGAGAGTGAGAGGTGACCAGAGGCCAGGAGTGGAAAGACTGCGGAAGTCAAGGAGACCACGGGTTCAGGCAAGGAGGCCAAAGATTGTCAGTAGACTGGTAGGCGTGGGCTGTGGCTCCACTGTGCACTGGAATTGCTGTATCCTGGTTTTGTGTCCATGGTATGGAACCCGTCAGGGTTCCAGTAGCCTGTCCAGGCCAGTTTACTGAAAGGAAGGGGTCTAGTCCTCAGGAAAAGACAAGCTTGCAAAGCATCAGGAGAAGATGCTAGAAAGAGCATATAGGCAGGATGCACCTGAAATTGCAATAGCCCCCTTCCTCCGCCAAGCGCCAAGTGCCGTCCTGCAAGATGCTAGTGGTTACTTTTGGGAGCTGCTCCTCCCCCTCCAACCAAGATAATTCTAGATTTGAGAGACACCAAGGGCTTGCCTTCCCTCTTGGAGACTGACCCGGTGTGGTGTGGAGTAGGCCCTGGAGGTGGAGGCAGAGGAAGACTCTCCATTCTGCAGCCTCGATGAAGCACACCTCACATCCTAGCTGCCACAGCCCAGTTCCCTGCATCAGTGTTCCGCAACCCTGTCCCGACAGCGGGTGATGGAACCCAGGGCCTTGCCACCCCACCCAGCATGCTCTCAGCCTTCCCAGATGGGTGGGCGGCTGTGTTAGGAAGAGGCGCTTCTTTGTGGGCTCTTGGGCGAGCAGTGCCATTTCTGGGTCTCAGTTTCCCATCTCCCATAGGGCCTCCCAAGGGAAGGCTTATGTGGAACATGACCCTCTGTTCTTCCCTGTCCTTTCCCACCAGCCTCTGTGGGAACTCCAGGCCGTGATGTAGAAGGAGGCTCTGACGAGGAACATCTGTTTGGAAGCTCTGTGCGGGGCCAAGGAGAAGCGTGAAAACAGAACCCCCTCCGCCCGGCATGGTAGATAAGGTGGCTCACAGTGCCTGAAGGGCCATTGAAGAGTATCCTCTGTGAGTCCTGGACCTGTGACAGACTCTCTGTACATCAGGTCACTCTGGGGTCCTGCGCCAGGGAGTGAGTGTGCCTGGGATATTCCTGATGTGATTGGTCCTGTGCCCTCCTGTGACCTGGGTACTTGGGAGTGGGGACAGGAAGATAGGGAACTAAAGGTCATCCTCTGCCACATAGCAAGTTCTCGGCCATCCTTGGGCTACATGAGACTTCAAAACAAAACAGCAACAACAAATGCCTGTTGGGCACCAGAGTAGGGAACGCTCCATGTGGGCACTGTACTCTTGCCAGTATCTATGAGGGAGGGAGGGGTTTGTCCTTTTTCTGTGGGCACTAAAGCTCAGTCTTGGGGACACCTATAGAAAGAGTCAGCTAAGCCTGATGTGGTGGGGTACGTCTTTACCCAGCACTCAGGAAGCAAAGGCAAGTGGATCTCTGTGAGTTCAAGGCCAGCGTGCCCTACATAGTGAGTTCTAGAACACTCAAAGCTGTATAGAAAGACCTTGTCCAAAAAAAGCTTTTTGGGGGCTGGAGAGGTGGCTCAGAGGTTAAGAGTGCTGTCTACTCTTCCAAAGGTCCTGAGTTCAATTCCCAGCAACCACATGGTGGCTCACAACCATCTATAATAACATCTGATACCCTCTTCTAGGTGTGGCCACACATGCAGGTATATAAATAATAAATAAATATTTGCAAAAGCTTTTTTGTTTCATTTCATTTATTTATTTATTCATTTATTCATTGTTTTTAGAAACAGAGTTTCTCGGTGTAGCCCTGGATATCCTGGATTTCACACTGACTTGCCTGAGGGCTGGAATCATTCCTTCTTTTTTCCTTTTTCTTTTTTTCTTTTCTTTTCTTTTCTTTTTTTTTTTTTTTTTTTTTTTTTTTTTTTTTTGGTTTTTTTTTTGGTTTTTTGAGACAGAGTTTCTCTGTGTTAGCCTTGGCTGTCCTGGACTGGCTCTATAGACCAAGCTGGCCTATAGAGCAATCCGCCTGCCTCTGCCTCCAAAGTGCTGGGATTAAGATGTGCACCACCACGCCAGGCGACCTTTGTTTTTTGGGTTTGTTTGTTTTGTTGTTGTTGTTTTGGGTTTTTTGTTAAATAGGCATTTGATAATATAAAATTGTTTGGCTTTAGACGCATCTTATAAATTTTGTTGTTATTTTATGTATTTAATTCAGTTCAAATTATTTTTTAATTTCTTTAGAGACCTTCTGGCCCATGAACCGTTTAAAAGTGAGTTGTAGCTGGGTGGTGGTGGTGCACACCTTTAATCCCAGCGCTTGGGAAGCAGAGATAGACAGATCCCTGAGTTCAAGGCCAGCCTGGTCTACAGAACTAGTTCCAGGACGGCTAAAGCCACACTGAGAAACCCTGCTTATAAACAAGCAAACAAAAGTGAATTGAATCCAGGCTGAGGAAGGCGGCACTAGAATTATTTTAATCCTAGCACTTGGCAGGCGAACATAGGTATATCCCTGTAAATTCAAGGCCAGCCTGATCTACATATCAACAAGTTCTAACGGGGGCTACATAGTGAGGTCTTGCCTCAAAAACAAACAAAAGCATTTCCCTACCTCAAACAAACTCAGAAGAAAATCAGGAAGAAATTCTCCAGCACAATTTGTTCTTCAAAAGTTGATTCTAGAGCCAGATGCTGCGGTAGGGCACATCTTTAATCCCAGCACTCAGGAGGCAGAAGCAGGTGGATCTCTGTGAGTTCAAGACCAGCCTGGTCTACAAAGTGAGTACAGGACAGCCAAGGCTACACAGGGAAACCCTGTCTCGGAAAAACAAAAAAATTTTTTTTGTAAGTAAAAAAAAAATTTTAAAGTGGAAAATAACAAAACAAAACTACTGAGCCATCTCTCCAGCCCCAAATATTACTACTTTAATTTGTGAGGTGTATGTATGTATGTATGTATGTATGTATGTATGTATGTATTTGTGTGGGCATATGCTCATATGTGTGCCAGAGGTTGGAAGCAGGTGTCTTCCATCATTATTCTCCACCTTATTTTATAAGACAGGGTCTCACACTGAACTTGGCGTTTGTTGACTGGGCTGGGCTGGCCAGCAAGCCCAGGGATCCTTCTGTGTCTGCCTCCCTGGCATGGGGCATTAGGCACATGTCTCCATACTACACACACACACACACACACACACACACACACACACACACATACACACACATACACATACACACACACATACACACACACATACATACACATACACACACATACACACACATATACACACACATACACACACACACACACATACACACACACACATACACATACACACACATACACACACGCGCGCACATACACACACACACCTCGACTTTCCTCCTTAACTAGAGCTTGACCCTATGGCCTTGCACATGCTAGGCAAGTGTTCTTCCACTGAGCTACAACCCAAGACCTTTTGGACTTTCTGTTTTAAGACAGGGTTTCATTAAGTGGTCCAGACTACTCACTCTGAAGCCAGGCTGGGCAACAGAGGGCCCTGTCTCAAAAGATAAAGGGCTTTGGAGATGGCTCATGGAACAAAGGCACTCTGCCAATCGGAGGACCCGCGTGGTGAGTGGAGAAGGCCGACTTGTGCAAGCTGTCCTGACTTCCACATGAGTGCACCATGGCAAGAGTGTGCCCAGACCCCCAGACGTAAGTGAAAAAGTAGGAAAAAGGCAAGAAAAGCCATAGTCATACTAACCTGATACCACTCAGAGCTGCTTTTTCCTTCAGCACCTCAGCTTTCTCACTCATAAAATGGGGTGGTTCCAGCTCTGCCCTCACTGAGCTGAGCAGGCGTCAAGTGAGATACTGCCCTGACGTCCCCAGCACAGACCTGACTCTCAGAGGGTCTCTTGTGTCAAGTGGGCTGGACTGGGGAGGTGAGAGCGCAGCGTGACTGCGGGGAGGCAGTAACGTGCAGCGAGGAGTTGCTTTGCGGGACCGAGTTGGAAGGACCTCGGGGGATTGTCTATAGGATCCTGGAGGAGTGCCTGTCTCTAGGAGCTAGGGTATCCAGCTATGAGTCACCTGTAACTTCAGCACTCGGGATGCAAAAGCAGACAGAGGGGTTCAAGGCCAGCCTGGGATTAGTGAGACCCTACCTCAGCCCAAAACAAATGAACTGCAGAGGTGGGGGAAGACGCTCGCCTTTCAAACTCCAGAGGCATATATTTTTTTCCATGCCATAATATTTGTATTAATTATTTGGGAATATAATACAATGTACCCTGATCACACTCCATTCTCAGTCCTCCCAGGTCCACCTTCCCACCCTTGTTCCTCCCCCAACCAAAACAAAAGACAAGTCCCATTTGTGTTGGCCATATCCCCATTGGAGCATTGTCAGACTACCCCAGTGTCCAGCCCCTTCAAGATAACTGAGGCCTCCTCCACCCCCCCAGCCCCCCCAGCTCCCCCCCAGCCCCCCCCAGAAGCCATCAACTGTGAAGGGCTACACTTCAGCATCTTTATCACAATTTTGTTTTTTTGAGACAGGGTTTCTCTGTGTAGCCCTGGCTATCCTAGAACTCACTCTGTAGACCAGGCTGGCCTCGAGCTCACAGAGTTCACAGCCTGCCTCTGCCTCCTGAGTGCTGAGACTGAAGGTGTATGCCGCCTTCATCCAGCCTTTATCACAATTGTTAAGGTCCGCAATCCCGCCACAAAAGAAGCGCCCAGCCCATGGCTGCCAGCAGTAGCACAGGTTATGGCCATCAACATGGTTGCTGGCCAAAGCATGGATCACAGAAGGCTTTTTTTTTTTAGGAGACTTAACCTAGAAAATGAACCATTCTTCTCGGGTATCTTGTCACCGCCCAGAATCAAAGTGACCATGCAGTAACATCCCGGGCAGGACCTGTCCGAGCTTCAAGCTGCTGTACATCCCCTTGCCCTGGGGGGGAGGGGGGCTGCCATGCTGCTGTGCCAGGGACCCCGGGCCTCAACCGTTCTGTTTGCAGCCTTGGGACAGCAGTGTAAGGCCCTGTCCTCTCCTCCCACTAGCAGGGCAAGCAGCAGGAGTGGCAGTGGTGGCGTGGACGAGGCTCCATGGCTCCAGCTGGGCCTGTGGGCCAAGCCACACTGCTGTAGCTAGCTGGGACTGGGTGAGGTGGGCTGGTGGCACCCCAGGCTTCCAGGTAGCCCGCAGACCTGACTTCTACTCCCAGAAGCATACACGTTCGCTTTGCATTGCTGTGACAAAAAACTAAGAGAAGCCGGGTGTGGTGGCGCACGCCTTTAATCCCAGCACTCGGGAGGCAGAGGCAGGTGGATCACTGTGAGTTCGAGGCCAGCCTGGTCTACAAAGGGAATCCAGGACAATCAAAGCTACACAGAGAAACCCTGTCTTGAAAAAAAACAAAACAAAACAAAACAAAAAGAAAACAACAACAACAAAAGCACTAAGAGAAATGTTGGAATATAGTCTGGTGCTTTGTATTTGTTAGTTGCTTGCCCCCCAGGATTCTTACTGCAGGTTGTCACGTACCCCCAAGCATTGCCGTTTAACCTTGCCACTCTGTTTGACTAATAAAGCCAATACCTGGGCAGGGCTGGAGGAAGGTGGGCAAGGCAAAGGTTCCGGGGCTTGTTGGGCAGAGGGGATCTTGGGAAAGAGAAGCAGATCGGACTGGAGGAGGAGAATCATGGGATAGATAAGAGCCACGTGGGCCCAGAGGAGGGACTCTAAAGGTCCACAGGAAAGAAGTGACCCAGATGAACAACCTCAGCCAGTATCTGGGGATTATGAATGGGTGGTAGCCCAGATAGAAATTGCTAGAATTGATGGTGTGGGATAGAGACTGAAGGATAGGTAGTTTAGAGGGTTAATATCTGCCCAGCCCCAGGTAAAATAAGGCTTATTCTAAAATACAACAGGTACCAATGTCTTTTTGATTATGCAAGTAGGTTAAGCCAGGTGTGGTGGCACACACCTTTAGTCTCAGCACTTGGGAGGCAGAGGCAGGCAGATCTCTGTGAGTTCGAGGCCAACCTGGTCTACAGAGTGAGTTCAGGACAGCCAACACAGAGAAACCCTGCCTCAAAACACCAAAAATAAATAAGTAAATAAATAAAATAACATAATTAATTAATTAGCAACAACAGAGAAACAATGTAAAGGTAGCTTATAGTTTCAGAGATTTCAGCCCATGGTGGCTGGCTCCACTATTATAGGCCCATGGTGCAGCAGAATACAGTGTCAGGCTAGAGATGCCCTCAGTGCATAGCAACCAGTAAGAAGAGACAGACAGACAGAAGAAGAGATCGGGGCCAAGATATGCCATTCAGTGTCACATCCTTCGGTGACATATTTTCTCCAACCAGGCAGCACCTACTATTTTTTTTTAATTTGTTTTTCCAGACAAGGTTTCTCTGTGTAGTCTTGGCTGTCCTTTACTCACTTTGTAGACCTGGCTGGCCTTGAACTCACAGAGCTCCGCCTGCCTCTGCCTCCCGAGTGCTGGGATTAAAGGTGTTTGCCTCATGCCTGGCCAAGTACCTACTATTTTTATATCACCTTGTAATGATATCATCAAACTATGAATCTAAGCCAGGTGTGGTGGCAGTAGTTTAAGGTACCAGCTGTGCTGAAGACCAAACCCTGGATAGGGGAAGCTTTTGGAAGGCTACGTCAAACCCAAACATAGCCTCAGGGGTGCCTGTGAGTGAGCACCCCCAAACTGGACCTGGTTCCCAGAGGAGGTGAATTCACAAAAAGGAGGTTTGGCAAACATTGAGGTTTGGTGTTTTTTTTTTTCTCCAAAGTCTGCAGGTCAAAACATGAAGAGGAGGGTGCAGGTGAGCACGTCGTGAGGGTCTACACAGCACGTTGGAAGCAGCACTGTTTTCAGTGCCCTCGTCCACGGTTCGTGGGCTGCAGATGTTCACAGTTTACTTTCCCCTCTCCTCAATGCCAGGATCTCTTCAGGACTGTCCAAAACTCCACCTAGCTGGATAAGGAGCTGGACACTTGTGTGGCAGGTCTGCATCTTCTTTTCTTTCTTTCTTTCTTTTTTTCTTTCTTTCTTTCTTTTTTTTTTTTTCCTTCTATTTTAGTTTTTGGAGACAGGGTTTCTCTGTGTAGCCTTGCCTGTCCTAGACTTGCTTTGTAGACCAGGCTGGCCTTGAACTCACAGCGATCTGCTGGCTTCTGCCTCCCGAGTGCTGGGATTAAAGGTGTGCACCACCACGCCCGGCTTTTTTTTTTGGCTTTTGGAGACAGGGTTTCTCTTGTAGTCCTGGCTGTCCCAGACTCACTTTGTAGACCAGGCTGGCCTTGAACTCACAGTGATCCACCTGCCTCTCCTCCTGAGTGCTGGGATTAAAGGCTTGTGCCACCACGCCCAGCTCAGGTCTGCGTCTTAAATAGACAGGTCTGGCGGCATGTGGTGGCACAAACCATTAATCCCAACACTTGGGAGGCAGCAGCAGACCGATCTCTGCGAGTTGGAGGCCAGTCTGGTCTACAAAGAGAGTCCCAGGACAGCCAGGACTACAAGAGAAACCCTGATGGTGAGAGGGTGCGCGGGGGTGAGGGAATGCAGTGGGGGGTTGGGGCGTGGGGCTGCGGGGGGTGTTGGTGGGGCGACATGGGGCTGGGGCCGGCGGGGGCTCCGGGGCCGGCCCGGGGGCCGGGGAAATAGCATTGACAAGGGCTCGTCGTCCTCAGGACGTGTTTCTCATGATCCGGCACCACAAAACCACCATCTTCACGGACGCCAAGGAGGCGAGCACCGTGTTGGAGCTGAAGCGCATCATCGAGGGCATCCTCAAGCGGCCACCAGACGAGCAGCGACTGTACAAGGACAACCAGCTCCTTGATGACAGGAAAACTCTGGGCGAGTGTGGCTTCACCAGCCAGACAGCACGGCCACAGGCCCCAGCCACAGTGGGCCTGGCCTTCCGAGCAGATGATGCCTTTGAAGACCTGCGCATTGAACCCTTCTCCAGCCCTCAAGAGCGTCCAGATATGAGGAAGCAATTGGACTCTTGAAACAGTGCCAATGAACAAGCTGTGCAGTGAGGGCCCCAGGCCCAGCCCCTAGAGACCCATTCCCCCAATAAAAAAAGATTTTTTAGCTTGTCTACCTGGCTGATTTTCTCTTGCTCACTTTTCAGAAAGCTTACAAGACCGTCCTGTTGTTTGGCCAAACTGAACACTTATCAATTAGGATTGAAAACCCAGTCCTGCGGGGGCGGTGGTGGTGCACGCCTTTAGTCCCAGCCCTCGGGAGGCAGAGGCGGGTGGATCGCTGTGAGATCGAGGCCAGCCTGGTGTAGAAAGCAAGTCTAGGACAGCCAAGGCTACATAGAGAAACCTTGTCTCAAAGCCAAAAAAACAAAACAAAACAAAAAACCCACATGGTCCCACATGGGCCAGTCTTTTGGCCAAGAGACTCAAGACAGGGTTTCTTTGTTTGTTTGTTTTGTTTTTCGAGACAGAGTTTCTCTGCGTAGCCTTGGCTGTCCTGAACTCACTTTGTAGACCAAGCTGGCCTCCAACTCACAGCGATCCACCTACCTCTGCCTCCCAAGTACTGGGATTAAAGGGGTGTATAGCTTTGGCTGCCCTGGAACTCAGCTCTGTTGACCAGGCTGGCCTGACAGAGATCTGTCTGCCCCAACCCATGTGCTGAGATAAAGTGTGTGCCACCACCGCCTGGCTTTTCTAACTGTTAAGTCTTGCCATATGAGCAAAAAGTCTACAGACAAAAAAAAAAAAAAAAAAAGATTTTAGAGAAACCAATTTATTATGTATACAGTGTGTTCTGTCTGCATGTACAGAAGAGGGCACCAGATCTTACTATAGATGGTTGTGAACCACCATATGGTTGCTGGGAGTTGGGAATTGAACTCAGGACCTTTGGAAGAGCAGCCAGTGCTCTGAATCTCTTGAGCCATCTCTCCAGCCCCGGGTCTGCCTTCTTTCGCAGAACACGTTTATAGAGCAGAGACTTTGTGTCAGTCAGTGGACACAGGGCAGCAGGCAGAACAGTCGGGAGTCCTTACTTTAGGCACAGAAACACAGTGAACAAATGAACAGGTCACCTTAGCTATGGTCTCTCACAACCAACCCCAAACTTAGTGCCCTGAGCCAACTCAGGATGCTGAGGCAGGGGAGTCATCTCAAGTTCAAGGCCACTGGACTATAGTGTCAATTCCAGGTCATCGAGGCCAGACTGAGACCCTACCTCAACAACAAAACAAAACTTTAGGCTGGGCGTGGTGGTGCACGCCTTTAATTCCAGCACTCAGGAGGCAGAGGCAGGCGGATTGCTGTGAGTTCAAGGCCAGCCTGGTCTACAAAGTGAGTTCAGGTCAGCCAAGGCTACACAGAGAAACCCTGTCTCAAAAAACAAAAAACAAAACTTTGGATCAGGGCCTGGGAGCAGAGGCAAGTGTATCTCTGCAAGTCTACATAGCAAGTTCCAGGCTACCCAGGGCTACATGGTGAGACCTACTCTCAACAAACAAACAACAATAATCCCAGCACTTGGGAGTTCGAGGCCAGTCTGGTCTAGAGTGAGTCCAGGACAGCCAAGGCTACACAGAGAAACCCTGTCTTGAAAAAACAAACAAAAAACCCAAACAACAACAACAACAACAAAACGGTTCTAACTTTGTTTTGCCTCATTTCTGTGCGGAACCTCACTCCAATCTAGGGCTTAGAACATGTAAAAGCATGTGCTCCACCCCAACACACACCATTAGCCCTGCACAGTCTGTGTTATGATTTGAAGAGAAAGTGTCCCCCTGCCAGGTGTGGTGGTGCATGCCTGTAACCCAAGCACCCAGTGAAGGCAGAGGCAGGCAGATTTCTGTGAGTTCGAGGCCAACTTGATCTACAAAGGGAGTTCAGGACAGCCAAGGCTGCATATAAACCAGGCAGAGGAACACACACACACACACACACACGCACACACGCACGCACGCACGCACGCACGCACGCACGCACGCACGCACGCACGCATTTAATAATTTAATACTCTCACAGTCCATTAGAGGCCGCCACGGTTCAGGCTCTCTCTAACTGCGGGACCCAGGCAGGTTTCATGCCCCTACGGGCGCAGTTCCAGTTCTTCCGAAAGGGGGCGCGAGTGGCCAGAGAAAAGCCTGAGTCCACACAGCCCATGCTTGTGTCGTGAAGGCTGCTGAGGGAGGGAGGGAGGGAGGGAGGGTTCACTCCTTTATCTCTCAGGAAATTTCCCCATCCCACTCCGGGCTTAGAGATCCTGAGGGTCTCAAACCCAAGAATGGAATACAAATACAACAGACACAAAAGCGTGATTCTTTTGTTTTCCTCTCCTCGACTTCAGGGCACAACCTAGGTTTGTGGAGCCTCCTCTGACAAGAACACAACACACAAATTTTACAAGCCCCATAAAGAAACCTGTGAAATTCAAACTCTTAAGCGTGAGGAGCGGCTGGGCGTGGTGGTGCACACCTGGAATCCCAGCACTCGGGAGGCAGAGGCAGGTGGATCTCTGTGAGTTCGAGGTCAGCCTGGACTACAAAGTCCAGGACAGCCAAGGCTACACAGAGAAACCCTCTCTCAAAAAACCGAAATGAAAAAAGGAGCCTTGCCAGTGGTGGCATTTGGGAGGTAGAGAAAGGTGGATCTCTGAGGCTGAGGACAAAGCTGGAGAAATTTGGGGGTTGCGGGAGGGGGTGGAGAATGAGGAGCCTTGAAATGCAAGCTTCTTGGGTAATTGCAGAGTAAACAAATCTCTGGCTGTGTGTGAGCATATTCATTCACTGTCAGTCTCCAGCTAAGAATGGAACTCCCAGACTAGGTCTCGTCGGAATTCCTAGTTCCTGAAGCTTGTCCCCTGCGCATGGGAAGAGCTTTCTAACTACAGCATGAGTAACAGTTGGGACTTCTCAGGATTTCCAGGGAGAAGTGACTATAGCGTAGCCTGGACCTCAGAGTGTATCGATTTGGCTTTGCTGGAAGCTCGGAGCAGTGGAGAGAAAGCTTAGGATGCTTGGAAGGCGAGCGGAAGAAGCAAACGGCCCCGTCAGAAGCGGCACCGGGGCTGGCTTTCCTGCTTCCCTCTTGGCCCACGTTCACGCTCTCATCCTCTCCTAACCGCTCCTTGCACAAGGCCCTGATGCAACCCTGTAGGGGCCTGGGGCACCTCTCTTGGGGGCAGCTCTGGGAAGGAGGTTTTGCAAGAGTCGGGGGCAGGAAGCAGAGCCAGCCAGGGTGGGGTCAGAGAGATAAGGGAGCCATGCCTGCTCCTCCCCTGCTCCCCTGCTCCTCCTCGTCTCCCTCTCCCCGCTCTCCCTTCCTTCCCCCGCCCGGCGCTCCTCCCAGCCCCGCCCCCCCCCCATGGTTCCTCCTAGCCCTGGTTTCCTCTTCCCTTCCTTTTCCAGGAAAGTAGGTGCCTGGTCCTCACCCCAGCCTCACCCAGCTCTTGCCTGGCCCTGTGACTCACCAGCCGGGCAGGCTCTGAGGTCTGCCTACCACTTGGGAACCCAGCTATGTGACCCTGGGCATTAGGTAATCCTCCTTGGTTGGTAGTTCTGTTTAGTAAGAGTACATGCTCTTGCTGGATGCATTGGCTGCCACACACTTACAGTCTAGCAATGAGACGCTAAGGCAGAACTACCTTGAGTTCAAAGCCAGCCTGGGCTACGGAGTAAAACCTTGTCTCAAAACCAAAACAAGCCAGGTGTGGTGGCACATGCTTTTGATCCTAGGACCCTGCATGCAGAGGCAAGTGGATCTCTGTTAAGTTCGAGGCCAGCTTGATCTACATAGTGAGTTCCAGAACCAGCTGGGGCTACAAAGTGAGACGTCTGAAAAAAAAAGAAAAGAAAAGAAAAGAAAAATCAAGCAAGCTTTAATCCCAGCACTTGCTATGCAGAGGCAGGTGGATCTCTGTGAGTTCAAGGCCAGCCTGGCCTACAATGCAAGTCCAGGGCAGCCAGGGCTATTAGACAGAGAAGCCCTGTCTCTAAAAAACAGAACAGAACAGAACAGAACAACACAAGCAAACAAACAAACAAGGTCTAAGGTTGGGCCTCAGCGTCAGAAGCATTTGAAGAGGGTAGGAGGAGCTAGGCTAACACTCAGAGGCACAGCACCTGCTGGGGGAAGGGGTACAGCAGCACCTGCATTGAGCCAGCGTTGCAGCAACACTGTGCCTGGATGATTTGCTCAGCGCCCAGACAGGAGTGGGCTTGTACGTGTGTAAGCAGCAGGGGTAAGGGTGCATGTACACATCAGAGCTTCATGATGTCTCACTCTCCAGACGGAACCAGATTGCCCATAGAATTTAGTTGGGTTTCACCTGGTTTTAAGACCTATGTCTAGCTATGTGACCTGTGTCCTCCTAAAGGCAGGTCACACCGAACCTGACCCAGGACGTCTTTTTTTTTTTTTTTTTTTTTTTTTGAGACAGGGTTTCTCTGTGTAGTCTTGGCTGTCCAGTCTGGCCTCGAACTGGCAATCTGCCTGCCTCTGCCTCCCAAATGCTGGGATTAAAGGCCTGTGCCACCAACGCCCAGCAACCCAGGACATCTTAGATACTGAGAGAGCCTGGGCTATTTCTACCTTTCCTGTCAGATTTTGTTCTTGTTTGAGTCCAGGCTGGCTTCATATTTGCTATGTAGGTGAGGATTGCCTTGAACTCCTGTTCTCCTGCTCAGTTTGCAATCCCAGAGGCAGAGGATGTAATTTCAGGGCAGGCTACAGAGTGAGATGCTGTCTAAAAAAAAAAAAAGGGATGTGGCTGGTCTCAGGGTGTTTATCTAGTGTGCTCAAGGCTCCGGGTTTGGTTCTCCAGTATTGACAAAAAGGTTAGCCAATCATTACTCTTGTTGCTATTAAAATGAGCTTAAGGAGCTGGAGAGATGGCTCAGCACTCAAGGCTAAGCGTAACCAAAATGAACATAGGATTGAATTGGGCTACTAAAGGGTTAAATAAATTGATGTTTTAAAAAGTTTAGTGTAGTGCCTAATCACTTCTTGGCCTTTTGTCTAAGACCCAAGATAGGATAAGGTCTGGCAAATGCTCAGCACTGTGTGTTTGTTAAATAAGATAAAGGGGACCCTGAGTCCAGCACCCAAGGAGCTTGTCCTGGGCTTCCTGTTCACTCTATGCTCTGCTCCCAGCAGCACAATGTCTGGGAGGGGCTGAGATGTTAATGATTTCCAAAAGAGAAGGGGTTGGCTTGTGCACACACACACATACATATGCACACACGTTGGTGGCCTCTGGCCTTGGGTTTGAGGTTCTCTCTTTTACACTACCACACACACACACACACACACACATATTGGAGGCCTCTGGTTCTTGGTCTGGGGTACACACACAATTGGGATATGTACACATATTGGTGGCCTCTGGCCCCCTCCTTGGTGCCTCTTATGCAAGCTGCCGGCCCCCGCCCCGTTCCCAGGCCGGGCTGCAGCTGCGGGCGGAGGGGCAGGGCGGGGGCGGCCGCTGTTTGTCTAGCGCGGCCGTGCCAAAGTCGGCGGGCCCAGACAGCAAGGCGCCTCCGTACACCTGGGGATGCTCAGGTTAAATAGCTCCGCATTCCTCGGGCCCAGCTGATGGAAACGCTCCCAGGCCGCTGTGGAGCCGGCCTCCAGATGGGCTGGGTTCGGGCCAAAGAGGAAGAGAGGGAAATGTGGAAGCCAGAGTGTGCCTGGATGGCGGGGGAAGTGGCCAGGGGAGCAGTGGCCCCTTCCTGGGCTGGAAGAAGGCTCTGCAGAGTAGATGTGCACGCGAGGACACGCCCACGTCCCAATGGGTGGGCTTGCGGAGGGGTGCGGGGGCGGGGGGGGGGTACTCACACATGGTGAGGAAGTAGGCGCACACGCGTGCCTCTGTTTAATAATTTCTAACTGTCTTATGTACCAGACTGTGTGCTAAACTCCGAACTGGATTTCAGTTATTCTGGACAGTTCTATGAGGTTAGTACTATAAAACTGCCAGGTGGAGAGGGCACAGCAAAGAGTTTAATCACCTACAAATACTTCACTGTTTGGTAAAGTCCATCAAATGCTTGAGATCATTTTATGTAGCTGGTTTAGTATTAATTAAAGTTAAGGAAACAGTCAAACTTAATATAAGTGCTCGATAAACAATTCCAAATTTTATTTATTTTTGTTCAGTTTGTTTCTGTTGCAAAACTGGTCTCAGAATCCTACTGCTAGCCCCAATGGGGATTGTGGTACTGGGTGTTATTTATTTGGGTTTTAATCATTACTTCTTTATTTTGAAACAGGGTCTCCCGATTGTAGCCCTAGGTTGCCTGGATCTTGCTATACAGACTGGAGTGGCTGGGAACATGTTTTTTAGTATAACTGGCTTGTTTTATTTAGTGATAAGCTGTACCAATAGTAGTTACTATTGGGGACAAGGTCTTTGCCCTTTCTGGAACTTCATTTCTCCCTGGGAATTAACCAGGTAGGGATACTTGAAGGATGTCCCCAAGATCTAACTCACAATTGGCCAGGAGGTAGGAATTGTACTTTTTGAGAAATGGTTTGCCTGAATACAGCTGCCCCATCCCTGCGCCAAGCCTAGGAATGCTAAGCAATCTCCAGTTACAAAGGAGCCCAGTGTGGCTATGTAGACGATACCACCAACCCAGAGGTAGGCAGGTGTGTAAGCACAGTGCACCCAGGTGAACTCTCAAGGGCTGGAGGGCACACACTAGTCTGCAGAACCCACGTGTGCCTTGCTACACCCGTACACCACCCCACTCCAAGCCTGCACAGGAGAAAGATGCCCCAGACTCTTATGAGTCACTCAGGTCAAATACACTGGCAAGCCCAGATAATTGTGCACTCTCTTTGTGAGCACAGAGCTTCGTGTCCAGGTAGACAGACCCTAAGTAAAACCTTTTTCCTTCTAAGGAGTTGGGGACATGACTAGCCTACACAGTAGCCTCAGGGGAAATGTTGAGGTTAGCAGAGTCAGGCCAGGGTGAGGGGGCTGAGTCCAGACCCAGAGCAGGTGGCCTTGCAGCTGTGCACAGCCTAACCCTGCCAATTTCATCACCCACTTGGACAAGCCGGGAGCCCTAGGGCAGCCTGCTGGCACCCAGAGAAAAGTGGCTCAGCAGGGTACAGGGGACACCAAAGTCCTGCTTGAGGCAAACTATGACCCTAGAGACAGGATCTCACCACATAAACCCCTGCTCTTGGCAAGGAAATGGTCCAGCAACCCCCTTTTCCAACCTGAATGGCTTGAGTACCACCCAGCCCAGAGCGGGCGACCCAGCAGGTCCATCTGCATTTTAACAACCTCCCTGGATGATCCAGATGGCCCGGGGATCACTTTGAGAGAAATCCCTCCAAGAGGTCTCGAGGATTTAATTTTATGACACTAGGGAACAGCGAAATGGCCAGGGATGAGGGAAAAGACATTAAAGACACTGGAAACACTCATTCAGGTCGGTAAGAATGATGGTCCAGATGTGGCCCTCCAATCCCTTGATTCTTAACACTGGCTGTGAAAATGGTCAGAGGTCACTCTTACCCCAGGCCCCTCCCCCATCCAAGAAGTCACTGCAACGTTTATCTAAAGTATTTGTTTAATAACAACAAAAAAGCCCCACTCCCACAGAACTATTGTAAAACAATATTCGCACCCAGTGATCATTGTAATATACAATACAAAAACATTTTCCTCAGAAATCTGAGAAGTACGAAATGTGACCATTTAAAAAAATGTCTGCTTTTCAAAAAATAGAAACACACGGGGTTGGCTAACCCCCTCCCCAAAGTCTCTGAGGGCTGAAAGGTAGAGAGAGGGTGAGCCTCCACTGCTGGTCAGCCCTCTACCCCCTTGGCCAGATCCGCCGAAAGTCCGGTGACCTCCGTGGAGTCTTTTCCCCGGGCTCCCCTGGGGGAACCGAGAGCATCTTATTCCTCTGGCCTCCTGTCTTGTCCTTCAGTGAGCCGGCTCAGCGACACAAGATGCGATCGTCAGCTGGAACACATGCGGCCTGTGAACACCAGAGCGAGATAAGGATAAGACAAGCTAGAAGGGGCCAGAAGGGCAGAGGCGTTCCCATTTCTGCACTTCAGGAGACTCGATGATGGCACGAACTTTTTCCTGTTAGGCGCCCATAAGTAGCTATGTGCTCCAAAGTTAAGGCAGACAGACGGACGGACGGACGGACGGACGGACGGACGGACGGGCGGGCGGACGGGCGGGCGGGCGGGCGGGCGGGCGGACAGGCGGGCGGGCGGGCGGACGGACACACACACACACACACACACACACACACACACACACACAGTCTTTCATGGCCTCAGTTTCCCAATGCTCTGACTAGGACCTCACCTCGGCAGCCAAGGCACTGATCTCGCCATTCAGGGTGCTGAGCGGGGCCCGGACGGGTAGTCCCCGGCCTCCGGGGGTCCCGACTTCGGATTCCGAGTTCAGCTCCAGCTGCAGGTCCCTGATGTAGTCGATGACATGCTGCAGGATCTCCACCTTGCTCACTTTGCGGTTCTGAGGCAGAGTGGGCACCAGCTCCTTAAGGCGTGAGTAGCAGCCGTTCATGTCGTAGAGCAGGACGTTCACCTGCTGCTGTTCGTCCAGCAAGGCGGGGAGGCGCGTCCCGGCGCAGCGGGAGATGGCCACGCTCTGCTCCGACAGACCGAGCACCACCTCGCCCGCTGTCCTGCCCGCCTTCAGCGAGCAGCTGGGGCCCGCGGCAGCCGAGGCGCTAACACTGGCGACCTTCATGATCCTGAGGACAGGCAGAAGAGAGCGGAGGAGCCCGTGAAGGGTGAATAGGAAGAGACTGAGAAGTTGGAAGAAGGTTGTACAATGAGAGGGCTGAGCGCTGGAGCCAGTCTTTTATAAGATCGGACCCAGGGCGGGTTCAGAACGTTCAAAAGCAACCAATGGGCTGCTGGAGGCCTGGCTTAGCCCGCCCTCGGGTCCCACCTCTGGATCTACTAGTGCACCCTTAGGATGATGGAAAGGCGGTGGGGCTCAAGAACAGAAGAGGGTGGGAGGGCATCGGCAGAGCGGCTGTAAGGAAGCAAAGAGGCTAAGCCAGTAACCATTCCCCACCACCCCGCCCCCCCCCCCCCCGGAATCAGCTTCTCATGGTATCTTTCTCACTTCTCCGGGTCCATTTTACAGATAAACATCAACAGAGAAGCGGCTGGCTCTGGCCAGTGGCTCAGGACTAGCCCAGGATTCCCAGATGCTGTCGTAAGACTGGGCTATAAACTCTACTTATAAAAGCAGAACTTTATTTTTTTATGTTTATTTACTTTTGAGGGCTTGTTGTTGCTGCTTTTTTTAGGCAGTCTTATGTAACCCAGGCTGTGCTCGGAACTCTCTGACTCCTAGGTGCTGTGATTAGAGGTGTGCTTCGCTACATGTTCTGAGACAGATTTTGAAAGCAGGCCCTCTTTTACTCTGAATTCCAAGCCTGACTCAATTCCCAGAAAATGAATGGGAATGCCCCTAGGTCCGTTGACCCTAGCATACTAGGATCGTCTTTAAAGTGGACAGAGTCTGAGACCTGAGCTACATACACAGAAGGGTCGCGATAGAGTCGGTCTACAGCTCCCAATTCTACAGCCTCTTGCAGAAAGGTTCCAAATCTGCAGCAGCTGGTGATTTTCTTTCTTTCTTTATATTTTCTTTTTCTTCTTCTTCTTCTTTTTTCTAGATTTTTTTTTTTTCTAGAAGGCCTCCGAGCAAGCTCTCCCTCCCACGGCGCAGCAGCTGCGGAGATGCCCCCTCCCTTTCCTTTCCCGGGCTGGTCTGTGTCAGCGTCTGAACAAGCGGCTCAGACCGTTAGACGCCAGGCCCGTGACGTCACCCATTCATAAAACCCGGACGGGCTGTCAAGCTGGCGCCGCGCGGGCGGTCGCCATGGAGACGGCAAACTGGGCTGGAGCATTCTCCGCTCCCCACACCCCCCAACCCCCGCCCCTGAGCCCGTCACCTGCAGACCTAGGGCGGAAAGCCTGGGAATGCTTTTCCTCCTGGGCGCGGTTGCTGACCAAGGGTCAACTTACCTCCCCGCCCCACACCTGCCGAGTCTCTCCCACCCAGCCCCACAGCTCGGGCGGTTAGGGAGGTTTTTCTCACACCCTGCCAACCCAAACCCCTCACGACTGAGGCCCCTCCCTATCTGAGTTGGATCCCTAACTGAGATTGCAGGTATGCCCCGCAACACCTCGTTCCGAGACACATTTTAAGGCAGGCTCTCTTTTATTCTGGACCCCGAGGCTGACTGAATTTCCAGAAAAGTGAACTGTGAAGTCCCTAGAACCAGGACGTGGGTGGGTTGAAGTGGGGGTGACACCAGTGGGGGGAGGGTTGAAGCGGGGGGGGTGTGTGTGTGACATGGAGGACGGAGTCTGAAACCTGGACTGGCTAAGAAGGGTCGAGGTGTAGCTGCAGATTGTGTCCACTCTGAGCTCTTCTCTGCACTCTGCCTGCTTTTCTTTAATAGCCACGACCATTCGCGACGCTCTCTCACACAGAGCCAGAATTGTGTGAGGTTTACCGTCTATTGTTCGTCTATTGTTCTTGTCACAACGCTAAAGACCGACTTGTTTAGTTTATTTACCAAAAAAAAAAAAGCATTGTTATATCAAGGACAGTGTCACTCGAGATACAGCTTAGTTGGCAGATAGTTTGCCTAGCTAGCAGGAAGCCTCGGATTCTGTCCCCTGATAAAACCTGGTGTGAGAGCCGAGTGCGGTGGCGCACACCTTTAATCCCAGCACTCGGGAGGCGAGAGGCAGGTGGATCGCTGTGAGTTCGAGGCCAGCCTGGTCTACAAAGTAAGTCTAGGACAGCCAAGGCTACACAGAGAAACCCTGTCCCCTCCCCCCCAAGGTGGAGTTTCAAGACAGCCATGGCTGTTACACAGAGAAACCCTGTCTCAGAAACCCAACCAACCAACCAACAAATAGTTTATCTTAAACTACACATCCTCCAGACCAGCCTGGTATACCAGGCAAGTGAGGGCCTGTCCCCTCACTCTGCCTCCCAAAGACTGACTCCAGAGCCTTAGACAACCAGACACAGGAAACGGGAGCTCTAACTTGTCACTCAAGAGAATCAGAAGTAAAATACTATATGCTAGAAGAGATGACATTATGGTCCCTCTACCTCACAACAAAGAATTCACGCCAACACTTGGTGAAACAACAAATAGCCCAAGCCAGGCAGTAGTGGTGCATGCCTTTAATCCCAGCACTTGGGAGGCAGAGGCAGGAGGATCTCTGTGAGTACAAGGCCAGCCTTGGTCTATAAATTGAGTCCAGGACAGCCAAGGCTAAACAGAGAAACTAGGTAGCCCAGGCTGGTCTTGAACTCTGCCTTCCAAGTGCTGTCTTTAAATGCATGTACCACCATCCCTGGTTTCAAAGGTCAGGCCTGATGATTGACACATGTAATCCCAAGCAGCCAGCAGGCAGAGGCAGAAAGATCACTGCAGCCAGGAGGCTGATTTCAAATATGTACTGAGGTCCAGGCCAGTCTCAGGGAGGGGAGGGTGTGTGTGTGTGTGTGTGTGTGTGTGTGTGTGTGTGTAAATAAAAGGGCGGAGCTGTAACTCGGTGGTGGAATGCTTCTCTAACATCTGCAATGACCTAGATTCAATTCCCAGTGTGACCAAAAGGGGAGGAGAAAAGTTATATTGCTAATAAGGATTGATTGCTACTGTGAAAAGGTGTAAGATGACATAACGGGCAACACCTTCTTCTTCTTTCTTTTCTTTTTCTTCTTCTCCTCCCTTCTTCCTCCTCCTCCTCCTCCCCCTTCCTCCTCCTCGGCCTCGTTTGGCTCATACCAGCCCCAAGCACACCACCATACCACCTAGCCAAAGTCCAGCCACGAACTCCTGACCCGTTGCCTCCACATCCCCTCCAGTACCGGGATTGCAGGTGTGAGCCACTATACTAGGTTCAGCATGCGTGCGTTTGTGCGTAGCCCTGAGTGGCCTGGAACTCTTGAAGCAGGCTGGCCTCAAACACATAGGTTGGAATGCTGACATTAAAGGCATATACCCACCATGCCTGGCTCTGAATGTACTTTTGAACAAAAGTGTGTGTAAGGCTGGGGGGTGGGGGTGGGGGTGGCCGTGCCATGTAGCAAGTGTTTACTGTGTCATGGTCCCTGGGCTCAATCTCACTATGAATGGAGAGAAAGAAGAAAGAAATGGGGTTGCGGTGGGTTTCTATATCCACCTCACAGGCTTAGTTCCTGCCTCTGGGCCTGACTGCTTGCTGAGATGAGGTCAAGGCCAAGGGTGCTTGCACACGGTAGGGGAAACAAATGAAACAATAATTAGAATCTCCAAGTGGAGGTGCAGAAGTGCAGGTGTGCTCGTGCCCCGTGCCCGTGGCGGCCAGAGGACAACTTGTAGGTTCTTTTCTTCCACCGTGGTCTCTTCCACTGCAGCTTCTGGGGACTCAACTCAAATTGTCAGTGTTGCAGGTCACGTGCTCCTACCTGCTGCGTTCTCTCGCAGGTCCCTAAACAGTCTTAACACCTGTCTGATCCAGGCTGGTCTCAAACTTCTGGGCCCCAGCCATCCTTTTGGAGTAGCTGGGACTGCGGGTGACTGTCACTACAGAGACTATCAGAGTGGCTCATGCTGGGACTATAGGTGTGTGTCACTGTGGCTGACATGGTTGGAGCTGCCTGGCTGAGGTGATTTATTGGATCAGTTACTCAATTACCATTAGTACCCAACAAAGCAACGCAGGGAAGAACCGGTTTCTTTTTCTTCTTCTCTTCTTTCTTTCTTTTTAATTTTATTTTTTATGTGCATTAGTGTGAAGGTGTCAGATCTCTTGGAACCGGAGTTACAGACAGTTGTTAACTGCCATGTGGGTCCTGGGAATTGAACCTGGGTCCTTTGGAAGAGCAGACAGTGCGCTTAACCACCAAGCCATCTCTCCAGACCACCCCCCCCCCACCTTTTTTAAAATTTATTTTATTTTATTTTTTTGTTTTTCAAGACAGGCTTTCTCTGTGTAGCCTTGCCTGTTCTGGACTCACTTTGTAGACCAGGCTGGCCTGGAACTCACAGCAATACGCCTGCCTCTGCCTCCCGAGTGCTGGGATTAAAGGTGTGTGCCTACATGTCCCCCCCCCCCCCCCTTTTCTTTTGGCCTGCGGTTAGAGGAGACAGTCTATCAGAGTGGGAAAGACAGGGCAGTGTGAAACTGAAGGAAGCGATTACACTGTATCTGAGGCACAGAGAAACAATGCTGGTGCGGAGCTCCATCTCTCACTTTCTTCTTTTTCAGTCTGGGATCACGGGTCTCCTCAGCTCAAGTGTTTTGAAATAGCTCTCAAGCACATGCCCAGAGGTGTGTCTTTGAAGCAATTCTAAATCTAGTCAAGTTGGCAATCAAGAGGAAACTGTGTACTCTATGGAACGGCACACAAGAAATGTACTGAATGGGGCTGGAGAGATGGCTCAGTGGTTAGGAGCGCTGGCTGTTCTTTCAAAGGTCCTGAGTTCAATTCCCAGCAACCACATGGTGGCTCACAACCATCTATGATGAGATAAGGTACCCTCTTTTAGTGTGAGGTGTACATGTGGGCAGAACACTGTATACATAATAGATAAATCTTAAAAAAGAAAGAAAGAAAGAAAATGAAAGGTACTGAATGAAGGCAGGGCACCCTGAGGTCGGGCTGCAGGGGTGCCATCACACCTGCTAGGGAGCAATGCTTCCGTAGGAGTTCTGTCCCAGGTCCTGTCATGCAAATAGCTCAGAGTAACTTAGTGCCCTGTCAGTGTCAGGCATCCTTCTAAGAATCAGCTTAAGTCTCAGCTCCACAAGGCAAGGGCCCAGCTGCTCCATCCAGCCCTGTAGCTCAGGGTGCTTTGCAGGGCCTGTCACATCACAGAGGCACAGGGAATAGTCACTGGATGAGAAATCAACAGCCCCTGGAGTAAGCAGTCACTTCATGTCCACTCTGCAGAGTGACTAGCTTCCGGTCACAGTGTGGAGGTGCCACTGACTCCCTGTGTGGGGGTGGGAAGACTCTGCACACAAGGCCCCCGTTGCGGAGTGTCTTCCATGGACGCGTGCACTTCCAGATATTCCCCAACTGCCCTTTCCCAGAGTCTTGGCTCTGCAGGCTCTAGGGCGGGGACTGTTCCGTGCCATGTGACCTACTCTGGTCCTGGCCCTGCAGCTGCTCCCCAGATGTGCCCACAGCGAAGTCTTCCAGCAGCCAGGCCGGCGCCTCTGGGCTGGGACCTAGGGAGTTTTGGGGAAAGACCTTGGGCTCTGGCTGTCCTCACCCCTGCTTGTAACCAGAGACTGCAGAGCCCCCATCCCACCCCAGGATTCTGGCCCAGGCGACACTGTATCTGTGGCCATCTTACTGAGAACAGAACCCAGCGCCCCCACTTCATTCGCCCCCACCAACCCCACGTCCTGTCCTCCCGTTTCTTTCTCCAGTCCTTGACTTCTTCTAACCAGTTCCATCCGGCCTCGGCCTCAAGGCCCTGGATGTGCCCCCAGCCTAGAGCACTTACCAGCCAGATCTCTGCAAGTTTGTCACCCTGAGGTCTCAGGTCAAAGGTCCCCTCCGCATTGGAGACTTCAGAACACCCTTGGCTATTTTCTTTTACAATCTAAAGTGATCTTTGTCTTGTGCTCTGGCTGTCTGCTTCCTATACCCCATCCTTGCCCCTGTGGGGATGTGAGCTCCGGAAAGCATGAAGGACTCACCAGGCATGCTGAACCTGTAATCTCAGCAATCAGGTAGAAGCAGCTGCAGAGCTGAAAGTCTGAGGTCATCCTGGATTGCAAGGTACAACCATACTGAAAAAGGTCGGAAAAGGTGCCCCATTTGCTCAGAGTCACACAGCATAATACTCGGAGTTGAATAGTTTTTAGATCATTTCAGCTAAATAATGAATTGTTCCTCTAAGTCCTCAGTTTCCTCATTTGCAAAATGAGGCCAAAAGTTGAATTTGGGCCTATATGATGCTTGGGATCTAGTCTAGGGACCTACCCTCTCAATAGAAGGAGAGAGCCATCTCTTACAAGTGGTCCTCTGCCTTCCACATGAGTGCTACAAAGCTTAATCTTTCCCACAATGACCCCTCCATGTCGCCACATACCCACTAAAGAAATAGGTATAAAATAATAACAAGATAGATTATAAAAACTGAGCTTAGCTGGGTGGTGGTGGCGCACGCCTTTAATCCCAGCACTTGGGAGGCAGAGGCAGATGGATCGCTATGAGTTCAAGGCCAGCCTGGTCTATAAAGCAAGCCCAGGACAGTCAAGGCTACACAAAGAGACCCTGTCTCAAAAAAAACAAAAACTAAAACAAAACAAAACAAAACAAAAAAAACAAAACAAAAACCAAAATGGGAGCCAGGATATTTTTGTATCTTTTCTGGAGTCTCATTGATCTCCGCTCCAGATCCAACAGGAGACTGTTGGGGGGGGGGTCACATGAGGGGTGCAAAGACTGTGACCTCCCTGGCTTTACCACTCATGCACTCATCCATTTCTGCTTGGGACTCAACTTATCTACCTGCACAATGGGTCCACAGCCAGCTTTGCCCTAAAGGTTCTGGGGCTCTGTTCCTGGTGGTTGTAGGGAGTGTGATATCCTGGCCTTGGACCCACCTTTTGCCTTCCACCCAGTTTTCAAAGAGGCCCTAGAACAATGGGAGGGAATTTGGAGCCTGGCAGTCTGGGCACTCCCAGGGTCCCTGCAGATGAAGGGGGTGGGGCCTTCCTGTGGTTGGACAAAGGGTTGCTGCCCCCCCCCACCCTCCCCGTCCCCCAGTGTCTCTCCAGTGGCCCAGAGAAAGGGCAGAGCCCCTGCCAGGGAGCTCCCATGTTAAGTTAACAGATCTTAAGGCAGCTCACAGCTGTACACACCCCCATAGCAGAATATAGATACACTGATCCAGCACCACTTGAGTGTGCAACAGACACTGCCAGCACGGCAGCGGCACACTCATACATACAACCAGAAGAGTAACCTGCCAAGATGCACATTAACATACATTATCATGCATATACAAACACAAATAGCAGATCTGCACAAAGCCAACACACTGGGAAAGACACTAAGGAGGCGACACATCAAACCATCAAATCATGGGATGGCTGTCCTCACCCCAGCCACTCACACAGTACACGCAGCCATGCCAGGAACACAGATGCACATACCTTCCCTCTCCTGCACTGACTAGGACACTTGCAACTGTGCAGTACTGGTCATACCAAAGCACCGCCCACAGATCCGAGTGTGGCTTGGGGGAGCGCAGAGCTGGAGCACAGAGCTGGAGCACAGAGCTGGAGCACAGAGCTGGAGCACAGAGCTGGAGCACAGAGCTGGAGCGCAGAGCTGGAGCGCAGAGCTGGAGCACAGAGCTGGAGCACACCGGAAGGCACTGGACTCATCGCCAACACTGCAAAACCAAACCAAACACAAAAGAAACCTGGAGCTAAGGCCTCACATCCCAGTGAGGGGAAGGTTTCTAAAAGATCACTGAAAATTGGAGACCTGTTTGGTCCACCCAGGAAGTCCCCAGCCAACAGGGGCTACATGCAAATTGAGATCCTGTCTCAGAAAAAAGAAAGAAAGGCCAAAGCAAAAACAGAAAACTCCCAGAACCTCCCAGCTACACCAAGGCCCATAGCTTTAACAAAAACTCCTCTTCTAGGCATCCTTCACAGTGCTGATGCCCAGCCACTGCCAACCCCTGCCAGGATGAAAATTGTACATTGGCTGGGTGTTACCATGCAACCAGGATCCCAACTACTTGGAAGGCAGAAGCAAAAGGGTCCACAAGTTCAAGACCGGACTCAAGACAGACTCTCTGTCTCAAAACAACAATAAACACTGGACTCGGTGGCTCACACCTTTAGTCCCAGTACTCGGGAGGCAGAGGCAGGTGGATCTCCGTGAGTTCAAGGCCAACCTGGTCTACAAAGGGAGTCCAGGACAGCCAGGGCTACACAGAGAAACCCCGTCTCGAAAAACGAAAAACAAAACAACAACAAATAATCTATAGATTCTATAGATCTATAGACTCTATGGAGTTTAAAATCAAAACAAGCAGAAGTGTCACCAAGACCCCACTGCCACCCTACCCCACGTATTTTTAGTTGTACACAGCCCCTTGACCTTCAATACTTCAGAAGGCTACAAAGCCCCACAGACACACAACCATACCTATCCAGACCCCAGGAACCCCACACCCACGCACACAGGCCTAGCCCTTTCCCAGGACTGTGCTGTAGGACTTAGCCTGACCCTGGCATACTCTGAGGCTGGCAGAACACAGCCTAAGCAAAGCCCAGCAGAGGAGGGAGGGTGGGACCAGGAGATTGCACAAGAGACCTCTGGGTGGGGCCTCAGTAGATTTTGCATGCTCCCACTGTGGACTGACAGGAGACTCCAGAAATCCCATCCTGGGAGCAGTACCCTTCCCTCCCTGGCACATGACCTGGCTTCCCTTTGACTCACCTATCTCCCATGCACCTGGGTTCCCCCGCCTACTGCTCCAGGGCCTGGAACCAGGGAAGTAGCTGAGATCGAGGCTCTCATAGGACCCCGCCCAGCTCCCTGCCCATCCTTTCAGAGCTTTGAGCACCCCCTTCCTGGCTTGTTCCCACCCAACCCTGAGTATCCTGTCACTAGGGGTGGCACCTCCTGAGATGAGCTACTCCCTTACCTCAGGCCCCAAGGAAGGACAGCTGGATTTAGACACAATGTGTGACTCACCACATTGCCTTTCCGACTTTTCTTTTTAAAAGTATCATTATCATTTTTACCGAGGCCAAAGCAGTGATGTGCTAGTTGAAAGGAAGTTCAGACATCCAGGAAGCTGCGCTTGATGGCTCACACCTGTACTCCTGCCACTGGGGAAGCTGAGTCAAAAGGGTTACCTTTAGTTCAAGGCTAGCCTGGGCTACCTAGTGAGTTCCAGGCAGCCTGGGCAACCATGGGAGAACTTGCCTCAAACACCACCACCACAAACAGCAACAACACCCAAACCCGAAACAAACAAACAAACAAACAAACACAATAAAAAAGGTCATCCAGTACACTTAAGGATGGAAGGGACCATCTTCTGAGTGTCTCAGAGGCCCCAAAAGGCTGTTTGGCTCCACTTCATGTTTTTTGTTTGTTTGTTTTGTTTTTTCAAGACAGGGTTTCTCTGTGTAGTCTTGGCTGTCTTGGACTCACTTTGTTGACCAGGCTGGCCTCAAACTCACAGTGATCTGCCTGCCTCTGCCTCTGTAGAGACCAAACCAATGCCATTTTGTGTTCAGGGCCTGAGTCCTTGACCTCCCCCACCTTTCCTCCCCCTTCTCGACCCCCCCCCCCCAGAGTTTTTAGGGAGAGCCACAAACAAACAACTAGTAACAGGTCCTAGGAGCTTGCACCTTTGGGCCAACCAATCAGAGCTACAGGTCACAGTGGCCCTGGTCCCTAGCCAATCAGCTTAAAGGGCAACATTTCATTCTTTCTTTTTTAAGATTTATTTATTTATTTATTGTATATGAATGCTTTATCTGCAGAAGAGGGCATCAGATCACATTATAGATGGCTGTGAGCCACCAAGTGGTTGCTGGGAATTGAACTCAGGATATCTAGAAGAGTAGGTGGCACTCTTAACCTCTGAGCCATCTCTCCAGCCCCAAAGGGCAACATTTCTGTACCCCTCTGACCTATCATGTCACAGCAAGGCTTGGAAACAGCTTAGAAACCCCCTCACTCCCCCCCCCCCCATGTGAAGCTTTTTTCCTTTAAAAACCCTGTTCCCCTAACACCGGGGGCCACCATCTTTCCTCCTCAGGAGGGGGCTGATGGTCCAGGCTCTGAGCTTGACTAATAAACAAGACCTTGTGTGATTTGCATCTGGCTGATTCCTGGTGGTCTTTGGGGCTTTCACAACTTGGGCCTTACACCTCCCAAGTGCTGGGATTAAAGGCGTGCACCACCACGCCCCGCTTTGGCTCCGCTTCTTACAAGCCAAGTGACTGAGCCACTTCATTTCTTCCTGTTTCTGTATCATCACTATCTGTGAGGGTGAGTTGATTCGGCCAGTCACATAGCTTGGAACAGGCTCCAGCAAAGTCAGCCTTCTGTAGACACTGCTTCCCGCCCCACTCCCACCCTCTACCCCCACACAGGGTTTCTCTGTGTCACACTGGCTGTCCTGGACGCTTTGTAGACCAGGCTGGCCTCAAACTTATAGAGATCCACCTGCCTCTGCCTCCTGAGTGCTGGGATTAAAGGTGTGTGCCACCACACCCTGGCAGTAGTGACTCCTTTTTAATTGTTCCCATAAGTGTCTCAGAGGCTCTGCTATGGCCTCATTCCTTGGTAACTGAATGGCTCACCCCTGTACCACAAGGACTGACTTAGCCTAATGACTTTAGGGAACCCTAATCTTTCATCTGGGAGTGACCAAATAGGTACACTTTGCTTGGGACACACAGATGCTATCTGAAGTTGGCCACAGTCACCCCAAGGGCACACTTCATAGAAGAGTGAAAGTTCTAGATCTGAGCTGGTGAGATGGCTCAGTGGTTAAGAGCACTGGCTGCTCTTCCAGAGGTCCTGAGTTCAATTCCCAGCAACCACATGGTGGCTCACAACCATCTACAATGAGATCTGGTGCCCTCTTCTGGCGTGTAAGGCATACATGGAGGCAGAACACTGTATACATAATAAAATAAATCTTTAAAAAAAAAAAAAAAAGAAAGAAAGAAAGGCCGGGCGTGGTGGAGCACGCCTTTAATCCCAGCACTTGGGAGGCAGAGGCAGGCGGATCGCTGTGAGTTTGAGGCCAGCCTGGTCTACAAAGCAAGTCCAGGACAGCCAAGGCTACACAGAGAAACCCTGTCTCAAAAAACCAAAAAAAAAAAAAAAAAAAAAAAAAAAAAAGAAAAGAAAAGAAAGAAAGTTCTAGATTCTGGGTAGGGGAGACTTGTGCAAGAACACTTTCTGTAGTGCCCATGTGTAGAAGAAAGTTAATTCAGAGAAATCACATCCAAAGACCTTCTAGGTCTATGTGATCTGGCTGGAATACAGACACACCTTTAATCTGAGTTCAAGGCCAGTCTGGTATAGAGCAAGTATCAGGTAGAGAAAAGCTTAGGTCTAGGAGTGGTGGTACCTGCCTTTAATCCCAAACAGTGAAGGTAAAGCTAGTTTGTAGAAGGGAACACCCATGGTTGAAGGTAATGTCTAATTGAGTGGCAGGAAAAGTGACAAATCAGAGAAGATTTGAGAGAATAGGATACGCCCAACTCTTATGAGAAGAGAGAGGGAAGGGAGGCTACTTAAAGGGGCAATGGAGAGAGAGAGAGAGAGAGAGAGAGAGAGAGAGAGACAGAGACAGAGAGAGACAGAGACAGAGACAGAGAGACAGAGAGACAGAGAGAGACAGACAGACAGACAGAGACAGAGACAGAGACAGAGAGACAGTCAGTTTTGCCTGGAGGGTTTTATAGAGAGTGAATGAGAGAATAATCTAGACTCAGGTGAAGATAGAATGAGCCAGAGAATGAGAAGGAGCCAGGAAATTAGAGCAGGAGGCTGGAGTTAGTTTGAAGCCAAACAGAGCAATTTAGAGGCCAAGAGGAAAGCCAAATTGAATAAGTCAGCTGGGAGAGGAGTTTGAGCCAGAAAAGCGGAGTTGAACCAGCCAGCCTAGAGCTCAGTAAGAACAAGAAAGGGTGAGCTTATTAAGCAGTAAGTCTCAGAGGCTGAAAACATTTTAGGCCTAGGTTAGATTATACGGAGGCTAGAAGCTTCCAGGACTAGGCCTAGGTTAGAGGACAGAGTCAGTAATCCTCTGAGACTATTTATTTATTTGTTTATTGTTTTTTTGTTTTTCGAGACAGGGTTTCTCTGTGTAGCCTTGGCTGTCCTGCAATCACTTTGTAGACCAGGCTGGCCCCGAACTCACAGCGATCTGCCCGCCTCTGACTCCTGAGTGCTGGGATTAAAGGCATGTACCACTACGGCCCGGCTTATTTATTTATTTTTGCCACCACCACTCTGCTTATTTATTTTATTATTATTATTGTTATTGTTGTTGTTGTTATTATTATTATTATTATTATTTGGTTTTTTGAGACAGGGTCTCTCTGTATTAGCCTTGGCTGTCCTGGACTCGCTTTGTTGGCCAGGCTGGCCTCGAACTCACAGTGGTCTGCCTGCCTCTGCCTCCCAATTATTTATTTATTTTTAAAGATTTATTTATTTATGCTTTTTTGAGACAAGGTCTCTCTGGGATTAAAGGCAGATTTATTATTGTATACAGTGCTCTGCCCACGTCTGTGCCCGCATGCCAGAAGAGGGCACTAGATCTCATTATAGATGGTTGTGAGCCACCATATGGTTGCTGGGAATTGAACTCAAGACCTTTGGAGGAACAGACAATGCTCTTAACCTCTGAGCCATCTCTCCAGCCCTTTCTAAGACAATTAATTAATTAATTAATTTATTTATTTTTACAAAACTATTTGACTCTTTTTTAAATATCTTATTTAATTTTAATTTATATCTGATTGTGTGGGAGTGTCAGATCTTGGTGTTACAGACAGTTGTGAGCTGCCATGTGGGTGCTGGGAATTGAACCCCGGTCCTTTGGAAGAACAGGCAGTGCTCTTAACCACTGAGCCATCTCTCCAGCCCTTTCTAAGACAATTTAAACAGGTGAATAAAAGATACTTTTATCTCAGGCATGGTAGCACAGGACTTTAATCCCAGCACTGGGGAGGCAGAGGCAGGCAGATCACTGTGAGTTTGAGGCCAGCCTGGTCTACAAAAGTGAGTCCAGGACAGCCAAGGCTAACATAGAGAGACCCTGTCTTGGAAAAAAAAAAAAAAAAAAGATAATTTACACTGTGTACCCTTCCTAGCTGATTCAGTAGCCCTGAAACTTTGGTGCCGGCCTAGGGATCAGATACGCTGGTGTGAGAGACAGATTGTAATGAGGCCATCATCTCCCAAGTTCCCAGGGCTGTGAGGGAGACTACACAGAGAACTGCGGGAGACAGCCCACTAAAGACTTCCTGTCAGAGGAGCCTACCGCTTCTCAGAGGCAGATGTTCCAGCTCTGCCATCTACTGACCCGGAATGCCTGCAGGAGACAACAGTCACACCGCACACACGGCAAAAGCTCTTTCAAGTCAGGTAATTTACAAAGCTGCTGCTGCTGTGGGAGGAACCCTCTTGTCCTCTGCGGGTGGGTGTGGAAACTGGCGGATTGCTCAGCGCTCTGTGTGGCAACGAGGAGTAAAAGTGAACATTCAAACACCCTGTGACCCAGAGGCTTGCTCTCTCTCACTCCCACGGACAAACCCAGAGCGTCTCGCATACAACTGGCTGAAGACGTGGGCTGGAACCCACAGTGCTTGCCCATCAGCCTCAGAAAGAAAGTTCCTTGTCCTCCACAGATCAGAAATAAAGTGACGATGGCCAACGGTGCAACATTTCATCTGGGTGAGCTGGAAGGACAACAGCTCTCAGCAGATACGCGACAGGCTCTTGCTGAGGGCAAACGTAGAATGACAGAAAAAAACAAACACATAGAAACCTCATCATGGTGGTGGCCCATGCCTTTAATTCCAGCACTGGGAGGGGGTGGGGGGATGGGGGGGGCAGATGCAGGCAGACTTCTGTGAGTTCGAGGCCAGCCTGGTCTACAAAGTGAGTCCAGGACAGCCAAGGCTACACAGAGAAACCCTGTCTTGGAAACCCTGCTCCCCCCCCCCCCAAAAAAAACCCACATCATTCCAGACTACTAAGGGAGCAAGTACTTACCTATGCCTAAGCTCTAGGGGAAGGGTGGGTGATAGGTTTTATCCGCCAAAGAAATAAACTAATTCAAGCCAAATTAAGAGTGTATAAAGGCAGGTTTATTGGGGCCATCTCACAGGTGGGTTCACTGATCTCACAGGAGCAGGTCAGGGGGGAAGGGGAGACAGAAAAAGGGAGGCAGAGAGAGAGAGAGAGAAAGAGAGAGAGAGAGAGAGAGAGAGAGAGAGAGAGAGAGAGAGAGAGGGAATATGTCTGTATTATATAGTGAGGAGCCCTGCCCCTGGGCTGGGAAGTTCAGGGTAGAAGGCAGGGTATAGGAAGGTAGGGACTGAAGGATGCTGGGAGAACCCGGAAGCTAGGTCCACTTTGCCTTGTTAAATAGGCACCTCAGCCTCTTGCCCAGGATCTGGTTTTTTTGTTTGTTTGTTTGTTTTTGGGTTTCCCCCCCCCCCCCTTGGATTTTTGAGACAGGGTTTCTCTGTGTAACCTTGGCTGGCCTGGACTCAGTTTGTAAACCAGGCTGGCCTTCACCTCACAGCTATCTGCCTGCCTCTGCCTGGGATTAAAGGCGTGCGCCACCGTGCCAGCCTCGCTCAGGGTCTGAATCCAACAGCAGGAGAGAGACTCAGCACAGGACAAGCTAATGGCACCCTTCAAAAAAACAGCAAAAACTCTACAAACCAAGGCTAATGTCTCCTGGTCCAGGCCTATGGCGTTCAAAACAGAAACAGAGCTGCGGCGACTTGGGGCTGAGTAGGACTTACTTGAATTTTGTTCAGGGCGCGTACTTCCCCGAAAGCATCCCCCTCTAGGGCAGATGGGCTCCGGGACTGCGCACGCTGGACCGTGGGAACCGGCCGGCGGCTGGGGGCGAGGCAGGGTACAGATGGGGCAGGCGCCGGGGGCGGCAGCAGATGGGTGCGAGGATGGCCCCGGCTGTGTGACAAAGGCTAAGGGCAGATGTTTGTGACCAGATGTTTGCGAGAGTGAGGCGGGGGCCTGGGAAAAACCATCAGGCCAGTTTCCTGCATCCTTCCCTCGCCAGGGAGGGCCTGGGAAGCCAGGGATGGAGGTCTGGGTCTCAGGGCTGATGTGATCCTGTGTCTCAACGTGGGTCTTCTGCCCTGCACTCAGCACTAACGGTTCCACCCTGATACAGGGGCGCACAGGAGTCTGTCGTGCAAAGGCACCATCATGGCTATAGCGGGGCCCCAAAAACCTCCTCCCGTACTCTCTGACCGCCATCTGTGCAGAAGCTGGTCCAGGAATCGCCTCCCTTGAGGATCTACGAGTGGGAGGTCTTCAACAGCAGCCACTGGTCCAAAGGCACAGCTGATAGTACGTAGGCACTGCTGCTAGAATATGGAACAGCAGAGACAGACAAGAAGCTGAAGACCTTAAAAACCTTTCCCAGGCATTGGTGGGGGAGCCCTGAGTGGGTGATGTGGAGACAAAGCTATAATCTCAGTACTTGGCAGGAGGGTTGGCGTTAAAGGTGCTCTCAGCTAAGAATCGCCTGTCCTCTTGTCCTGGGCTATATGAAACTGTGTGTCAAAGGGTTGCAGAAGACCCATGTGTCAGGTTTTGGCCAGTCCTGAGATATAGGGAACAGAACCAACTCAAGTGTTTGTCTTCGTCCTGGGCAGCTTTTATTTTGGAGGTAGGGACAAGGACACATGCAGTATAAATGCGTAACGTTATCTTATGTGAGAACACTTGTTACTACTACTACTCCTTTTGAGACAGTTTTGCTATGAAGCCCAGGCTGGCCTTGAACTCAGAACACCCCTGCCTGGTTACCCCAATCTCCATTCTAGGATAATAAGTAAACACCACTGTGTGAGGTGCAAAAGGTAATCTTTTTTATTTAAAAAAAATTTTATTTGCATTTCTGTGCATGAGTCTCTCTTGCATATATGTAAGTGTACTGTGCGTACATGGTGCCCGAAGAGGCCATGAAAGGGCTGGAGTTAACAATGGTTATAAGCCACCATTTAAGTACTGGGAACCAAACTCCAGGTACTCTGTAAGCAATAAATGTTCTTAACTGCTAAGCCAAGCCTCCTTCAATCACTTCAGTTCTGTCTGTCTGTCTGTCTGCCTGTCTGTCTGTCTGTGCCTGCCTGCCTGCCTGCCTGTCTGTCTGTCTGTCTGCCTGCCTGCCTGTCTGCCTGCCTGTCTGTCTGCCTGCCTGCCTGTCTGCCTGCCTGTCTGTCTGCCTGTCTGCCTGCCTGTCTGTCTGTCTGCCTGCCTGTCTGTCTGTCTGCCTGCCTGCCTGCCTGCCTGCCTGTCTATCTGTCTGCCTGCCTGCCTGCCTGTCTGTCTGCCTGCTTGTCTGTTTGCCTGTCTGCCTGCCTGTCTGTCTGTCATCTGCCTGCCTGTCTGTCTGCCTGCCTGCCTGCCTGTCTGCCTGCCTGCCTGTCTGCCTGTCTGCCTGCCTGTCTGTCTGTCTGCCTGCCTGCCTGCCTGTCTGTCTGCCTGCCAGCCTGCCTGTCTGTCCGCCTGCCTGCCTGCCTGCCTGTCCGCCTGCCTGCCTGCCTGTCTGCCTGCCTGCCTGCCTGCCTGCCTGCCTATCTGTCTGTCTGTCTGCCTGCCTGTCTGCACTGGTGAGGTAGAGTGAGGAAGACCAGAAGCTTGAGGTCATCCTTAGTTAAGTAGCAAGTCTGGAGCCAGATTGGGTTGCATGAGCCTCTGTCTCGAGTCAGTTTAAAGAGGCCTGTGAGAGCCTGTAATCCCAACACTCAGGGAGACATAGGCGGGCGGATCGTTGTGAGTTTGAGGCCAGCCTGGTCTACAAAGCGAGTCCAGGACAGCCAAGGCTACACAGAGAAACCCTGTCTGGAAACAAACAAACAAAGGGCCTGTGACATGGCTCAGTTGGTATGGGTACCTGCCACCAAGCCTGATGCACTGCTGAAGTCAATCTCTCAGTCCCAGGGGCTCACTTAATGGAGGAAGAGAACTGACTCTCTGAAATTGTCTTCTGACTTTCAAACTTACACACACACACACACACACACACACACTTTGTTATGTTTCTTGGGGAGAGGAAGCCCACAGCTGCTGACAGGCAGGCAGGGCTCAGGGAGGGTTGCCCCCAGTGCTTGTATCAGCTTGTTTGAAAGAGCAACCAGAAAAAGTGCTAAAGAACGGCTGAATAAACTATGAATTCCTTGTGGCTCTGGGACAGCATGAGACAGCACTTTTCTTTCAGGAATTTGTCCCGAGGAGGTCCTCAAACAAATACGTACATATGAGAAGGCAGCCAATCGGAAGGGGCCGCACAGCCCCCAGCAGGGCATGGCTTGGGTCGTGGTGTTGGGAATAGGGGAGGGGTGGAATGTCCGCCTGCGACTTCAGCCCTCGGGAGGCCGAAGCAAGAGGATGGAAAACTGGGCTTACCCACGCTACACAGCGTGTTCCAGGCCAGCATGGACTACATAACACCCTCCCTGTCTTTAAAAGAGAAAGCCATGGAGGTTGGAGAGGCATCTCGCTGGTAAAAAGCTTCTGCTGTTCTTGCAAAGGACCCAGGTTTGGTTTGCAGCACCCATGGCAGCTCGGAGCTATCGGTCACTCCAGTTCCAGGGTTCACATGTGTTCTGGCCTCTTACATGGGCATATGTTCATATGTACACATACCCACATGTTCATATGTGCACATACCCACATGTTCATATGTGCACATACCCACATGTGTTCATATGTGCACATACCCACATGTTCATATGTGCGCATACCCACATGTGTTCATATGTGCACATACCCACGTGTGTTCATATGTGCACATACCCACGTGTGTTCATATGTGCACATACCCACATGTGTTCATATGTGCACATACCCACGTGTGTTCATATGCGCACATACCCACATGTGTTCATATGTGCGCATACCCACATGTGTTCATATGTGCGCATACCCACGTGTGTTCATATGTGCACATACCCACATGTTCATATGTGCACATACCCACGTGTGTTCATATGTGCACATACCCACGTGTGTTCATATGTGCACATACCCACGTGTGTTCATATGTGCACATACCCACATGTGTTCATATGTGCACACACCCACATGTGTTCATATGTGCACATACCCACATGTGTTCATATGTGCACATACCCACATGTGTTCATATGTGCACATACCCACGTGTGTTCATATGTGCACATACCCACGTGTGTTCATATGTGCACATACCCACGTGTGTTCATATGTGCACATACCCACATGTTCATATGTGCACATACCCACGTGTGTTCATATGTGCACATACCCACGTGTGTTCATATGTGCGCATACCCACACGCATACACATACATACACACAATTCTTATTTTTATTTTTTTGTTTTTCTTTTTTTAATTTTCTATTTATTGGTTTTTTTGAGACGGGGTTTCTTTGTGTAGCCTTGGCTGTCTTAGACTTGCTTTGTAGACCAGGCCGGCCTCAAACTCACAGAGACTCACCTGCCTCTGCCTCCCGAGTCCTGGGATTAAAGGCATGGGCCACCAGGTCAGCTGCATACACAATTTAAAATAAAAGATAAATCTTTTAAAAAGTAAAACATCCAGCCGGGCATGATGATGCACGCCTTTAATCCCAGCGCTCGGGAGGCAGAGGCAGGAGGATCGCTGTGAGTTTGACGAGGCCAGCCTGGTCTACAAAGTGAGTCCAGGACAGCCAGGGCAACACAGAGAAACCTTATCTCGGAAAAACAACAATAACAAAACCATCCGGAGGGCCAGGCATGGTGGAGCACACCTTTAACCCAGCACTTAGGAGGCTAAGGCAGGCAGATCACTGTGGGTTCAAGGCCAGCCTGGTCTACAAAGGGAGTCCAGGACAGCCAGGGCTGTTACACAAAGAAAACCTGTCTCGAAAAAACAGAACAAAAAAGTAAAGAAGTCAGGACAACGGCTTGCTGCTCGGTGGTGTTTGGTGTCCTGGCATAGGTGTACAGCTATCACCGCAGCCAGTTCTAGAGCATGCCCACTGCTTCAGAGAAGACTTCAGGAACACCCGCCCCCTTGGGACAGGGTCTTTTCACAGAGCTCTGGCTGTCCAGAAACTCATTAGATCAGTTGCCTCAAACTCCTGGCGATCCACCTGCCTCTGCTTCTCACATGCTAGGATTAAAGGTGTGTGCCACCATGCCTGGACTGTACGAGCATGCAATTTTTTTTTAATAGCAATAAAGTTTTCAAGACTCCTCCCTCCCCTGCCTCTCTCTCCAACCCCGCCTCTCTCTCTCTCCTGTTTGCCCTCCCACCTCTCTCTTTTACCAAGCAAGGCTAATGCAGGACCCTCCATGTGCATGCTTTCTAAGTCAGGCCTTCATCACTGAACTGCCAGCTGCACACCCAACCAAAAACTAATTTTCTTTCTTATTTATATTTAGATTAAAATAAATTGTGCGTGTACATGCGCGTGTGTATTCCATGTGTATGTGGGTGCCCGGTGGAAGCCAGAGACGTCAGATCTCCTGGAGCGGGAGTGGCAGGCCGTTGTGAGGCACCTTGCAGGTGCTGGGTCCTCAAGAAGAGCAACACGTACTCTGAACCACTGAATCGTCTCTCCAGCCAGGTCCTTTCTTTGACAAGGTCTTATGTAGCTCCAGCAGGCCTTGAGTTTGCTGTGTAGCTCAGGGTGGCCTTTTCTGTCTCTGTCTTTGTTGTACTGAGATCACAGGTGTGTGCCACTATACCTGGTTTATACAGTGCTGGGGACCGAACCTAGGGCTTTGTGTGAGCTAGCTAGGTAAGCACTTTACCAAGTGAGCTACATTTCCAGCCTGCGGGCATTGAAAGTGTGCGCCATCAAGGCTGGTAGAACATAGTTTTTAAGAGCACAGATGGGCATTGGTGGTGTACACTTGTCACCCAACACTTGAGAAGTAGAGGCAGCTGAATCCGGGATTTGAAGCCGCCTTTTCCTTCAGAGGGAGGTTAAGGCCAGACTAAGACCCCTATCTAAAAAACAGAAAGAGCATGGAGACACTGACAAGCTGTTTTTATGTTTTCTATACAGGGTTTCTCTGTGTAGCTTGGATTGTCCTGAAACTTGCCCTGTAGATCAGGCTGGAACGCAAACTCAGAGACCCACCTGCCTCTGCCTCCTGAGGATGGGATTAAAGGCGCATGCGCCACAATCTCAGGCTTGGCAAACAGTTTAAGTAGGGACTGGGATGGGGATTATATGGGCAACTCGGTGGACCTTTCGTTGTGTTGTCCATGGTGCTGCACCGCTTGTATTGTGATGACTGAAATGCTGACACATTCACAGTGGAAAACTTGGAGACAGGGTTTCTCTGTGTTGCCTTGGCAGTCCTGGACTTGCTTTATAGACCAGGCTGGCCTCGAACTCACAACGATCCGCCTACCTCTGCCTCTCGAGTGCTGGGATTAAAGGTGTATGCCACCACGCCGGGCTTCATGGTTTGGTTTTATGTAGAATGGAAGTCTTTCTCAGTTCTATCTCCTGAACACCCCAAGATAACCAGCTTGAATGTTTGCATGTGGGCAGAAGGCGATGAACCTGGGAAGATGGTGCTTCATGTGAGGAATAGAGAGCCGGGAGCCGATGACTCCCAAGATCCCATGGGATGGACACAGGTTCTGATGTGTTTCTAGCTGTCGCTGGCGGAATGCCCCCGACTCGTCAGAATGTCCTTCCTTCACGTTGAGATGGAATTGCATGCTTGAGGAGTCATTTAGTTCAGGAGCATTTGAATTCTTGGCGACTATAAGCCAGATAGGAGTAACGTCTCTGATGTCACATACAGCCTTGGCAGAGGAAGCCCGGAAGCAGCCAGCGCACATCATCATCTAAGACATGGCACCTGCAGATTGAAGATGTGCGCTCATGGTCATTCCACCCTTTCATGCTTTGGCTTCTCGTTGTTGTTGGGTTTTTGTTTTTTTCTTTTCTTTTCTTTTTTGTTTCTTGTTTTCCCCTAGGTGGGGTCTTGTTATATAATTCTGGCTGAACTTAAAATTTTGGTCCCGGGCAGGCATGTGGCTCAGTCCTAGCATGCAGGAAGTCCTGTGCTCTACTCGGGAGGCAGATGCAGGAGGATCACAATTCAGGGTCATCTTTAGCTGCACAGCAAATTCAAGGTCAGCCTGGGCACCTAAGATCCTATTTCAAAAATATAACAAAGTTGTTGTTTTCAAAAGAAAAGAAATTGCAATCCCTATGCCTTAGCATCTGGAGTGAGAGCGGGAATTCTGGGCAGGGACCATCACACTTGGCTTTGATCTTCAGCTATTAAGCACCTACTGTGTGTCATGCTCTGGCCAAGTCCCGGAAACACTGTGGTGGGTAGCATTTGCTCTCTTTCCCTTCTTAGCTTCCTTGAGGTTTTTCCACATGACTAGGGTCATGACCTAACTCACTAACTGATATTAACGATGATAATAATGACTTAATGTGTTTCCAAATTTAGGCTGAAATAGCAAAACTACTCTCATCTCCTGGCTCTGCTGCTTGAAGGACGTTGTGTCTTCTTGGGTCTAGGTGCCCCCCTTTGCAAATGTGATGCTAACCGTGTCGCTGACAGGGTTGTGGTGGGGATGTACAGGACGATGGCAAACTTAGAATGTCCTCGTGCCCAGTTTAGTCCAGCTAAGTCCTCAAGAGGACTGGAGTTTTTCTTGGGGCTGGAACCCAGGGTTTCCTGCATGTTGAGCAAGAAGTCTATCAGGAAAAAATTTTTTTAATTAGTAAAACTTTTAAAAGATTATGAGCTGGGCATGGTGTGCACGCCTTTAATCCCAGCACTCAGGAGGCAGAGGAAGGTGGATCACTGTGAGTTCGAGGCCAGCCTGGTCTACAAAGCGAGTCCAGGACAGCCAAGGCTACACAGAGAAACCCTGTCTTGAAAAACCAAAGGGGAAAAAAAAAAAGATTATGGGAGCCCAGCCCTAGCCTGGTATTTACTCACTAGCCTGCCACCACCATGGCATGAGTAACTTGGTCTGCCACATTAACTTGCTAACATCATTGCTAGCACCATTGCTTTCATTTGCTGAGGAGGAAACGGTCCTGAGGAGGGTGGCTGCAGGCTCGAGCTGGTTGACTCCCAGGATCAGAGTCTATGGGAGCTGGGGGCTGGGAGCCAGGCTCCTCCTCTCCTCAGTCAGTTCCCCCGCTTCCCTGGGAAAATCCAACAGGTGGTGGGGCCACTATGCTGGGGCCATTGTGTGGCCTAGGGGGTAGTGAGTGTGTGTGTGTGGAAAGATGGATGCCTTCATTACCATGTGAATCCTGGGAAAGCGCTGGGCTGGGGTGGGTGGATGGGAGACTTGGCTGGCCTTGGCCAGACCACACAGCGGCTGGGAAAGGGGTCCCTGTGAACCCTGAGAGCGCCTTTTAAAGTCCCAGGTAATGGGATTCCTCCTCTTGTTTAATTCCTCATTTTTAGAACATTTCCATCCTGAGAAGCTTAAGCAGGACACAGACTGAAACAAGACTTTTTTTTTTAAAGGGAGAGACACCTGTTTCCCACCCTTACTGCCTCAGCTGCAGTTTCCCACCGCTGGCTCTGGCCCACCAACCACCGACCACAGCACGCTGTGGCCCTGCACCTCAGTGGGGCATCTCCCAGCAGGGCTCTTGCTAACTGCTCCTCAAATAGGTCCTAGGTAACTCCAGAGTGATTAGCGACTAGTTTGTGAGCAAACTGGTAGAGCCAGGGTTTGGTCTTAGACACTAGATGTGGTCAGTCTGTTCAGAGTGGAAAGAAAGAGCCGTCTGATGGTGGGAAAGGAAGCAAGGAAGAGAGAGAGTGACACTAGACTGAGGATCATCGATGTCCGGGGACCATGTATCCCCCACTTTACCAATCGATGATGAACCTGGATCTGTTGAGTAGAATCCACACAAGGAGAGAACTGCAGCAGGCTCAGAATCCCAAATCCTGTTTCTCTCAGCCAGAGTTTCTTTGGGGAGTTTTCCCTTGAGGGTAGAAAAGAGGAAGGCTTCTTGGGAGATGCGGTGGGTGAGGGGACACAGAAAACTACGACGCTGGAGAGGTAAAGAGAAATAAGGACCCAAATAGCCAGACCACACACACAGACACACACAGACACACACACACACACATAGATGATACACACACCACACAGACACACACACACACATGTAGATGATACACACACCACACACACACACACAGACACACACACAGATGACACACACAGATGACTCAGAGACACACACAGACACACACACACAGACACACACACATAGATGATACACATACCACATAGACACACACCCACACCACAGAGCAGAAAGAAAGCAGAAGGGCACAGGTTCACAATTTGATACAAACAAGCTTGAAAGCGTTCATAAGCCCACTCTCAGCTGGCACACTCTTTCTCCCCACCAAGAGTCCTGCCACAAACATTCTCATAAACTCACACGCCTCTAAGTGTACCAGAAGCACAAAGGCAGGGGCACGCGCAATGAGGAGTGAAAAGTACAGGCAGCCACTGGCTTGGCCTGAGCTCTGGCACCAGACCAAAACGGTCTCTGATGGTGAAAGCTCACTTGGCAAAACCCAAATCAAGATGCTTATCTGACTGTCCAAGAAATGAGGAGAGAGAGAGAGATGAAAGCCAGCCCCGCTCAGCAGGCCAGGTGAGCCAAGTGTGCTGGGAAGTCCCCTCCACTACGCCGGTGGTGACCTTTATGATCGAAAGTAACTTGGATTTATTTTATTTTATTTTATTTTATTTTATTTTATTTTATTTTATTTTATGTTTTTCAAGACAGGGTTTCTCTGTGTAGCCCTGGCTGTCCTGGACTCACTTTGTAGGCCAGGCTGGCCTGGAACTCACAGCAAACCCGCCTGCCTCTGCCTCCCGAGTGCTGGGATTAAAGGCGTGCGCCACCACGCCCGGCCTTATTTTATTTTTTGAAGACACGCCTCCCTTTTATAGCTCAGGCTAACCTACAATGCCACTACCTTTCTGCCTCAGCCTCTGCATCCACTGAGGAAAGTCCCTTTGAAATGACTAATTTACTGTTTTCAGTCTCCACCTCCCTCCTTTCCATCATCTCCATCCATGCATTTGAGCTCTTTCATTCCCCCCCACTTCCCCCTGTCCCCTACCCCACCCCCCTGTCCCCTACTCCCTACGGCACCCCACCTCATCCCCCCAACCCTCCACCCCACCCTCCAGCCCCCCTCCTTGTGAGACAGAATCTCCCTGTGTCTCCCTGGCTGGCCTGGAACTTGCTATGTAGGCCAGGCTGGCATCAAATTTGAAGTTACCCTCCTGTCTCTGCCTTCTAAGGGCTAGAATGGTTTTGGACCATCACAAGCAGCCTGAACAGTCAGTCCATTTCATGGAACAGGTGTTGCCCGATTACAGAGCCACACATAAAAGCCAACTAAGATCTGAAGCACACGGTTGGCCAGGTGTGGTAGTCCACACCTTAAACGCAGCCTTAAACTCAGGAGGCTGAGGTAGGCAGATCTCTTGTGAATCGAGGCCAGCCAGGTCTATGTAGGGCTGAAGAGCGAGACCCTGTCTCAAAACAATAACAATAACAACAGCAGCAACAGAAGTAGCAACAGCAGCAACAAAAGTAGCAATAGCAGCTTGCTTGCTGCCTTAGGACTGATTCTTTTTTTAATTTTGTTTTTTGTTTTTTGTTGTTGTTGATGTTTTTCGAGACAGGGTTTCTCTGTGTAGCCTTGGCTATCCTGGGCTTACTTTGTAGACCAGGCTGGCCTCGAACTCATAGTGATCCACCTGCCCCTGCCTTCCAAGTGCTGGGATTAAAGGTGTGTGCCACCACGCCCAGCCAATACACTTGTACATTTATCTTTTTTTTTTTCTTCCCCCGTTTCTTCCTTTCTCTTTCTTTTTGTTTTTTGAGACAGGGTCTATGCTGACTGACTTGGAACTCACTATGTAGACTAGACTGGCCTCAAACTAAAAGATCCCCTGCCTCTCCTTCCTGAGTGCTGGGATTAAAGACACACACCCCTGCACCCAGCTGTTTCATTTCTTTATTTGCTTGTTTGTTTACTTTGAGACAAAGCCTCATGTTGCTAAGGCTGTCCTGGACCTCTTTGGTCATAAGACTTCCACCCCCTGGGTCTTTGGATCATAGACATGGAATACTATGGCCCAGCTCCTCCTGCCCCGACCCCGGAATCTTCTTTAACGTGCTCTCATGTAGACCAGGCTAGACTGAACCTAGACATAGAGTTGAGGCTGAGGAGGACCCTGAGCTCCTCATCTCCTTCCTTCCACCTCCCAAGGGCAATGATCGTAGGCAGGCCGACACGACGATACAGGGCTCCTTCTCTCTGCATGCCACGTGGGTGGCACAGGACGGAATTACTCCACACACTGGAGACACAGAAGGGAGGCGAGGGTAGCTAGGGCCTCACTCCCAAGGCGCTGCTTGGCCTTCACTTGCAGCCTTTTATATCACCACTAACTGCCTCAAAGTGACGGAGGTTAGATCCCGGCTGGTGTAAATGATGCCAGAACTGATGGGAAACAATACACACCGTGGATTAGATCTGGCCTAAAATATATATATAAGAATATGGGCTGGAGAGATGGCTCAACGGTTAAGAGCACTGGCTGTTCTTCTAGAGGTCCTGAGTTCAATTCCCAGCAACCACATGGTGGCTCACAACCATCCGTAATGGGATCTGAATCTCTCTTCTGGTGTGCATGAAGACAGAGCACTCAGATACATAAAATAAATAAATCTTTAAAAAGAAAAAAAAGAACATATATAAGAAGTAGCCAGGTTTGGTGGCCCATGCCTTTAATCCCAGAACTTGGAAGGCAGAGGCAGGTGAGCCACTGTGAGTTTGAAGTCAGTCTGGTGGTCTATACAATGAGTTCCAGGAAGCTGGGTGTGGTGGCGCACGCCTTTAATCCCAGCACTCAGGAGGCAGAGGCAGGCGGATCGCTGTGAGTTTGAGGCCAGCCTGTTCTACAAAGTGAGTCCAGGACAACCAAGGCAACACAGAGAGACCCTGTCTTGAAAAACAAACAAACAAACAAACAAACAAAACAATGAGCTCCAGGGCAGCCAGGGCTATGTAGAGAGACTGTGTCTAAAATAAACAAATAAAGAAGCAATATTTGGTTTTGTTTTTGGATTTTTGAGACAGGGTTTCTTTGTATAGCCTTGGATGTCCTGGACTCGCTTGGTAGAACAGGCTGGCCTCAAACTCACAGTGACCTGCCTGCCTCTGCCTCCTGAGTGCTGGGATTAAAGGCGTGTACTACCATGACTGGCTATTATAATTTTAAAAAGATCTTTAATGTTATTTATTCCTCTTCATAGTAGCTGCTCTAACCCGCCTTCCCTTTAGAAACTTACTACCAAAGATGCTTCCAAAACACACACACAGGATTAAAATGGAATTACCCTATAATGGGACAACAATGTCCCTATAGACACTACAAGCTAACAAGTTAAAAAGCCTAGGCCAGGAATGGGTTACCTCTTTTGAAGTTGGTCAATGATGTTCCATAGACACTCAGACATTACAGTCTATTGCAATGTTATGAGAACTTGACAGTAAGTCACCATGTGGTGGTTTCAATAGGAATGGCGGCCCCCATAGACTCTTGTGTTCGAATACTTGGCCCAGTAGGAGGTATGGCCTTGTTGGAGGAGCTGTGACTTTTTGGAGGAAATGTGTCACTGTGGGGGTGGCTTTGGGGTCACCACGCTACACCTAGTGTGGCACAGTCTCCTTCTGCTGCCTATGGATCTAGATGTAGAACTCTCAGCTCCTTCTCCAGCACCATGCCTGCCTGTATGGTGCCGTGCTTTCCACATGGCCATAATGGATTAAACCTCTGAAACTGTAGGCCAGCCCCAATTAAATATTTTTCTTTATAAGAGTTGCCATGAAAAAAAAAAAGAAAAAAAGAAAAAAAAAGGTGCCATGATCATGGTGTCTTTCTTTTTTTTTTTTTTTTTTTTTTCCGAGACAGGGTTTCTCTATGTAGCCTTGGCTGTCCTGGACTCACTTTGTAGACCAGGCTGGCCTCGAACTCACAGCGATCTGCCTGCCTCTGCCTCCTGAGTGCTGGGATTAAAGGCGTGCGCCACCACGCCCGGCGATCATGGTGTCTTTCAACAGCAACAGAAACCCTAACTAAGACACTCATTGCTGCAGACACTACATCCTTTGTCATAGAATGTGGAGAAATTGCCAGGTGGCAGTGAACACCTTTAATGCCAGCACTTGGGAGGAGGAGGCATGTGGATCTGAGTTCGAGGCCAGTGTGGTCTAGAGAGTGAGTTCTAGCACAGCCAGAGATACACAGGGAAACCCTGTCTTTAAAAAGTAAAAAATGAGGGGCTGGAGAGATGGCTCAGTGGTTAAGAGCGCTGCCCGCTCTTCCAAAGGTCCTGAGTTCAATTCCCAGCAACCACATGGTGGCTCACAATCATCTACAGTGAGATCTGGCGCCCTCTTCTGGTGGGCAGGCACACATGAAGGTGAAACACTGTATACTTAAATAAGTAAATCTTTTTCTTTTGTTGTTGTTGTTGGTGGTGGTGGTTTTTCGAGACAGGGTTTCTCTGTGTAGCCTTGACTGTCCTGGACTCGCTTTGTAGTCCAGGCTGGCCTCGAACTCACAGCGATCCACCTGCCTCTGCCTCCCGAGCACTGGGATTAAAGGCGTGTGCTACCACACCCGGCTTCTTAAATAAGTAAATCTTAAATAAATAAATAAATAAAAAATAAAGACTGTGGAGAAATCAAGCTGGTACTGACCTGGAAGTGTCATCCCTACTGGCTAGTTTCACAGTTCTGAAAGTTGCTATCTATGCTACCAAGGGAGGAAAGCAACCATCCATCGTATTCAGCTGTGAATCCCAATGATGCAACAGTGGCACAAACATCATGGGAAGAACCAACCACTTTCGGATTAGATTTAAGTCCTGATCTGCAAGATGAAGTCCATACCTGAGACCTGAGACCATTTTCAGGCTAAGAACCTGAGCTAGATAGGCCATGGACCCTAGGGAAACCCTACTACTACACACTGCTGAAAAGGCACGAGGGTAAATTGACTCCTAATGACTTGTTAGGCCCATAGGCTAGCGCATCTCTCAGCCCTCATCGGAGCAGCTTTTATTCACAGTAGATGGCAATTAACACAACTAACTGGTCAAGGTACAAGGAGTAAAGAGATGGCGGAGTGCTCAGCCCTAAGTGGGACGTCTTTTCCACAGCTCTCCTCCTCCTAAGGCTCAGAGATGATTGTGGCGCAAGGTCCCAAGAGCCAGCCGTGAAGGATGACTACAAGGTAAGTGTTTCCCAGACACAGCAAGGCAGCTGCACATAAGAACTCACAGCAAGCCGGGCGTGGTGGCGCACGCCTTTAATCCCAGCACTCTGGAGGCAGAGGCAGGCGGATCGCTGTGAGTTCGAGGCCAGCCTGGTCTACAAAGTGAGTCCAGGACAGCCAAGGCTACACACAGAGAAACCCTGTCTCGAAAAACCAAAAAAAAAAAAAAAAAAAAAAAAAAAAGAACTCACAGCAAGCACTCAACCCAGACGAAATCTCAGTAAAGACGGGTGAGGGGCACCGAGCCCTAGCCCCTAGCTAAGACGGTATTTACAGCTGATAGCTGCAGGGGGAGGACAAGCCGGTTTTCTTCAATGATCCCTGGTCGGTGGTGGGTCCAGGCATAGGCCACACACCCAGTGTTTATAAGCAACACACGCTGGACTAGATGGGCTAAATTAAAAAAAAAAAAAAAATTAGGAAGGTGGGCTGGGTCTAGAGTTAGGAGGAAAGAGTGAATATGATAAAAATATATTATGTGACATTCCCAAAGAACTGGTAAAAAAAAAAATGAGATAACAAAGACAAACAATATCATTTTATACGTATGTTTTGCCTGAAGGTATTTCTGTGCCTGCAGAAGTCAGAGGGTATCACAGCCCCCTGGGTGTTACTGGAGTTAAAAATGGGGTTACAGATGGTTGTAAGTTACCATACAGATGCTGTGAACCAAAGGTCCTCTCAAGAGCAGCAAGTGCTCTTACCCACCGGACCATCTCCTTAGTGCCCCTGAAAGAGGAACTTCTTTAAAGTTTATAAATTGTCTTGGAGGATTACTGCCTCTGTCTGCTAACCTAGGCCTAGTCCATGGAATCTCCTGGCCTTCCTAGGCCTAGAATGTTTTTAGCCTCTGGGACTTACTGCTTAATAAACTCACCCTTTCTTGTTCTTCCTGAGCACTGGGCTGGCTGGTTCAACTCAGTTGTTCTGGCTCAAACTCCTCTCAGCTGACTTATTCAGTCTGGGTTCTCTCTAGGCCCCTAAATTGCTGTTTGGATTTGCTTTGTAAATAAGCCTGGCCTTGAACTCACAGCAATTCTCCTGCCTCTGTCTCCCTGAGTGCTGGGATTAAAGGCCTGGCAGTTGGTATATTTCTTACATGAAGGTTCAAGTCTGCGTTGCCCAGTTCATACTGTTGCCTCCTCGATGAGGCCATGCATGAAGGCACATGCAGGTTCACACACACAGTCTTCGCGTGCACATCTGTTGTCCTAATTTTTATGTCGACACATGCTAGAGTCATCTGAGAAGAGGGAACTTTAACTGAGAAAATGCCTTCATAAAATAGGATTGTAGGCAAACCTGCAGAACATTTTTTCTTTCTTTCTTTCTTTCTTTTTTGTTTTGTAAAATTTATTTTATTTTTGGTTTTTAGAGACAGAGTTTCTCTGTGTAGCTCTGTCTGTCCTGGACTCACTTGTAGACCAGGCTGGCCTTGAACTCACAGAGATTAGACTAATTGTTCTAAGCCACACATCATCCCTCTTGCAGTACGAGGTCCTAGTCTTCAGGCCTGGATGTCTTCGATCTGAGGTGCTAATGTTTGTGATACAGTCTTTCTTGTCTTTGAGAGCTTCCTCTGCCTCCCAAGTGCTGGGATTAAAGGTGTGCACCACCACGCCTGGCTGGGCTACGGAACATTTTCTTTCTTTTTTATTTCCTAAATATTTTTAATATATATTTTATTAATTTATTCATATTATATCTAAATTGTTATCCCATCCCTTGTATCCTTCCATTCCTCCCGCCATCCCATTTTCCCCTTACTCACCTCCCCTATGACTGTGACTGAGGGGGACTTCCCCCCCCCCCATATATGCTCATAGGGTATCAAGTCTCTTCTTGGTAGCCTGCTATCCTTCCTCTGAGTGCCACTAGGCCTCCCCATCAAGGGGATATGGTCAAATATGGGGCACCAGAGTCTGTGTGAAAGTCAGTCCCCATTCTCCACTCAACTGTGGAGGATGTCCTGTCCATTGGCTAGATCTGGGTAGGGGTTCAAAGTTTACTGCATGCATTGTCCTTGGCTGGTGCCACAGTTTGAGCAGGACCCCTGGGTCCAGATCCGCCCATCATAATGTTCTCCTTGTAGGTTTCTAGGACCCTCTGGATCCTTCTATTTCCCCATTCTCCCATGCTTCTCTCACCTAGAGTCCTAATAGGATGTCCTCCCTTCTGTCCCACTTTCCTGGTGAGTGAAGACTTTCATGGGACATGCCCCTTGGGCTAGTGTCCAGATATAAGTGAGTATATACCATTTGACTCTTTCTGCTTCTGGGTTAACTCACTCATTGTGATCATTTCTAGTTCAATCCATTTGTCCACAAATTGCGGGAATTCCTTGTTTTTAACAGCTGAGTAGTATTCCATAGTGTAAATGTACCATAGTTTCTTTATCCATTCTTCTACTGAGGGACACTTAGGCTGTTTCCATGCTGTGGCTATTTAGAACATTTTCTTAACTAGTAATAGTTGGGAAAGGGCCCAGTCCATGGTGGGTGAGGTCATCCCTAGGCTGGTGGGACTGGATTCTATAAGAAAGCAGGCTGAGGCTGGGCGTGGTGGCTTTGTAGACCAGGCTGGCCTCGAACTCAGAGATCCGCCTGCCTCTGCCTCCTAAGTGCTGGGATTAAAGGCGTGCGCTACCACGCCTGGCCAGGAACCTTTTTCTTTTGCATTATGGAGGGTCAAACACTCTGGCCTTACATGGTAGGCCAGTGCTGTTCCACAGAGCCATAGTCCCCCGGCCTTTGTCTTAGGACTTTTCGAGGTGAGAGGGTAGGAATGTGACAAGCTCACTCGAAACTGCCTGCTGCTCCCCAGGCTCTCAAACCAGGCTAAAGTTACTCAATTCTGAGTAGCTAGCTAAAGAACAGTCTACTGTAAAATGAAGGAAAACACTCCTGGGTGATGAAGGCTGATGAAGGGTGATGATTCTCTGTAGTTTGGTCCATGCGTTTCTATGACATTAAGTCTCCTTGAGATGGAGACTCAAGGCGGAGAATTTCCTCGTCCTCCTGCAAGGTTGACTTCTTTCCCCAGTCCTCCACCTTTTTTTTTTTTTAAGTTTGTCTTTTGGTTTTTTTGAGACAAGGTTTCTCTATGTGGCCTTGACTGTCCTGGAGCTGGCCTGGAACTCACAGCGACCCGCCTGCCTCTGCCTCCCAAGTGTTGGGATTAAAGGCTGTGGGCCACCACCCCTCGCTCAGTATTAGTTTTTTTGTTTTTTGTTTTTTGAGACAGGGTTTCTCTTGAACTACCTCTGTAGACCAGGCTGGCCTCGAACTCACAGAGATCCGCCTGCCTCTGCCTCCCGAGTGCTGGGATTACAGGCGTGAGCCACCCTTGCCAGGCCCCAGAGTCATCTTGCTGGATCTCTATCTCTTGAGAGTTTTTCGTAGCCAAAACTAGTCTTGACCTCCATACTCTTTGTGCTTTTGTGTGCTGGGATGAATGTGTGCTCTGGCACATGTGTAAGTCAGAGGACAACAACCACCGCATGTGGCCCCCAGCCATCATGCTTGGAAGCAGGTGCCTTTACCCACTGAGCTGTCTTGCCTGACGACTGAGTTCTTGCCTGGCTGGCGGCCTTAAACTTCTGAACCTCTGGCTGGAATTATAGGCATGTCCCACCACACCCAGGCCTCAGGGTGCCTCCAAGAAAACCTGTTTCTTTCTACCAACTTCTGGTGAGCCGTAGGAACCTGAAGATTACTCACATGAGTGAGGCCGTGAGAAAATTGTCAGGACATGCTGGGTGACCCTGGGGTCCACGCTACAGTGTGCCTGAGTAGACCAGGCTGGCCTCTGCCTCCCAAATGCTGGGATTAAAGGTGTGTACCACCACCACCACCTTCCTCAGTCACGCCTTTCTAACCATCCTAGTCTCTGGTCTTTCCTCCTTTATTGTAATACTGTTAAGGATGAGGACATTTCTCTGTTCAGAGTTCTCTCTTGGCTCCCCATTGCTTTTACAACACATTCCCAAGTCCTTCCCTGGTCTGGCTTTGTGCAAGGGCTGTTTGCTGCTCCACCATGTCATCTGCAGAGCTTCTGGCTCCTCTCCCTCTCTGCTGGACTCTCTCTCTCTTTTGGACTAGGACTCACTCTTTGAGGAAATGATGAGAGGCCGGGGAGGGAGATGAGCTTCCTCCTCGCACCTTTCTGTGTATTTAATTTGGAGTCTAACACATTTTCCCTCGTGTCTCATCATCTCTACAGCTTCGCTGTCAGGTTCTGGTTACCGGTTGGGTTTGGTGCTGGGGACTGAGCCCAAGGCCCTTCCTGTTCTAGGTTAATGCTCTGCTAACTGAGCTCAAGCCTCTGGATTAAAACCCCTAACTACGAAATTTGACAAATTACTTTCTAGAATCTAAATCTGTAGGTACCCTATGGATTGATTCAGTCCTCTTTTTAAGATTATTTTGTCTGTCTGTCTGTGCATGGTGCCTGTGGTGGTCAGAGGTGGGTGGTGTCAGATTCCCTGGAACTGGGGTTACAGCCAATCATGAGCCACCGTATGGGTTTTCAGAATTAAACCCAAGTCCTCTACAAAGGCAACAAGTACTCTTGACCGCTGAGCCAACTCTCCAGCCTTGGATCAAAATCTTCAAAAACACAAATAATAAGAGATTGTGGGGCTGGAGAGATGACTCAGAGGTTAAGAGCACTCTGTTCTTCCAGAGGTCCTGAGTTCAACTCCCAGCAACCACGTGGTGGCTCACGACCATCTACACTGAGATCTGGTGGGCAGCTACACATGCAGGCAGAAAATTGTATACATAAGAAATAATAAATAAATGAATAGACTGCATACCTAGGAAATTTCGTGTAATCCTAGTCTGCTATGCATAGAGTTCCATCAGGGCCAACCTGGGTTACATGGCAAGACCCTATGTCAAAACCAAACAATCCCCTCACCCCAAACCCTCCTGTCCTCCAAAAAGGAACATCTCCAAGTAGAATTCTTATTTCTGGATTTTTGAGACAGGGGTTCAATGTGTAGCCTTGGCTGCCTTGGACTTGCTTTGTAGACCAGGCTGGCCTCGAATTACAGCGATCTGCCTCCCAAGTGCTGCGATTAAAGGCGGGCGCCACTACACCCAGCCCAGGTAGAATTCTTGTGTATATTTTTTACCTTCAGATTAATCTAATATTTGTTTAGAGTCAACAACAGATCTTACGTAGCCCAAACTAGCCTCAGATTCTGCAGCAGAAACTGGCTCTGAAAAACAAATCTTTCTGCCGCACTCTAGGATTACAGGAGTGGGCTGCCACACTTAGCTTTTACTTAATACTGTTTTTTCTTTTTCTTTTTGGTTTTCTCCAGACATGGTTTCTCTGTGTAACCTTGGTTGCCCTGGATTCGCTTTGTAGACCAGGATGGCTTCAAATTCACATCAATCTGCCTTAATACTGTTTTTTCACATCTTGGAGATTCTGCCATATCTTTACTGAGGATTATTCTAGGTGTCTCACGTTTCCAAGGATTGTTTAATCCTCAGCCACCTTTGAAGTAGAGAAAAACGCAGCTTGGGGATGAATCGAAGAATGCCTCATCTGTGAGAAGCGTTTGCCCAATACCATGGTCCAGCCATTCTAGACCTTTGCATCCATCCATCATTTAAGTGTCTGCATGATTTCGCACTGGGCCAGGTGTTGTGGGGTACAATTGCTTATTTTCTAGGTTAGAACACCAAAGCACAGGGTTTCAGGCCATAGCTCAGTGATAAAGCGCTCGTCTAGCATGTTTCAGTCCCTTAGGACTAGGGAATAAGAAAAACAATAAAGCCAGCCGAAATTCCAAGGCTTGTCCTTGGGCCAGTGACCCCGCCCTCCTGGGTGGGACTAACCCAGACCACACCCCCAGGACGAACGTCTTCCGGCCGCAGAGCTGTGCAGGCGAGCAGCCCAGCTGGCGGCCCCCGCCGTGCGTAGGGAGGCGGCCCAGACTCGCTGGAGCCGGGTGCTGGCCCGGCCCTACCGCCTGCGGAGCCCAGGTGTGGCCTTGGCGGGGGCGGGAGAGGTGGCGCTTTCCTTCCCGCTTGCACGGCCCTTCCTGGCGCACCCGGCAGGATGCTGCTTCTCCCGTGGTCGGTAGTCAGGCGGGGAGTCCAATGTCGGAGAACAGGAAGGAGGCGCAGAAGGCCGCTGAGACCCCAGCCAGCCTGGCCTTTTCACGCCCCCTCCCCCCACGTGTGGCCCTTTTGCCGCCTTGGGCAGGACAGCTGGATGGCGCAGCCCTTTGCTTTGCCCACCAGGACCGGAGCAGAAGGCCCCTCTCCTGTGGCGTCATCTCTTGGCATATCCACTCAGTCATTTATTTAAGTCAGTGTCCCCAAGAGGAATGTCATCTTGTAGGATGTCAGCTCTGGGGAGCCACTATTTGTGTTCCCTGCTAAGTCCTCAGCGAAATAGCTGGTGTCTGACACACTGTGTGGAAACAGCAGCCCCCCTCCCCCCACCCGACTTCCCTGAGAGGAAGCTCTCACCCCTTAGCTGAAGAAAGGGGTCAGATGTCAGATGTCAGGACACCGCCATCCCATCGTGACAGCTAGTCTTGGGAAGTCTCTGACATTGTACTTCTCCCTGTCCCCACATCCCTATGCTGTCCCCAAGGAAAACTATCAGAAATCCAGCACATGAGCTTACTAGTCCCACACTAAGCCTCTCAGGCCTTGCTCACTGCCTCAGTTTCCTTATCTGTTAAGATGATGGTAGGTGCCATATAGGATTGTTACAATTAATCTACCCCCTAAGGCCTTATGAGCCAGGGTCTGGCCTTAGACTCTTTGGAGCCAAGGGAGACTTTGAACTGATCACTCTGATCACCCACGCAGCAGCATGATCAATCTTTCTTTTCTCATTTATATTTGTGCTGGCTGTCGTCATGCAGCTCTGGCTGGCCTGGGACTTGCTGAGGAGACTAGCCTTATCTCAGCTTGCTGCCTCCACGAGTGCTGGGACGGCAGGCATATACCACACAGGGATATAATCCCGTATCTCTAGGACACTAACAATGCTGGCCACATGCTAACCTGGTTAAGTATGGAGTACGGGGTCTCTTGCAGGGATGGGGGTCCCTTACACCCTCCTCTTCCTCGAAGCAGGAGAAACCAAGGCATACAGAGGATACCACAAATCAGGGGAGATCTGTTTGAAACCAGCTTCCAAAGAATCCACCCCCACCCCAGGGTGAGCCTGGCACCAGGCCCACTTGAGGCCCTGCCCAACCACCCACCCCACCTCCCAGTATGCAGGCCCAATGCGTGCCCGGCCTGGTGCCATTTTTCCATGGGGCTCAGGCGGTGGCAGTTCACATCTGGAGTCTAGACTCAGAGGCTCTGCTGGCCGGGCCTACCGCCCAGGCTGGGCCCCGCTGCCCGCTGTTTGCTCAGCTGAAGCTGGTTAATTGGAACTGGAGTGGCCTCTGTGGCTGGCTGGCCAGGCAGGCCCTGATCGCTGCTGCAAGGTCTGTGGAACATCTGGCCGGGCCAGGATGGTCATTAGGTGGCGGGCGCCCGGCGCCACTGCCACCTCAGCCTCTGCTGGGGGTCGGCAGTGACTCAATGAGGCCTTTGTGGGCTGTGGGCTGTAGAGCCAACCCACACTGTGTGCCTGGGCTGCCTGCCCCCATCTGCCACCCTCAGAGCGGCTTTGTTCCAGGACCACACGGCCTCCCCCTAAAGGCAGTACAAGCCTGCAAAGATCCAAGAAGCCCCTGAAGGGACCCCCTGGCTGAAGAAGCTGTTCAGGTTTCCCTCTCCATGGAAATCTAGACCCAGAGAAGTTGGCTGGCTGACTCAGAGGGGCCCAGCACACCAGCCACAACAGCATAGTGCTTAGTATATTGAATGGCGTCAACTGCTTGAGGTCACATCACTGTCGGCCAGGGAGCCGCCCAATTCCCTCTTCTGTATATGAGGCTAACAACACACATAGCTTAGGGCTGTAGATGCGCAGTGGATCCTCCGTCATCACCCTTGGTCTGCATCAGAACCCAGGGGAGACCCCCATATTCTCACTGCCCAGGCTCCCGACATGCTTTGTTCTCTGGCCACCTTCCGATCTGTTGGACTAAACCTGAACCCTGGACAGGGAGGGTCAGGGATGGCCAGGGGCTGACAACTAGAAACCTGGCTCATATTCTTAGTTCCCCACCTGGGCAGGTGGACAAGGGATGAGCTGCCCTCTCCTTGTCCTTCGGGGACGCTCCTGAAGGTCAGGGGTGAAGGAAAACTTGGGCTTTGGGATCTCTAGCTCCTGACACTGGATGACCTCTTCTATTCTCTGGGGACTGCTCCCCTCCCAACACAGGCTTGATTTTGGGTAGAAGCCCGGGAATGGGCAGAACGGGAGAGATGGACAGCAGGCCTGGGGACAGCCTGTCTATGGTTACAGGTCCCTTTTCTGCGGCACGCTGCCCTACGACACTCTCCATCTTCTCATGCCAAGGCCAGTGGGGCACAGCGAGCACCTGCTTACCACCTTCACTGTCCCCAAGTGTTTGGGAGAGGGTAGTGAGGAAAACTCCTGGCTGGGGAAGGTGGCTCCTGGGCACTCTCTTCTGGCCTGGCAATGGGTGGGCACCCAAGAAGGGGCTCAGAGGCCTAGTGAGTTTAGCACAGGATACTTGGTAAAGTTGCTGAGAACCCTCCAGGAGCACAGCAGCCCATCGCCATGGGATGAGTTTTTAATGTGAGGCAAAGTCAGTCCACAATACAAAAGGCTAAAACCACATTCAGTTCCCACCTGGCTCCGGGGAAGCAGCAGCAGAGGCTTTGTTTCCTTTGCCTGCAGGGGATGAGGAGGAGCAGAGGAAGCCAGAGAAAGGGGAAAAGGGGAAGAGGGGAAGAGGGGAACAGGCAGCAGAGGCCCACTCAGTCCTGGAGCCACCTTCGCCTCCCACAGGTGTCCTCTGTCCGCGTGGCCTATCGGCCTTCCCCCTGCCTGTCTGGTCTGGCTTCCAGGTCAGGTAGCGCTGCCTCACTTCTCCTTCTTCTCTAGATTCTTCGATGCTGATGCCTCTTTGGACTCAGTGGCGCCTGCTGCATCTTTAGGGTTGGACTCCTCGTAACTGACCAGAAAACAAAGGGACACACTTGGAGGATGCTGAGGGCAGAGTTTCTGTTGTCCTCTCTCTTTTTGCAGTTTCAGGGAATGACAGGGTCACTGTGTCTGAAGCCTAGCCTCTGTCAGTACCTGGCCCCAACCCTCATGGGCACCCTGCTTGGCCAAGGGCCTACAAGGGCAGCAGCAAGCGGGAAAGGCTGTCCTGGACTTGTGTGGACAACTTTAAAACCTTCTGCTGGACAGCAGAAAGAGTGGCAGGGACGAGACTCTGGGAGGTAGGCTGTCTCCTGGGGGTACATGGCAGAGTCAAGAGCTCTGCCCTGGGTAGGGACTGTTCTGGTGAATAGCACAGTGCCACTCTTTAGGGTGGACACGCTAGCTCTTATCAGGGGTTTCTTCTAACTGAGTAATGTCCGTTCAAGCACAATGCATATTTCCTGGCTGGTTAGGTGGGCAGCAGGTGCCAGCTTCACCGAGGGTGTGTCCGCGGTCATAGCACATAAGCAAGCAGACACATCGTCAAGTACAGTGTGACGGGGCCACTCAGGCCCATCGCATGTGACTTCCCCACTGAGGGTGAGTGCCCCAAGGTTCTGAGCTACCCGCTTGCCTTGGGGCTGGGCACCAAGTGTTGATGGTTGTGAAAAGCTGCCTCCTGCCACCAGCCCCAGTGACACTCCCTGGCTTTACACTAGGGCTGGAATATCTGCCCTACCTTAGGCCCAGGACAGTGGGGGAGCGGGCAGGTAGGCACCCGCTGGGCATTACATGGCGCTGGGATTCTGCGGGCGCCGGCGACGAGGGCCAGCTAGCTTCTGCTGCATGGAGTCGGCCAGGCTGGCAGGGGAGCCCGAGACTGTGGGAAAGTGAGTGAGCCTCGGGGTATGAGGCAGGATTACGGCCGAGGACTCGTAGCTGTGTGAGAGACAGACAGAGAAGACAGAACAAGGAGCTGGAGAGGAGAAGGTCAGGGCAGCACGGACGGCACAGAGCACCACTGTCTTGGTTACCTGGCTTACACTTTGCCGTGTGTAAAGCAGCCGCTATTGTTTTGGGGGAAGAAGCACCCCTGCAAAGTGCATCACGAAGACAAGAAAGGAGGGCGTGGTGTGCAGGGTTGAGTGTGCTACCAAACCAGTGTCTTTAACATATGCTGTTCTGCTACACAGCCAGTGTCACAGTGTAGCTCAGCAGGAGAGCACGTGCTTGGCCTCTAACACATGGCACGCAGGAGAAGCACCAAAGTGCAGAGAAGATGCTGGAGAAAGATAACGTGTCGGTGCAGATGTCTCTGAAGGTCTGTAAGGATGGGCCTTAGGATAGCCTCCCTCCTCACATCTGTGTCGTGTGTGTGTGTGTGTCAGTGTGAGAGGTTGATGCTGTTTTCCTCTACACCTCTATACATTATCTTTTGAGACAGGGTCTCTTATTGAACCCACAGATCATCTACTGGGTAGACTGGATGTCCAGTGAACCCTAAGAATCTGTATGTCTGTTCCCACCCAAAGCCAGGGTCACAGCCACTCCACCCAGCTGGGTGCTGGGTATTCCAAACATAGACCTTCATGCTTGGGCAGTAGGCACTTTAAGAACTGAGCCATCTCCCCAGCTTTTTGTTGTTTTTTGTTTTTAAATCTATTTGTATGTGTCATGGTGCTTGTGAGGAGGTCAAGGGACAACTAATGGGAGTTGATGCTCTCTTCTATAATGTAGATTCTGGGGATTAAACTCAGGGTCTTAGACTTGGCAGCCAGCAATGTTACCTCCTGAGCCATCTCACTTAGCCATTTGTTTTTGTTTTTGTTTTTTTGAGACAGGGTTTCTCTGTGTAGCCCTGGCTGTCAATCGTAGAGCCAGTTGGCCTGGAACTGACAACCCAGAGATCTGCCTGCCTCTGCCTCCCAAGTTTCGCCCAGCAAAATAATCTATTTTTATACCCAGCTCAGTGCTGAGTATCCAAACACAGGTCTTTCTTCTTGTACAGCAGGCACTTACTGGCTGAGCTTTCTTCCTAGTTTGTTTTTAAATATCCTGTGGTAGTTTGAAAAAGAATGGCCCCATAGGCTCATATATTTGAATGCTTAGTATTCAGGGGTAGCACTGTTTGTGTGTCACAGGAGATGGGCTGTGAGGTTTCAGAAGTTTGTGCCTGCTCAGCGTCTCGCCCTCAGCCTGTGGATCAGGATGGGGCTCTCGGCTCTCAGCCCTGCCTGAGCAGCACGCACGCCACCATGCACCCCGCCATGATGATGGTGGACGAAGGTTCTGAAGGTCAGCAAGGCTCCATTTATATGCTTTCCTTCAGAAGAGGTGCCTTGGCCATGGCGTCTCTTCACAGCAATAGAATTATGAGTAAGAGAGATACATGCTTATCTGTGTGTGTCATGGTGCTTGTGAGGAGGTCGGAGGACAACTTACGGGGATTTGGGGTGTGTGTGTGTGTGTGTGTCTGTGTGTGTTGGCCTAAGGGAGGCCCTAGGTTTGAACCCTGGCCTCTAACATACCCAGGATTGGTTGTGAGCTGCCCAGGGTGGGTGCTGGGAACCAAACTAGAGACCTCGAGAGGGCAGCAGGCAACTCTTAACTGGGGAATCGTCTCTTAGCACCAGCAATGAAACTCAGAACCATGTAAACGTGTGATCGCTTCAAGAACGAGTCACTGGATGAGTTTTTCTTTCTTTTTCTTTTGGTTTTTCAAGACAGGGTTTCTCTGTGTAGCCTTGGCTGTCCTGGACTCTATTTGTAGACCAGGATGGCCTTGAACTCACAGAGGTCGGCCTGCTGGGATTAAAGGCGTGTGCCACTACCGCCGGGCTTGAAGGAGTTTTTCAAAAGGAGAGCGGCAGTGAAAGAGAACAAAGCAAAAGATCAGGTTGAGAACAGGATGGAGTACACAGGAGAGGAAGACCGCCTGCTTTCCTGCCTTTCCCTAAGGACCTTCTGGGTAGCATGGGGCTTATACAGAAGCGCATTTAGGGAAACCAGGCCTCAGTGGGGTGGAAGGAGGCACCTTCTGCCCTGGCTGGGTGCGGAGAGCTCAAGCCGCTGAGGATACAGGGGACTGGTCTGGAAGTCTTCCCAAGCATGGATGCCCAGAGGGATGAGAAGCCCTGACCTCAAGGACCAGCCACCGTGCCAGAAGAGGGAAGTGGGCGGGCTTCCAACGGGCAGGCCAAGCCGGGAGCTGGGGATTCCAGGCAGGCCAGGCGCGGGGAAGGGTGAGTCATCTGTGGCCCTGAGGCAGCCAGGTGCACAGGAGGCCCTGGCAGGCACCTGGAGGACAATTGGAGGCCAAGGGGGTGGAGTTGAGTGAAGGCCCCTGAGTGGGCAGCTTTAATAGTACCCAGCAGCTATTTCTAGGTCTCTGGCAGGCAGGGTTGGTGGTGCCTGGGAGCAGACACCTGCTGGGAGTCGTGCAGGCCCTGGCTTAGGGGTGGGGCTGCACACAAGGTGTGGCAGATGTGGTAGCGGCCATGGGGAAGGGGGCTGTGTATGAGAAAAGAGCAGGCTGTACGTTACAGCTTCCGGGGTAACTGGACAGGAATGGACCTATGGCTTCTTGCCCTGTTCTATGCGAACTGACGCTGGGGGTGGGGTGGGGAGGACAATGCTTCAAGTCACCTGGGGGCAGAGCCAGCCATGATCCAGGGCCCTGGACAGGGGGCAGCCTGGAGAGAACACTCGCCAGCCGTTCCTTTAAGACACTGTAGGCATACAGGGTGTCCTACACTAGACCCCGCTGCCTCCCAGGGAAAGTCCCACTGGTGACCACAGGCCAGATACCTAGTCTCAGGCAGGAAGGTGCAGGTGGTGGCAACACTCCCTTGGAGACAAAGGCTCACGTGATCTGGCAGGCTGTGTGCAGGTGTGCTAGGAATCATCTGAATGTCTGTTCCACTTTGCCTTACCTGAACATCTCTGCCACTTCTCCCTTGGCCAGTGCCACCAGGACAGGAAAGCCGATACACGCAGGGACCAGGTACAGGAGAGCCGGCTAGGAGAAGACAGAGGCTGGTAAGGTAAGGCACCCAACTCAGGACCACGCCCAGCACCCCAACTGTCTTCTGGACTTGACTGAGGGACAGCTCAGACCCAGGTTTTCAGAGTGAGTCAATGGCTGTGCCCTAAACACAGGGCTAGAGCCCAGGGTTGCTCCTCCCAGGGAGGGAAAGCACACTATAAGAAACTGGGCACGGAGCTCCCAGGCTCCCCAGGAACCTGCCCCGCACTATCTGACTTACAGATACCAGCTCAATGCTGCTGCTGCTGCTGCTGCTGCTGCTGCTTGGGCTCGCTTTCTTCCTAGAGGCCTGCAGCCTAGGCTGGGCCAGCGCCTTGCATCTGCGAGACACTGTAAGGACAGTGACAGCAGAGACAGCAGCCATATGTGGCTGGAGCCAGCGTTGATGTGACTCCTGCTCACTGGCTTTCACACTCATGTGCTCTGGCCTCCCTTTCTCCATCTCCCAAATCTGTGAGCCTCTGGGAAAAGCTGGGCCGGGAGAAAAGGAAGACTGACGGTTTCAAGGCGTGAAGTTTTTCCCTGGCGGTTCCAGCAGCTCCCCTCCATGGCAGTGATCGCTCTCTTTGGGGAGAGAGGGCTACTGTTCTAGAGGGAGGGGACTGTCCAGGTCTCAGTTCACATACTAGACCCTGAAGCCATTTCTTGCCTATTTCCTCTGAAAGGCAGATGTCACACCACTGCTGTTGGATACTCTGAAGTCCCCAATGTTGCCAGCAGCCTGAAGGCCCCGTGAGATGTGACCCTTGCCATCTCCCGTCCCACCTGGCCACAGCCCCAGGCGGGACCTTGGCATGTGTCACCTCAGCTGCCTCGGTTGTTCTTCCTTCCCTCTGCTTAACTCCTCCTCCCTAGACCCCACCTCTGTGGAGAAGCACCCCCTTGCATGGCATCAGGCGCCTGGCAGGTCTAAGTGTGCATCTGAGGCAGAATGGAGTCTCTCTCCTGCTGGATTGTAAACTTGGGGAGGGAGCAAGCATCTGCTTCCCTGTTGGGTCTGTGTGCCTGGGGGACAGGAGGTGTGCCCTGGGGACAGGAGGTGTACCCTGGGGACAGGAGGTGTGCCCTGGGGACAGGAGGTGTACCCTGGGGACAGGAGGTGTACCCTGGGGACAGGAGGTGTGCCCTGGGGACAGGAGGTGTACCCTGGGGACAGGAGGTGTACCCTGGGGACAGGAGGTGTGCCCTGGGGACAGGAGGTGTACCCTGGGGACAGGAGGTGTGCCCTGGGGACAGGAGGTGTACCCTACCAGTGGCGTCTTCGCCATGCTCAACAAGTTAAGAGGGGTCTTGGAGTCGGACGGGATAAGAGTAAAGGGCACCATTCTCAGGATAAAGCCCGAGTATGACCCAAGCTTCAAGGGACCATCCCTTGGCCCTGGGCTGGGTGAGCAGTGAACCACAATACTTCATATTGATCGCCTAGAATCCAGACCTGAGCTCTAAAGATGGAGTTCCTGAGGCTCAGAGAAACGGACCGACTTGCCCAAGTTCACAGAGGGCGAGTGAGGCCAAGCTGGGAGGGGACGCGGGGAGCTGGGCTTCTTCCACTGGCATTGGGTCCTTGCTGTGGGTTTTTGAGGTACATGACCCAAGCTGTGAGAAGCAGCTGGAGGCACTCTGAGCCCTAAGTGAACTCACGAGAAACAAGACACGTGAAGTGGCTTAAGTTTCCAGGTTACAAAATTAGAAAAATGGGCAGGGGTCTAGCTCAGTGGCAGAGTGCTCACCGAACAGTTAGGCAGTGCTGGGGCTGGATTCCCAGCATTGCCACAGGTGCAGTGGGTGGGGAGGCTGGAGAAAGAATAAAATATCCTTAAAGTAGAAAGAAAGTCCAAGTCCACAAGGGAGCTTGCCTCAAGGCAAAGCAAAATAAACAAAAACCAACCAGTCCAACAAACAAACACTCCAGGGTGCACCTTTAAGCCAAGCACTTGGGAAGCAGAGGCAGCAGACCTCATGGGTGCTAGGCTACTGGGACATGCGGAGTTCCAGGCCAGCCAAGGAAACACAACGAGACCCTGTCTCAAACAACCACCAACCAGACCACATAGGCTCCTATAAGGAGGAAGGAAATAACGCGAGCAGATGCAGGAACGGAGGATCAGACTCAAACATTAACTTTTGATCTGTGGGGCTGGAGGGAGCGGGGAAGAAGGCACACGGCTTTTGTTCTGTTGCCTGGAACTCCAGCTCCTGGGACTCTGACTGCCTTGCTGGCTTCTGCAGGCACCTACATCCATGTACGCAAACCCAGCTTCTCCCCCCCCCCCCCCCCAGTAACAATAAACTAAGTCAGATGAGCAAACTGGGGACTCAAGATGGAGAAGTGCTGGTAAGGATCTGGAGCCAGGCCACTCTCTACAGCCCAGGCACTCTCTACAGCCCAGGCACTCTCTACAGCCCAGGCACTCTCTACAGCCCAGGCCACTCTCTACAGCCCAGGCCACTCTCTACAGCCCAGGGCACTCTCTACAGCCCAGGGCACTCTCTACAGCCCAGGGCACTCTCTACAGCCCAGGGCACTCTCTACAGCCCAGGGCACTCTCTACAGCCCAGGGCACTCTCTACAGCCCAGGGCACTCTCTACAGCCCAGGGCACTCTCTACAGCCCAGGGCACTCTCCTGTGAAGACAGTCGTGGGTAGGACTTTCCGGGAGGGGTGTGGACTTCACTCTTCACCTGTGACCTCCTTACCAGGGAGATAGTGGCCTTAGACTCATGTGATGGTCCCTTTAATAGAGAGCAAGTTTAGCCAGGCGTGGTGGCACACGCCTTTAAGCCTAGCATTTGGGAGGCAGAGACAGGCCGATCACTGTGAGTTCGAGGCCAGCCTGGTCTACAAAGCAGGGTCCAGGACAGGCAAGGCTACACAGAGAAACCCTGTCTCAACAAACAAACAAACAGCAAGTTTGCTACTATCACAGGGATACGAGCCTGCCTTCTCTTCTCTCTTCTCAAGGCACCGGGGACCTGCTCTTTTCTTTTAATATTTATCTATTTTATGCATAGGAGTGCTCTATCACATGTACATCTGCTTGCTAGACCAGGGCATCAGATCACATTACAGATGGTTCTGAGCCACTGTGCTGGGAATTGAACTCGGGACCTCTGGAAGAGCAGCCAGGGCTCTTTAACCACTGAGCCACTTCTCCAGCCCCACCGGGGACCTTTTCAATGTGAGTGTGAAGGAGAAAGAGACACATCACTCAGGGCAGTGAGCTTTTCGAGACAGCTTCTCACATATGTACCCCAGGCTCCCCTGATATTAGCTGTGTAGCTGAGCATGGCTTTGGGCTCCTGCTCCTCCCTCCCAAGCGCTGGGATCACAGGCATGCGCCACCATGCCTGGCTGGGAAGGTTTTTTAAAGGCTAAGTGAACTGAAGGGCACACAGGAGACTTCTACTTAAGGCAATGCTGGCAAAAGGACTATGCCTTCTTGGAGAAGGGGATCCTATTCAACAGGCCCTTCCTATTGGAGCCCCTCTTCAAGGACTTCTGGACATGGCCACCTGGATGAAAGCCAGGAGTAGCACAGGCCCAGGCCCAGCCCAGCTGGCTGGATTACCTGGCTAGGTCGGCCTAGGCCTTCAGAGTCTCTCCACAATGGAGGACTGCGCACCTTTGGGCCCTGTATCCTGCATGAGCAAGTCTCCCCAGCGGAGAAGGCAAGCCTGCCACCTGGTGGCCGCCGGGGGAATGGCTCTGGCCTACTCCAGCACAGGCCTGGGAGCTGTAGTACAGGCCTTGAAAAGGCCTCTAGGCTCGCGGGGGATCTGGCACTGTGTAATCCTCTCACCAAGCGCCTGTCATGCTTCGCTGGCACAGCAGAGGCTGTGACGAACATAAATAAATGAATGAGAAAGCCTGTGAGCATTCTGGGTTTCTCTGCTTGCGAGCCACACCCTTGGGCCTTTGTGAAGGGTTAGCACCAGCACCAGGCTCAACAATCTGATCTTGCAGTGAATTCAAAGGCGGCTCCCAGAGGGGAGGAGTGAGGAGCAGCAGCATCAGTAGCCACCTCTAATTTATCCTTGGGGCACCTCAAAGCTGTACCGTGTGGCACGCTGTGCCTACATCGCTAACGGTGAGCAGCGTGCGCCATGACGTGCTGCATCAAGAACACTTCGTGAGGCAGTCAGAGCGCATGCTGGTATTCAGAGCGCATGGCATTTAAAACTGGAGTTTTGAGGACTGGAGAGATGGCTCAGTCATTAAGAACACCACCTGCTCTTTCAGAGGTCCTGAGTTCAATTCCCAGCAACCACATGGTGGCTCACAACCATCTAGAATGTGACAATAAATAAATCTTAAAAAAAAAAAAAACAAAAAAAAACCCCTGGAGTTTTTGATTCAATGTTTTTGAGCTGAGGGTGACTAACTTCACGGATGGCAAAGCTGTGCTGGAGGCAGGCTATCCTGGTGTAGTTCTGAGTACCTTCTTGTGATCTGTCCCATCCTCAAGCCACTCCCTTTTTTGCTTTTATTAATGAACGAGGAAACTTGAGCTCGTAACTCCTGTAATCTGGCCTGAGTCCCAGAGAGGAGTCTGGTGGATTCCCACTGGGGCTTCCTCGGCCTCTGCAACTCACGCTGTCCCTGCAGCTTCGGCCTGTTTTTTGTTTTTGTTTTTTTCTGAGGCAGAGTTTTTCTGTGAAACCCCAGCTGTCCTGGATCTTACTCTGTAGACCAGGCTGGCCTTGAAGTCAAGAGATCCATCCACCTGCCTCTGTCTCCTGAGTGTTGGGATTCAAGATGTACACCAACAACTGCCTGGCTTACATGTGTAATGGGCCTGGTTTTTATACTGCCCCAGGGCCAAGTCCCAGCTCTCCTGCCCTCTCACTGGGCTCCTGAGCTCTCTAGGACTCTCAGGTGTCCAGAGACTGGCACAGGCCTTGTGTTGTCAGGCAAGACAAGAGGCAGTCCTGCCTGCTCGGCCCCCACTGGCTTCCTCTCTCAGATCACTGAGATCCCAGCCTTCACGCACGCTGTCCACTGTGGTGGCTCAGCACCTGCTGCCCGCCTTGGTGGGTGGAGGCAGCAGAGCCTTGGCTTTCCTGGGGTTGGGTAGCTGGCTGCCACTTGGCTGAGGCACTCAATTCTCGTGCTCTTCGTTTGCCTAGGCTAGCTTGTCTGGGAAGCCATCTTCTCTTCCCCAGCCGCATGACATACTATCTGCTTATGGGTTACAGGCAGAAGCCAGACAGAGAGCTTGCCTTTCCTGGTAAAGACCATAATGAGCTGGAAATGTGCACCGACTGCCTGGAGCAGCAGCTCCCATATTGCCACAAGGACAACCAAAACCACGACCTGGCAGCGTTTTGCTGCCGCTGCAGGGGTGCTGACCTCGGGGCTGCTTGTGCAAATGCACGTACGTTCTGGACTGTCAGGGAAGAACGCCGGCCAGCCCGAGGGCTGCTCCGCTCACCTGGGCATGCTTGAAGACGTGCATGATGAAGATGGTGAGGCCCAGGCCGAAGATGTAGGCGGCGAAGCTGGTGTAGAAGTAGGTGTGGGTGTTCTTCTTCAAGCTGCAGGCGGAGGGGAAGGAAAGGAGGAGGTTAGAGCAGGAACATCCTTCTCTGAGAAGGCGGCGGCTGCATGGGCGTGAGGGAGGGAGGCTCTCTGCTGGGAGCCTGCAGGGCCAATACCCTGACTTTCCCTCAGCTACGTCTCTCTCTCTCTTTTTTGTTTTTCGAGACAGGGTTTCTCTGTGTAGCCTTGGCTGTCCTGGACTCGCTTTGTAGACCAGGCTGGCCTCGAACTCACAGCGATCTGCCTGCGTCTGCCTTCCGAGTGCTGGGATAAAAGGCGTGCGCCACCACGCCCGGCTGAGCTACATCTCTTTAGATAGTGACTTCTCTCCTTTCGTGCTCAGTTTCTATCTTTGCAAAATGCACAAACAGTAAGCCTGTTTGTAAGTAACAAATGTTATGATCTAGAACTGACTGTAAGATTTGTAGCCAGCATAAAACCTCTTGGGGGGCAGGGGAAGCTGGGTCCGAGGTTATCCCCACAGCATGTGAGTCTGGGGCAGGGCCCAGGAGTCTGTGGGGACTGAGTTCGGCCCTGTGCATGCTTGGCAAGGGCTCTTCTGAGCTCCAGCCCAGCTTTATGTTTAGTCAGGAAGAAGGCTGCGGAGGGAGAGCCCCGGGGACAGCTAGAGCTGAGCACAGTGACACAAGTACAGCCCCGATACTGCAGCTGGCTCTCCCAAAGCCCCAGGGGCCAGCCTGTGCTCAGCACTCTCCCCAAACTGGCATCGCTAGGGGTGGTGGGGTGGGGGGCTACTAAAAACTTCAGAACGCAGGTAAAGTGAGAGCGTCACTGGCTGCATGTGGGTGGTGGAGGAGGGGGTCTTCTCTGTGCTCCCGAGAGCTGGAGAATGCTGGGAGAGGCGGACAGGGCACGCCTCACCCTCCTTCTTCGCTTACCTGATGTCAAAACGAAGCAGCAGGGCAATGAAGATGCCTGAGGGGAGAGGGCAGGGTTAGAAGGCCAGGGCTGGGGGGGGGGTTGGGGTGGGGTGGGGGGTGGAGGGGACGGCCAGCGGCCCCCCCACGCCCCCCAAGCAACACACTGTATCACAACGGGCCTTCCAGCTAGTGTCCCACTGACCAGGCAGAGTGCACATCAAGTGAAAGGGGCAAGATGGTAGGGAGAGTGACACCGGTTGTGACAGATTTCAACAGGACACCAAATCTAGGCCTGTTCTTACTGACAAGATGGACTTCCTGTGCCATACAAGGTGGACTGGGGTGGGACCTGGTCTGAAGAGCACTTCATCCCAGTGACACTGGCCAGGGAGAGTGAACACATGTTCTGAGGGGACATGGCACAGAACGGCCGCGTGGCAGGCCCTCCCCGGGTTTGCATTCTGAGGAAGAAACACAACATGCTTGAAGAGCTCTGGGCAGGAAATCCGCCCAAACAGGCCTCAAAAGAGCCCTGGGGCTGCTGCCTGGCTGCAGCAAGAAGCAGGCCACTGGGAGGTACCACAGGGGCCCAGGACGCTGACTCTGTCCCTTACTTAGCACATGAGCCACACTTCAAAACCATGTCCAGATGCCCCAGAATCCCGAGTCCCTGAGACGCAGCCAGTCAGGCCAACCCTGCTCGCCTCACACACCACAGCCTTTATGAGTTTCCCTTGTCACTGGCCTCTGGGCTCACACAGGACAGAGACAAAATCTCACTTCACTGAGGACTGCCTCAAGAGCTGAAGCACTCTGTGTCCATCAAAAGCATCATCTAGGGCTGGAGAGATGGCTCAGTGGTTAAGAGCGCCGCCTGCTCTTCCAGAGGTCCTGAGTTCAATTCCCAGCAACCACATGGTGGCTCACAACCATCTATAATATAATCTGATACCCTCTTCTGCAGATAAAGCACTCATATGCAATAAATAAAATAAATAAATCTAAAAAAAAAAAAAGCATCATCTAGCAAGCACAATCAACGGATAGTTTTGCGGTGTTGTTTGGAACCCGGGCCCACAACTGTGCATGCCTGGCAAGGGCTCCACCACTGAGCTCAACTCCCCACCCTATGTCACTAATTTTAAAGAGGGAAATGAGTCCTCAGTGAGGCCTGCGAGATGAGAGATGGGTGGAGAAAGCTGACCAGAGCTGCCTTTTCTACAGTGTTTGGACCTCAGCGCCCCCTGGTGACTGACACTTGTAACAGCTCGGCTAGTGTTAACGCCTGGCAGCTGATGGCGGTTTCAACACACTGCTCTCTGGCCTGGGTGACTTGAAGCCACATTTGGATCCCGGAGGGACTAATACAGAAAAAACTGTGTGCACTCCTAAGCTCAGAACCAGCCCGGGGAAGCTAGACACTGGCTCTCGACCTATCAGTCCCAACCCTTTCATGGAAAATGACCCTCTCACAGGGCCACCTAAGACCATCGGAAAATACAGATATTTACCATCCATAACAGTAGCAAAATTACAGTTATGAAGTAGAAATGGAAATAATTTCATGGTGAATAAATTATAAAAATTAAAAACAAAAAGGAGAATACTTTTATGGATGCGGAACTGTATTAAAGGGTCACAGCATTAGATAAGTTGAGAACCACTGATGTAAGACATTTGCTTTGAGTCCCAGATGTCGTGGCACACGCCTTTAATCCCAGCACTCAGGAGGCAGAGGCAGGCGGATCTTTGTGAGTTTGAGGCCAGCCTGGTCTACAAAGCGAGTCTAGGACAGCCAAGGTTACACAGAGAAATCTTGTCTTGAAAAACAAAAAAAAAAAAAAAAAAAAAGCTCTGGCCACCAAGCCAGGCACCGAGCTGGGATGAACACAGGACCACAATCTGTTCTCCCCTGACTGACTGCCACCACAAATGGGGTGTCTCTACCCATTACCAGGGGCTTGGAATTCATTTTTTTTTCCCCATTAAGAGCTCCATGCTGCACTGGGTGTGGTGGCGCATGCCTTTAATTCCAGTGCTCGGGAGGCAGAGGCAGGCAGATCCATGTGAGCTCGAGGTCAGCTTGGTCTACAAAGCGAGTCCAGGACAGCCAAGCCTAACACAGAGAGACCCTGTCTCGAAAAAACCAAACCAAACCAAACCAAACCAAACAAAACAGTCAGAAATACACAGAGAAACCCTGTCTCGAAAAGCCGCCGCCAACAACAACAACAACAACAACAACAACAACAACAACAACGCAGCCCTATGTTGACCAGTTAACCAGGCTGGCCTTGAACTCACGATCCCCCTGTCTCTGTGTCCGGTCATGTGTCACCACTTTCTCTTACAGGGCTCCTATCTTTCCCACGTTAGCCACCTGGGAAGCAAGTCCTTACTGACCCTGAGGCTGTACATTACGGGGATATTTGGGGTACGTCAAGCCAATGAGACAAGCTGAACCATTTCTCTGAGCCTGTTTCTGTAGCCTGAGGCGATACGGAAGTTCCCTCTACTCCCTGGGGTTGCCCGAAGCACCACTACCACTACTGGGCGTGGTGAGTGGCAGGCGCTGTCACCGTCCTTCTCTTGTTGTTACTGTCCTAGAAATGGAGAATGTCGGCCTTTATCTGCGTGTGGTACGCTGCCGCCATGAAGCCAGGGCCCTGCGTGCTGAGGTCTCCCACGCCACCGAGCCACATTCCCTCCCCTGCACGGTCAGACGGCACCGCCTCTTCACCATCCTGACCCCCTGACCAGACAAAGCCCTGGCGGCCTCTCCTCCATCAGCAGGGCTCCTCCTTCTGGCCGAGCAGCACAAGTTGGCCAGATATGTTCACGGCCACTGAAGCTCTCTAAGGATATGAGCTTCTCTTCAAGTTCAAACTCAGAGGGAAGAGACCTGCCCTTTGCCACCAAACCACAAACGTGTACTGAGGGAGACTCTGCCAAATCCTCATGACCCTGCCTATTCCCAATAGGTAAGACTAGCTACCCACTTCATAGTAACACCCTGAGGAGCAAGTGTCGCTGCCGTCGGCTCCCCCGCCCCCCCCCCCCCGCCCCCTCTCCCAGCAAGCACCTGGAATGACGATGTCACCGAGTCCCAGCATGGCAAAGTTGTCCGCTTCGAGGCCCTTCTCCAGCAGGTCCTGGGGGAACACCACTGCAGGGAGAGGCAGGGGCGAGACGGGAAGGGTCAGAGGGAGGCCTGTTTACTCTGGCTGCAGTCTCCAGCCCCGTGAAATGCGACTCACACCCAGCTATGCTTCGGGTGTACGGGAGGGTGGGGGGGGGGGAGATGACAAGCCCTAAGCTGATGTCACCCCCAACTGCTTACTGCTACAAACCAGCATCTCTCAAGGTCACCTCGCCCTCCTCTTCCTGGCACCCTATCCAGTAGAGTCTCCGAGCCTGGTGACCCCAGGGGACTCAGCATCATCTAGAGCAGAGACTACCACGGTAATCTCTTTTCCCCCATCTACCTTGCTCAAGCATGGTAGCTGTTTCTGAGACAGGATTTAGCTATGTGGTCCAAGTTGGCCTTGAATTTTCAGTCAAGTATGAGGACGGCACGTGTCACCATGCTCCGTCAAAGAACCCCGTATGTTCTTATTTCTCTGTCCTCTTGGGGGGGCTGGAGATTTGAACCCAGGTCTTTATGGCATGTGAGCACCTCACCACTGTCTACACCTGCAGCTCTAGAACATAGGATCTGTCCCATGACACATAAGGAAGCTTCCCTGGTGGACTTGGGGGCAGCATGGTAGGGGAGCACTCCTTCTGTGCCTCTGGACACGTCTGGGTGAGGAGTCCATCTAGAACTGTAGTTCCCCTCCAGGGACCTTGCAAAGGTGAGCTTAAGGACAGGTGACAAGAGTGCTGAGAACGGTGGGCTGGGAGGACAGGAATAACCTTGGTTTCTGGGATTCCACTGAGGGGCAGGAACCCATCCTTAAGCTGTCCTACCCAGGCTTGCTGTAGTTGGAGATAGCACAAATTTCCCCTTGCTTAGTCAGGCCCTACAGTCCCAGTGCTTTGAAGGCAGAGGCAGAAGCATCTGAGGCTCAGAGCCACCTTTAGTGACACCGTGAGTTCCAGGCTGGCTTCGGCTACCTGAAATCTATCTCAACTAACACCCAAACACTCTCCCTGAAGACATTGGTTATCTGAGTTCCTGCCCATCTACATGGGGAATGGAGGTTGAGACAGGGTTTCTCTGTGTAGCCCTGGCTGTCCTGGAACTTGTCCTGTAGATCAGGCTATTCTTGAACTCAGAGGTCCGCCTGCCTCTGCTTCTTAAGTGCTGGGATTAAAAGCCTGCGCCACTGCAACCTGGCCAGAGTTTCTTTTTCTTTTTTCTTTTTTTTTTTCCGAGACAGGGTTTCTCTGTGTAGCCTTGACTGTCCTGGAGTCAGTCACTTTGTAGACCAGGCTGGCCTCCAACTCACAGAGATCCGCCTGCCTCTGCCTCCCAAGTGCTGGGATTAAAGGTGTGCGCCACCACCACCGGGCCTCACAGCTGGATTTTCTAATACTTTTTATAAGCAGTGGTTATTCTAGAGTTTCTTTCTTTCTTTTTTTTTTTTTTAAGACTTATTTATTATGTATACAGTACACATCAGATCACATTATAGATGGTTGTGAGCCACCATGTGGTTGCTGGGAATTGAACTCATGACCTCTGGAAGAGCAGTCAGTGCTCTTAACCGCTGAGCCATCTCTCCAGCCCCCAGCAGTGGTCATTCTAAAAAACAAACCCAAGGTGAGAGTTGGTTGACGAGAGCACCTTGGTAGTCAGGTGACAAGGCCAGCCCAGTTACGTGGAGGTCTCTAGTTCTAGGAAGCCACTGAAGTCCCTACAATATCAAACTGCTAAGCACCTCTCCTCTATGTTTAATACAATTCCTACGCATCTCATGCCATACCATGTCATGGCCAAGTGGACAAAGGCCAGGGTCTGTGAGAGACTGAGCTCAAGAACACAGATACAGAGGAGTCGAGGAGGAGGAAATAGAGAGGTCCTCACACCAGAGACGATGAAGTGGTGGGGGGGCAGAGAGGGTGCACGGTTGTGGGAGGTGGTTCACTTACATTTTATTGGTGCCTCAAAGGACTTGGCCACAGTCACCATCACATTGGTGCCAAACACCTGGAAGGAGAAGACAGGAGTCTAAAGGGAGGTGGGTGGGTAAGAAAAGGCTATCCCTAGCCTACTAGATACAGTGTTGCCTGAGGTGTTACAGAGAGCCGAACAGGGAACTGGGAGAGGTGACCCGACATTGAGTTGAAGTGGCCACTCATGTGGTTCTGGGCAAAAGAAAATGGAAGGAGTTTGACAGAGATTCTAACTGACCCAAGCCAGGCAGCCTGTTGTTCAAGCTTCTATCCCTCTTGAGAGACAAAGGACAAATGGCACACGCCTTTAATACTAGTACTTGGGAGGCAGAGGCAGGTGGATGCCCGAGTTTAAGGTCAGTGTGGTCTACAGAGCAAGTTCCAGGACAGCCAGGACCACACAGAGAAACCTTGTCTTGAAAAACCAAAGAGAAACAGACAGGCAAACAAAGACCCTAGGCAGCATTCATTCAAAGACAAGAGGTCTTCTGGAGCCAGGGAAAGGATGTTCCAGTCAGGCAATGCTCAGACCCCTTAGCAGTGCCTTAAGAAAGTCTGCAGCCAGAGCACAGCTAACCTCAGTTGTCAGATGGGGCCATTCCCCATCATTCACTGCTCCTGTCCAAATGTCCCCAAGTCTCAACTCAATTGCCCTAGACACACAGGATTAAGTGGTGCCCCTGTAGGGACCACCTGGGGGGATCTGAAGGCACTGGGGACATTGGGCTCTTGGTAAGGGTCCTCTGGATTTATAGATGGACTAAAATAGACCTACTCTGGGGCACACACTCCCATCAGAAGGCCACATGGACCCAAGATGCAGGCAAGCCAGGAGGCAGAGGAGCATCCTCAGAGTTGAACATCATGTCCCTGCCTGACTCACCCAGAAGATGTCATAGATGAAGAGTCCGCCAAGCAGGATGCAGCCAGTGCTCACGTTGTTCAGATGCAGGAGCTCTACCCCATTAAGGGAGAAGGCCAGGCCAAACAGGTTGTTGGCAATCCAGTGCTGAAGAAAGGTGGTAGTGAGACTAGCTCTCTGTGCCCCATCCTGCCCTGTCACCCCCACCTCCCCTGCTGTACAGGCTGACTACTTACTTACCTTCCTCAGCAGGTACCAGACACCAACGACACTGCTTAGGCCCAGGCACACCAGGTCCTTGGTGTCAAACTCATAGTTGATGATCTCTGGGCAGAGAGGCCAGGTAAGTCCACTCCCTGGAGTAAGACTGGTCTCCCCGCGCCCCCACCCCAACCTGTCAGTCCCTGGATGGGAGAGGGCATGGCTGTCGGCATGGACAGGCCCATGGGCTCAGCCTTGGTCTGTCAGACGGGCAGGGGCGTCAGGCTGGAGAAAGCTTACGGGGACCATCCCCAACCCTCGTAATTCTAGAGGAAGGACTTGGGGCCAGATGAAATGCGGGTGTTGGGAGACATAAGCTCTGCCAAGCGAAGCTGGGTGTCCCTGGGGAGGGCCACGGCCTCCTAAGAGTTTGTTTCCTTATCTGTAAAAGGTCAGCAGCGCCTTCCTCAAGGGCTGTTGTGAGAAGTACAGCTGTTCTTACAATGCCCTCAGCACAGTGCCTGGAACACAGTGGGTTCCCAGTCAATGCTATTCCTACCAAGTTCAGACTTTTAGGAAATCAAGGGGATTGCGGGTAACCCTTCACAAGCAAAGGAAGGAGGAAAGAGACAGATGGAGAAAAGAGACAAGATAATCTCAAAGGCTGCTCTTGGGAGAACTTTGGTAGAGACCCTGACGTCTGACCCACAGTAGACGCTTCCAAATTTCCTAATAAGGAAGCCCAGAGAGGTGCTTGAGCCTTCCCCAGGCCAAAGGGCGCGGCCGCTTTTGTCAGATTCGGCAGTGCGGCAAGCCACTGTTCGTTCCCCAATTTCTGCTCGCTCCTGTGGTTACAACACCCCGATATCGGTTTTTAAAGGCATCTGTTGAATTTATTCATCATAACCACAGAGGCATTGTCTTCATGATGTCACATACAGACACACACACACACACACACACAGATACAACACAGTCTTTATATTTGGCTCAAGTGTATTGCATCTAAGGCTCACTTATACGTCTTCATGTGCCACAGCCCGTCATTTAGATAATGGATATTCTCAATGCCGATCCCCTTGTTGACTTTCTCAATGTCCGCTGCAGCCATCTTCATAACACCAACGCACAGGGCGTGCTCTTTGCCTTCGGCCATGACCGCCACTATCGTATCTTCTGCGGCAGTGTAGAGCTTCGCTCCCGGAGATGTTAGACCCGGACACATGATATTTGCACCACCGAGGACAAATTTGATGGCTCCTTTGTCGACCTGCTGGCGTGGCAGGATAAACGGGTATTTGTGAAGTAATCTTAGCGTTGGATAAAAAGGTCCTTTTCTCTGCCTGAAAAACAGCAATTCTCCATTGACCGTAAGGATTTCCATGTGTTCATGGCATCTCACTATTTTGACGGGATCTTTCTTAGGCATGATTTGATTAAGCCACGGCTCGATACCTGGAAACTGTTCAGTCAGCTGGCTCTTAATACCCTTAATGACAGAAGTTTTCAGCTGGATGCAGTTGGACACACAATCCTTCTCGTCAAATTTCTTGAACATGATCTTGGCGAAAGGGCGCACCAACGAGGAAGAGCCGAGGCGAACCGTGGATCGCCGAAGGTCCGACCGAGGCGTAGTGTACAGGAAGGATGGCACCGGCGTCCCAGCCGGCCGTTGTCGCTAACCGGAAGGTGGTCCGACAGATTGCGCTTTACGGCTGTGCAAAATCTGATTACTTCCGCTCTTCTGACCCCCACGTTGGCTCTGACCCCTACGTGGTCGCCCCACGGGCTCCTCTCCGGATTTCCGGCTCTTCTCCGGACTTCCGATCGCAGAACGGGCGGAGCTCAGACCGGAAAATACGTCAGAGTATCCACGTCTAGGTATGGACAGTCACTTCGGGTGCGGACTGGACATGCGCCGAGGTGCGTCATCCGCCCCCCCCCCCGGGGGCTCATTTCCCAGCTCCCCTTGGAGCTAACCCACCAATAGGGATGTTCCAGCCTTCCTTCCGGCTGCGCAGTGGTTGTCACTCTGTACCTCCCCACCCCTGGGTCCCGTGATATTACGGAGCTGGAGGTAGGTGAGACATTGGAACTCTGAAGGCTCTATGGTCGGTTAAAAAAACAAACAAAAACAGGCTTAGCCTTGAAAAAAAAATCCAATAATCATTTATTTGGAACAGATGTACTTGAGGCAGAGACGAAGCATCACATGGCCGTTTCCGGGGACAAGGCAGAATGTGCTTGGCAACCAGGAGAGAATGGAATCCGTTCCACAGGCTGTTCATTTCATGTACGAGAATTATCTTCCGCTTGGCTCACGCCATTGTTAACTCTTGTCACCGTGCTTGTATCCATTATGATAACACATCCTCCTAATTTTCTTTTTCAAAGCTTAGGTGAAACAATCACTCAACAGACACGCTAGGAACCAACTGTCTGTTACAGCGTTTACTGAGGCCTTTTATGAGCCAGGCACTGTGCTGAATGCTTTCTGCTTATCATTTACTCCCCAACGGGAAAAGTACAGGATATAATTTTTATTTTACAGATGGGGTAACAAACTTCCAATAAAAACACCCAGTGCTCAGAAATAATGGAATCACCCAGATTCCCATGTCTTGGTAATGGCAGAGCCGGGATATGAACCAGGGCCATAGGATTTGAGCTTCTCCTTTATTACTAGTTTCTTTGGAGAACCCAGTATAGGAAAAAAGAAGAGGGGAAAACAGCCCAGGGGGAAGGGGCAGCACTGACCTTCCTTGTTTTCCCCAGAGCCCTGTGTGAAGAGCAGCTGATACTGTCGATTGGGGAAGTTGGCTGGAAAAAACTTATTCATGAAGGGGCTGGAAAGAAAGACAAAGCAGTCGGCAAACAGCCCCACAGACACCACAGCTCCAACAGTTCCCACCAATACCTACCTACCTGCGGCTGCTACCCCCAGATCCCTTCTCATGGGCCCTGGTAGGCACCTGTTTCTGTCCCTTTTTCTATAGATTTGTAGTCAATTAACAGGGTAACTTGCCAGCATCGCACAGGAAACCAGGATCTGAGCTGAGATTCAAACTGAAGTTTCTGAACTCCTAGTGACTTGTTTTGCTTTTGGCAAAGTGGACCCAAGAAGACTTGGTATGAAAAGTTGGGGGGAGGGGCGCAAAGAGTCAGAATTTCCAAGTCTAGCCAATGTGCTTTCTGTATCTATCAGTCTTTTATCAAAAAATGTCCTCCCAGACTCCATCAAGTCCCATGCTATTGATCTGGTGACAAAACTGGGCTTTTACAAATGTAGTTGAAACCTACCAGGTAGACGAATCACAGCCTCCTGGGTAGGGACACCCTCATTTTCATGCCTACTGTTACTCAAGACAAGTCTAACTTTGAAACTGTTGTTACCCAGAATGCTCCATATCCTGGCCAGGCAGGGAACAGAGATGTTCTTTCATAGACTATGTTAGAGCCAGACTAAGCAAACCAAGACTTCTTGGTTGTTGGTGTGGCAGTAGTGCAGTCCTGTAGGGACCACAGCAGTGGCAGTCTCCCTGGGCTCTGGTTTCCTTACCTGTGTGAGAAGCTTATTGCCTGTCTCAAAAGAGGTGTGTGAAGATGAAATAAAGCAGGAAGGATGCCCCCAGCTCAGTGCTGGCCTGTGGCAGGGATGTTTAAGAAGACATCCCAGTATGGTTTCCCAACTAAAAAGTAAAGCAAGGCAGGCTGGAAACATCTAGATCACAATGGATAAGAGAGGCCTTCTTAAAAAAATTAAAAAAAATTTTAAAATTCTGGTGGCTTGGTGACTATGAATTTAAGAACTATCTCTGGGCCTCAGTTTCTCTACTTGTCAAACAACTGATCCTTTGCAGCCTTAGACTGTGTGAAGTAGTTGATGACAAGATGGCATCATAGGCAGAGAAGTGGCAGGCACAGGGCTGGAATCTGGAGTGGGCATCCACGGAAGATCTCTGATGAGATGGAAGGCAGAGGCAGCCAGGATGGCCAAGGCTGGGGGCTCAGTTTGCTGAATCTCTTTTACGGGGAGGGTGAAGCCACAGTGCATGTGCAGATAAGGCAGAGGCAGAAAGCAAGTGAGGAGCTGAAGCTCGTACCTGGCCTAGCCTCTTAGGAGCCTGACATTATGTGTTTTTTTTCTTTCTTTTTTTCTTCTTTTCCTCTTTCCTTGAGACAGGGTCTCTCTGTGTAGCCTTGGCTGTCTTGGACTCACTTTGTAGACCAGGCTGGCCTCGAACTTACAGCAGTCCACCTGCCTCTGCCTCCCAAGTGCTGGGATTAAAAGTGTACACTGCCACACCCCAAGCCATTCTGCATCTTAGGCAGCAGAGGACACCGGAGGTTCAAGTCCTATCTCTGCCCCTCTTAGAGGTGTGATCTTGGGGAAGTCACTCAACTGCTCCTTGCGGCTCTTGCCATATGTGAACATTAGAATGCCTTTCTCAAAGGATTATTGTTCATTCTAAGATGGGTTCAGCCTCAAGCTTGCAGCACTCCTCCTCCTTTGCCTCTTGAGTGCTGGAACTCTAGGATCAATCCAAGTCTGATCCTCTCGAGGGCTATTGAGAGAATTAGGCTAATGATGTCTGGTATTCTGTGAGTCTGGCTGCAGCTTCCACTGAAGTGTTAAATGTCTGGACTGATTTCTGCCTGCGTGCTACACCAGGGAACTACACAGCCAGCCCTTAATCACTGCGAGATAAATTCTAAGTTGCCTAGGCTAGCCTCCAATTTTCGATCCTCCTTGTCTCATCCGTCTAAACAGTTGGGATTACAGGCAAACACTGAGAAAAGTCTGTCTGAATAACACATCACAAAGGATGACTCCTGTGATGCAACTGGTGTGAGTCTGTGAACTTGAGGGGCGGGGCCCTGCCTCATCTCTTCTCCCTATGCCAGGCACAGTGCTGAATGTACTTTTACCATGGGCAGAATGTTATTATGACCCTCCACAGCTCATAAGACACTTAAAACTCCACTGCTGCTTGCTGAGAAACATCCTCTCCAGGGGGAAATGGTGAGGGTTAATGAAACTGGTGATGTGCCCTTGTTCTCTGGAGGTGAAGACTGGGGCTTTCTCTCTGTGGGCCACTTGAGTAAGGCAGGAGCCGAGCCACAGGTGATAAAAATAGTCCAAGGCTGCCTTGGCAGAATGTGTGGAATCTGGCTGGGCTGGGGTTTTGGTGATTGTAGCAGGTGAAGGCAGGATGTGACCACCCCCCCCCCTCCAGCTCCAGTACTGCGAGCTGCGGTCTGTTCTGAGAGGGCTGAGGTGGGCATGCGATGGCACTTTAGAGGGGGGTGTGGAGAGGTGGGCCTGCTCTCTCCAACTTCTCCTTTCTCCTTAACGTCTGTCAAAGCAATAAAGAATTCTAGCACTGGGACCAGACAGACATGGGATCAAGTCCCTCTGCTTTTATCAGCTGTGAGTACTGGCAGCCATAACAACTCTTTTGAACCTCAACTTCCTTGTCTCACACCTTCAGACCTTAGAGTACAAATCCAGAGGAAGGGTCTGACTTGTGGCTACCAGCAGCTCATGGAAACTCTTAACACTGCAGTTTTCTTAACCAAAGGACTCCAGAAAACACAACTCCAGCGAGTAAGAGTCAGTTTAATTTTTAGATCAACACTCAAAAATACCACCCCCTCCCATAACAATATTGCTTTTTGTTGGTTTTAGTTCTTTCTCATGAGCTAGTCTCCCAAGTTCCTGGCCCTCTACATGGGTGTCACAGCAGATTACTAGAGCTCTGGATTTTAATAAGAAAATGATTCATGGCTGGTGATGTGGCTCAGCGCTAGAACACATGACTAGCATATGGGAGGCCCTTGGTTCAATTCCTAATGCAGAGAGAGAGGGAGAGGGAGAGCACAAAACAAAACAAAACATCCAAAAAAACAAACTCAGGGCCGGGCTGTAGCTAGGTAGAAGAGACTGCCTAGGAATGTAGAAGGCCATGAGTTTAACATGCAAATATTCAACCTACCAAACTAGTTTCTAGCTAACAAATTTTACTATGCACTGTTTATTTGCTGTTTCTAGCTGTATAGCCGAGGATGGCCTTGAGCTCCTGCTTCTCCCGCCTCTGCATCCCAGAGGCCTGAGCTGACACACTAAGCCTCCACCTGTCTCTTTTTTGAGACAGAGTCTCACAGTATAGCCTTGGTCGGTATGGAACAATGTACAACAGGCTGGCCTTGCGCTCAGAGATTTGCCTTCTCTGCTGGGATGAAAGGCATGTTGTACCACCTGGCTTCCCATGTAGCTCACTGCTGACTTCTGCTTGTTTGTGGTGCTAGGATGAAACCCAGGGCAAGTGCTACCACTAAGCTGTAGTCCCAGGCGCTGCTGGCTTTATTTTCTGCTGATGATATCTACCAGCAGCATTTATGAATTGGCTAGATGGTAGAGATGCAGCTGGTTAACCTGAGACATGTGGGACACAAACATCTGTGGGCAGTTAGATCCAGGGATGCTGAGATACTGTGAAATAACCAGTTCTCAAGCATATGATGGAAATGTTCCTTTTAGAGCTCATTCTCACCATGTGGTAAAGCTAGGCTACAGGAAGAACTGGGAGGTCTCGAACCTGTAGCCACTTGGATGGGACTAGATAGACTCGGAGGCATCCTCATCAGCATGGAAAAGAAGGAAACCCTAAGTTTCAAAGTGACGACACCCCAGGAGTGTTAGACCTGCTGTTATTCTTGCTTGCCAGGTCCAGGTTGCCCGCATTCTCTGAGAAGCACCACAGTACTCTCAACACAGTAAGTACAAGATTTTGCAGGTGAAGATGGTGCTGGGTTAGTAAAAAGCCTATAGCCAAAGTCCCCGCTATGTAACGCTAGGCCAGTCCTGAGCTCGCTGTGTGCCTGGCAAGGTTCAAGGTGTGCTGCAGACAGCAGCCCATTCGATATTTCCTGGCTGTTATAGGATTCTGTATGCTCTCTGTCTACAGGGGAAAATGATACTGGGAGAGGCCAAGGCTGCCTTTTGAGTCTGCACCGTGACGGCCTCCACCCTGCCAGTGCCTAGAGGAAGCAGCCACAATGTTCTGTGCTACATTCTGTGCCCACCACTGTCTTTGGGGCAGATTCTGCTCTGCCTAGATCTGAACACTCTGGAAGAGCCTGACACTGGCCTGTGGCTGTGCAGAGGCCGTCTAGCTCCTGGCCTGGTACCTCTGTCCTTACACCTCTTCCAGGCTTCCTACCTTTCAAACCTGAGTTCAAGCTGAATTCCTTTCTTTGGGCAACTTTTCCTGGCTAGTTCGCAGCCTGTCTGTCGACTACTGCAAACAGGCGGACACAATGGCACTGGGCTGTCTCTGTTGTCCATATTGGGGATGAGACTCTCAGTGAATGAGAAAGGATGCCAAGTGATTCTAAGTGTACAAGCTAGCTCTGCAGTTTGAAGTTCCGATGACACTGTCCAAAATCATTCATGCCTGATGCCCTGATGTGAGCAACGGGTCTGAGCAGAGTGGTCTGTGTTTGGGCTTGCTGTTTACCAGCCGTGTGATCCTAGCGAATGTTTTAGTCTCACTAACTTCAGCTTCTCTAACTGTGACCCAGGGTCAGCAACAAGAGCTGGCCAGTCAAGGGTGTCTAGCAAGGCAATCACAACAGTCCTAACAAAGGTGACCGTGGTTCCTATTGACTGTAAGATGTCTTTTACACGAAAGGCACTACTTTGTTTTGTTTTGTTTTTTTAAACACACCCATAAGGAGACTGAAGTCAGGGAGATTAACTTGGAGTGTAGAGGCTGGACTTAAGGACAGGTGGTCAAGTTCAGAGCCTGCACTGCCAACCCTCCGCTGTTAGGAGTGCGTCCCATGGACAGTTGCGTCTAATCCTGGGCAAGGGACACTAATGTGACACTTCTCTGCTTTGTGATGACTCTGATACTCCTATGTGGTGGCCACCGTAACTTGGCTAGGCTTCTAAGTCCCTATAGGGAGACTGGCCCAGGTTCTATCCCAGACCATGTACAGTGTGACACAAGGGATTTTATAGCCAGGATTTATACCCAGCTCTGAAAGACACAAAAGATCATGTTCCCATTCAAGACCCTGTACTGGCTCCTGAGAAGGTAGCTTCAAAGGCTGCCTTTGAGATGCCTTTGAGATGAGAGATGCCTTCTGACCTGATGGTGTGGGACAGGGCCAGGATCCCCAGCACGAAGAAATACATGGACAGCAAGAGGTTGATGTACTCCTGGGAGAAGATCTGAAAAGGAAACATAAAAAGAAACAAGTCAGGGTTGCCAGAAGTCACGAGGAATACTGCACGGCTTGGGCACATCCTACCCCTGTGCTGTCGGGGGATAGTCAGGAAGGCTCTCAGACACCAGGACTTCCATTTCACAGCTGTGGGGAGGGCAGTACCTCAGGTCCCACCCAGAGGCTCTGCACCCACAATGGTGCCTAGATGCTTACATGTGATTTTACCACCTAGAGAAAGAAGGGCAATTATGTGCCCAGGGTCTTTGATGGCAGTCCTAGCTGAAATCAAACCCAAGAGCAGTGTCAGACCCACAGAATTCATTCTTCAGTGGTTCCTTCTTCCCGCTCAAAAATCCGGGAGCCCTTTCAAAGTGGCCACTAGGCCCCGAGCATGCTTGTTCCAAGATCTCAAAGTTCTCCTGCTGCACTCGTCACACCAGCCCTTCCGGCATGGCCGCCCCGAGCCTGTGATGGCAGCCGGGAGGTGGGGTACCAGGCCTTCCGGGCACTGCTGCCCCGAGCCTGTGATGGCAGCCGGGAGGTGGGGTACCAGGCCTTCCGGGCACTGCTGCCCTGAGCCTGTGATGGCAGCCGGGAGGTGGGGTACCAGGCCTTCTGGGGACTGCTGCCCTGAGCCTGTGATGGCAGCCGGGAGGTGGGGTACCAGGCCCTAACTGCTACGTCCTTGCCTTACCATCTGCAGGGAAACAGAAATCTTCTGGCACAGTGCTCCCAAGCTAGCTGGAACCTGGGAAGGCTGTACTGAATTGACCTGTGCTGCTGCAGCCTCTACTACACTGACCACCATGTTCTCTTAAGTGGGAGGAAGGGATGTGCTTTTCTTTCTTTCTTTTTTTAAATTTATTTATTTATTGTCTATATAGATCTCATTATAGATGGTTGTAAGCCAATATGTGGTTGCTGGGAATTGAACTCATGACCTTTGGAAGAGCAGTCAGTACCCTTAACCTCTGAGCCATCTCTCCAGCCCGGGATGTGCTTTTCTTGTGATGTATGTAGACCACACTGCTTGAGTAAGACTTGAGTTACCTGGTGAAACATCATATCACTCTCCCACTTCAAGCCTTGCCACTGTTTCCCTTTGTTTGCATGCTGTTCCCATGAGTGGGAAGGCTTTGTAGGCCCTCCCAATGGAGGCTGTAAATCACTGTCCTGCCACACACTGGGTGTGATTCACATGTGGCAGCCTCACTCCCAGGCAGCCTGGGTGTGTGCTCTTGGGCTGCTGAGATGTCTCTCTTTTCCCCTTACCTAAGCCACCCCAACTCTTCTTTCATCAGCTTTCAGCACTGAGCAGTTTTGCGCAGGAAAGTGAATGACCCCCAGCCGGCAATTTGGCTGCACTTCCTGTCTACTGTATGCAGGGCACTGTGCCACAACTAGAGGAATAAGGCATCGTCAGGGTTCACACGCTGATGGGAAAGAAAGAATCTCAAAGGACACTGGGAGCCAAAGGGTGCCAGGCTCTGCAGTACCATGACAGAGTTCAGATTCTCCAAGCACAACTGAAGGTCGCAGGCAGGGTAGTGGCATGATTTCCAGGCCCGAGGGGACCCTACTGCTGCTGTGCATACATAGCAAGAGTGGAGGCAGAGTGCCCAGGGAGAAGAGGTGCTGCATAAGCCAGCAGAGAGCGCTGTGCCCTAGACTAGAGGGGAGCTGAGGAGAAGCAGAGTCCAGTCTGTCCTGGACCAGCAGATGTGCAGAGGCGCTGGATACTCAGAGGGCAGAGAAAAGGGGCAGGGCAAAAGGACTCCCGCTGTTCCTGGCTGAGCAGGGTGTGTGTGTGTGTGTGTGTGTGTGTGTGTGTGTGTGTGTGTGTGTGTGTGTGTGTGTGTGTGTTGTGTGTGTGTGTGTGTGTGTGTGTGTGTGTGTGTGTGTGTGTGTGTGTGTGTGTGTGTGTGTATACACTATGTCCTATGGGCTCTGGCAGGAGGAGCTTACCACGGTCTGGTTCCACGCTTCACAATCTGGTGTATTACTGCTCAGTGACTAGCACAAGACCTAAATTCAGAATGACTGACTAGCCAGCAAGCCATGTCAGGTAATGGGAACTCACTTCTCATTTACAAGATAACTGGTGGCCAAAGAAAGATGGGAGGCCCCCCAGAAAGGACCATGAGAAGAAAGGACTTGTACTTGTGGGAGCTGCAGGGAGAGGAGACAGGGAGACCCACAGGCATTCTGGGGTTAGGATGGAATACACAAGCGAAGATGGAAGGGATTTCATTGGCATCTCTGGATGCTGTCAAGTCACAGTTATGAGGACACAGAAGAAGGAAGTCACCGCAGAGAGCAGTCTTATTACACTGGTGGCACCTAGTCACCTAGGCGACTTAGAGCCTGAGGACAGGAAGCTAGAAAGCAGGAAGGAAAGGGAGCTGAATAAATGCCACCAAGGTGGCCTTTTCTTGTCACACAAACCACAGAACCATATGGCTAGAGTTCCAATGGGGCGTGGTGGCCACACTGTTCCACAAGGGACACTCTAGGGACACGGGAAGAGCTTGTGCTGGGCCCACCTGCCCAGAGAGAACAGACTAAGCAATGCAAAACCTTAGACAAGCTCACACCTTTTGATCTTAGAAATCCTTGGGGGGAAGGGGGCAGCAACTGGCCTAAGTGAAGAATTAAACATTAAATGAATTAAGAACTAAACTAAATATTTTTAAAAATGTGAGAAGGTCTGGAGGCAAGAGGCTAGATGTGTCCTCAGTGCAAGAGACTGGAGACATGGCTGCAGCCTAGACAGAGGCAGCAGTCACGGCAGGACAGTGGATGACAACGTGGGACTGGGGGGGGAGCCGAGAGAGCCCACTTCATACTGCCACCTGACAGGTCAACTCCGATCACACAGATAAACCAGGGGGACTGTAGAGCAAGGGCTTCTGGGAGAGAGGGAAATGAAGGTGGAAAATGGAAGTGAGCATTAGGGGCAAAGGGAGAAACAAAAAGCCAGGGCTTTGAGCAGAGCGGGCTCTAAATCAAGGCCTTTGATAGGTACAGTTTTCATCTGAGGTCCAGGAAACAAAGGAAAACCAGAACTCAAAACCAGAGAACACTCAAGAATAACCAGGAATATATCCTGAGGTTTTAAGAGTAAAAATCAGTGCCATTCTGCTTAAAGAGAGGGAGAGAGATCCAATCAGTCAAGTGTGGTGTATTTGCTTGTGGGGTATTCTGAAACCAGGAACGAATATTCATGTCAGAACTGAGGCAGGGCTCCTGGGATGGCTCCATGAGCAGTGGAGCTTACTGTCAAGCCTGAAGACCCGAGTTTGAGTCCTGAAATTCAGCAGCAAGTGGATAGAAAGAACCAACCCCTGCAAGTGTTCTTCATGCCTTAGCACATATGACATAGCATATATAACCCACCAAAGTAAATTAAATGTTTTAAAAAGTGGGCTGGAAAGTTGGCTCAGTGATTAGGAGCACTTGTTGTTCTTGCAAAGGACAAGGGTTCGATTCTCATGCCCACATGAAGGCTCACCACCTCCTCAGGAACCAGGCATGCATGTGGCACACACACATACATGCAGGCAAAACATTCATATACACTAAACAAAATAAAAATTTAAAACCATGAAACAGGTATTAAAAGTTGGGCTTTTCCCTGACTCATACTGGTAAAATTAAGTTTTGGTGATGGCTGGTGCAGGGGAGGAAGACAGCGGGAAGGTAAAACAGTGCAGTCCGGTACAGGGTGAGGGTGCAGCTCAGAGGCACAAAAATGTGCTTGGCACGCAGAAAGCCTTGGCTCTCAGCAGCCCCACTCCTGCCACCACTACCACTTCCACAAAGGAATTTGGCATTGTCTGTCCAATTGCAATGGAGACCCTGTTTGACCTGGAATCTTTTTTTTTTTTTTAAAGATTTATTTATTTATTATGTATACAAATCTCATTATAGGTGGTTGTGAGCCAACATGTGGTTGCTGGGAATTGAACTCATGACCTTTTGAAGAGCAGTCAGTGCTCTTAACCTCTGAGCCATCTCTCCAGCCCTTGACCTGGAACCTTACGGCAAATACTCAAGGAAGATATATCTGGGCACCGAAGCCTTCTGTGCCAGTGTGGAGTGAACATATTCATAGCAGCAATGCTGTGATACCCTAACACTGGGCACACCTAAACACCCTGATGGCACCTGCAAACAACTGGGCAATTTGACTGTGCTGATACAGGCAACCAACCAGCCCAAATAAACCCTTCTAACTCCTCAAACACCTAACACAACCAGCTCTGTCATTACAGAGTCTCAAGAAACTGCAGGAGAGGGCTCAGCTTGCTTTACCTTTCCTTAGGTTGAAGAACACACACATAATCCAAGGCCTCGTACACGACAGGCAACTAGGTAAGCATTTTATGACTGAGCTACACTCCCACCCTTGGGGGGAAAATCATTTAAAAGTACTTTGCAATTGCAAATTAAAGCTACTCTTGACTAATTTTCAACAAATATAAAAAAAGAGCTTGTGATATATCAAGAGTTTATTATTTTCCTTCTGATACTAAGGTATGCTTACCAAAAACCTGAAAGGGTGCCACATTAGTTGGTGACAGAGACTACCCTGTCATGGGATCTCTCACCAGACTCCTCTGAGCAATGTTAAGTGGCTCATGTACATTACTTTCACACTCGGAAAGCTGTACATGAAGCAGAACAGGTTTAAGGAGCATTTAGCTACATGAGAAAGTGTTCACGACATTTCCAGCGGGCAGCTACAGATGGGCGTCACGTGTGGCCACAGCTATGGAGAGAGCACGCCCAGGGAGGACCATGGCAGACACACCTCTGAAGGGGAGCGGGCAGTCTATCTGGAAGTTGGGTTTTGAATGGCTGCTGTTTCTTCCTTTTTACTTTTCTGTGTCTTCCACATTTTCTTTCTTTTTAAAAGATTTATCTATTTTATATATATGAGTGCTCTGCTTTTCATGCACACAGAAGAGGGCATCAGATCCCATTATAGATGGTTGGGAGCCACCTTGTGGTTGCTGGGAATTGAACTCAGGACCTCTGGAAGAGCAGTCAGTGCTCTTAACCTCTGAGCCATCTCTCCAACCCCATTTTCCAAGATTTCAACACTTAGCCTGTTTAACTTTTATTGGGAAAATAAACCTCAACAACAAAACAAAAAACAAAAACAAAAAACAAAAAAGCGATTATTATGGTAGAGGTATGCCTGCAATAAAAATCTACACTCCAGCACAAACGCAAGGGAACAGAACGCAATGCTGTGAACCCTAACACTGGGCACACCCAAACACCCTGATGGCACCTGAAACAACTGGGCAACTTGACTCTGCTGATACAGGCAACCAACCCACCCAAATACGGCCATGGTTGTAGAACAAGACCACAAAGGGCTGGCTGGGGGGAAAGAGCAAAAGCCAGGTGTGGTTGGGGACTTCTGTCTGGATTGTTTGTTATCTCTGCTGTTCTCTATAAATGACCATGCATTCAATAAAGTCATCTAGGCAGCAAAAGACTTACTTTGAAAAAGAGGTAGAGTCCCAAGAGAGTGCAGCTGGCGATGATGGGGAAGCGGGCGGCGTCCCGGCTGGTGATGGTTTCTGGCATGTCTGAAGAGCTCTAGAGAGAGAGGAAGGGTGCAGCTGAGCCACCATGGCCGTGCACTGCTGGAACACAAGGCTTCAGCAGTCCCTGTCTCCCTTCATGCTGGTTCACTCTGGTGTCTCAAGGGGCCCCACAATCCCCATCTCAAGGCTTTTGCTAATGTTATTCCCTCCACCACAGAGGTTTATAATGACAGATGTTATAGTTAGCAAAAATATGGCACCAATAAGGAGCTGACAAAAGATAAATATTTACACACAAAAGGACTGAAAATAAGACAAAAAACATTTTAGAATTGTAAATATGGAAAATAAATGAAAATGGAGTAATAGTGTAGCATAAGGATTAAATCAGTTTTATAGAATTTAAGTCAAAGTCTAGTAGTAGTACAATTTTAGTTTACATTTACACTAAAGAACTTTCAACACAGGGCTGGTGGTACACCTAGCACTCAGGAGGCAGAGGCGAGGCGGAGGCAGAGGCAAAGCGGAGGCAGATGATTGATTCTCTGTGAATTCAAGGCCAGCCTGGCCTACATTAGTGAGACTGGGAATCCCTACAGATATGTGTGGCTCAGTCTCCATTTACTCCTCTGTTGAAAACAGTGACAATCTTTGGCTTTACTTAGCTCAGAGTGATGTGTGTGTGTGTGTGTGTGTGTGTGTATGTGCGCGCGCGTGCGCCCGCTAAGAGGCTGAGTGGAGACTAGGACACATACAGAGCATGGGGAAAAAGTCAAACCGTCACCCTGTGAAGTGAACATGTGCCCCACGCCCACCCGCAGGGCCGGGAAGCTGTCAAGGCTAAAAGGCAACCATCGCCCTATGAATCTCCCCATAGTTTACCAGGATGGGGGAAACATGGGCACTCTCAATAGGGAGGACCTTTCCTGCCAGCTCGTGGCTTCTGTTCTGTTCTTGTCAGCAGTGCAGTGACACCTGGGCAGGACCTTGCCTCTGTGTACCTCCTCCACACCTTGAATACATTTCCTGTATAGCAGCAGTGTGGGTACATAATCAGCTATACAGCGCCCCCTAGTGAATCCCCAGGCAAGTGGGCTATAGTCTTGACAGCTTAAATAGACTGGTACAATGCTGTGTGGATACATGTGCTGATAACGTGGTATGAACGCCAAATGGTTCTGTCCTAAGGCCAGGAGGCCCAGCAGCCTCCTAGCTGCATTTTGATGGTGACTCTCTCTCAGAGCCTTCACTGCCCTTGCCTGCAACACCAGGGCTCCAGTGCCTGCAGTGGAAGTACTCAGCATAGAGCCGCAAGTCATTCTTCAAGCCTATCTGCTATTTCTATCACTACATATGCGGGTAAGCCAACACTTTCTGCAGGGAAGCAAGTGCCACAGGTGGTTACAACAGATGCCTTTTAAAGCCTTGAGAGCCAGACACAGGGTCTGGAATGCAACAGAGGCCCAATAAAGGCCATCTGTGTGGGGGCATTTGCTCTGTGTACACAGGGGGCCAGTTCTCAGGCAGACTGCACAGAGAGGCCTGCCTGGAGCTCGAAAGCACATTCAGGCCTTTGTGGCTTCCCTGCAAACCAGGGCTATGGCTTCATTTCCACAAATGCCTTTCAGTTCAGCCCCGTCCCAGGGCAGGAAGAGGCTTCATGTTATTCGATGACAAACCAAGGTTGGACAGATGCTTCACCAAACAGAGGAATCTGGTCTCCTCTGTGGGTGCCGGTTATAAATACCTCATGCTGCAGTGTTGAGTCAGAGTGGGAGCCTTGCGATCTGACTGGTAGTAACAGAAGGAGAGCATTTACTAAGCCCTTTCTATGAGCCAGGAGTGTCCCAGGAGCTTTGTGCAAAGCCCCTGTCCCCAACAGGGACTTTTTAAAAATTTAAATAAGGAGAGTTCTTTCTTATGGAAAGTGCCACCCAGCAAATACTTTTAACACACGAGATTCTTGCTTAGTGTAAAACAGACAGTGAATAAGCAAGCCAGGGATCAAGCCCAGGCCAAGGTGGTGGCCGTGCTGCTCCTGACTAGCGACCTCTACCTTCCTCTCTGCAGAGTTCTGCTTGAAGACTGATGGTCACGCTAAGAAGGCTTGTGGTCTTCCAAAGACTCAGAATCCTGAAGAAAAGAACAATTCCTTTTCTTTTGTTGTTTTGTTTTTTCGAGACAGGGTTTCTCTGTGTAGCCTTGGCTGTCCTGGACTCTCTTTGTAGATCAGGCTGGCCTCGAACTCACAGTGATCCACCTGCCTCGGCCTCCCGAGGGCTGGGATTAAAGGCGTGCGCCACCACGGCCGGCTAGAACAGTTCCTTCTTTGTTTGTTTTTAGAAACAGGGTGTCTCTGGGAAGCCCTGACTATCCTGGAACTCCCTCTGTAGGCTAGTCTGGCCTCAAATTCAAGAGATTTATCTGCTTCTCGCTGTCTCCTGAGTGCTGGGATCAAAGGCGTGTGTCACCACTGCCAGGCTGAACATCTTTGTAGTTACAAAAAAATACTACAACTTATTAAGATTCACTACCAATTTGATTTGGCTTTTTAAGCCAAACGCAATGAAAAAAATTAATGGGGAAAAATGCTTCACAAACAGCTGAGACAGATTTAGCTTTCAGCATCCTGGGTATTCAGATACCAGGGTGGAAGCCAAAGCAACAGACGGAGTCCAATGCCCAGTTCTGGGCCACTGGCATCGCCAAGAGCCCCAGAAGGACTTATTCCTGACCACACCCCAGAGACAGCCTGGAATTCCTGGGCCACTTTACTACTGTCTATCCAGACTGAGGCCCTGGGGTCTCCTGCACTCACCCACACTCACCCTCCTGGCCAATGCCCTGAGCTTACCTTCTCCCCATCTGTCGCCCCCCACCCTCCAAGCTGGCTTCATCAACTGCACTGGCCATTTTGTGTCTCCTTCCTACTGACAGGGCACACTCTCTGTCGCCTGCACCTGCCTGCAGGGCCAGTGAATGGCTACAACCTCTAGGGCAGGCCATTTTTGTAGACACTAAGACGAGATTAAGGCAGAGTTTGACTCAATAAACCAATTTCAAGAAACTTGCCTTGTGTAAGGATATTGATTTCAGCATGGTTTGTAGTGGATAAAGACTAAATCAAATTGCGGAGGTCTCTAAATTAGTGGCTCTCAACTTTTGCGTGTGCACCAGAATCAACAGGAGGGCTTGCTAAACATTCTTCAGGGCCCATCTTCATTTTCTGATTCTGGATCTGCATTTCCTGAAAGTTCAAGTTCCGCCCTTTCAGAACTGGTGCCCTGAACAAACTGCGGGTACCCTGGGCACCTGCTCACACCTGCAGTTTCAGCACCGGGAAAGTTGAGGCAGGAAGAGTGCTGAGTTAGAGGACACACTGGGCTGCCGACTGAGCACAGTCAGGCAGAGCAACACAGCAGGATCCAGCCCCATCAAGACAAAAGCAAAACCAAGACCCAACCCCCTCCCCACTTCCCCAAAAGGACCATTCCAGATGCACCCATACGGTTGGATGTCTAAAGAAACACACTTTCTATGGATGGATAAACAAGTCCCAAGTTGGGCAGCTACGGTGGGAGGGAGATGTCCATATGTGCCCATGGCCTTTTGCATCATGCACCAGGGAGCTACCTCACTTCAAAAAGGCTGAGGCAGCTGCAACATAGAAAATGACTAATTTACACTGCTGAAGAAAAACAGGGTGCAGAGCAGTAGGTACTGAACAACTAACTCCCTTTATAGTAACAGACTTACCTGTGTGTATATACAAAAAGCATATATTCGTATACACATAGAAAACACAGGCTGAGATATAGCCTATTCAGGTGGGATAGCATATGTTTAGTATGTGTGAGGCCCTGGGTTGGATCAGGAGTGTCACAACAAAAAAGCTCTAGGTTGCACAAGTAGCTGGGTGTGTGTCACTTCCAAGGAGCAGTTCTGAGGTGGCTTTCCTCTATGCTTCAGCAACCACTTGACTGCTGCACATGAGCGGCAAATTACCCATTTTAGGTGTTACGTTACTTTCTGGAGTCTGTTCCTCAGAAAGGTTGTAGGGTCCTGTGCATCCTGTCACAGCACCGAGTCCCTCTCCTGGACTCTTGCTATCTTTTTTTTTTTTTTTACTGTTTACGATCCTCAGTCTGCTGAATTCTCAATCACGTGTGCAAAGACACCTGCTGCCTCTTCCAGGAGACACAGCAGAATTCACTCGAGTTGGCTGATGGGACATTCTGTGTCTTATCCCAGCAGCCCTGGCACCTCGCCCAGGACCTGACAACCGATGCCCAGTCCTGGTGGCTAAGAGATCCCTCTCTGCTACAGGTGAAAGTCCAGTGAGCCTGTACAAGGCAGCTCCTGCTTGGCAGGAATTGACCCCTTGGGGGGGGGGGACACGGGCTTCTGATACTCCTACACATTTCACCTTTTGCCCAGGATTTCACAACACGTTCTGCCTTTTATGGACGCTGCTGACCCCAGGGGAACTGTCCTGGAGTGCTCTTTCTCAGTAGGCCTTGGTGTCGAGTATCAGTTGCAAGTGCCAAGCTTCTGGGTCTTCTCTTGTCAAATGAGCAAGGTGGACAAAAGAGTCATTTGGCTCGTATCTCAGGACAAAACACTACTTGTGTGTATTCAGAGGCATCTGCACCAAGGATGGCGGCCTGGTCTAGAAGGGGGCCCACCTGACGCATTCTCTTAATTGCAGAAAGACTTTCAGTTCTTTTTCCAAACAGACACGATAAATTGGCTCTGCCTGCTGCATGAGCATCAAGGCAGGTGTCCTAGCTACTGGGGCTGGGAAGCCACTTGTGAATGCGCAGGTCCTTTGTAGTCGCAATCTTTCTAAGGAAGCCTCCTTGTGGGATGCTTGGAACCGACAATAGCCATTATGGCTCCCTTTCTTCTATCTACATCCTCTGCTCCAGCTACACCAAGTCACCTGCTGTTTCCTGAAGTGCCTCCTTTCTTCCTGCTTTGCTACTACTCCTGCTTTCCCCAGCTTAAGAATGCCCTCTCCTGGCTGGAACTGTACATTTCATCCAGGCAGGATGCCGCCCTGCTCTGTTACAGATGCGCTGTGCTGTCTCTCTAGCCCACCGAGGCGCCTCTGCTGCATTTAAATCACCGACTTTGCTATGCTCGCCGCCTTACCTCTCTTCCCGAACTCCTTGGTAACAAGGCTCTGATTGGCTCATCTAGGTGGCATCCCTCATCTTCGATAATAGCTTCAATCCAAAAAACCACTGCTACCTAGAAGGTATTTTCTGCAGAGAGTGATCCATGTGCAGAAGGCACCAAGGAGAACCACTACGTCTAGAGGCTGCTCAGCCTTATGCCATGCTGTCCTGTTTCTCTTTTGTCTTGTTCTGTGTTTCAGAATTTCCCCTGGCATCAAGCATCTGCCTGATTGTACTGGGAGAGGCTAAGGACACCAGAAATCTGCCTAGAAAAGGCAGAGGAGCAAAGAAAATGGGTCACACCCAGGCTTTCAGCCTGAGTCCAGACTGAGTGCTCTATGTGCCCAGAAGGAGCCACCAGTAGCTTTCCTATTCTCAGAGAGGAAGGTGGTATGCCCTCAGCCTCTCTGTGTTCTGAGAATCTTAACTGTTTCACGAGTGCCAGCTGCCCTGTGAGTCGGCCCTCCTCAGGGTAAGGCAGCTTCCTCTCCAGGCCACCTTCAGGTTTGGTGGGGGAGGAGCAGTGGGGAATTGTACGTTATGAGGCATTTGGAAAGAGGATGACAGGGCTACAGTGGCTCAATATAGGGCAGGGAGATTTGGGAGAGAGGGAGGTGGAAGGTTCTGGAGTCACCCTGGATATCCAGAGTTAGATGTCACAAAAGGCCAAGGATAGGGTCCACTTCAGTCTCACTAACCGTCCAACAGAGGCCATCATTCAGCCAAGTAGGCTCAATTTGCAAAGGGACTTGGCTTAACGGGGCCTGAGAGGAAGGCTACTTTGAGGCAGTCAGAGTCTGGGCTTTAGCCTGGGTAGATCCAGGGCTGGGTGTTAAGTAGGGAAAAGAAATCAACCAAAGATGTCTAGACCAAGGTACTACATTCCAAAAACACTGGATGGCTAGAATTGGTTCCACTTGCCATAATGAACAAAAGAAGCCAGCGCTGCTGCTCTACCCCCCGACCCCCACCCCCTCTATCCCCCTGGGCAAATGGGTCTCTGTAGCCTAGCTGCCCTAGAATATTTGATTCTCCTGCCTCAGCTCCCTGGTTTACAAATGTGTGCCATAATGCCAGGTTTCCATTTTATTAAAAAAAAAAAAAAAGGACTTTACATTTACCTATTTAGTGTGATCATGTGAGGTCAGAAAAAACATGCAGTAGTTGGAGTTTCTCCTTCCACCATTGAAGTCCCTGAAATTTAACTCAAGTCATCAGGCTTGGCGGCAAGAGCCTTTAACGGCTGCGCCACATCCCCGCCTCTGGGCTTTGTTTTTAAGGCCAGAGAAGGGTCTTGATCGAGACGAGTTCCTGGCGGGTACACACGCAGCTGTGATTTCAGGGAGACAGAAATCAGGGCCTAGGGATGGATCAGGATGCTACAATTAACTGTGGGTGTGGCCAGGCATGGCTCTTGGCAGAAGGATGACAAAAGATGGTGCCTTTTCAGAGCCATACCTGTAAGGAACACTGGGGCTGTGTTTCAAAGGACCCAAGCCATCGAATGGTATGATCGATTACCCCTGGTGAGATGCAAAAAGCTGGCCGCTGACAGCCATAGCATCAGGTGGGGCTGGGCTCGGCTGGCTCAGAGGAGGCAGTGCCTGCCTTTGTGTCTGGGATCTGGCCGACAGTGTTCCCAGCTGTGACATGAAGGAGGGGGCTCTGGGGGAGGGGATGTGGTTGGATTTGTCTGAGGGCCGCTGAGGACAATGCTAATCCCCGCTTCTGGGAGTGGCCAGATCCTGGGACCCCCCCAAAGGCTAGACACAGAAGTGAACGCAGGTGGAGGGAATGGATCGATGCCCCGGGTGAGTGACACGGGAGAGAGGGCGGCTATCGGGACTGAGGGGACAGGTCATTGGGGGCGGTGGTCGGGACGGGGGTGGAAGGCGCCAGCTTTCACCATGACCCTACCTTGCCGCGGGCGCAGCGCACTGAGCGCAGGGCGCCGAAGAAGATGGGCAGCAGCGCCATGAGCAGAAGGCTGCCGTAGGCCAGCGCGATGCCCTCGGGCGTTGAGGGCGGCCGCGTCGTGCCGTTGGTCGTGCTGCCTGCCTCGGCGCTGCCGTTGTGCGGGTCGCTGAGGGCCGAATCCATGGCGAGGCTGTGCTCGGGCTCCGACTCCAGCTTCGGCCGCCGCAGCACGAACGCAGATGGAAGGCGAGGCACTGCGGGGAAAGCCACGTTCCCCTAAAGAAACAGGAAGTGACGCGCCTCCCTTGCCTTTCCGCGCCTCGCTGTGAACGCGCGCGCGTTCACGCTAACCCGCGCCCGATCGCCCTCTAGTGGCGCCGAGGGAGGGGGCGGCTTGTTGCTAAGCAACTTGCGGCCGACAGTAAAAGATCTCTGGACCACTCTGGCTGTAATCCATCCTGAAATTTGAGGACCCATCCCTTAGTCGTAGGCTATTTTTTCAGTGCCAGGCTATAAAGCTCTCCACAAATCCTCATCCTTCATGCAAAGAAAGGCACAACCACACTTCATTTCTCTATGAACAGACCTCATTCTCCTTCTTCCTTATACGTATTCATCTACATAGACATGGGCACTTTCATGACCTGTTTAATGTATTTAAATGTACTTTTGTTTCATATAATAACTAGCAAGGATCATCAGTTCATATAAAAACCTTTGGGGGCTGATAGTTGAAGAACAGGATACTAAGAGCATGCTCTCATAGAAAGCTGATGTTTGATTCTCAGCACCCACGTTAGTGGCTTCCAACAATAAGGCTAGTTCCAGGACTGTGATTCCCCAGTCAGCCTGGTCTACATAGAGGATTCTGGGCTAGTAAGGGCTACATAGCAAGACTCTATCTTAAACCAGCAAACATGAGAGTCAGTCTTATTAAAGTTAATCTCTTTATTTTTCAGAAAGTGGTGCAAAGATAGAATGTTGAGTAAAGTTTGTTGGATTTTTTTTTAACTTTTAAAATTATTATTATGTATACAGTGCTCTCCCTGCAATACACCTGTGGGCCAGAAGAGGGCATCGATCACATTATAGATGGTTGTGAGGCACCATGTGGTTCCTGGGAATTGAACTCAGGACCTCTGGAGGAGCCCTGAACCTCTGAGCCATCTCTCCAGCCCATTGATGGATGTCTTTAACAGTCAATTTTTGATTAAAACTTCTATCTATGAATGGCTTTGTGTGTCTGTATGCTACATGTATTTGGGTGTCCTATGTGCCAGAAGAGGGTGTCAGATACCCTGGAGTTAAGAGTTTTATTTATTTATTTTGGTTTTTCACTTTCTTTAAATTAGGATTTGTATTTCATGTACATTGGTGGTTTTGCCTATATGTCTATGTGAGGCTGTTGGATGCCCTGGAATTGGGGTTACAGACAGTTGTGAGCTGTCATGTGGGACCTGGGAGTTGAACCTGGGTCCTCCGGAAGAAGAACCAGTGTTCTTAACCGCTGAGCCAGATCTCTAGCCCCTTGAGGTTTTTTGTTTTTTGTTTTTTGTTTTTGCCTTTGTTTTTGTTTGAGACAGGGTTTCTCTGTGTAGACCAGGCTGGTCTCATTTTGTAGACCAGGCTGGCCTTGAACTCACAAAGATCCACTTGCCTCTGCCTCCCTGAGTGCTGGGATTACAGGCATGCGTCACCGTGCCCGGCAGAGTTAGAGTTTTAAAAAGATGTGGCTCCCAAAGAAATAGATAAAATAGAAGAATTTGTCATGGATTACAGGAATTAGAAACAGCACTCCTGCATCAAGGTGGACCCTCCTATGTGATAACAGTGTTGTGGTTGTTAGGACCCTGAGGTTCACAGCAGAGTTCCCAGCTGAGCTGAATTGGCTTCACTCTGGAGTTCCAGGGTGATTTGGGCTTCATGAAGGTGCAGGCTCTGTTTCCAGGTGTTCATCTCTGGCAGAGCCTTCTTCAGGTGGCTCCTGAGAAGACAGAAGAGCACTCCCGACTGTAGGCAGCCTGCTCCTTCCTCAGGGATGGTTTCCTTGGTTGTGCCAGGAGTTAGTCTTGCAGGTAGAGCCATCATTAAGACCCCAGAAAACCTGGTGGTCTTGATTCTGTGAGGCCAGGCTGGATGACTGTAAATTTCCATACAGGCGTTTGCTGTTCTATCTGCCAAGTCCATAGGACCTTTAAAGGTGCTTGACAAGTATTTGTGTACAAATGGATGAATCTATTTTTCCTTCTAGTGACATGTTTTTTATTTCCACAGCCTTTTCTAGCAGAGTGGAGCCAGCATTGTCACTGGAATGATATAAGAGAAACAATGAAACTTCCTGAAACTGGCAGTGGTGGCGCACACCTTTAATCCTGGCACCTGGGAGGCAGAGGCAGGGGGATCTCTGTGAGTTTGAGGCCAACTCAGTCTACATAGTGAGTTCCAGGACAGCCAGGGCTACACAGAGAAGCCCTGTCTTGAAAAAACAAAACAAAACAACAATAACAACAACAAAACCCCAAAAGAGGAGTTCCCTTTTGGATTATTTTTAATTTTTTTTTGGATATTATGACAAAATGCTGGGCAGGACGCAACTTAGGGAAGGATGGGTCTGTTCTTGCTCACAGTTCTCAGGTACTGCTGGGGAAGGCATGGCCACAGGATTCGAGACTGCTGTCCCCACAAGAGATGGATGCTCAACTCACCTTCTTTTTTTTAGTTAGGCTGGGTCTGGCTACAAGATGGTGCCACCCACATACGGGAGGCTCTTCCCTTCCCAGTGAAACCTCACTGGAGATGACCTCACATACTTTTCCAGAGAGGTACTTTCCTGGTGATTCTAAATCCAATCGAATCCACAATCTAAGCTAAGCAACACACTTTGTTCTCTGAGAGGCCAGTGATGGCAAGTGGGGAGCCAGGGCTTTGGTCCAAAAGGCCTAGAAGCCATGAAAAGGGAAGCATTTTAGCAGAGGCAGGAGTGCGCTGGCACGTAAATTCCTAAGAAGAGGTGAAGAGTCAAACTCTCACTCAGAATGGGCAGAGCTGGAGCTGGGCCTCAGCAGCACCCAGGTGCCAGGGTGTCCGTGATGCCAGGACTGCACACCTGCATTCCTTGTCTGCTTACTCTATTTATTCTCCTTCACGAAAAACCTGTGGGCTACAAATTTCAGACCCTGTGATTTGAGTTGAGGGGTCAGGGGAGTTTCCAGGATGCCCCTCACTTGGAAGTCCTTTGGGATGAGCAAGTCTCCTTACAGGGCTGAGATTGAGGGTGGGTCCAATGTAAGATGCTGGAATTGTCAGCTGCAGTTGGGTAGCAGCCAGAGACAGCTCCATGTTGCTACCACCAGCAGCTGCGGGCATTCTTTTACTAGAATTCTTGGTTCGATACAGATAGGACAAGTCAGCAGGAAGCAGACTTTGAGCTTATTATGGGAGACTTTGAGCTTAGATTTAAGTATGGGAGTTAACAGGAAGAGGTACAAGACCAGGTGTGGGTAATGACTTCTAGAGAGAGTCTTGCCTAGTGTCACAGCAGTAGCTATACGTACAAGTTTGGTGGCATCTAAAGTTACATTGCACAAAGGATCTCCAAGGAACCCTTAAAAAAGACTTTTCCCTGATAGGGTGCATCGGGACCCAGGGGGTTCTTCTCAAACTATTGCACTAACCAAGGACAATACAAATAGTAAACATCGAACCCCTACTCTGATCTACCCAATGGACAGGACGTTCTCCACAGTTATGTGGAGAGTGGGGACTGACTCTAACATGAACTCTGGTGCCCCGTATTTGACCACCTCCCCTTGGTGGGGAGGCCTGGTGGCATTCAAAGAAAGAATAAGCAGGCTACCAAGATGAGACTTCATAGCCTGCGACCACAGAGTGGGGGAGGAGGTCACCCTCGGTCATAGACCTAGGGGAGGGGAATAGGGTGAAAGTGGGAGGGAGGGAGGAATGGGAGGATACAAGTGATGGGATAACAATTGAGTTGTAATCTGAATAAATTAATAAAATTTAAAAAACCGACCTCCTCCTTTAGCATCTGAAGAGATGGATCAGTGGTTAAGAGCACACACCGTTCTTGCAGAGGACCCACATTCTATTCCAGCACCAAGATTTGGTAGCTTATAACCACCTGTAACTCAGATACATGAGCTCTGATGCCCTCTTCTGGCCTCCTCTGGCACCTGCACTTATATACATACACCCCTACCGCATACGCAAAATTAAACAATAAAACAAAACTTTAGTGAAAACATTCATCTTTTTGGTAATGAGCTCAGAGGGTAGGATTACAAACAGCTAAGGTGATGAAATGATCTTAGCAGTGGTGGGTTTCGGAGACACAGCTCCAGGGGTGTCCCTGGCAGCTGCCTAAACAGTTCTTTTCAGAAACCTCTACTCGTGGAAAGTGGATTCCTGCCCACGCTCACTGCAGAAAGGATTTCAGAACAAGGCAGTGTGAGACACAGTTGGAGTTTATTAAAAGAGGTGACAGCTTAGATTCCAAGGTGGAGGGCCCAGTGAGATTTACCCAAATGTGAGAAAGGAGCCTGCAGTTGTTTCCCCCATGGGTGTGGGTGAGATAGAGGTGCAGGTGACCGCCAGGCTTTTAAGTTCTCTTCATTTGCAACAAGTGTCAAAGGTTAAAGGATTTCCTTTTGTAAACGAAGTTTTAAGTAGATGCCCGGGGCTGGGGTTTGGATTTTGAAAGGGGGTTATACTCCTCTTGACCCTAGGAAAGGCAGTTCTTTGTCTTCGACGTTTTGTTTGAGATGTCTGTCTTTAGGAAGACATGAGGAAAGCATCGTTTCTGCTGGCGGTTGGCTTTCTCAGTGGTGTCTGGAGCCCCACGCCTGGCAGCAGGAGAGGCAGACCGGAGCACAGGGTGAAAGGCCTCTCTGCTTCCCCATGTCCCCTTTATTGCCTTTCTGCCTTTCTGTCTTGCCTCAAAACCACAAGTCAGGAAGTTTGCAAAGGAGCGAGAGCATGCCTTTTTACTGTGAGTGGAGTTTATAGTCTTACTAGTCAGATTCCAAGGCTTCAGGTTTGTAGCTGGGAAAAGAGAACGGCTATACTTGGTCATATACACTTAGGCCTTAAGCATGGTCCACTGCTATTTTAACTTTTAAAAAAGTGTTTTTTGTTTTGTTTTGTTTTGTTTGTTTTGGGACTGAGTCTCACTATGTAGCCCTGAACAGCCTAGAACTCTCTTGTAGACTAGGATAGCCTTGAATTCACAGAGATCTTTCTGCTCTGGCCTCCCGGGTGCAGGGATTGAAGGCATGATCTTTATTTTATTATTCTTATTTGCCATATCTCCCCATGTAATATTGTCTATATTGTCAGCCTTCCCAGCAAGTGCTAATTGCTTGGGAATTCTTGCTTCTCGGCCGGTGAAAGGCTTCACCAGCCTCTGGACCGAGGGGATATTTTTCCTTCCTATGTTCCTTTAATTTTCCCCCATCTCGCTATGCTGCCTCAGAGTGACAGTGTGTTAGTCATGTACTGTTGGCCTCCCACGCACCAGGTTGCAAACATGCACCAGGTTGCAAACATTCTCCCGGCGCTGGTGTGTCTCCTAGGGAGTGACTTGTGTGTGGGAATTGTGTCTTTGGTAACCTGCTGGCGGGAAGGAAGACCCTGAGTGCATTGTCTGGCAGTGCTGAAATGGCAACTCTGCCTTGCAGTAGAGGCAAACAGGAATTAGTGGAAGGAGGGGGGAAGGGAGGGGAGAAAAGACAGAGAGGCAGAAAGGAACCAGTGTGATGACCCGAGGCAGGCAGGAACTTCACTGAGAGAGGGGGAGTTCGTGTGTGTGTGTGTGTGTGTGTGTGTGTGTGTGTGTGTGTGTGTGTAGGGGGTGAAGGGATGACTTGCTCATGACACCCTCATTGTAAGATTTTTTTACAGCTTCCTCCACATCACCAGTTCCCTGGGGGGGGTTGGGGGGGAGGCACCTGAGAACCACAGTGCTTCCTTTCGCTTAAGTGGTATAAGGAGCTAGACACAGAGGAGAAAGGATTTTGGAACGAGAGGGAGCTATGCATGTTTTGTCCAGTGGCAAATGCATTGGCCAGGATCAGAGTGAAAGTGAATGAATGAATGAATTAATGAATGAATGAAAGAAAACGAGGAAGATGTGGTGGCCGGGCCAGATAGAAAGCAGAATGGACACAGACACAGGTAGGGGGAAAACGTAGGTGAAATTTTCTGCTAGAGTCCTACGTAGAAAGTAGAGCGAGGGCTGGAGAGATGGCTCAGCAGACAAGAGTATCAGTGCTGGAGCTAGAGAAATGGCTCAGTGATTAAGAGCACTGTCTGTTCTTCCAAAGGACCTGAGTTCAATTCCCAGCAACCACGTGGCGGATCACAACTGTCTGTAACTCCAGTTCCAGGTGATCTGCCACCCTTACACCAATGCATATAAAATCAAATAAATTCTTTTTTTTTTTTTTTTTTTTTTTTCAATTTTTTTTTTCAATTTTTTTTTTCAATTTTTTTTTTTTTTTTGGTTTTGTTCGTTTTTTTTTTTTTTTTGTTTCTGAGACAGGGTTTCTCTGTATAACTACCCTGGCTGTCCTGGACTCACTCTGTAGACCAGGCTGGCCTCGAACTCACAGCGATCCGCCTGCCTCTGCCTCCCGAGCGATGGGATTAAAGGCGTGCGCCACCACGCCCAGCCCCTCAAATAAATTCTTAAAAAAAAAAAAAAAAAAGAGTATCAGTGCTTAGCCAGGATTGGAACCTTGCACTCACATGATGCCTCACAGCTGTAACTCCAGCTCTAGGGAATCTGGTGCCCTCTTCCGGCTTCTGCGGGCACCTGCACACATGTGGTGCTCCTAAACTCATGCAGGCGCGCACACATAAATACATGTGAATAAAAAAGAATCTCGGGGCTGGAGAGGTGGATTAGCAGTAAGGTCACTTGCTGCTCTTACAGAGGAACTGGGTTCAATTCCCTGTGCTCAGCTGATGGCTCAAAGCTTTCTGTAACTCCAGTTGTAAAGATCTGACTTCTGGCTTCTGTGGTCACTGGCATCCATGCTGGGCGCATACGTACATGCAAGCAAAGCACTCACATACACAAAATAAAATACAAAAAGATTAAAACATATAAAATAAAAAAGAAATAAAATGAAACGGGTCCCCTGGGTGTGTGTGTGTGTGTGTGTGTGTGTGTGTGTGTGTGTGTGTGTGTGTGAATGGAATGTGTTGGCAGACTCTCTTCACCCTCCAGGGTCTTGTTTTGTTTTGTTTTAAGACAGGGTTTCTCTGGGTAGCCTTGCCTGTGCTGTGGCTTGCTCTGTAGACCAGGCTGGCCTTGAACTCACAGAGATTCACCTGCCCCTGTGAGCGCCACCACTGCCTGGCTGGGGTCTTGCTGTGTGGTTTCTGGCTAGCCTTGAAGCCTTGATCTCTTGCTTCACCCTCTTGGGTGTTGGAACGGCAGGTGCATGTCATCCTACCTGGCTGGGCTATGGGCTTCTGAAGTGACAATCAACTAGCTGGGAGTGAAGTGGGAAGTCCTTCTAAACGGCTGGCTGGCTGTCTCTGGGAGGCAGAGGCGCCCCTTGGTTAGTGTCCTCTCCCACCAGCAGGGGGCAGTCTAGGCCAGTTGACAGCTTTGGCCTCGGAGGGGTGGGTGGCTGTTTGCACCGCGGACCCTAAGGAAGGCCACACTCGGCTATGGAGAATTCAGCTCTAAGACTATAGACGCTAGGCTGAATCTAGCCAGAGAAATCAGGGCCTGATCAAGCCCCGTGCTGCGGCTGAATTTCAAGCCCCATGAACTCCTCTGGGGTATTTCAACAGCTTCTTAATTCCTCTCCCAGAGTTCTCTCTCAGGGTGCCTGCAGTGCTGTTACAAATCCTTCTGTGATTCTGTGTGCCTGCAAGATGGCTGCGTGTGCCTCATCTTTACCTTCAGGGTGTTTTTGTTTGTCTAGCCAGATCTGGGTGAAAACGGGAACATTTAATTTCTCTGAGAATTTGAAAGACCCAGCAATCTTGATCCTGCCCTGCATGTTCATACGTGGTGCCTGGAGAGGTCGAAAGAGGGCATCAACCCCCCTGGAACTGGAGCTATGGATGGTTTGAGCTGCTGTGGGGCATGCTGGGAACTGACCTCAGGCCTCTGCAAGAGTATCACGTGGTTTTTAACCACTAAAATATTCTCTACCTCTAATAATTATTAAATGAAATGATGAAAGGGCGATTTCCCAGAATGCACCGCGGTCTCCGTATCCCTCCCTCGGTTCCTCATCTTACACAGCTGTGTCTCAGGGTACAGAATTCGTACAGGTTAGAGGTGGCAAGAGACTTTTGGTGAGTCTCTGAGGTCCACAGGACAGTGTCCTCATCCTTTGGTCAGGTAGTTGATCTTTTTATGCCACCTTTGGCTTCTCTAGCCTGATCTCTCTTGTCCCCAGAGTTTTTAGCTTGTGTGTGTTTTGTGTGTGTGTGTGTGTGTGTGTGTGTATGTGTGTGTGTGTGATGTATACTATACCATGGTGCCTCTGTGGAGGCCACAGGAAAAGTCTTTGGAGTCAGTTTCCTCTTTTTACCTTTACACGGGGTGATACCTACTCTTCGTTGTCAACCTGACTACATCTGCAACTTAATTAAAACCTAAGTCCCTGAGTACATCAGTGAGAGACTTTTTTCTTAATTAAAGCATTAGAAGTGGGAAAAGCCAAGCCGGGCGTTGTGGCGCAGGCCTTTAATCCCAGCACTTGGGAGGCAGAGGCAGGAGGATCTCTGTGAGTTCGAGGCCAGCCTGGTCTACATAGTGAGTCCAGGACAGCCAAGGCTACACAGAGAAACCCTGTCTTGGGAAACAACAACAACAACGACGACAAAAAACAAAGTTTAATCTGGGTCACACCTTCTGCTGGCAGCTCTTGCTCTTGCTGGCAAGTCCATTCTTCACTGGCATGAGAGCCTACTTTTTCAGTATTCTGGCATATTCTGAAAACCAGCTGTAGACTGACCACTACTGGATTCTTGGGCCTTCTGTTTATAGGCAGCCATTGCTGGGCTAGCTAGACCATAGCCTGAAGGCGATTCTAATAACTTTCCTTCATATGTGTGCGTGTGCATGCACACAGAATATATATATATATTCTGTAAGTTCCATTCCTCTAGAGAACCCTAGTACATATTTGTGCAGCACATGCACGTAGCCTGTGGAAGCCAGAAGATGGCGTTGGATCCCCTGGAGCTATAACTACAGGCGGCTGTGAGCCACGCGATCTTAGGAACCAAACTCAGATCCCCCGGCAGAGCAGTGAGTGCTCATAATGGCTGCGGTGCCTCCCACTCTGTTTAGTTACTTTTAACTTTAAAGACAGGCTCTTGCTATGTAGCCCAGGCTGGCCTTAAACTCATGAGATTGTTCGCATGTGCCACGAGGGGTGGTTTCAGTTTTTTAAATGAACCCAGGACGGCAGGCCAGCTCTTATTTGATAATACTAGTGTTCGGGAGACCGCAACTGGTCTTCCGCTGTCCTCATCTGTAGGTTTCTGGTGGAGAGATGGTGGAGCACAAGATAGAAGGGGCTTGGTAAAAACCCAAACAGGAAGCCGGGTGGTGGTGGCGCACGCCTTTAATCCCAGCTCTGGGGAGGCAGAGGCAGGCGGATTGCTGTGAGTTCGAGGCCAGCCTGGTCTACAAAAGTGAGTCCAGGACAGCCAAGGCTACACAGAGAAACCCTGTCTCGAGAAACCAAAAACCAAACCAAAACAAAAAAAAAACCTCAAACCCAAACAGGAGATCAGGCTCGGTGGGGAGAAGGGGTTAGGCTCTCAGCTTCTGTCCTCCCAGCCCCCCCCCCCAGTTCCACCAACCACAGTGTGTATGCCTGACCGCCCCAAATAACTTCCTGGTTCTGAGCATATTGCTTGGAATTCCTGCATTGGAAGCCATTTCCTTTGGAGGGCAAAGGGACCTAACTGTAGGCCTCTCAGTCTTCAGGGAGAACTAGGTCGTGCTGAAGACTTCTGTGATGAGTCCTCTGATAAGCCACGTCAGCCTGTTCCCAGGAGGATGAGCTGGTTGACCAGCAGCCAAGGGCGAGATGCCGTGGGAAGAAGATCCCCACTGGGGGCCTGAGGAGTGTGGGAAGCACCAGGCAGGCAGAACAGCAGGGCGGGGAGGGTGTGTTGGCCTCGGAAGGTCAGGCAGCTGTGAGAGCCTGGGGTGAGGATGTAGGGAGCCTGGATTTACCACCAACTGGCTTTAGGTCAGTGCTGTTGTGCTGATTTGCTTCTGGGTTTATTTTATTATTATTATTATTTTTTTTTTTATTAAGGATCTTACATGTTAGGACATTGCCCAGTGCTGGGCGGTGGTTACCATGGCAACTATTTCTACGCACTAGGGACCAAGGAGACTGTTGCCATGACTATGGCTGCCAGGTACAAGAAACAAGTGATTGGCTATCCGTTCCACCTTGAGACAGATTCTTCCTCCCCTCCTCCTCCTCCTGCCACCAACTAAAGCTGGCCGTCAGCTAAAGCTGAGTGTGTGTGGGGCCGGATACAGGGATGCTTAGCTGAGGTGTCAGGCACCCAGGGAGCCGGTGCACTAACACCTGGGTGTAGGCTGGCATTCTGTGTAACAGGGTAAAAACCACGGCTATTGTCTGTGCTTTGGTTTCCTTATCTGGATATTTTCAAAGACTGTACAGGGTCCCTCCAGTTGTAGATCAAGCTTGCTTTTGATTGGGAAAACAAATTGGAAACCAAAGCGTTGTTACAAAAGTAATGAGACAGCTGTTCTAAGGGCCCTTAAGGATGATCCGTACTGGCCCAATGGCACTGACGTGTCAGGTAGTGCCCTCTTTGGGGCTGGGAGGAGGCCTGGGAGTGGGGTCCTTTCAGAGTCTGGAGTGTTCAATGTGTTTCAGGTAAGAGGCAATAGGCACTCCAGATAGAGACATTAACGTCATCAGGACTGCCTATAAGTGTTCTTTCGAGAATCCTCTGTTTATATAGACATGGTTGGCCTCGAACATGATCCTCCTGTTTTAGCCTACTCAGTCCAGGTGTATGTCACACCTAGTTTATATGGTGCTGGGAATCAAAACCAGGGCTTCATGAATGCTAGGTGAGCACTCTGTCAGCTTAGCCACATCCCCAGCCCGTAGTGTGATCCCTTGCTTGCATCCTAGCACGAAGCTAACACAGCCTTGCTCATGTCTGTTGTGGGGAATTTACAGGCACTGCACTGTCTGATGTCAGAGAGATCAGGTTGCATCTGGCTTAGCTGATGGTTCTCAGGCCTAGCCTTGGTCTAGATGCTAGCATATGCACCGTTCTTCTTTCTGGTCTCCCCCACCCACCCTGGGTTTGCCGGTCTGGCTTCCAGGCATGGCTGGCAGTTTGAGAAACAGGCAGAACACAGCATGAAATGGCAGAGGAACCCAAGGAAGAAGCAAGGAGTTTGGATGCTTCTCGCTGGGCAGATGCCAGATCTGTAGCCTCCAGGATCTGCCCTCCCCACTTCCAGCTCCACTGGCCCCGCCCCTTGCCTTTCATAGCAGGGCTTCACAAACAGTCTCCCGGATGGACACTGGACACGGCTGCGCCTCCTCCCTGCACACTTTCCATTCCCAGACTGAGCCTCAGCCAGGGTTCCTCAGGAAAATTGGCTGGAAGAGACATTTTCCACGCTCTTGACTCCTCTGGCTGTGTTGGCGCTCTCCAGACTCTTCTCCCCCTAGTGACCCACACCCAGGAAGAGGGGGTGCTGTTTGGTCAACCTGCTATTATTCATCCACTACTTAGCTTGAAGTCATTTCGTCTCCCTGGGCCTCAGTGTTCTAATCCATGAGTAAGCTATTCAGCCTGCCTGTGGTGCTCCCCGCACTTGAGAGAAGGATGCAGAAGAAGAGCAAGTTGAGACTAGCTAGCCTGGGTATCAGAAAAGCGCTTACTGTGCACGCACGAGGACCAGATTTGGACCTTCATCATTGACAGCACACCAGGATTCCAGCACTCAGGGGGATGGAGACAGGACCCTGCCTCAGCATATAAAGTGGAGAGAGATTGCAGGAGCCAACCTCTGAAGTCAACCTCTCGCCTTCATAAGCTTGTGCCACAGACACACCAGCACACACATGCATCTGTCCCTACGTTTGTGAATGGGTATACACACAGGTACATTCATGGAAAAAAAAGAAAAAAAGAACTCATCAAATCCAACTAACCAACCAACGAACCAACCAACAACAACAGCAACACACACACACACACACACACACACACACACACACACACACACACATTCACGTAAGAAGCGGGGCTGGGGAAAGGGCTTAGTTGGTAAAGTATCTGCTACATAAGTACAAGGAACTGAGTTCAGATCTCCAGAAGGTATATAAGAAGCTGGGCACAAGGACGCAGGCCTGGAACCTCTAGTCATGCGGTAGGGCACAGGGATGAACAGACCCTGAAGCTCATAGGCTGGACAATTCAGGAAAAAACAAAAACAAAAACAAAAACACCTGCAGGTTCAGTGAAAGACTCTGCCTCAAAAAGTAAAGGTGAAGCCAGGCGTGGTGGCTCACACCTTTAATCCTAGCACTCTAGAAGCAGAGGCAGGTGGATCTCTGTGAGTTTGAGGCCAGCCTGGTCCACAGAGTGAGTTCCAGGACAGCCAGGGCCGTGGAGAGATACCCTCTCTCAAACAAACAAACAAACAAACAAACAAAGGTGGAGAGTGACAGAGGAAGGATATCTGGATCATCATATTCCTGGGCACACATGCTCATGTATACCTGCGTATATGCCACACACCACACACATGCACATGTCACACACACACATACCACATACACCGTACACATGCACACATCACATATACAATATGTGCATATGACACGCACTTACCACGTACATACACACAGATATCACACACACACACACACACACACACACACACACACACACACACACAGAGAGAGACAGAGAGAGAGAGAGAGAGAGAGAGAGAGAGAGAGAGAGAGAGAGAGAGAGAGAGAGAGCTATCTGGGAAAGCGGCTAGTTAGAACTCAGACATTTCTTTTTGGGGGAGCAGTTGAGACAGGGTTTATCTATGTAGCCCCAACTGTCCTGGAACTCTGTAGACCAGGCTGGCCTCAAACTCACAAAGATCTACCCGCCTCTGCCTCCCCAGTGCTGGGATTAAAGGTGTGCACCACCACACCTGGCAAGAACTCAGGCATTTTGTATTTTGTATTTCATTTTATATGTTGCCTGTGACTTTGCACAAGGGTGGAGTCTTCACGCTCCTCATCTGTAAAAATCCATATCTCTTACTGCTGTAGGAGTTGATGAAATAGCTGTGTTGTGCACATCTCAGGGCTCAATGGCATCTGCTTCAAACTGTTGTTGCTAGCCTTCGAGCTCAGGAGCCTTCTGCCTCCTGCTGGTGGGCTTCCACGTTTGTGCCACCACGTTCAGCTCTATGTTTGAGGCAGGGTCTCACTAGAGAGGTTAACTAGGCTGGAATGTTCTATGTAGTGCAGGCTGGCCTCAAACTCTTCATCTGCCTATCTCAGTGCTGGATTTAGACATGCCATCATGTCTGGCCATTTAATTTTTAAAAGACTTATCATTTTAATTTATGTGTATGAGTGTTTTGCCTGCATGCATGTATGTGCACTGCCTGTGTACATGGTACCCATGTCCATGGAGGCCAGAAGAAGGTCCTGATCCTCTGGAACAGGAGTTGAGGATGTTTGTAAGCTGTCATGTGATTGCTGGGAACTGAACCCAGGTCTTCCACAAGAGCAGCAAATGCTCTTGACCACTGATCCATTTCTCTTTTCTCCTTCTCTCTTTGATAAAGGGTTTCTCTGGGTAACTGTCCTGGCTGTCTTGGAACTAGCTTTATAGACTGGGCTGACCTCAAACTCAGAGAGATCCACCTGCCTCTGTCTTCTGTGTGCTGGGATTAAAGGCATGCGCCATCACAACCAACTTCTGTTCCCTTTTTAAATTATTTATTTATTTATTTATTTTGTTTTTGTTTTTTCGAGACAGGGTTTCTCTGTGTAGCCCTGGCTGTCCTAGACTTACTTTGTAGACCAGGCTGGCCTCGAACTCACAGCGATCCACCTGCCTCTGCCTCCCGGGTGCTGGGATTAAAGGCGTGCGCCACCACTAAAACACAGTGGCACACGCTGTTTCCATTCCTTTGTAAAACTGAGCAGATCCCACGTTGTAGAGGCAAAGAGTCTCCCCTAATCTCTTGTCTGGCACTTGGCTAAGTAAGAGGTCCTCACAGGCCAAACTGGGTGACTGCAGGCTTCTTGCTCTGGCCGAGGCTCTGGTAAGTAGGAGAGCACTTCTTTAGCTAGGCAGAGAACAGAGTGCAATTGTCCCAATAAAGTGCAAACCAGCTTTTAGAAGCTGTCCTTTCAAAACTTTACTGGGCTTTTGGGTAGCCGAGGGGCACAGCCACTGAGAGGGATATTACCCAGTTGTTGCAATGGGACATTTCCTCCTAGCCACTCTCATCTCTTAACCTGTTCTCCAACAGGATGGAAAAAAGAAAGAAAGAAAGGAAGAAAGGAAGAAAGAAAGAAAGAAAGGAAGGAAGAAAAAGGGAAAGAACCTGGTGCTGTGTAAGGTGGGCGTAGCTGCATGCTAAAATAATCGCAGTCAGGCAACACACATTTTCACCAGCCCGGAAAGTCCATAGTGAATGATGTATGTTATAGTGCATCCATACTGTGAAGTATTTCTCAGTCATGAAAAAGAACACGGTGAAGAAAAACACTGGCAAACTGAAAGGAGAAACAGACATATCCACAGTTACAGTTGGAGATTTCAACACGCCACAGCATGAATTTTAAAAGAAGGTATGTAATTACTAGGCACATGGAAGACTTAGCCAGCATGCCACAGTGCCCATGTGGAGGCCAGAAGACAGCTTTATGAAGCCAGCTCTCTCCTCCACTTTAAAGATATTAATTTTTAAATTATTTTTAATTATGTATATGGGGCATCGGTATGTGTATGCACGTATAGCTGCCTACAGACTCCAGAGGCACTGGATCCCCTGGAACTGGAATTACAGGAGGTTGTTAGCTGCCTGACATGGGTGCTGGGAACCGAGCTTGGGTCCTCCGGAAGAGCAGTAAGTAGACTTAACCCCTGGGTTCAGGTCTCAGCATCACATCCGTATACTCCGGGGACCAGTTGAGGGAAGGAGGCCCTGGCTTTCAGTTGTAGCTCTCCGTGAAGCTGCAGGCAGCCTCGTGATGAAAGCACCTTTACAATTTTTTTACCATATATTTTCTGTTTTATTTATTCTTACCACAAAATTATTATTGTCAATTTGATTCCAGCTTGAAATTCTTAGAGCAAGCAAGTGTTTTGTAGTCAGCTGCCCCCCCGCCCCCCCAGACCATTGTCCAGAAAACCTTTCTGCACATTTCTCATCTACCTAACTGGGTAGATTTCCCCTTAAGGTGTAATCAGAATTTCTTCTTGACCCACAGAGGAGAACAACACTGCACGGCTGGTAATGTCGAAGAAATGGGGGTGGGGGGAAAGCCAAACATCTTCTAAAGGATGTATGGAGGGTGTGGGAAAGGACGAGCATCAGTGCTAGTGGCGGACACTACCACAGTAGGTATCTGGCCTTCGCTTCCTTACAGAAACCATCTTGTTTGGAACAGTGGGGATGAGGCAGGATCGGCCCAAAGCAGGTGTGACAACATTATTCCCATTCCTTTCTGCCCTATAGTGGTTTTTCCCGCTTCCCTTGCAGCTAGAGGTAGTAAATTCATTTTGCTTAGTGAGCTCTAAATAAAAGTCTCTTGGCAAACAATTTCCTCCTTGATTAAAAAAAAAACAGCAGAGCCCAGCACTCGAGAGGCAGAAGCAGGCTGATCGCTGTGAGTTCAAGGCCAGCCTGGTCTACAAAGTGAGTCCAGGACAGCCCAGGCCAACACAGAGAAAGCCTCTCTTGAAAAAAAAAAAAAAGAAAGAAAGAAAGAAAGAGGAGAAAGAAAGGAGGGAGAGGAGGAGGAGACAGACAGACAGACAGACACACACACACACACACACACACACAGAGACAGAGAGACAGAGAGAGAGACAGACAGAGACTGAGAGAGACAGGGAGAGACAGAGAGGGAGAGAGACACAGAGACAGAGACAGAGACAGAGAGAGACAGAGAGAGAGAGAGAGAGAGAGAGAGAGAGACAGAGATTTCTGACTTTCTTCTTTTCCACTAGTTGTTTGGGACACCAGGCTAAGGACGGGATGCTTGGAATTGTGGTAGTCATACTACAGCTGTGAGAAAAGCCCGGCAAAATTGCCGAGTTGCAGACCAGGGTCATCACTTTTTAGGGCTGACAAATCATCCTGAAATTGCCCACCTCAGAACATGTAGGTAGAAAATGTTCTTTGAAGGGTTCCCGTCATGAATGACTATAGGCAGCTTCGTAGATAAAGGCATCTCTTTGAAATTTCATACCATATGTTCCCTGCTGTTTTGATTTATCCTTTGAATGAAAACGTATTATTGCTGTAATTCCAAGTCCAGTTTGAAATATATACCTCCTGGCATAGGGCATCCTTGGTATTCCAAGTGGCAGGAAGAGAAGAGCAAGTGAGGAGTGAATAAAAGGAACATACTGTTCTTTGTAATTATGTCCTAACTTGTGAGGAGCGGCCTTGCAGACTTGGGGGTGGGGGGAGCAGCTGGGAATCCATTTCTCATCTCTGTTTGGGTTTTCATCAAAGGTTGTAAAATGCTAGCCTCTGGTTAGACGTGAGATGAAGGATGTGTTTAACTGGTGGCTGGTAGACATGTCTTGTCCAGTTTTGTTTTTTTTTTAATTTTTATTTTAATTTTACTTTATAGCTATGGGTGTTTTGCCTGCATGTATGTCTGTGCATCGTGTGTGTGCCTGGTGCCCACAGAGACATGGTGACACACATCTTTAATCCCAGCATTTAAAGGACAGAGGCAGGAAGATTCTGGTGAGTTCAAGTCTAGCCTGGTCTACATTGTGAATTCCAGGCCAACTGGAGATACACATTGAGACTCTGTCTCAAAACACAAAACAAAACAAAACAAAAATTAAAAAAAAAAAAAAAGCCCCGAGGGTTGGAGAGATAGCTCAGTGGTTAAGAACACAGGTTGCTTTTCTAGAGGACCAGTGTTCAACCCCCACATGGAGTTGAACCCCATGATTCATGTGACCTGACTAAGTATACAGCCTCATGGCAGCTTACATGTGGTGCACAGACACACACATATAGGCAAAACACCCGTACACATAAAGTAAAATAAATACATTAAAAGTTTTGAGATATTTCAGAAAAAGATCTGGCTATTTTTGGGGGGTATGTGTGTAGGTTTTGTTGTATTTGTTTGTTTGTAAAATGGAAATATCTGTGATGTTGGACTCGTATTATTTTATTTTATGTGTTTGGGTGTTTTGCTCAATCCTCTCTTCCCTGTGAGCGGGTGGATCAGTTACTTTTCGTAGCTGTGGTTTCACACCATGACCAAGGCACAGTAGAGAAGGTTTATTTGGGCTTACAGTCTCAGATGAGTGTGGGTCCATTATGCCAGGGAAGCACGGTGTCAGGCAGGCACGGTGGCTGGAGCAGGAAGCAGAGCTCTCACATCCTGAACCTCAAGCTGAGGTTCAGAGAGAGCCGACTGCCGGTGGGGCAGGGTATACACTCTCAAAGCATGCCCCAGTGATGTACTTCCTCCAACAGGGCCACACCTCCTAAACAGCCCCACCAACCTGCACACAACCCGCAATCCCAGCGTGGAGAAGGAGAAGTGACACAGAGCTTCACCGCTAGACAGGAAGCTACTTTTAATTAGTAGCTGCTAGAAAAGGAAAAATCAGTATGCCCAGTCATACTCCAGGGCAGCCTCCATGCTTAGTAATAGTCAGACAACACAAGTCAGACTCTGTGTGTGTGTGTGTATGTGTGTGTGTATGTGTGTGTGTGTATGTGTGTGTGTATGTGTGTGTGTGTATGTGTGTGTGTGTATGTGTGTGTGTATGTGTGTGTGTGTATGTGTGTGTATGTATATGTATGTGTGTGTGTTTAGAAAACAATTTAGATTTATTTATTATTATTTTATATGTCTGAGGGTTTGCCTGCATGTGTGTATGTCTGTGCTCCACACGCATGCCTGGAAGAGGACATTAGTTCCCCTGGGACTGTAATTACTGATGGTTGTAAGTTACCATGTGGGTGTGAGGAGTGACACTTGGGTTCTCTGCAACAGCAACATGTGCTCTCAACCTTCCAGCTCCCCTCACCCCTGCCCTTTTTTTCTTTTTTTCTTTTTTCTTTTTTGGTTTTTTTGAGAGAGGGTTTCTCTGTGTAACAGCTCTCGAGGTCCTGGAACTCGCTCTGTAGACCAGGCTGGCCTTGAACTCAGAGAGATCGGCCTGCTTCTGCCTCCCAAGTGCTGGGATTAAAGGTGTGCGCCACCACTGCCCAGCTTGTCCTTTTCTTTTCTTTTTTTTCAAGAGAGAGAGAAAGAGCATGAAGTTGGGTAGATGGGAGAGGGATCTGGAAATGTATTGTAGGAAATCCTAAATAAGTAAATAATAAACCCAACCAACCAACCAACAAACAAAAGTGAACGCCCCGCGGACACACACAAGTTGCCTGATGGAGGCAGTTCCTCATCCAGGGTCCTCTTCCCAGCTGACTGTAGTTTGTGTCAAACTGACAAAAACAGTAGCCAGCACGATGTCTGTGTTACCCATAAAGCTGAGTAAGCCTCCTCACCCCCACCCCAAAAAGAGGGAGGGAGAAGGGAGGCCAGTGCCCACATTTTCCAGGAGAGAAAACAGTTCTGAGAGACGAAGGAAATTACCCAGTGGTTCCAAATACTTAAAGCTCATTCCATCTATTGAAATTTTTATCTTTTGAGATGTCTTCATGTAGTTCTGGCTGTTCAGGAACTCTCTAGGTAGCCCACGCTGGCCTCAAACTCAGAGATCCTCTTGTCTCTGCTTCCTGAGTACTGGGACTAAAGGTTTGCACCACCACACCTGGCACCCCATTCATTTTTATGGATTGGAATTATCGCTTAAAAAAAAAAAAAGACAGGGGGCTGGAGAGGTAGCTCAGAGGTTAAGAGCACTGACTGCTCTTCCAGAGGTTATGAGTTCAAATCCCAGCAACTACATGGTGGCTCACAACCATCTATAATGTGATCTGATGCCCTCTTCTGGCCTGCAGGTGTACATGCAGGCAAAGTACTGTATACATAATAATAAATAAATAAATCTTAAAAAAAAAAAAAGACAGGCTGAGTGAGGCCTCGGGGTGCAAGAGACCAAGCTTCTGAGATGGAATCAGTGTTGATTTCTCCTGGTTCTAAAGCCTGTACTCTCTACCAACTGATCTCATCCACAAAGCATGGGAATGTCACACACACACACACACTCACACACACTCACACACACATGCACACGTACACACACACACACACACACATGCACACACACACACACACTCACACACACTCACACACACATGCACACGCGCGCACACACACACACATGCACACACACGCGCACACACATGCACACACACACACATGCACACACATGCGCACACACATGCACACACACACACGCACACACACTCACACACACATGCACACACATGCACACACACACACACACATGCACACACATGCACACACGCCCCTCGCCTTGAACTTGGACCAGATGGAAGTGAGGGAAACCACACACTTTGGTGAACCCAGAGCTTGCATCCCATCATTAGTGTTATTTTTAACTGAACTCTGAACTGAAGGGGACAGGGCTTAAATTGAGATGGAACTTGTATATTTTTTCAAGCTGTTAAAATTGAATGTTCAAGTAGTTTTTGAGACAGAATCCACCACATGACAAATTCCACCAGAATCTCTTCCTTCTGTGTATTTTGATTTGTCTAAGGTCACATGAGTGGCCCAAGTCTAGAGACACTTAATCGCTCTGAAGGAGCCGCCTGGGAGTTGTTTTTCCCCACAGCTCCCCTTCCCTTACCCTCCAGAGCCAGGCACTTGCACATTTCTATGTCTGCCTGTGATGCCCTCTGTGGCCCTGGCCTTTCTGCACAGCACAGATGAAGGCAAGCTGGGTCTGTGAGACCCTGTGTTTCCCACCACCCACAGACAGGAACTTGATCCCTTTGGGGGCTCCAGGCAGAAGCCTCATGATTTGTGCTGAGAAACCCAACCGGTTTACCAACAGGCAGCCTCTGTATTCTGCACAGCGGCTGGGTTGTCTCAGGGGCCAGGTGGCCTTTATCTCCTGGATCAGGCCAGCACAGTGCGTGACCCTCCTCCACAGCAAAATGGGGACTCTGAGGAGCCTTGGTGCCCCTGGGGAGACATTCATCTTCCCAGCCCTTTATCATTTTTTTCCCAAAACAGTACTTTCCTTTTGAGGGACAGCGGCCCAGCTTGAGGCTGAAGGCTAGCCGTTCCTCAGCCAATGGTGGGATGTAGGTGAGCCCTAGCCACTGGGAGACAAGACTGCATTAGTTTGGATATTGGTGCTATTTGCTAACTGTGCAACCTTGGCTAGGTACCTAACTTCTCCGTGCTACAATTTCTCCACCTTAAAACTAGCATGTTATGCTGGGTGTGGTGGTGCACATCTTTAATCCCAGCACTCGGGAGGCAGAGGCAGGTGGATCCCTGTGAGTTCGAGGCCAGCCTGGTTTACAAGGCAAGTCCAGGACAGGCAAGACTACACAGAGAAATCCTGTATCAAAAAACAAAACAAAACAAAAGCCTAGTATGGTAGGCAGACGTGGTGGCCCACACCTATAATCCCAGCACTCGGGAGGCAGAGACAGGAGGATATCTGTGAGTTTGAGGCCAGCTTGATCTACAAAGTGAGACCAGGACAGCCAAGGATACACAGAGAAACCCTGTTTCGGAACAAACAAACAAACAAACAAACAAACAGACAAAAACAAAACAAAACAAAAAAAACCCAAATGAAACCATCCAAACACACCTGGCGTGGTGACCACCCACCCATCTTGAGGACTTAATAAGTTTTGTATAGGAAACACCTAGAATATTAAGTAGCACCTTGCACATAGCAAAAGTGATATTTGCTGTTATTACCACATTATCTTGAACTTGGATCCTGTCCTCTCGCTATCTTTAGTTTTTCTTCAACCACATAATTAAGGCAGCCCCTCCAGGATGCCTCTTGACAGTGGCTGAGTTGAACTGGCCTTGGGTCCATTTCTTAGGTTCTTTTAGCCTCAGTGATCGACTGTAAATGGAGCTGCTGAGAAGCGGGTGGGAACAGTGATGACGCAAGAAAACAGGGACCAAGGCACAGGGCTCGTCGTCCCTGACACATCTGGGTTGTTTTGGTGGGGAGGGCCTTCCTGAGTCAGGGTCTGCTCTGCGCTGTGGTTTTCTTCCATGCTGTCTCAGAAGGACACTTTACAGGTTGGTGGGGGCAATCCTGTCAGCACGCACTGAGCGTCTGTAGGAGCCAGCCACTGTTACAGCCTCTGGTGTTGTACACCCAGAATGGCCTCCATTTCTTGGGCTGGCAATAAAAGGCACCTCAACATGGGGAGGACATAAATACAACTCAGGCTCAGAATGGGGAAACTGAGGCCTAAGGAAAATTTCCTGAAGTCCTCCAGTGGCATATCCAGACAGAAACTTCCAGGCAATTCCTCACAGTTTGAGTCGCTTATCCTTAACACTGGACTTCTCCAAGGTCTTAAAAATGCAGTACACACATGCAAGGAGGCTACAGGTCAATGTCAGGTATTGGGTCTCAGCGGACATCCGTTTCACACACACACACACACACACACACACACACACATGTTTTTTATTAATTTATTCATATTACATCTAAATTGTTATCCCATACCTTGTATCCTCCCATTTCCCCTCCCTCCCATTTTCCCCTTACTCCCCTCCCCTATGACTGTGACTGAGGGGGACCTCCTCCCCCTGTATATGCTCATAGGGTATCAAGTCTCTTTTGGTCCGTTCCACCTTTTTTGTTTTGTTTTTCACGACAGGATTTCTCTGTGTAGTCCTGGCTCTCCTGGAACTTGCTATGTAGATTAGACTGGCCTAGACCTGAGATAGAGCCACCTCCCTCTGCCTCTCAAGTGCTGGGACTAAAGGTGTGTTCCACCTCGGTTTACCTTGTAGTTTTGAGATTAGGGTCTGTCATTGGGACCTAAGGCTCACAAAGCAGCCTAGGATGGCGGGCTAGCAAGGTCAGCGATCTGCTCGTCTCTGTCTCTGGTGCCTGCTGTTTTGCATGGGTTCTGCTGGAACCTGGGTCCTTGAGCCTGTGTAACACTGAGCCGTCTCCCCAGCCCCATTTTATACTTCTCAAAACACCTAATCCTTCAGGCGGTTGTGGCTCTCGCCTTCAATTCCAGCACTCAGGGAGGCAGAGGCAGGTGGCTCTCTGTGAGTTCGAAGCCAGCTTGGTCTACAAAGTTAGTCCAGGACAGCCAGGGCTACACAGAGAAACCCTGTCTCAAAACAAACAAATAAACAAACAAGCAAAACAAAACGTCTAATCCTTGCATCAAGTCTGGGGTGGGCAACTGTCATGCATGATTTTATAATGGGGGGGGGGGAATGTCACAGAAGAGGGAGAGGGAGGCTCCCAGCTGTCCACATGCCCTGTCCCCATCCTGGCTTCCTTTCCACTTTCCTCATGGGTGAATCGAGGAGCCCTCCCCGACGGCCCCTTATCCCTGTGACCCCTTTAGCCACTGGGTTGTTCTCTAGTACCTTCCTGCCACCTGGGGTGGGGGAGATGGGGGGTGCGCTGTCTCCCCTGGGCCTGGCTTTCTGTCTTGGCTGGTAGTAAAGCCTCAATAAAACCCGTGGTGCAAGAACGGAGGGAAGGACAGCGCTTGCCCACGGTTCCCGCTGGGAACCTCTGGTCCGCCTTCCCCTTTGGTTCTCGGTCCAGGCAGCTGTCTTCCCCTCCTCCCGCCCTCGCACCCGGCCTTCCATCCGGCCTGCATTTTTTCCGGGTTTGATATCATTTTTTCCACTCTCCCGGCTGCTGCCGGCAGCCTCTGCCAACTTTCCACAGTTACAGCCTCCCACCCCCACTCTCCACCACAGGCCGGAGACAACTTTGGGGGTGGGGAGACCCTCCTCCACTTCCTGGGCATGACTGGTGACCAGTGAGTTGGTGAGCCTGGGGGAACTGGGCACCCCAGGGCACGTTTTATTTTTATTTTTTCCTGCACCGCCTCCTCTGGCCGGGGTCACAGGTGACTCCTGTGTGAGGTCCAGGAGTCTGGGGCGGGGCGGGGCGGGAGGGCAGTTGGTTGGAGGCAGCGATGTCAGGCGTCTGAGACAGGATGGTCCAAACAGTTTGCATCTTGTTCTCTTCTCAAAGTAATGACAGTCCTCTTCCTCCATCCTCCCGAGATGGAAACTCCTGACCTGACCCTACACCCAGCCGGGTCCCCAGCCACGGGGGAAGCCTCACTACATTCTCCATCCCTCACAGCCAAGGGAGGTCGGAGGAGGGAGCTGGGGCCTGGGGGCCTGGAGCTCACTGACGACGGTGACCCTGGAGTGCTCTCGGTTTCTCTCAGGACTTCGCATTCCACATTTGGAAACTGAGTGCACTGGACTAAATTAGTGTCTATCCTGGGACTAACGGACCGTGTTTCATGGAATTCATGCCCCCGCCCTTAAGTTATATGCAAAATCGGGTTAGAAAATGTGTGTCCTCCCATTAGTTGTAAGATAGCATGTGGCTGTGTAGACCTCGCTGGCCTGGGACTTGCTGTGTAGACCAGGCTGGCTCTGAGGTTCCAGCGGCTCCTCCTGCCTCTGCATTCCCCGAGTGTTAGGATTATGGCCATGCACCTACCTTCCACCCTGCTTTCCTGATAGGCTAGACTGGCCTTGAACTCTGGCATCTTCTGACTCAACCTCCTGAGTTCTGGGGTTCTGGGCATGTGCCACTACTCCACCTCCCTCATAGAATTTTAACCTCTTTTCTTCTTCTTCTTCTCCTTCTTCTCCTTCTTCTCCTTCTTCTTCTTCTTCTTCTTCTTCTTCTTCTTCTTCTTCTTCTTCTTCTTCTTTTCTTCTTTTTCAGTGCTGGAATCAAATCTATGATGCACATATGTTAGGAAGCTCCGCCCCTCAGTCACACCTCTACCTCCTGTCACTGTGTGTGTGTGTGTGTGTGTGTGTGTGTGTGTATGTGTGTGTGTAGACCAGAGTCATCTACCCATCACCTCCCCACCCCGCAAAGACAAAGCCCCTGACTGTCCTGGAGCTCACCAAATAAAGCAGGCTGGCTGCCCTGTGAGTTCCAGGGACCCCCTAGTCCCTGTCTCCTAGGTGCTGGGATTATATGGTTGTAGCAGCAGGTTGGCTCTTTGCTTGAGTTTTGGGAGTGGGACTCAGGACCTCTCCTTAGCTGAGCTGTTCACCCCACCCCCTCCTAAAGAGAACTCTGACAAGGAGCTCATAGGCCCTGGAATCTCCATGGCCTCTCTCAGAGCGCCTGTGATTGTGGCCTCCCGCCTTCCCTCCCGGAACCTCCTTTTCCTAAGTAGCCAGAGGAGGTTAGGGGTCACAGTCTTAGGTGTTGTGCAGACAGAACACACACACACACACACACACACACACACACACACACACACACACCAGGGGCTAGGTGTGCAGCTCCATGGGAGAGCTTCCTAGCACGTGTGACAGAGCGACAGCTTGGCACAGTCAGCTCACACAATCAGCAGCGATTACAGTGCCAGGATGAGTCCAGACAGACAACACGTTGTGGTTCTAGAATCTAAAAAAACGAATTAAGGAGAAAATAGCAGATCATTCCGAATGGTTGTATGCATGTGGTCCACAGTGTGTCTGTCTCAAAGGCCTGGGGTAGGCCAAACCTAGCAGTTGGGAGGAGGGTCTGAGCATATAATTAATTCACCGACTTTATTATTGATTGTCCAAGACATCTAGGCCAGCAGGTCAAACCAGTCAACAGTTAAGTCAGACGTTTGAGGAGGTGGAGTTGCCTGGAAAAAGTTCAGCGAGGGCGGCCCGTGCATAAGACATGCCGTCCTGGACTGGCTTATGGTAGAACATTCTGAGAGCTGGTCACAGCCCAGGGACAAGAAAGATTTTGTTTTGTTTTGTTTTTATCGAGACAGGGTTTTTCTGTGTAGCCTTGGCTGTCCTGGACTCACTTTGTACATCAGGCTGGCCTCTAAATCACAGCAGTCCACCTGCCTCTGCCTCCATAGTGCTGGGATTAAAGGCGTGCACCACCACCGCCCTGCTTTTTTTTTTAAACAAAAAGACACCCACCCCAAAACAAAAAACCTAGAAAACCCCTGCTTGTGCCTGGTTTAATCTATTCATCACTTCCCTAGGCCGGAAAGGTCCTCAAAGCCCCGGCTCCTGGAGATGCTCTGGCTCCTGACAGTGCTCTGGCCATCCTGGTAAGCGGTAAGGTCCACTACGAGGACTCCAGGAGATGCACCTTTGGTCCTTGGTGGCACCAAAGTGTTCCGTCACCCCAGAGAGGTGCTGGTCTCATAGCACAGCCAGGTTGTGGCAGGACTTGGAGCGGGCCTTGAGTGCCCGGCGTTGTGCACTGCGTGCCGTCAGGCGTGCCAGGAAGCGGCGGGCACGCTGGCCCAAGCTGGCCCGTCTTCGTGGGGAAGGTGGCTCCCTGGTCGCGCTGTCCTGGCGGCGCAGGCGCAGTTGGCGCACCACGCCCTCGAAGAGCTCTGTCACATTGTGTTGCAGAGTGGCTGAAGTCTCGATGAACTTGCAGTCAAACACCACTGCGCAGGCGCGGCCCTCTGAGTGGGGCGAAAACAAAGCCAGAAGGCAGAGATAAAGGTTGAAAGAGGTCGGTTCAGACTCTCAGGAAACAATTTCTCAGGTGCCTACTTAGTGCAAGTGTCAGGGGACCCAGGAGCAAATCATACCGAGGTTTGAGACATCAGCTCAGTCGAGGGACTGATACTCAGGAAGAATAAAGGTGGGAAGATTTGATCTCATGACTATGGCCAGTTAAGATCTTTACGGGCCCCACTAGACATATAAAACTTATTAAAATATTCCTCTACCACTGTAAATATAATTTATACCTAGCTTTAAACGTTTTGGTTTGTAGGTCCTGGCCAACACGCTAAGTGCTTCATACAAAACCTGAATTTATAGTCTCCCCTGTTTACACTGGAGCCACTAGTGGCCATTTTCAATCTTTGAGAGAAGCTGGTGGACGTATGGTGTGGGTAGAATGGCTGATTATCAGCTTGGGGAACTGCGGGGCAAGGATTTTAAGCAAAGGTCACAAGGTAAGCTGTGGTTCTGGAAATCTCTGCCAGCAGTCAAGGAGGAGTGACTGAATAGGGTTAGAGAAATATAAGGACAAAGTGGGGGTGCCAGGAGAGGACAGAGGCTTGGGGTGCGGGGTGAAGAGGAGGGGCCTGCAGGTGAGAGAGGAAAGGCCAGGTAGGTAGGCAGCTGCAGGATTAGGCTAGGCTGCAGGGCACAGACCTTCTCTGAGATGAGCATTGAAGGAGAGGCAGTAAGGCTGAAGGAGAGGCGGGGATCGGGCAAGGGACCCACCTTCCACTGAGACTTCCCGGCAGCGGGCCAGGTCGGCCTTGTTGCCCACCAGGATGATGGGCACGTGGTCAGCCTGATGCGTGCGCCTCAGCTGGATCCGGAGCTCCGAGGCGCTCTCGAAGCTGCTGCGATCAGCGATGGAGTACACAATGACGTAGGCGCTGCCGGCCTGCAGGCACGACTCCTGGCTCCAGCTTTCACCCTGCGGGGGGGGGGGGGGGTTGGGGGGAGGGGAGACCCCAGGCCCATCCTCAGAGGCTGCCTAGCCCTGGCTGAGAAAGAGGCTTTGTTGGTCTAAAGGGCAGAGCAGGTAGAGGTTCTACTCTGAATAGTTTTGGGGGCGGGGACAAATTCTATCATAACGCCCTTGGGAAAATCATTGGTTCCCGGAGCCTCAGTTTCTTTCCTGGGAAAAAACTGACAGACACTCCCTTGTTCCCCCTCTCTTCCACTGACTGCTTCAAGTTGGGGATTTGAGGCAGAAACTGAGTAGGGAGCTCTTTCCTTAAAGAAGGGTCTAGCTTTGTCTGTTCTACTCCCTCTTCTTCCTCTTCCCCATTTTCCTCCTTTTCTTCTTTCTGACAAGATCAAACACTGTAGCCCAAGGTGGTTTTGATCTTGAAGCAATTCTCCTGCCTCAGCTCCTGGGGTGCTGGGACTGTGTGTGTCCCCCATAAGACCTGGCTCATTTTGCTCTATTTAGTTTGTGAGGAGAGTTGGGGATACAGTTCTTTAGTGTTTCTGCACTCCCTGAACGTGATGCCTGGACCCCAGCGCGGGAGGAGGGGGGGACACCATTGCTGAGGGTTGTCCTCACACCGCGGGGGGAGGGGACACCATTGCTGAGGGTTGTCCTCACACCTCGGGGGGAGGGGACACCATCGCCGAAGGTTGTCCTCACACTTGCATTCATACACACACATCACCGCACAATACACACTCATTCAAAGCTACAAAAGTGGTAATAAGCAGGGCGTGGTGGGACATGCCTTTAATCCCAGCTCTTGGGAGGCAGAGGCAGGAGAATTGCTGTGAGTTCGAGGCCAGCTTGGTCTACAAAGTGAGTCCAGGACAGCCAGGGCTACACAGAGAAACCCTGTCTTGAAAAACCAAAAAAAGAAAAGAAAAAAAAAAAAAGAAAGAAAGAAAGAAAAAGAAGAAGAAAGAAAGAAAAAGGTGGTAATAAGACAAAGTGTGTGTGTCTGTGTCAGAGAGAGAGAGACAGAGACAGAGAGGGAGACAGAAAGAGACAGAGAACTGAATTCACTCGAGGCTTTTCTCAGCACAGTTTTGGAGAGAGCTGAAAGGTCACCTGTGTGTGTGTGTAGGGGGGGGGCGGGGGGTGAGGACAGAAAGGGACACTTAAGAAGCAGAGCTCTTTCTAGTTGTCTGACAAAGTAAAGGAAAGAACGAGAAGGACAGAGACAGCCCTCCTGGAGTGTAGATTTCAGGGCTTTAATGAGGTCTAGTTCCAGTCCTCAAGGCTCATGTTCTGCACGGGGTAGGGAGGGCCGTCAGGAGGGACTGCAATGGCGGTGGAGGAGGGAGAGTCGGTGTGGGGTGTGAGACAGAGCCTGAAGCCCCTGTGAGCCCATGGGCAGGGTTTGACAGGAGGAACAGCCCCAGCAGGGGCGGAGGCGGTCCAGGGGAAGGGAGGGAAAGGCTGCGTGTATAGAAAGGGAGGACGATGCTGGCAAGTGCCTAGATGAACAGACAGGTGTTAGCTAGGTCCTCGGTGGGGGTGGGGGAACGTATGCTCAACAGCTGCATCCATCATTTCTTGGGTCAAATGACCTTTGAGCAGAATCAGAAGGTGTAGAGTCAGGGCCTAGAGGAGAGCTCACCAGGTAAAGTCCTTGCTGCACAGACATGAGGGTCTGAGTTTGGCTGAATTTGATTCCTAGAACCTACATTACAACAACAACAACAACAACAACAACAACAACAACAACAACAACAACAACCCCTAAGCTTAGGTGCAGTGGTGAGGTCAGAGGACAGCTTTCAGGAGTCGATTTTCTCCTTCTACAGTGCGTGCGCGGGGTAAATCTCTGGTTGTCAGGCTTGGGACAGGCTCGTTTGCTAGGCTTCGTCATCTTGCGGGCTGACTCATTCACTCCTGCCTCACTACAGATGCCCAGCAACCGTTCCTAATGAGTGAATGAGTGAAGATGTGAGACCGGGGAATTTACCAGAGAGAGAGAGAGAGAGAGAGCGAGAGAGAGAGAGAGAGAGAGAGAGAGAGAGAGAGAGAGAGAGAGAGCGAGAGAGCGAGAGAGAGCGCCATTGTATCTGGCCCGAATTCTGGAGTGACGGCACCAAGGCTTTGAAGTAAATAGTGGTTATTATCTGGGCTTTATGGAGGAGCTGCTTTTCCTGAAGGATTCTCAGAGCCTCTGTGTGATTTATTCCCGAGACATACTAGGCAAACCGGGAAGTCTCGTACGGTTGAGAACTGCTTAGGTGGTGCATCCTACAAGACAACCCCTAGATCAGATAAGAGGTTTTGGTGCTTGAAGTTTACTGTTTAAAAGCGCCTTTTGTTTATCAATAAAGAGCCTTCTGCAAGGTAGTTCAGAGTTCAGTCCATCAGAGCCTGTTCCACCCTGCTGCTGAGGAAGCTGTAATACATTCTGTAATCTCTCCTTCTCCGACCCACCCCCTGTGACTAAAAACACCAACATGAGGCTTAAGCTGAAGGTTCAGAAAGTGATGCTCCCAGGGCAGATGGGACATAGTCCCAGTATAAGCTATGGAATTTACAGATCTGGGCATGACTTGCCTGCTCTTGAAGAGCTTTGGACACAACCCTCAGAGCATCTGTTTCCTCACTGACAGAAAGGGAAGTGGAAAAGCAGCTGTGTAGCTTTAACTGCACATCATAACGTGTGCCCATTGCTTTCCAGCATCAACTGCACATCATAATGTGCCCATTGCTTTCCAGCATCAGGGTAAAAGGGTGCACCATAAACCCCAGTTGCTTTTTATGATCATCCTTAGGCATACTCCCATCTGGACCTCCTTTTATACTTGCTGAAAGGAATTGGCCAATCCAGACATGGGGATGCACGCATGTAATTGCAGCACTGGGGAGGCTGAGGCAGAAGGATCAAGAATTTGATGCCAGGGCTGGTGAGATGGCTCAGTAGGGAAAGGTGCCTGCTACCATGCCTGAGGATCCAAGTTCAATCTGATTCCAGCAGATTGTCTTCTGCCTTCTGCATGTGCTTGCACCTCCCCCAACCACAGAATTAAAAAAAAAAAAAAGGTATACATCATGAGGACCTATCTAAAAGAATAAAAAGGAACTGTCCACATAGGCCATTTATTTGATTCTTTGGTTCTATCAGCAGCACTTCAGCCACTGAACACTGCCCACTTATTGTTTTGAAACAGGGTCTCTCTACACAGCCCCATTTGCCCTGGAACTCATTATGTTGCCCAGGCTGGCCTCAAACTCACAGAGATCCACCTGCCTCTGCCTCCCAAGTGCTGGAGTGAAAGACATGAGGGGGGGCGGGGGCTGGAGAGATGGCTCAGAGGTTAAGAGCACTGGCTGCTCTTCTAAAGGACCTGAGTTCAATTCCCAGCAACCACATGATGGTTCACAACCATCTACAAATGAGATCTAGTGCCCTCTTCTGGCATGCAGGCCTACATGTAGGCTGAACACTGTATCATAATTAAAAAAAGAAAAAAAAAAGATGTGAGCCAATAGGCCTGGCCCAACACTATGCTCTAAACTTCCTTTATGGGGTTTAAGTTTACGGGAAAGATGGTACCACTGGTGGTTTTGTTTGTTTTCTTGTTTCATTGTAGTGGTTGTTTGTTTGTTTTCTTTCTTTCTTTAAAATGTGGGCATGGTCATAAGGATGAGGAAGCATGCAAAGGGAGAAGTGCATTCTGGGATGTCTGCTGGAAGGTTCTTCGGCCTTTGAAAAAGCTATAGGTTTGGGGAGGGATGCTGAGGCAGTCCCTGCCCTAATCCCTGCTTTGTGTGCCCCAGGAGGAGCCAGGCATCTAATAGTATTAGTTTTAGCATCCATCACCCTAACCATGCTTACAGTGCCGTACCAGTTTCTCAGCCTCCCAGGTGTCCATAACCACCAGTGTGGTGTCCTCTCCATCCACTGAGAGTGTTCTCTCGTACACATCTGCAATCAAGTGGGAGGGGCGAGTCTGAGTGTGGAGCAGGCCATGGACGACGCAGTTTTCCCTTACCTCCCCTTTCTTGTCAGTCACTTCTTCACATTTCTTTGGGGTAGGAGATCCTGTCCTTCCTGGTAGTCAAAAGCCCCATTAGGTGTCTCACCAGCTGTAAGCATAGCACTTGGCAGGTGGCAGGCAGGTGCTGCGAACTGGGTCTTGTCAGGTGAATGAATGTGGGTTGCTGAGGTAGCCCGGGGAATCCTCCCCACGCTGTTCTGACTGTAGCGTAGTGTGTGCTTAAGCAGATGGTGTTATTTTGAGCCTCAATGTCCCCATCTGTAACACACAGGTCTGCATAATGGGCGTCACTCTCAGGAAAATCAAGACTGGAGAACGGGCCTGGCCAGATGGTTCCCATCTTCTCTCCCTGTGTACCCTGTGTCTTCAAAGCCAGTCCCGTGGAGGCCTATCTTTAGCTCTTACTCCTGTGCGTCTGACTGTCCTGTGGTCCTATGGTCCTGTGGTCCTGTGGCACCTGACCCTTTGTGCTAAGCAATCCAGAGCTCGGAACTGGAGGCCTGCACGCCTCCATTTGGGAAGAATGTTAGTTTTGTTTTGGCCTTGGTGCCTCAGGGGTGGGAGGGGGAGGGAGGCTGAGAGTCAGGAGGATTTGGGGCGGGGAGTTTCCGAGCTGGGTGGAAGCCCATCTTTTCCTGACACCCATAGCTTCAGATTTTTCTCCCCTTAAATCATGTACCTTTTATCCAATTTCCCTCCTCTAGGCCCTATCCAGGCTGTGTCCTGCACAGCCCTAGGTCAGCATCGTTTACTTTGTAGTGTGTGTGTGTGAATGAATGATGCCCCTTTGAGCTGAACAGTGTGACCTGTAATCCTGTGCCCCTAGTCACAGGCTCTCCAGTCCTGTGGCCACACCCGGTGTGTCCCACAGGGCTCCTACCTCCCAGCTGTTGATGAAGGTCCCGTGGTTCTTGTTTCCCTGCGAAGAGGCTGGCCAGGCTGGTCTTGCCAACACCGGAGTCTCCAAGCAGCACCACCCGGTAGAGGGCCTCCCATGAGCCTTCAGAGTCACTGGATTCAGAGGACCACCCATCCTGGGCAGGGGAGGGTTTCCGAACGGGAGGGTTGAGGGAGGCTGACTGACCCAGTCGTGGATGCTGGGATTGCGCAGGGGGTGCTGTGCACAGGCGGCCAGGCTGGTGGACCCTGGCCGACAAGGGCAGTGGGGTGCTGGCTCGACGACGCAGCGTGGTCTTTGCTTCCTGCTGGGAGTTAAGGGTCATCCTCAGGGAGATCTCTTCCTTCTTTGGCTCTTTCCTTCCAAAAGAAGTAAGTCTGGGGCCCGGAGTACCTTCTCTGTGTCCTGATAAACTGTGGAACCGATTTCCTCCCGAGTCCTCTCTGGTTCAACTGGGAAGAGGCTTTTCAGCTTCTTGGGGTTGGGTTGCTGGTTTCAGGCCTAGAATCCACCGGAGTCCGCCTAGAAGAGCCGAGGGCACAGGCTGTGATGCGCGCACCCAGAAGCAGATTCCCAAGTTCCGAGGATGACCCCCCCCCCTTCCCATGACACAGACAGGCAAAGAGGGAGGCCTACAGCAAGTCGGGACATCTAAAGCATAGCTCACACATCCTGCCTACCCAGACCAGTCCCTACCTTTCAGTATTTGAGACTCTCCCTACAGAAAGCGTCGGACTGCCTTATTCCCCCCTTCCCCACTAGTCTCCTTAAGGTGTTCTGGGTTTGGGGACACTGGGGAGAGTTGAGGCCTCGGGGGAGTTTTATTCCCCGCAGCCTGTAGAGGATGTGTTAGTGCCCCACAAGGGCGAGGGGCTCCCTGGATCTCTCTGCCTGTAACCCGAGTGCCTTGGTACCATGGGAACGGCGTGCCCGGCCCGCCCCTGTGTGAAAAATTCAGGAGTCGCTGGCACCATGGCCTCCAGCTGTTGTTGGGGGGCGGGGGAGCGGTGGGGGCCGCGAGGGATCCGACAACAGGTTTGGTGACAGAACTGGGTGCAGGAGAGGCGTACACAAGGCTCGGGACCCAAGAACCCTTTCGGGGTCTCCGGGTTGGAACTTTCCCGACTCATGGTCCTGGATGTGAGTCCCTAGTCCTGGGGCACGCGGGGTGGTGGTGGTGGTGGCGGTGGCTTCCCTTGTGCCAGGCTCTCTCTCACCCTTTCCCCCACTCTACCCCCACCCCCACCCCCGCTCCGCGCCGCCCCGCACCCTCTGGTACGCGGGTTCGAGGCTCCCAGTCTCCCGGTCCTATGACCACACTGCTTACAGGGGTGGGGAGAACTCTGTCCGGACAGGCAAGTTTACCTTGATGCTCCGGAGCTCCAAGTCCCCGCCGCCCCAGTTGTTGCGTACTCCGCTGTCCCCCGGCCTCCGGCATGCAGCCCCTCTGGCCGGTCCCGCCCCGTTCCAGCGCCACCCCGCCCCGTGCTGCCCCGCCCTGTCAAGACAGCCGGGTTCCCGCCCTGTAAGACCTCCTCCAATCCTCCCTGTGAGGTGGGGGTGGACATGTAGGAAGTGGGTGCTGGAGCGGGAGTTTATTCCTTGGTCGCTGTGTCCACCTTTGACCACACCAACTTCAGCCCTGGACGGAAGCCTCTGGGGGAACTTAGCGTTCAGAGTCCCGGGTTCCACCTTCCAAGGGAGGCGATTCTGCAGGACTGGGCTCTGGGCTAAGGAGTCTGCGTTTTAAACAAATGCCCAAGAGATGCAGATAACTCACGCAACACACTTTCAGAAAGCTCTGGGTGAAGGGTTAATTTTGGAAAAGGGCTTGGAAGAAGAGAGAGCGTGTGTAGTCTGTAGTAAAGGGTTCAGAATGTCTGGTTCTGCTATCATAAATTCACTCATCCGTTTGCTCATAAGTAGGGACTAAAGTATCTGTCCTTTAGTTTACTGTCCCCTTAAAAAAACGAATACGGAAAAGCGGGGAGAGCGTGCCTTAGCACCTAGGTAGAGGTCAGAGAACAACTTGCAGGAATTGGTCCTTTTCTGTTTTTTTTTTTTCTTCCGGGACAGGGTTTTTCTATGTAGCATTAGCTGTCCTGGACTCGCTTTGTAGACCAAGCTGGCCTCGAACTCACAGCGACCCACTTGCCTCTGCCTTCCGAGTGCTGGGATTAAAGGCATGGGCCGCCATCATCACCACCACCACCATCACCACCACCACCACCACCACCACCATCGGCCAGCAGAAGTTGTCACCACCACCACCACCACCACCACCATCACCACCGGCTGGCTGGAGTTGTTCCTTTTCCTCCCTTTGGGTTTGGAGGATTAAACTTAGGCTGTCAGGCTTGGCAGCAAGTGCCTTTACTTACTGAGCCACCGCACTGGCCCTGTCTACCCATCAGTAATTTAACCATTTAAACTGTCGTAGGCGTGCAGAAGCAGGAAAGATACTGATCTTGGTAAAGGAGAAAGAAGCTGGCCGCAAGGCCAGAATTCAAGCTCTTTGAGCGGAGAGCCCCTTTGGCTTTTGAGAGGTTCAGATGTTTGTGTGGTGGTGGGAATGGAGGGCACGGAGGTCAGGTGGTACCTGTGGGCGGGGCTCCCGGTCATGGCTGAGGGGCTCCCGGTTTGGAACAGATCCAGGGTAGGCTGCAGAGTAGGCTGGCTCAGCCCCCGCAGGGCTTGGGACAATGGCAACCTCCCTCTGGTCTGACTTCCTTCCGGAGCCTGCAGATCAGGCTGCGCTCAGCCCCAGGTTTCAGTACACGGCTGGCCGAGCAGTGGCCTCCAGAGTGTGCCTGGCCTTGGGTGATCCTGTTTTACAAAGCATCAGATTTTGATTGTACATGCAGAGTGGCAAGTGGACACTACCTCCCGTCCAGCAGAGAGCAAAGGACAACTTAGTTTTAGAAGGGAAAAAGCACCCTTTATTGGCTTATCAAATCAGACTGGGAACATTTAGGGTCATTGGTGTATGAAAACTGCAGGCAGAAAACAGACAGGGGGGACTCACGGGACATCAGATCAATAAAGGGCACAGCACCCTCACCTGGACCCCATAAAAAAGGACAAGTAATGCAGCCATGGCAGTGCCCCCACAGACCTGTCATGTGATCACCAGCTGTGTGTGTCAAGGGACAAACAGATCTCCCAGTTATTTTAGGGCTTCAGCACAGCAGAGTCTCTACTATTTGACACGGCCTGCTTGAATTACGAGTCATCCACCCATATACTTATCTGGTCCTGCCCACCTCTCTGGCTCAGGGCTCGACCCTGTGTCTGGGTTCTGTGAGCTTCTAGCAGCTCTCCTCCACTTGTGGTGTTCATATCCTGTCTAACCACTGGCAGTGACGCCTACAGTCCTATGGCCTTCTGCCTGCCGTACTATCAATTGAACTGTGTGGTGGCTTTAATCCCTTGTTGTAGATATTGTGTGCTATGCATATGCATGAGCACCTGTGCTTGCACACACACGTGCACACACACACAGAGACCTGTATAGACAGATACATGCAGAAAGCCGTGTGAAGGGTAATATTAATAATTAAGATCAGAATAAAAGACTCCGAGACTGCCAAGGACCAATTATCAAGTTAGGACTGCTTGGTAAGTTGCAGCTAACGAGCTGGACATAGCTTGTGGATTGATTGTTTTTTCAGTAAATCCCAGCACCGGGGAAAGACAGAAATGTGATCATGTTTCTTACATGAGGCTTGGCTGCGCCGACCTCCACGTTCTCCTGCAGGATGAGCTGTGCAGGATGGACAAGCACCCTCTACTGTCTGAGAGTGTGGTGACCTGCCTTCCAGAGCTAGTCCTGTGACTCAGTCACCGTGTGACCGTAGGCAAGTCAACTCCCTTCTTTGGGTTTCAGTTTCTTGATTTAAAAATTATAATCTGCTAGATGTGGTGGGGCACACATATGAATTCTAGCACTTGAGGGTTGAGGCAGGAGGATTTTGAGGTCCAGGCCAACCTGGGCTACATGGTAAGTTGTAGGCCAGCCTAGCTGTATAGCATGGCCCTATCTTAACTCCCAAGGAAAAAGTAACTGGAGGTGACCTCGCTAAAACATACAAACGAATGAAGATGTTTCAGGCTGTGACGTAAAAGTGTGAACTTGGCATTTAAGACATTATGGTCAGTAGTCGTTTCAGCCTCTTCCAAGGAGGCCTTGATGCTGTGACCTGCCCGTAGGCCTTGGTGCTGTGACCTGCCCTTTCAGGCCCATTCTGCTCCCTGTGTCAGGGATACCTGTTCCCTACTCATCTTTCATGATGTCACCTAGCTGCTTATGTGCCAGATGGAATGTTAAACCCTGTGCATGTGTCCCTCTTGGGGGCGTGGCCTGGAGTGGTGTCTTAGTGGAAGACATCCAAGGCTCTTTGATTCAGAAATTTAGGGTAGGGCTGGGGAGTTTGCATTTCTCTCAGGTAGGAATAAGGGTCTGCTGCTGCGGGGACCACCCTCTGAAAACCTTGTCTCATTTAGTTGCTCCAAAGGTGGTTATTGGTTTCTGTGAGGAAAGTGTTCTTTCAGTTTCAGAGTAGGCCCAGGCACTGGAAAGACAGCTCAGTGGTTAAAAAGCACTGGCTGCTCTTGCAGAAGACCCAGGCGGTCCCTAGAGACCACAGGGTGGTTCACAACCATCCCTACCTCCAGTTCCAGAAAATCTGTTTCACCTTCTGACCTCTGAGGGCACCACGAACACACCCGGTGCACACACACACTCATGCAGAAAAAAAAACCACATAAAGTAATATGAATAAACCTAATAAAAAGAAATTAATTTTAAAAGAGAGAGAAAAGGACTCTTGTCTTCATTTTGTAGATGGCAGCTTGGGTCTCTCTGCAGTTAGGTGACTTTCTAAAGCTCTCACAGTGACTAGGGAGCGAGTTGATGACTTTTGTCGTTGTTGTGACAGAGTACCTGACAAAAGCTAAAGGGAGGAAGGGTCTACTTGGCTCGTGGTTTGAGGGTGCACAGTCCATCAGTGTAGGCAGCAGGAATGTGAGGCAGCTGGTCATGTTGCAGCTTTGTGTGTGTGTGTGTGGTGGGGGGGGGGTGGGGAGAGAAAGAGAGAGAAAAATAGCCGCGCTCCGCTCCTTTTCTCTTTTTCTCTCCAGCCCGGGGTTATTCTGGCCCATGGAATGGTTGTCCACATTTAGGGTGTGTCTCCCCATCTCCATTAACCCAGCCTGGAAATGGCTCACAGACATACCTACATGGTGGCTTCCTAGGTGATCCCAGATGCTGTCAAGTTGACAGTCGGCATTGGCCATTGTGTGGGAAGCCACTGGATAGAAGCAGGCCTTTCTCAAGTATCTTCTTGCTCTCACAGGCTGAGAGGATTCATGTTCTCTCTCTCTCTCTCTCTCTCTCTCTCTTTCTCTCTCTCTCTCTCTCTTTCTCTCTCTCTCTGACTCCAGGGCCTTGCACAGCCTCTGGAGGATGTGGCTGACTAGTACACGTAGAGCTGGCTATTAAAGAGAGTTAAACAACTTTGGAGCCACGTGACCTCATCCTCCCACCTGGGCTTGCTGCCCATGGCTCTGCAGCCCATAAAAGCTGGGTATTGAGCAAGGCTACATGCTGGGTTCCTTTCCTGACTTCTGCCCAGTGGCCTCCCCAGGAGCGCAGTGGCCATGGCACAGTGGCTTCTGCTTATTGTGGTCCTTCTGGTCCTGGGTCATGTGCCACCAGGTAATCACGTGTGTGTGTGTGTGTGTGTGTGTGTGTGTGTGTGTGAGCACCAGCATAACTATAATAATTTCATTAAGGTTATTAACCCCTGAAATAAGACCAATTGCAATCATAGAGTGTAGTTAAGAAAAGTGTTAAGAGTGTACCTGGTGGGTGGTTTGACTTGGACACTAAATTATTCTCTTAACCAGTGGCCTAGTCTGTGACATATGGGCTCACCTAGGATGAGACCTGTAACCTGCGTTATAACCCGGTGCTCTCATTTAATACGTGGTCAAACCAATGGCCAAAGAGCTAACCTATTACCAGCGTGGCTTAATCTGTAGTCCAACTTGTGACCAGCGGTCTAACCTGAGACCCACAGACTGCTCTGTGATCTGTGGTCTTCTTCCACACAGGAAGCACTGAATTCAAGCGGTGCTGGAACGGCCAAGGGGCCTGCCGAACTTACTGCACGAGGCAGGAGTCCTTCATGCACCTGTGTCCAGACGCCTCCCTGTGCTGCCTTTCCTACTCATTAAAGCCTCCACCACGCCCCAAGATTGAGGAAGAATAGCTCACCCTGGGGCTGGCACCCTTGCTCCCCAATAAAATCCATGCTGCCAGCTATCTCTGTATTCTGCTTGCGTGATTGAGTTCATTTCCCGACAGGGAGGGGTATGACGTCAGAGATATGGGAGGGATGGTTGGAGGAAGAGATGCCGGCGGAGAGTGGGTGTTCATGGTCATTTTAAATGTTCCGGGCTTATAACTCCGGAAAAATGATAATGAGATAGGATGGTTAGGACTTTGAAGAACGCCAAAAGCAAGGTGGAGCTCACGATGAACCAATAAGGGTTAAGGATAACACGGTCAACAACATTCCAGATGAGGTGGGGAGTTTGGCTTGAAAGGCAAGGCAACCTGGCTGGGCGGGGAAGGCTTTCTCCTTCCTCTTTTTCTATCCAATATTTCCTGAATCCTCTCAGGTGAGTGGGGCACTGAGAAGCAGATTAAGCAGTTTTTATATGCATAGGAAGAGAGCACAGGAGAAAGTCCATCCCTTCTGGGATGAGGACCGATGATGCAGGGAGGTGGGGGAAGCAACCCCGGCACAGTCAGACAGGTACAGAGAGAGGCTCAGGGTTCAGTTCCTCTCGGCCTGTTAGAGGTGTGTTAGGATGGGAGACAGGGCACTTACCTTGCAGGGTTCCCTCCTCACTATAAAGGAAACCTGGAGGTGTGGGGATGGGGTTTTGTGGTGGAGTGCTTGTCTAGCATACATGCAGATGTATGTGCAATCCCCAGTAGCATGTGCGCGCGCGCGTGCACCTGCCCCCACACCTCTGTTAACTATATGACCACCAAGAAGACTTGAGGCTCTCATGCCCTGTTTAGAGAAGGCATAAGGGACTGGCTGGTGGAGGGTGGGCTGGTAATCAGAGGTAATAACAGTCACAGCTCTTAACAATAACACAGCACCGGGATCTATCAGTAACTAACGTTGGCAGTAGCATTGGCAGTGTAACTCTTTCTCTGGAACCTTCCTGACTCACTTCTGCTTGCATCCGCTGTGCTACCGCACTGTCTCATGGGCAGTTCCTGCCTTTGATGCCTGGAAAAGAAGAGTTCTGCCTTTCAGTTCCTGAGGAGAGGTGAGCGTTTGAGAAAGGGGGTTAGGGAGCTCCCTGTCTGCAGTCTTTTCTCTGGGATTGAGGCCACGGAGGGAGGCACGGTGGTATACAACGACTTAACGCAGTGTCGAGAGCAGAGGTTTGTGTCCATTGTTCCTGAGATTGCCTGGGTGGCGGTGGCCCAGCAAGGCGGGTGAGAGCCATGAGTGGATTCTTAGTGGTCAGACCAAGAGAAGTCTGTGTCAGTGAAAGGTGCTGGTGTGAAGGAGGGCCAGTCCTGGAGGACACCTGTCCTGCCGAGTGTGACACCTTTAGTTTCTGGCCCCTTGGTACTTGTGGATGTAACAAGGCCCCTGGGGAGGAAGACAGACAGACAGACAGACAGACATGCCCATGGAGCTCAGGAACAGCTCTCCAATGCTGATTCATTTCTGTCGCAAAGCAAACTGCATGGAGGTCTGTGACCTGGCTCCCCCCTCTGTTCCTGTGTGGTCTACAGGGGAAACTGAGGGTTGACAGGTTGCTCAAGGGCATGGCACACTGTGGTGGAGTCAAGGCGGAAGAGCTTAGAAACAGGAGCACTAAGAACTCCAGGAGGGCAGTTGAGCCACAGCAGTGACGCAGAGGTGCCATTAGCCTGGGACAGCCATGCAGAATCAGAGGGAGACCACACCAGCCTTTCCTTAGTGGGTTCCAGGCAGCGTTGGTCTTTCTCATTGCCTTGTCCCACATGGCTGAGGTAACGTGAGGAGACGGGGCCCTGGTAGACTGAGTTCTCACTGAGACGACACCTCTGCATTTAAGAAACCCCAAAGGGAAGCCAGGCGTGGTGGCGCACGCCTTTAATCCCAGCACTCAGGAGGCAGAGGCAGGTGAATCGCTGTGAGTTTGAAGCCAGCCTGGTCTACAAAGTGAGTCTAGGACAGGCAAGGCTACACACACACACACACACACAGAGAGAGAGAGAGAGAGAGAGAGAGAGAGAGAGAGAGAGAGAGAGAGAGAGAGACCCTGTCTCGAAAAGACAAAACAAAACAAACAAACAAACAAAAAACCAAAAAGAAACCCCAAAGGGATGCTGTGATAGTTTGAAATGTCTGCCTGTCACAGCATAGAATCATCTGGAAAGAGACCCTCAGTGACGACTTACCTAGACCAGGTTGGCCTGTGGGAGGGTCTTAGGTGAGGAGGCTTCACCATGAACGTAGGTGGCCTGGACCCTGAACTATATAAGGGTGAAGAAAATAGTTGAGGAGATGCAGCAAGTAATCTGGCAGCGAGGGTGCAGTCACCTGTGCCCTCGATTTGTGGACACCGTGTGACCAGCTGCTTGAGTTCCTGCCTCGACTTCTCAGCATGAGGCTGCAGCCTGGAACTGTAAACCTTGTAAACCCTTCCTTCCCCGAGCTGCTTCCCACTGTGAAAGCATCTGCCACAGCGACAGAAACAACACTAGAACAGGTGTTTAGTCACGGGCTTAAAACAGTAGCTGGACTTGGCCTAACTAAGTTTAGCCCTGTGCCCTGACCTCACTCCCCCCAGTGTGTCAGAAAGAACAGAGCAGCCAATGCTCGGCGAGGCCAACGCTCCGCCCGAGCTGCCTCCTATGTTGAATGGGTGATGACCTCTGTGAGTGGGGGTCAGATAGACTCAGGCTCTCACCCTGGTTATGCCACAGGCTGTGCGACCCAGAGCCAGTCACTTCCTGAACCTGATTGTCACGTGTCTTGGTTGTCAAGTGGAAATAACCACAGCCTGCAATGGGGTGTCTTGTGGAGGGTGCAGGAGTCAGAGCAGGTGGCTCAGCGCTTTAAAAGTACCCAGTAATACAAGCCACTGCGATCTGTCACTGATACTGAGCAAAAGGCATGGCCTGGCCACCTTCTCTGAGGAGTTCTTTCACAGGTAAACCTCAGGTACACTACAAAGAGTTCCTATGGTGTCTTTAGATGCTGTGTTGAGTAGTTTTATGTCAACTTGACACAAGTTCCCTTTCTCCACCTGCTTTTGGTCATGGTGTATCATCACAGCAGTAGAAACCCTACCTAAGGCAGGTTGTTACCAGGGGTATTGCTGTGACAGACCTGGCTATGTTGTTTTGGTGAGGATTGGGGACGGACTTTGGAACTCTGGGCTAGAAAAGCCTTTGAGTGCTGAGAGCTCAGTGGGCCACTCTGTGGGAGCCTGGAGGAGAAGAACGCTGAGAGCAGCGCAGAGGACGGAGGCCCGGCTTGTCACGTTTCAGAGGGAAGCAAAGACTCTCCCAGGCCTTTTGTGTGAAGAATTGGCCGTGATTAACACAAAACCAAAGTCACTAAAGTAAAACTTGTACTTTGCTGGGACACTGGGATGCTGGTCAGTCGGGCCTGAAGAATCGGCTGGGATGAAGCTATGATTAAGTACCACTAAGGTGAAACCTTCTGGAATGTGTTTCCTGAGAGTCGACCCACTAAAGCTGTGGTCCAGAGGCCGCCAGCGTTTGTGCCTCCTGCTGGCAGCTGAGCTCGGCAGTGTAAGAGTCACCCAGGTGGTACTGGCTTTGAAGGCTTTGGGGGGCTTGGCACTGTGTGGCGGAGTCCCCGAAGAGAGCCCAGGAGAAGCTATTGGTGAAGGTGCAGCCCAGTTGCAGCAAGAGACCCCAGCATTTTGGAGATGCCAGCACCTCCTGATTGAGGAACAGCGGCAGTGGTGGCGCGGAGCCGGCTGGGGGCCTAGAGGACAAGCTGTGTGTGCCAGAGAAGGGACCCAAGCCCTTTGGAGGAGGCCAGAAGACTCTGTGAGTTGAGTCCAGACATTAGATACTAAGTTATTTATACAGCTGGCGTTTGGTTTTGCTTTGTTCAGATTGTGATTATTCCTTGGCTCTTTCATTCTGAAGTAAGAAAGTAATTAATTAATTTTTTAAAAATTGAAGCCCACAGTTGTGAGACTTTGGATTTTAAAAGATACCTGCTTTTTTTTTTAAAGGGACCAATTAAAAAAAAAAAGATTTATTTATTTATTATGTATACAATGTTCTGCCTGCATGTGTGCCTGCTGCCAGAAGAGGGCACCAGATCTCATTACAGATGGTTGTGAGCCACCATGTGGTTGCTGGGACTTGAACTCATAACTTCTGGAAGAACAGCCAGTGCTCTTAACCTCTGAGCCATCTCTCCAGCCCAAGAGACTGAATTTTTAGTGTTTGAATTTGTAGGACTTTTCTGTAATAATTTATATTGTGATGTCAATATTAATGTGTAGTCTTGAGGATGGGCAAGAATGGAAAGGTTGTGGCTTAACAGTGATTTGTGTGTCAAGCTGACAAGGCATCAGTTGTGCTTTATGACAGTTATATGTCAACCTGAAACAAGTTAAAGTCATCTTAGAGCAGGGGACCTCAGTTGAGACAATGCTCCTCATGTGCATCTTTTGTGAGACCCTCGCAGGTAAGTTTCAGGTGTGGTAGTTTGTTGTTTGTTTCACCTTTTTGTTTTCCTAATGCAAAGGTACTTTTTTAAAAAAAATGTAACCACATAGTATATGATTAAAGCCAGCTGTTAACAATGAAAAAAAAATCTCTTTATTTAATCCTCAGAGCTTATCTATATAGAAAACACCAGGTCTCAGTTGTAGTGATTGTTTGCTATCTTTGACCCGAGGCTAGCAGTGCCAGGGCCAGTGGCCAGCTCAGTGGACAGCGTCTTGTCGACTGTGCGTGAAGCCCTGGGTTTGATCACCAGCACTGCGCAAGGTGGCGGCCGGTGGCCAGGATCAGCTACACAGAAAGGCCAACTCCGGCCTGGGCACACGAGGAAGAGGAAGAGGGTTCACTGTGCTTTTGAGGCACTGATTTGTCACTCATCTAGCAGGTTTTTTTTTCCTTCAAGATTTATATTTTAATCTACGTAAATGCTCTGTCTTCATGAATACTAGAAGAGGGCATCAGATCCTATCACAGATGGTTGGGAGGCACCATTTGGCTGCTGGGAATTGAACTCAGGATCTCTGGAAGAGCAGCCAGTGCTCTTAACTGCTGAGCCGTCTCTCCAGCTCCCCAACAGGTTGTTTTATGGGGTGCCCCTTAGTTTGAGTTGCTGGTGTTTACTTATGACTGGATTAGACGCCACACGTATTCTAGGTCAGAATATTCCAGAAGTGACGCTGTGCCTCTCTTAATGGGTCATATCAGAGAAAGCCACTGGCCTTCCAATGTATGAAGCCGTGGCGACAGATTATATGGTTTTTCTAGACCTTTTAAAATGTTTCTTTTCAAAGTTATTTAAAAAATATGTGTGTGTGTGTGTGTGTTATGTGTATGATGTGTAAGTGTGCGTATGTGGTTATGTGTACACGAATGTGTGAAAGCCTTTGGAGGTCAAAGACATTGGATTCTCTGGAGCTGGAGTTCCATGCAGTGTGAGCTGCCTGATGTGGGCCCTGAGAGTGAGCCCTGGTCCTCTGCAAGAGCAGCACGTGCTGCCAACCGCTGCACCTCTCTCTAGCTCCCCGTAGTGCCTCAGAAACAGCATTTGTTCCTAACTGTAAAACAGAACAAGCTCACTGAGAGAAGTTACGAAACAGCCCAAGCGAGAGAATGAAACCCACACTATGTTTGTTGTGCAGAAAATCAAAGCAAATAAAAATGTGTAAAATGTAGTTTAAAAACAAAATGGAGTCAAGCTGTGGGTACTTACTTGGTGTCCTTGTGCTTTTGTCACTCCAGAATATTTCTAGGCATACTTACATATTATCTCTTTTTATGTTTTAGACAGGATTTTTTTTTCTGTGTTAGCCTTGGCTGTCCTGTACTTGTTTTGTAGACCAGGCTGGCCTTGAACTCACAGCGATCCACCTGCCTCTGCCCTGACCCACCCCCCACCTGAGTGTTGGTGCATGCACCACCATGGCTGGCTGTAAAATTGTTAAAAAAAAAAAAAAGATGTTTTAGACCTAAAATACCTTCCAAAGTTATTATAAAATCTTTCACTTTTTATAATTCCAGTAGTATGGCAAAGACACTTTGAGCTCATTGCAGCATGCACTCCGTAAGGTCAACGCCCGGACAGCTGAAGCCGAAGGGTCACCGGTTCTAGGCCAGCCTGGGCAGCTCCACGGGAGACAACCGGCTGAGCTTTAGACGTCAGTCAATGGCCAGATCAATGAGTCTCACAGGCAGATACTGCCCCCTTGTGGTGCTTTGGGGAATCTACTAGGCACATTTTGGACGGTTGACTCCCTACTGGCATGGAAGGGATTGGTAAGCAATTATGTGTGACTGTCCAGGAGAATGAAATAGTCCCTTATTTCAAAGACTTGTAGGTGAGAGATACAGATGCAAGTATTTCTTGCCAACTGTATTTTCCAGGAACAAAAATAGTGTGCAAATCAAGGGACCACTATACTCTGTTCTGGGAGATTCTTTTTAAAATATCTTTTTAAAAAAAATATATATATATATATTTGAGTGTTTGCTTGCATGAGTATCTGTGCACCTACAGACCCAGAAGAATGGCTTTGTGTTCCCTGAACTGAACTTACAGGCTCTCTGTGAGCTGCCATGGGGGTGCTGGGACCTGAAACTCAGGCGCTTTGCAAGAACAGCGAATGTTCTCGGCCGTCTGCTGTCAAGTGCTGGAGTAATCTCTCCAGCCACTGGGAGAGTCTTTATTATTACTATTCACTATTCTAAAAAAGATTCACTTATTTTTATTTTACCTCTAGGAATGTTTTCTCCACATCTGTACCTGGTTCCTGCAGAGGTTGGAAACGGGCATCAGACCCCTGGGGCTGGAGGTGGAGACAGATACGAGCCACCACGTGGGTGCTGGGAACTGAACCCGGGTCCTTTGCAAGAACAGCAAGTGCTCTTCAACCGTCGGGCCATCTCTCTAGCTCCCGCTGCCCCTGCTGCTGCTTCCTCCCCCCTCCTTTTCTGTGTTTCCGGGGGTCAGATCTAGGACTGTGTAATGCTGGGAAAATATTCACCATTGAGAAACTGTCTGGCCCCTCCTTGCTGCTTATAGATCGATTTAGTTTTTTTCCTCTTGACTTAACTTTTTTTTAAACAAATGCTACGTGCCTAGAAATTTATTAATTTTTCTCTCAACTTTAGAATGTACTGGTAAAAAAAAGTACTGGCATATAACATTTCAAATTATTAAATTTTACCCTCCTGCACTGTCACCACCCCCTGCACATATATGCCATGACACATCTGTGGAGTCAGAGAAAAAAACTAGAGAAAGCTGGTTCTCTTTCTACCACCAGGTGGGGCCTGAGGATTGGACTCAGATGACCAAATTTGGCAACAAGCGCCCTTAGCTGATAAGAGATCTCCCTGGATGCTCAAACGATTTCTTATCCTCTTCCTCTTTTTCCTCCTCCTCTTCCTCCTCCTCTTCTTTTTGTTTTTTGTTTTGTTTTTTTGTTTTTTTTTTAAAGACAGGGTTTCTCTGTGTAACTGAGCCCTGGCTGTCCTGGACTCCCTTTGTAGACCAGGCTGGTCTCGAACTCACAGAGATCCATCTGCCTCTGCCTCCCGAGTGCTGGGATTACAGGTGTGTGCCACCACGCCTGGCTCTTCTCCTTCAGCCTTTATGTGGGCTCCGGGTATTGAGTCAGTCACCATGCTTCTGTGGCCAGCACCTCCACCCGCCGAGCCATCTCAGAGGTCCTCTAACCAGAGTCTTCTGTTTTTCCTCTTGGGTAGTTTGGCTGACAATTGGTCAACCTTGTTTATCTTTTCTTTTCGTGTGCGTGTGCATGTTCACGTCTGACAATCCCCTGGTGTGTGTGTGTGGAGGTCAGAGGGCGACTTTATGTGTGGCGCCTCACCTTTCACCTCGCCTGAGACAAGATCTTGGTTATTTTTCAACTGCGCACACAGGACTAGGTAGCCCATGTGCTTCTGGAGAATCCTCCCGCCTGCCTCCCATCTCTCTGTAGAGTGCTGGGATCACAGAGGCTCTTGCTCTGCATCCAGCGTTTACATGGGTTCTGGGGATTTGAACTCGGGCTCCCACAGTTGTGCAGCAAATGAGTCACCCCCGCCCCCAGGCCTCCTCTTTATTTTTTTTCAAAGAACCAGCTCTGTGTGATTAAGTCTTTGTCTTGTTCTTTTATGTTTTCCATCTACCAACTTTGAGTTTTGGCCCATTCTTGTATTTTTATGACCCTGAGGCACATCATTAAGGTATTTATTTGAAACCACTCTGATTCTTTTTTCTTTCTTTTTCTTTTTCTTTTCTTTTCTTTTTTTTTTTTGGTTTTTCAAGACAAGGTCTCTTTGTGTTAGCCTTCCTGGACTCGATTTGTAGACCAGGCTGGCCTCGAACTCACAGCGATCTGCCTGCCTCTGCCTCCAGAGTGCTGGGCTTAAAGCCGTGTGCCACCACCGCCCGGCACCACTCTGATCCTTAAATGTATGTTCTCCAAATGAGGAACTCCTCTCTCAGAACTATCTTAGCTGTCCTGTAAAGGTTCTGCTATGTCACGCTTTCATTTGGTTCTAGGATGAAGAATTCTTTTCTCCCTTAATTTATTTTTTCAGTGACCAAACTGACCACTGAAGAGTGGTTCAACCCCCATGCATAGAATAATTTCTCTTGCTATTGATCGTCGGGATCCCAGGAAGCCCTGAGTGAATGTGTATTGTTGGCACCGGCACCGCCAAGGCTCAAAATTGGCAAAGCTTCCTTCCTCTGGTCCAAGTACGCGTGTTTACAGTTGATCAGCGGGTACAAAATCTAGCCGCCGTAGTTTCCTCCTTGCTGGGAGCCTGGGACTGCTGGCCTGCAGAGGCCTCCTGACTAGCAAGATCCTCCCCCTGTGCTGGAAGCGCCAGGAAGGCTGGCGGTAGCTGTAGCTCCATTAGAGCACACGCCTCACCAGGGCGCCCAGCTTTTCTGTATGTGTCTGTGCGTCTGTTCTTTCTCCACTCCCTTCACACCCGAGTCAGTGTTCCAGGACCCGGCTGCATGGGCCATGGGTATTGATTTGTTCTTCGATTTTCATTTTCTGTGTTTGTGTGTGTGCGCGCACGTGCCCGTGCATGAGCACACACGTGTGTGCAGGTGCATTGCCTAGGTGTGTGGAGGTCAGAGGTCACCCTCAGGTGTCGTTTCTCAGGAGCTGTCTGTGGTTGGAGACAGGGTCCGAAGCTCGGGTTTCACTGTGACTCTTGTGTTTGGTTTTCGCTGTGTCTTGCTGCCTTTCAGCTCACCGAACTTCCAGAGCAATCAGTAGACTGACCGCTTTCTTTCAGCTGTTATTTTTCCCTTCCCTATGGTCTCTTCTTCTGGGACTTCGCTTGAGCACACAATTGCTTGGCTGTGCTCACTTTCACTCCCTGTGTCTCTGTGTCTAATTTGTATATTTCCTACTTATCTGTCTTGGGGCTCACGAATCCTTTCTTTTACTGCACATCCAGGGTGCTCTTGAGCACACCTACCGCAGTCTTGCTTCAGACACTGTAGCTCTGGTTTAGACTGCCTAATTTATCTTCAGGGGCTCCATCGGAGGATGCTGTCGATACGTGGCAATCTCCAGTGAATCGTGTCTCCCCCATTCCTGTCCTGCGCTTTTTTTTTTTCTCACAACGATCCTGGGTCATTTGCCTGGCTGTGGCCAACAGGACTTTAGCAAACGCAATAGAAGTCTGAGAAGTGCTGTACATTGGGGCATAGCCTCTTGGAGATACCCAAGCCACTATGGAGGAAGCCAAGCAATGCAGTCGCTCGGGAGTAGCAGGGGAACTTCTCAGTGAGTGTCCAGAGCTATAGGTCAAGTAGCACACAGTGGCTATCTTATTGTATCATGCTTTAGATCACGTTAGTAACGGAGCAGTGGGAGAGCGGCCCCTTGGGAATGCATCTGCTTATTATCATTAGGAGAAGGTCTTTCTCAGTAGCCCTGGCTTGTCTTAGAGTGGCCTCAGACTCTTGGCGATTCCTTGCTTTCTTCTGCCTCCCAAGTGCTGGGATTACAGGCATGAGCTGCTACTCTCAACTGTTAGGTTTTTTTTTTTTAAAGTCAGTTCCTGTGTAGTTTCTAGGCTCGCCTAACGCTGACAGTATAGCTGAAGCTGACCTTGAACTCGTGACCCTCCTGCTAATACTTCCCAGCTGCCAAGATTACAGGCATGTACACTGGGCCTGATTTGATGCTTTAGTTTAGATTCTCCGTCCTTTCACCCATTTTATCAATCTTTTATTCTCATTTCCTGAACATATATTTATGATAGTTCCTTTGAAGTTGACAGCTAATTTCAAAGTGTGTGCCTGGAATTCACTTCTGTTGCTCACTTTCTTACTTACTTAATATTATTGATCACGTTTCCTTCCTTTGTGACTGTCTTATATGTGTATGCACACACATACACACACACATATATAATTTTTATGTGGTCCTGGGGAATGAACAGAGGGCCTTATGCATGCTAGGTAAGTGCTCTGTCGCTGAGCTGTATCCTTACATCTTATAATTTTTAAGTTGTGCATGTGTCATAAGTGGCACTCGTACTAGGTAGTTTAATGTCAGTGATACAAGGCAGAGTCACCTGGGAGCGGGGAGCCTCAACTGAGAAAACACCTCCATAAGATTGGGCTGAAGGTGAGCCTGTAGGGCATTTTCTTATATATATATATTTTTTTGGTTTTTCGAGACAGGGTCTCTCTGTGTAGCCTTGGCTGTCCTGGACTCCCTTTGTAGACCAGGCTGGCCTCGAACTCACAGTGATCCGCCTGCCTCTTAATTAGGGATTGATGCGGGAGAGCCTAGCCCTTTTGGGTGGGGCTGTCCCTGGGCTGGTGGTTCTGGGTTCTGTAAGAACACAGACTGAGCAAAACATGAGGAGGAGGCCGGTGAGCATCTCGCCTCCATGGCCTCTGCATCAGTTCCTGCCTCCAGGTTCCTGTCCTGACTTCCGCTGGTGATGAGCTGTGCTGTGGAAGCAGAAGCAGAATAAGCCCTTCCTCCCCAACTTGCTCTTTATCATGGTGTTTTCATTGCAGCAACAGCAACCCTAAGACAGCATCTAAGATGCTGTATAGACAGGAATACCATCTTTCTTTCAGGATAGCACAGTCTCTTCTATTATGCAGTTAACACACTTCTGCAAATGGGGCAATACAGTACACTTATCTCTTGTGCAAAAAAAAAAGGTGCTGGAATTTAAAAATAATGATTTTGAGGTTACAGAGGTTAATAATGGCAAATGTCATTTGTATGAGGACACTGGCGTGACTAAGAACTGGTCAAATCAACCTCTGCAAATGATTATTACCTTGAGCCGTCTACCTGAACAATTCTAGAACACATATGTACACCAGCACGCCTCTGCTGGCTGTCCAACAGTTGTGTCATCATATGCCTCACGGATTCGAGAACCATCCCACTATCCACCCACGAGAGACAGAGATGTCATATAATAACGATGATGACGACGATGAGGATTATTATAGCTTTGACTTCCTAAACCTGAAAATTGCTAACGTAGATTTGCGGGCAACACAGGGGTCAGGACACAGGGGCCAGGACACAGGGGTCAGGCAGGTGCATTTATTGACTGAGCTGAAGAAGCCGTGGGGTCAGTCTAGGACACTTTTCCAGCTGTGTCACCATCTGGGCTTCAGGTTTCCAGGCACCTAGAACATCCAGGACTTTGGCTTTGGCTGGTACTTGGGCTTCACACAGCACATCTTCCCGTTGGTGCAGTAGACGTAGACGCTCTCCTTCCGGGAGCATCGGTGGCGGCACTTGCCGTGGAGATTCCAGCATTTTTGAGCATCACCTGACACAGAAGAGAGAGAGAGAGAGAGAGAGAGAGAGAGAGAGAGAGAGAGAGAGAGAGAGAGAGGAATCAGTCCTAGGAGGAGGACAGCTCTGGCCTGGAGGAGCTGGTCCATGTGCGAGAGGCTCTCTGCTTTCCGTATGACCCCTTCCACCTACTGAAGTTTTTCCTGACCCCATTTTTTTTCTACCTTTCTTTGACCATAAATTTAGACTAAATGACAAATGATGGGATTTTGAAAATCTGCCTTTACAGGACTACGGTAGCCAGCCTGAGTTACATGACATTCTGTCAAAAACAAAATCATAAACCCCAAACCAGGAAAGAAATAACAGTTCTGTTAGTCACAATAGGATGAGGCTGCACCAAACAACCGGACACAAAGAAGGGGAACAGGTGTCCCACGAGAGGCTGACCAGGAGTGACAGCACTCCCTGCCTGAGACAAAGCAAAGGTCCCACCATACCCACTTCTCCACAAAGCGCCAGCTTTGCCTGCAGATGCCTCGGCGTCCCTCAGATGAATGAAGTCTTTAACCTCCAGATGAATCACAAGTTTCCTTTTGACAAGGCACAGACATGGAGCAAGGGCCAGAGAAGGGCAAGAGAAGCCTCTGCAGAAGAGGCTTGGAGGGCCAGCTTCAGCATCAGCATCGGCCTTGCTCTCTCTGGGTGCTCCCTCACAGAAGGAGAGCAGCATTCTCAATTTTCACCAAAGAAAGAAATGACAAACAGATGTCCTCGAGGACGTGAGGAAAGGGGAGGGCTTGTGCACTGCTGGTGGGAGTGCAAACCTGTGCAGCCGCTACGGAAGTCAGTACAGAGATTCCTCAGCAGACCGAAGGACCATATGACCCACATATCCCATTCCCGAATATGCTTAGGGCCGTCACGGCAATCTCTGCTGTCAGAGATGTCTGCACATCTGTGTCGGTGGATGCACCATTCACGATAGCCAAGATATGGAATCAGTCTAGATATCCATCAACAGATGAATAGAGCCAGTGAAGTCCGTATCCACAGGGGATTATATTCAGCTGTAAGAAGGATGAAATCATGACACTTGCAGGAGAATGGATGGAGCTAGGGGCCATATTACATGGACTCACACAACCATTTCCTCTTTCATATATGGGATCCAGGCTTAATCATATACATGCACATACGTACGCCCTGAAAGCAGAATGGGGCCTGTGAGAAGAGAAGGTAGCTAGAGATGAGAGCAGGGAACAAGAGAGAACAACTGACTGTGTCGATGTGAGAGCAGAAAGAGGAAGGGACCAGGCCAAGGGCAGAGGAGACGGCGCGAGTGGGAGGAGAAACACAAAACACGATCTACGTGCATGAAAGCGTCACACTGAGATCCACTATTTTGTAGGCTAGCTGAAAAGTATTAAAAAATAAATTTACAAGACTAACAGCAACTACTTTAATCAGCATGGGACGGAGAGGAGAGAGAAAAACCATATGGCCACACCGTGGAGGCCTCCAAAGGGCATCCCTCCCATCTGTGAACGCTTCTCTGAACACACGTGTGAGGAAACTACCAAAGCCCGGCAAAGACTCACCGGAGAGCGCTAGGCAGAACCGTCCTCAGGCCTGGCGCTATTCCGAGTGCTCACCCACCAGAGCAGAAAGCCTTTAGAAACCCCGCAGCATTTAGGGGGCTGGAGAGAAGGCGGCTCAGAGGTGAAGAGCACTTGCTCTTCTGTCCCGCTCAGTTTCCAGCACCCACATGGCAGCTCACAATAAGCTGTAACTTCAGTTCTGGGGATCCGGCAGCCTCCCCTGGTTGCTGTAATACCAGGCATGCACACAGCATGCAGACATACACACAGGTAATACACCCATAAGGTAAAAATGAATCCATCTTTTAAAAAATTTGGCCGGTCAGTGCAGTACACAGGTACAATTGCAGCACCCAGGAGATGCGGGCAGGAGGACCGGAGGCAAGTCTCAGCTACACAGTGAGTTCAAAGTCAGCCTGGGCTATATGAGACTAAATAAGCAAATAAAATAAAAAAGCCTCTTAGAAAAGATAAATGAACTTGGAGCCACAAAACAGACTCTATTCAGAGGAAGAACAATGCATCAGTGAGTGCGGGACGACCACAGCGGACCAACACGTCAGCAGCTGACGTGCCAAAGGAATAAGGGGCCAAGGACAATGAGCGGGATGTGAAGAAACAGCACCTGGGAAATCTCAAGTGTGACAACACTCCCAGCAGCCAGGAACCTCAGTTCCCTAATACAACGCCCAAACCTTGTTCTGTGATGTCCACACATGTGGGCATATATGCTAAGATACATGCATTTACATATGTGAGCAGAAGGGGGGATATTTGAAGAGCAGGAGGGAGACCAGCAGGAGTGGGGGTGGGGGACCAGAGAGGGTAGATGGATGTATGTGTGTGGTGTGTGAGTGCACGCACGTGTGTAGAAGTGTATGTGTGTGTGCTGTGTGTGAGTGCACGCACGTGTGTAGAAGTGTATGTGTGTGTGCTGTGTGTGAGTGCACACACGTGTGTAGAAGTGTGTGTGCTGTGTGTGAGTGCACGCATGGGTGTAGAAGTGTATGTGTGTGTGCTGTGTGTGAGTGCACGCATGGGTGTAGAAGTGTATGTGTGTGTGCTGTGTGTGAGTGCACGTATGTGTGTATACGTGTATTGTGTGCTATGGAACGCTGTTCTCTAAGGATAGCAGCCATTCCTTAAGGAAAATAGATTTATTTATAGTTTGGCTGAACTGGGGCAATAAAGACACCCCCTTTCTCCCTTTCCTGTATCATAGAAAAGATGCAACATGCCGGGCGGTGGTGGCGCACGCCTTTAAACACAGCACTTGGGAGGCAGAGGCAGGCAGACCACTGTGAGTTCGAGGCCAGCCTGGTCTACAAAGAGAGTCCAGGACAGCCAAAGCTACACAGAAAAACCTTGTCTCAAAAAATAAAAAAAATATATAAATAAATAAATAAAAAAAAGAAAGAAAAAAGAAAAAAAAGAAAAGATGCAACAACAGTCCAGGCACCCCCATGTGTCCTGAGATAAGCAGTCAGACGGTGTGGGAACTCTTCCAGGGAGGCCACCAACAAGGACAAAGACAACAATGTGTGAACGTGTTGTCCGGGAAACCTCTTCCAGGAGGGCAAGCTCCAGCCCCGGGGATTCAGCCCAAGACATTACTGAGAAAATTATAAGTCTTTGGGGTGCACTGTTCCAGTAGTGCTAGCATTGAAGAGAGCCACATCCAAAGCCCCCCCCCACCCCCCCACCCCACCCCGTTTCTGGTGCAGAGGGATTGGCTTTTTGTTTTTCCAGGAAGCGTCTCTGGCTCTCTTCAGGTCACGGACCCATAACCCTACAGCAAGGACCAGCATGTGACATGTCTGCCAATCATAGCATTCCATCTGTCAGGCAGCATAAACAGACAGAGTCACAGGCCCTCCCAGGAACTGGCCACGTGGAATTCAGGTGTGTGCAAGTGGCTGACACTGCGAACCTATGCCATCGACATGTTATGTGACTTATTACTTTCAGTCTATGTGTATGAGAGTTTTGCTTGCATGTATGTGAACCACATGTGTTCAGTACCATAGAAGCCAGAAGAGGACATTAAATGCCCTGGAGTTAGAGTAACCAAAGGTTGAGCAATGCCTTGTGGGTACTGGGAAGCCAAGCCAGGTCTTTGGAGGAGCAGCAAGTTCTCTTAACCACTGAGCCGTGTCTCCAGTCCCACCATTACCATGTTAATTAGAGCAGCCAAGACTACTTGCAAGAGACCGTCCAGGCTGGGCCTACCGAGGAGGGTCCCTCACAGACAGAGGGCTTGGGGCTGTCATTAGACGCTCCCTTCCGCTAGCACACTCTCCCAGCTGTGTGCAGGTCTGTCCCAGCCACATGCAGGAAGGCTAACTGGGGGGGGGGGGGGTGAAATCTCCATCTTTGCAGCTAGAGGGATGCCATTATCCGTGCTGGCATGAGTCATTGGTGGTGCGCCCGTTGTGGGGTTGGGGTCACCTGTGCCCCTGTGTATAACCCCTCACTCATGCACCAATAACGTAAGCCCACTAAACTGCTAGGCCTGGGTGGAACCCTTGCTTTGGTCTGTTGCTGGTGCTCCATGTGGAATAAGTAGACATTAAAAAACAAAACCAAAAAACCAAAAAACATCTCCTCAGGAAGTGTTTACGCAATGCACGGATACAAGCAAATTACAACGATATACGTGTGCAGATGTCATGAATGAACCCATTGTTTTGCACTCTGATTTTCAAAATTAATTAAAAGAGTGGGGCTGGAGAGATGGCTCAGAGGTTAAGAGCACTGGCTGTTCTCTCAAAGGTCCTGAGTTCAATTCCCAGCAACCACATGGTGGCTCACAGCCATCTATAATGAGATCTGGTGCCCTCTTCTGGTGTGCAGGTGTACATGCAGGCAAAACACTGTATATGTAATAAATAAATAAACTGTTAAAAATATTAATTAAAAGAGCATGCTTCAAAAAAAAAAAAAGACAACAGTCAAGCTTGGAGATGCTGTTCAGAGGGGCAGCACTGTTCAGTGTACATGAGGCCCTGGGTACAATTCCCAGTGTAAAAGCAATGGTCACCAGACAGTTAAAGGGATGCAGTGCCCTGTGAGTTGCCAGTACACGTGGGTGTAAGGGATGCTGGAGGGAACCAGGCTGCTCACTATCTTAAGGTTCCAATACCCTCTGCGAACTGCCCTGTCAGGACCAGAACTCAGACCGAGAAGATACAGATGTCTCTTGTCAACCCTGGAGCCAACTCAAGATTGATGCAGGAAAAGAGTGGTCTACCTCTTCCTGTCACAGCGGGGGTGAACGCCTCTGAGCCATCTGTTCACAAACCAAGGGACAAAAAGCTGGGAAACCTGCTTTTCTCAAACCTGGATCGTGATGGACACTTTGTATCTGAAATCTATCCCCAGGGATGAACCGTCCCATTCTTCCCGCAAGGAACCAGGTTTCCCCAAACAGAAGCAGCTTTGATTTCCAGCAGGTGGGAGGGGCGCATGAGATGTTTTATACACAGTTCTCACTCTTGCCCTCCCCCCTTCCCCCACCCACGCTCTTAGGGGGAGGAGTCATTCTGTAGCTGAGGATGGCCTTGAACTCCTGCTTCTCCCAAGGGCTGGGGTCTCTAGGTTTGTGCCACCACGCCTGGCTCCCTCCCTCCTCTGTGTGCTGTGCTTTACTCAGAAGTTCAGCCTTGAACGTTCTCAGTCTGGACCTTTTACACGCTGCCTTGCTGCCCAGCCTTGCTTGGGAGTCTCCCAAGCATCATCTATGCTATACCTAAGCCCCACCCAGCCCTTCTTCCTCAAGATTTAGTGGCTCTCAACCTCCCTAATGCTTCAACCCCTTAATACAGTTCCTCATGTTGTGGTGACCCCCCCCCTCAACCATAAAATTATTTTGTCGCTACTTCATAACTGTACTTTTGCTAATGTTACTAATTGTAATTATTTGTAATCTGATATACAATACCCAAAGGGGTCTCAACTTACAGGTGTAGAACTATTGTGTCTAAGATGGGCGTGGTGGTGCACACCTTTAATCCCAGCACTCGGGAGGCAGAGGCAGGTGGATCTTTGTGAGTTGGAGGCCAGCCTGGTCTACAAAGTGAGTCCAGGACAGCCGAGGCTACACAGAGAAACCCTGTCTCAAAAAACAAAAGACAAAACAAAACAAACAAACAAACATAAAAACAACCCAAAAAACAAGCAAAAAAAAAAAACCCAACCTATTGTGTCTTGAACTGTCTGTTTCTTCATTGGGTGAACTGTTGCCAAGCCCACAGCCCCTTGGGTGTGCAGTATCCTTTGCAGCAGGGTGTCTTGCTTAATGTAGCAAGACTGCCAGGCTGCGCTGGTAGTCTTTATAAAGATGGCTAGGCAGCATACAAGGAGACTACCACAGCTACTGGGTTACTTAAAATAAAGCTTAGGAATCAAATAGACTCCCCTCACCAAGGATGCAACAATTTGAGTTTAATAACAGTAGCCACTGGTGGTACTTAGGAGGCAGAGGCAGGAAGGTCTCTGTGAGTTTGGGGGAAGCCTGGTCTACATAGTGAGTTTCTGGCCATCCAGGGCTACACATCAGAGGAATACTGTGAATTCTACCCTGAGTGTGCAATTGGCAAAATCCTCACTGTGGGAGGATCCAGGTCAGCAACCAGTTATTTCAAGACAACTTTTAAAGACAGATGGATGAAAATCAGAGAAATATTAAAAGGCACATTTTAAAAACAGGATGTTTGTCAGCCAGGGCTACATAGTAAGATCCTGTCTCAAAAGTACATCACAAACAAAAAGTGTCTAAGCATGTAACCTTGGCAACGAGTGGTTCATGAATAAACCACTCTCTGTCTCCATCTCTCTGTCTCTGTCTGTCTGTCTCTCTGCATCTCTCTGTCTCTGTCTCTATGTCTCTGTGTCTGTCTGTCTGTCTGTCTCTCTCTGTCTGTCTGTCTCTCTCCATCTCTCTGTCTCTGTCTCTGTCTCTGTCTCTGTGTGTGTGTGTGTGTGTGTCTATTTGTCTGTCTGTCTGTCTGTTGCACGGATGCAGAGGCTTGGGAACATTTGGTGTCCTCTGTCACTCCACGCCTTGTTGTATTAAGACAGGGCCTCTCACCGAGTTGACTATTCACTGTTTTGGCTACCTTTGCTGGCTAGTGAGTTCCTGGATCTGTTACCACCTCCAACACTGGGGTTACAGGTAGCCGCGTCTGGCCTTTTATGCTGAGGCTGAGGAGCCAAATTCAGGTCCTCTTGCTTGTGCAGGAAGTGAAGCAGCCCCCCAGCCCTTGAACACTTTATGATTACTTCTATGGACTTATTTATTGCTTGTGCACACCAAGGCCAACTTGCAGGAGCCAGCCTGCTCCTACCGTGAGGGTCTTGGTGCTCAAGCTCAGGTTGTGAGGCTCGGCAGCCAGCGCCTTTACCACCGAGTCATTTTCAGCATTTTTAAGGGATGTACATTTCAGTCCCTTTTCATCATGAGACCTTTTGACTGTCAAAAACTGGAACTGAGTAGAACTTCCAGCCTTTGGGGCGCTGGTGAGCAACAGTTCGGATGACCGTTGTCACCGAGTTTAAAAGAGGTAACAGCTGTTTCCAGTCATGTCAAGATCGTCATTTCAGGAATCAGAACTTACCAAGTCAAGTCAGGGACTAGCTAAAGCCTGGTGGGTTTAGACAGAGCCACCTCACTGTAGGCTGTAGGAGGTGAAGGCTGAGGATGGCCAAAGGACTGATGGCATCCACTCAACCCTCTTACCACTACGAGTCATAGGAAATGCAGGAGAAGCTCTTGTAATAACTTCCTGGGAGCTGAGGAGTTTACATTCCCTTCTATCACCATTGTCATTGTCGTCCTCGTCCTCGTCCTCCTCCTCCTCCTCCTCCTCCTCCTCCTCCTCCTCCTCCTCGTCATCAGGCACTGCCTGAGAAACCCCACTAGCCCTGCTAGACTGATGGCACCAACCTCCTGGAGACATGCAGAGGCCTGCTGGCTACCCAGACATTCGGAGAGTGGAGATGAGCAGAGCTAATGTCGCAGGAGGGAGGATCTGTGAGGACCACCCAAGACGGTTGTGAAGCCCCTCGGGCCTCATCACGTCAGGCAGCTGTCAGCTGGGACCTTAGGGGAAAGCTTAGCTTTTGCACCTCATCAAAGCCTCAGGGCGATGGGGAACAGCAGCGGGAAGTAGCCAAACCTCTCCCTCTTGGGCTCTCCTGTAGCACGGCATCAGTCTGGGAAGCCCCTCCCCCCTCCTCCCCTGGTGTAGTAGAGCCTGGGGAAAGTGACGGGGTGGGGGTCGGGGAGAATTGTAAACAGCAAGCCCGCTGCCAAAGCAAGGAAGGGTGTGAGCAGCCCTGGAAGGACTGTTCGGAAAGCTACCAAGGGCTCCTACCAACACCATCTTAAGCTCCCCCAGGCCACAGGGACCCATTTCCTGGGCACCACTGTGCTCAACATTGGACATGCAGTGACTCGTTTACTGTTTTAACTCCTTTGGGGTCCTCCAGGAGAAAGCAAGGTCGACACCTCTTCAGAATGGACATGCCTGTTCGAATGAATCACAGACTATAAGAAACTAACTGCTCCAGGAACTGGAGAGATGGCTCAGCGGTTAAGAGCACAGACTGCTCTTCCAGAGGTCATGAGCTCAATTCCCAGCAACCACAGGGTGGCTCACAACCATTTGTAATGTGATCTGATGCCCTCTTCTGGCTGCAGGTGTACATGCAGGCAGAGCACTGTATACATAATAAATAAATAAATAAATCTTTAAAAAAAGAAAGAAAGAAACTAACTGCTCAGACTCTTTTTCAGGCAGAGCCTCGCTTATCCCAGGCTGACCTCAGACTTGCTAGCTGGCCGTTGACTTTCAGATCCTTCAGCCTCCACCTCCCCCGATCCTGGGATTCCAATCCTGTGCCACCACACCCAATTTCTGTGGTGCTGGGTGTCAAAGCCAAGGCTTTCTTTGTGCTAGGGAAGCACCGCATCAACTGAGCTGCAGCCCAGAATGTTAGGTCTCTCTCTGTTGTTCCCTCAGCCTGCTGTTACAGCACACATGATGTCGTCACAGCCACCAGAGAAATGATAAACTGATCCTCTCCGCACAGCGGTGAGGGTTGTCCAGGAGTCAGAGTCAGACAGGGGTGAGCCAGTTGCCAACTTGGGCTCTTGGCTTTTCTTTCTCCCTTAGATGAAGGGTGTTTCTGGGTCACAGGAGGGAACTGAGGCTAGCTTGTTTAGGAAAATAGCATGTGCTGACTTGGACAGTATTGGGGGTGGCCAGACGTCCCACTAGGTGAGCCGGAGGGGGCAGGTAGCTGGTACAGGGTTGCTGGGAAGGGTAGGCTGACCTCCTCTGACTAAGCTGTCTCGTGGCCCTTACCTGCCATCCCAGGCCCACAAGGCAGCCTCACCTGTGGCTCCTATCACCCACCCCTGCAGTCTGGACTGGGTCCCTGTAGGTGGCATGCCCTCTCTGGAATGGGGGTGTTTATTGATGCTTAAACTTCCTGGGACACCTTCCCCTGTCCACCTCTTCCCCTCCCATGCCTAATTTCAAGTTACTTCTCAGGACTCTACTGACCTCAGGCTAGCCGGGCCCTACGCATGTGTACCCAGTTCCCTTTGTCACAACTCTGGGTATAATGATTTTTAATTGTGTCCAAGGGCCATGCCATTTGCCTTCATTGTTCTAGCTCTAGCACAGAGTATGGTACCGAGAGAGGAGTTGTAAACACAACCTTCTCTCTCCCATTAAGGTGGGTGTGGCTTTTACTAAGCCTAGAACATTTTGGGCACTATTTGGTAAGAGATCTGCTGTTGCCTTCTCCTACCGCCCCCTTTTCTTCCCCCCTCCCCCCACTGCCCTTCGCACGGCTTCCTAGAGCTCAGCATGGCGTGGGTGATTAATGAGACACTCCGAATGTTGCTGCTGGTACCTAAGGTCCAGCACCTGGCAAGATGCCTCTTTCATGGCGTTGGGAATGGCGGCTCCTTGCCCCTGGGCATTGATAAGGTCAGGGTCTCTCTACCTGGCCCCTTCTCTGAGGAAAGCTGCATTACCTGGAGTGAGCTGGGACAAGAGCAGCAGCGCGGCCAAAGTCAGCAGCAGGAGCTTCATGGTTGGCGAAGCTTTCAACACCAAAGCGGCGGCAAAGTTAGTGGCGAGCTGCGGAGGCCAGGTCTCTCTGGTGGAAGTCCCTCGGATCTCCAGGAGCAGCCCACGGGAACAGCCTGAAACCCCGGTCTACAGTGTGGAGCCACACCCACCGACTCCACATCATCCCTTTGTCTTTTGGATCAAGAAGGTGAGGACAGCCAAGGGCCAAGGCCACACAGTGCAACCCTTTCCCACCAGCTCTGCGCCGTGTTATCCAGGGGACCACAAGGGGGCGCCATATACATAAATGCCATTGAGCACGAGTCAGTGGCACGCAGAATAAAAGAAAGACTGGCAGAGAAGAGGAAACTGGGGTGCCAGGCTGGGCAAGGTCAGTTCAAGAGTTAATACAGCATTAGAGGAACAAAATACCGGGAGGAAAACGGCATGCGAGAGTTCTCAGAGCACCTGACCTATACTAAGCAAGCACAAGGTTGTCTTGGCCTTTGCTCGGGGATACAAGAACAGAGGTTCCGGTGCCCTGGTCTGAACGTTTTCGTTTCTTTAGCTCCCTTGGCGGGAGCGAGGTGGCTGCTTCTGCAGTTGGTAGTGCGTTCTTCAGAGTCCTTGTTTCTCAACTTTGCAGCCAAAGTAAGCAATTCCCTCCATTAACTATCCTCGGTCTCTGTTATTTCCGTGAGTTCTACTTCCTGACGGGACCCTCCTGGTATAGATAGAAGGTCAAGGGAACCAAAGCGTGGTGGAGCTTACAAGATAAGATAGCGACCAAACCAACCGTGGGGACAGAAAAATATTGGGACAGTGGGCTGCCCGGGATTTACACAAAGGTAGACGAGAGCACGGGGTCCTGGGTGTCTGGTAATTCCTTCAAGAAGTTTTACAAGGAAGGGACTAAGAGACGGTCAGGGAAGGGATCCAGTGGCCAGTCCTACAGCTCTACCGTGGTGGCCCGCAGCCGCTTCTCTTCCTGTGAAGAGAACAGCCACCCTCAGCATCACGGAATAAGGAATCATTGGTAAAAAAAAAAAAAACAAAAAACTAGCCTCAACTTAATTGTTCGAGGAGCTGAAAAAGCATTAGCTCATTTCCGTGGGTGATGGGCCAAGAACTGAGGCCACCCCAGGACTGCGAAGGGAAGAGGTACAGACATTCTCAGCTCCCCCGCCTCACACCCCCCCTCACTCCTCACTCCCCTCCCCCCCCCCCCCCCCAGCTCCGCCCTGGCTACCAATGACTGTTGGTGGCGGTCACAGAGAAGCAGTTAGTGGTGGGCCTGGCCTCTGGGGTTACTTTGGTCAGCAGGCCGGAAGTGGGGAAGGAGACCTGTTACTAAACAGGGAACTGCGAGAAACAGCGGAAACCTGCACCTTGTCCTTACCACCTCTCACCAGTGACAATGTCAGAGCACAATGGCTACCACTTCGGATGACTGCAGTCCCCAAAGGTCATTAAAATGTAAAAGGGGAAGGACGCTGAGAAGTAGGAGGATGTCATCCTAGTCAGGGCCTCCTACCTGCCAGGGCACGCTACAAAATATCACAAAGGGGAATGTTAGAGTGTGGGGGACAGGTGGCCCTGGCATTCCTCTTTTTTTTTTTTTTTTTTTTTTTTTTGGTTTCTTGAGACAGGGTTTCTCTGTGTAGCCTTGGCTGTCCAGGACTCACTTTGTAGACCAGGCTGGCCTCGAAATCACAGTAATCCACCTGCCTCTGCCTCCCGAGTGCTGGGATTAAAGGCGTGGGCCACCATGCCCAGCCCTGGCATTACTCCTTAAGGATGTCTGGGTACCGGTAGAAGTTTGGTATTGAACGTGCTCAGTGACTAGCAATACCCTTTCTACAAACCTAGTCTTCATTTTGGAAAATATTTTAAAACGAACCCTTGGAACATCTGATGAATATTATGTCTCTCCCCATCACCCTCTCTTAGCTCCCCTCACACCTTTTTTTTGGAGACATGCCTCATGTAGCCAAGGCTGGCCATGATCTCTCTATGTAGCTGAAGGTGACCTTGAACTTCTGATCTTCCTGCTTCCGTCAGCGTGTGCTGTCATGGCTGGTTTTATAAAGGGCTCACTGGTGGCTAAACTCAGGGCCTTGAGTGTTCTAAGCAGTTACTCAGGCAACTGAGTCATATCCTCAGCCCTCCTACTAGTTTAATTAAAAAAAAAAGTTTTACTTTTAAGTGTGTGTGTGTGTGTGTGTGTGTGTGTGTGTGTGTGTGTGTGTGTGTGCATGTGAGTGCAGGTGTACTTGAAGGCCTGAAAAATCCCCTGGGGCTGTGGATGGCTGTAATGCCTTTACCCTCCACATGGATGCTGGCGACTGAGCCCAGTCCCTTCGCACCAGCTATGGGCATCCTTAGCTGCTGAGCCATCTCTCCCGTTCTTATGTGATATTGGAAGAGTCTTTCGTCCTTTTCCTCCCCTTCCTCCTCCTTTATCATCTTCGTCTTCCCCTTCTCCGCGGTGCTAAACCTAGGGCTTCATGCATAGCAGGCAAGTGCCACATCCCTAGAAGATGCACTTTTTTTCTGGGTTTCAATGTGTTTCATGAAGGGCTTGGAGCAGATAACCATGGGGGTCCATTCACCCACCAGTTTATAGGGTTCTGTAGGTGTGGACGTGATGCAGAGAGCAAGCGGATGTAACAACCCAAGGATTTCAGCTCCCACTCAGGGCAGGGCAGTTGCATTTTCACCCACAGACTCTTGAGGTCAGTCAGCCAGTCTCTGCAACCCTTAGAGCACAGAGCTTCCATCAACACTCAGTGCCCAGCGACATGGTGGCACCTTGAAAGCCACACTCCCCTCTTGGGCCACGTCTTGCATATTCATGTGCTATTGTTCCTTTAAAAAAAAAAGTCCTAGCTGAGTATAAGTGTGGTGGGTCCTCTCAGTTACAAGGAACGAAGGACCTGGGAAGGGGGCAGAGGAAGCTGCCGTGTGAACACCTCCAGGCACACCTCGGACACCACGGCCTACTCACTGACAGGGAGAAAGGCCACTTTCCGCCTGACCAAGAATCAAAGAAAACACATTTAAGTGACAAGGTGGTACCACTTTCTGCTATGAAATTAGCAGGAGTATTATTTTATCAATGATCCCAGAAGTTAAGAAAAAGATTTGATTTGTCCCAGTAAGCGTATGCGTATGTGTGTGCGCATGGCTTTGTGCACACGAGTATAGTGCCCGAGGAGGCCAGGTGAGGGCTTGGATCCCCTGGAGCTGAACTTCCTGAAGGTTGTGATTTGCCTGGCATGGATGCTGGGAACTGAGTCTGAGTCCTCTGCAAGATCTGCACATGCTCCTAACCCCCAGTCCCAACCCCAGAGACATTTGTTTTAGAATAGAGAGCAATCCTTTTATTATAAACAGCAGGCTGCTGCATCCTTTTGGCAGGGTGCTTGGCAATACCCAAATAATGCAAAGGTGCTTGCCTGGTGTCCTTACAAGGAGAAGGCAATTTGGACAGAAATACAAGAGTATGTTATGTGACGATGGAGGCAGGGTTGAAACTGTGCCTCTGTAAGCTGAGATGTGCCAAGGGTCAGCAGCAGCAAGGAGCCAGGAGAGCAGCACAGACAGAGCACATGTGCCCTCTGTGTCTCTGGAGGACCCAGCATTAGCACCATTTTGATTTTGAACTTGTAGCCTGCAGGACAGTGGGGAAAGAGGAAATCTGTTTTAACAAAGTGCTCCATTGTGGTATGTTGACTAGCAGGCAGCCCCAGGGAAACAAACAGACCATCGTTTCAAGTTTATTATTACAAGGCCATGCTATGTCTTTGACGGTCACACTCACCGTCAACTTGAGTGGATTGAGAAGTGTCCCAGTGACTAGCGGAGCACACCTCTGAATGTGTCTGTTGAGGGTACGCCCAGAGAGGACTACAGAGGGTGGACACGCCCTGAATATGGGTAGCACCACTCCATAGGCCAGGACCCAAAGGGCAAAGTCAGCTCACTTGGTGTTCTCTTTCGCTCCGCTTTCTGACAGCTACAACATGAGCAGCTTTGCTATTGCCCCTCGCCATGACGCTCCATCTCACTGTGGCTCAGAAACAACTGATGGAAACTGCTGAAGTGTTGGACCAAAAGTAGCATCTTCTCCCTCTCCGGTATCGTGTCACAGGGATGTGAAGTCTAGATAACATAAGCATCTTTGGCCGCTCATGATGACCGAGCAGTGGGAATAGCCAGGCTCTTGTTCTTCCTTCCTTCTGGGTAAGCAATTCTATAAGCCAATCTCTTGCTGCATTCACCTGCATGCCTGTGACCACCAAGATTACCTACAAAGAAGAAAAAAAAAAGTTAAATGTTGCCTGCCCCATCTCAGCGGCCTTCATCTCTAACTCCAGACAAATATGTCACTAGAAGAGAGCGTTTCTGCAGCATCATAAAAATCTTGAATAAATATTGGCATACGGGTCATCGACTGCTAATGTGTGATATTATAAAGCCAGCCCCTTGCAAGCTCTGAACAACCCAGTGTTAAGCAGGAGGATGGTGCCAGGGGACTGACTAATAGCTTCATCCCCCCGCCCCCAAAAAAATCTCAGGACATGAAGTCCTAATGGTGGTGGCAGTGTCCCTGGCTAGGCCAGGTCAACCCCCTTACCCACAAACAGTACAGTAGCTGGCGGTGGACTCTGTCTGGTTCAGCTGAAACCAGCTCCAGGGATCACTTCACCAGGGGAGCATGACCCGAGGACAGTTACCTTTTCCCCTAGGGAACTTTGCAATTTTAGGAGCTGCTTAAATCTTGTCTATATTCTTGCGTTGTATAAATACATCTACAGCAGAAGGACTTCTGGGTAATGTGGGCTTCCAAGAAGAGCACACCCCTTTCCTAGACATTCAGCCCTCGCGGGGTGCTGCACACCCTTTTCCTGGACATTCAGCCTTCCCGGGACACAGACTGCCATGCATATGTTGGCCAGACATATATTCCAGCAAAACATCCATACACATAAAAACAGACAGGATTTAAGAAAAATTTAAAAAACCGTGTGCTTAACTGATTCAAAAATCCATAGGAAGTGAAAGGACTGTTTGCTGTTTCTTTCTTTTTTCGAGACAAGGTTTCCTGGGTAGCCTTGTCTATCCTAGACTTGCTTTGTAGACCAGGCTGGCCTCGAACTCGCAGTGATCCACCTGCCTCTGCCTCTCGAGTGCTGGGATTAAAGGCATGCGCCACCACCACCCCAGCTTGTTTGTTGTTTGTTATCCATCCTCATTCCCAAGGAATAGTGCAGCAGGCTGTGGTAGCTCATTGTCTGGACAAATCCAGGCACAGAATAAAGAGGCTACGCATGCACTCTGGGCTCAGCTGCCATTCCCGGACTCAGCAGTGAGTCTCCTGTCCAGCCTGCACCGCTGGAGTCTTTCTGCTCCTTCTTCCCTTGGCCCTGAAGGAGAATGTAGCCACTTGCTATCTGCCCCAGCTCTCCAGGAGAGCCAATGCCACTTGTTTCCCAAGCTGCAATCTCAGGATGAATGTACAAAGATGCTTAGCTCTGCGCTGCCCTCCTGCCATTTCTCATGAGATAGTTGACATCCAAGGTCATCGGAAGCCGTTGTGCCGCTTGGGGCTCGCTGGAACGGAACGTTCTGTAATTCTTAGGCTTTTGAAAGACAAAGAACGACCTCGTAAAAGAACTTAAAAATATCTGCGCACCAGTCAAGTCTGCCCAGCAGGAAGGAGTAAGACTAAGAAGGTTCTAGAACCTTACAAGTTACTCCTGATTATTTCAGGGACCCAGGATGGGAGGATGTTGGTTAGACAGGGGGTTAGTGTCAGGAGAGACTAACAGTACCCCACTGCCACCCTGGTTACGTTACTTCGGTTGGGCCAAAAAGGCAGGTGGTGGCAGTGAACACAACAGAATGTAAAGACAAGTCATGGTGGCCTCTCTGCCAGGTCCAGCTCAAGGCCCCAAACAAGATATGAAGAACAGTCAATGGTGGTGGACTCTGTCTAGTTCACTCACCCCAGCTCCAGGGAGGCCTCACCAGGGAGGTGCGTACCCACCCTTTCCTCTGGTGAGCTTTGCAATTTTAGGGGCCACTTAAAAACTTGTATCTATTATCAAATCATGCATGTTTACTTATAACAGACAGACTGACTTCTGGGTAAAATAGGGTGTGCCAAAAAGAGCACACCCATTTCCTGGAAGTGTCTGCCCTGGAGGAGGCACAGGGGAGAGGGGACAGAGAGAAGAGAGACATAAGCCCCATGCCTGCCCGGCTCAGCTGGCTCTGGTTCTAAAGAGTGCATTGTGGTTTTCCTGGCTGAGTTAATGAAAGCCCTGGCTACTTTCCGTCCTGCTGGGTCCCATCTGAATTTTTCTCTGTGGGAGCACAAGAGCCAAGGACCTCTTCTGGGGTCTAGGGCAGAGCAAACTCAAGACCACTTTATCCTAGTTAGTTTTCTCTCGCTATAATAAACCATGACCAAAAGCAACTTGGGAAGGGTTTGTTTGGCTTTCAGATTGCTGCCCAGTACTGAGGGAAGCCAAGGCGGGAGTTCAAGGCCGGGACCTGGAGGCAGGAACCGACGCTGAGACCCCACAGGCTGTCTGATGGAGGCAGGTCCTCACTGGGGTCCTCTTGTCGCAAGTGTGTCAAGTTGAAAACCAAGATCAGACACACACACACACACACACACACACACACACACACACACACACACACCTTGTAGACAGAATTAAAATTCTGTGAAGTTAGCTCTGAGAAGCGAGCCGAGGCTGCCATGAGCTGTGGTAATAAAGAACGGTCTGTGGTTTGTCCAGAAAGATATCCAGGCTAGGGTACCTTTCTCAAAAACCTTTACCCGGATCTCCATGGCAACTGGGATGCGGCAGCCAAAGTAAGGAGATTGTAAAGAGATGACAGATTCATGATCACGGCCCTGGGGCTCTAGGCCCAATTAGTTTGGCCTACATTGGTGGCAAAACCTTAGATTTGCTTAGCCATTCATTTTCCGTGTATCTCGAGTGACCCGCCTGGGAGCCAGCGTGGGTTGGGTTGACTGTTCTAGGCCCCGGGCTCTCATCTGCTCACTGGTAAGACTGAGTCCTAGAGAGAATATGGTTCATTCTAAGTCACACAACCAAGCAGTACAGCTGGGGCAGTGGGCTGACTAATTTCAACTCTGTGTTTCTAGGCTTCAATGCCAAAATTCTTCCTAAAGGTGAACATTTCAGGCTGCAGGAGCACTTTTCTTTGACAGAGACTATCCTGACAGACACAAACTGCTGAAAATGCAGGCGATGTCCTCTCCTCCTTAGTTCCCAAACTGGAAAAGTGCAACAGAAGAAAGGAGCTAATCTGGGTTGAGGTGATGGCTCATCAGTTAAGAGTGTATATTGCTCTTCCGGAGGACCTGGGGTCAGTGTCCAGTACCCACATGGTGCCCGCCAACTGCCTGTAACTGCAGCTCCACTGTATCTAATGCCTCCAGGGGCAACTGCGTTCCCCTGCGCATGATGACACAAAAGAACATGTGCGCATATAATTAAAAAATAAAACAGCTCTTCTTAGTTTGTTTGAGACAAGGTCTCTCTTCTCTCTTTGAAGTCTTGGCTGTTTTAGAACTTGCTGTGTAGATCCACCTGCCTCTGCCTCTCAAATTTGGGGATTAAAAGCCTGTGCCACCTTGCCAGCTAACATTTCTTTTAAAAAAAATTAAAAAAAAAAAGTGGCTCATCTAAGCTATGTAAGGATCACGACAGCTGTGTTTGGATATATGCGATTGTATGTGTGGAGGCAGAGGTCAAGCTGAGGTGTCATTTCTCAATAGCCATCACCTTGTGTTTTGAGACAAGGCCTCTCATTGTCCCGGGGTGAGCTGATTAAGCCAGGCTGGCCGGCCAGTGCGCACCAGCGCTCCTGAGTCTCCATTTTCCCAGCCCAGGGATTATAAATGTATTATCACCAGGCCCACTTTTATTTATTTATTTTGTTTAGGCAGCTATGTCCTATGTAGCCCTGGCTGTCCTCGAACTCCATATGTAGACCCTCAAACTCATAAGGGTCCACCCTGCTTCTGCCTCTTTTATATAATTTTATATAATTCTGCCCCTTTTATATCATACTTGGGACCTCAAGCTTGTGTGGCAAGCGCGTTACTGGATGAACTATCACTGTAAGACTTTGTAGAGCATGGTAAATGTTGAGTGTTTTTAAATGAAGTAACATTTTACACATAATATTGTAATCAATTCTTTGAACATTTTATCTATGCATACAATGTGTTTTGGGCATATCTACCTCCTATTCCTTCCCCTAACTTTTCTTTTCTTTCTTTCTTATTTTTTTTTTTCTGAGACAGGGTTCCTCTGTGTAGCCTTGGCTGTCCTGGACTCTCTTTGTAGACCAGGCTGGCCTCGAACTCACAGCGATCCACCTGCCTCTGCCTCCCAAGTGCTAGGATTAAAGGCGTGCGCCACCACAGCCCGGCTCCCCTAACTTTTCTCAGCTTCATCTTCCACCCCCTACCTTCCTCCCAACTCCGTGTCTGTCTTTATTAAAAAAATTATTGTGTGGGTGTGCGTGTTCTGTCTGCACGTACGTCTGTGCACCACGTGCACCACGTGCACCACAGAGGCCAAAAGAAGGCATTGGACCCTCTGGAACTGGAATTGATGACAGTTGTGAGCTGCCATGTGGATTCTGGGAACTTAAGTGGATTCCTCTGGAAGAGCAGCCAGTGATTTTAACCACTGAGCCATCCCCCCCCCAGCCCCCTGCTCCCCCCACCCCAGCTTCTTAAACAGAACTCAAACAGTCCAACTTGTGGTGCCTGTAGACTCATGGATTCGAGGCCATTCAGTGGAGCGCAAACAGTCGACTAGGGGCCACAGTCTTAGAGAAAACTGACTCTCTCTCCTCCTGCAGCAGGCATCAGCTACGAACGGTTTCTCAGTTATGCGTGGGGGCTCATACGTTCCTTTGCCTCCAGAGCAGAGCAGAGCGTTCCGTGTTGGCTTTTTGAGAAAGACTGACATATACTTACAGTGATATGCCCGGCCATTGTAGGAGTCAAATCTTGCTGGTCCTTGAGCGGATAAGGGAGTGTCAGCTTAGGAGCATGTGGTCAGTGCTGTGGGTGTGGAGGCCTAGAGATGGCGGGGGGTGGGGGGGGTGGGGGGGTGGGGGGGGTGGGGGGGGTGGGGGGGTGGGGGTGGGGGGGTGGGGGGGGTGGGGGGGTGGGGGGTGGTGTCAGACTGTCCCCGTGGGCCTCTGAGGACACGTGTCCCAGCCGATTACAAGGCGCAGGGATCCAGAGCTCTCACTGGTCCTTGTACTTTGCTAGACACAAGTCAATACCTGGATTTCCTAAAGCCATGAAGACTGCAGGGTTGATTATGGCTCTGCTGTTGCTTCAGTCCCAGGTCTTTCCAGGTAACCTAGACCCCTCCAGAGCAGGGGCGGAGTGGGAGAGCGGGTCTGGGTTCATGGTCGGGTGGGTATGAGGCCGCGGGAAGAGCCTCAGATCTTGGGTTAAAACCTGCAAGGCGACTTACTTCTCTGTGTTTCGGTGTCCTAATTTCCAATTTTTATGTACCAAATTCGGTAGAAAGGTCAGGACAGGGCACGCTGAAATTTTGGTGTGCAGCGAGGGTAGCTTCTTTGTTTTCTGTAATTTGTCAGAGAGGACCAGGAACTTCCATCCTGCCGGGAGGAGAGTTGGAAGTTAGGGGTGCAGGGATTGCATAGAATCTGGCAGCCAATTGCACCTTATGATTTGCGATACAGTGCTAGCTTGGAGGAAGAGTGAGGCCTCCAGGGTCTTTACCTTCATCCTCCCCTTTCCTCGACCCTCAATAACAGCTGGATGCAGGAGACAGTGGGTACACTGGTACTCAGTTAAATATGATTTATTTTAGACTAGTGTTTTTGTGCTTTTTAAATGTTTGGTTTTTCATTTGTTGTTGTTGTTTGGGTTTTTTTGAGACAGAGTTTCTCTGTGTAACAACACTGGCTGTCCAAGAACTCACTTTATAGACCAGGCTGGATTTGAACTCACAGAGATTAGACTAATTGTTCTAAGCCACACGTTAAATCTATTGCTACCATCATCACTCTTGCAGTACGAGGTCCTAGTCTTCAGGCCTGGAAGTCTTCGATCTGAGGTGCTGATGTTTGTGATACAGTCTTTCTTGTCTTTGAGAGCTTACTCAGTCTCTTATGTGATAGGATGCTTCAGGCTTGTTTTGTAGTTTCTTGACCAAAAATGGTCTCCACAATTCCAATTTCTAATTCCTATTGGCTGGCCAGTGGTTCTAAGCTTTGGAAAAATCTTTAAAAAAAAAAAAAAAAAGCACCCACGAATTCGTAATGGTGCTTCTGATTTAAATTCACAGCCTACTCTGAATTGCTTTATTATTTTTTTTTTTTCTTTTTGCAGTGGTGGGGATGGAACGCAGGGCCTCACGGGTGTTAGGGAAGAGCTCTGCCACTGAGTCCACACCTGGCCTGCTAGGAATGACAGCCTAAACCCTATTCCATCCTTTCACTGTCTCTTACCACAAATACCTCTACAGTAACATGTTCTCAAGCCACTGAAAACTTCTGCACACATTCCTAGGACACTTCCATCTTTATGTTGTGCCGTGTGGCACTTTTATCAGGGTGTGTGGCCACCGAGTCTTTTATGCAGTCATTTTATTTTCACATTTTTGTGGTTCATGCTGGACAGACACTCTGTCACTGAGTCCTGGTGGCTTGATTTCAATCTGTCATTTAGTTAGAGTCCTATAGCCCTGTGTATTTTTAAAATTTTATTTATTTTTATTTTATGTGCATTGTATGTCTATGGGTGTCAGATTTTGGAGTTACAGACAGTTGCGAGCTGCCATGTCGGTGCTGGGAATTGAACCCAGGTCCTCTGGAAGAACAGTCAGTTCTCCCAACCGCTGAACTATCTCTCTAGCCTTAGCCCTGTGTACTTAACACTTCATTCTGTGTCTAATTTGCTAGTCTGAAGCTCTTTCCCTGTTACACATGGAGGCAATATTTGTACAGTTTCAGGTGTTGACAGTCCGCTGTTGTCCTTCATCCTTGGAAGCCCTGAGTAGCTTAAATACGTGACACCAATCTTTATTCCGGCATGAAGCATTATTGTCAACAAGTTTTAGTATAACCTGACTTCTTGTGAGCATGTGTGTGTAGGTGTGTGCACGTGCGTGTGTGCGTGTATGTGTATGCATATATGTATGTAGTCTACTGAATTCATTAATACAGTGATGCTCATATGTATGTGTGTTTAGGGCTGACCACTTGGAGAAACTTATCAGGGAGCTAATTTCTGGAGAAAACTGGCTCTCCCTCTTTCAGCAGCCTGTAGATCTTCATCTGGTGGGTGGCACCCTGTGAGATTTCCCCTCTGCACCCGTGTCTGTCTACTGGTGTGGTCATGTAGGTCTTATTTATGTATCCGGATCGTTAGGGTTTCACGGGCACAGCATCCCAGTCATGTCTGGAAGACACTATTTAGCAGCCGGTGTCCTCTGCCTCCTCTTCCTGTCTTTCCAGTTCTCTAATGTGCTGTTTCCTGTGTGGATGGATTGTATTGGAGATACAGTAACTGGGCCAGGATTAAAAAAAAAAAGATTTATTTATTTATTATTGTATATACAATGCTCTACCTGCACGTATGCCTGCACTCCAGAAGAGGGCATTAGATCACATTATAGGTGGTTGGGAGCCACCATGCGGTTGCTGGGAATTGAACTCAGGACCTCTGGGAGAGCAGTCCGTGCTCTTAGCTTCTGAGCCATCTCTCCAACCCCTGGGCCAGGATTTTTAATGGTCATTAATTCCCTGCATTTTGAGCAACTGTGGGTCTTTTCTTCTTTATTGAAATATACTTTCCACTTTGCATTTCTCTTAAGCCATTAGCTTTCATTATTTCCTAATGTGTTCCTTCTAGCTCAGTTTTTACCCCTCGTAAAGTAACTTGGGTTGCTCAGTCTCTGGTGAGGTTCTTTTCTTTCATAGCTGGATTTATTTAACATTAGTGTTTTTATACAAATTAACTAATTTGTATAAAATTAATTTTATTTCCATTTTAATTTTCCTTTTTTTTTTTTTTTTTTTTTTTTTTTGGAGACAAGGTCTCACTTAGCTGAAGCTGGTCTCGAACTCACCATGTGTGGCTGAGGATGCTCTTGAACTCTTGGTCCCTCCTGCCCCTACTCATGGTAGATATGGGCTACCATGCACAGTCTATGCTATGCTAGGGCTGGAGCTTAGGGCTTTAAGCATGCTAGGCAAGCACCGACTGAGCTACACTGTCTACGTCATTTGTCACCACAGCTCTCTGGGACAGCTACATCTTGAAGAAAAGAGCAAACAGATTCTTAAGAAGGAAAGCCACCAGCTCAAGCTTGGGACACAGATTTTTTAAGTCCAGGTCTATAGATTCTGATGGTTCATATTGTTAACCTCATAACTCACCGCGCTGGTTAAGCCTGGTGGCTCACTACAGCTCCCAAGAGGGAGCGTTTCTGAAGGGCTGGGATTTGGTATGGAGCTGTCCGTAGAGGGTGTGAGATGGTATGAGGTCCCTTTTATTGCCTGGGCCTCTGGCCTCTGCCTGGAACCTCACGGCTGATGCAGGTGTCCTTGCTTCTGCTTCTGGAACAGGGAGCACTGAAAAGTGTTGGAAGTCCCTGGGTGTCTGCCGCGACGAGTGCTTCGAGAGCGAGACCATCTACATCCTGTGCTGGAGCGGCCGACTGTGCTGCGTGAAGGCCAAGAACGTGCCAGAGTTTTCACAGAATTTCAGATAGCACTCTAAGGGCCACAGCCACACCTCAGCGCTTCCCTGAGCTTCATTAAAGCAGCTTCGGCCGACTTCTGTGTTTGCCTCTTTGTATTCATAACCGAAAGCCAGCAGAAGGCACGCGGTAAGAGGGTACATCTAATTTCCCCCCCAGGACCTCATCTGTGGAGCTCACCCACTGCACGGCAAAAATGTTCTGAGAAAATGTATCCTTACTGGTGCAGACTGCCTTTTCTGGTTGTTTCTAAACAAATACATTCGAGAACGACATATTTGAGATTTACACTGTATTAGGAGTTATAGGTAATCTAGACATGACGTAAATATGGTTGGGTTCTGAAATCCCTTGAAATGCCAAAATACGTGCTCCCTCAGTTCTCTCACATATGGTATCACACTGTTTGTGTGTGATCTGTGCACACCCTCTCAGGTGCTTTATTTACTATATATATTACTGGGGTATATTGATTGTGTAAAGTAGTAGGTTTTATTGTGACATTTCCATCTGGTGTACAGTATATTTTGAACATATTCATCCCCACCACTTTCTCATATGTTTCCTGCAGTCGCTTTTAGCTTCCCTAATAGTTCCTGTTCAACATTTGTGCCGTTTTTATTTTCTTCTTTAAATTCCACATATGAGAGAAAACGTGATGTTTGTTTTTCTGAACCTGGCTTATTTCACTTAACAAGATAATCTCCACTTCTGCCCATTTTCCTTCAAATGAAATGATTTCATTCCTTATGACTGAATAACATTTCATTGTATATGTATTCCATATTTTCTTCCTTCCCACTTAAAAAAAGATTTATTTATTTATTATGTATACAGTGTTCTGCCCGCATGTACACCTGCAGGCCAGCAGAGGGCACCAGATCTCAGGATAGATGGTTGTGCCATATGGTAGCTGGCATTTGAACTCATGACCTTTGGAAGAACAGACTGTGCTCTTAACCTCCGAGCCATCTCTCCAGCCCCCTTCCCACTTTCTTATGTTAAGCTTCTGACACAAAGTATCATTCCACAGCCCAGGCTACCCTGGGCTACGATGTAATCCAAGTTGCCTTGAACTTGTGGCAATCCTCCTGCTTCCACCTCCTGACTGTTGCAGGTATCAGTGTGAGTCACCATACCTGCTGTTCCGCATTGTGTCCATCCACTCACACACCGGTGGACACTCAGGCTGCCTTCATGGCTTGGCTGCTGTGAGTAGTGCTGTGGTGATCACTGACAGGCAGGTAGCCATAACACCCGCTGCCTTAGCTTCCTTCCGGCGTGTGCCCGGGGCTGTGAGAGCTACCTTGTGGAAGTTCTAGTTTTAATTGTTTGAGGGAAATCCCATATGTATTTCTGAGTGGCTACACCCAGAAGCGGGGTGTAAGAGCTCTTTCCCTTTCTCCCTCTCCAGCATCTTACTTTCCTCAGTGATTGCCAGTGATGTCTACAAGCTACTCATCCGACAGAGGACTAGTACCCAGAATATAGAAAGAACTCAGAAAGAGCAAAAGTGACCAATAATTACATGAAAAGAAAACGACCAACTTCTTTAGCCATCAGGGAAGTGCAAACCCAAATCCCTCCTGTACGTCATGGCATCTCTGTGTTCCTTGTCACACTTGATGGAATGGACACACAGATAAGTGTGTATACACGACTGTATACACAGCCAGCGAGGGGCAGTACAAGCTTTTATTTTATTTCTATAAAGATTCATTTATTTATGTTATGCCTGAGCGCTCTGCTTGCATGTACACCTGCAGGCCAGAAGAGGGCACCAGATCTAACTATAGATGGTTGTGAGCCACCATGTGGGTGCTGGGAATTGAACTCAGAACATTTGGAAGAACAGACTGTGCTCTTAACCTCTGAGCCACTGCTCCAGCCCCCAAGCTTTTAATCTCAGCCGTTCCTTAACATGTCTTTATAGCATTGACGGGGTCTAAGGATCAAGTAAAATTATGTGTACATAGGCGGTGTGACATGGCGAGGGCAGACATCTGTGCTGTGAAAGCATTAGCGTAAGTGAGTCAGTGAACTCATCTGTCCATCACAGTGTTAGTCACTTTTGCCGCGACAAAGTACTTGGTAAGAAGTGGCTTAAGGGAGAAAGGGCTTATTTTGGCTCACTGTTTGAAGAGACAGTCCCTGGGGGAGGAAAACAGGGGCAGGAGTGTGAGGCAGCTCGTCAAACTGCATCCATAGTCGGCAAGCAGTGTGAGGTGAACACAGACATTTGCCACCCCGCCACCTGCCACCCCACTTTTGGTCGGGACCCCAGCCCATGGAATGGCACCGCCCACGTTCAAGGTGGACCTTTCTTCCTCAGTTAAGCCTCTCTGGAAACACATTTATAGACACACCCGTTATTCCTCATTAATGCTCTGTATCTTCCCTAATTCCGCTAAACTGGCTGTCAAAACTAACCATTACAAGTCAGCTTCTTATCAACTTGACATCGAATCACACACGGCTTTTAACCGTCACATTCCATCTCCCCATCAAAGACTCATGGCCAGGCCATAATGTGAAATGTGTTTAGTTTATCTGTAAGAGTCACTAACACTTTAGTCCCAGGGTGCTCGCCACGCCTGATGACCTGAGTTGCATCCCCAGGACCCACACAGTAGGTCACAAAGCTGACGTCCATGCTTGACTGTAGCACATGTGTGCACACAAACAAACAAGCAAATAAATAAATAAATAAATGTGAATTCACTTTTCACAGACCTTTATGTCCTGTCCCATTCCATAAACGCTGCAGCTCGGCTGAGGTCACTGCTCCACATCGTCACACTGTGAAAACCTGACCACAAGGTCCTTTCCTTGTTGCTGATGCTGAGACAGAAGGAGCAAAGCTCTAGAGAGAGCTGGACAGGCAGTAGCGCGGTTTGAGCTTGGCAACAACTCACAGCTCACTAGCAACAATGCTGTGGCCACATCCAACCAAAAGAGGACAAAGACATTCCCTACACCAGGCCAAACTGGAAGGAACCCAGAATTACCACAGCATCACCGCTGAGAACGGCTAAGATCTCAGCTCTGCTGGGTGATGCTCAGCAGAGAACTCTAAACATGGCAAACCTCTCTCTAGTTGGTATTTAATTAACAGGCATTCCTTGAGTATTTTTCAAAGGCCATAAAACTTATTTTAAAATGCTTGTTTTGCTGGACGTGGTGGGACATACCCAGCACTGGGGAGGCTCGAGGCTCAGGAATTTGAGGTCAGCCTGGGACATCCGAGTTACTGCCTCAAAACAGCCAGACAAACCAGGCCACTTGTTTTAGGACAGGAACTCTCAAGTTGTCCATTGCCCTCCCCAGCATCTTTTGATGAGCCAGCCTGTCTCCATCTTAGGCTTAAAAGCCATCTTATAAGTAAAGACAAACCAGCTTCGTTCCTGCTTATGGTTAAACCTCTGTGTCTCAAGGATTGGGCTGTGTCCAATCCTTCACAAAATGGCTTAACTCAACATGGCACCTGTTCCAAGAACGGAAAAATCATGTCTTTGCTTCAAAAAATTGTTCATAACTGTCTTGCAATTCTTTGTTTTTTCTAAAGGCGACATGACCACCTCTGACCAACTTGTGACTGTTGTTATAGCTGTCTTATTACGCTTATATTCTGCTTTCATCACCCCCACCTATTTTGCCTGCCAAATCTTCCATTAGAAAACTCTCTACTCCTGAGCTATAAAAGCCTGTCTTCCTCATATCCAAGGCAGACCTCTTAAACCCTGTCTTAGGGAGAGGCAGCCCATGTGTATGAATTAAAAAAAAACTTCCTCTAATTAATTGCTTGCTTAAATTAATTTGGTGGTGATGATTTGGTTCAGGAGTCTTTCTCCTTTTGTCTTTGGGAGTAACACTTTGTCCTTGGCCCATGGGCAGCCAAATATGAGTTGGTTGTCTGCTTCTTTGTTTTTTGTTTTTTTGTTTTTCTATTGCATTTACAGTGGCCTGGGCAGTTCTGATGGGGGAGATATTAGGAAAGTCCACACTAGGAACAGAGAATGCATGATCTGCCCCAGGAGGGCAGCAACTGCTTCCGGGAGAAGAAGATAAATTGAGGATCGAGGGATGGAGAAGCCTCCGGAAAGGCGGAGGCTGCAGTGATGATAATAAGCCAGAAGAGAGATGACAAAGGCACAAGGAGTGTAAGGGAGTGATAAACTCCGGAACACACTCAGCATCCCCCGCTCCCACCGCCCATTTACTCTGTATCCACTCCAGACACAAAAGAGGGGGCTGGCCTTGAACCCAGTTCTGAGTAAGCAATCCAAGCCTTAGATTTTCAAAGCTTTGAAATGTTCAAACAATTTGACGGTGTGCAGTTAGTAGCGAGGTCTGTGTCTCTTGCACCAAATCTTAACTGTGCTGGTGAGGAAGGCAAGCCAGGGCACACCAGGGAAGCAGACAAACTGCCAAATCAGGAAGATGAGCAACGGCAGCCAATGACAGTGCTGGTTAGCCTTCAAGATACTGGCTGTCCTGGAACTTGTTATGTAGACCAGGCTGGTCTTGAACTCACAAAACGCCAACTATCTCAGCCTCCTGAGTATGAAGAGAAGCCCATGGTCACGGTGAGTGAACGGTGCTACCACCTTTGCCTCTGTCTGGAGTGTTCCCCTTTGCCAGAGCCAGGCCTGGCACATGGGGAAGAGATGCCTTGGATTGAACACAGCGACAGCACTAACTCTTGGAGTACTTCAGGCTAATGCTTCCTAAAATGTCACCCCTGTAGCCACATGTCTCATCACACCCCAGTCCTAGCCAAGGCTCACTTTTTTATTTTTATTTTTGCTATGCTGGGTGTGAAACTCAGGACCCTTGGCATACCAGGTACAAGGCACTGCAGTAAGCTGTGACTTTGGCCTCAGATGTCACCTTCCCTCACTAAAGACAAGGTGTTCTTGTCCTCAGACCAGGATTGGTGTGTATTAAAAAGACCATAAATGTGTCTCTGCTGTGTTTTTTAAACAAATAGTGTGGCATGTGACATACTGAGAATGTAACATGGGGGCTGGGGGTGTGGCTTAGTGCTGCACTGGATTTCAGTCGCAGCACCCACATCGCGGCTCACAGTCCTCCGTAATGCCAGTTCCGGGGCATTGGATGGATGCTCTTTTTTGGCCTCTTCTTGTGCCAGGCAAGCACACTGTACACTTACATATATGTAGGCAGAACACTCATATATACAAAACATAAGATACATCTTTACAAGAAGTTAATGTAGTATTTACTTGGTCATTTTTCTCTATTTTATTTGAGTGGGCATCTGTGAAAATAGAATATTTTTCTGCCCTGTCTTTGAAAGAGAAACAGGGCCTTGGATTCTGACTGCGCCTCCTTTTTAAACTGGGAAACTGAAAATGTGTGTGTGTGCGCGCACATACACATGTTTCAGGAGCAGCCAAGTACTCCTTGCTGGCCCCTCTCCTCCTTAGGGAGACCTAGGGACAACGGAGCCATTTCAAGTGGCTGTCTTCTTGGGTGTGTCTGCCCATCAGGGATCCTCAAAGAGGAATTGCCTACTTCAGGTTGGCCTGTGGGCTGTGGGTGCATCCGTGGGGTATGCTCTTGATTGATGTGGAAAGACCCACCCCAAATGTGGATGGTGTAGTCTGGTAATAACCATATTTTTAAAAAGATACAGGGAAGAAGGTAGATTATTTGCTGTTTGCTTTGTTGGCCTTCGCCCTCTCAGCCAAATTTATTTACCCCATCTCCAGCTGATTTTCTTTGTTGATATTGGAACCAGCTTCTTTGGACTCTCAACAAGGACTGAGAATCTGTGAATCTCCAGGAGCCACTGGGGCATGCAGCCTCAGGACCGAGCGACTACTGGCTTCCCATCCTCTCAGCAGCAAGACAGCTGCTGTTGGATACTTTCGACTATATCTTATAGTCCAATGCAATAAGTCTGTACCAAAAGACAAATGTGCATATTGTCTTTGGTTTTTAGAGGATTCTCGTTAACACGTGGATCCCCCTGGGGTGGGGGAGGAGATGGGCTTGACATCTGGCCGGCAGTGCTGTGGAGAGAAGGAACGACCAGCCTGGGCTTTGGTGAGACTTCTATAGTCCCTCAGAAACGCCTAGTGAGCAGTTGGAGGGCCTTGGCCAAACGGTGATCCTGAGAAGTGACAGAGCGAAGACGCACTGTTGGTGCATCCCAACAGGCTCGGGTCTGGGGCCTGAATCGTGGTGGCAGGGGAGTAGAGAAAGGACAGAGCCGCACACAAATACAGAAAAGCTGGAGGCAGCTGGGCCCTGCGCTGGGATGGAGTGGAGTGGTATCAACTGTCTCAGCAGCCCAGAGCCTCAACATTATACTAATTACGGTTAGCGCAGTGGGAGGGGCTAGCTTGTCTTAGTGGCCGATCTCTGCAGGTGAGCCGCTCTTAGAAGGAGGAGGAAGCTGCCATTGCTAGTTTTTTTTGCACGCAGTAGCCAATCATTTGTAAACACTTGTACTTGGGCCAGAGAAAGGTTTTATCTTTCCAGTCTGATCAGGGGGAAGCCTTTGCCAGGTTTCTGTGGCTCTGAGGTCTCAGTCCTTAATATGGCCACGCCCATGTCAAACACGCTCACTGAAGGCGTTCTCAGCTCTCCACACTAAGTCATGGCTGGGGACTGTGACTTCCATTCCTAGACACAGGAGGTCGTGGGAGGATCAAACTGAGAACAGAATGGCATCAACCCAATAGTAATGGACAACAAATGTCTTGCCAGGTTAAAGTAAATAAAATCAGTGTAGCATTTCCTAAGATCTGAGGGTGATGGATCACTCTTAGTGTTTCCCTTACCATTTTGAAGAATTATAGGGAGGGGGGAAGGAATAGAAATGTAGCATGAAAAAAAAAAGAAATGTAGTTGGCTGGTAGAACACATTTGTAGCATGTACAAGACCCTGGCTTCAACCCTCAACAGTACACACACCACACACACACACACACACACACACACACACACACACACACACACGTTTGTAGGTGAGTTACTTCGCTACCGCGTCTGTGTCTCTCGTGGAGATGTGCTAGTGTGGAAGGTTGGCTCAGATCCTGGCCTGTCCATGATACCCTCGGCATGCTTCCCAAAACCTTGGCCGTCCATGTTGGTTCCCCCTGGACCACACACCCCACAGGACCCGGGTCAGATGGAGGGGAGAGTCTTCATCAAGGACTTAATGGTTTTAGGGCGAGGAACCCTAGGTTGAAGTTCTGTGCTGGCCCCTTCATGGGGACTTGATTATCAGTGTTCTTTTCTCGTCTACTCCAGAGACAATAGCTGCCCAGATTGGAAGGGCGGAGGGTGGGGTGGCCTTCAGAGCCAGCCAGGCCAGGCTGTTCCTGCGTGGGAGACTTTCAAAGTTGGATACGACAGTTTGTTCTCCTCCTGTCTCCCACAGACACCGCGCAGCAACTGCAGCAGTAACCGCTACCAAGTTGGGCCTTTGGGCAAAGCACACCTCCTCCCTTATCGCCTCAGGCCCCGCCTACAAAGGCACCCCGAGTTCCCAACGTCGCCTTCAGCCTCTCCTCCCACCTTTGTCCCACATCTCCAGCTCCGTAGGAAAATTCCCAAGATGTTGTCAGGTTCTGGAGTCAAGGAATATAAGGAGAACTGAGGTAGACGCCGTGAAGCTCTGAGAACAGACGAGTGTTTGCAAACCCCTAGGAAGCCACCAACTGCGTGTCTCCACACAAACCATTTGGCAGTATAAACACGCACCCCCACATCCGGTACACACAAGAAATACCTAAATATATACGATTTGAGCATACACACATATGCATAAGTTCACACACACACACACACACACACTATAATTCAAAATATTTAAAAGAAACATAGCAAACCAGGAGGCAAATGTTGCCATCCCAGATCTAGGGAACTGCTTGGCCCTGGAAGGACTCTGACAGCCTGCTCACGTCATCATTTTCACCGTATCTCCCAAAGCAAGCTATTGATTATCTATAATCAATCATTTACTAAATGGAGTAATTATTTAGTAAGTCTGCAAATGCTTGTTAAGTGTTATTCCACATATAAAACCAGGCTCTAAATGTAGCTAATTCTCCTCAATGTCGGTCCTTTTAGTGAGTTGGACCTCGAGTTTTAGCAAGCTGTCATTGCCCAGAATAAAAGGAAAAATTCCCCGTGCACCCTGGAGCTGGCTTTGGTGGGAATGCATTCCGGCCAGTGGACTGAAAACAGCGCGCGCTACTCCTGAAGGTGGCCTTTGACGAAACAGCATCATCCTTCCCACACTCGTGTGCGTGCACGCTCCACCCCCACCCCAGGCTGGCAGGGACCGGGGCTGCTGCTGGATCAGCAGGCGAAACTGTCCATGCAGATGTGGGACCCAAGCTCCCTGCTGACGCTGCTGACGGTGAGGCTGTTGTAGTTGTGCACACACAGAAATGAAAAGGAACAATCAGTGTCCGTGTTTGGGAGCCATACCTGTCAACACAGCTGAACTTATAATACATTACGTTAATGTGGCAGGTGAGCTTCTGAACTAGTGCTATAAACTGTAATAGTCTGTTTGGTGCAGCTATTACAACATATCCAAGGCTGTACACTCCATAAAGAAAAGGGATTCATAAGCTGATAATGACGAGATAATGATGGATACTGATTTACTTTCAGAATTTTAGATGCACCAAGATAGAAAAGATGTTTTCTTCAAAGCTGCCGAATACAAATAGCCAAAACACTAAGAATGTAACATTTATATAATTCATGATTTTTGTCATGGTTCTTCTTGCTGTAGGTAGTTTATAGTATACATGTGTAATAAAATAAATGTATATGTAAATGTATACATTTATATGTATATGTAAAAATGTTTAATTAAAAAAAGGAAAAGAGATTCATTGGAATCACAGCTTGGGAGGCAGAAACTCCTTGATTAGGCAGCCTCATCTGTCCTGCCTCACTTAGGGTGACCTGGTGGGTAGCATCTCAGTGGTGAAGATCATGTGGCAAACCAGGAAGCCAGAGATGATCATCAGTCAAGCTCACTCTTGTTATAACAACCCACTTTTTTGGGGATCTAACCAGAGTCCCTCCCATCTTACAGCTAGGAAATCTTGGGACTTAATTACCTTGCACTAGGCCCCAGCTCTTTGTGTGTGTGTGTGTGTGTGTGTGTGTGTGTGTGTGTGTGTGTGTGTGTGTAGAAGTCAACGTCAGATGTCTTTCGCAATTGCTCGACACCTTATTTTTTAAGACAAGGCCTCTCGCTGAGCCTGCGCATTGACTTGCCTGGCCTGGCTGGTTTACAAGCCCTAGGGTCACCTGTCTTGGCTTCCCTCCTCTAGGATTACAGGTGTGGGCTACTGGGCCTGGCTTTTTTGTGAGTGTTGGGGCTTCAAACTCAAATCTTTCCAATTACACAACAAATACCTAATCCACTAAGCCATCAGCCTGCTTCTAGGCGGCCCTCCCTGTTAAAGGCTCTACTAACCTCCCCACACCGAGAAGCTTCTGGGCCACGATCCACTGAAGGGCACAACTTGAGCCAAGTTCCTGGCATCTCAGTGGAAGAAATGAAGGTGAAATATATACTATAAGTGTGAAAATGTCACATGAACTGATGAAGGCCACAAGGGAAGGCCTGGCACCCACAAGAGACACCTAAAGTGACAGGCAGTGGCAGCAGCCATTGTAGGAAGCTCGGGAGGGCTCGGAGAGGAAGATGTGGGCTGAGGCCTTGGTGTGGAGCATACTGGGAGATTCAAGATTTCATGAGACATATACCTATGTGTGGGAAAAAGAAGAAGAAGAAAGCGAAGAATGAATAACCCTTAAAACTTTCACATTTGTTGTCACATAGTCATGTCTAATTAATGTACTGATCATGGGTCTCAAAAATCCAAACCATGAATTCATTCTTGTCCTTCTGAGGAGGGAGGCCACGTCTGGCCTAGGTGCCAGCCACTTTCCCACACTCTCATTTTGTGCTGAGACATGCTACACTCTGTCCTTTGGTCAGGCTGACCTTGTACGTATGCGCCCCCCTCCTAAGTCTCCGCCCACAGCCCTGCTGATAAAAGGAGGCTCATCCCTTCCCACAGAATGCTACTCCTATCCCCTGAAGCCAGTTACCACCTTCGCCCGGGTCCTGCCACCATGAAGCTGTTTCTTCTGCTTCTTGCCGTATTTGTGGCAACGGAACTGGTGATGTCAGGTAACTGGGGTTCTTTTAGGACCTGGGGTCCTGTCTCTGGGTCTCTTTCCTTTTCTTCACTGTCACAGGTGTGACATCCAAGTCTTTCCCTATTTCATGAAGCTTCGAAGGGTGCGCCAAGATCCTGCCATGCATGCTGTGCGCTCGCTCGCTGTCTCTCTCAAAAATCTTTTTTGCCAAGCAGCTGTGTGAGAGATATTTGTGGGACTGGTACCTTGGGGCAAGAGTGGCATTCTTGTGGGAACTTAGAAGAGGGCTGAGGGGTGAAAGACTGGGTTCTGACTGGGGACCTGGCTAGGACTGGTTCTTGATGAGGGGGCACTCACGGCCTGGGATGACCGAGAGAGCGACAGCATGGGCTGAAGGTGAGGACCTGGTTTTCATGACAGCCTGGCACAAGATGGCTAGGGGAGAGGCTTGGCTTGAGTGGAGCTGCCACGGGCATTGAGCGGGGTGTGGGTTGAGGGTGGGGTAAGCCTCTGGTGTGCAGGGTGCTTGGCTTCAGCTTGGTGGCGGTCAGCTGCTGGGCACTGGGCTGGTGACTTGATCTGATTTGGGCTTGGCTTGGAATGAGGTCACAGGGATTGTGGAGCTTGCCGAGGCAGGAAGCACACTGGGTCTTGAGTTTAAACTAGGCAAGTATGAGAGCAAAGGGGACTGGACACTGGGCTGGGACTGGAACTGAGTCTTGCTGGCTCCTGTCACCAGCTGTTGAGGAGCTGGCTCTGTTGTATTGTGATGGAGGCTCCTCCGTCCACTACAACCGATGGACATTGTGTCTTTCTCAGCACTCCCAGGCTCCACTGAGTGGGACCCTCATTCACACACAGGTGGTGGCACACACCTTTAATCCCAGCACTGGAGGCAGAGGTAGAGGCAGGTGAATTTCTGTAAGTTTGAGGCCAGCCTGGTCTACATACCAAGTTGCAGGCTGGGAGTTGGGATCCTGTCCCAGAAATAAAACAAAAATATTCTGAAAGCTTTCCAAGAGGAAACACCTCTATGCTGCCCCTCTCCCGGCACACTCACCTTTCCTGGGACAGGGGTCAGTGCTGCTCACTCAACTGTGTGGCTGTTTCTCCCCTGCCACTCCCCTCTCCTGTCCTCTGCTGCTTTTCGTCTGTCACTTGAGCCCTACTAATGCATGCCTAACGGTTGTTCCTATGCCCCTAAGATGCGTGTTGGAAGGACGGACACTGCCGGGTGGTGTGCAAGGACGGTGAAGACAGTGTCATACGCTGCCAAAACCACAAGCGTTGCTGTGTCCCTGAGCGTTACCTAACGCTCCCTGCTATGATCATTGATGAAGGAGTCCTTGGCGAGCCCGACCATGGGACGCTCACAGAAATGCACAAAAAGAAGAAAAGATCCCTCTATGGATAGAGAGGACTTGGCTTCCAATCCTTTAGTCTCTACACCACATTAAAGCCCACAGAACTGAGTGTTTCATGTCTGTCAGTCATAACGGGTTGGGGTGGGGAGAGGGAAGGACAGAGTTCAGAGACAGCAGAGAGGAGCCGTCAGGACTGGGTCTTGGTAATGGAGTGAGGAGCACAGTGTTGAAGGTGCTGTCCCCTGCCAGCCCCAGGAGCAGCCAGCTATTGAGACACACATAAACTGAGGGATTGGTGGAACCGCAGGCTTAAAGGGAGAGAATGCGTCAGTGGTGGACAGGGGCTGAGCGGAACCTAAATCTTTGGTCTTTAGGGCCATCAGTTGAAATACCTTCTAACGCTTGAGGGCTCACAGCCCCAGGGGCCAGAAGGTTTCCAAATACAAAAAGCACCTGCAATTTATTCGGCCACAAACGGGCTTGCTCACCATTTATTGTTAGCATTCCCTCACAGATTTGTGTGCCCATCCATTGATCCCAGCTCCGCCTCTTACCACGAATAGACCCAGTTTATAACCCCATCAGAGCTTCAGCCTCTTGTTTTGGAAGGGCCGGACAACAGCGTTCTGTAGCTCAGGGTTACGAGAAGTGTTAAACTGGCATGGAGGATCTAAGGGCTCAGTGACGTCGCTTTCTGCAGACCCACGAAGAGTAAGCACTGCCAGCCTTCCCTGTCCCCGGCTGGGGTAGCAAGGGACAGAAGACCTCATCATTTGGATGGACACCTTAAGATGGGTGAGAATGTAAGAGCGCTGATGAGGAGGAGCCTGTGGGACTGGATGCATCCAAACCCTGATCTTAGAGCTATGCTATTAACCATGAGGTCAAGGACCTGGGGGACCCCAGAAGCGTGACACATGCCATCAAGGTAGATAGAAGCTCACTATGACACTGGAAGAAAATGTTCTAGGAAAAGACACCCCCCTTTCTCCTGATCCTGTCTCTACCCTGGCCTTCCTCCATGTTCTTCCCCCACAGGATGAGAAGATACTGGTCCAGTGGTGCCCATCCTGCCTTCAGCCTTGTGTTTTCACCAGTGAAGCCTGGCGCTGTCTGTCCAAAGATCCCTGAGGCTCCTTCCAGAAGCTGTACGGGCCATAGGCTTACCCACGGAACCTTCTGGGATGTTCCAGTAGGCAGGAGGAAAAGAGTCAATCACGTTCTGTTTTCAGGGACTGTGGCCAAGATTGGGTCACATGTTGTCATGAGCCACTCCTCAGTGTATGCAGAGTTCTGAGGATGTGGGGGAGGAGTGCTGGGCTGAGTGAGGGTAGGCAGCTGTCCTAAGCCGCCATGTTTCTACAGGAACTCTGAGAAGTCCAAGAATTACGAGTCCCAATCCCAACTGGGTCATCCCAGAGGCTTGTTTCACAAAAGAACACAGAATATATTTTACTTATCTCTTGCTGGCTTGACTAATCATGTTTACGATTCCAGACATAGGGTGTAAGGGCCTTCATTTGCATTCTCTCCCAAGCTTTTAATCTGATCTTTGTAGGCTAATTCCTTTTCTCCAAACTAGGATCTGATTGGTTTTACAAACTGCCATTCTGTGTGTGTGTGTGTGTTTGTGTGTGTGTTTGCATGTGTGTGTGTGTGTGTTGAACACATATGTGTCCATGTGTGTGTACTCACCAAGAGGTTGACATGTCAGGTGTCTTCCTTTATCAGTTTCCACATTTTTGTGTGTGTTAAATTATTTTTAGATTCTTAAACTTTATTTTGTGTGTGTGAACATTTTGCCTACATGTACATCTGTGCACCATATGCATGCCAGGTGTCCTCAGAAGTCAGAAGAGCGCATTGGATCCCCTGAAACTAGAGTTACAGATGATTGTGAGCCCCCACGTGGTTGCTGGGGATCGAACCTGGGCCATCTGCAAGAGCAGCAAGTGCTCTAGACCACTGAGCCATCTCTCCAGCCCCTCCGTATTACTTTTTAATACACGGTCTTTCATTGGACCTGAAGCTGATTTAAAACCTTCTTTATTTTCTAAATGTTTGTTGTCTGAATGTTTTGCCTCATGTGCATATGCCTGGTGTCCACAGAGTTCAGGAAAGGGAGCGCATGGCCTGGAATGGAGTTATGGATGGCCAAGAGCCGCCCTGTGAATTCTGACAACTGAACCCAGGTCCTCTGCAGGAGCAGCCAGTGCTCCGAACTCCTGAGGCATCCATCTCTCCAGCCCTCGAGCTCACGGTCTTAATAGAATGTTCTAATAAGGTTAATTTGTAGGCTAGAGATGTGGCTGGGTGGTTAAATGAGTTTGAATCCCCAGGACCCAAAGAGTGCTAGAGTGAGTCTGTCGCCTCAGTGTTGGATGGACAGAGACAGGAGCTCCCTGGGGTTCTTGCCAAGCATGCTAGCCCAAACTACCCAGGTCAGGCTCCACTGAGAGACCCTGTCTCAAAAAACAAGGGTGTCCTGAGGACCACATCCAGGGTTGACATCTGGCCCCCATATGTATGCACACACGTTAACACATACAGGTGCACACACAGGTGCACACACACACACACACACACACACACACACACACACACACAATTGGGACAACAAAAGTGCTGCTAAATACAGGAATGGTTAAACAGTCTGCGCTGTGTGCACCCGAGGAGGACAGTGTTCCGAACGAGCAGGAATGAACCCCTTGCGCTCTCAACAAGGAAGGATCACAGGTTTTGCTGATTATAATTTCTTTTTTAATTTGGCATGTGATTATTCTGATTTTGATGAGTGAATTTTGACGGAGACCAGGACATCTTGTGTGTTGTAAGATTATGGGCTGTGTCCTGGCGTGGAAGCAGATGGGGGGGAGGGGGGGACACTGCCTTTTCATTGCCACAGTGTATTTGGAGGTTCCAGCTCCAAAGTTTGTGTCCTTCGGTACCACCCTAGTTGGGAGGGATGCTCCCTCTTCTGTTCTGTCCTCCAGTGGCACTGCGGGCTCTGGTGGCTCTGGAAGTGCTGCACGATCCTTTGGGTATATGTCAGGTATATACCTGGGTCATGTGATAGCTCGAGTTGTTTGAGAAACCCCTAGGCTGATTTCCACAGCGGCTACACAAGTTACATTCTTGCTAATAGTGCACAAGGGTTCCCCTCCCCCACACGTCCTTTATAGCTACAGACATCAAATACTTTAAAAAAGACTTATTGGCCATTTGTGTTTCGTCTTTTGATAGCTGTCTAGTCAGCTCATTGGCCTATTTATTGATTGGCAATTTTGCTTTATGGTGTCTGTGCTTTCTCGTCCTCCTCTTCCTCCTGCTCCTCCTCTCCCTCCTCCTCCTCCTCTTCTTCCTCCTCCTCTTCTTCTTCAGTTAGAGTAGCATATGAGCTTATTTTATTTCAACATAAGGAATTTAAGCTATTTTACAGGGTAATGGTTCATTTCCCACTCTGTAACAGTGGTAGAAAACGAAATATTTCTTACAGCCTACTGTAGGGGAACAGTGCTGTGGCTCCCACCTGCCCGAGGCAGAAAGGACAGGGTGTCTGAATTAAAAAAAATTTACTTATTTTATTTTGTGTATTGGAGTGTTCTGCTTGAGTGTATGTCTGTGCACCACATATTTGCCCAAGGCCCATGGAGGGAGGAAGACAGTGTGGAGTCGCTGGAACTACAGTTACAGATGGTTATGAACAGCCATGTGGGTACAGAAATCAAGCCCGGGTTCACCGGAAGAGCAGCCAACGCTCTTGACCACTGAGCTGTCTCTCCAGGCCCCTGAGTTTGCTTTACGCCACTTTATGTATAGTCTAGATAGTAACTCTCTATTTGAAGTTTAGGTGAAAAAAAATTGTTCCCTCTTTCTGTTGTCCACTCTGTTGATAGATTCTTTTGTTGTAGAAAGCTTTTTAACTGCACTTAAAACCCCACTTGTCAATTCGTGGGGCTGTTTCCCGGACAGTTAGAGTCCTAGTGAAGAAATCCCTGTGACTAAATCCTGACATGTTTTCTCCTAGCACGTTTCCTGTGCCTACACCCTGATGAGTTTCCTCCTAGCACTTTCTCTGTGCCTATTTCCTGACATGTTGTCTCCTAGCACTCTACCCGTGCCTACAGCCTGACATGTTTTCTGCTTACAATTTCCCTGTCCCTACATCCTGACATGATTTCTCCTAGCACTTTCCCAGTGCCTACACCCTGAGGTGTTTTCTCCTAACACTTTCTTTGTGTCTACACCTCACATGTTTTCTCCTAGCAAGGTCCCTGTGCCTTCATCCAGACATGTTCTCTTCTAGAAGTTTCCCTGTGCCTACATCCTCCCCTGTTTTCTCCTACTGAGCCTACTTCCCGACAATTTTTCTCCTGGCACTTTCAGTGGTTTTAGTTTTAAATCATGGCTCCTTCTTCGTTTGGGAAGGTCTTTTGATCAGGGCAAGAGATGCGGATTTAGTCTGATTCCCTTTAGCCTCACACTCATGGTCACCAGCACTAGCTACTGTACATGACTCCTTCACTCCCAGCATGTTTCTGATTCCTTTGCCAAAATTAGGTGTCCCCAGCTGTGTGGCTTTGCTTCTGGGCCCTGTGTTCTGACTCACCGAGCTCTCCGTGTCCGTGTTTGTGCTGGTACCATCCTGTCTTTTTCACACTAATGTCCAGAGCCTTGACCAGTAGTTAGCAGGACAAACAGAAGAAAGGACTGTCTCTCTTGACTGTGGAGCTGGCTGTCACCCTTTAGGTTTTTTTCTATGCTTGGGACTTCCCCAATCTGTGTCATTGGTAAGCAGAAGTTAATATTCTTTTTCTTTTCTTTTTTGGCCAGGCAAAAATCCTATCCTTCAGTGCATGGGTAACAGAGGATTCTGTAGATCTTCCTGCAAGAAGGAGGAACAACCCTATTTCTACTGCAGAAATTTTCTGACCTGCTGCCTCGAGCCCTACGTGAGGATCAGCCTTAGTGGCATGGATAAAGACACTAAATGGTCTTATGAGAAACACTGGCCAAAAATACCGTGAATGCTGGTGACAGCCACGTACACACTTCCAGGGGGAGCCATCCCTCTTGTCTCATTAAAATCCATGCACCTGACCTGCTTTTTGTCTTTCCTCCATGGCATTTACAGTGTGAGATTGGGTTTTGCATGGTGAGATGTCTCTGTCCCATTCTGGTTGCAAACCCATGGGAGAAGTGTGTGGGCTCCTCAGTGACTTTCAGAGAGGAGCCTGACCAGCCACTGAGGGTGGGAGAGTACGGTGGAGAGACCAGGGGGTGAAGGTTAAAGATTTGTGATGAGCTATGACAATCTATGCCATGCAGGACTCAGGGAGGTACCAGAGCAGGAGAAATGGGAGAGGTGTGCACACACAGCTGGTTAAGCCTGGTAGATCGTCCAAGCAGAGCTGTTGGGCTTAGAGTAAGCTGTCTAATCACAGCTTCCTGAGACTGGGATTGGCTTGGTGGCTATGCAGAAGGAATTTGAGTAATACATCCTGTCTCTATGATTGTTAAGGTCTTCAAATTTCTAAAATTGTAGAGGGCTTAACATATATACATACACACACATACATACATACATACATACATATATATATGTATATGTATACACAAACACACACACATGTATGTATATATATATATAGGTTTTTCTCTGTGTAGCCTTGACTCTCCTGGAACTCGCTCTGTAGACCAGGTTGGCCTCAGATTCATAGAGATCCACCTGCCTCTGCCTCCTAAGTGCTGAGACTAAAGGTGTGCACCACCACCACCCAGCTTTTTAAAAAAATACTATATTTTAAAACAGCTCATTCTTATTGCGTGTGCATATGATGTGTGTGTTTGTGTAAGGGTGGCCCACCATGCTCACGTAGAAGTCAGAGGACAAGTCTGTATAATTAATTTTTTTTCCTTCCACCTTTATGTGAGCTTCAGGGATCAAACTTAGATCATCCGGCTGGCAGGGAACGTCCCTTTACCCCCATCCTTCTCACTGGCCATAATATTTATTTTTTTATGTATTGCTTCCCATTGATATCTTGTTTCTCTCTCTAATTCTAGTTATTGTCAATAGGAGGGCAACTGCCCAAGGCTGTATCTTTCTCTCCTTCTCTGACTGTGCTGACTCGGTGTACTTGGCTTTGGTGTAGCTCTGTCTGGGGAGCTGGCTATGGTCCAACCACTGTTAGATTGTCTCTTTGAAAGTTTCAGAACTTTGCCTCTAGGTAGCACGTCCACCACTTCTGCCTTCCTTGAAACGCTAAGCTTGCTGGCTCTCTGTGACTACACCTCTGCTTTTGTTTCCTTCCTGAGTTTAGAGCTCGGGTTCTTTTTCTTTCTTTCTTTCTTCCTTCCTTCCTTCCTTCTGTCTGTCCGTCTGTCTCTGTGTTACCTAGGGAGCTTCACTTTCTGTTAGCTGGCCTGTTACTTCTCTCTTTGGAGAATTAAAAGCTTTCTACTTTCATAGGAAAACGTTGATAGCTCTACAGCCATGATAAGTAAACACCTTGAAATGCTTTCAAGTTTTCTCATTGCCCAGTGGGAAGTTTCTTGAGCGAACTCACCTCTGAGAGCAAACAGTCCTACATGGCATTATGCTGTGCAGCATTTTGGTAGGCTCTGAGCTCACCCAGTGCACACACGATCCCCAAGCCATCCCCACGTCTGTAGCCAACACAATTCCGCACCGCTACAGAAGTGCAGCACTCTGCTCGGCTTGCTGGCCCCGCGTCTGCTCAGTGAGGCACACCTCTGTGTAGGAAAGGTCACACTGAGTGACAGCTCTGTCTTCTGATCCCTTCTCTTCAGTGCTATTCCTTTGTCCCCACATAGAGCAGAGCTGATGATCTGGAGGAAGTGCCCTCTTCAGACTTAGGTTTCAGGAAGAATATAGGTCTGACCTCTCAGCTAGAGGCTGGAGGGATTAAGAGCACTTAAGTTCCATCTCTTTAGCCCCTGAAGCAAGCTTTTACATCCTAGTAGATAGTGTCATAAATGCAAAGGTTTAGGATTTTGATTTTTGCCCACTTAGACTCTCATCTGAAGGGAAATTAACCCAAGAGTGTGCTCTGCTATGCCCAGAACTCTCATCAGAAAGACAGAAAAACAGAGGACACACCAGTGTGGAAACTAGTTCTTCCTCAAGTGCTCAACTTGCCCACAGATCACCATCAAATATGGAACACAGGAAATGAATGCGGCTTTGGTCAGCTGCAGTGACCACCTGACTTTTCAAGAGCATGGAAGACTTTGCCACTGGAAACATTGGGTTGCTTTACACAGTGGTTTTTAATCTAGATTTACACAGTTATGCGGGTGGGTGGGTGCCATCGGCGTTTCAATGCCACAGCAGGGCCACAGCTGCTAGGCTCCTAGCTGCGGCTTAATGTCATGTTGCTCAGTGCAGCTTTTCCCGACCTCTTTCTTGCCTTAAGCTTTTCTCAAAATGTGGTCAGTCACTCATTAATGCAAGTAAGCTTGCTACTTATAAGGCACTGGAGACAGCCATTACAAAGCTCCTCATATCAAGACCCCCCCCCCCCACCGGGGCTGGTGAGATGGCTCCACGGCACTTGCCACTAAGCCTGGTGGGCCTAAGACTATCTATAGAGAGAGAGGATTGACTCCCACAAGTTTTTTTTTTTCCTCCAGGTATGTATCATGGCACTCAAACATGTGCGCTCCTCCCCCAAATAAAAATAAATAAGTAAATAAATAAACACAATTATATATAAAAAGGAATTCCCCTTAGTTATTTGCTCCAGAAAACTTGAATCCTCTGTTTGTGCACAGATCACTCAAGGCCGATGTCAGAGTGTGGGAGATGGCATGTATAAATTCATAGACTTTTGGTTTGGTTTTGTTTGCTTTGTTTTTTGTTTTGTTTTGTTTTATATTAAGATAAGACAAAACAAAACAAAACTCCTCACTATGTAGCTCTGGCTGTCCTGGAACTCACTATGTAGACCAGGCTGGCCTTGAACTCACAGAGATCCACTTAGCTCTGCCTCCTGGGTGCTGGGAGTAAAGGTGTGTGCCACTATGCCTGGCCATTGCTGTGCAACCATGGGATAGTATATTTAGCTTTGTTAATTAGGGGAACATGTGGGCCACTTTAACGAGTTTGCCGCGTTCTGAAATCTGCCTTGAGTGACCTGTGTGAGAAAAGAGGGTGCAGGTTTTCTGAGCAAGAGCGGCAGGGTTCTGGCCCGGCCTCTTGGTAACTTTTTAAAAGGGAGACAAAAGCCAGTCCTGTCACCCATGGAACAGCTCTGCAGAGAGTTCGTTCACCTAACTCCAGAACACGAGAAGAGAAGACGAAGGATTTCCTTGAAAGCGGTAGCAAGGCTTTTAAAAGGCCAAGAGGCCTTGGGACTGGGGACCGGTTCAAGAGCTGCACAAGCCGGAAGGAGAACGGATGTGGCTGAAAGCCTAAGCTTGTTCCTTAGGTGGAAACATGCATCGAGGCGGGGAACTCTGGCTGTACAGGCTGCCCTGAGGATCACCTGACCCTCCTCCATCCTACCCTTGCCAGAGACACAGTCTCAGTGAGGAAAATGTCCTTCTGGTAGTGTTACAGAGGACAGCCACACACAGGGGCCCCACAGGCCTTCCCTTTGATCGCTTCCCTGCGATCGTTACCTGGGAACACATGGGGCAGAAGAGCAAGGCCAGGAAGGGCCAGCAGCAGGAGCCTCACGGTTCTCGCGAAGTGGGAGGAAATTGACCTAGGCACCCAGAACACTGGGTACAGTGTGACTCTCACCATCAGTTTTATCGGCCCTTCCGGGACGGGCGGGCAGAGGAATGTGCACTGAGCCAGAGAGAGATGGAAGAGCGCACCCAAGCAAGACAGCTGCCTGTTGGGAGGTGTGTGCACTGAGCATCCGAGGCAGGCCCTGAGGGCACACGCAAAGGCCTCGAGGACACGTTTGAGAGTCTGGAAACGGAAAACGCTGGGGCTCCATCCTTAGCTTCTCCAGCCCTCTTGGCAGGGCCCCACGCCTTGCCCATAGCTCCCCTCACTCCAGACTAAGTCTGCTCTCAAGAGCTCTCCTCCGGCCGGGGTGGGGGTGGGGGGTGGGGTGGCGGCGCAGGCCATTAGTTCTAGCAGTCAGGAGGCAGAGGCGGGTGGATCTCTGAGGACAGCCAAAGCTCGCACAAAGAAACCTTGTCTCAAACCTCCTTATCAGTGTCTCTTGACATTAGATTGTGAGGTTGTTACGGGTAAGGACGAGGACTCCCGAGGCACAAAGCATGAGCTCAGTGAAGGCTTACAGCAGCAAAAGGTAACGAACATGTATGTGTGTTAGCATTTGGCTTCAGTCTGCCTACCTGTGACGTCACTGCCTACGCGCCGCGGGGGCGTGGCCCGCCGCGGGGGCGTGGCCTGCCCAAGGCTATATAAAAGGACAGCCCTACCTCACCCTTCCCTCTTATTCTTCCTCCCTCTCTTACTCTTTTTCTTTTTCTCCTCTCTTCCTCTGTCTCTGTTTCTTTTTCTCTGTGTCTCTCTCTCTCTGGGGTACCCCACCCATGCTCATTTAATAAACCTCATATAGTCTAATATCTGGCATCTGGTACCTTATTATCTTATTGCCTTATATCTTATCTATTAAACATAAAAATGTGTTCATATAGCAACTGAAGTGCTTACCTACGTTACAACAAGGAAACTGACTTGATACTAGAGTTGACTGGCTGTAGAGTGTATTGTGTAACTCCAACAGGGGACCGTTCAAGGCTACCCACAGTTGCCAAGAATGCTCCCTGTCAAAGGTGCTCACAGTAACCTCGGATGGTACTGTTGACAAAGGTACCCTAGGGGAACTGGAGAGGTCTGGGCATTATCTGCAGAGATGCCAGCATCTAGAAATGCTTTAGGACACAGAAAACTGGTCTGGGTAGCCTAGCCCCACATTCTCTTAGTCACTTCTACTCTCTGGTTCTGTGTTTACTGATAAGCTGTAGAGGCGAAGGTTAGCTTCATGTTGCTTTTGGGTTTGAAGACAGAGCTGAGCTTCCTGCAGATGGAAGAGTAGTAAGTGGGTAATTCATTGCAGTCAGTGACATTATAGTTAATGTCAGTTGTGACTTTGGTGGCTTGAGGTTGAATTACAGAAGCAAATACTTGGGGTCCAAACAGACTCTGGTCACCTCAATGACTGTGGTAGAAAAGATGGCCACAGGGATTTTGAGGAGATGCTGTTTGAATTCAGCAACACCGACAGAAAACCCTGGAGATCAGGGCTGGGATCTCACAGCAGAGTAGTATTCAGAGGCTCAGGAAAATATTTTCTTTCTTTCTTTTTCTTTTCTTTTCTTTTTTCTTTTCTTTTCTTTTCTTTTTTTTTTTTTTTTTTTTTTTTTTTTTTTTTGGTTTTTCTAGACAGGGTCTCTCTGTGTAGCCTTGGCTGTCCTAGACTCGCTTTGTAGACCTGGCTGGCCTCAAATTCACAGAGATCTGCCTGCCTCTGCTTCCCGAGTGCTGGGATTAAAGGCATATGCCACCACACTCAACTTTCTTTTATTTCTTATAACTTGAGAACTACTCTTGTTAAATATCAAACTTCAGATTTAGTGAAAAGATTTTTATTTTTACTTCTTACCTGGAAATGTGTCAGTGTGTGGGTTTGTACATAAGAGTGCAGTACCTGAGGAAACCAGAAGAGGGCGTCAGATCTGGAGCTGGATTTACAGCTGGTGACTGCCTGATACGGTCTGGGAACTATGGTCTCTTTTAAGAGCAGCAAACACTCCTAACAGTTGCACCATTTCTCCAGCCCCCAGATTTCAGATTTAATTGTGTAGTTTGGTGGGTTTGGGGGCTAGCTCAGTCCATAAGGCATGAACTCTTAATTCTGCCATTTGTAGACCTTCAATGTAATCCTAACACTCTGGTTCAGTTTTGTAAGCTTTGGTGAGGCTTACACTTCACTCTGACACTCAACAGGTATGTGGAATCAGATGAACTCAAGAATTTGGAATCTTTATGGTCCAGAAGCCAGGCAGTTTTCCTGAGAGCTTTTCCTCATGACAGCCCAACCTAAGATCTGCTTTGTAAATTGATCTCTTTTCTCTTAGGATCCACTCCAATAGTCCATAGGGGTGCTGGACCACATAGTTCAGCGCTCAGCATGCCAAGAGTGAGGGTGGCAAACTCTGACCTCGGAAGACAAAACGTCTGTGTCAGGAGAGCTGTAAGACTGCTAATTTCTTTAAGCATAATCTGCAGAATACGTATGGGGCCAGATTCCAGAGTCTGTTGGAGATTTTTTAAATAGTTTAAAATATTTATTAATTAACTTTATTATTATTATTGTGTGTGTGTGTGTGTGTGTGTGTGTGTGTGTGTGTGTGTGTACATGTGTGTGTGTGAGGGAGAGAGGGAGAAAAGGAAGGAAGGAGGGAGAAAAAGAGAGGTGGGTGACTGGGTGCATATGTCATGATGCACATCTGAAGGTCCAAGGCCACTTTGTGACGTCATTCTTGTTCCATCTTTGTCTGGGATCCAGGCATCAAACTCAGGTGCTTAGCCTTGCCAGCCAAATACTTTTATCACCAGCCTGAATTGCCCGATTCCCCATCCCCCACCCAATGTAAACAGCTAAAGCAACCACATGGGCTTTGAGATTAGGACCCAGGAGAATGAAACTTAGAGTAAGAGTAATGTTTTTTTTTTCTTTGTTCTCATTCATTCTTGATTGGGCCCATTAAGGTGTCTGGAGTGATGGTTGGGTGACATGTACCTACCGAACTCTTTTGGCTTCTGTTCTGCTATATCTCAGCAGGAGCAACAGGGGCCTCTGCAGAGACGATTTTAACTTTAGGGGCAACTGAACTTGACAACAGTTAAACCTTGTCGGTCTCTCTTCTCCACTCTATAACTGGACTCCCCTGACATTTTGCTGGCTTTGGGATTCTCCTTTTCAGGCATCTTCTCCAGGGAGGGAGGGTGCATGGGGGGAGGGGGAGGGAGAGGGGAGGGGGGAAAGGGGAGGGATTGCCGCTTGATATTCAGCTGCATTCGCTTTTTCCACTCAAAGTCCTCCCCTTGTCTGATTGCAGGTCCAGCAAGAGGCCAAATACCAAATTTACTTTCAGCAGTTTTCTAAAAACCAGCCTCTCAGCCTCTCAGCTTCTCAGCCTCTCAGCCTCTCAGTGGAGTGGAGTCCAAATCAATGGAGAAACACTTAGAAGTTGGATTGTTGCATCATTCAGCAGCTTGGTTTTTAGTTTTAGTTTTGTTTTTTGTCACACACCCCCTAACTTCTACATGGCTGTTCTCTGTAATGGCGACCTAATTCAGATTCCCAGCTGTAGCATGAGGGATTTGCCTACCCTCCTTCCTCTGCAGTTTATGGTTTCTTTTTGACGTAGGCCATTTCAGCAGGTGCCAGAGGTGGCTAAGTGTGGCTTAATTTGCATTCTTGACTGATTTGGGGGGGGTATTTTTCACATACCTCTTTATGTTCTTTAGAGAAATGTCTATTGAGACTCCTTTCTGGTTTAAACTACATCCATTGTTTCTTTCTACTCTGAGAGCAACCTCTTCCTATCCTGTCCATGGATGCGAACACATCCTCCCAGTCTGTCACGTGCCGCCTCCGGCTTCTGCTTGTTCCCTGGAAGCACTCGAGTTTGATGTAATGCCTTCTTGTCTATTTTTGTTTCTGTTTCCTGATACTTTGAGTAAAATTTAAAGCATTATGGCTTAGACTTGTGACTGCGTTTTTCCTGCCATGTTTTCTTGCAGCCATTTTGTAGAACTGATCTTTATAAGGGATGTGAGGCAAAGGCCAGATTACGCTTTTAGGCACCTATATGCGTATCTATATAATCTGTGTCATATATTATGTCTACATTTATTTGTATCGATCTCCAGCTTTCTTGCATCATCTATTAAAGAGAGTGAAAGGCATTTCGTATAATCTTCCATAATCTTCCAGCATGTTCTCTGTCTGTCTGTTTGTCCGTCCGTCCGTGTCTCTCTCTCTCTCTCTCTCTCTCTCTCTCTCTCTCGCTAACACACACACACACACACACACACACACACACACACACACACACACACGGGAGGGGGGGGGGACTTGAACAGAGAGTCTCACATAGGCTACACAGGGTTCCGCCAGCCACTAAGGTATTCTCTGGCCCATTTTTTTCTTAAGCAAAGTCAGCCAAAGGACTCCTCCGGCTGTACCTCCAGCCCCGTTTCGCTGGGGCAGGGCATCAGACTTATGTTTAGGATGGAAGGGAAGCTAGTTATACATGGGACGAACTATTTATAGCTATTTCCATGTTTTGAAAAGAACTCTTGGGGTCCTGGTAGCTATGGGAAACACAACACTCACCAAGGAATTACTTGCATTGAACCAGAAGGCAAATTGACACGAGAGAGAGAGAGTCCTCCATGGCTTCCCTACCGCCTTTTTGAAGGCAGACACTTGGATAGGGAACATGGAGCCAGAGACCTAGGGCACCATCAAGGAGGCCCAGGAGAAATAGAAAACTGTCTGGAGTGACACACTTTGGTATTTATATTTGAGGAAACTTCCCTGGGGAGCTGAAGGTCCCGCCCCCATCCCCCACTCCCCCCCCCACTCCCCCACTCCCCCCCCACTCCCCCCACTCCCCCCCCACTCCCCCCACTCCCCCCCCACTCCCCCTTCCTTTTCCATCTAAGTGTTGGAATGTTTACTCAGCACCAGTTGCTTCCATGCTTTGGCACCTCAGTGTCTGCCACCAGCCCCGTGAGAGCAGAGAGGAGAGGCAGCAGAGAGGAGCCACGTATTTAATGGACCCTTGGGAGACACTTGAGCTGGCGACACCCGCTCTCCAGAGGACGACGTTATTTTCAGCTTAACTCCGGTTCACCGTTGTTCCTGAAGATCACCACCGGCCGAGTTCTGGGATATTCTCTGAACCTGTGGCCGCGCATTTTGATGGGTGCCTGTGGCAGAGAGTCTGGCTTGCTTGGAGTGCAGCAGTAGTCTCCGTTGCTACATGGCTTTTTGACCTGCTCTCTAGACTTGCAATACTTCCTGCAGTGTCCTCTTATGACCCAGCAAGCTTTGAGGCACCTGCAGACTAACAAGAGGAAGGAAAGGCTGTTAGTTCAAGATATGGGGGTTTATCCAAAGGAACCACTGGGCCATGCCTCAGTTATCTCCACAACGGCCCTGGATCCGTTAAAGGAGACTGTGCAAGCAAAGCAAAGCAATGTTGGATTACGCCACGTTCTCAAAGACCTTACTACCAATGCCAAAGGGACTCACTAGCTATCAGGGACTGGGTGGGGGTGACTTGGCCAGAGGCTATGTGGTTATATAAATTAGATGCACAACAGGCCAACTTCACTCTGTGCTGGCTTGTGGAGAGCCACAGAGCCCTTTGTGGACCTCCCCCCAAGATGGCGCCTGGCATGCAGCCAGAGCCGCCTCGATTTAGACAAACAGCCCCTTATTTGGAAAAGGCCCGCTGCTTGCATTAGCTCTGCCTCTACGAGCCTATCAGCGTGTGAGACGTGGCTTAGTGTGATTGGCTGTTTGGGTGGTATAAATGAGCCTGACGGGAGTGGCTCGGGGGATTCTCCTGGAAACAAAGCCTGAATAAACCGCTTGAGAGAAGAACCGGTGGTCGAGTCCTTCTTGCTGGTCGAGCGAGGCGCGACACTGGCTGAGCTGTTTATTATTCCGCAGATACAGAATTCTAACTCCGACAGGCTCTACAGTTATCAGAAATGTATTGATAACCTTTGCCTTGGGAAGAAGGAAGCTCTTGGAGGCCATGAGTGGGTTTATGGTACTGAGGTGGTTTGAATGAAAATGGTCCCTCATAGGCTCATCTGTTTGAATGTTCAGTTCCTAGTTGGTGGGGGTGTTGGGGAAGGAGCAGGAGGCGTGGCCTTGTGGAAGGAGGTGTGTCACTGTTGGGGAAGGAGCAGGAGGCGTGGCCTTGTGGAAGGTGTGTCGCCGGGCTTTGGGGTTTAAAAAGGCCACACCATTCCCAGTTAGTCTCTTTCCCTTCATGGCTGTTTTCTCAACCCGAGACCTCCAGCTCTAGCTCCAACACTATGGCTGCCTGCCTGCTGCCATGCTCTCCCCGTAGTGGTCATGGACTCACCCTTGGAAACTGTAATAATAAACTCTCCCCTAATAAACTCTTTTTCTCTTTCTATAAATTGCCTTGGTCATGGTATCTCTTCTCAGCAATAAATAACTAAGCCAGGTATGCAGTAATGATCTTATATTCACCTGCAAATCCAACCACGAGCACACGTCAAATACATATAGTTCCTATCTATCCATCACAGCTTAATAAGCTTCAAAAACATAATGAAATAGGCGTGGGAGACCCCAGAAATACAACGGTAGAAAAGCATGCATCAATCCTCACTTTAACACACAATGCCACCTGCCCCATGGACTCGGCGGGACCCACTCCTACAGAGCTTTGGATTCAGCCAACTTGAAATGGACTTGCAAATTAGCACCTCTGACGATTTCACAGCTGCTGCTGGTGGGGGAGGATGGGAAATGCCTTTGGTAGCTTTGGAACACTATCTACACAACAGTAAATTCCCAATAAATGGCACCCATCTTAAAGAGCCTGGGGTTGCCACAGATAGAAATAAGATTGTGAAAGGCTTGTTGGTAACCTCAGATAAAACACCTGGGCAGTCCTAGAACCCCAAGTCTCCTGGAAGTTGTTCCTGTGGTACCCATCTGTCAAAATCTGTCTGTTGTCACACTGGAGAGAAGGCTTTTAATTTAAAAGCACTAGTTCCCAGCACCCATAGTCACATGGTGCCTCACAACTGTCTGTAACGCCAGCTCCAGGGGATCTGATGTTCTCTTCTGGTCTCTGCAGGCTCAGGACACTCACGTGGTACACATCCATACATGCAGGGAAAGCAACCAGATGCATAAAACAAAACAAACAAGTCTAAAATTTCTTTTAAAAAAATCTACCCATTGGTTGTTAGGTGAACCTAAATGGGCTTTCTAATGAAACAGGTTTTAACTAAGAAAAATGAAATAAATAGATAAGAAAACACATCCAACATCATCTTCCATTTGTTGCATTTGGATGTTGTATCATTAACCACAAAGGTTACCCCAGAGTCATAGAGGGGTTCACTGATGAATATCCAGTGTATAAAGTGCTGGTTTCTCACAGGCAATGCCTTTCTTTCTTTTTTTAAAAAAATTCATTTATTTTTATTTTATGCTCATTGGTGTTTTTGCCTGCACGTATGCTTGTGTGAGGAGGGTGTTAGACCTTGGAATTACAGACAGTTGTGAGGTGCCATCTGGATGCTGGGAATTGAACTCACGTCCTCTGGAAAAGTAGTCAGTGCTCTTTAACCACTGGGCCATCTCCCCAGCCCTCAGGCGACATCTTTCGTGGTAATCATGTACTTTGACTGTGTTTAACCTCCTCCGTTCCTTCTCCTTAGTTCCCCTCCCTACTTTTCTTTTCTCCACAGTCTCCTCTCTTCCCTTGGTCTCCCTTCATCTTTCATATCATCTACAGACCAATAGAAGCAGCTTGTGCATCAATAAAGAATTCTAAAAAAGCGAATGAGGAGAAAAAAAAAAGAAAGCGAATGAGATAAAATATGTGATATTGGTCTATTTTTGTGTATGACTTATTTTGCTTAATATAATTCCAACCATTTTGTAGAAAATAATGTAACTTGGTTCCTTTTAATGGTTGAATCAAGTCCCACTGTGTATGTGTGTGTGCGTGTGCGTGTGCGTGTGTGTGTGTGTACCACACTTTTCTTACCTTCTGACAGAAATCCCAGCTGATTCTAAAACTGAGCTGCTTTGAGCAACTCTGCACTAAGCACCCCAGTGCAGAGATCTCTGCCATGTTGCCTTAGGGTCCTTCAGCTTCATACCCAGATGTGGTACAGCTGGGTCATGTAATAGGTGCTGTTAGTTTTGGGGGACCCTCCATCGTGATCTCTGTGCTGACTGCACAGTGTGTGTGGGTTCCCTTTCTCCACATCTCCACACTCGTCGTTGTTGTTGTTTGTTCTGTCCTGACTCGGATGGGATGAAATCCTGCAGAGTTTTACTTCCCCCGTGACTACGGATATCCAGAGTCTGCAAGACTGGCCTCTGTTCGCTGCCTCAGCAGGTATGGCTGTGCACACCTCTAATCCCAGAGCCAGGCCTGCACAGCAGATGCTGTCGTTAATAGGGGGACACAAAGTTGGGTGGGTAAGGAAGGGGGATCTGGGAGGAGTTAGGGGGTGAGTATATCATGCAAAAATCTCAAGGAACTAAGAAAAAAAATACCTCCCTACAAATTTACTGCCTAGTGTCCAATTATAAGTGAGTACGTGCCATGTGCCTCTTTCTGGGTCTGGGCTGGCATGTCGTTATTTTACAAGGCTTTCTTTGTAGTCTAAAATGTGGGCTATTTTTGTTGCTTTTAAAGGATATTTGTTGGTCATAGTTCATGGTCAGCCGCTGACAGTTTAAGATGCACTGGCCGCATCGTCAGGAAGCTTCGATGTGAGGACCTGGGGGTAAGGACCTAGAGGTATAGTTCAGGGCTAGAGTGCGCCCAAGGCTGTGGGATTGAGTTCCAACAGGGTGAAACATTTCTTTGTACTGAAGTTACAAGCGCTAATCTGTTCATTTCTTTCTCCAGTATATTTATTACTCATCTCTTAATTATTATATATTTCCCCTTGAACTATTTTGTTATATATATGACTGCTATTTTAAGTTTCTGTTGGGTTGTATTTGCCTAGAATTGTACTTTACTATTTTGATATTTTCATGTCTTTATATTAGATGTGTCTGTCACTAAAAAAATTTTTTTTTGTGACAGGGTCTTTTTATATACCCCTGGCTTGCCTGGAGCTCACTATGTAGACCAGGTAGGCCTTTAACTTGCAGAGATCCACCACCTTTAATCTCAAATGGAATTAAAGACATGTGCCCCCATGTCTGGCAAATTTATTATTATTATTGTTGTTGTTGTTGTTGTTTTTTTGTATGTGTGTGTTTGTGTCTGTCTGTCTGTTTGTGAATGTGAATGCAGAGACCTGAGGCTCTCAGAAGCATCAGGTCCCCAGAACTGAAATTACAGCAGTTGTAAGCCACTTCACATAGGTGCTGAGAAGAGAACTCAGGTCCTCCAGAGCATCAGTCAGTGCTCTTAACCACTGAGCCATCTCTCTAGCTCCCAAGTCTGTGGGTTTTTTTTTATTCAATCCGTTGTTTATTGAATATAAGACTATGCGCTTATTTAATGAATCTAACCATTTGTGTTTAGTGTGATTATATTATATTTAGACTTTTAAATTTTCTATTTTTAGTAGGTTTTTTAAAAAAATCTATTTACTAGTTTCAATTAAATAGATGAGGCATCTCTCCTGTGGCTTGAAGCATCCATCCTCCCTGACGCTTGAGGCTTATAAATTATTGTGTCTTTAGGAGTGCGCTCAGATCCACTGCCTTCCTTCTCGATGAGCCTTGGCTGCCCCTCCCTCGCCTCCCCATGTTGATTATTGTGGGTTGTACTCGGGGCCTTGAACTATACCCAGAAGCCTCTATTCTAGTTTTTAAGGTCAACTAAAGGACAATAAACAATCGATCAACCTTACATGTCAGAAATCCCAATGCCTTCCTGGATGGCCTCCTTGCTTATCTGAATTCTTCCTCTTTATTTGCAAAACAGATCTTCGTGTGGCAAAACTGTACAATCTCAGAAGATGGAGGCCGTCAGCATTAAGCAGTCTACATGGGTACCTCACTTTGGCACAAAGTCTGTGCCTGGTCAATTTAGGGTCTTTCTTTTCCCTTCACATCAGCAATGATGGAAAGCTGCTTCAGCCAGATTTTTACAATTTTGCACGATGAATGGCTTTTCAGATCTTCTAAAGCACTTGTGCCCTACCTAGGAAGGGGTTGACTTCTTCCAGACATGTATGGCTCAAAGGAGACTCTGAAAATATACTCATAAAAACTTAAATCATAAAAATTACTCTTGTCCTAACCAGTTGACTTCTAGAGAATTGTTTAGAAAATTTTGTCCAAGTGTGCAAAACTCAGTTGTAGCTTTTTGTTTGTTGTGTAAAATATTTGGAAATACTTGATTTTTATCCCCCAATATAGAATAGAGGTATACACATTTGGCTATCTGGAACAGCATGACTTTTAGGAGCATCGAGACAGATATCCATGTGCCTACCAAACTGTTGAGTATATGCTACCGAGATAAGTATTTCAAAAACAATGCAATTACATTTCTACTAAAAGGAGCTACCTTCACAGGCATATTTATATGGACTTTCCTATGCACCAAGAAAAAGAGTTTTCACACATCAGAAAGGGGTCAGTATCTCTTTTCTAAAAACCATCCAAGCCTGTATGAACAGTCATTTCAAAACTCTGACCATTTGTTTATGGAATTAGAGTGTAAATCGTTAACCAAACAGTTATCATGGCTGAGAAAAGAGCACCGAGGTCTGCATTTTCTTCCACCTGACTGCTCTGTGGACGCTTTCATCCCAGAACCAGGGGACAGTGACTTCTTAGGAAGCAATAATAGACTTAAGATCTAAGGACGGCTTGACGGCTCACCATCGCTGGAGACAGGGAAAACTGCTGAAGTAAGACAGCGCCTTGGCAGGGATCACTGGGTCATTGACTGAAGCAAAGCAGTAGGGGAAAGAGCTGGATTTCTCAAAAGACACTCTACCCCATCCCATGGCCCCAGGGATGCTGACCAGACAAGCTCCCGGGCGTTGTGCTCAGGTCAAGCAGTCCAGCAGATTGCAGCCACCCTCAGAGAACCCTGCCCACAGCGGACGGAAGGATAGCAAACCTCCCGCCAGCAATTACCCACATGTAACTCTCTCATCCTTTTCCTTGGTCTTGTTTACCTGGAAACAGCTGGAACAGGACAAAGACTACCAAAAGTGTCAGGAGCAAATATTTCATGATCTTTGAGAAGGATGTAGCACTTCCGAGAGTCCAGAACGTTCTGTGGTGGGGCTCTGGGACTCAGGTTTTATTTGCTTCCGTGGGGTGGAGTCCCGCGACTGATCCATGAGTAATGGATGATTTAGAGAGATGTGTAAAGTGCACTGGCTCTCGGCCAACAGCCGCTAAGTGATTGCTCGCTACTCAAAACAATATTCTAGGAACTTGGAGGGAAGGCAGGAGAATGGGAGAGGGGTTAAAAACACCGCGCAAAGCAGAAAGACTCAAATGGTATCTACTCACTTATATCTGCATACTAGCCCAAGGGGCGTGTCCCACGAAAGCCTTCTCTTACCAGGAAACTGGCACAGAGGGGAGAACATCCTAGTGGGACTCTAGATGAGAGAAGCATGGGAGAATAGCAAAGTAGAAGGATCCAGAGGGTCCTAGAAGCCTACAAATCGAACATAATGATAGGCAGATTTGGGCCCAGGGGTCCCGCTCAAACTAAGGCACCAGCCAAGGACAATACAGGCTGTAAACTTTAAGCCCCTACCCAGATCTAGCCAGAATAGTCTCTACAGTTGAGTGGAGAGTGGGATATGACTTTCTCACATACTCTGGTGCCTCACCTTTGACTATGTCCCCTGGAGGGGGAGACCTGGTGGCACTCAGAGGAAGGACAGCAGGTTACCGAGAAGAGACTTGATACCCTATGAGCATACACAGGGGGGAGGAAATCCCCCTCAGGAACAGTCATAGGGGAGGGGAGTAAGGGGAAAACGGGAGGGAGGGAAGAATGGGAGGATACAAGGGATGGGATAACCATTGAGATGTAACAAGAATAGATTAATAAAAAATTAAAAAAAAACAAAAAAACAAAACACGGTGCAAACACACACAGCGAGGACACGCCCACCAGGAAGTCTTCCTTTCCTGCATGGTGTGTGGAGAGACTTCGCTCATAGCCTCTCATGTGCACCAACACGCGTGGCATTGCGTGGGGTCAGTCTAAGATTCTTTGTGGGAGGAAGCTGCCCCTTTACTGTTTCTGGACCTAGAGACGTCAGTTGTAGGTGCCTCACGAAAGAGTATTTTAATGACATGAGTGAAGATATTTTTCTTTTTGAATGAAGATATTTGTATACACTGTTGGGCAGTAGAACCCCGGAGTGCACTTTTCCTGGAACTGTACCTGAATTCCCTGTGGCCGACCTTTCTCCAGCTCCTCTTGTTTGCCCCCACCCCCTGTGAACTCCCCCCTGTGATACTCTGCCTGTGGTTTCCCGCCACAGTTGGTTGAAGACACCAGTCTCTCGCCCACTGTGTGTGTTCTCGGTGTCTTTGTTGATGGCATATATGGCCATGCTGTTAGAGACAGGTCTTATCGCTCTGCTCTGTGGTCTGATTCAGGGCTTTACGGGTCTGTTTTCACACCAGGACTGTGCTGTTTTGATTGCAACAGCTTTGTAGCATATTTTGGAGTCAGGCAGTAGCATGTTTTGAAGCTTCCTGCTTTGTTCTTCTTCCGCAAAGTTGCTCTGTGTGTGTGTGTGTTACGGGTTTCCACACACATTTTTGGCTTTTTTTTTTTTTTTTTTTTTTTTTTTTTTTTTTGCCTTGTGAGCAATGACATTGGAATTTGGATGGGGATTCATTGAATACGCAGGCCATTTTTGGTAGTGTGTTAGTTACTTTTCTGTTGCTGGTTTATTTGAACTTATGGCTCCACCACCATCATGGCGGCGGCAGGCAGACATGGTGGCTGGAGCAGGATGCTGAGAGCTTTCATTCTTTACCACAAACATATCCTTCACCATCACCATAAGCACAAAGCGGAGAGCGCCAAATGCACGTAGGATGAACCGTAAGCGCTCAAAGTTGCCCCGCCCCCCAACATACGTCCTCCAGTAGGGCCACGCCTCCTAAACTTTCCCAAACAGCGCCACCAGCTGGGGACTAAGTGTTCAAGCACATGAGCCTATAATTCTCATCCATACTAGTAGTAAGGGCCTTTTAACAATGCTAGTTCATCCACACCGTGAACATGCAGTGTCCTCCCACTTTTTGTATCTTCTTCACTCCCTTTCATCAGTTTTTACAGTTCTCATTGTATGCATTGTGACTCAGGTGTTTGGTTGGTGGAGCTGCTTGGGTAAGCTTAGGAGGCGTGGCCTTGCTAGAGGAAATGCGTTACTGGAGAAGGGACTTGAGGTTTTCAAAGTCACACGGTGCCGTGAACTGGGCCGTCCCCAGTTCCCTCTCGGCTCTGTGTTTGTGGATCGCGCTGCGAGCTCTCAGCTTCCAACTCCAGGAGCCACGTTTGCCTGCCTCTCCATTTCCCTGCCAATGCTAGCGATGGACTCTAACACTCTGGAGCCATAAGCCACAAACAAACCCTCCTGTCCATAAACTGCCTGGCTATGGTATGTTATCATAGCCACAGGAAAGCAGCCAGACACTCACTGCCCTTTGGTTTAAAGTAGAAGATCCTGAGGTTGTATATTATTGGATGGAGACATAAATGAATGAATGAATGAATAAATAAATAAATAAATTTGTATCATATTTGTGCTTTTTAAGAGCATGAACATACCCTGGGATTTAGTGAACCCTTTTGATCTAAATATTCACACTTTTCTTCAGTTGTGGCAATAAAAGCACAAGGGAGTGTAAGAGCCTGTCCCCAAGACAACAGTTTCCACGCCTTGCTATTCCTTGGCCGTAATGAACCCTCCCTCCCCTTTGCCTTGTCCACCTCCGGTCTGGTTACTGTTGCCATGCATTGTCTTTGCCGTTACTGTGATGGCAGACACTGATCCTACTGTTTCAAGTTCTAGGAGATCTTTCTTGGGCTCCACCTGTACTTGTTGGACGTGGACTTCCTTGAAAGTTCTTGTCGTGCCAACATCTAAACTTCCGTCTGGTTCTTGTCTTTTGCTTCATCAAGGATAGAGTAGGAGTGAGTAAATGGCCTTTGTCTGCACTCCTTGACCCTTCAGGAAGCTGCTACCCACAGGACAACAACGTCTTAAAATAACAGAGAGTATGGGTGCTATGATGGATGAATTGATGCTGGATTTTGCATCCTGAGCTGGAAGAGCAGAGGCTGCTGGCCACACGCCTTCATCCTAGAGGGCCAGGGAGACAGATCCATGGTCTCCTCATCTTTGGTCTCATACGTCACCTCATATGGCACCCACCCAAATACACATCAGGGTGAATCGAAGGAACCTAAAACAGATGACTGACACCACCCGCCCTGGGCTAAGGGCTAGAATCCATACCCAAGGCCGCCTGTCATCAGAGGTTTATGACACTGATGTGCTTTCTGTGTGGCACACCCTTTTAAAAGAGAAAGCGGGCGGGGGGAGGGGGGACTTTGTTTCGTGAATCGCCCCTTCCCTTTTTCCAGTCTCAAATCCTCTCCACAGTTTCTCTCCCTTTCTCAGAGAGTGGGTTCCTCCTCTGCTCTTTGTCCTCATCCGATATCTGGGGAGCCCGGAGTTCTGGTGCCATTAGGCACTTTGTGACATGTGTCAATAATTTCCTTGATGAACTTCAGCATCCTCTTAAGTTGATCAAACGGTGATCTTATTGTGAGGCTTAGGAAGTGGCTCAAGATAATGCTGTTTGTTTATCAGACCGTGGCGGGGGTGGGGGTGGGGTGGGGGTGGGGTGGGGGTGGGGTGGGGGTGGGGTGGGGGTGGGGTGGGGGTAAGTTCCCAAGAACAGCTGTGCAAAACAGAATTGCATTGGCGCTACCGCCACCTCCGTCTTGTGTGGACACACTACAGCTTGCTACTCTTTACTGAGTTCCTTTCTCAGAGTTATGGGGATGAATTATTAGGTTGTGCCTTCACCTGCCCGATGTCTTACCAAGCTGAGACTTCTGGTACCTGGGGTATGACGAGCATATTAAGTATCTACTACTGTTTTGTTCAATTTAATTAATCAGTCAGCTTATTTCTTTTTTCTTAATTTTCTTTTTTATATATACATTTATATTTTTACACATATATACGATAAACTCCATACAGTAAGAAGGACCATGAAATAACTATAAATGTTACATTCATAGTATGTTGGCTATTTCTGTTTGGCAGCCTTGAAGAAAACATCTTTCCTATCTTGGTGAGTCTAATATTCTGAATGTAAATCAATATTTACCATATCTCATCTCTATCAACATAAAAACATCTTAACCCTTGAACAACTAAGCTTAATTGTAAAACTAAGCTATCTGGTCTTCAGTCCCATCAGAGACTTGAGAGTGAATAAAATGAATTACCTGAGTAAACAGGAAGTGCAGATTAGCAGATTCCAAATGAAAAAAAAAAATGACAGAGACAGTTCGCTGCCTGAACAGTCACCCAAAACTCTCTATAATGTTAGAGCATCATCTTTGGCCTTCTGGCCCAATATACCCGACAGACATATTTGTGAGGCAGGAACTAGTGAGGGCTTGCTTACCCTATCTTGGCAGAGTTTGGTCTTCAACTCTGCCTGCATCCAAGCTCACCCATTTATAGGCAGAATTCTGCCAGTGGCCAAAATGAGGACATTTTGCCCAGTGGCTGGTTTGCCACATTTGAAGCCATCTCCATAAGGAGGTTTTTTGATGCTCATCATCTTCCTTGAGGTAGACTAAGTGTTGCCAGGAGTTAATCCATCTCACTGTCAATGAATCTTTAAAATAATAAAAACATTTTTCAACGCCACATTCTGTAGGTCTCTGAGCTCAGCTTACTTCTTTATCATGTGTGTACACGTGTGTGTATGTGTATGTTGTGGCCAGAGGCCAACCTCAGGTGTCATTTCTCAGGCATGTTATCCACTTTGTCTTTTGAGTCCATGACACTCCTTGACCTGGGGCTCACCAGTTTGGCTAGCTTAGCAGGCCAGTGAGCCCTGGCAGCTGCCTACGGCAGCCTCTCTAGCACTGGGCATTAGAAATGCACCCAGCTCTCTCCTAATGTATGTTCTGGGGCTTGAACTCAGGTCATCGCCCTTGAGGACAAGCACCTTACCAACTGAGCTATCTTCTTGTCCTCGCTGCTGTTGTCTTATGACCGATATTGAGATCATAGTGACTTAAAGAGGCAGTAGACACATCTTTCCCAGTTTCCATGGTTCCGGGACTGAGGTGTGTCTGGGCTAGGCGATTCTGGCTGTGATGTTTCCTGAGGTTGCAGTGAAATGCCAACAGAGGCAACAGGGACCTTAAGCCTCAGTGGGGTACTGGAAATTGTCCTTTTAGGTGGATGATAGGTTGGTGTAGGCCGCTGGTGGACGGCCTCTGTTTCTCTTTATCTGAAAATTGGGTAACTGAGATTCCAGGGAGTGAAAACCTTAAGAGACCTTGGGACGGGAGCATGGCTAACAGCAGGAGAGAGTTGATTTAGATATTTTAGATAGATACACAGGACAGTGTGGGCAGCACTGTCCCGTGGGCTGATTGGATTGGATCCATGACACGCGGCCACTTCCCCCTTTTCTGCTTCCTGTCCAGCATGTGGGAGCTCCCCGGCCACACATCCACAGTACTGTGAGAGTCTCCCCAAGCCCTGAAGGCCAAGCGACCACACACGAGCTCTCTGAAGTTGTGAGCCTCCTCCTTGAAGTGTTCATGTTGGGTCTCTGGGCCAGAGTGTTGAAAAGCTGACGGACTGCTTTGTCCTCGTGTATCTCCTTTCTTAATAATGGACCCCTCGCTTTCAGGAAGATGGCCTCTGTTCCATTGCAACCGCTCCTAATGGACCCCTCGCTTTCAGGAAGATGGCCTCTGTTCCATTGCAACCGCTCCTCTCATTCTCTTCTCTCCTCGTTCTTTTCGGGTGTGTGTGTGGAGGGGGTGGGGGGGGGGAGACTCAGAACTTTGCCGCACACCACTTTGTTTAGAATTTATTCCCCTTTGCTTTGGTTTTGCAGGTTTTAAATCTGTTTACCTTCTTTCGCCTCTAGTTAATTAGGGCATCACGACTGTGAGACTGCTGTGGGTTGACCCCTGTGTTTGCTGGGTGCTTCTCCAAGGGGCCCTTTGGTTTGCGTCTCCCTATCCATGCGTCATCCATTTGAACGTGGAATATCGTGTCTTTGCTGGTGTGACTGCTTCTGAAACCAGGTGGTGTCAGCCCTGGACTCTGTCATTCTTTTTCATATTGTCTTGGTTATTATAACTCCTTTTTTCCATATAAAGTTTGGGTTTTTTTTTTAAATCTGCAGGCTTATGCTTGTGATCCCAACAGTCAGGACGCAGAAGCAGAAGGGCTGATGCAAATTTGAGATCCATAAGGGTTACAGGGTGAGATCCTGAAAAAATAAATAAATAAAAATTCTGCTGGGATTGATAAGGCCTGCTCTGAAACTACCCTGCTGTCGACTAATACCAAGTCACCAGGAACTGATGGTTCCGCCATCAGTGGTACTCGGAGCACAGCTGGCTTCCAGCTCTCCACCGTTAGGGTATGGGAATACCACTGATTTTTGTTTGGGACATAGAGATTGATGGCAGAGCACAGAGCATTCAGAAAGAACCTTACTGCTACACCACCAAATCTGTCAAGACCTAAGCTTTCAAAAGTACATTGAAAAAAAAAAAAAAGAAAACAACCTCTTTATCAAGTGGTCATAGGCAAGCTGTATATCCACCTGTAGAAGAATCAGACCACATCCCTACCTCTCACTCTGCACACACACACACACACACACACACACACACACACACACACACTCACAGTGACTCAAAGCCCTTAATTTATACCTGAAACTTTGAGACTGCTGGAGGAGAGCCTGGGCGAGCCACTCCACGCTGCAGGGACAGCCAAGGGCTCCCTAGAAAGGAGTCCGGTGGCTCAGGTAATAAGCTCAGGAGTTGGCAGAGAGCATGAAGAGGCAGCCTACAAAGCAAGCCTTTCCTTACACGGCAGATACACCTCTCTGGAAACAACTGCATAGACACGCCCAGTGGTTTAACTGTAAATCCAACTTGATAGTGAAGAGAAAATATCACTCGAATTCTTTAAAAAAAAAAAAAAAGAATGAGATATACAAGTGTCATGTGACCCAGCTATACCGCTCTTGGGGTATATATATATACAAGGGAGTCTAAGCCAGCACAGTTAGGATTATTGCTGTACCAGTCACAATGGCTAGGAAAATGGTAGCAGCCAAATGCCCATCAATAGGTAATGCAGGAAAAAAAAATGTGGTACATATATGTAGTGCAGTTGGTCTTCCATAAGGAAAAGTTAAACCATAACATATGCAGGGAAATGGCGGGCCTCAGACATACACCATGTGAGGAACCCAGGTGTGTGTGTGTGTGTGCACGCACATGTATTGAAACTAGAAAGAAAGTCTTGGGAGTGGGGAAAAGAAGTCTTGGGTGGGGTGGTTGGGAAGGAGAGGGTAGTGGAATGGAAGTCAAAGGGGGCACTATAAAGGGAGAAAGCAAGCCAGACAGAGGGGCAGCAATGCAGGGGAGGGCAGTGAGGGTGGCAACCAAATTAGAACAGAGTAGATAAACACGTAACGGAACCAATTAGTCTGTGTAACTTTAAAAATTAATAAATGAGGGCTGCAGAAATGGCTCATGGTTCAGAGCATTGGCTGTTCTTCCAAAAGACTTCGGTTGTATTCCCAGCACCCACATGAGTTGGCAGATAGCTTTATGGGGAGTTTAGAAGATGCACGTGTGTACTTGAGCACTACACACGTGTGTGTGTGTGTGTGTGTGTGTGTGTGTGTGTGTGCTTATGGAGGCCAGAGCTCAATGGGTGGGATTTCATCTGTTGTTCTCCACCTTAATCTTTGAGGCAGGGTCTCCTGCTGAGCCCAGAGAGCACTGGCTGGCCAGTGAGCAGCAGGGGCCCTCCTGCTCCGGCCTCCCTTGCACTGGGATTGGAAGTGTGCACCACACACTCAGCCTCCCCCACACTGGATTCGGAAGTGTGCACCACACACTCAGCCTCCCTTGCACCAGGATTGCAAATGTGCACCACACACTCAGCCTCCCTCGCACCGGGATTGGAAGTGTGCACCACACACCAGGCTTCTTATGCGGATGCTAGGGATCTGACCTCAGTCTTCAGGCTCGCACTGAAAGCATTTTACCAGTGGAGCCATGCCCAGTTTCCCTTGGGCTGTTCTAACTCTTCACTTTCCTCTACAGTTGTGTCTAGGGAGGGAGGGGTATTTGAATCAGTAGGAGAGATAGACCATAGTGATTGACACCTGGAGCAGCAATGCTCTTACTGGTGCTCAACTTGTCTTGATTTGAGCTCAAAGTGATGCTCTAATTGCTTTGGACAGCAATTCCTTTCAAGCCGGCTTCCGTAGCCTGCCTCACAGAAGCTCGCATCTACTACGACAACTCTGCGTCAGCGGTAGCGTGAATCGTGTGGTCTGTCTTCATCGTATACGGAGGTGGGCGTTTTCTTACTTTTCCTGCGAATGCAGAGAACAAAACATTGTTTTGGTTTCGGGTTTTGTCTTGTGTTGTTTAATTTCAATAAAGTTTTGAGCGCTTTTAATCACCTAACAAACGATGCCATTCGATAGATTTGCTAAGCCAAGCCAACAATATAGAGCCGAGTTATCAAAAGAGAGCAATTATCAGTTCCTCAGGCGTCTGAAAACGCCAACGGAACAATTTCTCCAGGAATTGGTGAAATACTGGGATTCTAAAAACACTGTGGCTGTTGCTGTTTGATGGTTTTTGTCTGATGTGTTTCCCAGTGTTTTTATTTGAGGAGCTCCCACGTGGTGTCACGAGCGAGGCCTGGCTTTCTGTTCTCCAGGCGATCTCTAGGTTTGAGTGATGCTTAGGGTAGGATTTCAAGCCCATGCCTGCGCTGCCTGGTCCAGTGCGCAGAGCTGCTGCCTCCTGGAGGTCAGCATCGGCATCACAGTACACTCAAAGCACGGGTCAAAGTGCTGTCTAAAATTCTCCTTGGGAGAAAGAAGTTTCTGTGCTGTTTGGCACTTGCCTGGGAATTTTTGTCTCCTTCTGTTGTTTGATTGTAAAGTTTTCTCTGTGTGTGAACCCCCAAGAATTTAGAGGCAGAGCGCAGGATGTACGAGGCGTCTCCGACTTCCCCGAGGCTGTCCGGCACCGGCCGCTGAGAAGGTTTGTTGAAAAGGCTCTGTTCTCTGACATCTGCGCAGAGAAGCTCACAGGCCTTCCTTTCCAGACCGCCTCTAGGTTGGTAGGAAGGGTGTAAAGGCTGCAGTGACTCAGGAGACACACTAACAGACTCCTAATGCTTTAAATATAAGCATTTTATTTATTCCTCCACCTGCCCAGGAAGGTGGGTAAGCAACAGAGGACCCGAGCAACCAGGTGAGCTTTCTAACATGCAAATAGAGTAAGCCAAGTAAAGAGCCACGTCTTCAGAGGTCTGACTCAGGTTTCTACTTGGAAAAGCACTTTGCAAGTAAAGAAATTACCCAGGTGTTTACAATCATATCACCCTTTACTATATTGGAGCATCATAGCACAAACTATACACTTTTAAAAATATTGATTTATTTTTATTTTGTGTGCATGAGTGTTTTGCCTGTGTATAGGTCTGTGTACCATGTGCTCGAAGAGGCCAAGAGAAGGCCTGTAACTTGAGTTCCGAATGGTTGTGATCCTCCATGTGGGTGCTGGGAAGTGAACCCAGGTCTTCTTCTACAAGAGCAGCCTGTGCTCTTAGCTGCTGGTCCATCTCTCCAGCCCCTAAATATACACATAAAACTTGTGTGTGTGTGTGTGTGTGTGTGTGTGTGTGTGTGTGTGTGTGTGTGTATGTGTGCGAGTGCGCGCATGTGTGTGTGTGTGTGTGTGTGTGCATGGTGTGTGTGTGTGCATGCATGGTGTGTGTGTGCGCGTATGTGTGAAGATGATGTGGTAAGATAAACTGACACCACAGAAGGTTAGAAAAAGTGATTTCATTTTTATTTTTTTTTTTATGAAGCGTTTACTTCAGCTGGAAACCAAGGAACTTTATGAACGTTCAGAAGTGAAACAGCAAATATATAAATAACAGAATGTGCTGACCTCATCAAAGGCCCAAAGACCTTCAAAATCAGTTTAATGGTACTTACTTGAAAGAGATTTCAGATGTGAGAAGGAAACTCTAACACTGGTTAATGGCTTTGGTGTTCCTCTGGAGGGGACAAGGAGCACAGACAAGCCATTACTAGGTTTATGAGTTACTGTAAATGCCACCGTGACTCCCCGTGTGACCAGCTTGAGGATACACGGCTCAGAGACTTTTATAGTGATGCTGAGTTCCCATTAATACTCCTAAGCAGGAGAAATGTTTTTGTTTTTATTTTTATTAGTTGATGAAGTGTGGGTGGGAAGAAGTGAACGTTTATTCTCTTTGAACTTGTCTCAGCGGGAAAGAGAACCACAAATAAGAGATTTTTAGTTTGCCAGAGACTTAAATTGTTGTAAAATTGTCATTTTACAAACTGGTTCAAGTAAATACCCAGGTTACCCTCAGTTGCTTTGTAGGTTGGACAGGGTTTTGTTTTTTAATTATAATAAATTATCAGACTGTACATACGAACACAAACAGGTCTTTGAGTAACTTGAGTCGGGATCTCAGCATATGGCATCTAGGATTTGGTCATCATAAGCCTTAGGCAACACCTCAGCCGCACACACCGTGTGGATTGGGTATTTATGCCGCTGGGTAAAGGTAGGGCAGTTGTTGTTCGCCTGGGATTCTCCTTTTCTCTTGCTGTGCAGCCCCAGCTTGAACTTGCAGCTGTCATCCTCATTGCCCCTGCCGAGTGCTGGTTACATATTTTAGCTGCCTTGCCAGCTCGGGGTACAGTTTTATGGTGTCCTTTTTTTTTCTGGGCAAAGTTGTTACTATGTGCTTTGATTTCATTGTCTTTTAGAGTTATTGTAAAGATGTCTTGTAAAATCTATCACTGATTGAGATCTTCAGAAGAACTGAGTGTTTTGACAACTGAGTAAAATGCTGCGTTGTTACTTTTTCTTTCTTTCTTTCTTTCTTTTTTTATTTTTATTTTTTGACAGGGCTTCTCTGTATGTTCTTACCTGTCCTGGAACTCACTCAGAGGTCCACTTGCCTCCGCCTCCTGAGTGCTGGGATCAAAGGCTTGCACCACCACATCCTGGCTATGCCACAATTTTTTTGCTGTTGTTGTTTTTCTTTTCTTTTTTCAAGACAGGGTTTATCTATGTTGCCTTGCTGGTCTGGACTCACTTTGTAGACCAGGCTGGCCTTGAACTCACAAAGGTCCACCTGCCTCTGCCTCCCAAGTGCTGGGATTAAAGGTGTGTGCCACCACCACGCCTGGTACAATATGATACTTTTAAAGAAATTTAAATGTAGAGAAACAAATAAAGTAATATCTGTAGTTACTGCACAGCTTTCTAAAAAGAAGTATGTATTGCCAGTGAAATAAATTAATTTTATCTTATTACCCAAGATATAAATGTTTTAATGATCAATGACAATCAAGTTGCCAAATTATATTTAAAGATGTTTGACAAAGACCTAGTTTCAAACATCATTTTAAAGCTTAAATGATGTTCATTTATCATTGGTTAATTATAGATCGCATATGTGTAAACAAAAAAGATATTATAACTTTTGATAAAATTTATATTAGTAGAGAAAAAGAACTGACAGTTAAGCAAAAACAAAGTTGCCCCTGGAGCTCAGGAGATGGCTCAGAGGTTAAGAGCACTCACTGTCCGATCTTCCAGAGGACCCAAGTTCAATTCCCAGGACCCACATAGTGGGTCACAGCATCTGTAACTCCATTCTCAGGAGATCGGGCGCTCTTCTGGCCCCCTGGACACCAGGACAGATGTGGTGCACTGACACATGTGCAGACTAAACACCCGTACACCTGGACAAATTTGCGTATAAAGTGATAGGCGCGATGAGGATGGCTTTCTGATTAAGAGATAAGAGTGCTTTCAGGAAGCCTCGAACACAGAAAAGAGAGTGGAGCATGAAGTGTGGTTGAGCTCTGACCGGGCAGGCTGTGTGAAAGGAAAGATTCGGAGTAACCGAAGACAATTTAAATAAAGAACAGAAGGGAAAAAAACCCATCTGGGCTGAGCACGCAGCTGTGTTCATACATTGCTTACTTGTCCTGCCTGAAGCCCCGGGTTTCATTCCCAGCACCACGAATCCACAGCTGGAGGCGGAAGGATCACAACTTCAAAGCCATTCTTCACTTCCCTGGAAGAGGAGCAGGGTAGGGGGTGTGGGAGGTTGGGGGGTTGGCGGGGGGGATGGAGGTTGGGGGTGGGGGGAATAGGGAGGGAGAGAAGCAAGAAGGCGAGAGGGAGGGAGGTGGAGGGCAGGAGGGAGGGAGTGGAAGTTAATGTGCATGCACACAGGCACACCATGGACAACTTCCCAGACTAGGTACGGTCCTACTTTTACTGAGCTCTAATGATCAAACCCGGGGTCATCAGGCTTTCCAGGCAAGCGTTGTGCCCTGTTAATGAGTTTTGCTCACCACATAGTTTGTGCTTTCTCATCATTAATGTGCACAGTATTGTGTGGATGCAGAAAAGACAGCTCTGGTAGCCACGCTTAAGGATGTCCGCACACTCTTGCTTAAACCACATACTCTGCCTGCAGCCTTGACTTACAAACAACAAAATTCGACCAAGTTCAGAGGAGCGCAGCGTGGAGAAGGTGCAGTGCCACTGAGTGGCCACAAGGGGGAGCATCGTGAGAGTGACACACTAGGGTTTTCATCACTTAAAAACTCTGCCGTGTTTATTGCTATGTTTCAAGGCTTAAACTCACATCCCCTCCAACGAAGCAATCAAAAGATGATGTCACAGTGACATGTTTGTGATACTTTATATTTTTCTGGAAGATGAAAAATCAGAGCTGTTCACTGGCCCCTCCAGATCCTCCCTAAAACACAACATAAGCAAGAAAAACCATCCCAGAAGCTTCTAATCTAAGCCTAATGCCAGGCTTAGTGACTATAAAGAAAGCATAGGTAAAACTGTATCATTGCAACTGTATCATTCATTTGTCTTCCTGAGGAACCTGAACTTTCAATATAAATCTGTCCTCTCGTGGCGTGGCGTTGTGTTCTCTGGAGCTGTGGGGCCCTGGGGAATCCAACCTAGTCCTCCTGAGCCCTGTCCCCTGCGTCTGAGACGCACCAGATCTTCTTTTCCTCTCTATCTACCACCTCACTTTTCTATTCTTCTTTTTCTTTTTTCTTTTCTTTTCTTTTCTTTTCTGTTTTTCAAGACAGGGTCTCTCTGTGTAACAGCCCTGGCTGTCTTGGAACTCACCATGCACACCCAGCTGGCCTCGAACTCACAGAGATCCACCTCTCTCTGTCTCCAAAACACTGGGATTAAAGGTGTGAGGCACCATGCCCGGCTCTTTCCCTCACTTTCCCTTCCCACATCTTTGCTTTCTTCAGTGCCTGCACATGGCTGGATGCCTGAGAAATGCCCCAGAAACGCCCTCACAGCACGAGGAGACAGTTTATCATTTTCTTTTCTTTTTATACTCTTCTTTCAAATATTACATCCTGGTAGCATTTCCCCTCCCCCTCCCCCATCCTTTCTCTCACATACATCCCTCTCCATCCCTTAGAGGAGATCCGGTCTCCCAGGGACATGAACCAAACATGGCGTCACAAGCTACAATAAGATCAGGCACATAGCATCATGTCAAGGCTGGATAAGGCAGCCCAGCAGGAGGAAAAGGGTCCCACGAACAGGCAAGAGAGTCAGGGACAGCCTCCCCCCACTGTTAGGAGTCCCACGAGAACACTAAGCTACTCAGAGGGCCCAGGTCACCCCTCTACAGCCCCCCTGAGCTCCTGGAGTTCTCATGACTCCCGGTCAGTTGATTCCGCCGATCCTGTTCCCGTGGTGTGCCCCTGACGCCTCTGGTTCCTCCAAACCTTCCTCAGCTTGTCAGTTTCAAATTCTCCTTTAACAACAATCTATGCTTTTTTTTTAAAAGATGTATTATTATGTGCACAGTGTTCTGCCTGCATGCCAGAAGAGGGCATCAGATCACATTATAGATGGCTGTTGGCCATCATGTGGTTGCTGAGAATTGAACTCAGGACCTCTGGAACAGCAGGCAATGCTCTTAACCTCTGAGCCATCTCTCCAGCCCACAATCTATGTTCTTTTCTTAAAAAAAAAAACCTAGAAGAAAGGATCTTGGGTGTAAAGAAATGGTGATAGCTTGAAAATGGATGGGTCGTTCCCCCTGCCCCTCGCCACCCGCCTAAACACTACACAGAGCATAGCTGAGTCAGAACATCATGGGGACCCCATGAGGATGTGCTTTTATGTACTCTGATGCTAATCACTGGCCCCCAAGATCTAGCTGCTGCCCAGGTGAGCACGTTCTCATGTAGACCTGTCCTTTTTAAAATATATATTTTTTATTAATTTATTCATATTACATCTAAATTGTTATCCCATCCCTTGTACCCTCCGATTCCTCCCTCCCTCCCATTTTTCCCTTACTCCCTTCCCCTATGACTGTGACTGAGGGGGACCTCCCTTCCCCTGTATATGCTCATAGAGTATCAAGTCTCTTCTTGGTAGCCTGCTATCCTTCCTCTGAGTGCCACCAGGCCTTCCCATCCAGGGGACGTGCTCAAATATGGGGCACTACAGTTCATGTGAAAGTCAGTGTCCACTCTCCACTCAACTGTGGAGAATGTCCTGTCCATTGGCTAGATCTGGGTAGGGGTTTGAGGTTTACTGCATGCATTGTCCTTGGCTGGTGCCATAGTTTGAGCAGGACCCCTGGGCCCAGATCTGCCCATCATAATGTACTTCTTGTAGGTTTCTAGGACCCTCTGGATCCTTCTATTCCCCCATTCTCCCATGCTTCTCTCACCCGTCCTTATTGTGAAAACCTTGTTCTACCTATTTAAAGTTGATTGGTTAATAAAAAACACTGAAGCTTGGGTTCTCAGGCCTGGGGTCAGGGCATCATGAGAAGTGACAGGTCCAGGAGGAGGAGGAAGAGGCCAAGATGGGTTACCATGGAGAGAAGCTCATGGCTGGACTGGTGTGGATGGAGTGAAGTAGGCCAGCTAGGAACGATGAAAACAAATGGCCTGAGGATGGGAGCTGGGGAATGGTAAGGGTCGTTTGCAGGGCTAACGTCTGCCCAGCCCAGGTAAAATGAGGCTATTCTAAAATACAACAGGTGTCTGCATCTTTATTGATTATGATAGCGGGTTAGATAATACCGCCATGATAATTTAGGCTAATCTGATAATGCATACTATTAGATATTTTTCTATTTTCTACAATATTCTTGTGTCTAACCAGAGAAGACGAGTGGAGTTTTAAAATGATACCCAATTCATGTTTTTTTCACTTTGAAAAAAATGCAAATTAGTGCAGCCCTTACCGAAAAGAGTATTTATTGGGATGTTTAGAAAATTCAGCACAGGCATTTACACAGCAGTCCAAGCCCTGAGTATTTATCCCGAGAGAATGAAGCCAGAACCTTCCAAAGACACCTACTCATTCATGTCACAGTGGCCAAGACATGGCAAACACCAAACATGCCCATTGCAGATGATCCGATACCAAAAACCCTGGTGATCTGGTGGTTTATGGTAATAACTATGGTTGACTTGAGATATTATCCAGTCATTATGAAGAAGGAAAGCCTGGCATCTGTGACAACACAGATAAGTTCAGAAGACAGTGTGCTAGGCGAAGTAAGCCAGCCAGGGACAAATACCTCCTGGTGTCACTTATCTGGGGAATATATTGTCCAGCCGACGGCACGGTCACGGGGGTGAGGGGAGAAATGGAGAGATGCTGGCCAGGGGCGCATAGTTGCAGCGGACCTGCAATGAGCCAGAGGATCTGAAGAGTTCTCACCCCCCATTCCCCTACCCCCCCACCCCCCACCCCCCACCCCCCCATGATGGAAGAGGAAAAGAAAAGGCAAGTATCTGGCTGTGCTGTTACCCGAGTTATGGGAACCATTTCACAGTGTACGTGTGCATTAGAGCTTTATAAAGCTGAAGAAGATGAACCATTAATTAAAGCAGATTATAAAACCATTTATATAGTAAGGTTTCGTTCTTGTGAAACTTATGTGTAGAAAGAGGCGCTGGCGGGTGGGGTCTGGGTGGTCGGGAGGAGTGAACTCAGTTGTGCTTCGCTGTATTTTAACACATACGTTGGTTGCGTTGTAAACCCCTGTTTAAACGTGAGGCAGGCATTAAGTTTTAAACATCAGAAAAATAGCGATGTGAGATGTGGTCACGCCTCGACACTTGACTTTAATGCCATCAAGCCGTTGGAACAGGAACCATCCAGAAAAACTACCCAGGAAGAGGAGAAACAAAACCAGAACTGTGATCCTTTCCAGATGTAAATAAAAGGAACAGATTCATTAGATTTTTTTTCCCAAGAGAAAAACGGAGATGAAGTTAAAAACAGAGACAGCAACCAAAATGAAGAACAAATATCTCTATGATGAGTTAAAATGTGTAAGAAAAAAAAATGGTGCAAAGCAAAGCAATCCACCGAGCGTCCCCTGGGAGAGACACGAACGGCCTGAGAGGAGAGGCCTCCCTCCCACCAGGAGCCGGACACATAAAGGACTAACACTGAGTCTCTCTTGCTCATATTGTGTTTTTCCCTCCAGCACGCTTATTAATAAAACTCCTTTATTCTCATATTGTGTCCCAGTTACATAAGCTGTAGATGAATTGTGTGATCACCTCAGATCTAGCAACCTTGGAAGGAACGGCGAATTCCTGTGTGGCACAAGCTGTTCTAGAGCACGGGAGAAGCGTGCAAGCTGCGCAAAGGGGGTGTGGGAGGTTGGTGTCTCTGTGATTTCAGAGACAGAGGAAAACAGAGGCCCCAGGGATGAACCTGCTGTCATTATTCTGCATTATCAAACCACCCTCAAAATCTGTACCCACAACCGGTTGAAGAGAGTAAGGGCAGTGGAGAGCCCAGACACAAATGGGGCGTCAATATAAGCACCCCCCACCCCACCCCCATTCACACCCCCACCCCCATTCACACCCCCACCCCCACTCACACCCCAACCCCCACTCACACCCCCACCCCCACCCCACCCCACCCTTACTCCCACCCCCACCCCCAAGCCTCAGGAAGACTGGAGAGGTTGGGGGGCTCTGAGAACCAACTGCGTCTTCTGGACACCAGAGGGCCGCTACACTCAAAGGCACACTAGCTGAGGATGCTCACACAAGATCAAGCTAGTCAGCATTTAAGTACAAGATGGGGAGACTCACAACCCCCCCACCCCACTCCCTGGATTAAGTGAGACGCCATTGAAATCCGATAGATTCTGGAGGAAGAGAGTCAGTCAGTTTCCGGCAGGTTCACTACACGCTAGTGAGTGGCCCCACACCCAGGAGAATACAGACCGTACAACTAGACTTGATGGGTTTTGGGCTGGTTTTGGTTAGTGGTTTTATGCTTTGTTTTGTTTAGTTGTTGTTGGGTTTTTTTTTTTTTTTTTTAAAGACAGGATTTCTCTGCGCAGTCTTGGCTGTCCTGGACTCAGTCCTGGAATTCACTCTATAGACCAAGCTGACTTTGAACTCAGAGATCCACCTGCGGCTGCCTCCCAAGTGCTGGGCTCTAAGGCGAGCACCACCACACCCAATGGGTTTGTTTTTAAGCATAGAGTTGGAGGGCCAGGTAGAAAGGTGGGGAGATCTGAGATCAGTAGATGGTAAGTTTGATTAAAACAGATTGTATGAAAACTTCAAAGAACTTTAAAATATGTTATTAAAAATAACAATAAGAAGTATTAAGCAGTAGGCCATATTGCTTCTAAAATCTTAACTAAAGCTGTGCGTAACCAAATCTCATAAGATGCTAGTACCCCATAACCAATTAGGGAGCGCATGATGCATGTGAAGATGGTCACATGCCAGAAAAATCCAAGGATGCATCTCTGCATCAGTAGACAAAGGGTGGCAACAACCCTTCCCCTGAGATTGCCTCAGATCATATGAAAATTAATTTATGTTTTTTAAGCCAATCACATTGAAAGATTATAACCTTTTGAGAAGAGGAAACTTACAGGCATGTGAAGATTAAATGCCAAAATCACGTGGCAAACGAGTGGATTCAAGAAGTCTGGTGGGGGCCAGAGAAACGGCTGAAAGGTCAAGAGGCTGCTCTTGCAGAGGACCAAAGTTCTGCTCCCAGACCCACATGGCGTCTTACAACCAGCTGTCAGTTCAGTTCCGTGGGACCCAATGCCCTCCTCTGACCTCCACAGGCCCTGCATGCATGTGGTGCACAGATGTACATGCAAGCAAAATTCTCATAAACAAACAAACAAAAAGAATTTATTTATTTTGTATACAGTGTTCTGCCTGCATGTAACACCTGCAGGCACAGGATCTCATTATAGATAGCTGTGAACCATCATGTGGTTGCTGGGAATTGAACTCAGAACCTTTGGAAGAGCAGCCAGTGCTCTTAGCCTTTGAGTTATCTCTCCAGACTCACACACACAAAAAATCTTTTAAAATACGTCTTTAAAGAAATTTTAGGGACGGGTGTGGTGGTGCATGCTTTTAATCCCAACACTCAGGAGGCAGAGGCAGCCTGAGGCCAGCCTGGTCTACAAAGCAAGACCAGGACAGCCAAAGCTACACAGAGAAGCCCTGTCTTGGAAAACAAAAAACAAAAAACAAAACAAAAGAACAAAAAAGAAATTTTAGGTATTTCTCCATTAAAACTAAAGAGGGAACCAATTCTGAGTACTTAGCACCACAGTACCAAATACAGTGTGGTACTTAGCCCACAGTACTAAGTGCAGTGTAGCTCTCTGCCTCATTTGAGTTTGACAATCTCACTCAGCGATTATGGGCACAAATGAGCAGAGAATAGCTAATCTAGTTTCAATAGAGCCATGGGGTACAAATCGCTGGGTATTAAAATTCACTGTAAACTCTAGTGATGAGGAGCGTGCGTTGGGGATTGAACTCAGGACTTTGCACATGGTGGGCAAACACACTACCATGGAACTACAGCCCTGGACCAGAAAGAGTACCTCTGACGCAAAAATAAAATAAGAGAACAAAATGGAAAAAGAAATAAACCTCCGTGGTTACACAAGCAAAGTGCCACCATGAAGCATTGGGAGGCAGAGGGTAGTATTTTAATAGATCCATCATAGCTGGTTCCTCTTTCTCACCTAAAGTCCACGGAGATTGTGGTGATAATGACCAAACCAAAAGACTCTGGGATGAATTTAGCAGATGTGTCTATGACCTTGAGCTAAGCAAAGCACAGAACGTAGTAACTGTAAAGTGGGAGATTGGTTGACTAGAGTTCATTGACATTAGGAATGAGAAAGATGCACTCGAAGGAGAGAGGACACAGGCTTAAGACGATGGAAAGGGATGGCTAAGAGCACTGGCTGCTCTTGGGAGGACCTGGGCTTGAGTCCCAGCACCCACATGGAAGCTCGCAATTGTATGTAACGCCTGCTCCGGGAGATCTGATGTTCCTTCTGACCTGCATGAGCAGCAGGCACGCATGTGGTGCCCAAACACACATGCAGGCAAAGCATCCGAACACATAAAAAAAAAATTAAACCAGTAATGTTTGTAGGTGCTGTTTTCAAAGCATATAACCAATAAAGGTCTTGTATTTTGAATACATAAGGATTTTTTTTTTTTTTTGGTTTTGGTTTTTAAGAGACAGGGTTTCTCTGTGTCGCCTTGGCTGTCCTGGACTCTCTTTGTAGACCAGGCTGGCCTTGAACTCACAGTGATCCACTTGCCTCTGCCTCCCAAGTGCTGGGATTAAAGGCGTGCACCACCACGCCCAACAAGGAATTTTTAAAATATATTTTATTTTTAAAATATTTTTATTAGTTCTTTGAGAGTTTCATGCAATGCGTTTTGAGCATTATTCACCTTCAGCTTCCCTCTGCCTCCTCTCAGACCTACCTCATCTCCCAACTGTCTCTAACTTTGTAGTCTTCTTCAGTTTTAGTTTTTAAAAATTTGTGTGTGTGTGCAAATGTGCATACACATGCCCGCACGTGCACACACACCCAGGGAGGCCAGAAGAGAGCTGGAGTTACAGGTGGTGGTGACCCACCTGACATGGTGGCTAGGAACCAAGTTCTAGTCCCCTGCAAGAGCACCAAGCACTCTTAACCCCTGAGCGTTCTCTCCAGTACCAGAAACAAATAATTTTTATAAACTGGTAAAAGAACTCGAAACATCCACCTCAAGAACCAAGATGTTTGGGATTGAACATCAAATTGGCCAGTAAAAGCAGGAAAGTCCTCTTAATCCCATTGGTCACTAAGGAAACATACATTAAAACCAGGACTAAGACGTCCCCCACCGCAAAGCAGGGGATGCACTTGTGATGGCCATAAGCTTCAGAGACGCCAGTGTCTGTGGTCAGTACCATGACTGAATTCGTGTTGGTAGCAGACTGCTATGCACTGAGGAAAACCCATGGGCATGTGCTCACTTCATCCAAGAGTCCCACAGCCGGAGACCCAGGAGCAGGAAAAACCAACAGGGCCAGACTGAATCCAGGATGGCTAACTGAGAAGGGAGCATGGTGGGTAAGTCCCAAGACTAGGGCAAAATCAAATGTTCTCAGTCACAAATACTTCTGTTTCTTGGCCTGAGAGGAAACTTTACTGATGTGCTCAGCAGTGGGGAATTCCCGGGGTGTGTACTTTTGAATGGTGCATTTTCCTAAGTGCGGTTTATATCTTTTAATAAGACAGTTGATTTTTAAAACTTGTTATCACAAGCACCATGCCAACTATCTGCTTTAAAACGTGACTACAAGGTCTATAAAACAATAATAATATAGCTTTTTTATATGGTTATATAGCTCTTGCCTAGTGTGCACGAGGCCTTGATCTAATCCCCAGAATTGCAAAAAAAAGGGGAGGGACAACAACAAAGTCACATGGTTTTAACACACACACACATACACACACACACACTGGAAAAAGCAGCTACGGTTTTGGTTTGGATTGGTTGGGTAGAGCCCCGACTGGCCTGGAACTTGCTATGGAGACCAAGCTGGCCTTGAACTCACAGACACCCACCTGCCTTTACCTCCTGAACACGGGGATTAATGGTGTGCACCATCACAGCTGTCAAAACAAGAGTAGATTTGGTTTAAGAGAGGGATTTATGGGTTAAGTTATTATAAAACCCTTAAAATGTACATATCTGAGTATGTGTACACGTCGTAAGTTTCCTTGGGGGCCATAAGAAGGCATTTGAGCCTCTGGAGCTGGTGCTGGGAATTGAACTCTGGTCTTCTGGAAGAACAGCAAGCTCTCCTAACCCCTGCACCAACTCCCCAGTATCTGTATAAGGATTTGCGATCATGGCCATGGTTCTGATTCTTTCCAACATAATAAATAACCTTCCCTGATACTCCCTGAAGCCATCATCCTAGCTTTTGAGCCTTCTGGAATGGTTGTCTGCAATAGAAAAGCTGTGTGCAAATAAAATAGACTGACATTAACAGCTGTAGCAGTGAGAGACTTAGCTCATTTAGTTTTTCTAGGAGTTTAAAAAAATTACTAGGTTTTAAGCAGGCTACGTGTGTGTGTGTGTGTGTGTGTGTGTGTGTGTGTGTGTGTGTGTGACACTGTGCATATGCATGTGTGCACGCAGTCAAGGTCCATGTCGGGCGTCTTCTGCAATTGCTCTTCACCTTAGTTTTGAGGCAGCGTCTCTCACACAAGCTGGCGCTGGCCAGTTCAGCTCCACTGGCTGCCCGGCGAGCCCAGGGGATCCTTAGGGCTCTGCAATCCCGGCACTGGGATTGCAGGCACACCTGGCTTCCATGTGGCCGCTGCGGATGGAACTCAGGGCATCATGCTTGAGCGGCAAGAGCTTTGCTGGCTGAGCGTCTCTCCGTCTCCAAACCCATTTAAAAAAATTATTACAATATGGTCTGGATTTTTGTAGCAACCAGTCCTACTGCCCTCATCTTTGTGCCCCCCCCCCTTTAGTTTTGTTACACTAAGAGGCCCCAAGAGCTATGGAAGATTAATGGGGTCTAATTTGAATATAATTATGCTCAGTTTGGTTAACTAACAATTCCGTTCAACTGGTACATTCTCAAAATCCAATGTTAGGTGATATTTCATACCTTCTTTAATATTCAACTAAAACTTATTTGAAATGTTCTGTAGTCTTTAAATATTAACCACAGACTCAACTGGGCCTGAAGTTATAGACTGGTGAAATGGTTTTATAGTCAGGACAGAATTCTGTAGGATTGATATGGTTGGCCTGTTTGTGTTTTTGAGTCAAGGCCTTGTTTTGTAGTCAGGCTGGCCTCAAGCTCTCAATCCTCCAGCCTCCTGTTGGAAAACTATGATGTAAGTACATCTGTCTTCAAATCTCTACCAACCAGAGACCTATTCAGGAGTGTTATTCCATTATGCAGCCACACAGTGGTGTGATCAGCCCATGGAATAAACAAAGGCTTTCTTTCTGTCTGGTATCCATAGAGAGGCTGCACTCCCTCGTTAGAACAAACATTACTTCAAAGGGAGAAGCATCCTGCTTGCTAACGAGAGTCAACCTTAGCTTTTTATAGAATTAGCAATAAGGCTCAGGCTTGATTTAACTTGTCCAAATAACTCTTTAGGATGAGAGTCATCCATCTCCCTCATCCAAACACTGGAGACAAAAAGCAAGTAGGATGTCACTGATGTTCATGGGACTTCATAGAACTCCTGGCTTACTGTAGAAACAGAGTCCCGTTTATGATCCCTGGTGTGCAAGAAGTCAAAAAATTGACACGAAATAATTATCTAAGACTGAAATCACCATCTCTTTGAGCATGTGACATAACACAAAACAAAACTCTGGCATGCAGGCGCCACACAGTGCATCTCTGGCAGGTGCCACACAGTGACAGTAAAACCTTTAGGGGAAAAACACTTATTTGTCACCAGGTCCCAGGAGGCCTTGACCCTGGTGGGGTAGAGTAGAAGACAGATGCAGTTTATTACAGAATAGCATGAGGTCACCTCAGGGCCACCAGAGAGCAGTGAATAAAGGGGGCAGCGACAAGCAGAGGGCTCACACAGGGTGAGAGTTGACAGAGTCCAGAGAGACCGTTGAGCAAGCTTCCATTTTTAAGGTAGGTTTGTACTATCTTTAAAGTGTGTAGAGCAGACAGCTTTCTTGAGAGGCATTGTCCTGTCCAGGAGACTGACAGGCACATTTGGGTTGGCACTCTTTAGGGTGAGCAAAGGCATGCAAAACATAGGCTAGGTAAGAATCTTAGGTTGCCGGGTGGTGGTAGGACGCGCCTTTGATCCCAGCACTCAGGGAGGCAGTGGTAGGTGCATCTCTTGTGAGTTCGAAGCCAGCCTGGTTTACAGAGTGAGTTCCAGGACAGCCAGTGCTACACAGAGAAACCCCGTCTCGGAAAAACCAAAATAAATAAATAAATAGAGTTTTATGTTTTGATTCCTGGAACCAGGTTTAGATAGTTACGAATTAACAGCCTTGGGGCAGTTCCGGATGTTAAGTCTCCTCCTAGGGCTGGAGATAAGACTCCGGTCCCACCCGCTGACCAGTTAGTCTTGCCGCTGCTGTTCTTGGTTTTACAAGTCAGTAGTTATGAAGGGGGAGGCGGGGAGTCTGACCCTAATGGCCTTCAAGCCTGCCAATAGGTAGCTTGCTGTCTAAAAATAGCAGACATTTGCATTATGCCCTGAGTTATCTGGTTCTTATTGTAGGCATGTTGAAATCCCAAGATTTTCCCTCTTTTTAAGTTGGTTAGACAGTGGGAGAAAGCCACTCAGCAGAGCTGGGAAGATGGTTCAGTGGGCAACGTACTTGCCGCACAAGGGTGAGAACCGAGCTAGGATCTCCAGCACCCTTGTAAACACTGGGAAAATGTGGCAGCCACCTGCCATCCCAGCTTGAGAGACAAAGATGGAGGATAATGAATTAAGCTGGCTGGCTAGACTAGGGAAGCTGGTGGGCAAAGTTCAAGTGGCAGACCCTCCCTGCCTCAATATGTAAAGCAGAGAGGGCCTGAGAAAGATACCTGACACCAACTGCTTACCTCCACATGCACACCTGTGCATGGGCATCCAGTCACACAGTGCCCCCCACACATACGTGCACACTGCACACCACACACCACACACCACACACACACACACACACAGACAGACAGACAGACAGACAGACACAGACAGACAGAGAGAGAGACAGACAGACAGAGACAGGAACAGACAGAGACAGAGACAGACACAGACAGAGACAGACAGAGAGAGAGACAGAGAGAGAGACAGAGAGAGAGAGAGACAGAGACAGACAGACAGAGACAGGAACAGATAGAGACAGAGACAGACAGAGAGAGAGAGAGAGAGAGAGAGAGACAGAGAGAGAGAGACAGAGAGAGACAGACAGAGAGAGAGAGAGAGAGAGAGAGAGAGAGAGAGAGAGAGAGAGAGAGAGAGAGAGAGAGAGACACTTGGACTCATGAAAAGGAAAAAGAGTCATCCAAGCACTGTGCTGAATGTAGTGTGGAGACAGCTTTAGTGGACCATCTCTACGATGTGGTCACTTTTCTAGTTTTGGGAGAGTTTCTTGCTTTTCTTCTTTTAAAGATTACTTTTATTATGTGTATGTGTGTGGATTTGTGCATGTGTGAGTGCAATGCCTTCCAAGACCATAAAAAGGCAACAGATCCCTTGGAATGGAAGTTAAAGGCAGTTGTGAGCCTCCTGACATGGGCGCTGGGAACCGAACTCGAGTCCTCTGCAAGTAACAGTGTGCTTTCTTACTCACTGATCCATCCCTCCAGTCCTGGGAATTTCTTATTTCTGAAATAGGAGCCAGAGTCCCTCGACTGATGGAATGGGCCTTCCATTCCTCTGGTCCAGACCTTTGTGTGGGCGTCATTTTGTTCTGCCTTAGCTGGAAAGATGCCTGCTGGGGAAATGGCAACTGTGCCATTAAATCTTGGCTCATTTCCCTAGGGTGTTTTGTTTCTAGTTGATATTGGGAAAAAATCCCTGTCCCTCCAGACTTCAGTTGTAGGAAACTGGTCCTCAAGCCCACGTTTACTACCTGTGTAAACACCCACTTTAATATGGGTAACCAATCTGAGCGCTCCCATAACAGGTGATTTCTGCCTCTCGTGTTTTGTGTCTGTGAACGCATTAGCCTCTAGAACAGTGATTGTCAACCTGTGGGTCATAAACCCTCTGGGAGTTGAACAACCCTGGCATAGGTATTTACACTACAATTCAAAGCAGTACCAAAGCTACGGCTATGAAGCAGCAATGAAATAATTTTACCTTTGGGGTCACCATAACATGAGCAACTGTGTCAAAGCATTAGGAAGAGCCTCCCAGATGCCCATAGCTGCACGAAGGGCTTATTCTTCTGTGTGTCCCTCATGCAAATTTGGGAGAAGGAAGAAAGGATTTTTAAATGCTTTTACTTTACAGAAATGATAAATGTTTAAAGACATAATTTGGGCATAATCTCGTGTATAGAAATATTCTGTGTTGAAAAATCATAATTCACAAATGCATTCAACTTTTATGTATCCGTCTGATAGAAGGAGGAGAAATGAGCTGGCCGATAAACTAGAGCCAGGTCCTGTGTCTTCCAACACTGCAAAGCTGTCATGGTCCCTAGGGGCTCAGGAGCTGCTAACTGCAGCTCGGTTCCAAAGTGCTCTTGCCCTTTCAAAGTATTGGAGGTAAACATCGTATTCTACTTGAGGTGTGTGGGTACAATACCTCATATTACAGTAGAAATATATATAATGCCTGAAAAATAATCTTAAATTTGAATTCTATACCAATGTATCAAAATTAAACTTTTTGCATCAGTATACAAAATTCTATGCCAATGAGTTAAAAATAACCTTATTTGTGAGTAACAAATAAGGCCTTAAGTTGAGGACTAGATTCAATAATCTACTTTTTGTCCTGTCATCCCTATATATTTCTATATTCCCCCTTCTTTCTTTTCAGCCCCTATCTCCAAACCTAAGAAAGAAAGATAAAGGATAAGAGAGACATCCCTGAGTCAAACCTCGTTTTCTCTCTGAATAAGACCAATAGTAACTTATAACCAACTCCCAATAAAAATAAACATCCATAGCCCAAGAAAGCAACCAAAAAGCTACCCAACCCCCCTTAAGGGAAATGGTGCATCATTCTCTTAAGGTTTCTTCTGGCTGACTTAGGATGAATAATACCTTTGTAGAGGCCTAAATAAAATTGGGGGAAATGGTTAAACAAGCTAGGAATAGTATTTGTGGTCCAATCTCTAAATGTTGAGAAAAGCCAGGCTTAATAGAAGTATTGTATGGGACAGTCTGAAATGCTGGAACAATTGGGATCAGAAGCTTTCTTCGAAGCTGTCTTGAGAGCTTTCCTGTTCTGATGAGGAACAGCAACTGAAGCACTTGGTGCTGGAACATGAAGGATGCAGGATGTCAGCGTCCAGCATGCTGGGAGGAATGAATCCTGTCAAGTCTGATCCAGCATCAGTGTCTGGTTCTTTTGTTCTGAAAACATATAATTTCTCACAAGCATTATACAGTCCTAACATTATAAGTGTATGAAGTGTGTGGGATGCACAGAACAATTAAGGCTGGCTCTCTGCCCTTTGTATGAAAAGAAGAAAGACATCTGTAAATCCTCATTCATGCCATACAAAGAATGGCATCTAATAATAAGTCACAGGGATTCTGCAACCATCAAAAAGCATTGTTTATGCATAGACATTCAGGCTGTTTAGGACAAGTAATGTATACAAGTTAATTGTTAGTTGATCAAATCATGGTCATATCAATTGCTATCTATTTATATTACGAGAGTATACGTCCTAGGTTTAACAGATAAATATGATTCTATAGATAGATAAAGATAAAATAGTTAGATAACGTCTTCAAAAACCTCAGAGACATACAGGACTCTTGGACAACAAGACAGGTTAATTCCTGGCAACTCCCAGCCTACCTCAAAGGAGATGATGAGCATCAAAGAGCCTCCTTATGGAGATGACTTCAAATGTGGTAAACCAGGCACTGGGCAAAATGCCCTCGTTTAGGTCATTGACAGAATTCTGCTAAAAATGGGCAAGCTTGGATGCAGGCAGGGTCGACGGCCAAACTCTGCCAAGACAGGGTAAGCAAGTCCTCAATAGTTCCTGCCTCACAATTATGTCTGTCAGATATACTGAGCCAGAAGGCTGGAGGTGCTGCTCCAACATTATAGAGAGTTCAGGGAGCAAACTATCTTTTTTATTTTTATTTTATTTTTTTCACTTTGGAAGCTACTAACCTTACTCAGGTAATTAATTTTATTCATTCTCAAGTCTCTGATGGGGTTGAAGACCAGATAGTTTAGTTTTACAATTATACTTAGTTGTTTAGGGGTTAAGATGTTTTTAGGTCTAGGTAGATGTTCTAATATCTAACATCTGATAGAGATGATGAAATATGATAAATATCGATTTACATTCACAATTTTAGACTCACCAAGTTAGGAAAGATTTCTTCAAGGCTGCCAAATACAGATAGCAAAACACTACGAATGTGACGTTAATATAGTTCATGATTTGTTGTGGTCCTTCTTGCTGTGTGTAGTTTTTTGTACATGTGTAATAATACAAATGTATATGCAGAAAGTAAAAGCAATTTTAAAGGAACAAACTGCTCTTGCCAGTTTCCCTCCTTGCCTCCTCAGCCTTGGAAACCACAACTCCAGTTTCATTCTAGAAGGTTTGGTGATTCCGGGTGCCTCTGTGAGGGTGACTCCACACTTGTGGCGGGATTCTTTGATTCTTTGATTCCATGCAGGGTCTCTGAGGCCCAGCAGTGTCCAAACAGGAGCCCCTCTCCCTTTACAGGCCAACCAATATTCCACTGCACACCTACCCCACACGGTGCAAACCCCTCCATCCAGTGGTAAGTGGCAGGTCTGACTGCTGGAGGTGATGCCGCCGTGAACATGCCTCTGAAACCTCTGTTCATTGGGGGAATCTCCTGGGAAGGGAGCCTTGGATGTATCTCTTTGCGTAATTACCACTCTGCGCACTGTCTTCCCTAGTCCCTGCGACCACTTCCTACTCCCACCAGTGGTGTCAAAAGCCAACATATTCTTGACAACAGTTGTTACTCTTGCTTTGAAATAATATGCGTTCTCGGAGGTTTGATATGATACCTAACTGTGGTTTGAGATTGAATTTCTCTTGTGGTTAGTAATGGTGAACATGTGTCTGTGGATGTGTGTGTGTGTGTGTGTGTGTGTGTGTGTGTGTGTGTGTGTGTGTGTCTGTGGATTCATGTGTGTGTGTGTTTGCATGCGTGTATACATGCATATGTGCATGCATATGTGTGTGAATGTATATGTGTGCATGTATGTGTATGTGAGTGTGTGCTCATGTGTACGTGTGTGCGCACTCACCTGTGCACACACCTGTTGAGGTCAAAAGTCAACAGCAGGTGGTTTCCTTACTGCTCTCCACTTCTTAACTGGCCTGGAGCTTGTGGATTTTTCTAGATAGCCCAGCCACTGAGCCCTGTGGATCTTCCTGTCTCTGCCTCCTCTAGCATTGTGGATCCAGACATATGCTGTCACATGTGACTTCCTATGTGGGTGTGGGAGCGTTCCCTGAGCCTTGGAGTGTTGTTGTTGTTGTTGTTGTTGTTGTTGTGTTGTTAATGTGCTCAATGGCCATCATATAGTTCTTTGGCAACGAGTCTGCTGAGTCTGTTGCCATTTTCCCCACCCAGCTTGTTGTTGTTTGGATTTTTTGTTTTTTTGCCAATATTGGCTTGGTATTGTTTATTTGGTGTCATATGGGTGTTTTCCCTGCATGTGTATCTGTGCACCATGTGGGTCCTGGTGTCTATGGAGGATAGAGGACCCTTGGGGTTACCAGCAGTTGTGAGGCGCCATGAGGTTGCTGGGAACTGAACTCTGGTCTCCTGGAAGAGCAGCCACTGAGCCAGCTCTCCAGTCCCTCCACCCAGCTTTACTGAGGTAAAGTTGACAAGGACTGATTATTCACGTAAGAAAATTTAAACCTTCTTCCGTAGTTATGATGCTATTTAGTTCATTTCTTTCTAGCAGAGAATTTTCTAGTAAAGACTTATATGTCTGGAGATTGCTTGTTAAACGTATTAATTTTCTCATTGAGTGACTGACTCGTTTATTTTCGTCTGTCTCACACAAGATGTCAACTGGCTAAACTTTGTCTTCATCTCTTACAGGAAGGTGGGCCTGCTTTGCTGTGTGCATTTCTGGCATTTCTCCCTAACCCACAGAATGTCCCTAGCTGGGATTCCTGAGGCGGGGCACCCATGTGTTTGATTAACCTCAGCTTTTTCCCATTCCATTCAGTTCACTGCCCCTAACCCTGGCCTATTTCCAAAACTGACAGAGGCAGGGCCCTGCTCTGCTACGCTGATTCCTCCCCAGTCACCTGTAACATAGCCCTCCGTGCCCCTCAGCATGACAGCCACAAAGCCGTACTTCATGATGCTGGCCATCCTGCTGATCCTGGTTGACAAGACTACAGGTAACTCCGGTCTCTCTAAAGCTGTGGGGTCTCATGTGTACTGTGGGTATCTCAGGGACCTCTGAAAAAGTCCTGTGGTGTAAGCAAATCTCAGGTAGGTTGGAGATGACCCAGGATCAGCTAGGACAAGAATCCCCCTTAAAACGCTCTCTCAAGGCGGACTTAAAGTGGTTGGCTTGTGTTGCTGGCATCGTGGAGACTCAAAGCATGAAGGACAGCAGGAAGTGGCACGCAGCCTGGTTCCTGGTGTGGGTGTGGGAGGCTGGAGGAGGAATGACAAGTTTGATGTGCCATGGTGAGCTGGGGGTAGGGGAATGGATTGTAAGACCACAGGGAAGGCGGAGAAGTGAAAAGATGCGTACAGCTGAGCTCAAGGTGAGCAGTTCTGCTATGAGCTCAGGCTTGGCTGAGTTTCTGATGTCACGTGGAGACTGAGCAGTATTTGCTGTCGGACAGAGCTGGGAAGAGTTTAGTGAAACTAGGAATGGGGCAGAGAGGGGGTCTGCCGTTTGACTCTGTTGGGTTGGTGCTGTGAGTTGGGGCTGGGTGAGTTTTCTTGTGCTTGTTCATGTTAGGTTTTGTACATGGGACCTGAGTGGCCATCGGAATGGGAAGGGTTTGATTGACCCTGCACCTGGGAGGCAGAGGCAAACATCTCTCTGACTGGGCTATACAGTAAGATCCAGGAAGGCCAGAGCTACAAAGCGAGACACTGTCTCAAAACAAAATAAAACAAACAAAATGGCTTAAGGAAGATCTCCTCATAAGAAAGAGTTAGTAAGCAAAAATAGCATTACATGTTGGAAGAAACCTTTGGCAGTGACAGGGAGTGGCGAAGCCTTCATGGGTGTGTACTCCATGGGTGAGCCTCCAAACTCAAGATGTATTAATAAATACGCACAGCCCACTGTGGTAGTGCCCCCAATCAAGGGGTGCTAGAAATAAATGGGAAGAAAATGTCTACTATTATTTTCCAATCTTGAGGAAGATATTTTTGAGTATGGATTTTAAGTGTGATCAGGAGGCAGGGATGGGTTTCCTCTCTCGTCAAGCTCTGACACATGCAGAGACACTGGGCGTGGTTTTGCCCTGGCACTGTGGAAAGCGTGGGTGGTCTCCTCCATTCTGAGTGGGTCTTGAGTCCCCGCGTCTGAAGTTGTCTCCCCCGACCCACAGTGTTTTCCTCCCTCTCCCCTCCCTTCCACTTAGTGTTTCTTCTTCATGTTCTCCTTCTGGATCACTTCCCTGCTCCTTTTCCCCAGTTTACAGAAGGACCCTGGTCTCCTGTTCAGTAAAACTCGTTGTGGGACAGTGGTAGGAAACACGGGCGGGCTTGTAAGAAATGGCACGAGAAGGCAGCAGGCCATGCTTCAGAAGCTCAGCTTCTTTGTGACTTTATGACTGCCACCAGGCAGGATTTGGAGGCAGGAGCTGCCCCTGACAACCTTTCCGCCAGGACAGTCAACGTCATCTTTTCCTTTGATTGCCCCAAACATGCATATCAAATTGAACAGTTTGATCCCATTGACTTGGGATCCGGATGGAGCTGTTAGAAAGGGGTCAGAGCAGGGCGGGAGGGATGGTTCAGCAGTTAAGAGCGTTTGCAGAGGACTCAAGTTCAGTTCCCAGTGCGCATACTGGATAGCTCACAACCACATGTAACTCTAGCCCAGGGGACCGGATGACCTCTTCTTGACTCTGCACGCAGTTGCACACACATTACAACTCCACAGGTATATACACATTAAAATTAAAATCATTTTTAAAAAGAAAGGGTCCTGACCACATCATTGGCTTTTTTTAAACAAAGGTTTTATTTTATGGAAACGTATGTGTGCATACAGACATGTGTGTGGGTGTCCATAGAGGCCAGAAGAGGGCACCAGATAGATCCCTTAGAGTTATAATCATAGGCAGCTGTGAGCCTCAGGACACCCGTGATGAGAAAGCCAACCAACCTCAAAGGCCCCTGCAGCGGCAGCCAGCCCTGTATCCCTCGCTTTTTTTTTTTATGGCCATTTATTTTGCTCTGAAAACATCTCAGCTGGCGGTGTCTGTGGCTGAACTTGCGAGAGGCTTCCAGGGTTTGGTTCTCGGTTCAGGCAGGAGCCTATGAGTATTTGCTCAAGACTCCAGCACACTGCCCTGGCTCCAGCTAAGAGTGCACCCAATCAGCTCCATTGGAGGTGTGTGAGCGAGTACGAGAGAGTTATCCCCAAGCTGTGAGACCTCACTGGCTTCCTTCACAAACACAGCTGAGGTTTCCTGCCCTGGTGCAAACTTCCCCTTTCCCGTCCGTCTCTTACGTGGGGAGACTTGGGTTGGAGATATAACATTATACAGAGAGTCAGAGGCCGTGCTGGGGCCCCAAGGCAGCTCATTAAAGGTGACTTGAATGTGACAGCATGTGAACGTCCGTGGTGATGCAGGCCACCACCATGTTTGGAAAGAGCAAGTGTAGGAGGCTGTGCGTGTCTCTGAGTTTATCTTTACTTCAGAAATACTTACTTTTTGAGCTGCTGTGGGTTGAGCCCTCTTGGGGTGGTGGAGAGGAGAGAGTTGTCTGCTCTCGAGTCTTCAGTGTCTACATTGCCAGCCGTCCCTCTGTGACCCAGACCAGCAGGGCACTCTTCAGCGATGGGTCCTAAGTGGGAGGGCCTCGAAATGAGAAGATAAGGAAGATAGGAAAGCTGGTCAGGATGTCTTGCCCGGGTGGTCTTATGACAGGCAAATTTATCAAGAAGTACAGCATCGCCCGGCGGTGGTGGCACACGCCTTTAAATCCTAGCACTCAGGAGGCAGAGGCAGGTGGATCTCTGAGTTCAAGGCCAACCTGGTCTACCAGGATAGCCAGAGCTGCACAAAAAAAACTCTGTAGAAGAAGAAGAAGAAGAAGAAGAAGAAGAAGAAGAAGAAGAAGAAGAAGAAGAAAAAGAAGAAAAAGAAGAAGAAAAAGAAGAAGAAGAAAAAGAAGAAGAAGAAGAAGAGCATCTTATATACCCTTTACGAGGGGGAAAAGGGTTCGAGGTGGGCAGAAAGCCAAGCCAAGCAATGCTGGTAAAGAGGCATCTGATAACCACAGCCCTTCAGTGGGGAAAGCTGGTTCCCAGGAACCCAATCCATAACTTGTTTGAGGCTCCGGGCCCAGGCCCAGCCCAGACCTTGCCAAGTCTGCCCCTGGGCAAGCACTCAGAACTAGCTTTCCGTTCACCCTTCCTCCAGGGCCTTGGAGAAAGTCTTGGGCTGCTCTGGTTCCCAATGCCTCTGGGATGACAGAGATTTTGTGGCCTCTGACTTCTGGGAGACAGAAATTCTTGCCTTTCCATTTTGCTGGTCACTTGCTTGAAGTATAGAACCTTTAAAAACATTGTTTATTATCCAGGCACAGTGGCACACACCTTTAATCCCAGCTCCCGGGAGGCAGAGGCAGACAGATCTCTGTGAGTTCGAGGCCAGCTTGGTCTACAACACGAGTCCAGGACAGCCAAGGCTACAGAGAGAAACCCTGTCTCAGAAAAAAAAAAACCACCATAGTTTATTACACTTATTTATTGATATGTGTGCTCCTGTAGAGGACGACTGGCGGGAAAGCGCCTGGGAACTATTTTCTGCCTTCACTCGTGTTAGCCATCAGGCTGGGTGATGTGGCATCTAGTGTCTTCTCTAGACTCCCAAGGCACTTCACACAGGCGCCAGGGCCCAGATGCCAGCCCCTGAGCCATTTTCTCCTAATATTTCCTCCTTGTTTAAAAACCAAAATGAATGGCCAGGTGCTTCTTTTTTTTTCCCCCCTGTGAAGTAAATCACATGACATTGTCTCATGTTCATCAATGAACGTGATTTAATGTATTCATTCAGTTTCTGTGTAAAAGCATGGGCATGGGAGGCACTACAGGCCTGTGGACGTGAGAGGGCAACTTGCAGGGAGGAGTCTGTGCATCTCAGGGATGGAAAGCAGCTTGTCAAGCTGGGCAGCAAGCACTGCTACTCGATAAACCATCTGGCTGGCCTATTTTTACTTTTTCTTTTTTTTTTTTATTAATTTTATTCAGATTACAACTCAATTCTTCTCCCACCACTCCTATCCTCCCGTTCCTCCTGCCCTCCCACCCCCACCCTATTCCCCTCCCTTAGGTCCATGTCCGAGGGGGACCTCCTCCCCCACTTTATGGTCGCAGGCTAACAAGTCTCATCTTGGTAGTCTGCCTATTCTTTCTTTGAGTGCCACCAGGACTCCCCATCGATGGGAGGTCATTAAATATGAGGCACCAGAGCTCACATCAGAGTTAGTCCCTGCTCTCCACATAACTGTGCAGCTGTAAAAACCAAGGAAATCCAGAAATCTGTGGACAAATGGAGGAAATTAGAAATAAGCATACTGAGTGAGTTAATCTAGAAACAGAAAGACTCACATGGTATATATGCACTTATAATTGGACACTAGCCCAAAAGGCATGTCCCATGAAAGTCTTCACTTACCAAGAGATCGGGACAGATGTGAGGACTTCCTACTGGGACTCTAAGTAAGAGAAATATAAGAGATGGGGAAATAGAAGGATCCAGAGGAACTTAGAAACCTACAAGAAGAACATCGTAATGGGTGGATCAAGGCTCAGGGGTGTCTGCTCAACCTATTGTACTAACCAAGGACAATACAAGTAGTAAACACCATTTTTACTTATGAACTGGAGACTTCGGCATGGTCCCACCTGAGTACCTGGTCCAGTAAGGTGAGGAAGAGATGGAAGGCTAGACAGTCATCTGACTGCTAAGCGAGGCTTGCCGGACTGACTGTTGAAGCCTCATGCCCACACACATGGGGCAGGAGCAGACATCATAGAATCCTTGCAAAGAGAGACCATGTGACCTGGAGAGCAGTGGGTGTGGTCTTGATGTCCTGTCATCTGAAACAACCTCTTTCCATCCCTGAGCACCACGGACTCCCGAAAGCTGTCCCTTGACTTCCGTACACCTGTGGTGGCTCACTTGCCCACCCCTACCCCCCAACTCACACACTTTTAGTGCTGATGTGGTCAAGAACAAGCTATGGAGGTTTGGGTTTGCACACAGCCCCATTTTGAGCCTCTGTGCCTTCATCAGATGGTGCTGATGGGGACACAGTAAGTTTCTATGAGGGTTCTTCAAGGCATCACTGGAGAAATCCTGACACAGAGGACGGGGCAGTGAATGCTTGCATTGTTTTCTTTCTAGCTTCTCATTTGTTGTAATAGCTGATTGGTACTTAGAAAATGTTGACTGTGTGCCAGGAACTTCAGGGTTCCCGTCAGCACACACCGCTGGATGGCTTTAGTCACATGGAGCATGCGTGTGGAGGAGGTTCATGTGGTGAGGACACCTGCCCTTCCCTCGAATATGCGTGTGTGTGTGTGTGTGTGTGTGTGTGTGTGTGTGTGTGTGTGTGTAAAATCAACAGGCCCCATGTGTCTGTCAGCAGTGTGTGGCTTGTGCATGCACTGTACCTGTTTCTTTGGGGGGAAATGTGCAGAGACGTGTGCAGAACATGTTTGTGCTTGTTTTATAGCATTAAGTCATGCAAACCTATAGGTTCAAATGTGTGTTTGCTTCTGGAATTCACATCGCTAGAGGCACACAGAACATGCCCAGTACGTGCCCATGGGTGGCAGTCCATGGACTCAGGGTACTCAGGAAAAACATTTGCACCAACGATGCATATAATGACTTATTAAATTACTTTCCTGAGTAATTTAATTACATTATTAATTTATATAATATTTATGTCATTTATATAATTGCATAATAAATTATAATTTCATTGCTTATGGAATGCTTGATGATTTCATGGACAGCCCATGTGTGATAATTTTATTGTTGAGACCTGCTCTTTGTAACATAGCTGGAGCCATCTTTGTTCATAAGGTGAAATTAAGTTCAAATTTTTTTAACTCTGCTTCCTAGAAGCATTCTTCATATCTGACAGAACAGACCCTGCCAGAGGGTCAAGTGAGCCTTATATTTCACTCTGGCTCAATGGTGTCACACTTTCTGTTCTGATATCTCCACGTTTGGCTACACTCCATGTTATCTCTGCTCTTGGCTATACTCTGGAAGACCCCAACCACCACCTCACTTGGGACCAATCACTTGGGACCAATCAGCGTAAAGGTTAGTTAGCTGATAATACTTTGTCTAGTTAGAGAAAATGAGCCCTCCTCTGCACATGGTTTTCCTATAAAAAGGAGCCTAAAAGCAGACTGATGTGTCGCAGTTTGGCTCCAGAGTCCACTGTGTTGCATTCAATAAACCATCCATATCTAACTGAGGTCATAGAGTGGTTTGTGCAGCTTTCTCTGGACTCTAACATTTGGTGTGTTGGCTGCCCCCTCAGTATGATAAGTGAGCACCGCCAAACCAGCCATCTCCTCCGTAAGGAGGTAAGTTTTTTTTTCTTGCTTTCTTGGTTTGGTCTTGGTGTGGTCCAGACCCTTGGTGACTCGGGGAAAGGGAAGACAGATGCGACTGTGCTCTTCCCAGTCAGGAGACAAAAGAAGTTCGGATTCTCCCTTTGGAGAGGCGGGGGAGGAGGGGGCGGGAAGGGGGGAATCTCATTGAGCGCCTCCATGTGCAGCCCTCTGTCTTTGGTTTTGTCTGTGTCTATCCGAGACTGTCAGGTTATGTCTGTAGTTTTTTTGATTGTGCTCTGTGTTTCATATTCTGGGGGAAAAGCCAAACTTCATCTGCTCGCTTGTTCACCTCTTTGACTTAGTTTTAACTCATTTCAAGAATTTTCGGGGAGGGGGGAAGATGCCCCCTGAACTAATAAACTAGCTTGCCTTTGGAGCCTTGCAGCCGCAGGGAGGAGCTCACTTAACTCCTGGAGAAGGCCCTGCATCAAGCCAACGGCAAGCCCAGGCCTGCCTGATCTGTACATGGTTTTAAAGGCGGACCAGCCACTTCTTGCTTTCCTTGGTAAGGCAGCTGATGGCTAGCCCTGCTACAAAGCCTCTGTGGCCATGAGAATTGCATTCAGCAGGTAGCAAGGTGCTCCTCCCTTGAAACTACAGCTAGAAAAAGTAACTACATGTTTGTTTCTGACTGGCCTCCAATGTATAAATTTATTATGTTCTGTATATTTTTTGTTATAGATTATTAGTTTATAAATTATTGAATACGGTTAAAAATCTCTAACATCTGTAACAAAAAGTTAACTTAAACTCTCAACTCAGGGTTGGAACCATCCTGAACAACAAATGGTGTGAGCCAACTAAAGAAACAGGTTTCCGAAGGTACTTTTAAGTTGGGATAAGATTTTACATAATTTCTGTCCTGTCTTAAAAACTAGATTTATTAAAAAAAAAAAGATTTAAAACTATGCTTGATTAACGCGCATTAAAACTGTACTTCCATGCATTCATATACAAGAAGTTTTCTTGCTGGCAGCCAAACTTTATAACATCAAAATAATACAATTGATTTTCGAGATTGTTTACCCTGTTAAAATTTAGTTTTGCCTTATAAAAATTATGGTTATATTCTGTGACTTCATTCTTTAAAAGGTACTTAATTTTGATATTGCAAAAACAACTTTTCAGAATATTCAAATTTATGAGACTAGGAGACATTTTAAAGTTTATTAAGTATTTTATTATGTCTTTATTAGTATATGATAAATAGGTAAATAAGTAAAAACTACTGCTGCAGCATATCAGGCTTATTTGCCTGATCTTCCTGTGCGTCACTTTGTCAACTGGGCAGAGAATAATATTCCTGTTTAGGCTCATGAATTTCAGGACTTGGGCACCCCCATTGTTGATTGTATTGTTCCCTAGACAAATATGGACTCTGAATACAAAATGGTTTCAGCTATGTTACAAAGAGCAGGCCTCAACATTATCATCACAAAACCATTGGAGGAGGGTCTTGTGCAGTGTGTTTTCAGAAGCTCATCTCAGTGTCCTGAGGTCCCAAGGGCATTGTTGTGTTTGTTGAGCCGTCTCCTGTATCCATGTGAAATAAGAAATTCTCCCCAATTACCTCTGATTGGCTAATAAAGTTGCTGACATCCTGGGTTGGACAAAAGAGAGGTAGGTGGAGTTGAGATTCCCGGGCTTGGAGTCTGAAAAGGACCATGAGGCAGAGGAGGAGGAAGAGGAGGAGGAGGAGGAGGAGGTGGTGGTGGTCAGAGACACAGGAGGTCACCATGGGTTAACTAGGAGCCTTGTATCCAAGAGCAGCTTGCTCCGAGGAGTGGCCTGATGGAGGAGAAGCAGGCAAACGGAGAACTTGTGCAAGTGTTTGGGACTTGGGGGATGGAAAGCAGACAAAATAGCACAGAAGGTTGATGTCTGCCCAGCTCCAGTGCTTTAAGGCTTATTATTAATTTGATAAGTTTCTGTGTGTTTCTTATTTGGGAAATAGCTGGTTTAGGGATAACTGATGCCGTAATAATTTCCTATGTTAATTAAAATATAAAGAATAAGTAATTATTTTACACAAAACCCTTAGTGACTTGGCCCTGTTGTTTCTTCCACTGTAAAGATGATGTAGGGCCACATAAGCATAGAACTAGCACAGAACAGAGCTCTGCCTGGATTCCAGATGTTTCGCCTCTGGGTCCTATGCTCAAAGAGACGGTTTCCCTTCGCTCATGATTTCTCACCTCCACCACTGCCAATGCACAGAAACCAAACGTAGCTATGTCTTTCCCAGGTGGCCTGTTCGGATCCCGCAGTAGCAAGAGACCAGCACCTTGGATGCCATGTGAGGTTAACCGGGGGGTATGCAGAAAGACCTGCAAGAAAAACGAAATCGAATACTTCACCTGCTCAACAAGCAAAAAGTGCTGCCTCAAATATCCTATGGAAATCACCAGTTTCTAACCCTGGGAAGAAGTCTGGCTTGCCCGTCACAAATGCTTCAAGCTACTACCACCAGCATCATCCTTCTTGTAAGCCCCTCCCCCCATGTTCTGGAATGATTTCCTCATAAAAACACGTTCCTTCTCATGTGTGTGTCATGTGAGTGGTCATCACTGGCTGGGTCTGGGAGCTGGGTGGCTTTGTAGAGAGCCCTGAGAGGGAGGGAAGGAGGGAGGAAGGGAGAGAGGCAGAATACAAGAGGGACACCAGTGTAGTTTGTGAGGTCTAAAGAATGCTGAGAAAGGAGGGGCTCTTTATTTTTTTAAGATTTATTTATGTATTACTATGTAGACAGCGCTCTGCCTGCACATACACCTGCAGGCCAGAAGAGGGCATCAGATCACACATTACAGATCGTTGGGCGCCACCTTGTGGCTGCTGGGAATTGAACTCAGGACCTCTGGAGAAGCAGTCAGTGCCCTTAGCCTCTGGGCCATCTCTCCAGAGCGGAGTGACTCATGTTTACGTCCTGTTTCGACCTCATTGTGAAGGCTGCAGCGAGCTCTAACAATCGGGTTGAATCCAGATGATCCAGTGAGAACATGTGGGAGGTCATGACGTCCTCTCAGGAAATCCCAAAGAGCCAAGCCATAGCAACAGAGCTGCCTTGCTTTCCCCCAGCACTAAATACCACCCGCTTTGCCCGCTGCAGTGTCTTTAAGAGGAACGAGAACCACATGGGCAAGCAAAATCAAGGAAAGGAATCTGTTAAACAAATGAGAGTTTTTTACCCAATGGGCTGTTAGATGTGGCTCATCCCTGGGCCATTTTCCTAGTTAGAGGCGGGGGTCCATCTCTCCATGTAAGGGACAGAGATGAGCACGCTTATGGTCCACACTGTAAGACCACACTTGTGCTCACTTTCTAGAAAGGCGTCAGGACATACACACTGTAAACAGCTCGGGACACACTGGAACGGCTCATCTGAGCTCTGGATTGCCCCGCCTCCAGGTTGGCACCTTGGGAGGAATACAAGCCCAGCTGCACAGAGAGAGAGGGGGTAAGGGAGGAGAGCGGAGGCCATGATAAGGACAGAGGCGCTGACACTCAGAGACAAGGCTGACCACCTGACCAGAGGGGCGAGGCTAAACTTTGGAATGGCTGACTGCCTAGGTCCCATCTCCTGCGATGTTCGCTGGCTGGTGTTGAGGTGGATGGCAGACCTCTAGGTTGTTAAGTGGCTGCCTTCTCAGATGGCTGCCTCTCTCAATAAACTGTACCCTGAAGACTCAAGTTTTGATTCTGATGCTTGGCTTCGCAGGGACAGGCACGAGCACCTGCAGTGTTCTGGTATCGGTGGTGTAGAAGTGGTGGGGGATACATTAGCGAGGGATGATGCCCCGAGACACTGGACTAGCATCTTCTTCTCCCTGAGGATTGAGGGATGTTCTCTTCCCAGACTACAATTTACTTCCCGTCTTAGTTACTGTTCTGCTGCTGTGACGAGACATCATTACCAAAGCAACTTTTTTCCCCCCAGACAGGGTTTCTCTGTGTAGCCTTTGCTGGCCTGGACTCACTCTATAGACCAGGCTGGCCTCGAACTCACAGTGATCTGCCTGCCTCTGCATCCCGAGTGCTGAGATTAAAGGCGTGTGCCACCACTGCCATGGCAACCTTTAAAAGAGAACATTTAATTGGGAGCTTGCTTACAGCTTCAGAGAGTCAGAGAGCTGGTCCATGGTCGTCAAAGCAGGGAGCAAGATGGCAGGCAAGCAGGCAGGCATGGCTTTGAACCAGCTGAGAGAGAGAGAGAGAGAGAGAGAGAGAGAGAGACAGACAGACAGACAGACAGACAGACAGACAGACAGAGACACAGAGAGAGACAGAGAGAGACAGAGAGACAGAAAGAGAGACAGACAGACAGACAGAGACTAGATTCAGCCTGGTGGTGTGGGCTTTTGAACCCTCAAAGCCTAGTCCCCAGTGTCACACTTCTCCCAATAAGGCCACACATCTAGTCCTAAGTATCTCATCAACTAGGTGCCGAACATTCAAACATATGAGCCTGTGGGGCCATTTTTATTCAACCTAGCACGGTCTGCTTCTTGGCCCTCATAGGCTTGTAGCCTCAGTCCAACTTCCAAAGTCTCCAGTCTTTCATAGTTTTGACACTGTTTAAAAGTTCAAAGTCTTTTCTGAGACTCGGGAATCTCTTACCCCTATAAAATCGAAAAGAAAATTATATGCTTCAAACATGCAATGGCACAGAATATGCATTACCATTCCAAAAGGGGGGAATTGAGGCAGAATGAGGGAAAACTGGAACAAAGCAAGATGGAACTCCAGCAGGGTAAACTCCAAATCCTCTATGCTCAACATATGGCCAAGACTTGTTATCAGCTTTGCTGACTGTTACCTCTCTCAATCTCTGTGTCTGTCTGTCTGTCTGTCTGTCTGTCTCTGTCTCTCTCTGTCTGTCTCTGTCTCTGTCTCTGTCTCTGTCTCCCTCCCTCCCTCCCTCCCTCCCTCCCATTCTCCCCTCATTCTGACTTGTTCCGCACCCTGTCTGCAGCTCTCTCTTGTAGACACACTGCAGCTCTGGCATTTCCAGCATCTCGGACTCTCCAAGGCCACCCAGGCTTCACCTTCACAGCTTCATGCAAGGGCAGCTCCATGGCTCCTTGCCTGGACTCCCTTGCACATGCCTGGCCTCTGCTGCTCTCCTGACCTGAGGAGGAAGATGCTACGACTCCTTTACTTCTGCATCCTTCTTGACTCTAAAGCCAGAACTAGTGGCCCAAAGCTGCCAAGCTTTTCTGCTTGCTGGGGCTGGAGCCTGCCCCGCTCCAAGACTTGCATTTGTATAATCTTTACTCATCAATGCTTTCCCTTATTGCACAAGTTTTTCTATTTACGATCTGGAAGCTTCTCAGGGTGAGGTCTTGCCCAGAGGTTATTTCATTTAGCATCAAGCTTTCCTTTAAGCTTATCTCCTTGATCACAGGACTTGGCTCCAACATGACATTTCCTGGCACTCTTTTCTCCCTGAACTGTACACTTTGTGTTTCTCTTGGTCCAACTTGCTCTACATCAATCAAAAACTCAATTTAGCCTCTGACAGATTTTCAGAAGAAGGGCAGAAGGCAGCCAAATTCTTTGCCAAAATATCACAAGGATGGTCTCTAGGCCACCACTACTGTTCTTCCCCTCTGAAGCTCCTTGAGCCAGGTCTCCACAGCCAACATTGCTTTCTAGTGCCACTGTCGTCTTCTCTCCTGCTGGGATGGCTCATTAAGCCCAACTGACAACATTTAACTACTTTCCTGATCCAAAGTCCCAAAGTCCCAAAAGGCAGCATGGTCAAGCCTGTCACAGCAGTACCCCAGTCCATGGTGCCAACTTCTGACTTAGTTATTGCTGTAAAGAGACAGCATGGTCAAAGCAACCTTTAAAACCATTTAATTGGGGGGGGGGAGGGCTTGCTTATAGCTTTAGGGGATTAGTTAATGGTCACCTTGTTGAGAAGTGTGATGGCAGGCAGGTAGGCAGGCCTTGGAACAGTAGCTGAAAGATCACATCTGATGTACAAAGTGGAGGGAGGGGGAGAGAGAGAGAGAGAGAGAGAGAGAGAGAGAGAGAGAGAGAGAGAGAGAGAGAGGGGATATTGGTCCTGTTGTGGGTTTTTGAAACCTCAAACCCTGACCCCAGTAACACAGCTCCTCCAACAAGGCCACACCTCCTGATCCTCCCCTAAAGAGTCCACCAGCTGGTAACCAATCAGTCAAACAGATGAGTCTATGGGGACCAGTTCATTCAAACCTCCACACTGCCTCTGTGGAGTCCTGCACGCTGTGAAGTGTTCGTTGTGTGACACAAATTCCTATGAACAATGTTTGATTTCTTCTCCTCTTCCAACAGAAACTTCCAGAACTAATCTTTCTGAAATATTCTCTAAGTTCTATATTCCCAGTCTCACTCAAGGAGGAGTCCAGTTTTTTGTGCCTGTTACTTCACTGATGGAGTTTGGTCAACTTGTTGATCAGTCTGCCATTTTTTTCCATTTGTTTGCCTTTAGCCTGCCCACCATGGCTGTTCCCCTCCCCCCACAATCCCCAAGACAGGGTTTCTCTGTGTAGCCTTGGCTGGCCTGGACTTCCTTTGTAGGCCAGGCTGGCCTCAAACTCAACCTGTTTTTCCTTTCTTATCTGTCTTGGCTTCTGATTTCTGGGAGTTCTTTCTTAGTCATTTTTGGCATTGTATATTTCATTTACCTTATGATAGTATTTATTCTCCTCCTCCCACCCTCTTCTTCTTCTTCCCCTCCTCCATCACCTTCTTCATCCTCTACCTGTGCTGCTCATCAGTTATGCAAACGAGAAGCCTATGGATCAAAACACAAGCACTAAACGACCATTGTGCTTTGTAGTCTTTCTCTCTTTCTGTCTTGGTTAAGGTTTCTATTGCTGCGAAGAAAGACCATGACCACAGCAACTCTTATAAAGGAAAACATCGGATTGGGGATGGCGTACAGCTCAGAGGTTTACTCCATGGTTGGCATAGCAGGGAGCATGGTGGTATTAGACAGGCATGGTGCTGGAGAGCAGCTGAGAGTTCTACATTTGGATCTGCAGGCGGCAGGAAGAGGGAGACACTGGGCCTGGCTTACGCTTCTGAATCTTACGCGGAGCCCACCCCCCATGGACACATTTCCTCATTCAAGGCCACACTTACCCAAACAAGGATGCACCTCCTAATAGTGCCACTCCCTAATGACCAAGCATTCAGATATAATATGAGCCTGTAAGGCTATCCGTATTGAAACTATCATTTTTTTTTCTTCCTTCCTTCCTTCCTTCTTTCCTTTCTTTCTTTTTGTTTTTTGAAACAGAGTTCAGCCCAGCCTGGCCTCAAATTCTGAGTGCTTGGATTAGAGGTGCGCACCACTCGTACCTGGCTCTCAGATTGGCTTCTATCTTGAGTGGGGCTTCGGAACCTGCTGGGATATATAAAGGTTTTTACGTCTTTGAAATTCACCGACAATAAAACCGTTTGTCACACCGAAAGCAGGCACTTGGCAGAAGTCAGGTTTCAAGGCAGAACAAAGAAATTTGGGGGTTACGATGAAGAATTTAAAAATAAAGAAATAAAATCTGTTTGGAAGATATTCTTAATCCTGGATTCAGCTTGAGAGTTGAGATGTATCCCTATGATTCCTGTTATTAGCAGTAATTAAAGACAAAAATATGATTGAGGAATTCTCCATTTAAAGCCCAGAATCCCCTTTCTCTGATTTCATTGCAACTTAGACAAAGAAACTGACAGCGTCTCGGGGCTTGGTCCCTTCCACTGCTGCTCAGCAGCTGTGCGACCCTGGGCAGATTCTGTATGTCGCGGTCGTGAACTGTCCACACAGAGTCCCATGCACATTGTGTATTCACATACGCAACACCCAGAAAATGTTCGGGTTCCAGGGCCACACTAGACTGTACTTTGTTATACATTCTTTGGTATTTCCTCTATCTCACTCAAAATGCTCACAAATGCACCCCGGAGTCACACCTGGCCTTTGCCCCATCTTTCCCAGTCACGGGCATCCACACTCTGTCCTCTTCTTCCAACCAGAAACACGGCAACCATTCCTCCTTCCAGCTCCTCTACGGTCCTCATGTCAGCGATCTGCTAGCTCAGCTTTCAAACCGGTCCCAATTTAACGACGATTTGTTTGTTTGTTTGTTTCAAGACAGGGTTTCTCTGTGTAGCCCTGGCTGTCCTGGGACTCACTTTGTAGACCAGGCTGGCCTCAAATTCACAGAGATCCACCTGCCTCTGACTCCCGAGTGCTAGGGTTAAAGGCGTGTGCCACTCGCCGCAGCCGCCGCCGCCGCCGCCGCCGGGCGAAATTTTTCTTTGAATAATTAGACGGACTCACCATTCAGCCTGAAATGCCTCAGCTAATGAAGAAGCCCTAGATTAGTAACGTCATTCCAGAAGTGGGCAGCAAGGGTAGAGCTCTCAGGGACACCCATAGCGGTGTGCACCTTTGATGGCTCCCTTTAGCTAAGATATTTAAGAGCTTTGTAGACGTGGGTACTAGCTTCTCAGGAGCCCAGTGTCATCGCAGAAATTCTGTTTTTACGAGTTAGGCAAAAAAAAAAAAAAAAAAAAAAAAAAAAAGAGTTAGGCAAACTACTCCCATATACCCATATATAGCAGTGCAGAGACAAGAGGGACTTTCCCCCCCCCCCCACACACCCCAACACCCCGAATGAATCCACTTGGTTCCCAGCGGGTAGGACAGGCTACTTTGGATGTCGCTGCCTTTTATGATGCCAATCAGGCAGCTTTCACAGCTGTGCCCTCCCAGTGGGAGATTTGCTCCCTAATCTCAGATGTGGGCAAGAGGGACACAAAGTGAAACTTCATACTGTGTGGAGCCCTGGACCATAGGGAACAGGAAGGGCACATGATTCTCTGTGGAGAATCCGTGTTTTCTTCATGGTCTAGCCACTCCTCATGGAGGACGCCGTACCACAGCTGCCTGCTGCCCTTGCTGAGCTCTGTTGTGTCTCCAGTCCCTTTACTTAGAGCCCTAGCTGGTTTGTCTTCGTGTTGTCATTTTAAAAATTTTTTTTATTAATTTATTCTTGCTACATCTCAATGGTTATCCCATCCCTTGTATCCTCCCATTCTTCCCTCTCTCCCATTTTCCCCTTATTCCCCTCCCCTATGACTGTGACTGATGGGGATTACCTCCCCCTGTATATGCTCATAGGGTATCAAGTCTCTTCTTGGTAACCTGCTGTCCTTCCTGAGTGCCACCAGGTCTCCCCCTCCAGGGGACATGGTCAAATATGGGGCACCAGAGTTCGTGTGAAAGTCATATCCCACTCTCCACTCAACTGTGGAGAACGTTCTGTCCACTGGCTAGATCTGGGTAGGGGTTTAAAGTTTACCGCCTGTATTGTCGTTGGCTGGTGCCTTAGTTTGAGCGGGACCCCTTGTGTTGTCATTTTAAACTGGTGTATGTGTGGAGAGCTTTTCTTTGGTCTGTAGGTAATTGAACTAAGAAGTGACTAGGAAGAAGTGGTCTCAGAATGGTGGTGACTCCTGATCTTTCTTTCTTTTTTTTCAATGCTAATTTTATTTCTACCTTTTAGGTGTAGGGGTGTTTTGCCTATGTATATGCCCACGCACCTCATGTGTGCCTGGCATCTGAAAAGGCCAGAAAGGATGTCAATTTTATGACACTGGAATTATAGATGGTTTTGAGTTACCACATGGGTGCTTGGAATCAAACCAGGAAAGATGTAACCCCGATTAACCCATGCCAAAGGGCCTTAGAGGGGATTAGGTCTCTCTGATCTGTCTCAGAACAAGATGCCTGAACCACCACTTAGAGTCACCATCCTGAGTGTCCCAAGAGAATTGGTAGATCAGCAGTGGGGTACAATGTGACCAAGATACCTGCTTTTGACCCTTGAGCCAAGGAGATGTTCAGCCTTGTTGCGGTGCCTGGTCTAGACATCATGTGTCATTCACTTTAAATGACCCACAGAGGTGACCAAGGGTGTGTCAGTAAAGAGCATAGAAGCTCATCCTCGTCTTTAGGTCCCATCTGGAATCTCGAAGCATGTGCTAATGACATGTCAAATTAATGTGTTTTACAGGCTTTAGAAAAAGTGATCTGTTCAACAAATGTGTAAGCATGACCTGCTGAGTTTTCCTGTCAGACACAAGGGCTTGGTTTTGGTGGCCTATGTCTTCTCTTGCTAGAATGTTCTCATTTTCATGTGTTCTTCACCAAGTTTTCAGGGGCTTCTAAGGCTTCCCTGTCTCCGCCAGCAATCTGTCAACACCCACTTCTGAAAAGAGGAAAGTCCCGCTGGTTAGGTGAATCATAGTAATAAATCATAATAAATATGAATGAGAAGAATTTGTAAATGAACCAACACGTGCGATAAATATATCTGTGAGACACCCAGTTCCGAGTCTGACGCGTGCCTGTGAAGGCTCATCTTGGTTGGATCTGAAACCAAGTAAGAGGAGGTAAGGTGTTGGGTGCTCCTGTGAGGAACTTTCTTGACCAGATTATTTGAAGGGGGGGGTGATCCACCAAAAGTGTGGGTGGCACCTTCCGATGACAAACCAGATAAAAGAGAGATAGAAGAAGGAAGTGTTGCCTTTGCCTACTTTCCTTTCCTCCCACTGGCAAGTTCATTAGCCCTGTTGCTGCCACTGCTGCATTCCTTTGCTGAGATTAAAATCAGTTTCTTCCGGTTTCCAACATAGACTCTCCAGAAATCCTTCAGGCCTTTGGGTCCATGTTGGGACTTCTGAGACATCCATCCTTGTGGGCTGAGCAGCTACCAGATTCTTGGGGCCCCTCCACTATGAGACAGCCATGGTTAGACTACACAGACCATACTACGAAAGCTAACTAATTAATTTTCTTTTAATATGTACTCATCTTACTGCTTGCGATCCTCAAGAAAACCTAACATAACTTTACGCCCTTTTATTTTCAGCCACGTATTTTCTTGCACACTTCTGTACTACCTGAAATTCAATATGTTATATACCATCAATGTTATGAAAAGCTTGTTAGCCCCTGTATTGGAGATTATGTGTTTAAACATGTTGGTAGATGCAGCCAGTACCATGGCATTGTAGTACACCTTGAAATTGTCATCAGTTGTCAACAGAACATTTCTTACTTCAAAAGGAGTAAGAGAGAGTTTATTCAATGTGAGATCAGGATTGATCAAGGTGATGTAGCGTTATGGGGTCCACTTAAATCCAACATAACTCAAACAATGCAGATGACAACAGTTTCAAGCTATACTGACCGACCAGGAGCAAAGGCTATGGAGCTGAATTGCAACCCTGAGCCAGAATATCACAGAATACTTAAGCTTGCAAATCATAAACATCTGTGCCATGTTATTGTTATATTTTTCCCCCAATCAGCATAGGAGTAGATTCCTAGGCCTAGGAACACAAACTTAGTTTAACTCTGCCAGCGAGATGGAGAAGTTGTCCCTGAGATGTCTGGCCTCAGACAACTGTTTGCTTACCACAGAAGCTATTCGGCCTTTGGGAAATCCCCAGCTCCCCTAGGGGCCTGGGATCTTGAACTTAGTTTCTCGCTATGATTAAATGGAGTCTGAAAACAAAATGGCACTGTTTAGAACGCTTCTTTTGCTTGTTCCCAAAATAGGAATAGAAGAAAGAGCAGACCGATCTTTGCAGGAACAGTCCTTTAGTCCGAACAGTGAAAGACGCCCATCTCTCCAAGGGAGTGGAGACTGTGTGCCCAGACATGGGGAGTGGTGGTGGTGGAGGTGGGGGAGGCTGGACCTTTATAGGCAAGTTTTAGATGTATCCCAAACTGCATCTCTTAAAAAAAAAAAGATTTGAACATGGACCTTCATCATTCTTTGCTTCCTGACTGTGGATACAGCTGCCTCAAGCTCCTGATGCTGCAAGTGACCTGCCATGACAGAAGGAATACCTCCCACCTGTAAGCTACAGCTTTTGTCAGCTCATTTCACCACAGCATTGGTAAAAGTAGCTAAGGCAGCCGGGGTGGTGAGCAGGTGCCCTGGAGGAAGGCCATGGGGTTGGCAGCGGGGACCTGTGCACTTTAGCGTTGTGACTGATGTGCAGACTGTAGGCTGGTTTCCTCTATCTCCTCCCTTTGCCTGGGAAAGCAGCGTCTGCCCATGGTGGTCTGGAGAATGAAACTCTAAAGGTATCCTGACTGAGATTTCCATCTCAGGGATTAGTGGGGGCTACAATTGGTAAGGAGGTGTGGGACCCTCCTGCTGAGGTCAAAGTCTGGCATTTCCAAATCGCCTCTGAGCTTGACGCAAGATGACAGACGCCTTTTCTCAGCTGGGTTCCCTCCCCACCTGATCTGGGGAACCCCAGATAGTCCTCAGGGAAATCACAGGCCCAACCTTTACCTTATAAGAAACCCATTCAGTGCGCAGCTGGGGGTTTCTGGAAACCTGGGGATGTCTTGGTGTCTTGGCTTTCAACCAATGACCTTTAACCCCACCTGGAGCCTCCCCTCCCCCATAGGATAATTAAGTACTGCTTTGCCCCTCTTATGATAGGGCTGTGCTGTTATGTGTAAAGGAGGTATCCCTGGCATCACTGGCCCCAGTGAACCAAACACATTCACCCTCAAAACCTCTCCCACAACACAAGGTTTGTAAGTCACTGTTTCACACAAAATAAAGGGGCCAGCACCATCTATTTAGCCACAACCGGCTAAGACTTGTCATTTATTCTGGGGAAGGATGGGCTCTTCTTCTCCCTGAAGAATTCATCACTGGACCCCCAGGCTTGGCTTCTGGGCAGTCATCCACGTGCTACCGTCTGCCCTGAGCTTCCGCCCAATGGCATGTCAGTGTAGATCTTTATCACCGTCTTTCTAGCATTGCTCCGCCTCCTGGGGTCCTGGTCTGTGGGAGCAAGCAGATTGCTGTTTTTGAAGCAGCCCGGACAAAACCGGGCTCCCGCCTCTGCCTCTTTAGGTTTCACAGGAGCTCTGAGGAGGCTTCTGTTACTGGCTGCTCACAAAGCAGCCACCCACTCACCTAGGCCGGGCCTTCATTGCTGCATGGCTCTGGGTTTCAGAGCCCTGAGCTCCTTTGACCCTGCACTTCACCCTTTCCCACCTCAGAGCAAGGCACTTCCAGCTTCATGCTCAAAGGGGCTGAGCTCCATGGGAGAGTACACGACAAAGCCCAGGCTCCCAGCAGACGTGGATGACAGGGAGACTTAAGCATCCCATTGATACATCCAGATTTTCTCTGTGCCTGCCTCACTTCTATGTGAGTCTGGAGGTGTGTGGTCCTTAGGAAAAGTTAGGATACCCAATGACATGACATGGGTCCAAAACATCCGTTGTTGTTGTTGTTGTTGTTGTTGTTGTTGTTGTTGTTGTTATTGTTGTTGCTGTTCTCAAGGATATTTCCAAGGATAGAAGGACACTGAGGATAGGACAAGACCACAGTGCCTATTATGAAGGACATTAATACCCCACGAGGCCCCTGGGAACTGAGCGTGCAAATGTTACATGTGTCTTTGTAGTCTAGACACAATGAATAGAAGCAAGGACGGGGCAGAGGCTTGCACATGCTAGCTTAGGAAGGCCCTGTTTATGTGCCTGTCCATCCTGCTGCCCTATGCATTGCCCTGCACTAACCAGGTCGGTGATTCCAAGAAAGCCTCCACCTCGCAGGCCAACTCCAGGTATTTTCTTGGTATCTTGGGGGAACCTGCCTCACTTCCCTATCCCAGCTGGGCTGTAAACACCACAGCAACTCTAGTTGGCTTGGACAGTCCAAGACCAGCCTCTAGTTCACTCCTCCACTTAAGTAGTAACCAGGCCCTGTTTAGCTTCTGTGATCAGATAAGGGCAGGTACACTCAGGGTACTGTGCCTGCAGACTCACTGTCTCGATATCCCAAGGACACCTACAAGGATTACAGTGGAGTAAGGGACAGCTGATGTAAAAATGCATTGAGAAGTAGCTTGAGGGAATGTCTTTGACACACAGGGCTAGCCCTTTCAAACTGGGCAATTTCATTTCCTCTTCTGGCTCAGGGGCATCACACTTATTCCTCCAGCATAATAAGATTTCAGCATAGGCCAAGTGGTTAGTTTATTGTTTTTAACTGGTTTTGCCTCCTGTCTTCTTACGGCAGGAATGGTTGCCTCCTGGTCATTGGACATGACCAGCTTCATACAGTCCACTATGATTAAGGACTTTGCGACTTTCAGGTAAGCAGTCAATTTTGAAAGGCCATAAAGCAGAGCCTGGGGCAAAACATTAAGCTAAAGAGGCAAGAGGAGACCTTCTAGATCCTATTGGCCCACCCCATCTCTCTAGGATGACACATTGCATAAGGATCTTCAGCCAAGGTATAATCTACCTGAAAACTTTCAGGGACCCAGAAGCATCTGCTCAGAGGCTCAAGGATACAGGAACTGATGTCATCAGCTGATATTATTGGTCATGTTATCCAACCCAGACAGTTGCTAGAGGGTGGACTGACAGTTGCTAGAGGATGGACTGATAGCAGGAATGAACTCTTTTCCTTCAGTGCTATGGTCAGACCTGGTACTAGATGCTAGATCTGGTGCCCAGACCCCATGCTGTGAACACCGATTAGTGAACCCTCTGAAGCCCCAGCATAGGTATTGTACGTGTCACTGGTTTGTCATGATGACCACTGAAGCTCTGAAGCCGGAATTCTGGAAAGGATACGTACCATGCTTTTCCCATTCATTGCGTATTGAGAGGGAGGATAGTTTTGACTTTGCTTCTGGGACGCAGCAGAAAGTGTGCTTCCCACAGGTCTCTTTTTTCTTTTCACTTGCCGCACATTCTCGTTTGCATTTGCCCCTCCCAAAGAAGCATGTTTTGAGCCATCCATCTGTCAAAACGGGCAGAGAGAAACCCTTAACTGTGTGAAGAGGACACACCTGTGTATCCACGATGCTGGCAGGGCCCATGAGGGGGGTGGCCTTGGTGAGATAGTGATAAGCCCAGTGTGAACTAAACATTCTTCTTGTCTTTCCCCAAGTCCTCTCCTAGGAAGTGAGTTTGAGTTCCTCCTTACCAGGACATTCAAACTGGAAAAATCAAACTCATGCTGACTTAACTTTCCATGTCAGGATCCCACTAGCCAGTGTCCTGGCAACTTGCACTCCATGAAAACCAAGAATATATCTTTTCTTCCTCCCTCTCCCTGTTTTCTAGAACAGTCAGTGGAAGACTGGCAAAGACCTTCGCCTTGACCCAACAGAAAATGATGCAACTGAAAATCATATTTTAAGCCTGGGGGGGGGGGATAACTGAGTGGGTGAAGTACTTGGTGCATAAGCATGGAGGTGTAAATTTGGGCAGCCAGTACCCACATAAAAGTTGCAATGCCAGGTGGTGGTGGCGCACGCCTTTAATCCCAGCACTCGGGAGGCAGAGGCAGGCGGATCGCTGTGAGTTCAAGGCCAGCCTGGTCTACAAAGCGAGTCCGGGACAGCCAAGGCTACACAGAGAAACCCTGTCTCAAAAAAAGCAAAAACAAAGCAGAAGTTGGGCAGATCCCTGGAGCTCACTGGCCAGCCAGTCTAGCCACTCGGTGAGTTCTAGGTTTAGAGAGAATGGAGTCTCAGAAAATAAGATGGTACCCAGCATGGTGGTTTACACCTTTAATCCCAGAGCTTGGAAGGAAAGACAGGTGGATCTCTGAGTTCAAAGATAGCCTGGTTTACGCAGTGAATTCCAGGACAGTCAGGGCCATATATAGTGGGACCTATCCTAAAATAGTTATTAATAAAAAATAGTAGCTATTTTTGTGTGGAGAGTGAGCTAGGAAGACATCTAATGTTGGTCTATGTCCGCTCCACACACAATCCAGAATGGTCTGCCCTGACGGCAGCTCCAGGGCTTCAGCCTAGTATGAACCCACAGATACCCAACATCCGCCCACAAGTTTCCCATCACAAACGCAAAGTGCCTCCTCTGCTTGCTTCAAGGGGGAGGTGAAGTAAACACGCTGGCCACTGTAAGGTACAGTACCAGTGGAGGGGTCTGAGTTGGGATGAGAGCGCTGATATTGGGCATGGATGCCCAGGAGAAAGGATCTGCCTGCTCCTGGCTTCCTTCCCCAATCTCCCTAATGAGAAGCAGTGTTGTAACCACGGGAGGCCCATAGGAAAGCACATTCCTAGCTTCTGTCCTCCCCTCTCTTCTCTTCTCCCTCCTACTATTGCCCCCCACCTCCTTCTATGCCCTGTCTTCCCTCCCTCCTCTGCTCTCCCCCTCTGTGCACTTCCTCTTCCCCTCTGTTCTTTCTTTCCCCCCTCCCTTTTCCCCTTCCTCTTCCCCCTCTCTTCTTTCCTCCCTCCCTCCATCCATTCTCTCTTCCTTCCCTACCCTCCTTCCTCCCATGCCTGGGAATTGTACCCAGAGCCTCACACATATTCCCCAAGCAACTCTACCGCCAAGCTACATTCCGGGTCCCAAAGACACAAGCATAGAAAGGCTGTCTCTCACGGGACCTCAGTAGTCCGTGTGGTCTGTTATTCTTTCTGGCTTGCATGGGCACTGTCCCAAAGCTCCTATAGGTAGGAGGATGTCACCACCGTTTTGGTTACCTGGGGACGTCTGAGCCAGGACCACAAGGACAGCTAAGATCAGGAACCAGAGCTTAATGTGTCCCGAGAGGGTGGAGGAGCGAGTCGGCAGCATACTGAATGTGCTTTGGAAATTCTGATTGCTTTCGGGTTTTAATGGCCGAGGTAGGGCCTAGTCACGGGCAATAAATCTGAGGAAGACCGAGGGCTGCACCATGGGACTGCCTTCTGCAGGTCAGCGCTGAAAGCGGAGCACCTAGCGTTTAGGGTCAGCTCTAGGCACCCTCTGACCATTTGTGGACAATGCGTATCTAGGCCCCAAGAAGTCTCCCCTGCTCCTCCTTCCAGCCTGGTTCTGCCCCACGTTTGCCAGGGTCGGAGCCCAGGTTTTCTAGCTCATCTTCCCACACTGATGGCCTCAAGGACAGCTGTGAGCCTGTGGGCCCAGAGCGCGAGCGCGCGGTGCAGGCGCCGCAGATGTGGACTTTGCATCGCCAGTGCTGACCAGACTCATAGGGTCAGCAATGGTGAAGGAAAGGACATAGAAAGGGAGAGGTCGTGTTGGGGTGTAGTTGGGGTGACAGGAGCAAGACGCACTGTCTACATGTGTGAAAGGGTCAAACATTAAGGAAAAGTACTCCTCGTAAAAAGCACCGACAGTTCAGACGGGTGGGCTGTGGATGATGCTCAGTCGGCAGTGCTGGCCTAGCAGGAGTCAAACCTTCATCCCACTCCAGCCCTGGGGAGGCAGGGGAAGGCAGAAGGGTCAGAAATTCACGGTCATCCTCAAGTGTGAAGTGAGTTCAAGGCCAGCCTGAGCTCCGTAAGAACCTGTAGCCAAACAAATAAAGAGCAGGAGGAAGAAGGCGCAGAATAAACACTGTGTGTACCTTTACGCATGTCCCTCAGACCACGGAGCTGCCCTCTGTTAGTGGGTCCAGAGTATGGAAGAGAATTCTGCAGGGCCAAGGATTAGCAGGGAAGAAACAAGCTGGGGGGGGGAGAGAGAGAGAGAGAGAGAGAGAGAGAGAGAGAGAGAGAGAGAGAGAGAGAGAGAGAGGGAGTATTTCATGTGATAAGTGTGTCATCATGGTATTATGTGCATGTGATTATGTGATTTTGGGGTATGTGTATGTATGGTGTGTAATCATGGTGTGTGTGTGTGTGTGTGTGTGTGTATGAGTGTGTATCTGGTGTGTGTGTATGTCTGTGTGTGTGTGTATAGTCATAATGTATGTATATGTGGTGCATGAGTGGTGTGTGTGGTTATGGTATATGTGTATTGGTGTGTAATCATGGCGTGGGGGTTGTGGTTTGGGGGTGGATGTTTGTATGTAGTTATGGTGTGAGTGTGGTGTGTGTGTGTGTGTGTGTGTGTGTGTGTGTGTGTGTGGTGTGTAGTCATATTGTGGGTATGTGGTATATTGCGGGGTGTGTGTCATCACTGAGTTGCATATGTGTGGTCGTGGTGTGTGGGGGTGTGGGTGTAGCATGTAGGCAGAGTAGTTGAGAAAGGAATCTATGAGGAAATGATATGACATTAAATGGAACCTGGAGGCCCTGAGAACTTGGCTTGATTCACCTAAATATCTAGAGTCTTCCAGGCAGAGAGAACAGGGAGGGCTGAGCCCCAAGGCAGGAAAGCGCTCTGAATTCTATCAAGAGCCTGGAGTGGAATGTGGCTGCAGTAGAGCAAGTGAGAAGAAACAAACGAGGCTGAAATCCCAAAAATGAGCCGGGCGAGGTGGCACACGCCTTTAATCCCAGCACTCAGGAGGCAGAGGCAGGTGGATCGCTGTGAGTTCGAGGCCAGCCTGGTCTACAAAGTGAGTCCAGGACAGCCAAGGCTACACAGAGAAACCCTGTCTCAAAAAACCAAAAAACACCCAAAATCTCAAAAATGGTAGAGCCACCAGCTTTAGCCCATACATGGCCACGCGGGATTTGCTGTGGCTGGGATATGGAGCAGGGTGACATTTTCTCCATCTGAAACTTATCTCGGGGGAATGGCAGGCCCCTGGTGTGTACTGGTGTCACTGCCGTGTGGCACAGTAACGCACTTGAGAACAAACAAGAGGCGGCGTCTGGTGTTATTTTATATAACGCTGCTAAGGTCAGTAAAATGCGTGTGCTATCTAAAGGAAAATAAATGGGACACTATAGGAGAGATAATCATGTTTTTGTGTTGATCCCAAGTGTGGGATGGGGAACAGACTAATGAGAGAGCAGGATGTTTATCTCCTTAGAAGTCAAACCACTTCATGGGGGAGCTTGGATGTTGCCAGCTGAAAACATCCTAGTAGAGATTCTAAGAGGATGTGTGTGTGTATATATATATATATTACACACACACATATATACATATGTATATATGCCCAAAACAGGAGGCTTGAGAGAGGATTTGGGATTGTTTTGGCTGTTCGTCAACACTTGGAGAGACCTCCTAGAGAGAACTGCTCCAGAGAAAATTCAAGGCTTTGGGCTCCAGCTGTTCAGGTTCCAGCAGCAACCTTGCTTCCACTGTGGGTTTGCTGAGGTCCTGCTGACTATGTCGGGAGAATCATTCCTCACAACTGACATCTTTTTTAAAATTTTATTAATTTATTCAGATTACAATGCAATTTTTATCCCATAAATTTAATCCTCTCATTCCTCCCTTCCTATTCCCCTCCCCCAGGTCTATGACCGAGGGGGACCTCCTCCCCCACTATATGGTCATAGGCTATCAAGTCTCATCTTGGTAGCCTCCTTATTCTTTCTTTGAGTACCACCAGGCCTCCCCACCAAGGGGAGGTGGTCAAATATGGAGCACCAGAGTTCATGTCAAAGTCAGTCCCCACTCTCCACATACCTGTGGAGAATGTCCTGTCCATTGGGTAGATGAGAGTAGGGGTTTGATGTTTACTACTTATATTGTCCTTGGTTAGTGTCATAGTTTGAGCAGACCCCCTGGGCCCCAATCCACCTGTCAAGATGGTCTTCTTGTAGGTTTCTAGGACCCTCTGGGTCCTTCTATTTCCCATCTCCTATATATCTCTTACCTAGAGTCTCAGTAGGATGTCCTCACATCTATCCCAATCTCCTGGTAAGTGAAAATGTTCATGTGACATGCCTTTTGGGCTAGTGTCCAATTATAAGTGCGTATATACCATGTGAGTCTTTCTGCTTCTGAGTTAACTCACTCATTATAATCATTTCTAGTCCCATCCATTTGTCCACAAATTTCAAGATTTCCTTGTTTTTAATAACTGAGTAGTATCCCATAGTGTAAATGTACCACAGTTTCTTTATCCATTCTTCAACTGAGGGACATTTAGGCTGTTTCCAGGTGCTGGCTATTGCAAATAAGGCTGCTATGAACATGGTTGAGCATATGTCCCTGGTGTGTGGAGGAGCACTTTCTGGGTATATTCCAAGGAGTGGAATAGCTGGGTCGTGAGGAAGCCCTATTCCCAGTTTTCTGAGATAGCACTAGATAGATTTCCAAAGTGGTTGTCCTAGTTTGCACTCCCACTAGCAATGGGGGAGTAGAACTGATATACTTAACGTTTCACTGCTGTGTTCCTTAATCTCCTTTCTCTCTTATTTATGCTAGTCGGGTTGTAAGGGAGGTAGGCTTGTTTAATAAGTTCATAATGAAATATAATTAAGAAAATTGAGCCTACAGAACACTAGTCCATAGAAGACACTGGGAAAAAAAGTTATTGGATGAAATACAAACAACCGAAACATGGAGGGGGAGGGGGATGATAATGATCATCCTATGGAATTGAGAACAGGAGCTCAGACAGGGCAACTGTCTTTCCTGGGGACACACAGTTGCCATGATCCTTTCCAGTCACTGTAGCCCCCACCTCACCATCTGTCACCTTTAGAAACCAACTGGCCTTTCATCTCCTGGTGTGCGACCTTCTGAGGCTGCTGTTCTGGCTCTTAGCTTCTTCCTTCCACTGCTGAGTGGCACTCACGGTATGAAACGCCTACGCACTGTTTTCTAGGATATAAATATTATTTCTCACTTGTAGTTACCTCAGGCCGGTGCTAAACTCACTGTGTAACTGCTGTCAGCCTCAGTCTCTCCATCCTGTGCCTTGAGCCTCCGAATGCAATGTTTATGGATGCCCACCCCACACACAAGTGTCAGCTTTCACTATCTTAATTCTAGAATGCTGTGTCTCCTCCTCACCTTAAGCTGTACTTCTTTCCTGGCTAGCACTGTTAGACATCTTCCAAGTATTTCCTGTCATCCATAACTTCCTGGGCCATATAGCTATTATTGTCTTATGCCCATTTTCTACATGGGCTGTTTTTAGTTGCTTAATTTCCAAACCCTTTTTTTTTTCTTGGACATAAGGTTTTTACTACATATGTCCCTTGAAACAATTTCAGTCTTTAGTTTTCCTTTAAGTTCATTCAAAAATGTGCTCCCATCTTTATTCCTAGCTCTCAGGAGGCAGAAGCAGGCTAGTTTCTGTGAGTTTGAACCCACTGTGCTGGGTACCATCCATGTGACCGTTGTGTTGGAGGGCCTTCCATGTGACCGTTGTGTTGGAGGGCCATCCATGTGACTGTTGTGTTGGAGGGCCATCCATGTGACCATTGTGTTGGAGGGCCATCCATGTGACCGTTGTGTTGGAGGGCCATTCATGTGACCGTTGTGTTGGAAGGCCATCCATGTGACCGTTGTGTTGGAGGACCGTCCATGTGACCATTGTGTTGGAGGGCCATCCATGTGACCGTTGTGTTGGAGGACCGTCCATGTGACCATTGTGTTGGAGGGCCATCCATGTGACCATTGTGTTGGAGGGCCATCCATGTGACTGTTGTGTTGGAGGACCGTCCATGTGACCATTGTGTGGAGGGCCATCCATGTGACCGTTGTGTTGGAGGACCGTCCATGTGACCTTGTGTTGGAGGGCCATCCATGTGACCTTGTGTTGGAGGGCCATCCAATCTCCTGAAGTCTGATGCATCATCGTAGAGGCAATGCCTTCTCACTCTGACTCTTTCAGCAAAATAGAACTTACTAATTCTGCAGAATATTTTAAAGTAGCCCAAAATGTGACATTCTACTTCTATGAAACTTAATTATTATTTTTGAAAGCTAATATCTATTTTTTTAAAAGCTGATAATGAGACTTAGATCTCATGTATTTCAGGGAAGAGCTTTACCACTGAACTCTGCCTTCGGCCCTGAAAAGTAAGGATGCCTTTCGATATTGCCAACAATGTCACCAAGCCGAGCAAGGCTATGAAACTTCTTTCTAAAAGTAATTATTTGAGGACTTCATGCAATGTATTTTAAATATATTCACCCTGGTACTTCTCCCAGCTTTACCCTGACTTCCTTATCCACCCAACTTTGTGTACTTAAATTTTTTAAAATTTACTTTTAACTTTTGTTGTTTTGAATTTTAATTAATTTTCATTTATTTTATTTACATTTTCCATGAGTGTTTTACCTATATGTATGTATGTGTACCACATGCACGCCTGGTGCCACAGCGTGCAAAAGAGGGCATCAGGTCCCCTGGATCAGACAGTAGTCAATCGTCATGTGGATACCAGGAACTGAGCCCGGGTCCTCTGGAAGAGCAGTCAGTGCTCTTAACCACCGAGCCATCTTTCCAGCCGCTCATGTATTAAAAACAAAAAACAAAAAAGAACCTCAAACAACAAACCAAAACCAAAACCAAATTAATTTGTGCTGCCCAAACCCTTGACTGTGGCTCCATCTCCTGTGATATGGTCACCTTGCTAGGAATCACACCCTAAAGAACACTGACTCCTGCCCGACTCGCTCCCTCACACAGTGACCTTGGGAAGGTCTTGTGCCTGCTGCCACAATCCCTATCCATCAGTTTACATGTGCAGCTGCCCTGCTGGACATGGAAAACAGAGTTTCTTTGTAGTTATCAACTGCTTCTGGCTCCAACGATTTTTCTGCTTCCTCTTTTGAGACGATCCCTTAGCCTTGGGAGGAGATGGTATGGTATGACATAGATGTCCCAGTTAGTGCCAAGAGATCCCACAGTGTCTTATTCTCTGGATGCTGACCAGTTGTGGCTCTTGGTGTTGATCTCTGTTGGGTACAAGAAGCTTCTCTGATGAGGGCAGAGAGATGCAGTAACTCATTGGGGTCAGTTTGATACTATGCCTATTTAGCAGAACAACAGTAGTCGGGTCTGCCTTACAGCCCATGACAGGTTCTTGGTTCCAATAATGGTGCCAGGCATAGGTTTCATCTTGTGAGGTGGACCGTAAATACAATCAGAAGATTTTTGGTTATTCACAATAGCATTTGTGCCACTACTGAACCAAAGGGCATAGGCTGCGGGCCCTGTCATTATTGTAGCTCACAGGGTTCACAGCTGGGTCAGACTAAATATCACAATTCCTCTCTGGTACCACGCATAGCACCTACCCGCACTATGAAAGCTATCAAAAGGTCAGTACTCGCTTGATTTCTCCATGTTCTGTAACTCAAGCTTGTGGTCTTCAGCAATAGAGTTTTTCTGTCAAAGCCTAGCATTGGCAATCATCTGGGGTTCTATGGGACCTCATTGGCCAACAACTCCAACAACTCCAAAAAAGCCAACCCATTCCTGGAGCTAAGATTTTTTTTTCCAAGACAGAATTTCTCTGGTGTAACAGCCCTGGCTGTTCTGCACTCGCTTTGTACACCAGGCTGACCTTGAACGCACAGCGATCTGCCTGCCTCTGCTTCCTGAGTGCTGGGATTACAGGCATGCACTGCCACGCCCGGCAGGAACTGAGCTTTTTATTTGCTAGCCTGCAGCATGGAGTAGGGGCCTTGGCCTTTGCCCCACCCCTACCCATATAGTTGGTTCACCTCAAATATCCGTGATTGTTTCAAAGACTGTTTTACAACTTGATTTATTCAAGCAGATCCATCCCAGCGCCAGCAAATGTGGAGTTTCCTCTTAACACAGCACATGCTTGGCGAATGCTAGGCTCGGGTTGCATTTAGTATTTCATATGGCATCATTGGGCATGTAACTAAATCAAGAGTTTTTCATATCAGGTGAAATCGGCCACAGTCACTTGTTCCACTTTATTCCATTTTAGAGATAGGGTCTCCCTATGTAGCCCTGGCCTGGAATTTGCTATGTAGACCATGGTGGCTTTAAACTCACAGATATCTGCCTGTCTCTGCCTCCTGTGTGCTAGAATTAAAAGCGTGGGTACCACTTTCAGCATCTCTTTGAATACGGAATTCACTGATTAGCTAGACTGTCTGGCCGGTGAGCCCATGGGGTCCTCCTGTTCTCTGCTTCCTCCCATGGAGGCTGGAATAGAGTGTTGGACTCCTTGGAACTGGAGTTACAGCGGGTCATGAGCTGCTTCCTGTGTGGTCAGGGAACCAAACCTGGGTCCTCTGTAAGAACAGCAGGTGCTCTCACCTGCTGAACCATCTGTCCAGCCTCTACTAGAACATTCTTCGAGGCTGAGGCCTCTAGATGTCTGTAGGCCATGCAGAACAATTGATCTATTTCATTTCTGTCCAATTGTACAATTTTGAAAGTCTGGATGTCTGGGCAACTAGGAAAAGAAATTGGCCACTAGGTGGTACTTGAAATCCAAAATCTGTCACTTCAGTGGTAAAGAATGAAAGCTGGGTTAGCCAGTCAAGGTTCCGTGAGGACTCTAGGATTTCCAGATGGAGAGCTTCAACTGGCAAGAGCATCTTTCGCTGCCTCTTGGTCTGATAAGAAAAAGAGAATAGATTAAGAATATAGTATAGGCATATGGTTTTAATCTACGGCTAATTTTTAGATCTATGTTTTCTGAACTGTGAACATGTGTTCCTCTAAGACAGTGGTTCTCAACCTTCCTAATGATGCAATCCTTTATTTAATAGAGTTCCTCATGTTGCAGTGATCCCCAAGAGAAAATTATTTCCATTGCTACTTTATAATTGTGATTTTGCTGCTGTTATGAGTTGTAAATAGATATCTGTGTTTTTCAATGGTCTTAGGTGAACCTTCTAGAAAGGGTTGTGAGCCATAATTTAAGATCGGCTGCTCTAAAACATTTGGACTGTTATTTGTAACTAATTTTCTATTTAAAGCAATGATGAGTTCCTCTCAGTGTGGACAGTTTTGTTTGTTTGTTTGTTTCTCTTTATAACGGATCTCACTGTGTAGCCTTGGCTGGCCTGGAACTCTAGAACTCTCTTTGGAGACCAAGCTGGCCTCAAAACTCACAGACATCTACCTTTGTCCAACTCTTGAGTGCTGGGATTGAAGGAGAGAGTCACAACACCCAGCGTGGGCAGGTGTTTGTCCTTAAACACATAAATGTCTTCCCCAAGTAAGTATCAAATGAAACCAAGACTATTTTGTTAGAAATATATATATTTACTTTTCTGAACATTTGAAAGGGCACTCAGAGTTCCTCATCAAAGAGCCAAGTTTTTAGCATTTGGAAAGTGGCTGTAAATTAGTTTAGACACACTTCTGGTCTCTCGGCAGCAGCTTACCCAAGGAATAGATATACTGAGCTCAGATTTAAATTTTCGGACATATCTCTGAGGAAATTCTCTGCAGCTTGGGGCTGGGGAGATTGTTCAGTCAGTGAAGTGCTTGCTGTACAAGCCTGAGGACCTGAGTGTGGTGCTGCAGAGGCCATGTAAGAAGCTGGGCTCCTCAGAGGATGCTGTGACCCTAGCTCTGGGGGGGAGGGGACAGGGGGGGAGGGGAGGTGGAGGCAGGAGGTTCCCTGGCTAGCTCTCACTTGCTAGGCCAGCCCAGCCCATCACTGAACTCCAGGGCCAGAGAAAGCCTGTCCCAAAAATAGATACCTAACATCAGCCTCTGAAGCTCATACTCCCCCTCTCTGTCTGTCTGTCTGTCTGTCTGTCTCTGTCTGTCTGTCTGTCTGTCTGTCTGTCTGTCTGTCTGTCTCTGTCTCTGTCTGCCTGTCTCTGTCTCTGACTCTGTCTTCTGTCTTCTGTCTTCCCTCTTCCCTCTCTTCTCTCTTCTCTCTTCTCTCTTCTCTCTTCTCTCTTCTCTCTTCTCTCTCTCTCTCTCTCTCTCTCTCTCTCTCTCTCTCTCTTCATATACAGCTAAACCATCACAGAGTTTGAGTTTCTAGACTTCGTGAAAAAGTCTCAGTACACAGCAGGGCATGGTGGCGCACACCTTTAACCCTAGCACTCGGGAGGCAGAGGCAGGCAGATCGCTGTGAGTTTGAGACCAGCCTGGTCTACAAGGCGAGTCCAGGACAACCAAGGCTAACACAGAGAAACCCTGTCTTGAAAAACAAAAAACAAAAACAAAAAGAAAGAAAGAAAGAAAGAAAGAAAAAAAAGAAAGAAAAAGTCTCAGTACAGAGCTGGAAGCTTGATTCATATACCATGCTCTGCTTGTGGTAATATTCTAGGCCACTTTTTATGTCTGACCAGATACTGACCTGGTTTTGCTGTCACATGTCCGTATGCTCAACCACTTGGAGTAATACAAACTTATAATGTTAGGTTCTTTAGATAATTTACATTCATAGCTCTAAAGTCCAAAATGGGTCTCACTGGGCTGAGAAACAAAGTGTTGGGGAGGCTGTGCTCTAACAGAGAACTGTTTTTGTTTTTGTTTGTTTTGTTTTGTTTTGTTTTGTTTTTGTTTTCAGGGGATTGAGTTTTATGCTTGAAGGTCCCTTTATCCATCTTGAAAGACAACTGCGTAGCACCATCAAATATTTCATTGATGCTGACTCTCCCATCTTCCCTACCATGCTCAGTATCCCAGTACCACACTGGACCTCCAAGGTGAGGTAGGACAATCTCCTTTATGATCTTCTAATTAGCATCTTCAATTCTATACACGGCAGTGAAGCTCTCATATAATGCAACATTCTCAGTTTCGGATGATCGGATGATTCATTGTAGACGGATGAGTCACTGTAGATGTTGTGGAGAACTGTTGTTTTGTCCACGGCAAATTTTATTCGTGTGCTGTATTGTTAGTGAGGGTTCTTTAGAGGGACAGAACTTATAGAATGAATCTTCCTATATATGGAAAGGGGATTTATTAGAATGACTTACAGGCTACGGTCCAGCTAATCCAACAATGGTTGCCCACGAGTGGAAGGGCCAACAATACAGCAGTCATTCAGTCCCCAAGGCAAGATGTCTCAGCTGGTCTTCAGTAGATGCTGGAATCCGGAAGGAGGTCTAATGCCAGTAAAGGAATGGACACGCTAGTAGTGAGGGCAAGAGACAGCAGGCAAAAAGAGAGTCTTTCTTCTTCCGTGTCCTTTATAAAGGCTTCCAGAAGAAGGCGTGGCCCAGGTTAGATGTGGGTCATCCCACCTCTAAAGATCTGGATTAAGAGTGCATCTTGCCACATCAAAGATCTGAATTTAGAAGTGGAACTTTCCAACTCAGATGACTTAATTAAGCAAAAGTCCCTCACAGGTGTAGCCAGCCATGTTTGGGTTTTAGTTAATTCTCTACGTAGTCAAGTTGACAACCAAAATAGCCATCACACATGCCTTTTCAGCCAGTTAAAAATTGTACATATAAGGGGCTAGAGAGATGGCTCAGTGGTTGAGAGCATTGGCTGCTTTTCCAGAAGACCAGGGTTCAAGTCTCAGCACCCACATGACAGCTCACACCTGTCTGTAGCTCCAGCAGGCAACACATCAATGAACATAAAATTAAAAAATTATATTTAAGAATTTGTCCATATAAATTATTCATTTTTTTGTATGTATGCTCACATGTGTGGATGCTTGGCATGTACATGTACTTGCATGTGGAGGACAGAAGTTGACATTTGGTGTCTTTCTCAGTCACCATCCACCTTATTATTTGAGACAAAGTCCCCCACTAAACCTCAAGCTCACTGATTAGGCTAGCCCGTCTCTGCCTTCCCAGTGATGGGATTACAGTCACAGAACCCTCATGTGCCACTTTCATGTGGGTGATGGGGATCGAACCCAGGTCTTCCTGCTTACACGGCAGTCATTTTACCAACACAATCATCTCTTCTCTCTCATTTTCTATTTTAAACCTTTATTTTTTTTTAAACGAAGGAGGAATATTTAGTTGGAATCAACGTGAGCTTAGATACATGGAAGCATCAGGCATGTCAGTTGTTGATTGTTGGAATTACAAGTGTGTACCACCATACCAGGTGTCTTCCCATGGGATGGGTGAAGGAACTCAGGTGCCCGTGCTTGTAAGTGCTGTGTTGATAGAGCCATGCCCTCAGCCCGTTGTTATGCACTGTTTAATATTTGCTAACCAAGTTTTAAAATCGGGGTTCAGATGTGCGTTTCCTCGGGTTTCTTTCTTAAAAGGAAGGCTTATTTTATTTTTCGTTTTTTGAGACAGGGTTTCTCTGCGTAGCTCTGGATACCCTGGAACTTATTCTATAGACCAAGCTGGCCTTGAACTCAGAGAGCCACATGCCTCAGCCTCCAGAGTGCTGGGATTAAAGGCGTGCATCACCACCAGCTCAAGATTAATTTATTTTAACTTATGTGTCTGAGTGTTTTGCTCATATGTATGTCTGTAGACCACATGCATGTCTGGTGCCCATGGAGGTCAGAGGAGGACATTAGATACCCTAAAACTGGAGTTGTGGACAGCTGTGAACCGTCATGTGGCTGCTGAGAGTTGAACCTTGGTCTTCTGCAAGATCATGTGCTTTAAACAACTGAGCTATCTCTCCAGTCTCCATAATACGCATTTGTTTTTAGTGTACAATAAGTCTTAGGATCACAGTGTAATAAGGAGGAAGTGAAGTGTGTGTAACCCTAAGTGGGCCATGGAATTTGAGCTAGCAAAACAACTTCTGGAGTAAAAGTATAAGAAGAATTTCCCACTGGGCATGGTGGCACACGCCTTTAATCCCAGCACTCAAGGAGGCAGAAGCAGGTGGATCTCTGTGAGTTCGAGGCCAGCCTGGTCTACAAAGGGAGTCTAGGACAGCAGAGCTGTTACACAGAGAGATCCTGTCTTGAAAAACCTAAAACAAGGATAAAGAATTTTCCTTTCAAGCATGTGTGTTAAAGGGAATATCAGGGGCTGGAGCGATGGCTCAGCAGTTCCAACCTCTGACTGACCTTTCAGAGGACCCAGGGTTGATCCTTAGCACCCATATGGAAGTTTCCAACGGTCTAAAATTGCAGTTCTAGGGTGTCTGACCCCTTCTTCTGGCCCGCATGGGCACCAGGTATGCATTGGCACAGATATGGATGTTGAGAAACATACACATGAAATAAACACAAAAGAATGTTTTTAAAAGGGGAACATTGTATTTTTTATGTTTTTTTTTCCTTTTGATAAATACATGTGTGATTTTTGGCTGCATGAATCGCCAATCCTTCACTCTCGGCTTCTAAACAAGCCGACAGTAGAATCTTATCTCAACCCTCTAAGTCTTCCTGTGCTAGAATTATCACTCCCGTTTCTTCCGGATTCCGCGTGTCCAACACTTTGGCAAGATAACATCTTAAGTAGAATTCAGAGAGCCTTCGTCAGAAATTAACACAGTTAAAATCTATTTATAAGTAAGGGATTAGAAACGATTTGCATGGCTGTGGATGCAGGTAGGAGCAAAAATGTTGACAGGTGATTAAAAAAAACCCAAACCTGGCCACATCTGTGAAGCAAGCTTTCGTTATCTTTCCCAGCCTACTCAAGAGGAGCTGTGCTTAGCTATAAACAGCTCTGAGAATGAGGAGGCTGTGTGCTTCTTGTACACAGTCCAAATGGCAGCTTGGCAGCTTGTAGGCCTGAGGGAACTGGCCCGATGGATGGGCAGACTTGGGGATGAAGGGATGAAGCAGTGTCAGTTTTGAGCTGTAAGGACGTCATCAGAGGAAAACTAGAAACTCAAATGGTCTCAGCCTAGGCTGCCTCCTAAATGATGCAAGACTGGTCCTGAGCAGAGAGTGTGGCCAGCGCAGCCAATGAGTGAGGCATCGTTGGGTTGGACACGGTGTCTTTAGTCTCCCAGTGTTGTAATCTAATGCTATGTGTCAATTTTTGATAGTTTCTGTGAGCGATAAAGCAATGATGACCATAAACCAGGGACGGCCCATCCAAAGCAGGGACTATAGTCAACCAAAGTTGATTCGGGTGGGCTGACAGCCAGGGGGAGAGAGCCCAGCAGGGCTTCACATCCTGAGGAAGAGGGAGTATGTGGGAGAGACCGGAACATTGTGTGACTGTGGATTTCAAGTTTGGGGATGTGGGTGGGGCTGGACCTGGGCTCCCTGTCTGTCCATTTGAGTTAAAACCAAAGCTTGGCATGCTGGTGGTGCTCTGAGCTGTGGCTCACCACAGGGTGCCCTGCTGCTGCCTCTGGAGGCTCTGTCAACATGAAGCTGCTTCCACTTCTCATTGTCTTGCTGTGTGTGGTACCTGCAGGTAACTTGTCCAAACGCACTGTGAATTAGGGGGACCTGGAGCTAGTAAAAACAGGGGTGGGATGCTTAAGATTGCCGATAGCCAGCTGAGTCCTCAGTAGTGCCCGTTCTCCCGGGTACCTTAGAAGAGAGATATCAATGAGGTCAGAGGCATCCTTGTTGAAGGTACCAGTCATCTTTATGACACTGAGAAGTTGTTACCTGGGAACTTTGGCGATTCCCATTTCCAATCAAGTTCATTCTTAGCTTGGGCTGCAGCAGTGATGCGAGCAGCACACAGCAAAAGCCTTTCTCCATCATTAAGTACTTAATTAACTGAGGGAATTATTCCCTTTGAGCCTTAATTGTGTTTTTCCGGCAAGTGAGTATAGCATTTCCAGCTCAGATGCAAAGACACGAAGCCTCACATTGGCAGATGGGGACCTGACACCAAGGGCTCCCTTCTGCTTTGCTTGAAAGGAGCCATATTGTGTTTTCATGACCCTCAAAATACACCGCTCTTTTCTTCAGTGGTGTTGCCTCTTGATGCCGTTTGCAAGAGGGAGAACGCATCTTTGCTATCCACATTTATTCTGTAGGCTTTTCTGGTTTTGTGAAGAGAGGGAAGTGAAGGTATAGACAGGGAGGTTTGGGACGTTAGTGCAAGGACCGGAAAAGGGCATAGCTGGGCTCTCCAGGGGGAAAGGTGCCCATCAGATTGTGTTGCTCGCTGGGCAAGACTCTTATCTGAGATGAAGAAGAAAGTGAGTAAGAGGTCTGGAGAATTTCTCTGAGGTGGGCAGAAGCAGTTCTCAGGAGCCACTGTGCCTGAACATCATGAAGTCTTGGCAAGGGTTATGCCTGCAGCCTACAGTGTGAAACACAAAAGGAGTGTGTGTGTGTGTGTGTGTGTGTGTGTGTGTGTGTGTGTGTGTCCACCCATGCACGCTGAGTCCATAGGAGGATGTTGGGTGTCCTGCACTGCCTCCCATTCTCTGTGTCCTTGGAAACTATTACTGAACTCTGGAGCTAGGCTGGCAGTTAGCAAGCCTCATAAACTGTCTTTACCTTGTTCCCCGCACCCCATCGGTACTCGGGTTACAGGCACAGCCATAGCTGTCTTTTATGTAGGATTTGAACTCATGCTATGCAGCAAGTCTTCTTACCTCCTGGCCTCTGTGAGTTTCTTTCCTTCCTTCTTTCTTTCTTCCTTTCTTTTTTTTCTTTTTCCTTCCTTTTTTGTTGCTGTTTAAGAATTCTTTTTTTGGCCGGGCATGGTGGCACAAACCTTTAATCCCAGCACTCAGGAGGCAGAGGCAGGCGGATCAATGTGAGTTTGAGGCCAGCCTGGTCTACAAAGAGAGTCCAGGACAGCCAGGGCTAACACAGAGAGACGCTGTCTCAATAAACCAAAAGAAAAATTCTTTTTGTTTTTAGCCAGGTATGGTGGCCCATGCCTTTAATCCCAGCACTCAGGAGGCAGAGGCAGGCTGATCGCTGTGAGTTCGAGGCCAGCCTGGTCTACAAAGTGAGTCCAGGACAACCAAGGCTACACAGAGAAACCCTGTCTCAACTCCCCCTGAAAAGAATTCTTTTAAAAAATTTATTTAACTAATTTATTCAGATTACATCTCAATTGATATCCCCTTACTTGTATCCTCCCGTTTCTCCCTCGCTCTCTCTTTCACCCTATTCCCCTCCCCTAGGTCTGTGACTGAGGTGGACCTCCTCCCCCACCATATGGTCACAGCCTATCAAGGCTCATCTTGGTAGCCTGCTTATCCTTTCTCTGAGTGCCACCAGGCCTCCCCACCAAGGGGAAGTGGTCAAATATGGGGCACCAGAGTTCAGAGTTTCTTTTCAAAAAAAAAAATGCAGAGGAGATGGCCAGGCAAGTAAGAGTATTTGCAGTACAAGAATCAGAATGAGAGTTTGGTCCCTAAACCTATGTAAAAATAACATTAAACTTTATTTAATTATTATTGCATATGTGTGAAGTATATCTGTGGTTGCATGCGTGCCCTTGTGTGCAGTGGAGGTCAGGGGACAGCACTGTGGGCTTTCTTTCTCCTGCTGCTTTCTGTGGGTTTGAGGGATTGCACCCAGGCTGCGGGGCGGTCATGCAGGTGTCTTTATCTGTAGGGCCATCCTGCTGGCCCCGCCTGTGATGTTTGTTGAAAAGCTGATTTGACTCTGTAGGGTACTGATGGTGACACGTTTGTGCTGTCTGGGGACACAAGGCTGAGGGAGTGCTGACTTCAGAGCATTAAGCAGGGTGGGCTCTGCCTAACTTAGGGTAGTACCTAGCTCAGGCTGAGTTAGGTCTTCTTTCTCTCTCTTTCTTGTCACAGAAGGCTGCTTGGGTATTGCTAGGACAAACTGTCTTTTTTTTTTAATAAATATTAATTTTATGGGTACAAGTGTTCTGCCAGCACATATGTGGGTGCACCACATGTGTGTCTAGTGTCCAGAAAGCCCAGAAGAGGGTGCTGGGCCTCTAGGAGAATTATAGGTAGCTGAGAACCCCCATGTGGGTGCTGGGAACCAGACCTGGGTCCTTTGCAAGAGCAGCAAGCACTCTTAGCTGCTATTCCATCTCTCCAGCCCCTCAAGTGCCCTTCATTGGGGTGCTCCGAGTTTCCTTGTGTCAGCATAGGGTTTCCCTTTGGGATGGAGGAGCCGGTGGCAGAGGGTGGGGTCTGCTGTCCCTGTGAGTGGGAGCCCAGCTGGGTCTTCTGCTTTCCCTCAAACTAACCCTCCTCAGTGTTCTTTCCTGTGTTCAGATGGTGCGCAACCCAAAAGATGTTTTAACAATGTATCAGGCTACTGCAGGAAGAGATGCAAACTAGGGGAGATATCCGAGGTGGGCTGCCTGCATGCCAAGTACTGTTGCGTTAATGAGCAGGCTAACAGAAACTACAAAGTCATCAACCAGCCGGAAAAGCCCAAAAAGAAGTCAAAAGAAGTCCCACACTATTGGGTCCTGCCCACCGTCACATACTTTACCATCAGTATCTGAAGCAACCACTTGCCCCTGAAGGCCACTGTCCTCTGAAGCCCTGTGGAATCCAGTGGGCTGCCTCCGACCTGTCACTCCCCCTTTCCCCCAGCCATCCCCTGAACCTGATTCCCCACAACAATAAAGCCCTTTTTATCCATTCCCTTTCTGGATCCTTTCTCTGTGAGTGATTAGCTGCTGTGTTGCCTGTGTTTTACCTGTGAAATGGGGACACAGAGGTTAAGTGAACACTGGGAGAGATGGCTGTAAGTCAGTCCACTTTCTATCCAAGATGGTATCCCACAAATTTCAGGTATTTCCCTTCGTTTAAAAAAATTGAAATAATTTTGGACTTTTTAGCATGTGGGCTTGTGCATGTGTATGCATCATAACATACATTTATCATGGCAGTGTGTATTTGTAGGTCAGAGGACAACTTTAGGGAGTCAGCTCTTTCTTTCCACTCTTGGAGTCCCAGGGATTGAACTCAGGTTGTCAGGCTTTGCAGCAAGCACCTTCTCTGCCCACTGTGCCATCTCATCCCTGCCCCCACACGCTGCGGTGAAACTTCTTATGTCTCTAAGAAACTAGGGAACAGACCGACAGACAGACAGACACACACACACCTTCTGCTAACAACCAAGAATTTATTATAGTCAGGAGGAAAGGTACGTGAACATTCTCCTAACATGTGCTGGGACAGCTCTGACGAGAAGGATGACACCTGTCGAGAAGCCTAAGATGGGATCTGGACCGCCTTGCCTACGCCTCTCTCCTCTCCTTTACTAGCAATCAGAATATCTAGTTGACACAAAGTTTAGATACGCACAGGCCTGTGGTTTTGGGTGAGGCGTCATCATAACTTTTTTTTTCCAGTTCTCTGGTGCCGAGGCAGCAGGATTTCCCATCTGGGCACAGCACCTGACTGTTTTCTGTCAGTCTGCAAATCTTCCTGCAGTGTCTGTGCGCAGGGGGATCCCAGCATCTTTCATGTTGCTCAGTTACTGTGCAGAGAGAGCCCAGATCAGCCCGAGGCTGCGGATGGTGCAGTCGGCACCGGGAAGGCTGAGGAGGCCTGGGGCTTGTCTTAGCAACAACTGAAGAGCATTATCTCCTCAGGTGAGCTTGGACTTGCCATTTAGTGGAACCACTCACACTGAGGCCTCCCTCCAGCACCCAAGAGACTAGAAACATCAGATGGTATTTGGGAAGGTCAAGGAACTGCATTGTCGAGGGGTGCCCTGCTTCTTCGACACCTCAGTAAAGCTGCCTGCTCCTCAATGTTTCCCAGATACTATGTCCCTCCAACTGTCCCAGCTCTGAAACCCTGGCATGAGAAATCCTAACTGTGCGTCCTGTGACTCAGACGTGATGTTCCTGAGTTCTACCATAGCTGGGAGTCGTTTCCTGCCCCCTGGTCGGGTGGTTTCCTCTGCAGGTCTCCTTGCCCCACCTACAGGCAGCATCACTACCTCTGCTGGCGCACTGCTTCTTCTGGTTTCTATATTATCATGATAGTTGGGCTGGCTCCCTCTCACTCCTGGACTTGTTCTAACTCTATGATTCCATTGGAATAGGGCCCATTACATTGTACAGTGTAAAATAGTGTACAAATACAGAGAATTTGCTTTCTTCCTTTCCAATTTGTAGTCTTTTTTTAAAGTTTAAAATTATTTATTTTATGTCTGAGTGTATGCATGTATGCACATGCGTGTGGGTGTGTTCGGTCCCTGTAGTGATTGGAAGAGGGCAACAAATATCTGGAACTATGGTTACAGATGTTTGTTAACTCTGAGTGCTGGGACTCAGACCCAAGCCCTCTGCTAACTGCCAAGATATTTAGCTCCTCCAGCACTTTCCACTTGGATTTTTCATTTCTTTTTCTTGTCTTATTGCTTTGGTGAAGACTCCGAACACTGCCAGTCTGTAGTGGCGCACGCCTTTAATCCCAGCACTCGGGAGGCAGAGGCAGGTGGATTGCTGTGAGTTGGAGGGTAGCCTGCTCTACAACGAGAGGCTGGAGCAGTCAAGGCTACACAGAGAGACCCTGTCTTTAAAAACCAAAACTAAACAAACAGAAGAAAAAGAAAAAGGAAAAGTAAAAAATTCCAAACACTATACTGAGTAAGAGTGGAGACACTAGGCACCTGTATCTGCCTTTAGAGTGTAAGAGGTTTGTCGTTTGTATTGCTAGTTTCTTTGACGCTTTTACCACAGCAGCAAATGCATTTTTTTTCCTTAAGTTCAAGTATGTGTGAGGAAGAGTGGGATGTGAGGCAAGAAGAGAAGAGAGTGTGCTAGTACTTGGCTTAGAGTCCCTACCCACAGGCCTAAGGTGCTTCTGAGGCAGTGATCCACTTAATTGGTGAGGAGCAAGCACATCAAGTGCCCCCGAGAGCCTTTCAAACAGCACCTGGCTGTTCAGAGAGAGCCCACGGGCCCTCACCTTTCACACTCCGCTGTGTGGTAATGTGTTTCCCTTCAGGGGAGGCACGGCTCCCCTGTGCCTCCCACACATAGTCCAGCAGGCAGGGCTATCGGCAAAGCTCTTGCTAACTGGTCCAGGAATGAGCAGCGTGCCTTAACTAAGTCCCTGTGGTATGCTTAACTCAATACACCACCATTGCCATTATCAACGTCCCTTTGGTGGAAGGAAATATATGTTCCATGTTCCTCATGTTCAAAAATATATACTCAGAGACGGGATATTACTCGGCCCAGTCTAAAAGACGAACATCTGATGTGACCCGGAACTGATCTTGGACATGTAAGACCCCAAAGCCCTTGTGCGTTCTCTCCCTACCTTCTCGGCTGAAGTGACCTGCTTTCTTCCGTCCACCCTGTTGTGTGAGTTCCGTCTTGTCTACAAAGACAGCCAGGGGTACAGGAGGAAAAGTTGTCCTACTTGTGGTGACAAATGCAGTCACATAGAGCATAGCTATGTCTTTAGAAGGACATGGAAGCTTGTTTCCCCGGGGAAGAGCTACAATAAATGAAGGTACGATTTCCATAACACACCCATCAAGAACTCCGTTTACTTCACCAATAAGACTTAATAGCGAACCTATGGGTCTGAAGATACGGCGCAGTGGTTAAGAGGACATGCTGTGGGTGATGACTAGTCTTGGTGGTCAACCCGGCTAAAGCTGGACTCGACTAAAACAGGTGGGCATACCTGTGAGGAATTTGTCTTGATTGCATTATTTAAGGTGGGGAGACCCACCCTTAGTCTTGATCACTGGAGGTTGGGAAAGCCATAGTAAATCTGGATCACACCATCTGCTGGCAGCCTGTAGAGAAGGGAGCTTTTGCTCTTTGCCTGCTCGCCCTCACTCTTGCTGGCACATCCATCTGCCCTGCTGCTGAGGCACTCCTTCCTTGGAATTCCAACATACACTAAAGAGCAGCTGAGACATCCAGCCTTGTGGGCTGAACCACTACTGGATTCTTGGACCTTCCCTTCAGGAGCCAGCCATTGCTGGACTAGCCAGACCACAGCCTATAAGCCGGTCTAATCAATACTTTTTATAGCATACAGATTTATTCTATCAGTTCTGTTCCTCTGGAGAATCCTGAATAACATGCCACTCTTGCAGAAGACCTGAGTTGGGTGGTTCACAACTGCTTATAACGCCAGTCCCAGGAAATCTGACTTCCTCATCTGTCCTCTGTGGGCACATATTCACATACACACACGCCCACATACAGGCATGCAATTAAAAATAAATACAACTTATGAAAATAAAATCTTTAAGGGCTGGAGACACAGCCCAGTCATTAGAAGTGCACACTGCTATTGCAGAGGACCTGAATTCATTTCTCAGCATCCACATCAGGGAGCACACAAACACCTAAAACTTCAGCTCCAGGGGACCTGGCCCCTTTTTTCTGAACTCTTCTAATATCTGCACTTACCTGTGCACACACTTAATTTTAAAAAAATTTTTAAAAGAGTGAATACAAATTCTAGTTAGGGGTGATAAAAGAAAAAAATGGAATGGTTCTCCCTATTAAACAAATTTCATGAGCAGATACACAGAGTCCAATATGATGGCATAAACCTGTAGATTAATCATAATGGTTGTGCCTTGAAAGTTGCAGATGTCTACAGTATGGTTATCTATGTCCTGAACAAGAATTATAAGGATTCCCCCCACACACACACACCTCTGCCCCAGGCAGGGGCAAGTGGAAAGAGACAATCTGGAAGCCGAAAGCAATCCAGTGAGTTCAAATCCATCCCACGTAAGGATGTGTTGTAGATCAAGTTGCCTTGTGGAGAGGAGTGGAAAGGGCATGGCACTGGGGTTCTAAGCACAGCAGGCAACGCGATGGCTCCAGGAAAACACCAGAGTGGGGATTAGTGGTTAGGTGTGTGTAAGGAATACAGAGAGAACAGTGAGAGGCTGTGGTACTAGCCCCACCGGAAGTCCCAATGGCTGATCCTTCATCCGGAAGCGGGGAAGGGGGACGGTGGAGACAGAACCCAGGACGTGCATTAGAGAGGGGAGGACGCATCCGGACCTGCTAGGAACAGGACCAAGTGAAGGAAAAGGACTGTATGCTGGTGGCACCCAGAGACTCATACGGGAGATGACTGTTGTACTAACATTTTCCTCCCACTGTTAGGTGTCTACAGTAAATCTTTGGTTTCATAGGAGCCCAAAGCATAAACTAATCATGGGGGGGGGAGGGTCACAGTGCCCATATGCCAGAGGACATTGTGTCCCTTTCCACTTAGTCCTTTGAGTTAGGGTCTCTCACTGAACCTGAAGCCCAAGCAATCCTCGTGTCTCTACTCCCCACAACGCTGGGTTCCACGTGTGCTTGTGCTCATGCTGTAGTTTTGTGGGTCCTGGAGAACCAAACTCACGCTTCTGCACACGTGACTCTACTGAGAACCTCCCTAGCCCCCCCTTTTTTAATTAGAATTATGTTGGTATGACAAGGCCGGGGAGGAAGACACTCAATGCCACTCTGTCATCCCCTAGTAATCAGACTGATTAACAAACATGACAACTGCAGGTGCCCAGAAAGCACAGCTGAGCACACTTCCTGCTCTTCATCCGGCTCTGGCTGAGAAAGGAAGTGTAGATAGGACACTCCCAGTTGTGTGTCCTGTTGGTGGGACAGAACACTTAGAAAACCTCGTTCCTTAACCTGAGTATCTTGCCCAGTCTTCCGGTCACACCAACGTCCTTGGTTCTCCTTTCTTCTTACCTGAGCTAAAAGCTAATACTCAGGATTTCCGAGGACAGAAGCTGACTCGATAACATCACAGTGTCCCAGGTTTCTGATGCTTAGAATTTGTGTGAGTTTCTATTAAGTGAGGCTGCTGTATCAGGGCCCGGACTGGTGTGGGGAGTCAAACACATGGAAGTGCTCACCAAAGAATTCCTCAGGGAATTAAGAAAATTATGTTATAGCAGAGGGCGCACCATTAATCCCAGCACTCAGGAGGCAGAGGCAGGCCAATCTCTGTGAGTTCGAGGCCAGCCTGGTCTACAAAGTGAGGCCAGGACAACAGGAGAAACCCTGTCTCAAAAAAAACCAAACCACCCAAACAAACAAACACACAGACAAAAAACCCAAAACCAAAAACAAAACAACAAAAGCAAACAACTAAAAAACCGAAACCAAAACTTTATATGTTTGGATGTTTGGCTTATATTTATGTATGTGCACTGAGTCTGTACCTGATTCCCACAGAGGCCAAAGAGAGAGTTAGAGCCACTGAGCAGGGAGTTACAGAAGGGTTGCTGCTGCCATGTGGGCGATGGGAACTGATTTTATTATTTTTTTTAATATTTAGTTCCAAATCACTTCAGAAGCATAACCCCAGCATTTGCATGGTTGAGGCAGAAAAAATCCTGAGTTTGAGGCTGTCCCAGTCTTCCAAGTGAGATCTTCTCTCAAAGAACTACCGTTTTTATTTTTATTTTTATTTATTTATTTTTTTTCGAGACAGGGTTTCTCTGTGTAGCCTTGGCTGTCCTAGACTCACTTTGTAGACTAGGCTGGCCTCGAACTCACAGTGATCCGCTTGCCTCTGCCTCCCGAGTGCTGGGATTAAAGGCGTGCGCCACCACGCCCGGACAAGAACTACCGTTTTTAATTCCTAGAAAATTACTTCTGCAGGAGGCCGCCAATGAGCCGGCCCCTGTTTTGTGCGCTGGAGTGGTGCCCAGGCTTTGCACCCTGGGTCAGGACCGCTCGTGAGGACCAGCTTCTGTGCAGTGCCTCTTACACTTCCTGTACATTACAGCTTGACACGCCTGGTTAGGGACCTACTGAAGGTCTGGACTTGTTGTCTAGGAAGATGGGCTTCCAGCTCTCAGTCCCGAATGGGGCTTGAGGAATAACCGCTCTTATGCCCCAGTTCTTTCTAAATCCCCTCCCTAGAAAGGGCCACAGTGAGGAGATAGGTTGCCTTGGCAAACCTGGCTGAAAAGAGGCATTGTGGGAAAGGGATAGAGAGAGAAAACCAACACGGACTTAGGCCTCTTTGCTTTATTCAACCAAGGGTATTAGGTAAAGAAACTGAGGCTGAGGCTTCAGGCAGAGGCAGCAGTAGTGCCTTCGTCAGGTGCTGCGGTCCCCGCTCCAGGAGCCCCTGGCGCCCCACCTGTCGCCCCTGGCGCCCCCGTGGCCCCCTGTGCACCCCCAGACGAATCTTGGCTTCCTCCTGAAGGCTTTGAGCCCGCTGCACAAGCAACTTGGATGTCCAGAAGACAGCACGATTTTCCCGTGGGGCACATCCCTCTAGCAGGCCTTGCTGGCTGCTCTCCTTTTCTGCAATTCGACCTGCAGTTGCCCTTTTTGTTAGCACACTTTTTCACATACCAGCTACCTGCAGGGAGGAGAAGAGGGCATCAAGCCTGGGTACTGAGCAGGCATAGATAAAACCACGCCCAGGAAGGGCTTGGTAGCTAGCACCTTTAAGCCCAATACTCAGAGGCGAAGGGAGAGACAGACAGATCCCTGTGAGTTCCAAGCTGGCCGGGACTGCACTGTGTAGAGGGGCTGTACAGAGAGACCCTGGTTCAAAAAGCACAACAGCGCCCACCTTCTTAGCGCTCTTTCTCCCAGGCTCCTGCCAATATTGTTTATTTAAAAAAAGGGAGGAGAGGGCACCAGTTTCCTGAAATGTAGCAAAAATAGAAATAAAGAGACAACGACAGGTTCTTAAAAGGGAATGCACAAAATCGTTGTGGACATTTCTCTCACCATTGACAAAATGCACACCCAGGGCTTTTGTTGATGATTGGGGAGATTTTCAAAGTCTTTCCGTACTTCTGAGGTCCTACAGATGATAGAATCTGACTCTGGACTTGTCTTGCCTACTGCCCTGTTAAAAGTGGATACTTAAGGGGGCTGGAGAGATGGCTCAGTGCCGGTTTCAGTTTCCAAGCGCTACATGGCAGCTCACAGCCGGCTGTAGCTCAGGTTCCAGAAAATCTGACATTTCTCTGGGCTCCTATGGGTACAGCACCACAGTGGTCCACGTACATACAAGCAAACGCTCATATACACAAAAGGAAAAACAAATCTTTTAAAGTGTAGATAGTTTTGGAAAGAAAAGCATAAAAATGTCTTCCAAATGTATATACTGAACCCTATATACCCATCTCTTTCGGTATATGCCTCTACGATACTGAGCTATAAGCACGTTCTAGAATCTTTGTTGTTGTTGTTGTTGTTTTGAGACATTTCATTATGCAGCTCAGGCTATTCCATCTCAGTCTCCTGAGTGTTGAGATCATATGGGGTGGTGAGGAACATGTTTATTAGGGAGACACACCTCAGGGGGACTAGTGTATGTGTCCCCCCGGGTACCCCAGATACAACAGTCAATTGCCACACCACGTGTTGGAATGCTTAGGGACCATGAGGACACGCTGAGACTGGTCCCAGGCTCACTTTCTGTGGTTCCACTCATTCCTGACTTGGCAAGATATTTGGGCTATGACAGTGAACAAGAAGGCAAGGTCCGAGAGTCTGAGACAGAGAGTGGGAGGCAGCAAAGCAGCCAGCATGTGAAGAAAAACAGCAAGCGAGTGAGAGGGGAATTCCAGTGACAGGGTGTGGTGCGGTTGGCAGTCAGTGACTGGAGCAGCTCTCTGCTGTATCCCCCCACTCATCGCCCTATCAGCTGCTCAGCCTCCTCCCAGAGGAGCATCCCGCAAAAGAAACTTTGGAGCTGGTTGTGGTGGTGCTCACCTGTAACCTCAGTACTCAGTACTCAGTACTCCCTCTCTTCCACTACCTCTGTCTCTGTCTCTCTCTGGGGGACCCCTCCCCCGTGTGCTTCTCTCCCCATGCTCACATAATACACTTCATATAATCTAATATCTGCTGCCTGACATCTTATTCTCTTATTTCTTTGATATCATAAAAAAAAATTATGCCGGGCAGTGGTGGCACATTCTCTTAATCCCAGCACTTGGGAGGCAGAGGCTGATGGATCGCTGTGAGTTCGAGGCCAGTCTGGTACAGGACAGCCAAGGCTACACAGAGAAACCCTGTCTCAAAAATCCAAAAAAAATAAAAAAAAAATAATTTCTAGTATTTGCCTATAGGAGAGAAGTTCCCAGTGACACATAAACCAGGCTGTGTGCTCTAATTTACAATGATAAACCACCCAAGTAGCACAAGAAGGGACTCTCCAAGTGGATACGTCTATAAAACACAACAGAAAAAAGGCATCTATGGCAAATTGGGTTTTCTAGGAACACAGACTGTAACAATTGTCCTGACACGTTCCCAAGTTAAGATAAAAGGTTCTACCCAAATGTGGAGTGCGGATTATAAGAGGTTGGGTTAGAGAGGAAAGGGGTTGGCATGAAGGTGGGTTGGACTTTACCCGCTGAATGGTGTCAGAAAATTACAGAGAAAAATTAAGGCTACAACTTGCCAGTTAATGTAGAGGAAGTAAGAACCTTGGCCTGACAGACAAAACTTCCTCAGTTTACTTGTAGAGATGGAGACGTTCGCCTGTCTAGCTCTCTTCCTCGTCTGGGACCAATTTTACCTCACAGGGTTCTGCGTGCCCCACGCCTCTGCGCATGGAATCTGTCTGGCCGTGTCTACGCATGCGCATGCTCTTGTTCTTGGCATTTTTCTTTTCAGAGAAGAGTCTATGCTGTTGCCAACTGGTTGAACAGTTTTTTTCCCATTCTGTTGGTGATCAGGAAATTCAGAAAGCCTAATGATTCTGTACAATTAATGCATGCTAATCAAGGACAGAAGATTAAAGAAGCCAGTTACAAATGCGCAGCCGCTGGTTCCGTGTCTGGAATTGTTAGTAGAGATGAAGTGCGGCCCAGTTTCTTTATTTCTAAACCAACTCTTGGGTTTTGTTCAGGTTTGTGGGGATAAACTACAGATGACAGTTCCACAGGCTGCCTGTGGGCTGCAGCTCAGGTAGGGGAGCTCTTCCTGACAGCCATGTGCCCTGGGAATCCAGACTGTGGGGGGAAGGGCGTGAGCGTTCCTGCCACAAAGGCTGTGCACGTTTATGGGGATGGATATTATATTCTAACTCCCCTTTATCTGATGCCTCACACAATGAATGCGCATCAAAATATCCCATTAGACTCCAGAAATCTGTGTCACTGTGTGTGGGGAAGGCTGCAGGTGCAGCCTAGTGCCACAAGACTAATAAGTAGAAGCCCCGAGGGTGACACCCAGCCCCACAAAAAGGAAATAATAAAAGCCATGGTCGTGCTCCACGCCTCAAAGGTCAGCGCCCGGGAGGCAGAGGCAGGAGGATGGTGAGCTGGAGGCTAGATTAGGCCACACAGCAGGCCCTGTCTCAAAAACAAAACAAAACAAAACAAAACAAACAAAAAACCAAACAAGTTAATTGCGAAGCCAAACCCAAGTGGCAGAGTGAGCTGGGCGAGAGGCCACAAGCCCAGAATTTCAGAAGCACAGGCAAGGAAGTCCACAAGGCCTGCCTGGTCTCCTGTGCAGGGGCCTGACTCAAAATCAGCTGAGTGACCTGAAGGAAGGAGGAATGCCTGACAGACAGCTGTTGTGTAGAGACTCCAGCAGCCCCCTGTGCCCACGCCTGGTGCCTCTCTGGCCTCACCTACACTCCAGTCCTGAAACCAGGAGCCAGAACTACAACAGTGCGGCTTGGGAGAGGGATAGCGCAGAGACGCCTTCATGGGCCACGAAGTGCAGTGAGCAGAGATGGCCCCAAGAGAGAGGACAGGCGGGCGTGGGGCGGAGGGGAGGGGGGGAGAGGAAGGGCGAGGTGGAGGGGGGGGAGAGGAAGGGCGGGCTTGGGGGAGGGGGGAGAGGGGAGTGAGGACGAGGCGGGTGGGGTGGGGCGTTGGTGGTGGCAGGGACTCTAGAAGCCACAGCTGCTCTGCCTCTGGAGGGGATGGGCCTGAGTTTTCGTTCCCGTCCCCAAGCCCTGATCACGGCTAAGGCTCCACTCTGAGGGCCTTAAAGAGCTTTGGGACAAACTTCTGCTGCCTTCCCGTGAGGACCCTGCCTCACAGCTGGCTCGCTTGGCTGACATTAGGGGGTTCATGGAGAAGATCCTGTTCTAGGCTGACTAATGTGCCTTTCTCCCCAGGATTTCACATTTACCTGTGACCAAGTGGGCCAGGAGCATGACGATCACGAAGGCGGGCAGGAGGGGCTTCATGGCTCCTTTCCGCAGGCAGTGTGCTCCTCCGTGGAGTCCAGGGCTCTCAGGCTCTCAGCACAGATCTTTATTATCACCTTAGGAGGAGGCTGGGCTCAGCCAGTAGAACTGAGGAGCAAGGCCAGCTGTGTCAACCATGACTTCAGTTGATTGGCCAGCAGCTCTGGGTGAGAAAGCACCAAGTGGGGCCCAGCACTAACTTTGCTTTTGGCGCTGCACTAACTATGCCTTCGGGGGTGGGGAGGAGAAAGGCATAAGCCTGAGGTGTGAGCTCTGTGAAAGCACAGGGCAACTTACAGAGAGGGATAGGATCACCTCAAGGCTGGAGAGCCTAGTGCCTGGGCTTTTAGCAGCTCCTGGTGCTGGCAGAGGGCTGGCTCAGGTCACAGCAGCCTATGTGCCCTCTGCTCGCCTGCCTGTCTGTTCTCATGAGACACATGCCTGCTGGATACTTGCATGCAGTATGCTTTTCTGTATATGAATCCTGTGTCGCCGTGTGCTTTTCTACATACATGTGATTGTTTTCTTTACCTCATTCTTCTCAGAGAAGAGTCTAAGCTATTGTTTATTAACTGAACAAGTTACCTCTCTGTTGGTCGGCTGTGAACTTAGATAGTCTTTTTTAAAAATAAAGCTTATTAAATATATTATATATATATATATATATATATATACATATATATATATATATATATATATTATTTTTTATTTGAGACAGGGTTTCTCTGTGTTAGTCTTGGCTGTCCTGGAGTGGCTTTGTAGACCAGGCTGGCCTCGAACTCACAGTGATCCACCTGTGTGCACCACCACGCCCGGCCCTTAAAACATTTCTTTATTTAATGTTTTGCGTGCGTGTGTTTGTGCTCATGCCTGACTGTATGTACGTGCACCACATGAATGCAGGAGCTTGCAGAAGTCAGAAGATGGTGTCGAGTGAACCAACATGGGTGTGTTCTGGGAACTGAAGCCGGGTTTTATGCAATAGCAGGCAGAAATTTTAACTGCTGAACCATCTCTTCAACCCAATTATTATTATCATTATTGCATGCATGTAACATATGCATATATAATATGATGTGGGTGCCATGGCCCATGCATGTGTGGAGGTCAGAGCATAAGTTTTGAGAGAGTTGGTTCTCATTTGACCTTGGGATCTGAAGGTTGAATTCAGGTCATCCAGCCAGTGTGGCAAGTGTTTTTACATGCTGTGCCATTTTTCTGGCCCCAGAAAATCTCCAGCCCCCTGAAGTATCCACTTTTAACAAGGCAATATGCAGACAAAAGCCCTGGATGTGTATTTTGTCAATGGTAAGAGAAAGTCCACAATGACCTGTGCATTCCTTTTTGTTGTTGTTGTTTGTTTGTTTGTTTGTTTGTTTTGTTTTGTTTTGTTTTTGAGACAGGGTTTCTCTGTGTATCCTTGGCTGTCCTGGACCCACTTTGTAGACCAGGCTGGCCTCAAACTCACAGCAATCCACCTGCCTCTGCCTCCTGAGTACTGGGATTAAAGGCTGTGCATTCCCTTTGAAGAGTGTGTCTTTGCTTCTCTCTGGGTGTTTATTTATGCTTTTGTTACATTTCTGGAAACTGGTTACAGATTTTTTTAATAAAAATATTTCATATAGCTGGGTGGTGGCACACGCCTTTAATCCCAGAACTCAAGGAGGCAGAGGCAGGCCGATCTTTGTGAGTTCAATGCCAGCCTGGGTGTGGTTTTATCTATGCCTGCTTAGTACCCAGGTTTGATGGCTTGCTCTCCTGCCTTCAGGTAACTGGTTTGTGAAAAAGTGTGCAAACAAATTAGGCACCTGCAGGAAGACATGCAGAAATGGAGAACTGCAGACAGAGCTTGTTACAGGGATGTGCCTCAAAGGAAAATATGAAATATGTCCACCTACCTCATGTTATGCTAATTATAAATAGATTTACACCAAGCAGGAAAACCAGATCAAAGCAAATTAATATTCAAGGAGATACATTCATTCCAGGTTTAATCCAAGGAGTTGGCCCAGGTGTCCACCACAATAAGAAAGACCATATGGATATAGAAAAAAAAAATACATGGTGAGCTATACAGGACAAGACAGATACCTGTTTTTTAGAAAATCTTTGTCATAAAAATCTTGCTTTGAATACATAATGTACATTTGAAATAAGAAAAAGATAAAACTTCTGCTTTGAACTCATAATGAGCACATACATAAAACCACTGCTTTAAACTTATAATAACCAAAGTATCTAGTTAGATATTGGGATCCATAGTCCTACTGTAACTCCTTTTTAATGAAATGATTGTATCTATTTTTGAATGAGTTAATTTTTTTCCATAGAGAACTTTTTTTTTACCAGATTGTATAAAAACCCAAGACAGAATTAAACAATTGTTGAAGCCATCTCCTTTGCCTAAAAGTGTGTCTGTCTGTCTGCTTATATGTCTGACTGTCTGTCTCTATTCTCTCTCTGTCTGTGTGAATATTTATACATGTATGTTCATGTATCTGTGGATGAATGGTGCCTTTGGCAGCGCCCTTGTTTTGTCTAGTGATTGTATGTATGCATGTGTGTGTGAGGTTAGTAAAAATCTGCCTGCTTTGTCTGCCAAACGTGTGCTTCTAAGTTTAGGAAGTGATAAGCGCTCAGAGTGCTTTATTGCCCTGCTTAATTAGGTGTCTAGCCCCTAGCAAGCTGCAGCTCACTGCTAAGCCATCAAGTCAAAAGGACTGAGGTGTTTCCTTTTCCAAGCCCTCTGTGCTCACCACAGGGCTGAGCTAAGACCTCCTGTTGTGAAGGAACAAAGATTCTCAGCTAGGGAGCTGCTGGGGCAGCAAGGAAGCCAGGGGGTCCTGGCAGGTAGCTCTCTTTCCCTTAACTGTTAATGTGTAAGCAGCAAGGCCACCAGACTGGAACTTTAAGAGTTAAAGTGTAAATATCAAGGCTACAGGCCTGAAAGATGAAGAATTAAAGGAAGTAGGGAAACACTGCCATTTGCTGACGTTGGCACCTGCCTTGATTTACCCTGTATGCTGGAGATGGCCCCTAGCACTTTAGAGGGATGGTGCGGCCACAGAGGGCTGAGCCCTCCCACAGCAATTAACTTCATTGAAACAGCTCCCACAAACAAGTCCACAGGCCAAAGCAACAGCCATAACTCTCTGCCCAGGTGATTCCAGAGTAGATCACATTGACAATTACAGCTAATTATTACACCTGGGCAGGAGGTTTATAAAATACCAAATGGCCATAAACACAAAAGTCCTTCACCGCAGTTTACTATAGCCAATCTGCCAAAAGTACCTTACCTAGAAACAGTTTAAATTTATTAAAACGAAAGCACCAAATCATAGTGTCTTGTAACCCCAGCACTGTGGGAGGCAGAGGCAGGCAGATCTCTGTGAGTTCAAGGGTTGTAAGGGAGGTAGGCTTGTTTAATAAGTTCATAATAAAATATAATTAAGAAAATTGAGCCTATAGAACACTAGTCCATAGAAGACACTGGGAAAAAAAGTTATTGGATGAAATACAAACAACTGAAACATGGAGGGGGAGGGGGATGATAATGATCATCCTATGGAATTGAGAACAGGAGCTCAGACAGGGCAACTGTCTTTCCTGGGGACACACAGTTGCCATGATCCTTTCCAGTCACTGTAGCCCCCACCTCACCATCTGTCACCTTTAGAAACCAACTGGCCTTTCATCTCCTGGTGTGCGGCCTTCTGAGGCTGCTGTTCTGGCTCTTAGCTTCTTCCTTCCACTGCTGAGTGGCACTCACGGTATGAAACGCCTACGCACTGTTTTCTAGGATATAAATATTATTTCTCACTTGTAGTTACCTCAGGCCGGGTGCTAAACTCACTGTGTAACTGCTGTCAGCCTCAGTCTCTCCATCCTGTGCCTTGAGCTTCCGAATGCAATGTTTATGGATGCCCACCCCACACACAAGTGTCAGCTTTCACTATCTTAATTCTAGAATGCTGTGTCTCCTCCTGACCTTAAGCTGTACTTCTTTCCTGGCTAGCACTGTTAGACATCTTCCAAGTATTTCCTGTCATCCATAACTTCCTGGGCCATATAGCTATTATTGTCTTATGCCCATTTTCTACATGTTTTTAGTTGCTTAATTTTCCAAGCCCCCCTTTTTTTTTCTTGGACATAAGGTTTTTTTTTTTAAGATTTATTTATTAATTATTATGTATACAGTGCTCTGCCTGCATGTACACCTTCACACCAGGAGAGGGCATCAGATCACATTAGAGATGGTTGTGAGCCACCATGTGGTTGCTGGGAATTGAACTCAGGACCTCTCGAAGAGCAGCCAGTGCTCTTAACCTCTGAGCCATCTCTCCAGCCCGGACATAAGGTTTTTACTATATACATCCCTTGAGAATTTTAGTCTTTAGTTTTAGTCTTTAGTTTTCCTTTAAGTTCATTCAAAAGTGTGCTCCATTTTTATTTCTGGCTCTCAGGAGGCAGAGGCAGGCTGGTTTCTGTGAGTTTGAGCCCAGCCTGGTCTACATAGTGAATTCTAGGTCAGCGAGGTTAACGGAGTGAAATACAGGGTTTTTCTGTAGCTCTGACTGTTCTGGACTCACTTTATAGATCAGGCTAGCTTTGAACTCAGAGAGATCTGCCTGCCTCTGCCTCGCAGACTGCTGGGATTACAAGCGTGCACCACTGCGCCAAGTGCGAAACACTAGTTTTTTAAAAGAATCATACTGTGTTCATGGCACAATTCCTAATTTTTTTATTATTGACTTGTAGTTTTCTCTAATTGTGATAAGAAAATATATAGAAAATAATTTTAATTCATTTATCAGTATTGGTTTTATAGTTTAATGTATGGAATATTCTAGAGGAAGTTACACGTTAAGAGCAGAGGATCTATTTTGTATATACTGTGCAGTTCTGTGACGAGTGCACCTCACTTCTGATGCTTCCACGTTGATCTGTCTGGTTAATGTGTCCACTAGACAGAGAGGAATGTTAAAAATCCCTCACTGTTACTGAGATGGCGCCCATCTTTCTTTCCTTTTGGGTCTGTTTTACAGAATTGAGTAGTCCGCACTAGGTACACAGAGACTTGTGATAATTGTATCTTTTGTTGAATTGTTCCTTCAATCATTACATGGGGGCCTTCTTTGTCTCTTCCTATTTTTTTTTTTTTGTCCCAGAATTCTTTTTATTAGGTGTAAGTACAGCCAGCCCTGCTTGCTTTAAGTTTTTATTTTCTTAGAATACCATTCTTTCTTTCTGTCCATCTGGACACATTTCTATTGATGAGAGGAGTTTCTGGGGGGCAGCATGTAGTTGGAATCCTTTTGCCTGGTCTGTTCCTTTGTTTGTTGCTTGTGTGTTTGTTGTTCAAGACAGGGCTTCTCTGTGTAGCCTTGGCTGTCCTGGACTCGCTTTGTACACCAGGCTGGCCTGGAACTCACAGAGATCTGCCTGCCTCTGCCTCCCTGAGAGCTGGGATTACAGGTGTGCACCACCATGCCCATCTTGGTCTGTTTCTTTTCATCAAAGACTTTAATCTGTTTACGTTTACGTTTATGACTGGCAGGTAATGGCATTTAACATTATTTTGGTGGTCGTGTTCTAACTGTTTCCTGTATCTTTGCTGGTTCTGTTTCTACTCCTGCGTCTCCTGTGACGTGTGATGATCTGCCGTTTTGTTAGTGTCTGTATCTGCCTTTCAAGTGGCAGCTGTTTTTTCACACTCATCCACCTTTACTTCACTCCTGGTTGCAGGAGGAATCCCTAAAGCACCTTCTGACTCTGATGCTCATGAATTCTCTGGTGGCCTTTAAGGGTCTCCATTTCCGAAAGGCAGCCTTGCTTTGTATTGACAACTTTGGTTGGCAGCTGTTTTCTTCCAGGCCGTGGACTATGTCAGTCCGTTCTCTCCTGAGCTACACAATTCCAAAGAAGTCTGCTGTTAGTCTGGTAGGGGTGTCCTTAAGTGGGATTTATGGTTTTCCTTTGCATATTAAATTGTTTCCTTTGTCTGTTATTAAAAAAAATATTTATTTATATTTATCGTGTGCTTGTGTTTTGCCTTCATGTACTTATGTGCACCGTGTGCATGCCTGGTGCTAGCAGAAGCCAGAAGAGAATTACACATCTCCTGGAACTGAGGTTACAGTCAGTTGTGAGACACCGTGTACGTGCCGGGGGTTGGGGGTGGAAGGTGGGGGTTGGGGGAGATCCTCCCCCACCATCTGACCACAGCCTATCAGGTCTCATCAGGATAGCCTGCAGCCCCTTCCTCTGTGGGCCTGCAAGGCGGCCGGGCCAAGGTGAAGTGATCAAATCCCGGGCACCAGAGTTCATTTCATAGGTAGCCCCTGCCTCCCTCCTTCATAGGCCCCATCCAGATCCGCCCGCTTTGATGTCTCCTTGTGGAGCTCCTGATCCCTTCGGTCCTTCCATTCCTGCCCCCCCCCACACACACACACACTCCTCCAGATGACTCTCAGCGTTCCGCCCAGAGTCTGGCTGCAAGTCCCAGCATCTGTCCTGATCCTCCACTGGGTGTAATCTCTCAGAAGACATCTAGGTTGAGCTAATATCCACTTATAAGTGAGTATATAGCATGCGTGTCTTTCTGGGTCTGCGTTACCTCACTCAGGATTATCTCTTCTCGTTCCATCCATTTGGCTGTAAATTTCAAGATTTCCTTGTTTTTGATAGCTGAGTAGTGTTCCATTGTGTAAATGTACCACAGTTTCTTTATGCATTCTTCCGTTGAGGGATATTTAGGTTGTTTCCAGATTCTGGCTATTACAAATAAAGCTGCTATGAACATAGTTGAACAAATGTCCCTGTTGTGTGGTGGAGCATCTTTTGAGTATATGCTCAGGAGTGGTATAGCTGGGTCTAGAGGTAAAGCTATTCCCAGTTTTCTGAGAAAGTGCCAGGTTAATTTCCAAAGTGGTTGCACAAGCAGTGGTGGAGCGTTCCCCTTTCTCCACATCCTTGCCTGCATGTGCTGTCATTTCAGGGGATTTTTTTGGCGGAGGGGGTGCTTGTTTTTAGGATAAATTCGTGGTCTTTTATAAAACATCATCATCAGTTGTTTTTTTGCTGTTGTTGTTTTGTTTTTTTGTTTTTTTTATCTTAGCCATCCTGATGGCTGTAATATGGAATCTCAGAAGTCAAAACAATACAATGGGAAAATATAGCATATTTAACAAATGGTGCCGGTCTAACTGGATGTCTACAGGTAGAAATATGCAAATAGATCCATATTTATCACCCTGCACCAAACTAAAGTCCAAGTAGATTAAAGACCTCAACAAAAACCGGACACCCTAAATATGTTAGAAGAAAAAGAGAGGAACTGAGCTCATTGGCACAGGAGACAACTTCCTGAACAGACCACCAACAGCTCGGGCTCTAAGATGAAAAATTAATAAATGGGACCTCATGAAACTGAAAAGCTTCTGTAAGGCAAAGGACACTGTCAACAGAACAAAACGACAGCCTATAGACTAAGAAAATATCTTCCCCCATCCTACATCTGACAGAGGCCTTATATATCCAAACTATATAAAGAAATCAAGAAATTAAACACCAAACAAACCAAATAATCCAATTAAAAAGTGGGGTATAGAGCTAAACAGATAATCCTCAACAGAGGAATATTGAATGGCCAAAAAGCACTTAAAGAAATGTTCAATGTCCTTAGTCATCAGAGAAATTCAAATAAAAATGACTCTGAGAGTCCATCTAATTTATTTATTTTTATGACTAAAGTGTTTTTGTCTACAGAGCAGCATGGTTGCGTACCATATATGTGCAGTGCCCACAGAGACCAGTAGGGGGCATCAGATTCCCCTGAGTCTGGAGTTATAGGTGGTTTTTCTTTTTTTCTTTTCTTTCTTGCTTTTTTTTTTTTTTAGTTTGTTTTTGTTTTTTTGAGACAGGGTTTCTCTGTGTAGCCTTGGTTATCTTGGACTCCCTTTGTAGGCCAGGCTGGCCTTGAACTCAGATCAATCTGCCTGCCTCTGCCTCCCGAGTGCTGGGATTAAAGGCGTGCGCCACCACGCAGGACCCAATATAGGTGGTTTTTAAGCCACCCTTGTAGGCTCTGGGAATCAACCCTGGGTCCTCTAGATGAGCAACCAGTGCTCTTTACTGTTGAGCCATCTCTCCAGCGCCTGCAGTGACCTAGTTAGAAAGCCACTTTCTCCTGGGGATGCTTTTTACAATTCCATTTTGTATCCTTTCCATTGTCAGTGAACATCCCTTAACGTTTATCAAACATTTGTGTGTCTTCTTTGGAAAATTGCCTACCCAGATCCGACGCATATCTACTTGACTAAAACCATCTACGCGTGACTATTCCTTTCTTGGAAGATTGAAAACTGTTCATTTAGCTTTTTGAGTCGGGTGCAGGATTGTTTGGGTAACCTATTTCCCTGTCAGGTTGTTTTATGTATTTTAAGGACTTGGCTCATCTCCTGTATTAATAACCATTGTAGAATAACATTAATTCAGTTATCGCCCTCTTGTCATCCGTGGAGTTGGCAGTTACACTTTTCCTTCCAGTCCATCCGGTAACCATCTGGGCTCTTCTTCACGGCTTGGAACAGGTATTAAGTTCATTCATCTGATCTTCTGGGGCTTATCTTTTGGTTTTATTGACACATCTCTATGAGTCTCCTGTTTTCAGTGTCATCATCATAGTTAGCTCTTTTTTTTTTTCCCCAGAGCCGAGGACCGAACCCAGGGCCTTGCACTTGCTAGGCAAGCACTGTACCACTGAGCTAAACCCCAGCCCCTATAGTTAGCTCTTGATATTTCATTTTGTCTACTTGTTTTAGGCTTAATTTTCTCTTCTTTTTTTTTAATTCAGTAAGGTAACATTTTTTATTTGAGTTTTTGTTTGTTTGTTTGTTTGTTTTTATCTCTCTTCTGAAAACAAAACAAAGGAACAAACCCAAAAAGCCAGACACTGTGGTGTATGTTTTCTGAGCCAGGCAGATCTCTGTGAGTTTGAGGACAGCCTGGTCTACATAGTGAGTTTCAGGACAGCCAGGGTTATGTAGAGAGACCCTGTCTCAAGAAAGAAAAATACATAATAAAAGCATTTCTCCTTGCCCAGTATTGTTTCTTATTTAGTTCTGTCAACAACTGGGGTCAGTGGGAATGTGGAATGGAGAAGAGATAGTCATAGTAAAACCTGCTTTTCTATTTTGACCTCAATTTCTGATCCTTTCTACTTAGTACTCCATGGAGTTGGGGCTTTAAATGTTTTCCCTTCTGCACATCCCTTCTTTCACAGGGATTCATAACACCCAGAGAAAAGAGAAACACTTTGCTACATGCTATGATCCACTGGTCTGCCACAGTGGTAACTTCACACACCATTCTACCATTGTTGGATGTATGTATGTAGGGTCCTGCACATGGGCAGAAAAGAAACTGACCCCATCTAGGTTTGAGGGAAAATGTCCTCTTTGACGTTCTCTCCATCAAACCGCCCAGGACTATGTCTGGTCTCATAAGGCTTCATCTACCTTTAATAGTCTCTAGTGCTGGGCATGACCGTGCGATGCAAATGACAGGCGGGACAGCATGGCATTCTCACCTTCCCCGCCTCAGCACCCGTGATGCCCATAAAGGTGAAGACCTAGATCCCTTGCTGGATAAAGCATTCTGGGCTCCTCTGGACGTAGAGCGTTCTCTCTCTGGAGCCATGATTTTTCCAACACTGGCCTTCATTATCTGTGGATTGCTAACTCAGGTGACCAAAGGTAATGGAACCTTAGAATATTGGGGTGGTGGAGTTAGGGTGAATGGTTGAACAGTGTCCTGGGCACTGGTGCTGAGCGTCATTCAGGAAGAACCTCTGATCGATGAAAAACAGGGGATAGGAGTCGTTGTCGTCTTCTTCTTCTTCTTCTTCTTCTTCCTCCTCCTCCTCCTCCTCCTCCTCCTCCTCCTCCTCCTCCTCCTCCCCCTCCTCCTCCATCTTCTTCCCCCTCCTCCTCCCCCTCCTCTGCCTCCTCCTCCTTCCTCTGGCAGCTTCAGCCTCTACTCTCTGACATATCTGGGGAGTCTCTGAGATGAGTCTTCAGAAGGCAAGAATCCTCTCTCCGCTCTGAGCTGCCTTGCAGATCTTTCTGTACAACCACTCTGTGTCACGTGACCCCCTCCCTACACTTCTGCACCTACCTTATGGCCATGTCCTACTAGCCTAACCCTTCTCTAGATCATAAACCCTTCTTAGGCCTGAGATTGCCCCCAGTTCACGGTCTTCGATGCAGAAAGCAGGTCCACACTGCATGTCCTGCGGAGCTGTTTTGTGCAAGAGACTCTCAGGATAAAGATGTGGCGGGAAGACGTGCGGTTGAAGAGCAGCCTCTGATTTGAATGAAGTTCTCATCCCCATTTTTAAAACAATGACTGTTTCGGTTTTCTGTTTTTACTGAGAAATGTTTGTCATTTGGTTTATGCGTTAAAAAAAACAATCAACACAACTAGGCTAAGCGAAAGGAGCACACATTCCAACCTAAAACTCCTGGTCCCGTCTTCCCCTTCATGGTCAGTCAGGGCCACTAGTTTACTGGATGCTCCAGCGTATGTGAACCTATTACATGCTTGTCCCGTGTAGACTTTTAAAGGTTCAGCTGTAAACGATCCGTGAGGATTGTTCTGCAAATTTATGATCATGCTTTAGGGACTTTAAAAAAATATGTTTGTTTATTTATTATGTATATACAGTGTTCTGCCTGCATGTACACCTGCAGGCCAGAAGAGGGCACCAGATCTCACTATAGAGGCTTGTGAGCCACCATGTGGTTGCTGGGAATTGAACTCAGGACCTCTGGAAGAGCAGTCGGTGCTCTTAACCTCTGAGCCACCTCCCCAGCTTTAGGGCCTTATTTTTAAGGCAAGATCTTGCATGTTGGCCAGACTGGTTTCAAACTTGCAGTCTTCCTGTGTCAGCCTCCCTAGTCTTGGCCTTGCAGGCATGTGCCACCACACCCAGGTGAGACTCCTTGGCAATGCACAGTCCCTCCTTCTTCATTGTATTCAATCGGCAGGTAAACTTTGAGGGAAGTGGGATTTCTTCAATGTATTGAATTGCTTCACCTCAGGTAGAACACAGCTCTTTGTCACCAACAATTCTGCAAGGAAAACTTGTAAACAAATGTATGCTGTTTCCATTTGTGAGCAGGAGAGGGGGGGGCATAGAGGGAGGGAGGGGAGAAGGGAGGGAGAAAGATCAAAGGCTTCTTTTTTTAGCCCAGCTATATGTTTCCCAGTCACTCATCCGCATGTTTTCTGTTCTAATATTACAAGATTACAATCTCTTAAATGAAACGCTTTCTCCTAGGGGTTGGATAAAGATGCTGTGGCTGTGAGTCTGAAAACAGGTTCCACTAGATTTCCGAAGCCCTGCCTGTTGATTTTTTTTTTAAAGAGCCTTCATGTACTGAGAAAGCAGATTCATTAAGATTAAAGGTGTAGCAATTTGCTTACAGAGATTTTTTTTTTCACTTGCATAAATAATGGCTTGGGCTTATAAAACATCTCTAAATAGATGCATTGCCAAGGAAGACCCTGAACTTCTGATTCTCCCATCTGATAAGATCTCCAGAATGCTGGGATTTCAGATGCTCGACACAAGCTCAGGTGGATGCGGTGGTGGAGACTGATTGACCAGCACACGATGAACTGCTCTGTTGAGACTGAAACCCAGCAGAGCCCAATGTTGTCTCTGCCTCTGTCACATTATTCTGTGACTTTGACTGTTGTCTACGGCCACTGACTCTGACGTTCATATTTTCAGTTGAGACCTCTCTTCTGAGCTCCTCCTACTGCCTCCTTGACTCCCCTGGGTTTATCATGTTATGCGCCCCCAAAGCAAACAAAGTCTTGGCCCCATCGTTTCTTCTTTTTGTCAATTCTTTGTTCTCCTGTGAATGGCACATGCCTCCCTCTGCCTTCATGGCTCAGAAATCCAGTTCTCTGTGATGTCTCCATTGGTTGCTTCTCTTACCTCGTATCCCAACCACCTGTCTACAGCAACAGCTCAGTTACAGCCGCCGATGGCTTGCCCTGGCAGAGCCGCTAGCACATCTACATAGTCTCATTTTTTTTTTCCTGTCTATCAACGAGGCTCCCAGAACTGACTAACCTATAACAGAGCTAAGCCACTGAGCTCTCACTATATTGTAAAGGGACTGGGGGTGGGGGCGTCTGACACCACTGCCTCTCGTTCTTTTCTACCTCGTGACCTCTGAACTTTGCATATCACACTTCAAACCTGCAGCCATTTCAGAAGCATCTTGCATACGCTTAGCGACTTCCTTCACGCGTCACTGCTTTTCGGAAACAATCCTTGCCTCCTGGGGACATTTCCTGCTTGCTTCTAACCTTTTAAAGAGTCTAGGTGGTGCACACTTTTGATCCCAGCACTCAGGAAGCAAAGGCAAGCGGATTTCTTGAGTCCAAACCTAGCCTGGTCTACAAAGCAAGTTCCAGGGCAGCCAGGGCGACATAGAGAAAACCCTGTCTTCAAAAACCAAAACAGCAAACAAAAAGAGTCTAGGTTTACACAACAGCTCCAAATGTGCGTGCCCCCACCCCCTGCGTGTGCCCCCACCCCCTGCGTGTGCCACCACACCCTGCGTGTGCCACCACACCCGGCTTGCACTGCATTGTCATGAGGACACATAGCATATCACAAATTTAATGTTTTGTGTTTTCTTGTCTGTGTCTCTCAGTGTCTTTTAGGATTCGTCATGGTGTTAGTCTAGAGGGCAGAGGTAATTTTTTTTTTTGATCGAATGAAAGTTATGTTTCTGGGGCTGGAGAGATGGCTCAGTGGTTAAGAGCGCTGCTTGCTCTTCCAAAGGTCCTAAGTTCAACTCCCAGCAACCACATGGTGGCTCACAACCATCTACAGTGAGATCTGGCGCCCTCTTCTGGTGGATAGGCATACATGAAGGTGAAACACCGTATACTTAAATAAATCTTAAAAAAAAAGAAAGAAAGAAAGTTATGTTTCTGCTAGAATTAAACTTTTGTATTTACTTTTTATTCCCTGCAGCTGGCTGGCCAATTGGCTGGTCTAAACAAAAATGCTGGAAGAATAATTTAGGGCAGTGCAGAATCCGCTGTCTAGAGGATGAACGGTACATCCTTCTGTGTAGGAACAAAGTGTCATGCTGCATTCCCCTCGCACTATCAAAAGAAAATGTCCAAAAGCCATCTCCTTCTTTGGCCTACCCAAAGAATGTAACGTATTGGAACCCTGCCCCTGATTCAGGGACCACCATTTTTGTTGATGAAGAAACTTTTAATCCAACTGTGCCTGAAAACACCATAGGAACGTCTCCTCTTCCTGCTGTTACCCTCAAGACAGAATACCCCGTGAATGTTGACGTGAACACACGTGATACCGAGATTGTTGCTGGTGCCAAGACAAGCCCTTCTGGATCTGGGACTACATTGCACTTGTGAAGACATCCCATACCCCCACTGTGGGGAGCACCAAATCTGATATCTAATGCTACAATGAAATAATTGCTCTCTCCTTTCGTGTCTGGGATAACTATAAAGACTTCCCAGAATAATAAGGAACCAATGCAAGCAGTCTTGGCTTGTGTCGGATATTGTATAACAGTGAGTACAGACGTAAAGCTAAGGCCAGCGCACAAGCCAAATGTTTTTTAGAGACGAGAATTCTCTTGATTGAGCTTATATTCCTTATCTATATTCTTTTGATTTACTAAAAGATGTGGGCTAGTTTCAATCACGGATGGACACTGGTGTAACTGTATGTTTTGTTATTGCCTTTATTGTACATGTCTATGGTCTCGCGTGTGATCATTCCATGCACACATAATATGTAATATCGAATTCCAACCATGGTACCTCAGAGTTCCTTATACGTATATTTTCTTCTGTTTTGGAAATTTTGAGCTCTTGTATTACTTATTAATAAAATACAGACTAGGTTGCCATACTTACAATCAACACGCTGGCCTGTGGAATACCGGAACTTACTGCTTCCGTGTTAGGGTGCTTGGGTCCCACTAGCCAGTCCCACTCCATCTCTCCCTCGACCTCCCGCCCAGCAGCAGCATTTCACATTGGACCAACTGTCTAGCATATACAGGTGGCCAAGGGCATGTAACATTTGTTTTTCTGTATCTGGCTTCTTTCACTTAACAAGTTAAGTGAAACATCCATTTTCTACAAATAACAAGAGTTATTTTGGCTGGATGTTCCATTGTGAATATGCAGCACCCTGTCACTTATGTGTTGATAGATAGCTACGTTAACTCCGTGTACTATCTGTTGTGAATAATGCAGCAGTAAACCCGGTTATACGGGAGCCTCATTGCATTCTCATTTCATTTCTTTTGGATGTACCCCTCCAAGGTGGGTTGTGAAACCTGGAGTTTTTGAGGAACTTTATACTGTTCTGCATGAAAGCTGCACATCTTCACATCCCGAAAACAGTGTGAAAGGATTTGGTTTTGCTCACTTTCCCACTAGCAGCTTTTTCCATCTTTCACTTAATTTTTATCATTATAATGTATTATGTGAGCGCGATGTACACACTGTATGTGGAGGGCCAAGGGACAGCCTCAGAGGTTGAGCCTTGCTTGCCTTCCGCCTTGTTTCAGACAGAGCCTTTTATATTTTTCCATCACGCTGCCTGGCCTGTGAGCATCTTGCCATGTTCCTGCCTCCTCCTTTTCTCTCACAGTAACACCCCTGGGATTACATACGCATACACCATATCTGGCTGTATATGACTTCTGGAAATACAAACTCGGTTCCTTTGTGTGCCAAATGCTTTATCCACTGAGCCAACTCTCCAGCCCCATTAAAAATAATAATAATAATAATAATAATAATAATAATAATAATAATAATAATAATAATAATAATACCCATTTTGACTAGGTTCAGCTTTACAAAGATGCCATTTACAGCCCGATCAAACATGTCACCTACCCTCTACCTACCCAGAAACATCATACCCAGTTACTTTCCAGGATTTCCATATGTGTATGGAATGCTCTCGGTCATTAGGAGAGGCCATCAGACCTCTTGGAACTAGCGTTATAGGAGGTTTGAGCTGCCCACACGGGAACTGAACTCAGGTCCTCTGCAAGAGCAGCAGGTGCTCTTAACCACTGAGCCATCGCTCCAGCTTCCATTTCCCTCTTGCTCTTTAGACTTAGGAGACTTCTTCCATATCAGAAGATAGAGTTATTTGCATGTTTATGAATAAGGTCTGTTGGGAAACCCCACTGCTGAGGTCACAGCCTACCATTACTGAGAAGCCCTGAGCTTGGTACAAAATGGAGGACTCCCTTTGTCAGTGAGGCTTCCTCTCCTCTGCCTGGGGGATCCTGGACCCCACACCCTGTACTTATTGAATGTCACGCAGTCCTTAGGGAAATTACAGGCCCAGGTCCCTTCCTCCCAGTAGAATTTGTTCAGCAAGCACCTGGGATTTCTGGAATCCCTTTCCATGCTAATGAGGTATCTCAGCATCTTAGCCCTTCAACCAATGACATTCGCCCACCCTGCAAATCCCTAGCCCCATCCCTAGAGATCTGTATAACTCTCCTTCACCATGAATAAAGTTTATCTGCCTCCCGGAAGCTGATCCTGGAAGGGCATTGTGCTCACAGGCCACTGAACCCCCAGTTCGCTGTCACCTCTGCTCCTTGGTTCCTGAGGACCAGTGGCCAACAGTCCCAGAAATAAAGGGGAGCCACAAAAATCTTATATTTTATTGTTTTCTTTTTTCATAGAAAACTTATCCTAACAGTATTTATAGGTAAAGTGTTTGGCCAAAATTTTATTATTTCTATATGCCTATAAACATCTTCTCCTTCGTGTTTAATTGAGGGCATGGCATTATACGCTATACCCAACATCATAAGTAAGACAGTACAGGCTAGCCCTTCATTATACACTATATCCAATGTCATAAGACCGTACAGGCTAGCCCTTCATTATACACTATACCCAACGTCATAAGTAAGACAGTACAGGCTAGCCCTTCATTATACACTATACCCAACATCATAAGTAAGACAGTACAGGTTAGGCCCTTCATTATACAGTATACCCAATGTCATAAGTAAGACAGTACAGGCTAGCCCTTCATTATACACCATATCCAACGTCATAAGTAAGACAGTACAGGCTAGCCCTTCATTATACACCATATCCAACGTCATAAGTAAGACAGTACAGGCTAGCCCGGCTTCTTTTCCTTATTTGTCCCTCACGAAGTTATTTATAGAGAAACTCTTGACCCGGGGAGTGAACATTTACTTCTCAATGATGACTTAAATCATGCAGAGGCTGGTAGCAAAGTCAGGGGAAGGTGATGCATAGGTCCTGTGAGGACAACCCTGATGTTTCCTTTAGCCGCTCAGAAGAAGAGCTCCCACCCCTGACATTGTCTTCCCTGGAATATGAGATCTTTACAGTCAAAAGTTTCAAACAACCTGAACAGTGAAGATGCTGTCCAACCAAAACAACTGGCGTGTGTGTGTGTGTGTGTGTGTGTGTGTGTGTGTGTGTGTTTGTGTGTGCATGTGTGTGCCTGTCTGTGTGTCTCTGTGTGCGTGTGTCTGTGTGTGTGCGTGTGTGTGCATGTGTGTGTTTGTGTGTGCGTGTGTGTCTGTGTGTGTGCGTGCGTGTGTGCGTGTGTGTGTGCGCGTGCGCGTGAGCACGTGTGTGTGTGTGTGTGTGTGTGTGTGTGTGTGTGTGTCAGAAAACTGAAATGAGTGATCCAGGTACAATGTGGACAAACACTGGCCTCTAGTAGATATTTGAATCCACTTATCAATAATAAGCCTATCAATATTTTAACAGGCAAATTATAAGTGTATGCACTTGCAGAATACGTTTGCTCTTGCTCTTGAATTGCTTTACTAGACCTGATTATAAAGATAAGGGAAGTAAATGGCTGCTCCAGCCACTGTCTTTGGAAGATGAAGACAGAGATCACAAGTGCACAGTTGAGATGACATTCTTGGCCGCAGCCAGATACTGGGGCCAGGAGAGGGACTGCAGTCTGACTAGTGCAGGTTTTCATGTACAGATCTTCGCCCCCAGCTGTAAGGAATATGGCCCCGCCAACATGTGGCTTCCCAGAGCAGCATGGTGGCACACGTCAGTAATACTGCCACTCAAAATGTAGAGGCAGGGGGGAAAAGATGTAAAGCTAGGAGGAATAGGAGTTTCCAGAACAGCCTGATTTGAGACTCTGTGAAAAAATGTGAAGAAAAAATTTTAAAAGGAAAGAAAACAGAGGAAAATGGGGCTCTGTCCCTATTCCTTAGACTCTACGTTATATATACCATTGTTGTTTTATTGCTGTGAAGAGACATCATAACCAAGGCAGCTTATGAAAGAAAGTATTCAGTTATAACCAGATTTAGCTACTTTGTGGGTTCTGTTTTCTTCCACCCTTTCAACCTCCTAACACTAGATATGAGAGGGAAAAAATGATAGAGATGAAAGGACACAAAACTCCACAAATTAATCATGTGTAATTTTAAAGATTGTTTTTATGCATATGGGTATCATTTGCTGGAATAAATGTCTATACACCATATGCACGCAGTACCCATGGAGGCCATAAGATGGCATCAGATCTCCTGGATCTGGTGTTACAGACAGCTGAGAAACTATGAATAGCCATTGCTCTTAAGCACAAAACCGTGCCTTCAGCCTTGTGTACAATTTATCATTGTGTTCTGCAAGTCAGAAGTGCTAAATGGGCCATCCTAGTTAAACTCAGTTGCTGCTAGAGAAACCATCTCCCTCCTTTTTGGCTTTAACAGCTGCCTGCAAGCCTTGACCCTGGGGTCTCTCTTCTCTGACTTGCATTTCTGTCATCACACCTCTGTCTCTCAACTATCTCATTAACATACACAGGACACGTGACAGACAGTCCTCAGCTGTGTGGTTTGAATGGGAATGCAGCCCCTCCCCTACAGGCTCAAGCGTTTTTTCACACTTGGCCCCCTATTGGCGGTTCAGTTCAAGAGGTTATGGAACCTTTAGGAACTGGAGATGTGGCTTTTGATAGTTTGCAGCCTTGCTCTACTTTCAGGGAGCTCTTTTCTGCTGTGCTAACAAATCGAAGTGAGCGGGCTTCCTGCTCTGGCAGCCTACTGTTGCACCCTTCCTCGGCATTGTGGGCTTCTCTGGAGCTGCAGCCAAATAAACTTTCTTCCATAAGTTGCTTTTGGTCGCGGTGTGCTATTAGATTTAGTTCAGGCACAGGTGCCATGGAGAGTGGACTGTTGATTTTTGGAGGAATGTGGAAGACTTTGGGACTTTAGACTGAAAAGCGTTTGAGTGCTGTGAGCAGAGGTCGGTGGGTCATTCCAGAAGGAGCCTAGAGGACAGCAGTGCTGAGAGTGACACACTTGCCGCCTGTCATCAAAGCTCTTCTGTCTCCTGTTATCCTCTCATGGGTGGAGGCACAAATGTGCAGCTGTGCCCTTGAAGCCCTGGGATGTGCCCAAAGGCTGTCGGTGCAATGAGACTTCAGTGTTCTAGGAAAACGATGCTTGGCTGGCCCTACCGAATGTGCCAGATCTGTGGGAGAACCCAGCATTCTACATGAGAAGCCCTGAAGTGTAAACGTATTCTTGAAATCTCGAGAGTTTTGTTCCTTGTTACCTTGTGTTGTCCTGTGGAAATAACAGCCTGGGAGCAGTGAGCTGTACGTATAACCTACAGCTCCAAATTTCTAAACACGCCGTTGTAGAACGTGATGCAACTATTAGCGGTTCTGTTTAAGTTGTGTAGTTTTAACAGGGTCTCAAGAAGGAGCATTAAAGGAAGGGTAGGGAGCCAGGCATGGGGACAGTGGCCTGTAATCCCAGCACTCAGGAGGCTGAGGAGAGAGGCTGGGAAGTTGGAGACTAGCCTGAACTACGAAGCAGGCCAGAAAGATGCAGATTCAAGTGGCAACCCACTATTGTCTGTCTTGCCCCTCTCCTTGTTCCTGCAGGACAGACAGACGATGGAGGCAAAGCTGCTGTTGGACGCCTAAGGGCGCATGAAGAGAGGAGGAGAAGGTATCCAGTGTGGTGCAAATGTCTAAAATCTCTGTGCTTGTGCCTTATGAGAAAAATAAAACCTGAGTTTGTAAAGGACATCGTCATTTGTTGTTGTGTTTCGTGACACGGACAGCAGTAGGTTCTCGACTCCAGAACCACGGGTTATAGACAGAGTGTGGTGTAGGATTACATTCTTCCTTAAGTTCAAAATGACAAGCTAAAGAATTAAGTATCTATTTAAAAATAAACACATGCCTCTGTGAGGGTAAGACAGAAGGCCGGAAGACATCTGTGAGTTGTCAGATGATCCAGGAAGAGACCTTCTGCAATCCAATGACCAATCAGATACAGCACAGAGGACCACGAGGATGGAGAAGCCATGATCTCCAATAGAGTCCCCATTGTAATCTTTTTTTTTTTTAGTTAATTTATTCTTGTTACATCTCAATGGTTATCCCATGCCTTGTATCCTCCCATTCTTCCCTCCCTCCCATTTCCCCTTATTCCCCTCCCCTATGACTGTTCCTGAGGGGGATTACCTCCCCCTGTATATGCTCATAGGGTATCAAGTCTCTTCTTGGTAACCTGCTATCCTTCCTCTGAGTGCCACCAGGCCTCCCCCTCCAGGGGACATGGTCAAAGGTGAGGCACCAGAGTACGTGAGAAAGTCATATCCCACTCTCCACTCTACTGTGGAGAATGTTCTGACCATTGGCTAGATCTGGGTAGGGGTTTAAAGTTTACCGCCTGTATTGTCGTTGGCTGGTGCCTTAGTTTGAGTGGGACCCCTGGGCCATTGTAATCTTCAGTTGCTATAGAAGCAGGTGTCACACCAGACCTTGCGGGAAGAGAGCTTTTTCCGCTAGCCCCAGTGTGCAGCAATTCCAGTGGAATGGATGGGTTTGCTGAAGCATAGCAACTAGTGGTTTTTCTCAAAAGAACTCTTGGGATCAAGGAAGGAAATAAACCTACACACCAAAAACGGAGCAGTTTTTTTAAGGCCGGCTGATGCCAATAACGAAGGCAAGCTGAAGTGGTTGTCAGCAGTCATGCTTCCTGGTCTGATTTTGAAATACAACTATGCAGATGTTAATTGAAACAGCTCCCACAAACAAGTCCACAGGCCAAAGCAACATCCATAACTCTCTGCCCAGGTGATTCCAGATTATATCAAATTGATAATTAAAGCTAATTATTATACCTGGGCAGGAGGTTTATGAACTACCAAATGGCCATACACACAAAAGATCTTCACCACAGTTTACTATAGCCAAACGGCCAAAAGTACATTACATAGAAACGGTTTAAATTTATTAAAACAAAAGCACCAAGTCGTAGTTAAGAATATCTCGATTAGAGTAACAATAGTTTAATCGGAGGAAATAAACAATATAGGCTAGGACAGAATGGAATGACACCCCAATTCCCGAAAGAAAATAAGTGCCAACAAAGAATAAGAAGCAGATTGAGAGATTCCTGCTGACTAGACTAGACTTACAAAAGAAGCTTAAAGGGCGGAAGCGAAAGGGCTAGGGGCCATCTCCAGCATACAGGGTAAACCAAGGCAGGAGGCAACGTCAGCAAATGACATTGTTTCCCCACTTACTTTAATTCTTCATCTTTCAGGCCTGTAGCCTTGATGTTTACACTTTAACTCTTGAAGTTCCAGTCTGGTGGCCTTGCTACTTACACATTAACTGTTAAGGGAAAGAGAGCTACCTGCCAGGACCCCCTGGCTTCCTTGCTGCCCCAGCAGTTCTCTAGCTGAGAATCTTTGTTCCTTCACAACAGGAGGTCTTAGCTCAGCCCTGTGGTGAGCACAGAGGGCTTGGAAAAGGAAACACCTCAGTCCTTTTGACTTGATGGCTTAGCAGTGAGCTGCAGCTTGCTAGGGGCTAGACACCTAATTAAGCAGGGCAATAAAGCACTCTGAGCGCTTATCACTTCCTAAACTTAGAAGCACACGTTGGGCAGACAAAGCAGGCAGATTTTTACAAACCTCACACACACATGCATACATACAATCACTAGACAAAACAAGGGCGCTGCCAAAGGCACCATTCATCCACAGATACATGAACATACATATATAAATATACACACAGACAGAGAGAGAATAGAGACAGACAGTCAGACATATAAGCAGACAGACAGACACACTTTTAGGCAAAGGAGATGGCTTCAACAATTGTTTAATTCTATTTTGGGTTTTTATACAATCTGGTAAAAAAAAAGTTCTCTATGGAAAAAAATTAACTCATTCAAAAATAGATACAACCATTTCATTAAAAAGGAGTTACAGTAGGACTATGGATCCCAACATCTAACTAGATACTTTGTTTATTATAAGTTTAAAGCAGTGGTTTTATCTATGTGCTCATTATGAGTTTTATCTTTTTCTTATTTCAAATGTACATTATGTATTCAAAGCAAGATTTTTATGACAAAGATTTTCTAAAAAACAGGTATCTGTCTTGTCCTGTATAGCTAACCATGTATTTTTGTTTCTATATCCATATGGTCTTTCTTATTGTGGTGGACACCTGGGCCAACTCCTTGGACTAAACCGAGAATGAATGTATCTCCTTGAATATTAATTTGCTTTGATCTGGTTTTCCCGCTTGGTGTAAATCTATTTATAATTAGCATAACATGAGGTAGGTGGACATATTTCATATTTTCCTTTGTGGTACATGCCTGTAACAGGCTCCATCTGCAGTTCTCCATTTCTGCATGTCTTCCTGCAGGTGCTTAATTTGTTTGCACACTTTTTCACAAACCAGTTACCTGAAGGCAGGAGAGCAAGCCATCAAACCTGGGTACTGAGCAGGCACAGATAAAACCACACCCAGGCTGGCATTGAACTCACAATGATCGGCCTGCCTCTGCCTCCTTGAGTTCTGGGATTAAAGGCGTGTGCCACCACCCAGCTATATGAAATATTTTTATTTAAAAAATCTGTAACCAGTTTCCTGAAATGTAACAAAAGCATAAATAAACACCTAGAGAGAAGCAAAGACACACTCTTCAAAGGGAATGCACAGCCTTTAATCCCAGTACTCAGGAGGCAGAGGCAGGTGGATCGCTGTGAGTTTGAGGCCAGCCTGTTCTACAAAGTGGGTACAGGACAGCCAAGGATACACAGAGAAACTCTATCTCAAAAAACCGGAAAAAAAGAAAAGTAAAGGAATGCACAGGTCATTGTGGACATTTCTCTCACCATTGACAAAATACACGTTCAGGGCTTTTGTCTGGCATATTGCCTTGTTAAAAGCAGATACTTCAGGGGGCTGGAGATTTTCTGGGGCCAGAAAAATGGCACAGCATGTAAAAACACTTGCCACACTGGCCGGATGACCTGAATTCAACCTTCAGATCCCAAGGTCAAATGAGAACCAACTCTCCCAAAACTTATGCTCTGACCTCCACACATGCATGGGCCATGGCACCCACATCATATTATATATGTATATGTTACATGCATGCAATAATGATAATAATAATTGGGTTGAAGAGATGGTTCAGCAGTTAAAATTTCTGCCTGCTATTGCATAAAACCCGGCTTCAGTTCCCAGAACACACCCGTGTTGGTTCACTCGACACCATCTTCTGACTTCTGCAAGCTCCTGCATTCATGTGGTGCACGTACATACAGTCAGGCATGAACACAAACACACGCACGCAAAACATTAAATAAAGAAATGTTTTAAGGGCCGGGCGTGGTGGTGCACACAGGTGGATAACTGTGAGTTCGAGGCCAGCCTGGTCAACAAAGCGACTCCAGGACAGCCAAGATTAACACAGAGAAACTGTGTCTCAAATAAAAAATACTTTTTTTTAAAATAAGCTTTAATTTTAAAAAGACTATTCGAGTTCACAGACTACCAACAGAGTGGTAACTTGTTCAGTTAATAAACAATAGCTTAGACTCTTCTCTGAGAAGAATGAAGTAAAGAAAACAATCACATGCATGTAGAAAAGCACACGGTGACACAGAATTCATATACAGAAAAGCATACTGCATGCAAGTATCCAGCAGGCACGTGTCTCATGAGAACAGACAGGCAGGCGAGCAGAGGGCACATAGGCTGCTGTGACCTGAGCCAGCCCTCTGCCAGCACCAGGAGCTGCTAAAAGCGCAGGCACTAGGCTCTCCAGCCTTGAGGTGATCCTATCCCTCTCTGTAAGTTGCCCTGAGCTTTCACAGAGCTCACACCTCAGGCTTATGCCTTCCTCCTCCCCCACCCCCCACCCCCGAAGGCATAGTTAGTGCAGGGCCAAAGGCATAGTTAGTGCTGGGCCCCACTTGGTGCTTTCTCACCCAGAGCTGCTGGCCAATCAACTGAAGTCATGGTTGACACAGCTGGCCTTGCTCCTCAGTTCTACTGGCTGAGCCCAGCCTCCTCCTAAGGTGATAATAAAGATCTGTGCTGAGAGCCTGAGAGCCCTGGACTCCACGGAGGAGCACACCGCCTGCGGAAAGGAGCCATGAAGCCCCTCCTGCCCGCCTTCGTGATCGTCATGCTCCTGGCCCACTTGGTCACAGGTAAATGTGAAATCCTGGGGAGAAAGGCACATTAGTCAGCCTAGAACAGGATCTTCTCCATGAACCCCCTAATGTCAGCCAAGCGAGCCAGCTGTGAGGCAGGGTCCTCACGGGAAGGCAGCAGAAGTTTGTCCCAAAGCTCTTTAAGGCCCTCAGAGTGGAGCCTTTAGCGGTGATCAGGGCTTGGGGACGGGAACGAAAACTCAGGCCCATCCCCTCCAGAGGCAGAGCAGCTGTGGCTTCTAGAGTCCCTGCCACCACCAACGCCCCACCCAACCCGCCCCGTCCTCTCTCCCCTCTCCCCCCTCCCCCATCCCACCCTTCCTCTCCTCCCCCCCCCCCCACCTCCGCCCCACGCCCGCCTGTCCTCTCTCTTGGGGCCATCTCTGCTCACTGCACTTCGTGGCCCATGAAGGCGTCTCTGCGCTATCCCTCTCCCAAGCCGCACTCTTGCAGTTCTGCTTCCTGGTTTCAGGACTGGAGTGTAGGTGAGGCCAGAGAGGCACCAGGCGTGGGTACAGGGGGCTGCTGGAGTCGCTACACAACAGCTGTCTGTCAGGCATTCCTCCTTCCTTCAGGTCGCTCAGCTGATTTTGAGTCAGGCCCCTGCACAGGAGACCAGGCAGGCCTTGTGGACTTCCTTGCCTGTGCTTCTGAAATTCTGGGCTTGTGGCCTCTCGCCCAGCTCACTCTGCCACTTGGGTTTGGCTTCGCAATTAACTTGTTTGGTTTTTTGTTTGTTTTGTTTTGTTTTGTTTTGTTTTTGAGACAGGGCCTGCTGTGTGGCCTAATCTAGCCTCCAGCTCACCATCCTCCTGCCTCTGCCTCCCGGGCGCTGACCTTTGAGGCGTGGAGCACGACCATGGCTTTTATTATTTCCTTTTTGTGGGGCTGGGTGTCACCCTCGGGGCTTCTACTTATTAGTCTTGTGGCACTAGGCTCCACCTGCAGCCTTCCCCACACACAGTGACACAGGTTTCTGGAGTCTAATGGGATATTTTGATGCGCATTCATTGTGTGAGGCATCAGATAAAGGGGAGTTAGAATATAATATCCATCCCCATAAACGTGCACAGCCTTTGTGGCAGGAACGCTCACGCCCTTCCCCCCACAGTCTGGATTCCCAGGGCACATGGCTGTCAGGAAGAGCTCCCCTACCTGAGCTGCAGCCCACAGTCAGCCTGTGGAACTGTCATCTGTAGTTTATCCCCACAAAACCTGAACAAAAGCCAAGAATTGGTTTAGAAATAAAGAAACTGGGCCGCACTTCATCTCTACTAACAATTCCAGACACGGAACCAGCGGCTGCGCATTTGTAACTGGCTTCTTTAATCTTCTGTCCTTGATTAGCGTGCATTAATTGTACAGAATCATTAGGCTTTCTGAATTTCCTGATCACCAACAGAATGGGAAAAAAACTGTTCAACCAGTTGGCAACAGCATAGACTCTTCTCTGAAAAGAAAAATGCCAAGAACAAGAGAATGCGCATGCGTAGACACGGCCAGACAGATTCCATGCGCAGAGGCGTGGGGCACGCAGAACACTGTGAGGTAAAAATGGTCCCAGACGAGGAAGAGAGCTAGACAGGTGAACGTCTCCATCTCTACAAGTAAACTGAGGAAGTTTTGTCTGTCAGGCCAAGGTTCTTACTTCCTCTACATTAACTGGCAAGTTGTAGCCTTAATTTTTCTCTGTAATTTTCTGACACCATTCAGCGGATAAAGTCCAACCCACCTTCACGCCAACCCCTTTCCTCTCTAACCCAACCTCCTATAATCCGCACTCCACATTTGGGTAGAACCTTTTATCTTAACTTGGGAACGTGTCAGGAAAATTGTTACAGTCTGTGTTCCTAGAAAGCCCAATTTGCCATAGATGCCTTTTTTCTGTTGTGTTTTATAGACGTATCCACTTGGAGAGTCCCTTCTTGTGCTACTTGGGTGGTTTTTAATGTGCAATCATTGTAAATTAGAGCACACAGCCTGGCTTATGTGTCACTGGGAACTTCTCTCCTATAGGCAAATGTTAGAAATTCTTTACTTTTTGTTTTTTGAGACAGGGTTTCTCTGTGTGTAGCCTTAGCTGTCCTGGCTGTGAGCTGCCGTGTAGCGCTTGGAAACTGAAACTGGCACTGAGCCATCTCTCCAGCCCCCTTAAGTATCCACTTTTAAAAGGACAGTAGGCAAGACAAGTCCAGAGTCAGATTCTATCATCTGTAGGACCTCAGAAGTACGGAAAGACTTTGAAAATCTCCCCAATTATCAACAAAAGCCCTGGGTGTGCATTTTGTCAATGGTGAGAGAAATGTCCACAACGATTTTGTGCATTCCCTTTTAAGAACCTGTCATTGTCTCTTTATTTCTATTTTTGCTACATTTCAGGAAACTGGTGCCCTCTCCTCCCTTTTTTAAAATAAACAATATTGGCAGGAGCCTGGGAGAAAGAGCGCTAAGAAGGTGGGCGCTGTTGTGCTTTTTGAACCAGGGTCTCTCTGTACAGCCCCTCTACACAGTGCAGTCCCGGCCAGCTTGGAACTCACAGGGATCTGTCTGTCTCTCCCTTCGCCTCTGAGTATTGGGCTTAAAGACGCGAGCTACCAAGCCCTGCCTGGGCGTGGTTTTATCTATGCCTGCTCAGTACCCAGGCTTGATGCCCTCTTCTCCTCCCTGCAGGTAGCTGGTATGTGAAAAAGTGTGCGAACACATTTGGCAACTGCAGGTTGACTTGCAAAAAGAAAGAGCAACAAATAGAGCCTGCTACAGGGATGTGCCCCAAAGGAAAACTCTGCTGTGTTTCTTGTGGAGCGAGCTCAAAGCCTTCAGGAGGAAGCCAAGATTCGTCTGGGGGTGCACAGGGGGCCACGGGGGCGCCAGGGGCGACAGGTGGGGCGACAGGGGCGCCTGGAGCGGGGACCGCAGCGCCTGACGAAGGCACTACTGCTGCCTCTGCCTGAAGCCTCAGCCTCAGTTTCTTTACCTAATACCCTTGGTTGAATAAAGCAAAGAGGCCCAAGTCCGTGTTGGTTTTCTCTCTCTATCCCTTTCCCACAATGCCTCTTTTCAGCCAGGTTTGCCAAGGCAACTATCTCCTCACTGTGGCCCTTTCTAGGGAGGGGATTTAGAAAGAACTGGGGCATAAGAGCGGTTATTCCTCAAGCCCCATTCGGGACTGAGAGCTGGAAGCCCATCTTCCTAGACAACAAGTCCAGACCTTCAGTAGGTCCCTAACCAGGAGTGTCAGGCTGTAATGTACAGGAAGTGTAGGGAGGCACTGCACAGAAGCTGGTCCTCACGAGCCGTCCTGACCCAGGGTGCAAAGCCTGGGCACCACTCCAGCGCACAAAACAGGGGCCGGCTCATTGGCGGCCTCCTGCAGAAGTAATTTTCTAGGAATTAAAAACGGTAGTTCTGGGCCGGGCGTGGTGGCGCACGCCTTTAATCCCAGCACTCGGGAGGCAGAGGCAAGCGGATCACTGTGAGTTCGAGGCCAGCCTAGTCTACAAAGTGAGTCTAGGACAGCCAAGGCTACACAGAGAAACCCTGTCTCAAAAAAATAAATAAATAAAAATAAAAAATAAAAACGGTAGTTCTTTGAGAGAAGATCTCACTTGGAAGACTGGGACAGCCTCAAACTCAGGATTTTTTCTGTCTCAGCCATGCAAATGCTGGGATTACAGGCGTGGGTCACCAAACCCAACCACCTGTATGTTTCTGAAGTGATTTGGAACTAAAAAAAAAATAAATAAAATAAAATCAGTTCCCATCGCCCATCGCCCACATGGCAGCAGCAAACCTTCTGTAACTCCCTGCTCAGTGGCTCTAACTCTCTCTTTGGCCTCTGTGGGAATCAGGTACAGACTCAGTGCACATACATAAATATAAGCCAAACATCCATACATATAAAGTTTTGGTTTGGGTTTTTTTTTTTTTGGTTGTTTGTTTTTGTTTTTGTTGTTTTGTTTTTGGTTTTGGGTTTTTTGTCTGTCTGTTTGGTTGGTTGGTTGGGTTGGTTTGGTTTTTTGAGACAGGGTTTCTCCTGTTGTCCTGGCCTCACTTTGTAGACCAGGCTGGCCGCGAACTCACAGAGATTGGTCTGCCACTGCCTCCTGAGTGCTGGGATTAAAGGTGTGCCCTCGGCTACAACATAATTTTCTTAATTCCCTGAGGAATTCTTTGGTGAGCACTTCCATGTGTTTGACTCCCCACACCAGTCCAGGCCCTGATACAGCAGCCTCACTTAATAAAAACTCACACAAATTCTAAGCATCAGAAACCTGGGACACTGTGATGTCATCGAGTCAGCTTCTGTCCTCGGAAATCCTGAGTATTAGCTTTTAGCTCAGGTAAGAAGAAAGGAGAACCAAGGACGTTGGTGTGACTGGAAGACTGGGCAAGATACTCAGGTTAAGGAACGAGGTTTTCTAAGTGTTCTGTCCCACCAACAGGACACACAACTGGGAGTGTCCTATCTACACTTCCTTTCTCAGCCAGAGCTGGATGAAGAGCAGGAAGTGTGCTCAGCTGTGCTTTCTGGGCACCTGCAGTTGTCATGTTTGTTAATCAGTCTGATTACTAGGGGATGACAGAGTGGCATTGAGTGTCTTCCTCCCCGTCCTTGTCATACCAACATAATTCTAATAAAAAAAAAGGGGGGGCTAGGGAGGTTCTCAGTAGAGTCACGTGTGCAGAAGCGTGAGTTTGGTTCTCCAGGACCCACAAAACTACAGCAAGAGCACAAGCACACGTGGAACCCAGTGTTGTGAACACAAGCACATTTGGAACCCAGCATTGTGAGCACAAGGACACGTGGAACCCCCAGCATTGTGAGCACAAGCACACGTGGCACCCAGTGTTGTAGGCAAAAGCACACGTGGCACCCACCATTGTGAGGAGTAGAAACACGAGGATTGCTTGACTTCAGGTTCAGTGAGAGACCCTAACTCAAAGGACTAAGTGGAAAGGGACACAATGTTCTCTGGCATATGGGCACTGCGACCACACACACACACACACACACACACATACACACACGCACACACATGATTAGTTTATGCTTTGGTCTCCTATGAAACCAAAGATTTACTGTAGACACCTAACAGTGGGAGGAAAATGTTAGTACAACAGTCATCTCCCGTATGAGTCTCTGGGTGCCACCAGCATACAGTCCTTTTCCTTCACTTGGTCCTGTTCCTAGCAGGTCCGGATGCGTCCTCCCCTCTCTAATGCACGTCCTGGGTTCTGTCTCCACCGTCCCCCTTCCCCGCTTCCGGATGAAGGATCAGCCATTGGGACTTCCGGTGGGGCTAGTACCACAGCCTCTCACTGTTCTCTCTGTATTCCTTACACACACCTAACCACTAATCCCCACTCTGGTGTTTTCCCGGAGCCATGGCGTTGCCTACTGTGCTTAGAACCTCAGTGCCATGCCCTTCCCAGTGCTCTCCACAAGGCAACTTGATCTACAACACATCCTTACGTGGGATGGATTTGAACTCACTGGATTGCTATCGGCTTCCAGATTGTCTCTTTCCACTTGCCCCTGCCTGGGGCAGAGGTGTGTGTGGGGGGGGAATCCTTATAATTCTTGTTCAGGACATAGATAACCACACTGCAGAAATCTGCAACTTTCAAGGCACAACCATTACGATTAATCTACAGGTTTATGCCATCATATTGGACTCTGTGTATCTGCTCATGAAATTTGTTTAATAGGGAGAACCATTCCATTTTTTTCTTTTATCACCCCCCTAACTAGAATTTGTATTCACTCTTTTAAAAAAATTTTTTAAATTAAGTGTGTGCACAGGTAAGTGCAGATATTAGAAGAGTTCAGAAAAAAGGGGCCAGGTCCCCTGGAGCTGAAGTTTTAGGTGTTTGTGAGCTCCCTGATGTGGGTGCTGAGAAATGAATTCAGGTCCTCTGCAATAGCAGTGTGCACTTCTAATGACTGGGCTGTATCTCCAGCCCTTAAAGATTTTATTTTCATAAGTTGTATTTATTTTTAATTGCATGCCTGTATGTGGGTGTGTGTGTATGTGAATATGTGCCCACAGAGGACAGATGAGGAAGTCAGATTTCCTGGGACTGGCGTTATAAGCAGTTGTGAACCACCCAACTCAGGTCTTCTGCAAGAGTGGCATGTTATTCAGGATTCTCCAGAGGAACAGAACTGATAGAATAAATCTGTATGCTATAAAAAGTATTGATTAGACCAGCTTATAGGCTGTGGTCTGGCTAGTCCAGCAATGGCTGGCTCCTGAAGGGAAGGTCCAAGAATCCAGTAGTGGTTCAGCCCACAAGGCTGGATGTCTCAGCTGCTCTTTAGTGTATGTTGGAATTCCAAGGAAGGAGCACCTCAGCAGCAGGGCAGATGGACGCGTCAGCAAGAGTGAGGGCGAGCAGGCAAAGAGCAAAAGCTCCCTTCTTCCACGTCCTTCTCTACAGGCTGCCAGCAGAAGGAGCCTGTTTGAAAGGCTCTCGGGGGCACTTGATGTGCTTGCTCCTCACCAATTAAGTGGATCACTGCCTCAGAAGCACCTTAGGCCTGTGGGTAGGGACTCTAAGCCAAGTACTAGCACACTCTCTTCTCTTCTTGCCTCACATCCCACTCTTCCTCACACATACTTGAACTTAAGGGGAAAAATGCCTTTGCTGCTGTGGTAAAAGCGTCAAAGAAACTAGCAATACAAAGGACAAACCTCTTACACTCTAAAGGCAGATACAGGTGCCTAGTGTCTCCACTCTTACTCAGTATAGTGTTTGGAATTTTTTCTTTTTCTTTTTTTTTTTTTTGTTTGTTTGTTTGTGTAGTTTTGGTTTTCCAAGACAGGGTTTCTCTGTGTAGCCTTGACTGCTCCAGACTCTCTTTGTAGACCAGGCTGGCCTCGAACTCACAGCAATCCACCTGCCTTTGCCTCTCGAGTGCTGGGATTAAAGGCGTGCGCCACTACAGCCTGGCAGTGTTTGGAGTCTTCACCAAAGCAATAAGACAAGAAAAAGAAATGAAAAATTCAAGTGGAAAGTGCTGGAGGAGCTAAATATCTTGGCAGTTAGCAGAGGGCTTGGGTCTGAGTCCCAGCACTCAGAGTTTACAAATATCTGTAACCCTAGTTCCAGAGATTTGTTGCCCTCTTCCGATCACTACAGGGACCAAACACACCCACATGCACGTGCATACATGCATACACTCACACATAATATAAATAATTTTAAACTTTTAAAAAAAGACTACCGAGCCGGCGTGGTGGCGCACGCCTTTAATCCCAGCACTCGGGAGGCAGAGGCAGGCGGATCGCTATGAGTCAAGGCCAGCCTGGTCTACAAAGTGAGTCCAGGACAGCCAAGGCTAACACAGAGAGACCCTGTCTCGAAAAACAAAACAAAACAACAACAAAAAAAAGACTACAAATTGGAAAGGAAGAAAGCAAATTCTCTGTATTTGTACACTATTTTACACTGTACAATGTAATGGGCCCTATTCCAATGGAATCATAGAGTTAGAACAAGTCCAGGAGTGAGAGGGAGCCAGCCCAACTATCATGATAATATAGAAACCAGAAGAAGCAGTGCGCCAGCAGAGGTAGTGATGCTGCCTGTAGGTGGGGCAAGGAGACCTGCAGAGGAAACCACCCGACCAGGGGGCAGGAAACGACTCCCAGCTATGGTAGAACTCAGGAACATCACGTCTGAGTCACAGGACGCACAGTTAGGATTTCTCATGCCAGGGTTTCAGAGCTGGGGCAGTTGGAGGGACATAGTGTCTGGGAAGCATTGAGGAGCAGGCAGCTTTACTGAGGTGTCGAAGAAGCAGGGCACCCCTTGGCAATGCAGTTCCTTGACCTTCCCAAATACCATCTGATGTTTCTAGTCTCTTGGGTGCTGGAGGGAGGCCTCAGTGTGAGTGGTTCCACTAAATGGCAAGTCCAAGCTCACCTGAGGAGATAATGCTCTTCAGTTGTTGCTAAGACAAGCCCCAGACCTCCTCAGCCTTCCCGGTGCCGACTGCACCATCCGCAGCCTCGGGCTGATCTGGGCTCTCTCTGCACAGTAACTAAGCAACATGAGAGATGCTGGGATCGCCCTGCGCACAGACACTGCAGGAAGATTTGCAGACTGACAGAAAACAGTCAGGTGCTGTGCCCAGATGGGAAATCCTGCTGCCTCGACACCAAAGAACTGGAAAAAAAAAAAGTTATGATGACGCCTCACCCAAAACCACAGGCCTGTGCGTATCTAAACTTTGTGTCAACTAGATATTCTGATTGCTAGTAGAGGAGAGGAGAGAGGCGTAGGCAAGGCGGTCCAGATCCCATCCTAGGCTTCTCGACAGGCGTCATCCTTCTCGTCAGAGCTGTCCCAGCACATGTTAGGAAAATGTTCAAGTACCTTTCCTTCTGACTATAATAAATTCTTGGTTGTTAGCAGAAGGTGTGTGTGTGTGTGTGTGTGTGTGTGTGTGTGTGTGTGTGTTTGTGTGTCTGTCTTTCTGTCTGTCTGTCTGTGTGTCTGTCTGTGTATGTGACTGCAGTGGGGGCTGTGTCTATGTTGTATGTATGTGTCTGTGTGTGTGTCTGTGTGTCTGTGTGTTTGTGTGTGTGTCTGTTTGTCTGTCTTTCTCTCTCTCTCTCTCTCTCTCTCTCTCTCTCTCTCTCTCTCTCTCTCATTGTGTGTGTGTGTCTGTCTGTCAGTCGGTCTGTTCTCTAGTTTCTCCGAGACATAAGAAGTTTCACCGCAGCGTCTGGGGGCAGGGATGAGATGGCACAGTGGGCAGAGAAGGTGCTTGCTGCAAAGCCTGACAACCTGAGTTCAATCCCTGGGACCCCAAGAGTGGAAAGAAAGAGCTGACTCCCTAAAGTTGTCCTCTGACCTACAAAAACACACCGCCATGATACATGTATGTCATGATGCATACACATGCACAAGCCCACACGCTAAAAAAGTCCAAAATTATTTCATTTTTTTTAAACGAAGGGAAATACCTGAAATTTGTGGGATACCATCTTGGATAGAAAGTGGACTGACTTACAGCCATCTCTCCCAGTGTTCACTTAACCTCTGTGTCCCCATTTCACAGGTAAAACACAGGCAACACAGCAGCTAATCACTCACAGAGAAAGGGTCCAGAAAGGGAATGGATAAAAAGAGCTTTATTGTGGTGGGGAATCAGGTTCAGGGGATGGCTGGGGGAAAGGGGGAGTGACAGGTCGGAGGCAGCCCACTGGATTCCACAGGGCTTCAGAGGACAGTGGCCTTCAGGGGCGAGTGGTTGCTTCAGATACTGATGGTAAAGTATGTGATGGTGGGCAGGACCCAATAGTGTGGGACTTCTTTTGACTTCTTTTTGGGCTTTTCCGGCTGGTTGATGACTTTGTAGTTTCTGTTAGCCTGCTCATTAATGCAACAGTACTTGGCATGCAGGCAGCCCACCTCGGATATCTCCCCTAGTTTGCATCTCTTCCTGCAGTAGCCTGATACATTGTTAAAACATCTTTTGGGTTGCGCACCATCTGAACACAGGAAAGAACACTGAGGAGGGTTAGTTTGAGGGAAAGCAGAAGACCCAGCTGGGCTCCCACTCACAGGGACAGCAGACCCCACCCTCTGCCACCGGCTCCTCCATCCCAAAGGGAAACCCTATGCTGACACAAGGAAACTCGGAGCACCCCAATGAAGGGCATTTGAGGGGCTGGAGAGATGGAATAGCAGCTAAGAGTGCTTGCTGCTCTTGCAAAGGACCCAGGTCTGGTTCCCAGCACCCACATGGGGGTTCTCAGCTACCTATAATGCTCCAAGAGGCCCAGCACCCTCTTCTGAGCTTTCTGGACACTAGACACACATGTGGTGCACCCACATATGTGCTGGCAGAACACTTGTACCCATAAAGTTAATATTTATTTTAAAAAAAGACAGTTTGTCCTAGCAATACCCAAGCAGCCTTCTGTGACAAGAAAGAGGGAGAAAGAAGACCTAACTCAGCCTGAGCTAGGTACTACCCTAAGTTAGGCAGAGCCCACCCTGCTTAATGCTCTGAAGTCAGCACTCCCTCAGCCTTGTGTCCCCAGACAGCACAAATGTGTCATCATCAGTACCCTACAGAGTCAAATCAGCTTTTCAACAAACATCACAGGCGGGGCCAGCAGGATGGCCCTACAGATAAAGACACCTGCATGACCGCCCCGCAGCCTGGGTGCAATCCCTCAAACCCACAGAAAGCAGCAGGAGAAAGAAAGCCCACAGTGCTGTCCCCTGACCTCCACTGCACACAAGGGCACACATGCAACCACAGATATACTTCACACATATGCAATAATAATTAAATAAAGTTTAATGTTATTTTTACATAGGTTTAGGGACCAAACTCTCATTCTGATTCTTGTACTGCAAATACTCTTACTTGCCTGGCCATCTTCTCCGCATTTTTTTTTAATTGAAAAGAAACTCTGAACTCTGGTGCCCCATATTTGACCACTTCCCCTTGGTGGGGAGGCCTGGTGGCACTCAGAGAAAGGATAAGCAGGCTACCAAGATGAGCCTTGATAGGCTGTGACCATATGGTGGGGGAGGAGGTCCACCCCAGTCACAGACCTAGAAGAGGGGAATAGGGTGAAAAGGAGAGGGAGGGAGGAACGGGAGGATACAAGTAAAGGGATAACAATTGAGATGTAATCTGAATAAATTAATTAAATAAATTTTTTTCAAAAGAATTATTTTGAGGAGGAGTTGAGACAGGGTTTCTCTGTGTAGCTGTGGCTGTTCTGGACTCGCTTTGTAGACCAGGCTGACCTCAAATTCACAATGATCCACCTGCCTCTGCCTCTTGAGTGCTGGGATTAAAGTCGTGAGCCACCACGCCCGGCCAAAAAAAAAATTCTTAAACAGAAAAAAAAAAGGAAGAAAGAAAGAAAAAACTCAACAGAGGCCAGGAGAGATGTCCCAGGAAGTAAGAAGACTTGCTGCACAGCATGAGTTCAAATCCTACATAAAAGACAGCTGTGGCTGTGCCTGTAACCACAGCACCGATGGGGTGTGGGGAACAAGGTGAAGACAGTTTATGAGGCTTGCTAACTGCCAGCCTAGCTCCAGAATTCAGTAATAGTTTCCAAGGACACGGGGAATGGGAGGCAGTGCAGGACACCCAACATCCTCCCATGAACTCAGCACGCAAGGGTGGATATGCACACACACACACACACACACACACACACACACACACACACACACTCCTTCTGGATTTCACACTGTAGGCTGCAGGCATCACCCTTGCCAAGACTTCATGACATTCAGCCACAGTTGCTCCTGAGAACTGCTTCTGCCCACCCCAGAGAAATTCTTCTTCTTCTTCTTCATCTCAGATAAGAGTCTTGCCTAGTGAGCAAACGCAATCTGATGGGCACCTTTCCCCCTGGAGAGCCCAGCTATGCCCTCTTCCGGTCCTTGCACTAACGTCCCAAACCTCTCTGTCTACACCTTCACTTCCCTCTCTTCACAAAACCAGAAAAGCCTACAGAATAAATGTGGATAGCAAAGATGCGTTCTCCTTGTTGCAAACGGCATCATGAGGCAACACCACTGAAGAAAAAAGCAGTGTATTTTGAGGGCCATGAAAGCACAATATGGCTCCTTTCAAGCAAAGCAGAAGGGAGCCCTTGGTGTCAGGTCCCCATCTGCCAATGTGAGGCTTCGTGTCTTTGCATCTGAGCTGGAAATGTTACACTCACTTGCCAGAAGAAAAGAGTTAAGGTTCAAAGGGAATAATTCCCTCAGCTAATTAACTACTTAATGATGGAGAAAGGCGTTCGCTGTGTGCTGCTCGCATCACTGCTGCAGCCCAAGCTAAGAATGAACTTGATTGGAAATGGGAATCGCCAAAGTTCCCAGGTAACAACTGCTCAGTGTCATAAAGATGACTGGTACCTTCAACAAGGATGCCTCTGACCTCATTGCTATCTCTCTTCTAAGGTACCTGGGAGAACGGGCACTACTGAGGATGTCGGCTAGCTATCGGCAATCTTAAGCATCCCACCCCTGTTTTTACTAGCTCCAGGTCCCCCTAATTCACAGTGCGTTTGGACAAATTACCTGCAGGTACCACACACAGCAAGACAATGAGAAGTGGAAGCAGCTTCATGTTGACAGAGCCTCCAGAGGCAGCAGCAGGGCACCCTGTGGTGAGCCACAGCTCAGAGCACCACCAGCGTGCCAAGCTTTGGTTTTAACTCAAATGGACAGACAGGGAGCCCAGGTCCAGCCCCACCCACATCCCCAAACTTGAAATCCACAATCACACAATGTTCCAGTCTCTCACACCTACTCCCTCTTCCTCAGGATGTGGAGGGCTGCCGGGCTGTCTCCCCCTGGCTGTCAGCCCACCCGAGTCAACTTTGGTTGACTATAGTCCCTGCTTTGGATGGGCCGTCCCTGGTTTATGGTCATCATTGCTTTATCGCTCACAAAAACAATAAAAAATTGACACATAGCATTAGATTACAACACTGGGAGACTAAAGACACCATGTCCAACCCAACGATGCCTCACTCATTGGCTGCGCTGGCCACACTCTCTGCTCAGGACCAGTCTTGCATCATTTAGGAGGCAGCCTAGGCTGAGACCATTTGAGTTCCTAGTTTTCCTCTGATGACGTCCTTACAGCTCAAAACTGACACGCTTCATCCCTTCATCCCCAAGTCTGCCCATCCATCGGGCCAGTTCCCTCAGGCCTACAAGCTGTCAAGGTGCCATCTAGATACACATGGCAGACAGATGGGTACAAGAAGCACACAGCCTCCTCATTCTCAGAGCTGTTTATAGCTAAGCATAGCTCCTCTTGAGTAGGCTGGGAATGGTAAGGAAAGCTTGCTTCACAGATGTGGCCAGGTTTGGGTTTTTTTTAATCACCTTCAACATTTTTGCTCCTACCTGCATCCACAGCCATGCAAATCGTTTCTAATCCCTTACTTATAAATAGATTTTAACTGTGTTAATTTCTGACGAAGGCTCTCTGAATTCTACTTAAGATGTTATCTTGCCAAAGTGTTGGACACTCGGTATCCGGAAGAAATGGGAGTGATAATTCTAGCACAGGAAGACTTCGAGGGTTGAGATAAGATTCTCCTGTCGGCTTGTTTAGAAGCCGAGAGTGAAGGATTGGCGATTCATGCAGCAAAAATCACACATGTATTTATCAAAAGGAAAAAAACAGAAAAAAAATATAATAATCCCCTTTTTAAAAGATTCTTCTTCCTTGTTTTAGGTTTTTCAAGACAGGCTCTCTCTGTGTAACAGCTCTGCTGTCCTAGACTCGCTTTGTAGACCAGGCTGGCCTCGAACTCACAGAGATCCACCAGCCTCTGCCTCCTTGAGTGCTGGGATTAAGGGCGTGTGCCACCATGCCTGGTGGGAAATTCTTTTTATACTTTTACTCCAGAAGTTGTTTTGCTAGCTCAAATTCCATGGCCCACTTAGGGTTACACACACTTCACTTCCTCCTTATTACACTGTGATCCAAACACTTACTGTACACTAAAAACAAATGTGTATTATGGAGACTGGAGAGATAGCTCAGTTGTTTAAAGCACATGATCTTGCTGAAGACCAAGGTTCAACTCTCAGCACCCACATGACTGTTCACAGCTTTCCACAACTCCAGTTTTAGGGTATCTGATGTCCTCCTCTGACCTCCATGGGCACCAGACATGCATGTGGTCTACAGACAAAACATTCTTACACATAAATTAAATAACACAACGGTCACATGGATGGCCCTCCAACACAACGGTCACATTGATGGCCCTCCAACACAACAGTCACATGGATGGCCCTCCAACGCAACAGTCACATGGATGGCCCTCCAACACAACAGTCACATGGATGGCCCTCCAACACAACAGTCACATGGATGGCCCTCCAACACAATGGTCACAGGGATGGCCCTCCAACACAACGGTCACATGGATGGCCCTCCAACACAACAGTCACATGGATGGCCCTCCAACACAACGGTCACATGGATGGCCCTTCAACACAATGGTCACAGGGATGGCCCTCCAACACAACGGTCACATGGATGGCCCTCCAACACATGGTCACAGGGATGGCCCTCCAACACAATGGTCACATGGATGGCCCTCCAACACAATGGTCACAGGGATGGCCCTCCAACACAACGGTCACATGGATGGCCCTCCAACACAACAGTCACATGGATGGCCCTCCAACACAACGGTCACATGGATGGCCCTCCAACACAATGGTCACAGGGATGGCCCTCCAACACAATGGTCACATGGGCGGTCCTCCAACACAACGGTCGCATAGACAGCCCTCCAAAACACAACAATCACATGTATGGCTCTCCAATACAAATAAATGGGTCACACATACACAAAACCAAAAGTCGTGAATCTTGGGAAGGAATTATTAGGGAAGAGATGGGATGAAGGGTTGGGAGGGAGATAAGAAAGAATTGAGGAGACAAGTCTCAAAATACATTATGTACATATATGAGATTGTCAAATAATAAAATTGATCAATAAAAGTGGAATATGAAATGAAAATAGCTAGTTATAAGATGTTAAAATTTCCCCATGTGTCACGTGTGTATGAATAATATATTTAAGTAACCATAAAAGATAAAATGATTAAAAAGATAACTGAAGATGCTGGTTTTGGTGACACACGCCTGTAACTGAAGCTCTTGGGAGGCAGGGGAAGGCAGAGCTCTGTGAGTTTGATGCCAGCCTGGTCTACATATCAAGTTCCAGGACAGCCAGGAAGGGCTACCTAATGAGACTCTATTTTTTTTTTAAAAAAAAAGGAAGATGAATAAAATATTATATTATATATAGCTGAATCTTCTTTAAATATTGAGCCATTATTTATTAAGAATTATCCTGGAAGAGGCCTGCCCACGAAAGACACCCAGAGGCCTGCTCAACACGTGGCTCATCCACAGCAGGAACCATGTGGTGGAGAGATGGAAAAGAAAGAGAAGCTGAGCACTTTGAGCATGGAGAGGAGGAACTGGAGGTGAAAAGCAGAGAGTGATGTGAGTGGCCTGATGTGGGCAGCCTGCCCTGCTCCCCCCCCACATCCCCACCCCCCACACCCCCACACTCCCAGCCCCCCCACCCCCGTGGACAGGTGACGTCCCATCCCATGCTGCCCCTTGGAGCCATGTCTGGGGCCACGTTGGCATCCAAGAGCTGTGCAGAGCTGGCCCCACACCTCACTGGCTGCAGCACTCAGGAGTGTGGGCCTTGTACCAGCCTGGGTAGCATAGTAGAGATGGGCCTGGTTGGTTGGTTTGGTTTGGTTTAGTTTGGTTTGGGTTGTTTGTCTGTTAGCTTCCTTTTGGTGAGGAGGTTGCAAGGGCAAAGAGTGGGTATGAAGGGACAAATAATTGAGTGGGATTAGGGTCCATGATGTAAAATTCACAAAGAATTGTTTTAAAAGTTTAAAAACTGTGAAAGAAAAAAAAGAATTATTCTGATATTAACACTTATCTATCACAGTTCTACATATGCTATAGGCTTGATGTGGAAATAATAATTTGGCACCAAACATGAACACAGGCTGTATTACATATATTTTACATAAAGATAAGAATTCATGGGCTGCCATATTTGACCACTTCCCCTTGGTGGGGAGGCCTGGTAGCATTCAGAGAAAGGATAAGCAGGCTATCAAGAAGAAACTTAATAGCCTATGATCATATAGTGGGGGAGGTGGTCCCCCTAGGTCACTCACATAGGGGAGGAGAATAGGGTGAAAGCAGGAGGGAGGGAGGAACAGGTGAATACAAGGCATGGGATGACAACTGAGATGTAATCTGAATAAATTAATTAAATAAAAAGAATTCGTGGGCTGGAGAGATGGCTCAGAGGTTAAGAGCACTGGCTGTTCTTCCAGAGGTCCTGAGTGCAATTCTCAGCAACCACCTGGTGGCTCATAACCATCTAGACTGAGATCTGGTGCCCTCTTCTGGCCAGCTGGCTCACATGCAGGCAGAATACTACATAAAAGATATAAAGAAAATACTTTCAAAAAAAAAGAAAGAAAAGAAAAAAAGAATTCATGCCCAGCATGGTGGTGCACGCCTGTAATCCCAGCACTCGAAGAGGCAGAGGCAGGCAGATCGCTGTGAGTTTGAGGCCAGCCTGGTCTACAAAGTGAGTCCAGGACAGCCATGGCTACACAGAGAAACCCTGTCTCAAAACAAACAAACAAACAAACAAAAAAACTAACAAAGAAGAATTCATATCTAAGGTAAAACACAACAGATTAGAATTAACAATAAAAAGAATAAACACTAAAAATATCAGAGAAAATAGAGAAGAAAGAAAAGCTAAAGCTGGTGGTACAGTGTCCATCTTGGTCCTAGAGAGAGAGTTCTGTAGTTAAGAGTATGCACTGGTAGTTCAGAACCTCCCGTAACTCCAGTTTTCGGGGATCTGATCCCCTGTGACCTCCGTGGGCATACAAACTCCCAACTGTATACATGCTCGTGCGTATGGACACACGTACAAAAACACAAATACAAAATTAAGTAATCTTTAAAACAGTAAATAATAGTATCAGTCTTTTTGAAGATGCATATTGGGAAAAAAAAACAAACAAACCTTACTGTGGGCTGGCAAGATGGCTCAGTGGATAAAGATGCTTCCTGCCAAGCCTGATGCTGTTGTTTTTTAAACAAAATCCCAAATATTTGATTTTTATCAATAAAGACTCAGGAGTCAGATGCTGGGGTAAAAGCCTGCTAGCTCAGAGCAGCAGAGAAAGCACGCAGCTGACCTTCCTACTCAGCCAACATCCCAGAAGGAAAAAGCTCCTTCTCCATGACGTCTCAAAACCCCTTCAAACTGCCTGTCCCTCCTTGCTACTTCCTGTGCATCTCTCTATCCATCCATAGAGAGGACTTCCTCTCACTGTGATTTTTTTTTCCTCCTGTGTTCACTCCCTATCAAATGGTTGCTTGCTCTGCCTCTTGAACTATGGTTGACTTTATTTAATCCTGTTTACAGAATGCTCTCAGAGTAAAGGTATGTGCTAGGGCTGCACCACACCACAATTAGAAACAGGTTTTTCCAGTACACAATTTCAGGGTTTATAGTGTGGTCAAATATCCTGCACCATGATGGCCTGAGTTCAACCATAGAGCTCGCATGGTGGGAAGGGAGAACCCACTTCCACCAGCTCTTCCCTGACAGCACACAAGCTCCACCATGTTTGAGTGATGAGCACACACATAGATAAGTATATAAATGTTTTAAAAGAGTAATCTTAATGAACTAAATTCCGCTTGCTACGGCTAGCAATGGTGATTATATGTCTTTAAAAAATAAAACTTTAGCCGGATGTCGGTGGTTCACGCCTTTAATCCCACCAGCACTCGGGAGGCAGAGGTAGGTGGATCTCTGTGAGTTCGAGGCCAGCCTGGTCTACAAAGTGAGTCTAAGACAGGAAATGTTACACAGAGAAACCCTGTCTCAAAAAACCAAAACAAACAAACAAACAAAACTTTAAAATAGTAAAAAGGGACTAATAGTTAAGAACTTTGGTTCGGTTCCCAGTGTCTCACAGCCATCTGTAACTCCGTTTCAGGGGACCCATTTTTTTTTAACCTCCTGACTTCTGTGGGTTCCTTCACACACACATACACATAAAATTAAATTTAAAAATTTTAGGTTTTAAGCGGGGGCGTGATGGCGCACGCCTTTGATCATAACACTTGGAAGTCAGAAGCAAGCAAGGCCAGCCAGGGCTACATAATGAGACTCTCTCAAAAAGTAAATGAATAGATCTTTGCTTGCCATTTTTTTAAAATATTATGGATAGTGCAGCAATAGGGGGTGCAGGGGGTGCAGATGACTCTTTAACTACTCCTATATGCCCTACAGGCACTTCTGTAGTGATCCAGGACAACAGTCTTTAATGTTTTCAGGAGTCTCCATACCCTTTCCATAATGGCGGTGTTCATTTACATGCCTCCAGCAGGGTGCCGGGGTCTCTTCTCCACATCTTTGCCAATTTCTGTTCCTTGTTACTGTTTTGTTTCCTTTGTGTTGGTGTTGTAGTTCTCTCTGAAACATGGTGTCGTGGAGGGTAGGCTAGCCTTGAAATCTCTGTGTGGGCGAAGCCTTCCTTTGAATTCCTGATCCTCCTGTCTCTAGTAGCTGGCACCTTTTACTGTCTTTCTGACAGTAGCCACAAGGACAAGTGTGACCTGAGACTGCTCACCTTCCTTTGATTTGTTTCCCTAGTGATCGGTGACATCTTTCCATTTGGGTGGGAGAGTTTTGCACATGTATGCACATGTATGCGCACGGGTGCTTGCACCCACGTGTGCAAGTGATGGCCAAAGGACTGTGTCAGCTGTCTTCCTCTGTTGCTCTCCACGTTAGTTCCGTAGCTCTCATAAACCCAGAGCTCACCAGTTCAGCTTGCCAGCGAACCCCAGGAATCTGCCTGTACCCCACCCCAAGCTGGGGTTACAAGCACATGTGGCCACATCTGGGTTTTGAGATGAGTGCTGAGAACTTGACCTCTGACCTCGGATCCTGCAGCTAGCACAGCAAGCACACCTACCCACTAAGTCATCGCCCCAGAGCCTGAAGACTGTGTATCTTTTGAGAAATGTCTCCTTTTACTTTATGACTTGTTTTTCTCTCGTTTGCCCATTGCCACAATTAATCTTTTAAATTTCTTACTAAATAACTATTTTGTTTCATAATTGAAATGTAAGTACAACATTTCATCCTTTGCCTTTCCATTTCATGTTGCTCTCTCTCAAATTCATGGTTTTTTTTATTGTTATTTTATATATGTGTATAATCTGTATATGTATTTAAGCATAAATACATAAATGCAGCTTGCTGAGTCCATTTAGTATTGCTTGATATCATATATATGTATATAAATAGAGTATGCTGAGTTCATTTAGTGCTGCTTGTATGTGCACATGATTTCAGGGATGACCGCTTAGAATTGGATAACCAATTAAGAAGCTTGTCACAAGGAGTGGCTTCTTCTCCACTTCCAGCATTCCTTAGTTACCTGCGGTTCTCTGTCAAGAAATGAGGCTCGTGAGATTTCCCCATTCCACAGTAGCACATCTATCTGTGCTGTCCTTGTATAGGGTCATGATCAGGCAGCCATGTTGTTGAGGTATCGTGGGGTGTAGCTAGAAGTGAGTATACAAGCTAGAGTAATCACAGAAACCAGGAAGTAAAAACAAGCTGTGGCAGGGGAGGGGGGAGCACTAAAGAGGGGACTAGCAGGATACATGTGGGGACAGAGTGAAGGAATACATGAAAAATGGGAGGAGCTTTAGGGGAGAGAGAGGGAGGAGGGAAAACAACACTAAAGATGTTTGGGGAAGCTTTAGCCTTTTCACAGAATTAACTTTGGCTTCCTGTAGTCATGGCAACGAGGTGGCCAGTGCATCACCAGAGTCAAAGCAGCCATGCATATTCATAACTGGAGGCTGGGTTCCACAGCACCAAGAACCAAGCTTTGAAATATTATGTTTTCCATTTCATGTCTATGAGGATAGCCCAGTGTGGGGGTAATGTGCCATTAACCTCAGCACTAGGGAGGCAGAGGTGTGTGTGTGTGTGTGTGTGTGTGTGTGTGTGTGTGTCTTACCCCTACCCCCCCCCATGTTTGTGTGTGTGTGTGTCTGTCTGTCTATCTGTCTGTCTGTCTGTATATGTGAGGGATGTATGTTCAGCTCCGATTATGTACACGTAAAACTCAGAGGGTCAACCTCAGAGGAAAGGTGTAGGAGCTAATGTAAAAAGAGCCCATGAAAAGGGAGATAAAAATCACTGTTAATTATTTTGCAATCTGGACTGCAGTAATGTATTACTTGAATCTTCTTCAAGAGAACTATAGTAGGGGCTGGAGAGATGGCTCAGAGGTTAAGAGCACTGGCTGCTCTCCCAGAGGTCCTGAGTTCAATTCCCAGCAACCACGTGGTGGCTCACAACCATCTATAATGAGACCTGGTATCCTCTTCTGGTGTGCAGACAGAACACTGTATACAAAATAAACAAATCTTTTTTTTTTAAAGGACTATAGTGAGGAGGAATCCCCTGAGAAGGAGCCCCCCCCCAAACACATCTCAGCAGGGGACTACTGCTCCTGCATTCCAGGAGACCAATTCAGACATGTTACCCCAGTTGGCAAACAGGCCAAATTTCTATCCATGTACAATAAATACCCATTCTCGTCAATCCAACTCAGAAGTTCAGTCTCTACTGCCTCACTCTCAGAGACAACTTACAACGGTTGAGGAGTATAATCAGCCGTGGTTGGACCGACCCCCTTACCGTGCCAGCTCTTAGGATACTGGTGATTTTAGATTCTCAGGTCCAAAATGTGCATCAACATCACTCGTTTACTTTTGAGCTCTTAAAGAGTTTCAGAAAAATCTACTGCTGCCAATGGCGTGCACGCTCCATTTATTGATGTGTGAGAAAATTCAAGCGGGGATATTGCTACTCCTTGGGACCATAAGCAAGTCTGTAATGCTTCCTTAGCCCCAGGACAGTATTTGATGACAAATGTGATAAACAGGCAGGAAGAAACTGTGACTACAATGTCCCTGTTAATTCGGGCATGCTTTCAGGGAATGGGGCAATACAATGATGCTCTAGCACAGATGAGCGGGTTGGCCCAGCATCGTGACCAAGTACGCCCTTGTGCACTGCCAGCCCAGAGAACTGTTCCTGATCATGGAGAAACTGCGCGTTCTCTGGCCACTTTAAGACAGGTTAACGAGCCTTGGCCTGAGCTTCTTGCTCGCACTAAGAGCAGCAGTACAACAGAAAACTGCTTGTGGGGAAGAGCAGATATCCTGGTCAGACAGCACGGGTTTGATGGAGTCACCAAGGAGTGTGGAGCAGCCATAGCTCCGGTGAAACACGGTGCGCCTTCTAACCAGGTGACAGCCATTCAGCGTACTGGCAGCTCATCTTGTGTTACAGCGGTCACTACAGCAGCTATTCAAAAATACTCCTCAAAAAGGATCTTGTTTTGAATGATAAGATAAAGGAAAAATTAGTGCAAAAAAAAAAAATCTAGTAATCTGGTCCCTCACCTTTTCCCATGATGTAAAAAGGGAAAAGATTCATCTAAAGAATGTCAACCCAGGGCTGGAGAGATGGCTCGGTGGATAAGAGCACTGTCTGCTCTTCCAGAGGTCATGAGTTCAAATCCCAGCAATGACATGGTGGCTCACAACCATCTATAATGTGATCTGATGCCCTCTTCTGGCCTGCAGGAGCACTCATACATAAAGTAAATAAATAAAATCTTTTTTTTTTTTTAAAGAACGTAAACCCAAATTTGACCAGGATTCCCATCCTTTCAACTCCCAAGGGATAACACGCAGCCCCAGAATCAAGGGAGAAACTGACCCCAAAAAATGAACCAGGCTCAATAGCAGTGTCCAGTCATTCAGGAAGAGCACCGAGATCTCAGCAATGGGATTAAAGTCCTTGGCTGTATTAACAATACCAATTTCAGAGGACAGACATCCTATGTTGGCCTTAAACATTAAAAACTGTCCCTTTAGAAACATTCTAGACACTGGGCACATCATCCAGTTATTAGTCAAAACCAGTGGCCCACACTGGCCAATGTCAGAGGCCCACCTTTACAAGGCATTGGAGGCCAACAGACTTTTTTTTCCCCCCATTTCTTTCTTTTCTTTTTCTTTTTCTTTTATTTTTTTCTTTTTTGTTGTTGTTGTTGTTTGGTTTTTTGTTTGTTTGTTTGATTTGTTTGGTCGGTTTTGATTTTTGTTTTTCGAGACAGGCTCTCTCTCTGTAGCCTTGGCTGTCCTGAACTCACTTTGTAGACCAGGCTGGCCTCGAACTCACAGCGATCCGCCTGCCTCTGCCTCCCAAGTGCTGGGATTAAAGGCATGAGCCACCACGCCCGGCCCCAACAGGCTTCTTTAAAAAGTACTAATGACTTAAATTGGATTGACAACGGTTCTTCTCCTGGCAGTGTGCAGCCTTATATTGTCTCCAGACTCCCGTATAATCTGTGGAGAAGAGATACAACAAATGAAGCAGGATGGCCTCCATCACTGGAGGCACTGATTAAGGACCATCCATACAGTTTTAAAAACTGTGATAGCTCTCCGATGACCCCGTAGGGATTGATCATGGCCCCTCCACGGAGGAAAATTAAAACAGGCCCAACTTCTAGTGCAGGAACAATTGTAGCTATGACTTACAGAACCTTCAGTAAGTCCTAAGATTTCCCCTATTTTCATAAGTCATAAAAAGGTAAATAGTTGCCGGGTGTGGTAGCACACACCTTTAATCCCAGCACTTGGGAGGCAGAGGCAGGTGGATCTCTGTGAGTTCGAGGCCTGTCTGGTCTACAAAGTGAGTCCAGGACAAGCCAAGGCTACACAGAGAAACCCTGTCTCAAAAAGCAAAAAAAAAAAAAGGCAAATAATTGACAGTTAATGATCTCAGGGACACGAAGGCCACTATGAAAACAATGGGAAACCTCCAGCCAAGGCTCCCTCCTCCTAACGACTCCTCAAGGACATGATTATATTGTACTTGACTTAAGCGATTGCTTTTTCTCTGCTCCTTTACACCATGAAAATAAGGAACAGGGCTGGAGAAATGGCTCAGAGGTTAAGAGCAATGTCAGCTCTTCCAAAGGTCGTGAGTTCAATTCCCAGCAACCACAAGGTGGCTCACCCCCATCTCTAATGATATCTGGTGCCCTCTTCTGGCCTGCAGGTGTTACATGCAGGCACAACAGTGTATACATAATAAGAAATAAATCTTTTAAAAAAAAAAAAGAAAAGAAAAGAAGGAACATTTTGCATTCTCGATTCCTGCTTCAAACAATCAACAGCAAATGGCCCAATAATCACTGGGAAGTTTTAATCGTGAGGGATTTAAAAAGCAGCCCCCACTACATGTCACCATTACGTACATGAAGCTCTTAAGCTGATGCTCCTTAAATCCCCAGCTGTATTGCTCAGTTATCGTAAAAAGGGCACACTTCTCTCCTGTTTGTCTAAGCAATGCTTAAATGAAGGCTTAACTTTCACTGCAAATAAGCTAAAAGGGCCATGTTTAAATGGCATCTCTAGATAAAATACAAAAGCGATCGCCGTGTAATTATCTAGATGTGTAATGTGTTACTATACAACAACAAACCTGCATCATCGATTCTGCTTAGAACTTCCCAAACAGTGTGCCCTCAATTACTTAGGAAAAAAAAATTTTTTAACTGGTGCCAATTGAGCGTGTCCTTCTCTGACTATTAGTACTGAGGACGTATCTCCTCCACTCATTAATTTATTTTCCCCCAAGTCTCTCGGTTAAACTCATAAGAAACATAACACCTGAAGCAGAACAAGTTAGTTTTTAAAAAATTAATGCTGCTGCTACAGCCGTAGGTCATAGAACCAATCTGTTGCTCGCCTACTGATTACCTGCCCTCCCTCCCCCTACTGGAGTTATGTGCCAACAAGGTAATGGTTTTATAGAGGCCTGTGTATGTTCTAACTCTCCACAATGGCCTGTGGCTATTTTTTACAAGGAAGTGTAGACTCACTAGTGATGGGAGGGACACGTTTTAAACAACTTGCTGACAAGGAGCCTACAGGAACTATAGTGCCATTAAATAAAATACAGGGTGATCACTTGCTTCACACTAGTACTCACTGGCAGGTGGTGTTAGCATGTTATCTGGGATCTACAGATAAATCATCCTAAATATTGTTTTTGAAGATACCCAATGGGTATTACCTGAAATTACACCTAAAAATCCTGTAGAGATAACGTGTGTGTGTGTGTGTGTGTGTGTGTGTGTGTGTGTATGTGTGTGTGTGAGAGAGAGAGGGGGGGGGCTTCTTTGTGTGGCCCTGGCTGTCCTGGAACTCACTCTGTAGACCAGGCTGGCCTCAAACTCACAGAGATCCACCTGCCTCTGCCTCTTGGGTGCTGGGATTAAAGGCGTGTGCTACCACGCCCGGCTTGGAGATAGATTTTAATGCTTTTACAGATGGCTCTTTGAAAGAACAAGGAGCTTATGTTTTATATACAAATTCCACACCCTACACACATGCACACACACACAAACACACATGTGCGCACACACACACACATACAATTATACCTACCCCTGCTCGTACACCTCAACACTCTGGACGGACTGTAATCATCAGCATTTGTAGATGTTTCTCAGCCGTTGAGTATTTTAGCCAACTCCGCACATTGTGCTTAAATTGTTTCTCTTTTAGAAACTGCAAGACTTAATCCCACCCCATTATTAATATTATTTCACAATTATTTCTCTCCCTTCAGATACCTGTACCACCATGTACTAGACCTTTACTTCATAATTCGTGATCATCCTAATCTCACAGGTCCGTTAACACCTGCTAATGCTCAAGCTGATGTGCTGGCCTCATCCTCATCCTTAGTACTTTTTTTTTTCCAGGCCACTTGAAAACCTCATTGATTTCTTTATCAAAATGAAAAACCACTAGAAGAGCAAGCCTCCTTACCTCCAGAGCAGGCCGAGCAAACCACCTGGGCCTGTCCCTGTTTCTCCACTGCCCTCTGCTGGCAGAATTAATCTAACACCATTTGGCAAAAGCTTCAGATACCTTCGTTTAACAGTTGATGCTTTTTCTAATATGATTACTGCGTCCTCCCACAGGGGCGAAAACACCTCAGATGCCGCTGATCACATGACACACCTTCTCCTTTCTAGGACTCCTGTTATCATAAAAACTGATAATGATCCTGCTTATACTAGCAAACACTTTAAGGAATTTTGCATTTTACGGAAATTAATCATGTTACCTGACTCGCTTACAAATCACAGGTCAAGCTACTGTGGAATGGCACCATCAAATACTTAAACGGCAAACTTTAAAATGAAAGGTGGGTATGTAACACCCACTTCAATCCCCACACCCTATGCTATATTTAGTCACGCTTGCCTTAAATTTTTTTTTCACTTTAAAGGAAAATGCTTCTTCTACTGCTCAAAATCATTTTTTTCCATATATGTTCAATGGAAATATCTACACACTAATCAATGGAAAGGGCCAAATGTTCTCCTAACGTCAGGGAAAAGTTATGCTTGTATCTTTCCAGAAAATAAACAAGGTCACGGATGGCTCTTGCTTTAATGCATTAAACCAGGACAGCATCCCTGAGTCTGTCAGACAGACGAAGCATCGGTAGATAGACAACCAAGCCACCTAGAGCATACATCCCAAGAGGGAGAATCAGCCAGTGGCTTAGGGAGACATCAAGATTTTAGCTTGTGAAGCTGAGACCTTGGGGATACAACAAGGACACAATACTACGGTCTCAGTCACTGCTGCCATGCTGTGAGAGGCACCATGACCAAGGCAACGGTCATAAGAAAAAGCATTTAGCTGGGGACTGGCTGGCAGTTTCAGAAGTTCAGTCCTTTATCATCATGGTGGGGAGCATGGCAGCACGCAGGCATGGTGCTGGAGCTGATCCTGATCCATAGAGGGTGTGGGAGAGAGAAGGCCACCCCGAGTGGCAGGCTTCCTCCAACAAGGCCACACCTCTTAATCCTTCTAATCCTTTCAAATAATGCCACTCCCTAGTAACTAAGCATACAAATGTATGAGCCTTCGAGGGCCATTTTTATTCAAACCACCACAACTACTGACCCAAAATGATGCTGTTATGTTTATTGACTATAATGTATGTTACTTCTCAGCTTGTCAATGCAGAATCCAAATGCATTTTAGTCAGGGGGAGGAGGGATAAAATTCAGGTCTGTAGTAGGGGCAGACAGTATGATGTTGTTTTGCCATGTTAAGAATTGTTTTTTGGGGCTGGAGAGATGGCTCAGCTGAGGGCACTGACTGCTCTTCCTGAGGTCCAGAGTTCAATTCTCAGCAACAATATGATGGCTCATAACCATCTATAATGAGAGCTGGTACCCTCTTCTGGAGTGCAGGTGTACATGCAGGCAGAGAACTGTACATATAATAAATAAATAAATCTTTTAAAAAAAGAATTGTTTTTAATACTCTAGGACCAGTTGTCGAACGAAAGATAGTAGACAAATATTTAGTCACATGAATGGAGGATATTTTGGGTTAGACTAATCTAACTGATCAACCCAAATGCAATAATACAGATTTTAGCACAATTAAGTATTCTTTAGAAACCTCTGATAGTGGAAATTATAGTTGTATGTTGATAAGAGAAGGAATAGCTACTGTATTACTTACTAAAGTTGCTATTATTTTACTTAGAGTAATGCTATTTGTTGCCAGTGGTTGAGAAAATAACCTCTGGCTTCATTTGGCACATGGCACTCAACAAGAACAGCCTGTTTGTATCAGAAGAGACTTGGCTACTCCTTGACTCTTAAAAAGATATTAATGTAGCTGGGCACAGTGGCACACACCTGTAATCCCAGCACTCAGAAAGGCTGTGAGCCTGAGGCCAGCCTGGTCTATAAAGTGAGTCCAGGACAACCAATGCCACACAGAGAAATGCTGTCTCAAAAAATCCAGAGAGAGAGAGGGAGAGAGAGAGAGAGAGAGAGAGAGAGAGAGATTTATGTAGCACAGGAGTTACACATATAAATTATACACATGTAACAGGGAACTGCCTTAGTTTGAGTTTTATTGCTGTGAAGAAACACCAGGACCACAGCAACTCTGATAAAGGAAACATTTCATTGGAGCTGGCTTACAGTTTAGAGGATTAGTCCATTGTCATCATGGTGGGAGCACGCTGCCGTAGCAGCTCCAGTGAAATGTTTTCCTTTATTTTTATTTATTTTATGTGCATCAGCATTTTGCCTGCATGTATGTCTGTATGAGGGTGTCAGGTCTTGGAGTTATAGACAGTTGTGAGCTGCCATGTGGGTGCTGGGAATTGGAAGAGTGGTCAGTGCCCATAACTGCTGAGCCATCTCTCCAGGCCCCAGAATGTTTTCCTTTATGAGAGTTGCCGTGGTCATGGTGTCTCCTCACAGCAGTAAGACACTATGGATGGTCAAACTGACAATCTGCATAAAGAGAAAAACAAATTTCTCAAGTGAGTAGACATCCTGATTAAGATGGCTTTCCGTGGCTAGCGATTCTTACCTTTCTGTTTTAGGTGACTCTAAGATTTAGACTAGCCATGCAAACAGTACATTCAGCTATGGCCTCTATTACAGACACAATTTTCTCTTTAAAAATATAAGAAATGGGGGGGGGGGGTGTAGGGGCATGAAGATCTCCTTACTCACAGACACGCGCTAGGGGATCCTGGAACGTTAAGTGGGCAGGGTTGTTCCTTCAAGGGAAGGCATGAACAAGCCTATTTTCCACCCACAGGGCTAGAACAGATGTGCTGTCGAGCCTGGTGACCTTTGTGCTTTCTGTGTGGCTGGAGCCTTTGCGGCGCTGGAGCCTCCTCCAGACCCTCCTTGTAAACCTGCGTTTCTTGGGCAATCTATTGAGCCTATCTTTATGGAAGGGGCCACATGTACTTTACAAAGCGTTTTGGTACAGTCATGCCCGAGCTGTATTTAGCTTACTTTGTTCCTCATAGAGATTTAGGTAAGCTTGGGATTGGATGGATCATCACAAGAATGGTTTTCACCAGTGCGATGTGTTTAGGTAAGCCTAAAATTAACCACTAGGGGTCAGACTCTCCAAGTTCGAACCAACCCTGTCTGCCCAGTCCTGCCCAGTCCTGCGCTAACCTGCACTCTTGCCTCCCACCCCTCCTTACTCTGCTACCCAGCCTGGGGCTTGCCGAATAGGTCAGGCTGGCTGGCCAATGGGGTCCCAGAATCCTCCTGGCTTTCTTATGATGGTGCTGGGGAGCAAACTCAGGTTCCTCACATTGGCACAGGAAGCACATTACTAAGCTATCTTCCCAGCCCAAACTACCCACATTTTATGAAACACCATTTTTATTTATTATTATTATTTTTTTACTGAAAATCACTGACTTGTGGTTTTCTCAGACTTGGATATTTGAGCAGAAGTTTTCTCAAAATTAACAAAGCAGATTTATCATTTCAAAATAAAAAAAAATAGTTGGGAGTATTTTTTACCTATGCTCCATTAAAAAAAAAATGGTGGCCAAGGCTGGGAGGATGGCTCAGTGGGTAAGAACACTTGAAGTGCAGGCATGAGGACCTGAGTTCAAATCCTCAGAGCCCACATTAAAAAATAAAGTTCTAGGACAGCTAGAGCCAATAGTGAGACCTATCTCAAAAAACAAAACAAACAAACAACAACAAAAACAAATCTAGCTTTGTAGTGGTGTGCACTTTGGAGGGTTGATCTCTGTGAGTTTGAGGCTGGCCTGGTCTACATAGGGAATTCTAAGACAGCCAGGGCTATGTAGAAAAACCTTTTTTTTTAAAAATTGAGCTGGGCAGTGGTCATCCACATAGTGAGTTCCTGGATGTGAGGGCTGCACAGAAAAACTCTGTCTCAAAATACAGAAAAGAAGCTGGGCATTGTGGCACATACCTTTAATCCTAACATTTGGGTGGGAGAGGCAGGCAGATCGCTGTGAGTTCAAAACCAGCCTGGTCTACAAGGTGAGTCCAGGACAGCCAAGGCTACCCAGAGAAACCCTGTCTCGAAAAAGAAAAAGAAGAAGAAGAAGAAGAAGAAGAAGAAGAAGAAGAAGAAGAAGAAAAAGAAGAAGAAAAAGAAGAAGATTGTTGTCAAGGAACTGCAGAGATAGTTCTGTGGTTAAGAAGACTGGCTGCTCTTCCAAAGGTCTCAGGTTCAATTTCCAGAACCAACATGACAACTCACAACCATCAGTTCAGAACCATCTGTAACTACAGTTCTGGGGGATCTGAAACTCTGTTTTGGCATACATATGGTGCACAATTATATGCAGGCAAAACACCCATATGCAAATTTTTTAAAAAGCGATGTCAATACAAAAAAAAAGGATGTGAAGTTGAGGAGATTGTTGTAGAATATTTTTAAGATGTATTTATTAATATGTATGAGTGCTCGGCCTGCATGTACACCTGCAGGCCAGAAGAGGGCATCCGATCACATTATAGGTGGTTATGAGCCACCATGTCGTTGCTGGGAACTGAACTCAGGACCTCTGGAAGAATAGCCAGTGCTTTAAACCTCTGAGCCATCTCTCTAGCCCTGTTGTAGAATATTTATTAATTCTAGAGGGCTTTTCTATCATCCACCTAGTTCCTCAGTAATTGAGACTGAGACCTACAGATTTATTTAATCAGCTTTAACCATAGTAACTGGGCAGCTACGGTTTAAACTAATTTTCTAAGCCAATCTGGCTACCTCCCAGCTGCACTCCTCAAGTTACTTGCCAAAACTTGTCCTGTACGGGCTGGATCTGCTCATCAGGCCATGCCCTCTTTCTCCATCAGGCCACACCCTCTCTCCCCATCAGACCACGCCCTCTCTCCATCAGGCCACACCCCTCCATCAGGCCACACCCTCTCTCCATCAGGCCATGCCCTCTCTCTCCATCTCCTTCCTCTTCCTTCCTCCTCCTGCCTCTCAGCTTCATGGTTCCTACCTGAGATCCCAAGCCTTGGGAACCAAATCCCTGCCTACTTCTCTTCTGCCCAGTTATGGGGTGTCCAGTCTTGAGATAATTGGGGGAGCAAAGTTTACACAACAAGACCAGTATGCCTGAGCACGCACTCGTCTGGACTGCAGCCAGATCTTGGGGCCCAGAAACTGGCATTTGTATACATAGCTCCAGAACAATCTCCAGCATTTCAACTCTTTTTGTCTAAACAAATTAACTGATTTTTAAGCAAAGCCATTTGACTAAGTACAATCAAATTAATCAGAGTGCCGTATTAAGTGTAGTAAATATTTATTTCTAAGGAAAATACTTAATCGTTATATACTTTCACTTTGAAGGGCCCCTGTGGAAACCTCTCCTCAAGCCCACCCAATCAGCTGTCCCTAACCTTCTACTTGCCCCACCTGCCTATGGGTGCTTTACAAGAAGCAGCGGGCCCATCTGAGAAATCGCATTTTGCAGTCATACACATAGCACCAGACCAATCCCCAGCCGGAGATGGAGTGGGGCATCGGGGGGGGGGGGGGCAGCTAGAGTAGATAGTAATGGATGGATATGATTAATATATACCGAATAAATATATGAAATTTTCAATATATATACATATATTTTTTTTTCTCCACAGACAGGGTTTCTCAGTGTAGCCTTGGCTGTCCTGGAACTTGATCTATAAAACAGGCTGGCCTCGAACTCACAGAGATCTGCCCGAATGTTCCTCCCCGAGTGCTGGGATTACAGGAATGCTATTTTTTTTTAATAGCAAATAAGATGGGGGAGGGGGAAAGAGGTATCAATGAACCTTCTTGAACCTTGGTTGGTCTTTGTAACCACAGTAGAAGAGACCCAGAGTGGCTTCGGAGGCAGTGTTCTTCTGACTGGCCTTCTGTCTCTGCCATGTTGAGTGGGGCGCATGGAGCACGTGGGAAGGTCCACTGTAGACGGCCTGGCAGGTAGAGACGGAAAGGTCTCTAGGCCCACAGCCTGTATCACAGCTAGAATTGAAGTGAGTGAGTTTCCAGATGCCAGGCTGTGAGTCTGCTGTGCCAGTGCCACAGACATGATCACACAGAGTCAGCACCCCTGCTCAGCCCTGTGTGCTCTGTCAACAGGTAAAAGTCCCAAACACCTGAGATATGATGAAAAATAATACCTGATAATAATGGCCGGTTGAACACTGACTGTGCCGCTTAAACATCAATGGAGACAAGAAAGAACCTTTTCGGGCATTGGAGAGATAGATCAATTGGTGAAATGTTTACCTTGCAAGCACAAGGAACCGAATTTAATGCCCAGAATGTAAGAGTTACAGCTCAGAGAGGAAAGGTATCCTGGCATTCGGGATCCAAGGAATGCCACAAAGTCACGCTATCCAACGAACCTCACATATGACATTTATTGGGAGAGACACATGAGGGTGGCTGTCACTGCTCAGGCTAGAAGCAGCAAAGAGCTGGGTCAGAGGCTGGTTTCGTGGGGGTGGAGTTTTCCCAGATGGAGATTTCCAGAATAGGGATTGGTGGTTTTTCAAGTCCTGAGCTTGGGGCAAGCTCAGGGATTTGGTGGGACTTCCAGCTGTAGAATTGAACTCAGTTTTTTTGTTTTGTTTTGTTTTACCCTACACAGAACCCACATTTTTAAAAAGCCAAGCATGGTGGACTGCACTTTTCATTTTAGTGGAGGCAGAGATAGGTGGATGCCTAGAGCTCTCTGGACAGCCGGCCTATTTGATGAGTTCCAGGTCAGTGGGAAACCTCTACACAGAACCTTTGGCCTCCACACACATGCACGTGTGCCTGTACACAAACAAAAAGTCACACACAAACTGAAAGGAAGAAAGAACAGAGGGAAGGGAGGAGGGAGAGAGAGAGGGAGGGAGGGAGGGAGGAAAGGAGAAAGAGTTCCTTCTTTGCAGCCATTGCTGCTTTTTTGTTAAGAAGCTCGTGAGACTTTGGCCAGCCCAACAGAAGGCTAAGATCTCCAGTGCATCATGGGAAGGCTAAGACTTCCAGTGAAAGACCAGGCAATGGTGGCGCACGCCTTTAATCCCAACATTTGGGAGGCAGAGGCAGGCTGATCTCTGTGAGTTCAAGGCCAGCCTGGTCTACAAAGCAAGTTCCAGAACAACCAAGGAAAGATATAGAGAGCCTATCTTGAAAACAAACAACAAACAAACAAGCAAACAAAAGATTTCCAATGCAACATAAATTCCCAGGCTGAGGCTAAGGCTGTGCCAAGGGGAATCCAAGAGGCTGGGTACACAGTGTGGACAGCCCAACAAAGCCTGACTGAGAACCAACACTGTTCTACAATCCTAACCTGCTCATCACCCTGATGGAGCTGTCACCCCAAGATCAATGAGACCTACAGCACTGTCTTTGTTCTCACCTATGCTTCTGGCTACAACACACTCCCTGTTTTATGGAACTGCAGTTGGGTGTGTTTCATGATGGGTACCCTGGGCCTGGGCTGTACTTCGACTGGATTTTGTCTTTCTTTCTTTCTTTCTTCCTTCCTTCCTTTCTTTCTTTCTTTTTTTTCAAGATTTGTTTATTCATTATATATACAGTGTTCTGCCTGCATATATCCTTGCATGCCAGAAGAGGGCACCAGATCTCATTATAGATGGTTGTGAGCCACCATGTGGTTGCTGGGAATTGAACTCAGGACCTTTGAAAGAGCAGCCAGTGCTCTTAACCTCTGAGCCATCTCTCCAGCCCTTGACTTTCTTTTTGTCTATTCTTTTCTGTTTAGAATCTTTTCATGCAGCTCAGACTGCCCTCAAGTTCACAACCTTCCTACCTTGGCCTACCACGTTCTGGGATGTCAGCGTCTACCACTATGCCAAGTTTGCACAGGACACTCAGCTCATGATGCCATGCTGTCTTCAGCCCCTGAACAATGCTCACGTGGACAAGTAAGGATCTGTTAGAGGCATGGGTCGAGTCAGGAGCTTCACCGTGATAGTAGAAAGAAAGGAGGAAATGATCAATTCATCACAGAGAGCGAACATCAATCAAGGACACTGGGCACAGGAGTGATCCAGCGTGAGAGTGAACTGGGGTATACTTCTGCAATCATCAGGCCCCAGGAAAGCTAAGCATACTTTTTGCTTCTGTTTCCTCATCTGTGACATGGAGACCATTGCACCGAGGCCTTTTCCACTATAAATACTAGGGGGGAAACGCATGATTGTCTTTTAATATTTACTTATTTTATGTGTATGGGTGTCTTGCCTGCATGCATATCTGCATACCACGTGGATGCCTGGTGCCCACAGAGGCCAGAGAAGGTGTTGGATCCCCTGGAACTGGAGTTACTAACTGTTGTGCATTGCCATATGGATGCTGGAAGTTGAAACTGGGTCCCCTGCTCGCCCCCCTACCCCAACTTTGATTGTTTTCATGACAGGGTTTCTCTATGCAGCCCCGGCTGTTCTAGAACTCTCTCTGTAGACTAGGCTTGGCCTCAAATTCACAAAGATCCACCTGCCTCTTCCTTCTGAGTGCTGGGATTGAGGGCGTGAGCTCCCACCACCCAGCTAAGCAATATGCATTTTTAAACTCTGAGCCATCTTTTCTAGCCCTACTCACACACTCTTTATGGAAGAAATTAACTTTGTTGTAAACACTTTGAAGCAGAAGTAATTGAGCTACAAGGTTGAGAGCTGGGACACTGGGTCGTGCCCCCTTTTAATTGTGGAAGACGCAGTAGTCTAAAAAGTCAAGAGCACACGTTTCTTGTTGTCTGTGCCATGTATAGACAGTGCACACATAGTACATAATATTAAGCATGTCAATAATTCAACTCTTGGGGAATGGCTTTCCTGCAGAGGAAGGCTGAGGCCACCCACATTTATATCCAGCACTACCTCAAGCTTCATGAGCAGGCTGGATGCTTGTCCCTGCTCAGCATGCAGAGACCCAAGCAGTCTGCAGAGGCAGACTTATCTGAAAGCTGAGCTCTCTCTCTCTGAAGTACCTCGGAGCCCCTTCCAGCCTGCTTCTTTTGACTGTCTGGAGAAAGTCATATTTACCCTGCTCCAGTGTTAGTAACAGGAGGAAGTGTGGGGCTGGAGAGATGCTCAGTGGTTCAGACCTCATTTTTTTTGTTGCAAAGAGCCACAAATCTGTCCCTTGAACCCAAGGTGGGCCACTCACACCCACTTTAAATCCCAACTCCAGGGGACCTAATGCCCTCTTCTGGCCTCTGAGGGAACTGCACTTGAATGCACAGGCACACACATACACACATACACACACACACACACACACACACACACACACACACATGTACACATGTACACATGTGTAAAAATAAGAATAAAATCTTTTTTTTCTTTAATGAGAGGAACAAAATATACCTAAAAGTGAAGTTTCTAGAAAAACCATTTGCTCTTCTCTGTCTTGTATCATTCCTCAACCTTGACCATGGCCTCCCACCTGGCCTTGCGCTTCGGGGCTGTGGGTCTCTAAAGACATCCTTATCAACAACAGTTTCGTCCAAGGGGATGTCCACAGAGTACCTTGTGTACATGAGGTTATTATAGTTATAAACTTTCACAAATGATTTGATCTTTGATCTCTTGGCAATTTTCTTCTTGCCCATGGCAGCTGTCACTTTTCGGGGATAGTGATATGCCCACTGTCATGGCTGTCAGGGCAGTCTGAGGTGCCATCAGCAATGGTCTTCACCATGATGACTTTGAATTCAGGCAGGACTGGCACCACGTTCCTGGGTTTCATAAACTTACCCAATTCAACATCAAGCAGTCAGCACCAGCAGAAAGGAAAGGACTCAAAGCCTTTTAAATAAAAGAAAAAGAGCTGAGCGTGGTGGCGCACGCCTTTAATCCCAGCACTCAGGAGGCAGAGGCAGGCAGATCGCTGTGAATTCGAGGCCAGCCTGGTCTACAAAGTGAGTCCAGGACAGCCAGGGCTACACAGAGAAACCCTGTTTTGAAAAAACAAACAAAACAAAACAAAACAAAACAAAAGAACAAGAAACATAAAGATCATCCTTTCTTTCTTGTATTAGATATATTGTGTTCCCCTCCAGACAAAGAATAGCAACACATCGAAATGTGCTGGAAAACAAATGTTATCAAACAGAGTCAGAGAAAATTCAGTGAACAGAGCACAGACCGGTTTGGTCACACATCACTGCTCATGGCCCAAGGCCAGGCAGAGGCCAACAAAGGCTGGAGCCCAAGAACACCAACCCAGAGCCACATCTCTCCTTCTGCCACGCAGCCATGAAGCTCCTTTTCCCTCTCTTTGCCAGCCTCATGCTACAGTGTCAGGTGAAATCAGGTAATGCGGGCTCCAGGGTTTGGGGAGGGTTGATGTGAGGAAGCAGGACTGAGCCGCCTGTGGTGCTGCGACCCCTAACAGATGCTCAAAGATGACATTCCCAAAAAAGATGGCTGGAGAGCTGACCCAATTCCCAGACTGCGTCTGAAGGAGACGCCAAGGAGCTACAGCGAAAACGGAGTGTTGTTTGTGTATTCAGAAACTGTATCACATCTTATGCAACCTTCCTGAGTGGGGAGTGTGTGTGTGCGCATGTGTGTGTGTGTGTGTGTGTATGTGTGCATGTGTGTGTGAGTGTGTGGGGGTGGGTGGGGTGTGTGCGTGCCTGTGTGTGTGTGTGTGTGTGTGTGTGTGTGTGTGTGTGTGTGAGCTTGCTCTATTTCTGACTTAACCATCTTTTATATTTTTAAGATCTCTATGGTGTGTGTGTGTATGTGATGTGTATGTGAGAGAGGGAAATACAGTGTGATACGTGACAGAGAGAGAGAGCATGCAGGTCCATGCGTGTGGAGGTCAGAAGACAACACCAGGTGTCAGTCCTCGCCATCCGTCTTGTTTACCACAGGGTCTTTTATTGTTTGCCACTGTGTACACCAGGCTCCGTGGCCCATGGGCTTCTGGGAATTCTCCTGTCCCCTCCTCCCGCTGCACTGTAGGGACACTGGGGTTTCACATGCCTGCACCAGTGCATCTGGCTTTATGTGGCTTTCGAGGATCACAGCTCAGGTCCTCATGTTTGCACAAGTGCTTTGCCCACCGAGCCCTCTCCCCAGCCCCCGTTAAAACCGCCTCTTAATGCAAAGATCCAATGAGCACATATGTCTGTTCATGAAATCCTTACCTCTGTGCTCAAAACCCCTTTTAGGACCTAGTAAGCAGATCTGTGTCTCCATGTCGGCTTTTCCAGGAGAGTCTTGTACTTTCCCGCAGTGTCTGTATCCTGGAAACCCTCCAACTACCATAGGGGTGGCTAGGGACACATTGTAGCACACGATGGGACAGAGAACTGGCCACTGTTCCTGAAAAAGGAGAAAGATGGAGGCTTGTTTCTGCAAACAAGAACCACCCAGCTGCTTGGAATAATCCCAATGAGTCAGACAAAGAAAACCAAGAGTCTCCCAGCACTCCGAAGGCAGAGGCAGGCAGATCTCTGTGAGTTCGAGGCCAGCCTGATCTACAAAGTGAGTCCAGGACAGCCAGGGCTGTTACACAGAGAAAAAAAAAAGAGTCAAAGGTGCTTGTAATGTTTTTATGTTGGGAACGAAGGCGGGTAAGTCTGCATCGCCCTTGAGTAAAGTCACTTAACCGTGTCAAACTTCAAAACTGACGTGAGTGTAATGGTCAAATCAGTGTGACTGTTTCTAGTTCAAAATGTTGCTATTTTGTACTCCTTCGGCAAACAATGGGAAGATGTGTGAAAATAACAAAATAAATATACGTGTGAGAATATCATTTGGAAATTATTTGTTTTATTAACAGCATTACATATATATGTATATATATAATTGGATTTATTATATCTTACTCTGTATATATTTTATTGTATTTACTCCCTACCCTCTCTTTGCCCTCTCTCACTCCTGCTGATCCTGTTCTCACTCCTCCCCTCTGCTCTCTGCTCCCCTTTCTAACTTCCTGTCTGTCTGTCTGTCTGTCTGTCTGTCTGTCTCTCTCTCTCTCTCTCTCTTTCTCTCTCTCTTTTATTTTTTATTTTTCAGTGGCCCAGTGAGTTTTATTAGGGTTGCTTTCTGAAGCATGAGCAATGGGTTATCTACAGGGGCATGAAAAGAAAAATATCTTGGGAGATGGCTCAGAGGGTAAGAGCACTGACTGCTCTTCCAAAGTCATGAGTTCAATTCCCAGCAACCACATGTTGGCTCACAACCATCTATAACAAAATCTGTATACATAATAAATAAATAAATCTTAAAAAAGAAAAATATCTCTCTTCCCCTAACCATCCTTAGCTACATAAATCTCAGGGACGGGGTAGCCTCTTGAGCTCTCTTCCCTTCCACAGCAGGATGTTGACAGATCCAATCTTGTACAGGTTGTCACAGGTGCTGTAACCTTTGGACATTGTCTGGTGCTAAATAAATCACTCCTAATTTATATAAAATTGATAAAAATTGGTAAGGGAGTAATAGAGAAAGACGATTTCTTAGTTGAGGAAAAACCAGTGAGACACTGGGATGGGTCATTGCACAGATAAAGATGAATTACTAAGATCAGTGGGGAATTAGGCTGGACATTATAATATATGAGTGATCTTGACAGAGACAAGGTTGGAGCTACAGTAACGAACAAGATCTCTGCTGAACAGAATGTCGGGAAAGGCTGGAAGTGACAAAATGGCATGTCCCAGGAACCATGAGCTAGTGATTGAGAGAGGTCAAAGTCCATGGGCTCAAAGAAGACACCTCTAAAAATCCTATGAACTCTGTTTTAGAATTCTTCCTTAGTTTATCTCACTTAACGCAAGCCCCTATCCCATTTATTTTCTTGCAAATTATCATTGCATCCTTCTCACACGGAAAGAAGAGCACTGCGTATAGTGTCATGTGGACAAAGAGAAATAGCCCACCTGAGTCCGCAGCAGCGACTAGCCGAGCTTCGACAAAGGAAGGCTTACCTTGATCAGCACACCTTGTACACTGAACTCACCGATGTGTTCACAACTAGCCTATGTTAGCAGTCGCGACTCTTGGATTACTTGTATGGCAGATTTTACTGGCGTTGATGTTTGCTAGGATTATAGAGGGGGGTGGGAGGCTCTGCTGGTGTGGAAGACGCAAGACTGGAGATCCAAAATGCTGTATTATGGCTGGAGATGTAGCTCAGTGGGAGAGTGACTGCCGCAAAGTCCTGGGTTCAAAGCCCAGTACCACCAAACAAAAAGAATGGGAGGGAGAAAAGGAAGAAAGGAAGGAGGAACTAGGGGTGAGAGGGAGGAGGGCGGGAGGATAGGATGGAGGAAAGAAAAAAAGGGAGGGAGGAAAACAGAAAGAGGAAAGGAAGAAAGGGACGGAGGGAAGGGAGGGGAAGAGAGAGAGAGGGAAGAAGGGGAGGAGTAAGGTGCCATTCTGAAGTCAAGGACTTAGGTTGCAAATCTTGCCTTCCTCTTTATAGCCTTGATGTGTGTGTGTGTGTGTGTGGTGTGTGTGTGTGTGTGTGGCATGTATGTGTGTATATGTGTGTGTTGTGGGTATGCGGGGTGTGTGTGTGTGGCATGTGTGTGTATGTGTGTATATGTGTGTGTGTGTGGTGTGGGGGTGTATGTGGGGTGTGTGTGTGTGTGTGCGCATATGTGTGTGGGGGGTGTGGGGATGTGTATGGGGGTGGCATGTGTGTGTGGTGTGTGTGTGTGTGGCATGTATGTGTGTATATGTGTGTGTTGTGTGTATGTGGGGGTGTGTGTGTGGCATGTCTGTGTGGGGATGTGTATGGGGGGGTGGCATGTGTGTGTGGTGTGTGTATATGTGGGGGGGTGGGATGTGGGGTGTGTGTGTGTGTGTGTGTGTGTGTGTGTGTAAGCCAGTATTAGGTGTCTTTCCTCAGGTACCATTCACCTTGTTTTGTTGTTTTCTGTTGTTCTTGAGACAGTATTTCACTGTGTAGCCCCTAGCTAGACTGGAACTCTCTATGTAGACTAGGCTGCCTTAAAATTCACAGAGATCTGCCTGTCTTTGTCCCCTGGGTGTTGCAGCAGTATTTCTAAAGTTACTCAAGGAAAGGAGACTAAACAAGAGATTTGTTTTGGGCCCCACCAGTGTACAGTGACTGTCCAGGTCTTCCGTAAGGTGCCCCCATCATCAAACACTGTCCCTGAAGGCCGACACACTCCCACCAGCAGTCTGAACTAATCTTTAACTTTGGTCCCTTGGTTTCTCTCCCTCTCCCACACCCCACCCCATGCAGAATTTTTTGTCATAAAAAGATGTCTAATGGGCTTTGGGAAATGCAAAGACAGCTGCCTCGCTGAGGAGATGGAGATACAGACCTGCATATCCAAAAAATGCTGCGTTGCCTCCAGAGTGACCAAATTGATTAAAAGCTACCTGCGACATGAAATACCCCGCATACCCGACGACGACATCATCGAGATGCTGAGGAGCGAGAAAAATTCCAGAGAAGAGATGAGAGGAAAAGAGGCCTTAGTCACACTCTCCCAAATCCGAGCCACCAACCACCTTCCGCCCAGTATGAACTACGCCCTTGTCCCAAATGCCTCCCCTGTGAAATCTGTCACCACCAAGACCGGGAGAAGCTGCCCGAGTCGTGCTGCTTCTGCCAAGAGGCACACCAAACAAAGCAAGGATTCTACCAAGGCCGCCCTTCAGCCCCCAGCTGGACCACCTTAGACATGGCAGAGGGGAAGCATGCCTTTCTCCTAGGGTGTCAGGCTCCTCTCTACCTCTACAGGCATTAAAATCAGATGTAACTGTTCTGTAAACACACATATAATAAATTCCATCGACACTCCAGTTTGTGTAACGTTGTCATTCGTCCCCCAGAGGACTGTGCTAGGGAAGAGAGCAAGCCCAGGCTCGGCAAATGCTGAGCATCAGGCCTCCATATGTAATATTTATGTGACGCTCCCCCATTTGTGGCAATGCGAAGGAAAGAATAAGACATATTTTCTCTTATTGCAGATCTTGGGGTAAGGGCCCCTACACAAACCAGAACACAGAGAAGAATAGAAGCTGGTGACACTCGTTTGAACTCGTTTCTTAGTGTAACACAGATCTAGACAACTTCTCATGGAGACAGTTTTCTGAGGGGATTTTAGAGAGCGTCAAGTGGGCTGTCAAAAGTAACCATCACAGTGGAGGGAGAACGGTTAATCTAAGGCTGGAACTTGAGAAAAGTTAGCAGATGCACCTCTCAGAATCCCAGTGTTTGAAAGGGGAAGTCTCAGAGGGGCGTTTGTTTGTTTGTTTGTTTTTGTTTTTATTTTTTGTTTTTTCCAGACAGGGTTTATCTGTGTAGCTTTGACTGTCCTGGACTCACTTTTGTAGACCAGGCTGGCCTCGAACTCACAGCGATCCGCCTGCCTCTGCCTCCCAAGTGCTGGGATTAAAGGCTGCCGCCGTAGCCACCACCCGGCCTGCTTGCTTATTCTTTGAGAATTATTTACATTATATGTTTAGCATATTCTTTCTCATCCCTCAACCCTTAGCTTTCTCTACTTCTCTACCCCCTCCAAACTTCATATTCTCTCTCTCTCTCTCTCTCTCTCTCTCTCTCTCTCTCTCTCTCTCTCTCTCTCTCTTAGCCAGGGTTTCTGTATGAGGCTTTAGGTGTCCTAGAACTAGCTCTGTATACCAGGTTGGCCTTGAACTCACAGAGATCTGCATTAGTGAAGGTAAGAGGACAGCTTGGTGAAATGGGTTCTCTTGTTCATCCTTTACAGAGGTTCCATTCCTGAAACCCGGGTCTCTAGTCTTCGCTACCGGTGCCATTGGTGTTAACTGCTGGTTCGTTGAAAAGTTACTACTTAGGTCTTAGTTCTTTTCTATAACAGAGATTTACATCCCTGTCTTCCATGGTTTTTCTTCTTATTTTTTAAAGGCAGGGTCTCTCATTGAACCTGAAGCTCTCTGACTTTGCTAGACTGGTCTGGCTAGCAAGTCCCAAGCTCAGGTCTTCTTGCATAGAAAATATTTTGCAGGCTGACTCATCTCTCCAACCAGTTCTTTGTTTGTTTGTTTGTTTGTTTGTTTGTTTAATTTCAATATCACAATTTACAACTTTTCCAAGATCATTTCTCAAAAAAAAAAAAAAGGTAGACTTTGGGATCTGGCATCATGGCTGTGAGGGTGAGGGCATTGGCCATCAAGGCTTACAGCCTGAGTCCAGTCCCCCGAACCCACACAGTAGAGAGAGAACCAGCTCCCAAAAGTTGCCCTCTGACCTCACACACAGTTTCCCACATGATCATGTACACACTCATAAACACACACATTAATGATAAGTTGAATTTAAAGGGAAATGGCTTTAAACGTGGGAGAAACGGATTAGAAGCCAGGCATGGTGGTGCATGCCTGTCATCCCAGCACTCAGGAGACGGAGGTAAGAGAACTGTCACAGTGCAAGACCAGCTCAGACGGCACGGAAGGAAGTGAGTGAGAGAAGGAAGCAGAGACAGAGACTGAAGAGATGGTTCAGAGGTTAAGAGCACTTTCTGTTCTCCCAGAGGACCTGGGTTTGATTCCCAGCACCCATAGCAGGAGCAACAAACTGTCCTTCTGGTTCCAGGTGATGAATGCCTTCTTCTGACTTCTGTGGGCATCTGCACACAGTTGACATACACTCACACACACACACACACACACACACATACACACACATACACACATACACATATACACATATACACGCATATACACACACATATACACACATACACACAACACACACATACACACATATACACACACAACACATATACACACACAACACACATACACACAACACACATATACATACACACAACACATATACACACAACACACACATATACACATACACACATATACACACACAACACACATACACACAACACACACATACACACACATATACACACATACACACACACAACACACATACACACATATACACACACAACACACATACACACACACAACACACATATACACACACACAACACACATATGCACACACATATACACACATACACACAACACACAACACATACATACACACATACACACATATGCACACACATATACACACATACACACAACACACACATACACACATACACACATATACACACACACAACACACACACATGATATCTATATCTATCCTAATTAAATAAACGACCAAAGCTTGCAGGTCACAGACTCAGTGTCCTTATTGCTGAATCTCACAACACGAAGCGAAGAGTCAGCGGCCCTGAGGCAGGTCCTCTTCACTTCAGCAGGACAGTGCACAGCTCTTGAGGAGAGAGCTGACAGGGCGGGCTCCACCCCAGTACAGTGTGCTGAACCGCTGAGCTTCCTGGCGCCCTTTACAGGAGCACAGTCCACTCACAGGTAACTACATCAGAGAGAAGTGCCACCGCAGACAAGTGTTTGTCCCTGAGATAGTGACACTCAGACACTCTGGGGAGGGGAGGAGCCTCAGGTCCCTAGTGAAACATTTTTGCTCACTCTGAGAATCTTTTGTTTTGGTTTGGTTTGGTTTGGTTTGGGTTGGGTTGGGTTTTTTGTTTGTTTGTTTGTTTGTTTGTTTTTGGTTTTTGGTTTTTTGAGACAGGGTTTCTCTGTGTAGCTTTGGCTGTTCAGGCTAGCCTTGAACTCACAATGATCCACCTGCCTCTGCTTCCTGAGTGCCGGGATTAAAGGCATGCACTACCACCGCCCGGATGAGATTATTTTTTATGATTTATTTATTATTATATATATACTGTTATGCCTGCATGTACACCTGCACACCAGAAGAAGGCACTCAGATCTCATTACAGATGGCTGTGAGCCACCATGTGGTTGTTGGGAATTGAACTCATGACCTCTGGAAGAGCAACCAGTGCTCTTAACCTCTGAGCCATCTCTCCAGCCCCCACTCCAAGAACCTTAATACTCCAAACTTGGGGAAAAAAAATCTCCTGCATGTCACAACTGCTCTGCCTCCTGATGGTAGCAGCTATGCCCAACCCAGATAACAACACGGGGTGTGCTTGTTGAAGGAAAGAAAAAGATAAAAAAGAAAAGACTGGGGCTAGAGAGATGGCTCAGAGGTTAAGAGCACCATCTGTTCTTCCGAAGGTCCCGAGTTCAATTTCCAGCAACCACAGGGTGGCTCACAACCACCTGTAATGAGATCTGATGCCTTCTTGTGGTGGGCAGGCACACATGTGGGCAGAATACTGTGTAAATAATAAATAAATCTTTAAAAAAGAAAAGAAAAGGCTGACTCCCTCTAGTGCCCTACAAGCCAGCTGGTAGCAGACATGCTGGTGGGCATCCTTAACAGAATGCAGCATGTAAGTAAGCCTAAAGTTTACAGGGTCCCAGACATGGCTAGTGGGGAAAAAATATCATAAACTGGTAGTGTCGCACAGTCAGCTAAGAGTAGTGCAGACCACTCGTAGCTGAGACAACCCTCCAGTGAGGGGCTTACTTGGCCATCCCTCGTGTCAGGGCCACTTGCCTAGCCTGTGAAGGGCTGCATTGGATCCCAGCAAAGATGTGCTTAAGATGAGGGCCAGGCCACTAAGTACTCTGTGAGTGCTCAGCCAGTGTGTGCCATGGCTAACTAGTCAGTCCAAATTGGCTCGCCCTAACGTGGAGGCTCTGGCTTCACCCTCGCTAAGCTCACTTGAGGTCCAGCAGAGCTGAGTGCTTTAGGCGGTCACTCGGTGGCTCTGTCTCTCTGCGTCACCTCTCCCGCCACGTTGACATCTCCTCATCTCTCAAGCGTGGTGTTCTTGCCTCTGGCTCCTCTTGTTCCCATCGTTAGCTGACCCTGAGTAACCCAGAAAGCCCTGTTGTGGAGAAGTGAACGACAGACAGGAGAAGCCGTGAGACACACCTGCTTTAAAGGGCGGACATTTTCAAATGGACGGCAGTAGGCAGATGGAGGATGGGTGTGAGCTGAGGCTGCCCCAGTGTTGCTCAGTGTTGCTCAAATTTGAAAGTTTTATTTGGGAACCACTTCAATATTTGTTGGTTATTTTTTTGTTTTTGTTTTTTTATGTTTTGGTTTGGTTTGGTTGCTGTTGTCCTTGTTATTTTTCTCCAGATAGAGTTTTTCGTGTAACAGCCCTGGTTGTCCTGAAACTGTCTTTATAGACCAGGCCGGCCTCAAACTCACGGAGTTCCGCCTGCCTCTGCCTCCCGAGTTCTGAGATTAAAGGCGTGCGCCACCACCACCCAACTCACTTCAATATTTATACCTAATGTAAAAATACTAAAATTCAAAAAGCAGAAGCCAGAGAGATGGCTCAGTGGTTAAGAGTGAGCACTTCTGCCGTGCAGTGGTGGCGCATGCCTTTAATCCCAGCACTCGGGAGGCAGAGGCAGGTGGATCCCTGTGAGTTCGAGGCCAGCCTGGGCTACAATGCGAGTCCAGGTCAGCCAAGGCTACACAGAGAGACCCTGTCTCAAAAAAGGAAAAAAAAAGAGTGAGCACTTCTCTGCAGTTCCATTCCCAGAATTCCTGTGAAGGAGCTCAGGACTGTCTGTAACTCCAGCTCTACAGGACCTAAAACCTCTGACACACACACACACACACACACACACACACACACACACACACACACCCAGCTCCCACACATGTGTGCTCATTCCCCCACACACACACAGAGACATGCACGTATATAAACAATGTAAAAGTTGGATGTGGTGGTGCACTCCTTTAATCCCAGGACTGGGGAGGCAGAGGCAGGCAGATCGCTGTGAGTTCGAGGCCAGCCTGGTCTACAAAGTGAGTCTAGCACGGCCAAGGCTACACAGAGAGATCCTGTCTAGAAAACAAGCAAACAATTTAAAATAAATCTACACACACACAGATTGCCCAGGCATAATCATGCGCGTCTGTACTCCCAGCGCTCAGGAGGCTGAGGTTGGGGTGGGAGTTTTAGATCAGCATGAGCTGCATCATAAGAGCCACGTTCATAAAACTGAAGTGAGGACAGGCAGCCATACGTGAGCCAGTGGCACTGGCCACACCAGAGAAGCCCCTTGCCTGGAAAGGCAGCTCTGCAGAAGCCGGAGGACAGCACTGCCAACTGTCGCACGAGTTGCACAGGCACATAAAAGACGCGTAAGGTTACGCCTGACTTCTCCAGTCCTCATGACTGGGGGAGGTGCTCTTTGAGACAGAGTCTCATGCTGGAGTACTGAGCTGTAACCCCACACCCAGCAAGACTTTATTTTCAAACTTTTTTTTTTTAATCCTTGTCCTGAGCACCCAGGAGCACCGGCTGCCATGGTCGTATGACTGGAGCCTCTAATTGCAAATCCCCAAAATCTCATGGAAGTCATCACGATCTCTTGGCCTGAAGCAAATACACAAAATAGACCTGGAATACTTTGGTACACTTGAGAAAAGGCATCCAGGGTCACATCTAAAGAACAAAGGAGGAGCTGAAGAGATGGCTCGACACTTAAGAGCACTTGCTACTCGGGCAGAGGCCCAGAGTTTGGTTCTCAGCAATCACACTGGGCATCTCACAACAGCCTGTACCTCCAGCTCCAAGAAATACAATGCCCTCTTCCAATCGCCTTGAGCACTTGCATTCATGTATGTGCATGCACACATTCCCACAAATACACACACATGCAGACATATACACACACATGTGCACATATACACATATATGCATACATGTACACACATGCATATGCACATATGCATACACAAACACACATACACCCACTTAGTTAAAACTAAAAAATAAATCTTCGAAGAACAAAAGAGTCAACTTCAGGAGAGTTTTACTTGGCAGAGATGGGGAAATGTAGCCTCGATAAAAATAAAAACCATATGCATTAGTCACATAGCCAGATATGGAGTCAGTTTAAGTATCTATAAACTGAAAAATAGACAAAAGAAAATATGGAATTAAATCTTAATTAAAAAAAAAAAAACAAGGTCCTGGGGGCTGGAGAGGTGGCTCACTGGTTAAGAGCACTTGCTGTTCTTGCATAGACCTGATGATCGCTGTGATTCCAGTTCCAACAGATCCATGCCCGTTTCTGGCTTCCTCCAGCAGCAGACAGGCACACTGCACACATACACATGCAAGCAGACATTTACAACACATAACATTTTTAATTAAAATTCATAAATCGTTACATATTTTTTTCTTTAAAGTCTGGCATGGACACCAGGTTGCGGTGGCACATGCTTTCAATCCCAGCACTCGGGAGTCAGAAGTACACGAATCTCTGAGTTTGAGGCCAGCCTGGTCTACAGAGTGAGTTCCAGGACAGCCAGGGCTGCACAGAGAAATTCTGTCTCAGGGCATGGGGTGGGGGGTGGGGGTGCGCGGGAAGCTTTTCAAGCCTCGGATGAACCAAATTATTGAGATGAAGTAACAAAATTACAATGTCAGACGTGATGGCACACACCTGCAATCAAAGCACTTGGGAGGGGGAGACAGAGACTTGTGAGTTTAAGGGCCAGCCTGGGGTATGAACCTTTACACCTGTCCCAGAGACAGACGGACAGAGACGACACTGTTTTTATAAGCGTAGGTGAATTAGATAAAAACAGTAAACATAAGGAACAGGATCTGAACCCAAGCGAACGTCTCCGTGTGTGTCTCCCCAGTACCTGAGGCCCCTGTGTATTAAGGACTTTCTTATCTGCTGACTTGCAGAGGGGCTGTCTCACCTGGTCCTCCATCACAGAGGAGCCAGCTTCGCAAAGACCTTCAGGACATAAAATTCACACTTGCAGCCGGGCAAGGCCTGCCCTCAGTGCCCCCAACTGGTGTCCATGCTAAGTCTCGACACTGGTGTCCACGCTGAGCCTTGCAGCGCTTACAGAAGGCGCCTCGGCTCGTCGTCTGCGTGACGGGTCTGACGCTGCGTGACGTAGGCAGGGGACTATTCGCATTGTGGACTTGGCCCCACAGCAGAGTCCACATTCTCCCAGGGAGAGCTGGTCTACCAAGCACATCATCCACTTCTTTCAGCTTTGGATACTTTCCGTTCGTCATCTTGCCTGTGATGGTGTTATACATGTAGAGCCAGCATTGCGGGCGAAGTGACAGCAACGCTGTCCCCTCAGCCACCATTCCCGAAGCCTGGGCAGGGGAGCAGCTGTGACTTGTAGGTTCTTACCATCGAGGTGAACGTTTTTAAGGGTGTGTTTGGAGCAGGATTTTTTTATTATGATGATGATTTGAGTGTGCACATGACATAGCACGTATGTAGAGCTCAGAGGACACCCCTCCTTCCGCCATGGGCTCTGGGGCTCCATCTCTGGTCCTCAGGCTTGTATGGTGGCAGGCACTCTTTGGTTTGTTTGTTTGTTTTTGAGACAGGGTTTCTCTGTGTAGTCCTGGCTGTCCTGGACTCACTTTGTAGACCAGGCTGGCCTCGAACTCACAGCAATCCGCCTGCCTCTGCCTCCCAAGTGCTGGGATTTTCGGTCCCCTGATCGAAAAAAACTAAAGATAAACAGTATGCAAATTTCATAACAAAACCCACTGTCTGTGTACTAATTTATTTTAACCCAAAGACCTCGAGAATAGAATTCAAAGCAAGGGACCAGCTAGGGCACACAGGCCATGCTTAGGGGACAGAAGGCAGGCCCCAGAGAGCAGAACTGAAGTCAGCTGTCAAACAGGGCCCAGGCAAGAGCAGTGAGAGACAGGGCACTGCCCAAATGTCACTTCGGTAGTGATACTGGCCTTAAAACCTCCATCTTGCCTCACAAATATTGCTTACCTGTAAGATGTTTTTAGGTCTAGTTAGATGTTTTAAGTTGATAATGAACAGATACGATAGATACTGATTTACGTTCAAAATTTTAGATGCACCAAGATAGGAAAGATGTTTTCTTCAAGGCTGCCAAATACAAATAGCCCAAACACTAAGAACGTAACATTTATATAATTCCTGATTGTGTCGTGCTTCTTCTTGCTATAGGTAGTTTATTGTATATACATGTAATAATATAAATGTATATATAAAATGAAAATGTTTAATTTTTAAAAATTGTCTCCCCAGAGACCACCTCTGCATACCCTTCCAAATAAAGCCTCCTACCTGGGAAAAACAAAACGAAAAACAAAACCAAAAAAACGCCCCCTCCATCTCAGCCGCAAACCTGCCTCAGATTACTTTTGATTGGCCTTGATCGCCATCTGCTGGCACAACCCGGCATCACCACATCATTGGAGATGGGCTTAGGGGCAAGGCAAGGAAACCGCTGCTCAGGCGTCCACAAAGTTCGCCCAGCTCCTGTCGGTGTCCCAGACACATTAAGATCAGGTGGAGGGTCTCACTTCACTTCATAAGGTCCTCGGAGAGAGCGCTCTGACGTGGGAGTTTTGTCCAGTATCACAATTAGTCCAGCTCACTGACCCCAGAGAGGCTTTTCAAACCCTCCTACTTAAAATAAAATAAAATAAAAAATACCTGGTGCACAGAAAGAGAATGTGGAGGCCTGGGGGAGAAGAGAAGAAGATCCATAGGAGGAGAGGGAAGAGAGGGAGGGAAGAGGGAAGGAGAGGCCCCACCAAGCATGGTAACATGTCTGCAATCCCAGCACTCTGGAGGCTGAGGCAGGAGGATCACTAGTTCCAACCCAGTCTGGACCCGGGAAAAAGAAACAAAGCCTTATGGAAATCTGCTATGTTGTACAACTACAATACACTAAATTTGTGGTTGTTTTGGAACAGGGTCCCTCTGTGTAGATGGTGGTCTTAGCATTCCCTGTGTAGACCAGGCTGTCCTCAAACTCACAAATATCCACCTACCTCTGTCTGTCTCCAGAGCGTTGGGATTAAAAGTGTGCTGTAGCGTGCCCGTCCCTACACTAATTTTGTAATGGTCTGTATGGAGGCACATGGCTATTGCTGTGCCATAAAAATGAATGAGACTGTGCATACAGTCCAGAAAAACACGTGTGTGTGTGTGTGTGTGTGTGTGTGTGTGTGTGTGTGTGTGTGTGTCTAACTGGAGATCTTTATATGAAATGAAACAAGAGCCAGGCTCAGAAAGGCAGCAAATGCATGCGTCTCTCTCTCAAAGCTGGAATCCTAAAAAGCCAACTGGCTTACAAGTGGGGAAGGAAGCAAAGGGAAGGTGACAGGCACGGATGTGGCATGTGTAAAATGTCCTGGTGGCGCCCTTTGCTCTGTAAGATGTCCAGTAATTTTAAGAAGAATTAGCAGAGACATAATTCCTAGTCCTCTGGTGCCCTCATTCTGATGACTCCCTGCTCTGGAGAGTGTGGTGTGTGCACACGCTCCAGGATCTGTGCAGGGGGGAGGCTGTTGGGTGCTCCCCTCTATCGCCCTCTGCTTTATTCCTCTGATGCAGAGTTTCTCCCTGAACCTGGAGTGCCAAGCCTTTCCAGCTAGGCTGGCAGACAGTAAGTCCCAGTGATCCTCCTGTCTCCACTCCCAACAGCACTGAGGTTATGGAGACGTACAAGGCTATGCCCAGCTTGTCACATGCGGGATCCGAACTCAAGTCTTTGCACTGTTGAGCAGCAAGCATTCTGGGGTTTTTTTGTTGTTTGTTTGTTTGTTTGTTTGTTTTTTAAGATTTCTTTATTATTATATATACAGTGTTCTGTCTGCATGTACACCTGCAGGCCAGAAGAGGGCACCCCATCACATTATAGATGGTTGTGAGCCACCATGTGGTTGCTGGGAATTGAACTCAGGACCTTTGGAAGAGCAGGTGGTGCCCTTAACCTCTGAGCCACCTCTCCAGCCTGCAGCAAGCATTCTGAACCACTGAATTAGGACCCCAATTCTAGTTGGGTGCAGCGGCGCCCGCCTGTGAAAAAGGACCGGGGACTTGGTTCTGTAAAGAGCTTATCTGCCTAAAGTTGGCTCAAGCTGTTGAAGCAGAATGCTTCGAACTCCGTAACTTACACACACAGACATTTACTTCTTGAAGTCCAGAGGTTGGGAAGGCTGAGCCAGAGGTGCCAGCCAGATACCTGTCTTTAAGAGCTAGAGCTCTGCATCATCCAAGGTGTGACCACTGCATGCATCTTCATGAGGACTGGACATGCCCTGTCTGCCCTTGGCAGGATAACAAGAAGCAGTGAGTGAGCTCATTCCCAGCAGACCTTTTGGAGGGTGCTCACCTCAAGGGGCCACACCATACCTCCTAGCTTACTACCTTAGGGGATTGTATGTTAACATGGCTTTTGGAGCCAGAACCATGCAAGCCAAAGCACTGTCCCAGTGGTGGGGGAGCTAGCATCAGGAACCCTGTCCAGCTTAGCTGAGCTCCTGGCTGACCATGGCTAAGGCTGGCTGCCTCTGTGAGACTGGCCTGATGACTTTGAAACAAACTTGACTTTAATTTCTTCACCTTTCATTCCTCCATCTACAAAATGGAAGTCACAATGCCTGCCTCTTTAGGGGTGTTCTCATGAGGGCTTAATGTGCTGAAGTATGTTCCTAAAGCGAGGTGATTTTTATTTCCAAGATTTTTTATATTGTGTCCAACATTGTCGATTTGAAAAACCAAACAAGGGGGCTGGAGAGATGGTTCACAGGTTAAGAGCACTGCCTGCTCTTCCAAAGGTCCTGAGTTCAATTCCCAGAAACCACATGGTGGCTCACAACCATCTACAATGAAAGCCAATGCCCTCTTCTGGCCTGCAGGTGTAACATGCAGGCAGAACATTGTATACATAATAAATAAATAAATCTTAAAATTAAAAAAAAAAAAAAGAAAAACTAAACCATTTGGAGACTGTCAATTGGCTCATGTGCCTTACTCCTCCCTCCACCCTGAGGTGGAGCATGTGACCCATGTTAAACCAGCCAGCTCCCCACCCCAGACTGGCTCAAGATAGGATGCTCTGGCCAAGGGTGTAGGACAAAGCCTCTCTCCTCCCCCTTGAATAAGCTGATGTTGGCACACAGTAAGCCCAGAGGTGCTGACCCTTGAGGACAAAGTAGAAAAACAGAAACGAGGTCCCAGTGGCATCCTTTGATTTCTGAATGAAGCCTCCCTGGGGACTACTGGCTTGAGCCCCACATTCTTCCTGCTACAGACTCTCAGCCCTTTAAAGTAGTTGCAAGGTGAGGAAAGATGTCTGGAGCTTGACCAGGCGTGTGCTCACCGGGAGCCGGAGGTGGCTTACTTTGGGAGACTGGCTCTCATCTGATGGGGACCTGCAGTGCACTGCTGTGAATAGCTCTGCAGCTAGCCTGAGTTGGAGCCACATCCCTGTACATTTGAGGGAGGGGCAAGGCAAGGCCAGAAAAGATACAGCCATCAACACTGGGGACCCAGAAATCTTACAGGTGAATGGATTCCAAGAGTTTCCCCACTAGGCCCTGTTGGCTCTGTTTCTTAACAATTAAACTTTATTATACAACCCAACTAGCTTACACAAAAAGGAAAAAAAGGTTAAAGGTGCAAAAGAGTGAACCTTCCGGTATCCGTTCCACGGGACGGGTCCTTAGGTGTCTCTCTGGCCCGAGTGCTGGTCCGGCCTAGTCGCTGCTCCCCATGCGCTCAAGCCCAGGCTGAACCTGTTGTTCTCTCCTCCCCACCTCCCTCAGTCACATGGAAAGGGCGGTCTCCTTCTCCCGTTGAGGGTCAATTAGGAAAACAATAGCCCAGGTGGGGTTCCCAGGTCTGCTTCCTGAATTCCAGGCCCAGGATGGCTCCACTCAGTCTATTACAAGGTATTCATGGGGTGCCCCAAGGGTAAAGCCCGCCAAGACTGCTTCCACCTGTGACAAAGCTTAATCTTTCCCACACATCCCCCTTCTCTTTTAAAAAATTAAGAACTATATACACACATATACATATATACATAATCATCAGGTATCAAGTACATAACAAAGCCTTTTATACTTGTTAACCTGAGGGAAAGTATTCCACTATCCTACCAAAGAGAGTCCTTTTCTTTCATGAGAAATTGCAATTATCAATCTATAAATGTGTTTTTAATTCTTAAACTAAAGCTTCTAGTAACGCTGTGGCTATCTAGTCTTCAATCCCATCAGAGACCCAAGAAGGAAAATCTATCTAATAAAGGAAGTGCTAGCGGGCAACTTCCAAGTTGCATAGGACAGAGAGAGCAGACTGCCTGGATAGTCACTGAATTCTCTCCTTCATTGGGGCAATCAGTCTTCAGCCTTATCGGCCCAAAACATCCAACAAACTGCTTTTTGAAGCAGGAAATCCGAGGGTCTGGCCCATCTAGTCTCTTCAAAGCTGGGCAGTCAACTTTCCAGCATCACTGTTGATCACTGCAGACAGTCAGCCTGTCATCAGCAGTAGAGATAAGAGCAATTTCTCCGTCTAGTGACCATTCTGTCACCAGCGTCTCCTGAAGCCCCCATCTTCAATGATGTAAATGGAGAAACAGCCAGGAGCGGATGTCTCTCTCTGTCAGGAAAGCCCTGATTGTTAAATGCCATATTCTGTGGATCTCTGAAGAGTTTGAAGACCAACTCTATCTATTCTTACAGTTATCAATCTATTCCTTTGAAGACATATACAAGGAATTAAACAAACCTGCTCTATAACAAAGTAAGTGAGTATCTAGTAGGATTTCTACATAACTAAATGCCAACTTTTATCTCCGATGTTCCCGAACAGTTTTTTTAAAGACATTAGTGGTACAGCAATACATTAAATAAACATCGAACAAAACGAACGTAAGTTTCTAACATACAATATACAATATTTTGTCAACATATAACATACAATACATAAGGCAAAAATGAATGACAATATACAATTTAAGTTCATATCAATGTAAAGTAAAAGTTGAAGTCTTAAATTTCCATCAATCAAAAGTCTTAAATTTTCATCAATCTACAATACCAATGTAGGATTTTTGAAGTTAGTAGATTCAATAATCTACCTTTTATTCTACAAACCTGTATCCTCCCTTCCTCCCCCCTTTTCCTTAATATTAAAAGGGATAGAAAGTAAGAGAGAAAGAAAGATAGAAGAAATAAATCCCCAACTGAACTTTATTAATTGTAAATAACCCCGTTAGGCAAAGATGAGCATTGGTAACCCACTAAAACCACACACCCTACCTACTGGGAATGGGGGCGTTGTGTTCTCAAAATTACTTTATGCTGTTTAGGAGAAAAATCTTTTTTGGGTTCCCTAGAAAAATAATATATTGGCCAAGCGCTGGAAAAGCTAGCTGTTTTTGTCCAGTCCTTTTGGGATTGATCCTTTCAGCTAGCCGATTTATTGTTAATATGCATGCAATTTCTGGAAGAAGCAGTTGTGCCAGAGGCAGAAGTTCGATCTTCATAATTATCCTGTTTTTTGCTCTGAAAGTAAGCAGACTTTTGAAATCATTAGTACAGGTATGTTAGTACATATATAATTTTTCAGGGAAACAACAGTTGAGGCATCTTGCTCGAGGTGCCAGAGGCATGCTTTTGGGGTTAAATCACCCATGCTGCCTGCTGTCTTCAGCATTGTCCTGCTTTTTGCAAATACAGGGCTCTACCTGCACATACACCAACAGGACAGAAGAGGGCATTAGTTCTCCAAGCTGTAAGGAACGATGTCAAGTTGTTAAGAACCAGGTAGCTCTTAAGATTCACTTGCTATATGGTCAGATCTAATCTTTATAAGTTTAGTTGGTAACCATATATTTTCACTCCCTGTGGAAACATACGCATACCCACGACCTCATCTCAAAACTACTGCAGGTTTCCATTTCATACTTGACAAGTCCTTGTAGAATATTGGTTGTCCCAACTCCTCAGTTTTTTCTATCACCCAATGTCTCTCCGCAGCTGATGTCCCTTCATCATTCACATTAAGAAAATTTAGAGTCAACAAAGCATTATTTAATCGGTCCCTGGGTGTTTTTACTCTTCCCTTTTGTCTAATAAGCATTTCTTTTAAGGTACGATTAGCTCTTTCCACAACTGCTTGTCCTGTGGGGTTGTGAGGTATACCAGTAACATGTTTTATATTATAATACATAAAGAAGTTTTTCATCTTAAGGGACACATATGCAGGAGCACTGTCAGTCTTAATTTGTGCAGGTATTCCCATAAATGCCATTATTTCCAGCAAATGAGTAATCACACAGTCAGCCCTTTCAGAAGTTGCCCATTGAAAACCTGAATATGTATCAATGGTATGATGCACATATCTCATTTTTCCAAATTCTGCAAAATGAAACACATCCATCTGCCAAATTTCATTCCTTTTGTTACCTCTAGGGTTAATTCCAGCAGGTAATGGTAGTTGACTATATAAGGAACATGTAGAACACTTATTAATCATTTCTCTGGCTTGTTGCCAAGTGATAGAAAATCTTTTCTTCAACTCCTTACCATTGACATGATGTTTTTCATGAAATTTTGAGGCTTCAAATACATTACCTATCAATAATTTGTCGATCTCTTCATTTCCTTGTGCCAATGGACCTGGTAAACCTGTATGGGATCGAATATGAGTAATATACAAGGGATAATTTCTGCTTCTGATGACCTGTTGCAGTTCTATAAATAAGGTAGTCATTTCTGTGTTATCAGAAGTAAATTCAGAAGTTTCTATATGCAAAACAACCTTTTCAGCATATTGAGAGTCAGTAATGATATTAAGAGATTCAGGAAAATCTAACAATACCATAAGGATTGCATATAATTCTGATTTTTGAACTGATGTAAATGGGCTTTTAATCACCTTGGTCATTTTCTCAGACTTATAACCAGCCATACCTGATTTATTTGCATCAGTGAAAAAGGTGGGTGCCCCTGAGATTGGTGACCTCTTTACAATACTTGGAAGGATCCAATTAGTTCTTTTTATAAACTGTATACATTTGCTTTTGGGGTATCTATTGTTAATGTCTCCCAAATAATTACTACAAGCTTTTTGTCAATCTTCATTAATTACTCATAATGACATAATCTCAGAATCAGTAAGAGGCACTACAATTTCCGCCGGGTCCATCCCTGACAGTTGGCGCAACCTTATTCTTCCCTTTATAATCAATTCAGAAATTTTCTCTATGTATGTTTTCTATTTTTTGCTTTGTTTATTTGCCAGGAATATCCATTCTATGTTCCTGTCTTCCCTTTGCATAAGAAGCCCAGTAGGAGAATGTTTCGAAGGCAAAATAACCAGAATGCAACCAAGTTCAGGATCAATTCTATGAACATATGCCTTTTGAAGTTTTTGCTCCACCAGAATTAACTCCTTTTCTGCCTCAGCGGTTAGACACCTAGGACTGTTTAAATCCGAATCCCCTTGTAATGTTTGAAACAAGTTACTTAACTCATAGGTAGCTAACCCGATTGTAGGCCTTAACCAGTTAATATCTCCCAATAATCTTTGAAAATCATTAAGAGTTTTAAGAGTTTGCAATTGATCTCTACGGATCTGTACCTTTTGTGGTCGAATTGTTTGTTCAGTTATTTTATAGCCTAAATAGGTAATTGAATCTCCTCTTTGTATTTTTTCCACAGCAATCTGTAATCCCCAGCATGGCAGAATTCTTTGTGCTTCCTGAAACATTTTTTTCTACAACACTAGGATCAGAATCAGCTAGCAGAATATCATCCATGTAATGGTATATGATAGATTGAGGAAACAGCTTACGAATTATTTCTAAAGGTTGTTGCACAAAATACTGGCATAAAGTTGGGCTATTCAACATTCCCTGTGGAAGTACCTTCCAATGATATCTCTTCATTGGAGAATTACTGTTCAGAGTAGGTACTGAGAAAGCAAACCTTTCCCTGTCCTTCTCATGTAGAGGTATGGTGAAAAAACAATCTTTTAAATCAATTGTAATTATATGCCAAGACCGAGGTAGCAAGGAAGGCACAGGAATTCCAGGTTGAAGCGAACCCATGGGCTGAATCACCTTGTTTATGGCCCTCAAATCTGTTATCATTCTCCATCCACCTGATTTCTTTCTTACCACAAACACAAGGGAATTCCAGGGACTGGAAGATTCTTCGATGTGTTGAGCCTCCAGCTGCTCTTTCACTAAACCTTGAAGCGCCTGTAACTTTTTTTTTGTTAAGGGCCACTGCTCCTGCCATACAGGTCTGTTTGAAATCCATTTTAGGGGCAAGGCGGTTGGTATCTCAGCAGTGGCCCCTCTTATAAATTTTGACACCTAAATCTGAAGAGTTCTGAGGTTGGACAATGGGCATAGCTTGTGATCGCCTCTGATCACTTACGTTAATCTCTTCCCCAGAAACACATACCAATTCACCCATAGTTTCAACCTTGTTTAATCTCAGTATTTGCAGGAATAGTAATCTGATTACCCCATTGCTGTAAAAGGTCTCTTCCCCATAGATTTATGGGAATGTCAGCCACATAGGGTTTCAGCCTCCCTATCTGCCCGTCTGGTCCCATACACTCAAGCCACTGTACACTTTGTTTTATTTGAGATAATGTACCAATTCCTACAATTTCTGTATAAACCTTCTTAAGTGGTCAATTTTGGTTCCAAGACTTCTGTCAAATGATGGAGACATCGGCTCCGCTGCCTACCAAGCCTTCTATTTTAACATCATTCAATTGTATAATTAATTTAGGTCTCTGATCATTAATTACTGTTTGCCAGAACACACGTGTCCCTGTGCTTCTGAACGCACCAGTCCTTTCCACTGGAGCGGCTTTGCCCTTAATGTAAGGAAACAGTAGGAGTTGAGCAATCCTATCCCCGGCATCAATTTTCATCTCCTTTTTCACATATGCCATGATTTTTATTTCCTCCTTAGAATCTCCATCTATAATACCGGGATAAAACCCTGAGAAGTCAGCCCACTTCTTCCCAGAACCATTCCTACTGTGCCTGAAGGCAAAGGTCCAAAAACACCAGTATTTAATTTGTAACATTCAACATGGGGAGATAGAGTAAGAGACACATTTGAAGCCAGATCCAAGGCTGCACTGCCTTCAGTAGCATGTATTAGATCACTAACACTCAGTTCCTGTTTTCCTGCAGGTCTGTCACTTCCTGACTGGCCAAAGGAATTCGGCTGGCATTGTTTACGAGGGCCCGAGCCAATGGCCCCCTCCTGCTGTTTCCCGTCGGCAAGATATTGCCTTGCACATCTCGCTTAGACTGACAATCCTGAGACCAATGTTTTCCTTTTCCACAGCGACTACAGTACCCTGGGAGTCTTGGTACCTCATTACCATCATAACCAGAACCTCCTTGTTCTCTCCTATGAGTTACGTTTTCTCCTGGGTTATTGCGCCTTCTATCTCTACAGTTTCTTTGCACATGACCAATTTTACCACAATTGAAGCACCGAGTATTATGATATCTGGGCTCTCTGGCTAAAGCTTGTCCCAAAATATTATTTTGATATTCCTGAGAGTTGATATTAACTGTCTCCTTTACCCAGTCATCTAGTGGAGCGCCTCTTTCCTTTAACGGTCTAAGCACCCTCTTACATTCAGTATTTGCATTCTCATAAGCCATGATAAGTTTTAATGCCTGTTTGTTGTCAGAATCTGGCCTCATTTTATCCATAGCAGATCCTAATCTCTGCAAAAATTCTGTAAAGGGCTCCAGAGATCCTTGGAACACCTTAGTAAAGGGAATAGTTGTTTTCCCAGGTTCCTCTACCAGCTCCCAAGCTCTCAAGGCTGCCTTACGACATTGTTCAATCACTCTATCTTCAGCTTGAATTTGTTCTCTTATGTTAGTATATTGTCCTTCACCAAGCAATTGATCTCTATTAATATTTATTCCCTGTGCAGTATTTTCTTGTTCTATTTTTATAGCCTCTGTTCGCCACCATGATAACCACTGTAACTGTTGTGCTGCTTCCAATACCACTGAAACTAAATTTTTCCAATCTTGGGGAACAAGTCTATTCTGATAGGCCCAGCTGTTTAACATTTGTTTAACGAAGGCACAGTGCATACCACATTTGACGACAGATTCCTTAAAATGTTTTAAATCCATCATGTCTACAGGACGCCAGGCCATTTCATCATAACCCTCAGCACCATTTTGCTAGGGTACATGTCTTACAGTGACTGGAAAAGCTGAAGGTGTCAGGGTGACTGTGGAGGTATCCTCCACTGGGACATTTACTTCCAAACACCTTTTGGTCGGTCTGGCTTCCTTTGCCTCTGGTTTCTGACCTTCTCCACCCTTTTTAACCAAAGGTGCCTTCTGCTTTTCCAGCCCTTCCAGTTTTCTCTGCATTTTGCCCATTTGTTTAGTCAAGTCAGTAATTCTTTCCAAAAGAATAGAGCTTATTGACTCTTCTGGGTTTTTCTGGCTTTCCGGTCTCTCTATTTTCTGTCCTTCATCACCACCAATTGCCAAAAATTCTATCCGCTTTCCCATCCCTTCATTTTCTTTCTTCAGCCTTTCCATCTGTCCAGTCAGATCTGCAATCTTTTCCAAAAGGATAGAACTTACTGACCCTTCCGGCTTTTCTATGTCATTAGCCTGTCTTCTAATCCTTCTAAGCATGAAATATTGTAATAAAAGGACAATGAGAAAACAGAGAATTCCCTCTAAGTATAATGCAGGAAAGAGTTTTGCAACAGCAGTTGCGACTTTGCTGATACCCTGAAACAGCATTTCTATACCTTCGAATACTGAATCTTCCCTCATACCATTAGGGACTGTGGAACCCATCGGGCCCCACGTTGGGCGCCAGATGTTGGCTCTGTTTCTTAACAATTAAACTTTATTATACAACCCAACTAGCTTACACAAGAAGGAAAAAAGGTTAAAGGGACAAAAGAGTGAACCTTCCGGTATCCGTTCCACGGGACGGGTCCTTAGGTGTCTCTCTGGCCCGAGTGCTGGTCCGGCCTGGTTGCTGCTCTTCACGTGCTCTCGCCCAGGCTAAACTTGTTGTTCTCTCCTCCCTACCTCCCTCAGTCACATGGAAAGGGCGGTCTCCTTCTCCCGTTGAGGGTCAATTAGGAAAGCAATAGCCCAGGTGGGGTTCCCAGGTCTGCTTCCTGAATTCCAGGCCCAGGATGGCTCCACTCAGTCTATCACAAGGTATTCATGGGTGCCCCAAGGGTAAAGCCCGCCAAGACTGCTTCCACCTGTGACAAAGCTTAATCTTTCCCACAAGGCCCCCAACTGCAAGGGAAGCTGAGCTCCCACTGGACCAGGAGGGCGATGAGGAGAGGCATCATGCCGGCACTTCTCCCAGATGCCAGCAGCACAGCAGCCTGATCCTAACGCAACGGCCATTGCCAGGGCATGTCCAGCAGAGCTTGGGTGGGGCCCCATACACCAGAACCAAGCAAACACAAATCCAGCTTTATTGCTACCAAGGAACAAGCAGGCTGGACCGGGAATTCTTGCCTGGTCCAACCAGCAGGGAGACAGGGAGGCGAGGGGAGGGGCAGTGGGCTAGGTTCATAACGGAACCGCCATCTCGTGAGTCAACGGATGGAACTCGTGGTGCTGGGAAGGATGGGGGGCAGGGGCCCAGGCACCGCCATCTAGAAGGGGAACGGCTCCTGCAGGGGGATGTCGAGCTCAACGTCCATGTCTGGGGTGCACCTGGCAGGAAGTAGAAAGGGAAGGAAGAAAGGAAGAAAGGAGGTGGAAAATGGGGGGGGGGGGGTAGCAAGAACAGCAGGGCATGGTGCTGCACAGGACCTTCCTCTGAACCAAGCTACCACCATCTTCATATGTCCGGCTGTGCCCACTTACAAAGTGTCATAGCAGCTCAATCTGTTGCCTGGCGACGTTGCCCTCACAGACGGTGTCAGGAGGGTCACAGGACCCTCAGCTGAGCATCTAACCACTTCTCCCAGCCAGGGGTCTCGGGGAGAGGCTAGAGTTTATAGACTGAGGAAGAAGAGGGGAAGAGGGCTCCATCCACACGGCCAAGGGAGCTATCACCCATTCTGGACGCAGGCTGCCCAGTGTGGCTGCTTTGGGTTCACCTCACCCCGGCTCCATAAGCAAACTCAATAAAAACTCATTGGTTTCCCAGGAGGAACTTTGGTGGAAGCAAACGTTGGTTTGTCGTTAGAGCCTTATGGGGTTAGCTGTTGCTTAACACCCCCTCCTGGAAGGAAATTCGATAGACACATGGTAATCCCAGCATTCGGGAGGCTTAAACCAGAGGACCAGTAACTGAAGCCAGTCTAAGCTACAAAAAGAGAGTCGGTCTCAAAATACAAAGTGGGGGCAGGACACAAGAGAAGGAAAGGCCGGAAGGGAGACAGGGAGACAAATGGGGAAAATTCTACAAGTTTCAAATGCTCTGCCACTACACAAGGTCCTGCGGTGGCATCCTGAAGAGGTCTGGCCTGTTCTGGTCCTACCATCTGGTCCTACCATAGAGCCCAGTTCTGGGGGAAAGCAGGCCTTCCAACCGTTGTCCCTGAGTTTTCCTTGGAACCAACCACCGGCTTCAGCTACGCCAAAGGTGGGCAGGGAAAGCGAAGTCTAGGCTAGTGGCAAAGTGGAGGCACACCCAGGACCCAGGACCCCACCCCCAGCCGCCTCCAAGCCTAGGCTCTCATGACCCACCCAGACCGCCTTTCCCTAGGAACGGGTCTGCTCGGTCCATCATGACAGCTAGGGCTACATACTTGGGTCTCTGAAGTAGAATATCCTTAAAAACGACCTCTCGGGGGTTCGAGACTTCTGCGTACATTTGCTTCACCTCCTCCTCTAATGCCGGTATCTCTTTCCTCAACTGTGCAGTATGCTGAGAGGAGAGACACAGAAAGGAAGTGTGTGAAGTCCAACCTTGGCAAGAAGGGAAACCACCACCACCCGTAGCAGGATGGTGTCTGGGGAGACAGCATGGGCCTTGTCTTTACAGTGCGCTGGATTTCATAGGGGCCACTTCCCTGTGAGGTGAAGGGACAGTGGAAAGGGGAGGCTGGTTACAAAGGGGTAGGACACACGACACGAGAAAACAGGGGCTGGCGGACATGGGGACCTTGAGTTGAAAACAGATAATGGTGCCAAGATGATGAGCAGTCACTCCAGAAAGGGTGGGGCCTCACTCCCTAACCCTGATCCCAGGCCACGGGTGGAGGGCAGTGGTTAGTGCAGGCAGGGGACGTGCAATGATGCTAATGGGTCGTGGCCTGCAAGGGCGGCCCGAGAGGCAAGATCCAGGCCAGCGTGAATGTCCTTTGAGATGAATGAGCGGGACAGCAATGGCAGTCAAAGGAGAAGGCCGATGCCAGAGCGAGGGCCCCCTCCGAGGGACTGGGTCAGCATAAGCCAAGGCCCACCTGCAGCTAGCTCTCTCACAGAGGCCATGGCCTTCCCGCTGTCCTCACCTCTCTCAACCAGTCCACGTGCCTCTGCAGGTTCTGGCTGTTCCGCGACTTCAGCAGAAGTAGTTCCTCGTGGGGTTTTTGGGTTTTCTGTGGAAGAAAGAGAAGTGTGTCCCTGAGTCCCCTAGGCAGGAGTGCATAGGAGACTGACAGGGGCACGGGAGATGGGGACCAAGGCAGTTGGGAGGACCAGGCCAGCAGCTGCCTACTCACCACCACCAGAGACATTAGGATGTTATTCTTCTTCTCCTGAATCTCGCGGGAAAAACGTGCCAGGACCACTTCACGCATCTCCCTGAGGTTGTCCAGCTCATCCTAGGGGTCAGCAGACAGGGCTTGGCTCCCATTACTTGCACCTGCCCTGCAGTCCAGGCTCCGGGGCCAGGGACTCGCTTACCTGTTGCCTGTCTTTTGCCTGCTGCACCTGGCGTATGCAGTTGGCGATCTGAACGGACCTGACTGGGTACTCATGATCCATGTAGGTGCTCAGGAAATTGACTTCCTCCTGGGTCTTCAGGATCTCAGCATTCAGCTGATCCACCTCCTCCTGCAGGCCTGTGGAGAGGCAGCAGAGGGAAGGGAAGGGTACCTAAAAGCGCAAATGTCTGGGCCTTCCTTCCGAGGACCTTCCCAGGAGGCCCCAGAAACCCAGCTGTCCTTGGCCAGAGGACTGGGATCTGGGCTGAGGTGTGTCCACATGAGGTGGGAGGTGGTGGACGTTAAAGCTGCTAGTGTCTGTGGCCCCAGGAAAAAGAAAGGAAAAGCTACATGATCCCTGGGCCAGTCCAGTTCTGCTATCTGCTAAGTGGTCCTCACCAAGACTGTCCCTAACTGGATCCCAAGCATCTTCAGACTCATGCTCCTGAGAGAACAAGACCAGAGAGACAGGGCAACACTGGGGCCCGACACATGATTGTTGGCACATTTAACACAAAATCTAAGCCAGACGCAGTGGCACATGCCTGTAATCCCAGCACTCAGGGAGGCAGAGGCAGATGGATCTCTGTGAGTTCAAGGCCAGCCTGGTCTACAAAGCAAGTCCAGGACAGCCAGGGCTACACAGGGAAAAACCTTTCTTGAAATAACAAAAGAAAGAAAGAAAGGAGGGGGAGGAGGAGAGGGAGAGAAAAAGAAAAGAAAAACCTAGCAGACATGATGGCTCACACCTATAATCCCAGGGCCAAGAGGGAAAGATGGGAGGGCTTCTGAGAATTCAAGGCAAGCCTGGCCACAGAGACCCTGTTTCAAAAAAGTAAATGAATAAAAGACAATGTCTGGCTTGCCTTCCTCCATAAAAGGAATCCTCAGGATCTCAGACTACCTGGCACAAGTCCCCTGCCACACACACACACACACAGGCACATACACACATGCCCACATACACACACGCCCACATACACACGCATTCATGCATACACACACACATACACAGATGCACACATACACACATGCATGCACTACAATACACACACGCACGCACGCACGCACGCACGCACGCATGCACCTCCTCAGCACCTAGCCTATGCAGGGAGGGAAAAATCCCTACAAATCTAGAGCAAGGGAAACCAGAAGACCTGAGTCCCAGCCACTGCCTCTCAGAGGGACCATAATAAAAAGCCAGGCTAGGGCCAGATTCCAGCTCTTAGCCACAAAGCCTACAGCCGGCACCTCCTCACACTCGTCTTCAGTCTCTTCATGGATAAAGTGTGAGAGAAGTCCCTGCATCCCGGGAAATTACAGTGAGTAGGCAGCCACAGACCAGCAAACACTGGGCCTGGGAAACTAAGTTCTCTTTGTTCTAGGTAAGCTACTAGCTCTGGCTCTCGACAATGCGCTCGCCCTTAGAGGGCGGCAGTGCTAGGGGCTGCCCTCCCCCAGGCGCACAGGTGAGAGGCCCAGGCGGTCAGCCCTTACTGTTTGTCTTTCTCTCCTCCTTTTCTTTCCACTCCTCGAGTTCATCTTTCAGCTGCTGCACCCGCTTCTTGTTTGAGTACTCCAAGATGTCAATGGTATTCTACATGAGGGAGACCTGGGGTAAGGTTGGCTCACCCCAGACTCTGCTGGCTCTCCAGCTCACAGGGAGCTGCAGCCACAGAGCGCCTCGACAGCCCCATTCCCAGGCCCAGCCGTCATCTCCCGCTCCAGCCCTCCATGGATTCCTTCTGGTTGACCTTCCAGGATCCAACGGTCCCATATCCCTCCCTCACACCTTGCTGTCCAGTCATCAGAGCAACTCTAATGCCCTAGGTCACTCTCATCCCACGCCTGTTTCCTCTGCCCGCAGCACCTGCCCATCCAACCTCTGTCAGCAGAGTATGGCTTTCCCCCAAGAAGTCTTCCCGATGTTCCAATGTCTGTGTCAGAGGTCCCCTTGGGGACCCCCCTCCCCGCAAATTTCCTCCCTTCCAGTACAGCACATGCCCAATGCTAACTGCAACTTCCTGTGACCCCATTAAAGAGAAGGCTTCGTGTGGAAAAGTATCTCATAATTGGCTGCTCCCAATGGCCCATAGGTGTACCCAGGATGGTCCAAAAATGCCCCGAAGCTGGAGGGATGGCTCAGTTAGCTTCAGTCAGCTTCAGTCCCCTGTACCCATAGTACAAAGCCAGGAGTGGTGTTGTGGAATTACTGGGATCCCTGAAGCATGCCAGCCAGCCTAGGCCAACACACAAGTCTCCAGTTCCAGGAAGACTCAATAAAGAATATGGACAAGCCGGGCGTGGTGGCGCACGCCTTTAATCCCAGCACTTGGGAGGCAGAGGCAGGTGGATCGCTGTGAGTTGGAGGCCAGCCTGGTCTACAAAGTGAGTCCAGGACAGTCAAGGATACACAGAGAAACCCTGTCTCGAAAAACCAAAAAATAAATAAATAAATAAATAAAAGACTATGGAAAGCTCCTGATGCACACCACCAAATGGCTTCCACATGCAAGTGTTTGTGCATGTCTGTGTATGCGTGTACGTGAGCATGTGTGTGTGTGAGAGAGAGAGACAGAGACAGAGACAGAGACAGAGAGACACAGAGAGAACAGGAAGCTCCCTTGGGCTGAGGAACGGTGTGGCTTTGGTCTCGTAGGACTGGACTGTGCCCATCAAAGCTCCTTATGTGTAACCGCTTCTGGAGCTGAGACTCTTAGGAAAGCAAATAAGAGTGAATGAGAGGGGCTGGAGAGATGATGGCTCAGTAGTTAAGAGCACTTGACTGCTCTTCCAGAGGTCATGAGTTCAATTCCCAGCACCCATATGGTGGCTCACAACCATCTATAATGTCATCTGATGCCTGCCTCTGGTCTGCAGGTGTACATACAGGCACAGCACTATATACATAATAAATAAATAAATCTAAAAAAATAAAATAAAATAAGAGTGAATGAGGTCACAGGACAGGCCCTTGTCACAGAGGACAGATGTGTCCCCACAAGACAGCAGCGCTCTCTCCGTGCACACAGAGAAAAGGTATATAAGACCATCTGCAAAATAAGAAGAGAGGCTACAACAGAAACTGCCCTGCTGACTCCTTGACCTTGGACTTCTGACCTCTATCCTGTTGACGGCCCCCACCCCAACATCTTCCTACAGCAGCCTGAGAGACTAATCTGGCCACCCAAGAGTCTGAATGCCTCTCTGCACCTCAGAGTCCAGGTCACCTCTGAGCCAGCAAAAGCAGGAAAGCAATCATTCGTCCACTCTCTGACTCTTCTCTAGCCCTGACTCTCGGTCCCTGGTCCCTGGGACCTTCCTGCCCTGGTGCCCCAGCACCAGGAGGATGCTCCGTGGGCTCTCCGCAAGTGGCTCTTCACCCACACACCCTACATGCCACCACTGAGCTTCGCAATAGCACAGCTGGCTCCAGACCGTATGCTGGTTACTCCCCCAGCAAGGTGACAGTGGACTCAATCAACTGTGCTTTCTAAAAGCAGTGACATCAGGGCAAGGAAGGCACAGAGCCTAGCATAAGACTGCCTGGGTTCAAATCCTGGCTCTGATTCTTGCTCTCTGGGTGGCCTGGAGCAAGTTCCCTAACCTTGCACTTTCCATTCCTTCATCTGTAAAATGAAGGCAAGAATAGTGCCCAGCCTGTCAGGTTGTTGGAAGACATTTATGCCTGTATATAAAACATTTGCTGTCTCACTATGGGCATCTGGCAGGCAGTGGAGGCAGCACCAAATACTTTCTCCTGCACAAGTGCTAGGTGCGACAGCTACAACCTCCCTTTTGAAGTGTTACTGTGATCCATTGCACCAAGCTCCAACACAGAAGGTAAGGCCCCCAAGTCTCCCATCCAGTACGTGGGGATGAAGGAAGGCACTGCATTCTCTCAGTTAGAGGCAGCAGGGCATACAGGAGTCGGAAGCAGCCAGCAGAGGGCGCGCCTGCGCGGGAAGGAGGAGGGCAGAAGGGCGGAAACAACTCACCCCGAGGACGTCCTGCTGCTGCAGCATGGAGCGCGCATTCACCGCCCAACTGTTCTCCATGTCCTGGATGGACTGGGTCAGCTCCTGGTTGAGCTTGCTGAGGAAGCCCTCATGATGGTAGAGCTCCTGGAGTGAGTTCCGCTGGCTTCGAAGCATCGACTAGGGACACAGGGCAGGAACAAGAAGGAAAATGCCACGGTAGTGTGCCCAAATCTGCTGGGGCCTGAGGACCCTCCCGCCCCCTGAGGCCTCCCGAAGTAAATACTGCTGTTCCCCATCCCCTGTGGGATCCGCCTGGAAATGGAGACCCTGTCATCTTTTCACCCACTACCCTCCAGACATCCCTCCTCCCAGACCCACCGCATCTCTGCGATGACAATTGCAGTTGATGACAGTTGATGGCTCATTGCCATCTAATTAGCAAACATTCAGTAGGTAAGGATATATGCCCTGTTACCAAAGACCTCTTAGAATCAATGAACACTAACAAAGAATGACAACAGCCCAACTAGGTAAGAAGGCAGAGGCGACAGGCTAGGTGTGGACTACAAGCAGGGAAGGGTGGAGGAGAGACCACCCACATTTTCTTATCAAACAACACCCTTATGGAAAGTGAGTCTGAAGGAGTAAGTGATTTGCCTAAGGTACATAAGACCAATAACGAAAAGCTGGGCGGTCGTAGCACATGCCTTTAATCCCAGCACTCGGGAGGCTGAGGCAGGTGGATCTCTGTGAGTTCGAGGCCAGCCTGGTCTACAAAGTGAGTCCAGGACATCCAAGGCTACACAGAGAGACCCTGTTTTGAAAGGGAAAAAAAAAGACCAATAACGTTAATGGCTAATGACAATTAATAACAAATGACCTACTGGACATGAGGGTGTGACTCGCTCTACAGATGACACATAGAATCATCCTCCAGCTCCCAAGTGGAGGCTTAGATTACACTGCCACCACAGCCCAGAAGCAATAGACTGCAGAGTCTCCATGTCTGCCTTTCCATTATCCTACCTCAAGAACTCAGTGGAACTCGTGCTGCAAGAGGCTCACACATGGAGGCACGGGCTTGTCACACCAGCACAGGATAAAGCAGGAGATCACCTGGCTAATCTGGCCAGGGGGAGGAACATAGAAATACCCTGTCTCAAAAAAGAGAAGCAGCCAGGAGAGTCTGGCCTCATAGTGTCAGGAGGATGAGCTCTCCCACGTCTGCTACTTGCCATCTGGGGGAACCTGGACAAGTTAACTAACCTCAAATAACTCCATAGTGTAAGCCAGCCTTGAACTCATACTGCAGCCTAAGCCTGTCATCCTGCCTCCCAAATGCTGGAATTCCAGGCAGGACCTACCACGTCCTCTGGTTTATCACTTCACGTTTTATGTATGTGTTTAATCACCTGTCTCCCCAAGGCCAGAGCCCAGCCCTGGTGAACCTCCAAGCTCAGAACAGGGCCAAGCACACAGCAGGTGCTCAGTTAGGGCCTGCTGGCCGACTGACTCAACGCTTACAAAAGACAGCAGGAAGAACCGCTGAGGGACACAGTTTACTGCAACAACATCCATGTCCACGCTGTGTATCAAACAAAACCACATAAACTCTCCTGAAGTCAGGGTAGGAAGACCATTGGAAGCAGATCTTCTAACGAACGATCGACCCACTAAAACCACGCGGGAAGGCACTGGGTTACACTTCTAACGCAGAGAATTAAGGAAAGTCCAATTCTTTTAGTCTAAAGACAACAACCCAACCTTAACTGTTTTGGCCCCCGTGCCACTGTTTTCTGGATGTGTGAGATGTGTGACCTGGTACAGGTCATTTCTTTCCCCATTGGCGGAATAAGAATGGTAAGTATGCCCATGGCCTTGCCCTGTGGAGGAAATTGACCAGTGCTGCCACACAGTGGAGCCGGGTTCTGCCCTGGGCCTCGCTTACCCTCATCAGCTGGATTTTGCTCTGCGTCTTCCCATGGTGCGGATGCTCCCTTCTTCCAAGTCTTAGATTCTTCATCCGGTTTGCCACATCTACAGAACTGTAGGAGTGCACCCCTGCGAACAGACGGGAAAAGGGGGAGAGAGGGTGAGGGCGCGCATGGGCCTGCATGCAATTGGCTGAGCCCAGGCCCACAGTCCTACTCACTGACAGATTTACCACATGACACAGACAAAGGAGGAAACTGCAACCCACAAAGAAACCCTTAGCCCCACCCTGGGCCTTGTCATAGGGAGGGACAAGCCCATGAGAATGCAGGGACATGGGGACAACAGAGGGATGGCTAGCAAGGGCAGATGGCCAGAGACAGGACCCTTTCCCCCAAGTAGTAAACTTCAAGGTTCCCTTCAAGGTTCATTTTGCTCCCTGGGAAGTAAGCTTAATGGAAACACTAAGGTAAACCAGACCAACCCCACCATCAACCAGAAGGAAGAAACACCAACCATCACCACCACCAGCACCAGCACCAGCACCAGCACCACCACCAGCACCACCAGCATCAGCACCACCACCACCACCATCACCACCACCAGCACCACCACCAGCACCACCAGCATCAGCACCACCACCACCAGCAGCACCAACACCACCACCAGCACCAACACCAGCACCAACACCAGCACCAGCACCAACACCAGCACCACCACAATCACCAGCACCATCACCACCACTACCACCACTACCACCACCACCACCATCACCACCCCTTCCACAGCCAGGCATGGTGGCATATGCCTTTAATCCCACACAGAAGGCTGAGACAGGAGGATCTCTGTGAGTTCGAGGCCAGCCAGGACTACACAGAGAGACCCTGTCTCAAATAATAATAATAATAATAATAATAATAATAATAATAATAATAATAATAATAATAATAATAATAATAAAAAGAACCCCTCTCAGGGGCTGGAGAGATGGCTCAGAGGTTAAGAGCACCGCCTGCTCTTCCAGAGGTCCTGAGTTCAATTCCCAGCAACCACATGGTGGCTCACAACCATCTATAACGTGATCTAATGCCCTCTTCTGGCCTACAGGTAGAGAACTGTATATGTATTAATAAATAAATCTTAAAAAAAAAAAAAACCCTCTCCATGTTCTTACAGGCCCTGACAGGGCGAGGAGGAGGAAGTGAGGGACTGGGCATCAGCAAACAATCCTGGCTCTCTCCACCTGGCTGGAGGTTCAGGGAGAGACCTTGCTTTAGAGGAGTAGGTGGAACGTGATAGAGGACACGCAACAACATCTTCTGGCCTCCACATCTGCATACACGTATGTGCATCTGCCTACACATGTGCTTACACATCTGCGTACAAAATGAAATCATCTTTTTTAAGAGTAAACGTATGGAGTTGCATGAGAGTATCACAGGGACTTCATCTGAGATAAGCCAATGTTATCTCAGAGTGCTACGTCTTTCTACAAAACACCAGCAATGTACACATGACCTAGTTTTTCTTTACCAGCACTGGATGTTGTATGCCTTTCCCTCGTGGGACACGAGCCAACATCTGTTCACCCCGCACAAGATGACAAACCAAAGGAATGCTTCCACTCAAGTCTGGCTTGAGAACCAGTGAGTTTGCTGGGGCCACTTACAAGGGTATCAGGATGGCACCGCAGCACGGGTGACAATTCCTGAAAGTTTCATGCCACAGCATGCAGGTGCAGAGGTCAGGGACAGCTCCCTGCAGGTGAGTCGCTCCTTGTGCTGTGTGGGGCCTTGAGGCTGCACATCGCTCCTCAGGCTTCCTGAAGGGCACCTTAGCGGGTTGAGCGTTGAGCCATCTCGTTAGCCCTCCCCCCCCCCCCCCCCCCGTTTTTGTTTTTGTTTTTATCTTGATGGATTCCAGTATACCTACTTTTCTTCGCTGGATTTAACTGTTGATGTAATATCTAACAAATTCCACACTTGGTCATAGATTTCTGTCCTGCGTTTTTCTAAAAGCTGTACAAAGTTGTGTCTCATTTTTCTCTCATTTTATGCTTTTGTTTTTAGGTAAGTTTTTATTTGTTTTTATTATTTGCGCATGTGTGCATGTCTGATTTTCTGTCTGTGTGCCACATGTTTGCCATGTGCCAGGAGGCCAGAAGATAGCGTCATATGCCCGGGAACTGAAGTTACAAGCGGTTGAGAGTTGCCTGTTGTGGGTTCTGGGAACCAGACCTGTGTCCTCCGGAAGAGCAGCAAGGCTCTTAACCACTGGGCCATCTCTCCAGCCTCCCTCTCTTCACTCTACATTTTGTTTGGAGGTTTTTTTGTTGTTCGTTTTGTTTTGTTTTTGTTTTTTGAGACAGGGTTTCTCTGTGTAGCATTGGCTGTCCTGGACTCACTTTGTAGACCAGGCTGGCCTCGAACTCACAGCATCCACCTGCCTCTGCCTCCCGAGTGCTAGGATTAAAGGCGTGCGCCACCACACCCAGCTTTCTGCTCTGCATTTTAAGACCAAATCTTGTTAAGTTGCCCCGAAAAGCCTTTAGCTGACTATCCTGCAAACTCTTTTTGTTGTTGTTGTTGTTGTTGTTGTTGTTGTTGTTGTTGTTTTTCGAGACAGGGTTTCTCTGTGTGACAGCTCTGGCTGTCCTGGAACTCCCTCTGTAGTCCAGGCTGGCCTCGAACTCACAGAGATGCACCTGCCTCTGCCTCCCGAGTGCTGGGATTAAAGTCTTTGAATAGTCAGGGTTGCAGGCCTGTTCCACAAAGCCTAGGTTGGCCAACTGACTTTTTAAAGTATACCTCTGATATTTTTCATCTACTCTGAGAAATGCATACATATATAATAAGTTTCTATCCTATTTATTCCCTCCTCCACCGCCCAACTGCTCCCAGATAACCCCCATGTCCCACTGGGGGATGGTCTGATGTATCTGATGCTAATTAATAAAAAGCCATCCCACTTGGGCAGGGCAGAAGATAGAAGTATGGCAAAGGTTCTCCAGCTTAGGGGGAAGGGAGAGGAATCCTGGGAAGAAGAAAGGAGAAAGAAGATGAGGAGAGGGTCCTGAGAGGAGAAAGAAGGAGGCCACCATTAGGTGGAGGAGAAGCACATGGCCGGAATGGATGGAGAATTCGGCCCACATGAAGAACATTAGCAAGTATTTGGGATTATGCATGGGAGGTAGCTTGATAGAAGTTATTGGAAGCAGATGGCATAGGATCCCTGCCCCACTATGGGAAACAGTCTAGAGCATTAATGTCTGCCCTGACCCAGGTTAACTAAGGCTATTTTAAAATACAACCAGTGTCAGTGTCTTCATTGATCGCTAGGCAGGCATACTGATAATACTAATAATACATACAATTAAAAACAACAGTGTCCTCCACACACTTCAACTTCATGCCTTTATAACGGAATCCAATTTCAGCTGCCCGTATACGCAGGGGGGTGTGGGACCATCCACTGAAGCACCGGCAACCTCCAAGGGTACCAGGCACGTAAGTGGTACATAGACATACATGCAGGCAAAACAAAAATTCACATAAAATTAAAGCAAAGCAAAACGAAACGAAGAGATGGTTTGGGATGTAGCTCCGTGGCTGTAGAACTGTGCTGCCACGCCCACTGTGCTGCCACGCCCACTGTGTTGCCACGCCCATTTTTACATGGGTACTGGTGGTCTCAACTCAGGTCCTAATGCTTCTGTAGCCAGCATTTTTCTTTCTTTCTTTTTTTTTTTTTTTTTTTTCTTTTTTGGTTTTTCGAGACAGAGTTTCTCTGTGTAGCCTTGGCTGTCCTGGACTCGCTTTGTAGACCAGGCTGGCCTCGAACTCACAGTGATCCACCTGCCTCTGCCTCCCGAGTGCTGGGATTAAAGGCGTGCGCCACCACGCCCGGCTGCCAGCAATTTTTCTTACTCTAAGCCCGTCCTCCCCAAGCCCCTCTTCACATAAGGGGTGTTCCCAATATCTGCTACTTAGTCTAAACTTGGTGTCAGAGGCAGGAGGATTTCTGTGAGTTTGAGGCCGGCTTGTTCTACATAGTGAGACCTCCCTTGTCTCAAATACATATATGGTGGTTGTTTTTTGCTTGAGGGAGATAGGGTGCAGTGTGGCTTTTCCGGGGGAGGTGTGAGCTTTTTAGGCAGGGTACCAAACAACAGATCAGACACATGCTACCCAAGTCTAGCCGCTGGAACTAGTGTTTTCTGGGGTTACTTGTGGGAGTTAGGGGTTATGTACAGGAGCACCGATGGCATAGATGGCCCAGAGGCAGCTGCATCCCCCAAAGCCCACTCACATGTGGGTGAAAATTCATGCAAACAATGTTCCTAGAGGTCCTTGGTCGCAAGCAGCCCTGCCATATCTCTCTGTGCAGCTGTAATTATTCATAAACCCTAGAGGAGGGGTCCTGTGATTCCTGTTTAATGAACTTCCTGAGCTTTATACGTTTCCTTTACTTCCTGAGCCCTGTAACTTTCCTTTACTTCCTGAGCCCTGTAACTTTCCTTTACTTCCTGGGCCCTGTAACTTTCCCTTACTTCCTGAGCCCTGTAACTTTCTCTTACTTCCTGAGCCCTGTAACTTTCCTTTACTTCCTGAGCCCTGTAACTTTCCTTTACTTCCTGAGCCCTGTAACTTTCCTTTACTTCCTGAGCCCTGTAACTTTCCCTTACTTCCTGGGCCCTGTAACTTTCCCTTACTTCCTGAGCCCTGTAACTTTCCTTTACTTCCTGAGCCCTGTAACTTTCCTTTACTTCCTGGGCCCTGTAACTTTCCCTTACTTCCTGAGCCCTGTAACTTTCCTTTACTTCCTGAGCCCTGTAACTTTCCTTTACTTCCTGGGCCCTGTAAATTTCCTTTACTTCTCCCTCCAGGGGGATGGGGAATGTTTCTGTTAGGAGATAGCTACACACACAAGGGCTGCTCTTTGAAGCTCAGCCTCCTGAATGCTGGAGGGATTACCTGTGTGCATCACCTTGCCTAGACCACAACAATCCTTTTCCCCCAATTAAGCTCACTAAGCTTCAGAAAGATGACTCTTCCAAGTGAGCAACTAGCTCTGCCAAGAAGCAAACCCACATTTGCCTGAGCCAAGACCTCAGAATTTCCCTGGAAAGGCTAACAATGATGTGACAGAGAAGATTCTATAATTCCCCCAGACCATGTGCTCCCCTCTTGAACATAAAACCAGACAGCTAGCTTCCCAGTCAGGCATGCTCATGTGATGGGAGTTACAACCCCTGGAATGCATCACTTCAGATCTAGGTCCCCTTGTTCTTGCTCTCTCACCCCTCTCTACAGGTCCTCAAGGACTTACCAAACATTAGATCTATGTGGTAAAAACAAGCCTAGATCCCTAAGTCATTGCATGGAACAGACAACTCCTCTCCCTACAAATGCATTCCTGAGAAATGAACTTCCATATTTGTCACATTAGTTATAAATGGTATGTTGGTGGCCAAAAACAGCCACTATAGCTTGTCCCCAACACCCATAATTGCTCCCAAGAGCCTCTGCCCACCTGGTTGCATACTAATCAGCGTCTTCATTTCGCTTTTGTTGGGGTTTTTGGTTCGTCCCAGGGGCGGCAGGGTAAACGGCTTCAAGTTCTTCTTTGACCGCTGTTAAGGAACACAATGCCACCGTACATAACACAGTCAGTCAGTCGCAGGGTCAGTGGGTTCAACTCCAGCTCACCCTTTTCAGGTTATCTGTGTCCTAGAGCAAGTGACCTAAGCTCTAAGGCTCGACTTTCCCGACTGTGAAGCGAATCTAACATCACAAGCTAACTCCTTGGGTTGGTGCAAGAATTCTGAGAAGTTTGTGTACAGCCTTCAGCTGATCTGTGAATATTGCCCTTCGCTTTTATTTTGTGTTGACCAGGTAGAGCCAAGGACATGCAGGCTGTGAGGTGCTAGGAACCAGAAGAAACAGAAAGCAAGACCTCCCTGGTGATGAGATTAATGTGCGGAGCCATTTGATTCACCCTTATGACCTAATCAGGTAATAAGTGGCGTTTAAGTGAGGTTCAGAGGCTGGCTCCAGCGGCATGGCTGGGCTTGGCATTCAGGGCTAGAATCTATCATGCAGGTGAAACCCTGGGGCACGGAGACCCTCCTCCCCCACACCAGTCTGCCCTACCCTTCCCGCACTCACCGGTACTTGAAACTTGTATCCTGAGGAGTGAGTCCTAGAGTAGGTGTTTCTAGAAAGAGTCGAGAGTAGGTGGGAAAACGTCCATTATCCCCAGCCCAAGCAGGGATCCGCCAGCCCGGCTTTACCAAGCACCCCAGGGAACTGGAGCTTGGAAAGCGAAGGCTGAGGGATTGAAGCCCCCGCATGCGTTCCCCACTCCCCAACTCCCATGCTCTCTGCTTACTTTTGCGCCATTGGGGAAAAAAGTCCTGCTCCTCCGAGCACAGACCGCCTCCAGATGCCGCGAGGCTTCAGCCACCTCTAGTCTCTGAATGGACCTTAGTAGCGTCTGGTCTCCAAGGAAACGCAACTACGGCACGCCGAAGGAGACTAACCTAAGCAAAACGGTAGCGCCCCGCATTCTGGTTTCAAACTTTCAACAGGCTTCCCACTTTCATCAAACTTCCATCACTGGCTTCCTCGTCCTCACTACTGATTTTGCTTCCTATTTCGTCGAGAATATTGTGGAGATTAGGAAACATGACCTGTTCATCTCACTGAAAACACACACACACACACACACACACACACACACACACACACGTCCTACGTGCGTGGATTAACTGCCACCTGGGACCAGTTCCTACATATGCACTCCAAATCTCATATGCCCCTATTTTCTCAAAGATATCTGACCAGCACAAAATCAAGGCGGCTCACTCTCCAACTTGGATGGGAAGGAAGATCCCGGAGGAGTTGGGGGAGGGGGCAGTGGGAGATGCATACATTGCAGTGTGTTCTATTGCATGTGTGAACCCATCAAAGGATAAATGGGGGGAGGCACCTCTGGGCTTTATTTATTTTTATTTTATTTACTTATCAGTTTTATTTTTGCGACAGGTTCTTACCATGTGACTCAGGCTGACCTAGAACCCACAGAGATCCTCTGCCCTGCTGTTATTACAGGCTGTGGTCCAACTAATCCAACAATGGCTGACTATGAATGGGCAGTCTAAGAATCCAGAAGTTGTCGAGTTGTCCAGTTGAGTGCTGGAGGCTGGAAGTCTCAGCTGGTCTTCAATAGGTGCTGGAATCCCACAGAAGGCGGCTCTAATGCCAGGAGAGGAACAGACTTGGCCAGCAAGGGGAGGGCAAGCAGGCAAAGAAAAGCTTCTGTCTTCTGTGTCTTTAAAAGGGCTCCCAGCGGAAGGCGTGGCCCAGATTAAAGGTATGTCTTCCCACCTCAAGACCCAGATTAGAAGTGGATCTTTCTACTTCAGATTAAGCAAAGAAAGAAAGAAAAAGAAAAAAGGGGGGGGGGAGGAATCCCTCCATTTTTGAATTTTAGTTAATTTCAGGTGCAGTGAAGTTGACAATGAAGAACAGCCACCACAAAAGCATTACCATTTAACACCAACTGGGGATGAATAAATGACTTAAAATTCTCCACAACTTCAACAAAAGGATGTTACTGTAAAACACTAGGGCAAAGCTCCTCACTTTTCCCCACCCTCTAAAACACACAGGTGCTAGCAGGGCATGGTGGGCTGGCCTGTAACCCCAGCGCCCTGTATTTGGCCGCAGGAGGGTCACGGACTTCAAAGTCATCCTTATTTACAGAGCTGAGGGCCAGGAGAGAAAGACAGGGGGAGGGGGCAGAATGTTTTTGGGTTTTTTGTTTTGTTGAGACAGGATTTCTCTGTGTAGCCTTGCTCTTTTTGACTTGCTTTGTAGACCAGGCTGGCCTCGAACTCACAGTGATGCGCCTGCCTCTGCCTCTTGAGTGCTGGGATTAAAGGTGTGTGCCACCACGCCGGGCCTTAACTAATACATTTTTAGAAAATATTTATTTACTTATCGTGTGTACGGTATTCTGTTTGCGTGTGTGCCTGTATGACAGAAGTGGACACCAGACCTCATTATAGATGGCTGTGAGTCACCATGTGGTTTCTGGGAATTGAACTCAAGACCTTTGGAAGAGCAGACAGTGTTCTTAACCCCTGCGCCATCTCTCCAGCCCCCAACTAATACATTTTTTAAAAAGCCACTGCAGAGGGCTGGGGGGTGGAGCACTGCCATAGTATACACGCCTCTGGTTTCAATCCTTAGCATCACAAAAACGAAAAAACAAAACAAACAAAAAACTGAAGACCATTTCTGTGTTGAGGTGGCAGGCAAAGGAGGTCACTAGTGAATGTGTTGACGTGAGCACAGCCATGTGAAGGACCCCAATGCCTTAGACACACACGCCACTCCCCCCCCCTCCCTGCAGCTTTTCTTTTAATTTTTGTTTTTTCAAACAGGGTTTCTCTGTGTCGTCCTGCCTGTGCTATAACTAGCTCTGTACACTAGGCTGGCCTCAAACTCAAATGGCCTCACCTGCCTCTGCCTCCAGAGGGCTAGGACTAAAAGCATGAGTCATCACTGCCTTAGGGTCCCAGTTTTTTTAATGTGTGGTTGGTTAATCACAATTGTCAATTTAATGAGCTCTAGAATGACCCAACAGACTGGCCTCGGGGGCATGTCTGTAGGGAATTACCTTGGTTAGGATAATTGTGGAGTCCACCCAGTGTGAGCGCGCCACTCCCTAGCTGGTAGAAAGGAGAAAGTGAGCTAAGCAGAAGCAACTCCTGCGAGCTTCTCACTGACAGCGGATGCCATGTGACCAGCCGCTTCAAGGTCCTGCTACTGCGACTGGCCCGCCATGATGGGCTGGGTCTGATTCCCAACACCCCATATACTGGCTCACAACCATCTGTAACTGCAGTTACAGGGAATCTGAGGCCCTCTTCTTGCCTCCATGACCACCTGCATACATGTGGTGCACATTTCCATAAAATAAATTTTAGCTTAAAAAAATAAAGCTGGGCGGTGTGGCATACATCTTTAGTCCCAGCCCTTGGGAGGCAGAGGCAGGTGAATCTTTATGTGTTCGAGGCCAGCTCTTGTAGTCCAGGACTGCCAAAGTTGGTTACCGTTAAAGTTGGTAACGATACCAACTTTATAGATAAGAAAGCAGTTCAGATCACTTGACAGACTTAACAGGTAACCTCGAGTATAGTTTATCTTCTTTCAAGTTTTTGTTGTTGTTGTTGTTTTTTGTTTGTTTTGTTTTGTTTTTTTAGACAGGGATTCTCTGTGTAGCCCTGGTGGTCCTGGACTACAAGAGCTGGCCTCGAACTCACAGAGAACCACCTGTCTCTGCCTCCTGAGTGCTGGGATCAAAGGTGTGCATGCCCCACCGCGCCCGGCTACAGAACTGGTTTTATAGAAGATGAGTCTATGTGCTAAAGCCTGGAGTGTGCTCAGTACACTATGGAGGCACTTTTAAAAAGCATGTAATATATGATTCTTGTCCACTTGAGCAGAGTTCAAGTATGTTTTTTACATTTTTTATTATTATTCCTGTGTACATGTGGACTCGAATGGCAAGCCAAGTGTAACAATCAGGAGGCAGTTTTGTAAAGTTATTTATTTCCCTTCAAGTAGGTTCCGGGGATCCAACTCAGAGCTCCAGGTTTGTGCTACAAGCACCTTGACTTGCTGGGGACCTTGTCCCTAGACCTGTTTTGTTTTCTTTCCATTCTTACTGTGTCTCTGTGTGTGCTTGTCATGACACCTCTATAGAGGTGAGACAACTTCAGGTGACACTCTGGGTGTCCTTCTACCAAGTAGGTCAGTCAGGTCCCTGGCATGGAACCCAGGGCAGGCGCGGTAGCCAGTGCCTTTACCCACTAAACCATCTCCTCCTCCTGTTTTGTGGTCTGTGACAAGGTCTTCTTGTGTTTCCCAAGCTGGTCTGGCCCAGCCCTCTCTAGGTAGATTTCACTGTACTTGCTTCTACCTCCCTATAGATGTGCGTCCTCATGCCTAGCCCATACCAGTTCTGAAAAATACAAGTAATGTCCAAGTACCTCCAAATGGACCAAAATAAAATAATAAACACCAGCGAAAGGATACAGGTGTTAATAGGATATTTTAAAAGTAGTAAATAAGTAGCTCTGGAGAGTGGAACTCAAGGCTTTGCCTGACTCTACCTTTAGAGTGCTGGGATTGTGTACCACCTTACCAACACTGGGTTGTGTGTATGTGGTTTTTCGAGACAGGGTCTGTGTAGCCTTGGCTTGTCCTGGACTCACTTTGTAGACCAGGCTGGCCTCGAACTCACAGAGATCCGCCTGCCTCTGCCTCGCGAGTGCTGGGATTAAAGGCGTGCGCCACCACCGCCCGGCTCATATTTTTAGTTTTATGTGTGTGCTCGTTTTCCGCAGACGCCAGGGTTAGTTGTAAGCCGCCTGACGCTGAGCCCTCTCTCCAGCTCTTAAAAAATAAAAATAAAAAAAACTTTAAAAGTTAATAGTAAAGCCTTCACTGAAACTGTTCAGCTTCACTGTATAATGAGTTCATAACCTAAAAACGGTGGGAGGGGGACGTATTGTGATGTATTTGGGGGCCGCCATTTCTTTTGCTTTTTAACTGAAAGGCCACTCAAAGGATGAGCGAGACCACGGCGAACTCCTCACAGCCTTTGGGCGGTGAGCGCTCTGCTCCTGGAATGCAACTGAGGTTGGCTTTGCGAAACCCCAAAACCTCGAGAGCGGCCGGGCGGCGCGGCCACGCGCGGAGGGGGCGGGCGGGGGCCCGGGCTGTCTCCGGCCGGCACGAGATTCGCGCACACACGCCTTGGAAGAGGGCGGAAGCCAGGAGAGTCGGATTTCAGAGCGGGGGCGGGAAGTGGCCCACGCTGCCGGCGGTGTTCTCCGGAGCGGGCGGGCGCGCGCCATGAGCACCTCGGGCCGCGGCGGGAGCGAGTGGAGGATGCTGGGAAAGAGGTAACATGGCCACCGGCGGCGGAGCAGAGGAGGAGCCACCGCGGGGCCGGCCGCAACTCCCGCTGGCCGCGCGGCCCGTAGCCCGCGCCGAGGAAGCCGAGGGCGTCCGCGAGAAGATGGGCTGGGCACAGGTGGTTAAGAACCTGGCGGAGAAGAAAGGCGACTTCCGCGAGCCGCGGCGGCGCGAAGAAGCAGGCAGCGGTGCGAGTGGCGCGCTCGACAGCCCCGGGGGCCTGGCCGCACCGGACCCCAGCGACTTCCCCCCGGCCGGTCGAGGGGACCCAAAGGGCCGCCGGAGAGACCCAGCGGGTGAGGCGGCAGACGCTTACAGGAAGAAGGGCGCGGGCGGCGCGGGAGACCCCGGTCGAAGGAAGAAAGCCGAGGTGGCGGGGACGGCGGCGGCCATGGCGACCCCCGCCAGGCCCGGCGCGACCGAAGATGCAACTGAGCGACCGCTGCAGGACGAGCCGCCGGCTGCTGGCCCCGGGAAGGGCCGCTTCCTCGTGCGCATCTGTTTCCAGGGAGACGAGAGCGCCTGTCCGACCCGGGACTTCGTGGTGGGAACGCTCATCCTGCGCTCCATCGGCATGGACCCGGACGACATCTACGCGGTCATCCAGATCCCCGGCAGCCGCGAGTTCGACGTGAGCTTCCGATCGGCCGACAAGCTAGCCTTGTTCCTCCGCGTCTACGAGGAGAAGCGGGAGGTGGAGGACTGCTGGGAGAACTTCGTGGTTTTGGGGCGGAGCAAATCCAGCTTGAAGACCCTCTTCATCCTCTTCCGGAACGAGACCGTGGACGTGGAGGATATCGTGACCTGGCTCAAGCGTCACTGCGACGTGCTGGCCGTGCCCGTGAAAGTGACCGACAGGTTTGGGATCTGGACCGGGGAGTATAAGTGCGAGATTGAGCTGCGCCAGGGGGAGGGCGGAGTGAGGCACCTGCCCGGGGCCTTCTTCTTGGGAGCAGAGAGGGGCTACAGCTGGTACAAGGGGCAGCCCAAGACGTGCTTTAAATGTGGTTCCCGGACCCACATGAGCGGCACCTGCACTCAGGACAGGTGTTTCAGGTGCGGGGAAGAGGGGCACCTGAGCCCTTACTGCCGGAAGGTCATCGTGTGCAACCTCTGTGGCAAGAGAGGACATGCTTTTGCCCAGTGTCCCAAAGCAGTTCACAATTCCGTGGCAGCTCAGCTCACTGGTGTGGCGGGGAACTGAACGCACATGCGTCTGCCAGGGTGGACACACAGCCAGCTTACCCCTCTTAAGTGCCAAAACTTCTTGTTTAAAGACTTTTTTTTTTAATCGTTTTAGACGGAGATATTTCTAAAACCTACCAGAGACGTTCTCTCTATGCCTTTTTTAAACCGCGTGTGCTCCTTTTCGGCCTGTTTGAAATGGTGAATTTTGCCCGTAAGGACTATTCGGAACTGTAAAATGCAGATCTGTTGCCTGTCCCCCGCCCCCCCCCCTCCTGTTTTGCATTTGTTTTGGTACTTTCGTCAATTCCTTTTCACACACACACACCCCAGTCTCCCCACTTTGTACTTCGTACTACCTCCCTCCTCACACGTTGTCTCCTTAACAAGATTTTTGCCCTTTGGGCTGCCTTGGTCATCTTTATGCCTCAGGGCCCAGCGCGGGGATAGGCACTCCCATCAAGTGTTTTATTGGATCGAAAACGTTGCTGACTGGCTTCTGTCAAGGGTGTCTACCGTCTGCAGCTCTCTGCTGGGCCCTTTGCATTTGCTGCTTCAGTGTGGTATCAGACTTGGTGAAAACGTGTTGCTGGAAGTGTGTGATCTGAATAAGCTCTGAATGGCGGCCAAGGGCCTCTCAGTGGCATAAAAGTGTACCGACTTTGTGACAGCTCTTTGTGTTGGCTCACAAGTCATACATTCCTGCTGGAAAAGACCCAAGTGGTGGTTTGTTGGGTTTTCTTCAGGAGAGGTTGCTTTTGGTTTTGTGTTTAAAGACAGGGTCTCACTGTGTCTCGCCCTGGCCGGCTTGGAACTTCGCTGCATTCATAGAACAAGGCTGGCATCAAACTTGCAGCGACTCCCTCACCTCTGCCTCCCTGAAAGGTGTTTTCAACTAACCCCTTGGATTTCCAGGAAAGAAAATGACCCCAGAGAAGTTCAGTGATGTGCGGGGCCTCAGATAGCCCGCAGCAGAGTCCCCTGACCCCAAGCCCGGTGCTCCTCCGCTACCTCTCACACCTCACAGCACTCCTCAGCACTGGTGGGCCACACAAGTCTGCTCTCTCCCCTGGACAGCCTCAGCACCGTGCTGAGAAACCATGCCCAGGAGGAGCGGAGAGAGAGGGCTTGCCTTGCCACTTCATAGTACTTGGGAGCCAGGGCAGGGACCAAGGAACACACTAAGCCCTCTGCATCAGCCCCATGGATTACCACATCTTACATGGTCCAGGGCCTTCCCGGTGCACGCTCCCCTCAGTGAAGAAACTTACCAGATGTTTACATTTGCACCTCTGCCTCAGCTACTAGGAAGGCTAGGGAAGGTAGCACAGCTCATCAGCAACCTTCAACCTCTGACCCTCAGGACATAGGTGGTTTGAACCCAGAATCATGATTGAGCTGTAAACTCGAAATGTTCTTGGGGAACCAGGCCAAGATGGACAGAAGGCCTGGGTCAAAAGTGTTTCCAAGTTAAAGTGAAAGACAGTAAACTGCCCTGCTTCAGTTTTTGTCTTTGCTGTTTTGCTATATCCTTGTGGCTTAGAATGTAAAATCAACTGTTAAGATTTGTTCTGAATAAATATTTATCTTTCGTATTACTGTGTTTTGATTTTGTTTTTTGTTTTTTTGTTTTTTCCTGAAGTGTCAGATGAAGTTGTAGAGCCCTGAGTTCCTCGCTGTTTCTCTAACCTGCAGGCACTAGCCAGGCCTTGTGCAGTTACCTAAACCCAGTGCGTTGCCTTGGCTCAGTTCACTGTTTGTTTGTTGTTTGTTTTTCCAGACAGGGTCTCTCTGTTAGCCTTGGCTGTCCTGAGCTAGCTTTGTAGTTCAGGCCGGTCTCGAACTCGTACTCACAGTGATCCGCCTACCTCTGCCTCCCACGTGCTGGGATTAAGGTGTGTGCCACCACACCAGGCTTGGCTCACTGTTAAACTATTTTGTGTGAGTTTTTCAGGTTTTTTCTTTTTGAGGGGGGGCGTGCGTTGTTTCAGGTTTTGGTTTTTTGAAGCGGGTATCTGTGTAGCCTAGGCTGTCATGGAACTCGGAGACCCCAGTACAGACTCAACACTCCAGGCCTGGAACTCTCAATCCTGGCTAGGCCTACTTCCTGGTGTGTTTGAGCGCTCCCGCAAGCAGAACACTGCTGGAAATATGTGAGGGGGAAGTAGGCATCTGGGCAAAATAAGAGGCCAGGTCTCTGGACCCGATGCTGCTAATCCCATGAAAGGCTAACAGCGGTGAGGTATTTGAAGATTTGATTATTAACAGGATGAAGTTCCCAGCGTCGGATTCTCAAGAGTTGGCGATCTGAGGATTTTGCAGGACTGATGTGAAGCTAGACCTCCTGGGAGTCTCTTGGGAATTTGCTTTCTTAACCAGCTCAACCCCTCCTTCCTGGGTCGAAAAGCCATCAGACGCACCACCCCTCCCAAGTAACTCCCTCCCCTTCTTTCTCTCCCCCACCCCCCCCTTCTCCTTCCTACGGGGCTGGCGGCCTCCTAGAGAAAGCGGGCTTTCAGCACACTCCCCACCCCCTTCCTCCCAGCAGGCTGTGTGCCTAGGAGCTGGTGTTTGAAGGAGGCTTCTCTCGACGCCCCTCCCCCACCCCCTGGAATCCCGAGGAAGAAACTTGCTTCGCTGCCCATCCCCCTCGGGATGCACGCCAGAGCCTCCAGCAGACAGTGCAGGCCCTAGCTGGAACACAGCAACCCTCCCTCCCCCAGCTTCCTCTCCCCGTCAGAGCGCAGCCCCCGAGCTGCAGCTCCTCAGGGAGGCTGCCGGACCTGTGCATTTGTTCAGCTTTCCAGAGCCTGCCCCTGCTGCAAACAGGCCCAGTGTGGCACTCTGAAAGGCCACCATCCACTAAGGTAGGGCTTCGGTGGAGATGGGTGGACAGGTAACCAAGCCAGCAGCTTGTACTTAAGCTACGTGTTGTCTAGAAGGATCTGAATGTCAAAAGGCTAGGTCTTGCCTGATTCCCACCAGAGGAAGCTACAGCAGACGCGGCCCCAAGCAGAGATCACACAGAGCTAGGGAGACAGCTCCGGGATGCCATGCCTTCCTGCCATGCCCGCAGGTCAGCCGAGGGTTGCACATGTGGCCAGGAGACTATGGGGCCAGAAGGCCATGTCTTAAGGACAGTGATTTTTGTCTCTGGACTTCCAGTCACAGCTCTCCATTCTGGCAGCTTCAACATTTGTAAAGGGTCCTTTGGAAGTATCTAGAAGTCACAAGATGGACAAGGAAAGGTACTTTACACTGGGGTCAGAGATAACTTTGCACAGAAAATACCCGGAATGGGCCTTTAATCCCAGCACTTGGGCAAGCAGCGGCCAGCCTGGTTGACAGTTCCAGGACAGCCAGGCCTACGTGAGGCCCTGTCTTGAAAACAAAACCAACAAACCCTTAAGTGACGTGGAAAGGTAAAGAAAGTAGGGAGGTAAACAGAGAGAGAGCAAGAGTGCTGCTGGCCTATGCAAAACAGGGAGCAATTAAATAGAAGATTCTAGAAACTTGAGTGACCCCTGGTGCACCAGCCCAGGTGTGTGTACAAGCTGTAGGTATTAAAAAATGGATCCTGGGCTGGGTGGTAGCGGTGGCATCTAGATCATCACAGCTCAGCTACCGGTTCTCAAGAGACAGGAGGCCACTACTGGTGGTTGGACAGCACACCGCTGAAGCTAACGCTCAAGGCAAGCTGCTGCGATGAAGCACCCACCACCAATGCCACTGGTGGGATGGCAGAAATCAAAATCCCATGCCCGCCACAGCGAGGGTCAGCCTGGGAGAGGACAGTTTAACAAACAATAGAAAGGTTTTTTGTTGTTGGTTTGGTTTGGTTTGGTTTGGTTTTTCAAGACAAGAGTTTCTCTGTTGTGTAGCCCTGGCTGCCCTAGAATTCTCTCTGTAGACTAGGCTGGCCTCGAACTCACAGAGATTCACCTGCCTCTGCCTCCCAAGTGATGGGATTAAAGGCGTGCACCGCCACCACCGCCAGTGAAAAGAGATTTATTCAATGTGGCCACTCTGGGAAGAGGAACACAGAGGCCAGGTCCATCTTTGGGGTTCTAACATACGTTTAAGGTTTAAATAGAGGTAAACATTGCCCTGGCCAAGCTGTCAAGTGCCCTTTGTGCTCCAGTGGGTCTCACAGTATGGTAGTTGTTAGGACTGGGTGAGCACTCCCTCCTGCACACAGGCTCCCTGACCGGGGGCTGGCATGTTTCCCAACATGGGACTAGAGGAAACTCTGATGTCTTGGGTTTCACTGTGTTTATAACCTGAGTCAAAGAAGGATCACAAGTTTCTAGAATATTCTCCATGCCTGTTCAGGTGGGTTGCAAGGTGATGCACACCTGCAATCCGAGCACTTGGTACTTGGGAGGCGGAGCCAGGAGAGACCAAGTCCAGCCTGGGCAACATAAAATTTCACAGTGGTTCACGCCCATCTTTCCAGCACTCCACAGGCTGAAGTGGGCGGATGGTGAGTGTGAAGCTAGCCTGAACTACAACGCAAGATCGGGGAGAGAGAGAGAACAGATTTAAGTCGCTAAAGAATTTTTTGTTTTGCTTTGTTTTTTTTTTTGTTGTTGTTTGTTTGTTTTGTTTTTGAGACAAGGTTTCTCTGTGTAGCCTTGGCTGCCCTGGACTCACTTTATAGACCAGGCTGGCCTCGAACTCACAGCGATCCACCTGCCTCTGCCTCCTGAGTGCTGGGATTAAAGGCGTGCGCCACCACGTCCAGCGAGTTGCTAAAGAATTTTTAAGCGGGGGAAGTCTTGTACATTGTTTGGGATGTTTTTACTTATTTATAGTATCAAAGCTTGAACACACAGATTAAGCAGGCTCTCAAACTCTGAGCTATAACCCCAAGCCCAGGGATGAGGTTTTAAGTATCCAGTAAAGAGAGAAAAAAAAAAAAAAGAAAAAGAAAGAAAGGAAAATGAAAAGTCCAACTAGAAGCTGAGCACAGTCTGACCTGGTGGCAATCGATGCCTTGACTCTGGAAGGTGGGGATGCCTAGAGAGCAGCGAGATCAAGGGAGACTTAATGGCTGACTGGGAAGAGTGTAAGCGTTAGCGGTCTTGCCATACAACCCTGAAGACCTGGATTCAATCAGCAATGCCTGTCAAAAAGCCAGCTGTGACTGCGCGGTGGCGGCGCACGCCTTTTATCCCAGCACTCGAGAGGCTCAGGCAGGCGGACCCCTGAGTCCCGGCCAGCCTGGTCTACAGAGTGAGTTCCAGGACAGCCAAACACTACTGTTCACTTTTTTTTTTTTCCAATTTGGGGTGTTGAAGCTTCTACCTTCCTTCCATCAACTCCTTAACCCTGGGTAAATGGAGAGAGGGGTGCAGACCCCATTACTTCTCCCAGCTGTTTAGGGTCAATTGGGTTCTTTCGGGGCAATATCAGTCTCTGTCAACAGCAAATGCAGCATGCAGTCACCTCCAAGCTGCTGCGTTGAAATTTTTTTTTTCCTCTGTCTGCCGTATCTGTCTCTGGTCTCTCTAAACTGCTACATGCCTATGCCACATTTTCTCTGCTATGTAGACCAGGCTGGCCTCAAACTCAAAGCAATCCGCCTGCCTCTGCCTCCTGAGTGCTGGGATTAAAGACGTGCAGACTCTTATTTATCTCCCTCAGAGTCCTAGACAGTGCCTTTCTCGGTGTCGCACAAGGCAGGTCGTTATCAGCTGGCAACGACTACGCCCCAAACAAGACAGTTATCAGTTGAGGACAAACTAAAGCCCAAACTAAAATCCCATACTTGGGGGATAAAAACAAAAACATGTTTACATAATATAAGTGAGTTATAAACAGGGGGCTGGAGAGATGGCTCAGAGGTTAAGAGTACTGACCTCTCTTCAAGAGGTCCTGAGTTCAATTCCCAGCCACCACATGGTGGCTCACAACCATCTATAATGTGATCTGATGCACTCTTCTGGCCTGCAAGTGTACATGCAGGCAGAACAGTGTATACATATTAATAAATAACTTAAAAAACAAAACCAAAACAAAAAAAGCCAGGTGTGGTGTCAAGTGTTGGGGTATTACAGACATCTAGGCAGACATCTGAGGCTCAGAACCAGCCAATAATAAATACTTTACCTATTTGCCAGTAAATGACACTGTCTCAAAAAACAAAACAAGGCCGGTGGTGATGGCACACACCTTTAATCCCAGCACTTGGGAGGCAGAGGCAGGAGGATCTGAGTTCGAGGCCGGCCTGGTCTAACAGAGAGAGTTCCAGGACAGCTAGAGCTGTTACACAGAGAAAGCCTGTCTTGGAAAAAACAAAACAAAACAAAATCTGTTTGGCATGTAGGCACAAACCCCACTATTGTAGTCTGGTTTACACACACGTGGTATATGTATACCCACATCCACATTCAAGAAAGATTTAGGAATCTGGATATCCTATCTCATGTTTGTAATCTCAACTGTTTGGAGGCTGAGGCAGGAGAACTGCCAAAAGTTTGAGGCTAGCCTGGACTAAGAGTGAGACTGCCTCTAATAAAAAATGAAAACAATCATAGACATTCTCTCTGCTTCCTGGCCACCGCTGAGCGGTTAGTTTACTTTGTCAAAGCTGCCCTCCCTACTAGGATGGACTGAAAACTATGAGCTAAAATCAATTCATTCCTCCAGTCTGCAGCAGGACCGCTGTCTCAGCATGGATGGATAGCTAATGGGAGGAGGGGACTGGGCAGGTAGCACCGCCCTCAGCCTCCCAGGACAGCGCTGAGCCTGAGAAATAAAAACAGGAACCACACAGCTGTGGCGTTGAGACTTCAAAACACACATTCCTCGTTGCACTCACTACACCTTACTTATGTGTTTTTGTCTAAGGCTGTCATAACTCTGGCGCTAGGAGTTCACAGGGGCAGGTACTGGCCTTACACCAGGCCTAGCGGCCTTCATCTTCAGGTATCCTCCTCCTTCTGGAGAACTGGGGGATAGTCTGTGTCAGGATCTGGGTTCAAAATGCTGCCAACAAGGAGGTCAGGACGAGATGGAATTACGGGTCAGTTTTCTTTCTTTGAGGATGGCTCTTCCAACCCTCCTCCAGGTAGCAGTGAGTGTTCCTTTAGCCCCCAAGCGGGGCCCCAGGATTCCTCCAGGCCGCCCTGCCCCCTGCGCAGGGTGCGCGGGGAGCTGGGGGCGGCACCCCTCTCTAAATTGTTCGCCCAAGCCTTGGTTGCCATGGGAACCGCGGCGCGGGCCCTCAGTGGTCCATAACTCACGTTCCAGCGACTCAGCCAATGGGCAGCAAGCCCCAGAGCACAGCTCACCAATCAGCAGGCTCCCACAACTGAGTGCCCGGCCCCGCTACCGGGACGCCACCAACCAACAGTGACCCTGACATCCTTACGGGTTCTCTAGAACAGGACTTGATTTTTTTTTTTTTTTTTTTTAAAGGAATGCTCCAAATTAGAAGGAACTGGAGAAAGGCCTCTCTGCCAGTTGCAGCCCGAGTGCTCTCCGGCCTCATTTTGTGGTAGAAGATCGAACAATACATATGTTCAGGCAGTGGACATATGTGCCACGGGCTTGATGTACCCTGGCTTTGCCAGTTTCTTTCACAAATGAATAAGACATTTGTCCTCATTCTTTTGTTCGGCTTTATTTATTTAGGCATGTCGAGGCAGGATCTCACTACGTAGCTCTCCCGTGGCTATGAATTTGCAGCAATCCCTTTTAGCTCGGCCTCCTGAGTGCTGAGTTCCAGGGCTGGCCTCGAACTCAGATCGATCCACCTGCCTCTGCCACGTAACTTTTTTGACACCCTAAACAACCTTCTAGAGACCATCTCTAAAAATAAGGTATGGAGTTACAGAGGACAACACCTGATATGGATCTCTGGCCTCCACATGTGTACACACCTGCATGCACACACATTCACACGATAATATCCTTGTGACACACTTACACTATCATAACCTCTAAGGGTTTTTTGTTTGTTTAAAGACAGTTTCTCAGGCCGGGCATGGTGGCGCACGCCTTTAATCCCAGCACTCGGGAGGCAGAGGCAGGCGGATCGCTGTGAGTTCGAGGCCAGCCTGGTCTACAAAGTAAGTCCAGGACAGCCATGGCTAACACAGAGAGACCCTGTCTCAAAAAAACAAAAAAACAAACAAACAAACAAAAAAAACAGTTTCTCTATTATATAGCTCTGGGTATCCTGGAACTCACTATATAGAACAAGCTGGCCTCAAACTCACATCAATCCACCTGCCTTCTGCCTTCCGAGTGCTGGGATTAAAGACGTGCACCGCCATGTCTGGCTTCATAATCTCTGGGGGTTTGTTTTGGTTTTTGAATAAGTGACTGTATGTGTGTATGATGCTTCGACGAAGGTGCCCCAGTGTATGTAGAGGTCAGAGGGCAACTTTGTGGAACTGGTTGCCCTGTCTCACCTTTGTGTGGGTTCCAGGGTCAAACTCAGGTTATCCTGTCTGTATCCTCAGACAGCAGGCACCTTTACCAACCTGCTGAGCCATCCTCTGGCCCAATGTCTGAATTTATTTTTTTTTAAAGATTTATTTATTTATTAATATGTATACAGTGCTCTGCGGCATATATATTTGCAGGCCAGAGGAGGGCATCAGATCACATTATAGATGGCTGTGAGCCACCATGTGGTTGCTGGGAATTGAATTCAGGACCTCTGGAAGAGCAGTCAGTGCTCTTAACTGCAGAGCCCTTATTTTATTTTATTTTATTTTATTTTATTTTATTGAAATTTATTCAAGGGCCAGACATGGTGGTGAATGCCTTTAATCCCGGCACACAAGAGGCAGATGGGTCTCTGAGTTGAAGGACAGTCTGTGCCATACAGCAAGTAGTTCAGGCCGGCCAGGCCTGCCTACATCAGGATCCTAAATGCTCGCTTGTCTTCTCGTCCTGAATGTTCCCACAGAACCAGGCGAGGCTTGAAGATGGGGGGGTTTGGGGGCCAGACAGTTGGTATGGGTCTAGCACGGCCATGCCCACACTAGCTGACTCTATCTTCCCTCTCTGGACACACACGGGGAGCCGCCAGTATGTGAGGGTCTTCTAGCTGGTTGGCATACACCATAGTGAGAAGAGAGAACAGGGTGTATCCACCAATCTCATGCAGCTTCCGGGGCACAAAGAAGGGGACATTACAGAAATGCTGTGCCGTCTGGTACCAAGCAGCTGTGTGGGTATTGGGTACCTTGTCTGCCGAAAATTCAAAAAATAATAAGACGGATTCAGGCCGGCATGGTGGTGCACGCCTTTAACCCCAGCACTCGGGAGGCAGAGGCAGGCAGATCACTGTGAGTTCGAGGCCAGCCTGGTCCACAAAGTGAGTCCAGGACAGCCAAGGCTACACAGAGAAACCCTGTCTCAAAAACCAAATAAATAAACAAATAAAATTTACAAAAGCAAAAACTGATTCAAGGGCAGGAGAGATGCCTTAGCAGTTAAGGGCACTGGCTGGCCTTCCAGAGAGGTTCCAGGGTCAATTACCAGGACCCACAGCATTGCTGACAAGTGTCTGTAAGTCCATTTCTTCTACCTCTTTGGGTACTAAGCACACATGTTGTGTGCAGACATACATACAGGCAAAAACTCATACATATAAAAAAAACTTTTTTTTTTATTGAACGCAGTCTGCTTCTTTTTTTGTTTTGTTTTGTTTTTGTTTTTCGAGACAGACAGGGTTTCTCTGTGTAGCCTTGACTGCCCTGGTCTCACTTTGTAGACCAGGCTGGCCTCGAACTCACAGTGATCCACCTGCCTCTGCCTCCCAAGTGCTGGGTTTAAAGGTATGCACCACCACTGCCCGGCCCTTTTTTTTTTTTTCTTTTCGTTTTTTCGAGACAGGGTTTCTCCGTGTAGCCTTGGCTGTCCTGGACTCACTCTGTAGACCAGGCTTGCCTCCACCTCCCAGAATGCCGGGATTACAGGCGTGTGCCACCACACCCAGCTCTGCAGTCTGCTTTCTATAAAGGCCTTGCAATCTCAGCTCTTGAACCATACCAGAGAAACAGTGTCTCTCTGTAAAGGGTACTCAGATGGTCTACCTTGAGTTTTCACAGCACATCTGTAAGCTCTAAACCGCTTACAGATTGTTATTAGGTAGCAGTATACAAGCAAAATCCATTCAAAGCATTCCAGCCACACAGTCAGCCCTACACCCCAGAAGACAGAGGCAGCCAGCTCCATGCATCAGTTTTGAGACAAGTTCCTCCCTGCACACGTTGATGCCTGCACAGACACTGCCTCCCCTGGTTATTGTATGAGGAGTTTACACAGCAGATTCAGACTAAACAACAGTAACACATCAGCTCTAAAACCGACGAATCTGCTTTTTTGAGATGTTTACACCCTGTATTTTCACGTGGCCATTTGCAGTGTTTGCAATTAATTTTTTAAAAAGTTTTATTTGTTTATTTATTTATTTATTTGGGGGAGGAAAAAAATGCCCCTGTGCCTGTCTGGATGGAGGTCACAGGGCAACTCTTAGGAACTGATTCTCTCCACCATGTGGGTCCCAGGAATTGAACTCGGATTATCAGACTTGATGGCAAGTGCCTTTCCTTACTTAGCCATCTTGCTGGCCCCCTATTTAAAAATTTAAAAGACCAAAAAAAAAAAGCCACAACATATAATTTAGTAAAGTTCTATTTCTACTGTTTATTAAAATGTCATTTTACCCAATTTGAATACTTAATACTGAAACTGGCTTTCATGTACTTACTTAATTTATCTATTTATTTTTTTATTTTTTGTTTATTTCTGCAGCACTGGGGATGGAACCCTGGGCTGTGACTTGCATATTGGACAAGCTCCACAACTACAGAGCCACAGCTGCAGCTGGCTCTTAGTTCTATTTTATTTTTTAAGATAAGAGTTTCAATACATAGCCCTGACAGGCCTGAGACTCAATATAGAGACAAGGCTGGCCTCGAACTCTGCCTGTTCTTTCCTTAATGTGAATGTGAGTTTTGCCTGCATGCACGTCCCACACCACTTGTGTGCCTAGTGTCTACAGAGACCAGGTAAGAGTGTTGGTTCTCAAGCCGGCCATGGTGGCGCACGCCTTTAACCCCATCACTCAGGTGGCAGAGGCAGGCAGATAGATGTGAGTTCGAGGCCAGCCTGGTCTGCAAAGGAAATCCAGGACAGCCAAGGCTACACAGAGAAACCCTGTCTCGAAAAAAACCAAACAAAGAAAAAAAAAAGGGTTGGTTCTCCTAAAACAGGCATTATAGATGTTTGTGAGCCACTGTATCTGTGCTGGGAGTTGAACCCTTGTCCTTTGGAAGAGCGTAAGTGCTCTTAACAATTGAGCCATTTCTCCAGCCCCTTTATTCCACTTCTTGTTCTTGGATGTAGTATTACTTTGACTGAGATAACTACATATACAAAGTTCAATCAAAGAGATTTTCACTACCTATACTTTTTTTTTCTTCCAGAGACAGTTTCTTTGTGTAGCCTTGGCTGGCCTGGAACTCTCTGTAGACTGACTCTGAACTCATAGAGATCTGCCTGCCTCTGCCTCTGGCCTGCTAGGATTAAAGGTACTGCCTGGCCTTTTTTTTTTCCTTTATTAATTTATTCTTGTTACATCTCAATGGTTATCCCATCCCTTGTATCCTCCCATTCTTCCCTCCCTCCCATTTTCCCCTTATTCCCCTCCCCTATGACTGTTTCTGAGGGGGATTTCCTCCCCCTGTATATGTTCATAGGGTATCAAGTCTCTTCTTGGTAACCTGCTGTCCTTCCTCTGAGTGCCACCAGGCCTCCCCCTCCAGGGGACATGGTCAAAGGTGAGGCACCAGAGTATGTGAGAAAGTCATATCCCACTCTCCACTCTACTGTGGAGAGTGTTCTGTCCATTGTCTAGATCTGAGTAGGGGTTTAAGGTTTACCGCCTGTATTGTCCTTGGCTGGTGCTTTAGTTTGAGCTGGACCCCTGGGCCCAAATCTGCCTATCATAATGTTCGATTTGTAGGTTTCTAGGACCCTCTGGATCCTTCTACTTTGCCATTCTCCCATGCTTCTCTCATCTAGAGTCCCAATAGAATGTCCTCCCCTCTGTCTCAGTTTTCTGGTAAGTGAAAGCTTTCGTGGGACATACCCCTTGGGCTAATATGCAGATATAAGTGAGTATATACCATTTGAGTATATATATACATATATATATATATATACACTACCTATATTTTCCCAGAAGTTATATTAGTATTATTCACTTTTTAGTGACTGCTACTTGAAAATATCATTTAAACACAGTGGGACATACCCCTTGGGCTAATATGCAGATATAAGTGAGTATATACCATTTGAGTGTATATATACATATATATATATATACACTACCTATATTTTCCCAGAAGTTATATTAGTATTATTCACTTTTTAGTGACTGCTACTTGAAAATATCATTTAAACACAGTGACTGTTTAAATGTTGTCTGCCCCAGGTGTCAGTGAGCTGAGTACACTAAAGAAAAGAAAGATGGGGGGCCAGGGGCTGGTGAGATGGCTCAGCAGGTTAAGATGCTGTCCCCAAACCTAATGACTGGAACCCACATTCTGGAAGGAGAGAGGTTGTCCTCTGACCTCCATCCATGTGCCATGGCATACACATGTGTACACACACACACACACACACACACGATATAAAAGTGAATAAATAAATAGAATTCAAGGCTGACCTAACCCTGTTACACCTATGGAACATATAACTGGACCTTTTGTTATTTTGGTTTAGGCCTGGGATTAAACCTAGAGCCTCATTCACACCCCAGCCTTAAATGTGTATGTATTTTAAGAATTATATACATAGGGGTATGCACACATGAATGCAGGTACTTGCCAAGGCCAGAAGTGAAGGGTCCCCCACGAAGCTGGAGCTTAGCAGGCAGTTGTGAGCCGTTCAGTTTGGGGTTTTGGAATCAAACTCAGGTCCTCTGGAAGAGAAGCACAGGGTCTCAACTACTGTGGCGTCTCTCCAGCTCTACTACATGTGTGTAGCTTCAGCTATCTCTCTCTCTCCCTGTAACCTCATCCTAAGGAAACAGGCAAGGGGAGAAAGAAAAACAAAAACAAAAACAAACAAAAAAACAAGGGTCAGTTTTCAGTAACTTCAACAATTACCTGAGCCAATCAAGTTATAAACAGGTTTATTTCCGTTGAGCGTTTGTGAGGTTTTTCAGTCACAGTTGATTGACATTGGCCCTAGAAAGCCAGAGAGCACGGCATGGTGGATGGGGATGGCCAAACAAAACCCCTGTCTACCTCAAAAGGGAACAAAATTGGGAAGGATGCATATTTAGGTACCTCCTGCCAGGGCCTGAGGACCCCCAGCCCCAGCCTGTACCTCTCTTAAAGCATACAGCGACTTCTGAGAGCACCACTTTGGGAAACAAGCCATTCACTTGTTCATCCATCATCGTGCATCCTGAAAGATTTCATGTAAGCCCAAGCTGTCTTCCAACCTGTACAGCACATTGGTGATCTCGAGCCTCTGGTCCCTCTGCCTTAACCTCTGGAGTGCTGGGATTACAAGGGTGCACCCCCACACCCAGTTTTATGTAGTTCTGGGGACCTGAAAACTGAAACCTCCATGGCTTCAAGCATTCTTGGCAAGCGCTCTGCCGACTATCTGCACACACCTGTCATACACAGGGACTGGAGGAGAGATGACTGCCATTGCTTGGCCTTGGATCGCCGCGTACCTGTGCTTGTGTGGCCAACCGTACGGGGCGAGGTAAATCAAGTAAAATAGGAGTCAGTTCTGCACTTCAGTAGCCCTGCCTTCTCCATGGAACTCCCAGGCTGTCCTGTCTGTTCTAACCCCTGTAATAGAGAGGGCAGAATTTTTGTTTGCTTGCTAGTTTGTTTGCCAGCAGACCAGTCTCTGCCAGATGACCTATAGCTGTGCAGCATCCAACACAGGGCCTGTTACCTATGGAGTGCTGCTACTAACTGAGTGCATGCGCACATGGCTCGGAGGGTGGTGGACTAGCCGACGGCGTTCTTTTCTTCTTCTGAGAACACTGAAGCAACTGGAAATTGCTTCTAAGAAATTAATCTAAGAATATGGTTGGGAATGACTCTAAGACACTGGTCTAATAGTAGCTGCAGCTACAGGGTCAAACAACAACAACAACAACAAAACCCCAGAGAGGCTTAGAGCAATGAAAAGAAAGCTCTGCCAGCAGTCTTTTAAAAATGTAGGCTGGGGTGGGGGGGCCTTCAACGGGTTTTTGCTGGCTCCCAAGATGGGGCTGGAGAATGCCTCCGCCTCACTGACTGTGTGCCCCTTCCCCAGCCACCTGCCTTGTCCGTCATGTCCTGCATCATGCTGGAGGTCGCGCAGGTGGAGGTGGAGAAACACAAGGGCCCGTCTGGTATAGCTGAGTATTATCACGCCAGTGTGTTTTGGGAGGAGCAGAGAGTGATGAGGAAAGACCGGGAGGAGTCCCAACAGATGGTGGGAGTACTGATGCAGGGCTGGGCCCACCAGCACCTTGTGGACTTTGACTGTCACCTTGATGCCATTCGGCAGGACTGGACCAACCAGCGGCTCAACACTCAAATCACCCAGTAGGGTGATCCTACCAATGGAAACGCCTGAGCCAGGAGGGTCTGAATACAATAAAAACGTGGGCTGGTGGACAACTAAAAAAAAAGAAAGAAAGAATATATTTACTTGTTTTGCGTCTGTGTAGGGGAGAGAGTCAGACACTGAGAACGAACGAGAAAGAGGACACACGACACAGAGCAAGTTGCAGGGGTCAGTTCTCCGGTTGTAGGATCTGGATATTATCTCGGGCAACTGTCTATTACTGCTAAGCTGCCTCGATGGCTCCCCATATCGTCTTAAACGTTCTGACTAGTAAATTACAAAAGTGCTAATTTAAAAAAGCATCGCAAGCTCACTAGATGTTTTCCTCATGAAGTTGGTATCAACTGCACTGCTGGTGACCAAGGTTAACTACTAGGAAATCTAACTCCAGATAACTCGTACTTTAGACATCACGAAGGTGTTTACATACGTTATCCCACATAATCCTTAAGGCCCCTATGCCAAGGAGAAACAGCATTATCTGCACTTCTAGATAAACAAAAGGGGGAGGGGCTGGGTAGTGAAACAAGGGATGTCTGACTCCACGGAACAAAGAACCGCCCCGGCCCCAGTTGGGCAGATTAAAATACAGTGATTTTCCAGCTTCCAATGAGAAGGCACCCCGGGCAGGAAACGAGAGAGAGAGAGAGAGAGAGAGAGAGAGAGAGAGAGAGAGAGAGAGAGAGAGAGAGAGCCTTTCCAGCATCGGTGCCTTTTAGAGCTGCCCCCTCCCCCTAGGGCCTCTCCAACCATCCGCCTCGCCCTCCCCACCCCCTAGCCCCGCATCACCATCCCGCATCCCGCACCTCTGCCCTCGCTCGCTCACTACACCTAGCACTCAGTCCTTGCTGCTCCCAGAGTTGAGCGAGAGGTCTACTACTCGCTGCCCACCTTGAACCATGCCCACGCCACTACAGAGGATGTCACTTTCCAGATACTGGCCAGACCCTTCCTAGTTCGGGCATAGAGGGGCGAGGCCTCTACGCCCCCTCCCATCGCCAAGCCCAGGCGCCATGAAGGTGACCTCCCCCTAGGGCTGCACGCGCCGGGTGGTGCTACAACTGGCTCACACGTGGTGAGCCTGGAGAGCGCGGCCCCTCCCCGCCACGCGCCGCCTGCAGTCCTCTCGGCCACGCCCCCAGGAAGGCTCCGCCCTGGGCGGGGCGGGGCGCCCACCCGCCGGGATTGGACTAGCAGCGCGCGCTGGGCTAGATCCAGGACGCGCCCGGGGTGCAAGAAACGCAAGAGGCGGCTCCGCCTCAGGCGCAGGATGGCGCTGCTTCTCGGTGCGCTAAGGAGCGCGCTGGGACCGCCTGACAGGCTAGGGTGGCAGCGCGCGTCCCGCGGGTTGTCTTTAGAAAGCGGGCATTCTAGTCCCTTGGGGATTCTTTTAGTGTCTCAAAAGATGAAGAAACAAAAATAAAAACTACTATTGGATCTCAAAGCATTTGTTAAGCCTTCTTGTGGCTGGACCAAGTATGTAGGAGGGAGGGTTTTGACGGCAAGGTGGGTCTGTCCCCTTTAAAACCTCTTCCAAGCCGGGCGTGGTGGCGCACGCCTTTAATCCCAGCACTCGGGAGGCAGAGGCAGGCGGATCGCTGTGAGTTCGAGGCCAGCCTGGTCTACAAAGCGAGTCCAGGACAGCCAAGGCTACACAGAGAAACCCTGTCTCAAAAAAACAAAAAATAAAAACCAAAAAACCTCTTCCAAGTCTTGGTCCCTCTGTGGCAGTCCCGCACCATCGGTGTCCCGGAAAGAGACTGGGAAGGAGTCCTACCTAACGGCAGGTGTCATTCTAACAATCTAAACGTGCAAAAGCAAGGCGGATAAAGGAAATGCTTTGAGGGACAGATGGGAAGCACTCCACGTCCCACCCCCTTCACTCCAGCTCCCATCCTAAGAAAAGAAACCGATCTCATCCTTCTCCCCCTACATCTCAGGCGCGAGACCGCCCCGCCCAGGCAGCCAGCGATTGGGAGATGCAAATACCGAGTACTCTGCCCAGCAACGGATGACGCGACACCGAGCGCGAGGCGTGGCCCAGCCGCTGCCCGAGCGGGCACCTCGGTGTTTACACGGGGCGGCCCCGCGCGCGCCGCAGCGGCCCGCAGACGGCGGGAGGGAGGGGAGTGCGCGCGCCTCCGGGGCCGCGCCGGGAGAAAGACATTGGAAGGCGGCGGCGGGCGGGCAAGCGCGCGCGGGGCCGCAGAGGAGCGCCAGGCCGCGACCGGAGCCCGCGGGGGCCCCACGAGGCTCAAGTCCTCGGCCCCGCAAAACAATGCACGGCGCGCGGCAGAGCTCTACTGGCCCGGGGCGGCGGGGACGCGCCGAGCCCGCCTGAGCCCGAGCCGCTGACCTCCCCCCTCACAGACGGCCCGAGCGCCGCGCTCCTAGCTCGCGGGGGCCGGGCTGAGCCACGGGGCGGGGCCGCCCCTCCGTCGCCGCTGCCTCCTCCCCCCCACCGCCGCCGCGGAGGATGCGGACGGCCCCCGGCGGCGTCTAGCGGCCCGGGCCCGGCGCGATGGTGCAGCAGCGGGGCGCGCGGGCCAAGCGGGACGGCGGGCCGCCGCCCCCGGGGCCCGGGCCGGCAGCCGAAGGGGCGCGCGAGCCGGGCTGGTGCAAGACCCCGAGCGGCCACATCAAGCGGCCGATGAACGCGTTCATGGTGTGGTCGCAGCACGAGCGGAGAAAGATCATGGACCAGTGGCCCGACATGCACAACGCTGAGATCTCCAAGCGCCTGGGCCGCCGCTGGCAGCTGCTGCAGGACTCGGAGAAGATCCCGTTCGTGCGGGAGGCGGAGCGGCTGCGCCTCAAGCACATGGCGGACTACCCGGACTACAAGTACCGGCCTCGCAAGAAGAGCAAGGGGGCGCCCGCCAAGGCGCGGCCCCGCCCCCCCGGAGGCGGCGGTGGCGGTAGCCGCCTGAAACCCGGGCCACAGCTGCCGGGCCGCGGGGGCCGCAGAGCGACAGGAGGGCCTCTGGGGGGCGGCGCGGCGGCGCCGGAGGACGACGACGAGGACGAAGAGGAGGAGCTGCTGGAAGTACGCCTGCTGGAGACCCCCGGGCGCGAGCTATGGAGGATGGTCCCGGCGGGGCGCGCCGCCCGCGGACCCGCAGAGCGCGCGCAGGGGACATCCGGCGAGGGGGCAGCCGCCAATGCCGCCTCCCCGACCCTGTCGGAGGACGAGGAGCTGGAGGAAGAGGAGGAGGAGGTGGCTACAGCAGAGGAGGGCGAAGAGGAGACGGTGGCGTCGGGGGAGGAGCCGCTAGGCTTTCTGTCCAGGATGCCCCCGGGCCCCACCGGCTTGGACTGCAGCGCCCTGGACCGCGACCCTGACCTGCTGCCCCCCTCGGGCACGTCACACTTCGAATTCCCGGACTACTGCACCCCTGAGGTTACCGAGATGATCGCAGGGGATTGGCGCCCGTCTAGTATCGCCGACCTGGTTTTCACCTACTGAGCCCACCGTCAGCGGGGCGCGCACGCCCCCAAACCAGCTGTTTACATACAGGAATCAGGTATTGGGGCCCCTCGGAGGCCGAGGCTGGCACCCCGTCTCCCGCACAGCCTCCCCCCTCCTAGTCGTGCCCATCCCCCCTCACAGATCCAGACATACCCCTCCCCCGCAGACACACCCCAAGGCCGCCCAACCCCCACCTTCTCCCTGACATCTAAGCCCCTCCCTATCCAGTCCTGTCCCGCGTAGCCACCAGCAGCCAGCCCCCCATACACCTCCTACATACCTGAACCCTCCCCCCACCAACTCTTTGCACACTCCCCTCCTCGTGGCCGGTTGGCACGCCCCTTCGCTCCAGAATCCCTCCGCCCTCACCCAGGCCTGCCTTGGTGGTTAGGGGGGCGCTGCGGTCTGGCGCTCCTCCGCTCCTCCCAGGTCCCTCCTCTTCTTGGGGGGAAGGGCGCCATCCCTTTTCCCCCCCTGGATCTCGTGGCCCCACCCCTCAGCTGGAACCATCCCCTTCTTGCGCATGCTTCATGCTTCTTGGAGGGGGCTGGTCCCAGTTGAGCTGCAGGCCTCTGTCGCCAACTCCGAAAGGGAGGGGGCGATTATAGAATGATCTAAGAAATCCTTTGATCCCGGAGCCTGTGGCTTCCTCTCAACCCAACGGGGCGTCACTGCCTTAATGGGGGGGGGGGCCTCGCTCAAAGGGAGAGATAGAAACTAGCTAGCCCTAAACTCTGCAAGTGTCTACCCCTTTTCTATGACGGGGTCACCCACGCCCACTACCACCCTCCACCGCGTGACTGCCTTTACAACCCATCTTGGTCGCCGGAAACTTCCTTTCCCCCAAGTGGGAATTTGGAATTCGGTCTTTGTCTGGAAATCCACCAAGATGGGATTGTCCACGAGAACTCAGAACCAAGACACCTAACCAGTCTGGGGACAGAGTTCCTGCTGCCCCCTCAATCCCCCTCCACGGGAAGTGCCCTATCAGCTCAGGGCATCCTCTCTGCCTGGGCTCCTCCCTAAGCCCATCGACCTTTTCCAATCACACTCAAATCCAGGCTCAACAACTATAGCTGCAGAATTTAGTGGGAGACACTGAAGCACGTTGTTGCTAGGGTTCTGGACGGGCATACCAGCAGAGAGGGGATGGCAGGAGTGAGGACCACCACGTCTAAACAGTGGCTCGAGGAGAGACCAGGCCAGGGCGACTGGAGGTGGTAGCCAAGCTTGTGGACCTGGTGCTTTGCACCTCGGACTGCCCTTGTGAGAAATGGGGGCGGCACTGCTATAGTTAGGAGGAAGCTGTGTTGAGATTAGATTGCCCTCCTGAGCCCTGCCTAGGTGCCAAGTCTTCTCCACCGGTCTCCCCCTCGAGCCCCGCCCCTCCGGCCTCCTCATCCTCCCTCTGCCCTCACTACCTGTATCTCACCGGCGTGTGTTCACCCTCCGGGTGGCTCACACACACTCATTCACACACACAAATCTCAGGAACAAACGGTCCCAGAGTCCTCGACCCCCCCTGCCCTGGGTCGCCGCAGGTCTCTGCCCCACGCGTTCCCTTCGCTGACAACGCCACCAGCTGCCTCCTTTAAGCTTGGTGCTCCGGCTCTGGGCCTTTCTCTCTCTCTCTCTCTCTCTCTTTCTTTCTCTGTTTTCTTTTCTTTCCTTTTTTTTTTTTTAAGAAAACAAGTAACAAAAAAGACAATGAAAAAAAAAGCGGAAAACGTCATGTGAGTGAAGAGATGTCACTGTCTGTGGTCTTTGGAGAACTAGTCTTGTAGTGGAGGGGAGGGGGTTCCCTCCTCTGGGGCGCTGGCACCCACAGCAGGACTCGCCAGTCTGATGCCAGGACTGAATAAAGTGTATTTGCCCCGACCTCGCCCTGTGGTTCTGCATGTGTGTCCTTCTCACCTCTGGCCAGCTTCAAGTGCCTAGAAATACGGGCTGGTGCAGGGAGAGCTGGATGTCTCTCTAGGCCCCTGCTACCCTCTTATCTCAGGAATCCCTGCCTTCATTAAAGATGGCAAAGTCATCTTCACAGTGGCCAGGCAGGCATCATAAACGGGAGGGCCGGGATGAGTGACAGCCCTCTGTAGCCCAATATCCACATTTTTTTTTCAAGAGATGCAGGAAACAAGTCATTGTAGTTACAAAATCCCATGCAAATATTTAAGTTTCCTTAGGTCAGATGAGACAGGTGTGCAGGTAGGACTGACCCAAGGAGGTCAACTTGACTGTTTAATGAGGATTAGGAAGAAGGATTGGTTGGATGGGTCTAGCCCAGAGCCCCAGCTCCTGAGCAGCTCTACCCGCGTGTGTCTTGTGAGGCACACAGCGGTATTTTCAGAGTGAAACCATGCTTCAGATGAGCAGCATTCAGCTTAGTATGCTCCATCAGCTGTGTTGCCTCATTTCCAGAGTAGAAAGCTGGGGATCACGGGTCTCACAGCCCCCGCCGAGCAGCCATGGCTAGAGGCTCACTGAGCTATCACCTCAGATGTGGCCAGTGGCGTTTCACAAGCCTGCAGTGTAGGCGTGACCCGAGGACCAGAGGGCAGCAGGCCGTTGAGTCTTCATAGGAGGTTCTAACTCTGTTCTATTAGCTGAGATGGGGTGTGGGTCTTACCAGGGCATCCTTTCCGCTTCTGATTGGAAGCAAAATGGGGAGAAATAGTGAAGCGGTAGCATTGAGAAAAGGAGGGCTTCCTGCAAGGTCTGCCCATGCCTGGGCGGCAGCTTGCCCAAGGCCACACCCTTCCCCTTCCTAGAGCTGCCCCAGTGTAAGCTAGGTTGTTTGGGTGCCTATGGGGCAGGCTTTGTCTGGCCTGCAGTTGAGTTCTTGGATGCCCAGTCCCGCCTCTTTTTTCCACAGGTGTTCATCCTAATAAACATCTTACGCCCAAACTCGGTCTTGGTTTTCTTCACTGGACGGTTTAGGGGTTGGCAAAGGGGGAAGTGTCACTGACTTCACGGCTTTTAGGGCGCCTCAGCTACTCCCTCCCACCTCAGCTACTCCTCCCTCAATGGGCCTCGGAAGGTCAGCCCTGAAGCTGGCCCTTTCTAAGCCTGCCCTCCATGCCAAGGCTGCTAGTCATCTGTCCTTCCTGGGTCAAGGCACACAAAAGGTGAACTTGGTTGAGTGTCCTTACCACGATCTGGAGAGGTGCTAGGGGGAATTCTCTAGTCTCCCTCGCAGACCTTAGGGTCCCACACTGAGGCTGGTGGGGATACAACTGATTGCATTTCAGATGCTCTGAAGGGAGGGCTCGTAGAGATCTGGGGACATCTAGTGAGTGAGGAGTAGATGGAGGTCAGGCTCCCAAGGTCATTTGGTTTTGGTTTGGTGACACAGGCTCTCTCTATAACACTAGTTAGTTTGGAGCCTCACTATACAGATCAGGCTGGCCGTGAACTCAGAAATCTGACTTGTTTCTGTTTTCAGAGTGTGGACTAAAGGCACGTGCCACCACATACAGCTCCTCTTCTGCTTTTGGGGGACAGGGTTAGTTTTTAGCCTAGGCTTGCCTCCTGAGTGCTAGGACTGTCTGTGGACATGGACCACCATGCTGGGGTTATGTAGTACCGAGGCTTGAACTGAAGCCTTCATAGATGCTAGGCATGCATTCCAGCAACTGACGTCTGTCCCGAGCTCAGCATCTCCTGCGGGCGGGCATTAGCCAGGCGAGTCTTAGCTCCTAGGTATACAAAAATGGAAAAGACAAACATGCACAGTCTTCACCCAGCTCATGGATCTTAAGAAAAAGACATAAGGGCTGGAGATACGGCTCAGAAGTTAAGGGCACTGGTTTTCTTCCAAAGGTCCTGAGTTCAATTCCCAGAAACCACATGGTGGCTCACATCTGGTGCCCTCTTCTGGCCTGCCGGTGTGCCTGCAGGCAGAGCACGACATCGTTTTCTTTTCTTTTTGGTTTTTTGAGACAGGGTTTCTCTGTGTAGCCTTGGCTGTCCTGGACTCATAAATAAATCTTTAAAAAAGATTCTGATGAGCCGGGCAGTGGTGGTGCATGCCTTTAATTTCAGCAGTTGGGAGACAGAGGCAGGCAGATCTCTTGAGTTCAAGGCCGGCCTGGTCTACAGAGCGAGTTCCACGACAGCCAAGACTACACAGAGAAACTCTTGACTCAAAAAAAAAAAAAAAAGGAAAAAAAGAAAAAAATTCTGATAACAGTAAATGAGTCCAAGGACTGCAGAGTCACGATAGGACATGGTCACATCACTTAGCCCTGTGGCCTGAAATTGCAGTAGGTGGTGGTTTTACAGTTATGGCTACAGGTTCTGACCTTCTAGGCTGGCCTCTGAAATCCCTTTGTAAGGAACGGGATGTAGCAGTAAGGATTTCCAGGCTAAGGTCACTCAGAGCCACCACATTGAAAGGCCAGTATAGAGCCTGTCATGTGGATGGAGCGCAGAAGAGACCATGAGGACTGAGGTCTGATACTGGGTATGCAAACACAGACCCTTGGGGACAGTTCCAGCCTAGAGTCGTTTATGTCCCTACCAGCCATTGGAGGCTCTGAAAGCTCAGCTCCCGTGAGATTGAGCCAAGCCATTCTACTGGGTCCGTTCTGAACTCAGCGCAGTGAAATGCCTGTTCACACTAAGGTTTCAGGCAGTTCATTAGGAAGCAGTAACGAGGGTAGGCAGAGTCATGGCCAGAAGAGACAGTTTAGATAAAACAAAAGGACTTGAGAGGCAGGCAGATCGCTGTGAGTTCGAGGCCTGCCTGATCTACAAAGCGAGACCAGGACAGCCAAGGCTAACAGAGAAACCCTGTCTCAAAAAACAAAAAACAACCACCAAAAAAAAAAAAAAAAAAACCCAACAACAACAAAAGGACAGCCCAACCAGAAGAGCTGACCTAGAAATGGCTGCAGGAGGTAGTGTGGGACAGACAGGTAGGAAGGCTCTTGAGCTTTATTTGGATTTTTATCAAGGGTCTCCACAGGGGCCTTTGGAAAATGCAGACAGTGGTCAGTGCAAACCGTCCCAGGCTCCCCATTGATCCCAGGATCCAGTCCCCAAAGTCTCGGCTTTAGTTCAAGTCCCGTTTGCACTTGGCTCCTTTACTCTTCTAAACTCATCTTCAGTCATTAGCTCTGCTTTGAGACTGCCTCAGCTGCACCTGGCCGCTCCCTGGTGGTGGCCCTGCCAACGCAGTTGCCAGCCCCTGTGAGTTTCCTTAGCTGTGCACGTGGGCACCTACCCAGCCTGGCACTCCAGGGGTCTGTAAAAGGGAGAGCGAGGGTTTGCAGGCAAACCTGCCAATCTAGTTTCTTCTAGATTGCTTCGCTGTGAATGCCAACCCTCTCCCCATCTTGAGAGGTTTCTTAGCAACCTCAGAGTTTCTGGCCCTCCACTGTTTCTGGCCTCCTTTTAACTAAATGTCAAGTTCTTTTCTTTCTGCTCCAAAAAAACCTAAAGCCATGGGACTGTGTAGAGACCAAGGTACAACGGCCTGGAATGGAATGGGAAACGGCCTGGGCTGGAAGTACGGGGGGTTGGGGGGGTGGAGGGGCATTTGCCGTGTCACTTAAAAGAGCCACCCAGCCTCTCTGGCTTTTATCTCAGACTGTGCTTACCTGTCACCAGCTCGTGTGGGCTCTGTTCTCTTGTATGTGTTTGAATAAACTGACAGATTTGCTCATATTGTGACAAGCTTTTGCTCTGTTTTTTTATTATTAAGGTACAGTTTTATCTGGGTGGGTGGTGGCACACACCTTGGATCCCAGTTCTCAAGAGACAGAAGCAGGCAGATAATCTGAGTTTGAGGCCAGTCTGGGCTACAGGGCCAGTTCCAGGGCAGTGAGAAGCCCTGTCATGGACCTCCTGTCTCCCCCCAAAAATACATTTTATTTTATTTTTTATGTCTATGTGTGTGTTCATGTATTTGCATGTGCATGTGGGTGGCCATGGAGATGGAGTTAAAGGCTAGAGTGGAACCCTTCTCATGGAGGTCCGGAGAACTCTGGTACTTTGC